>NC_087368.1:9974263-11302627 GCF_030014295.1 Loxodonta africana | reverse complement strand
TGAGCTGATAAGCGTAGTGTGTCAACAATGTTGCTAGGCAACATTGCTTATGATACACATCCCCTGACAAATTCTCTCTAGAGTTCCTATAGGAAGCCATAGCTTTGGGTTTCCTAAGTGTGGTGACCCCTGTAACTGAACACGTCCCTTTTGCAGGCACCTGGGAAACTCTACCTATTAACCCAGCACGGTTCCTGCACTCACAATGTCGAGCTCATGTCCTTATACGTGAGCTAACTGCTATATGAGCTGCTGTGCAGGACTCTCTCAGAAGAGTGATGCCTAAAGTTACACTGTACGTTCCTGTCCCATATCCGTCTGAGTAGACAGGTACCAGAGGTGGCCTATGAGAGTTTTGGGAGTCTGTCTACTAGAAACTAAAAAGACCACCTGGTGGAAGCTGCAGTTGCTAACGAGAAGTCTAATGCCAGTCTAATTACTCTGGCTTTGTAGCTGATCTCACTTGTTTGTCCCCTTTGGTTTCACAGTGATGTATCTAGGTTGCAGGTTTTCCCATCCTGCCTGGCATCTGGCAATCTCTTTCAAACTACATATCTCACCTCAGTTCAAGAAAATATTCATGTATTATTTCTCAATTTCCTTCTATGTCTTTCTTTTTGAAACTCCTATTATTTAAATGTGATATTTCCTGAATTATTCCTCTTTGTCACTTTTATCTCATTCTGCTTCTGACTTTTTGCTCTATTTTGTGGCAGATCTCTTTGACTTCATATTATAGCCCTTGAATTGAATTTTTAATTTCAGCAATCATAATCTTAATTTATAAAAATCCTTTTTGGTTCGCTAATCTTTTTCTACAGCAATTTGTTCCCTCAATCATGGATGTAGTTTCTTCACAAATCTGTGAAAATACATTTTCTGTTTATTTTTAATTTCTCTTTATGTCTTGAATTTTTCTGTTGCCTTTGAGATTATTTAACTTTCATTATTTTGGTCTTTCTCTTTCATGCTGTTAGTTTTCAGTTTGGCAATCTTTAATTGTCTATTTATATTTAAAAATGCAATACTGGGCTGATAATTCCAGACATCTGGTGTGGATTTTTTTCACTGCCATATATGAAGGTTTTCATTTTCCCATGGTATCATTTCAATATACGACTTTTGAAACAATTTAAGTAGTTAGAGGTACTTCTACGTGCTCATATGATACAGACCACCATACTGAAATGCAAACTATACCTATCAGAGAAATAGTTTGCACTTTATAAGCAAACTATCAAAACTTACCTTACACTAATAGTAAACATTTCCAGGATATCTTTTCCTAGTAACCAACCAACCAACATGATTATACCTGAAAAAGAATCAAAGGGCTAGTTTTTCCTTTTATATAAAATCAACTAGGCATAGAAAGGACACAGTATCAAGTTGACAGTATACAAAAGTTCCCTTGATATTATCAAGTTGATGGTATCCAAAATTCTCTTGACATAAAAGGGAAGGTATACAATATATTACAAAAATTCATTAAGTAAGGGAGATTAAGGTCAGCGATGTGGACACATGCACATACAAAATACCACCTTTTGTTGCCTTTGCTCCCTCTCATCCCTTAAAGCAATAACATCTGGGAATCCCCAGTGTAAGAAAACATAGTTGGTATTTTCACAGAATATAAAATAAGAAGCACTCAGGACTTGGCTCAGTGATGCACCTTACTTAGGACATTTCAAACTGCATTAACATTTAAAAATTACTCCTTTCATGACATTTAAAAATAAAAAATCCACTAACATAAGCCAAACAGCTGATTCCATGCCCGCTACTTTAATCTTTAAGAATACAGGGCACCACTGAGCTTGTGAGAAACAAGAAAACATAGTATCATCTGAGGTTTAATAAAATAAACCAATCTTGAGATTGTATTCTAGAACAATACAGACATTTAAAACAAATTTTTCTTCATCTTTGTACAACTACAAAACAAGGATCCAGATCATGGCTCTCAAAGATCCTACCCCAAATACTATCCTGATGAAAAAACTATGTCCAATGAATTATACCAGGGGTCAGCAAACCATCACCTATGGGCCTCCTGCCTAGCCACGCCCATTCATGTACATACTTTCTATGGCTGATTTTCCACTGACAGCAGAGTTGATTATTTCCATCAGACCACATGGACTACAAGTCAAAAATATTTACCAAAAAAAAGTCTGCTAACCACTGATGTAGGTTCTATTCCATATAATATCTTGCCAAGGAAAATTATGTCCAATGCATTATACTAACACAGAACCAGGCAGTGATAAAGTTGAAAGCCTTTTATCACTAAATTGAGGGTTTTTGCCTTTTTTTTTTTTTTTTTACCACAGTGTAGTGTTAATATAGACTAACCCAGTGCCATTGAGTCCAGCATGATTTAATTCGCTGGAATGCCCTTTATTAAATTTACTACAAAAATTCTAGAAAATAAATAGCAAGAATTAAATAAAGGGTGTTATGAGAACATCCACATTAGCTCAGCGAGAGCAGCTAATTACCTTCCTACCTTCTACTTTATGAAGACAGATGATCAATGGAATTAATGTTTACAGAATTACTTCACTGAGCCTGTACAGCAGAAACACTGCTTTAAAATTTATCGATTTTAAGACAATAAAGTAGCTAGAATAATTAAAAATAGCATGGTAGAAGAATGAGAAGTAAAAAAGAATTCCAGAAATAGAGGCAAGTGTTTAATTACAATAAAAATGTCATTTCAATTCATTGAATAAAGAATGAACTATAGAATTGATGGTACTGGGATAATTCACTATTTTTTTAATTATTATTAACTTTTATTGAGCTTCAAGTGAACGTTTACAAATCAAGTCAAACTGTCACATATAAGTTTATATACACCTTACTCCGTACTCCCACTTGCTCTCCCCTTAATGAGTCAGCCCTTCCAGTCTCTCCTTTTGTGACGATTTTGCCAGCTTCCAACTCTCTCTATCCTCCCATCCCTCCTCCAGACAGGAGGTGCCAACACAGTCTCAAGTGTCCACCTGATACAAATAGCTCACTCTTCATCAGCATCTCCCTCCTACCCACTGTCCAGTCCCTTTCATGTCTGATGAGTTGTCTTTGGGAATGGTTCCTGTCCTGGGCCAACACAAGGTTTGGGGACCATGACCGCCAGGATTCCTCTAGTCTCAGTCAGACCATTAAGTATGGTCTTTTTGTGAGAATTTGGGGTCTGCATCCCACTGATCTCCTGCTCCCTCAGGGGTTCTCTGTTGTGCTCCCTGTCAGGGCAGTTATCGGTTATGGCCGGGCACCAACCAGTTCTTCTGGTCTCAATAATTAACTTTTGAGTAAGAAAGCTATAACTCTACCTCATGCCATGTGATAAATTCTAAGTATAACAGATAAATTTAAGTGTCTAAAATAAAATCTAAAGTAGCAGAAAAATGTTTAAATAAATATTTTTACAATCATAAGTTTGGAAAACCCTTTATGAACAAAACAAACACAGAAACCATAATTGCATAATTCGCAATGGCAGGGGGCTATAAGGAGCTCAGGGCAAGGGGCTGTTTAAATTGTGCTGTATTTCCTCTATCCCCACGAAGTTACACATCCCTCAAGTACAATTTGAAAATGAACCAAAAACCAAAACTTATAACTTAAACAGCAAAAAGATTGATATTGCAATTATATAAAGAACTCTTACCAATCTATGACTCAAGCCACAAAAGAAGAAGGGACAAAAGGGAGGGATTGGTAAGTCATAAAATAAAATAAAAAGGAACAAGACACATGTGAAAAGCTGTTCAGTTTCTCTAATAATAAACTACACAATGAAATAATGAGTGGCGTTTTATTCACCTATGAAATTAATAACAAAGTTGGCAAGAGTGCTAGAAGAGAGGTACTTTTAACCTGCTCATGAAGGGTACAGCTTGCTATACAAAGCAGGTGCCTTTAAAAACTTGTCTAAAAATTACATACGAACCCTTTGACCACATAATATCACTTCTAACAATTTACCTTAAGGAAATGAGGTGTTCACAAAAAATAAATACCTGCACTGAAGAATTATTTACATGAGTTAAAAAAAAAACTCAAAACAACCTAAATGCCTAAAAGAGACTCGATTATATGTATTCATACAATGGAGGCTTTAAATATGTCTTAGGTGAGCACTACCTAATGACAGGATATTCACGATGAGACGTTTTAAAAAAAAAGGTAAGCCATAAAAACTCTCATATTTTTCTCAAAGACTAGAAGGAAAACCCTAAAATGTTTATAGAAATCCCCTCTCATTACAGAGATTATATGAAGTTTTATTTATTCTTTGTAAAAAAGAAAAAAAAAAGGCACCATAGCTGGGCATTAGTTTTATAATGATTCTAAAAAAAGTAGCAAGCTAAAAAAAAAACCAAATGAAACAGGACTACAATAGCCCCTCACTCCCCCACCAAAAAAGAAAAGCAAAGTAAAAATATGAGATAGACATACTCACTCTTCTCTTACCTATTATACCAAAGGAGTAAAAGGAAAGTTGTTTTCCTAAGAGGTCCATGCTCTTCTGTAGAGGAGTTTTTGGGGCCTTGCCAAAGTGGAGAGAAGTGTCATCACAATTACTGGGCAAACACCATTTTAATATAAGTAAACACAAATGTCTCCTTTTCAAAAAAAATCAGATGCTTAAAAATGATATCGGTGAAACCATTTAAAATGCCAGGTAAATAGACATCGGCTACTGTTGTTACGGTAACTAAAACTTACCAAGCCTTACCAGATGCCAGGAACTCTGCTAAGTGCTTAACATACCCAGGTCTCAGTTAACCACACAGCTCTCCCATAAGATAAACATGACCACCTTCACTGAGGAAACTGAGACTTAGAGACATAAAACAATGGCTAAGGTCTCGCAGCAAGGGAAGGCAAAAACTCTTCAATTTCAAAAAGTCTATTTGAAAAAATCTATTCTCCTGTGCTTCTCTTTGAGGAAAAATTTATTCTCCCATCTACCAACTTTTCCCGGACTTTATACCACCAGCTGTCCCCTCACTTGGTTTTCTAATCTGTTCACTTTCTGTGTTGACCAACAGACTAGTGGCCCAAGACTTTTTACCCCATTCACTCCCTGACCCCCTCCCCACCCAGTCTTCCCTTCACTGTCAAGCTTTTTGGAATGGATTTTCACACTTCATCAGATACTGGAGTCTTAGAAGGTAACCTGAGAAATCCATGTGATTTTTTTGGAATATGGTATTTGCAGAATACAATTTTTTATATATAGAAAAGTATTTTAAATCAGAAAGAACTAATCTTCAAAACACCGTTTACCAAGAATATCTTTTAGGTTATTGTACTAGGCAATCTTTTTATTTTCCTTGCTTGGAATTATGTAAATTTGAAAATATTGGTAGAAGAAATGTTCTGAAGTACAAACATATTAATCAGTAATCCTTAAAACTGATATGATAAAGCTAATTTTTAAAAAGAGTAAGATCTCTAAATGATTGGCCACAAACCTTTTCCACCATAAACAATGAATAAAAATCAAAACGTTTTAGAATACTGTATCAGTTCAGGTACTCAATAAAAGACTTTCCAGTTATGTTGCTAAGCAGAGACTAATATTCTGAATAAAATACGGCTTCCACAGTACATGAAATAACCCACCAATATTCTCTTTCCTCTACTTACAGTGAAGAATTTCAGATTTGAACTAGAGAGGTAAATACTCACTTCTTCTGCTTGCATCATTTTAAAAACTTCTCCAAATTCAGAATTTTCTCCTGTTCCAATGACAATACCCTAGGAGGGAAAAAAGAAAAATACATTGACATTCAGATGGAATCACCTCTCTCAATCAAAAATCAAACCCTTTCATCCCCTTTCTTTAAAGGCCAGCCCACAGAGGAGATGCCTGACACTCACATCCAACGTTCCTGGTCAGCTTACTTTAAAGGCCAGCCCAAAGAGAAGATGCCTGACACTCACATCCAACGTTCCTGGTCAGCTTACTTTAAAGGCTAGCCCAAAGAGAAGATGCCTGACACTCATATCCAACGTTCCTGGTCAGCTTACTTTAAAGGCTAGCCCAAAGAGAAGATGCCTGACACTCACATCCAACGTTCCTGGTCAGCTTACTTTAAAGGCTAGCCCACAGAGGAGATGCCTGACACTCACATCCAACATTCCTGGTCAGCTTACTTTAAAGGCTAGCCCACAGAGGAGATGCCTGACACTCACATCCAACGTTCCTGGTCAGCTTACTTTAAAGGCTAGCCCAAAGAGAAGATGCCTGACACTCACATCCAACGTTCCTGGTCAGCTTACTTTAAAGGCTAGCCCACAGAGGAGATGCCTGACACTCACATCCAACGTTCCTGGTCAGCTTACTTTAAAGGCTAGCCCACAGAGGAGATGCCTGACACTCACATCCAATGTTCCTGGTCAGCTTACTTTTCAGTGTTACTATACATCATTAGTATTTACTTCTTCTGATGCAAACTGTGAAAGCAAATATTTCACTAAAATAATACTGCCTCAATTCTGGGGCCCATTTTTGCCTATTTTAATATTTCTGAAATCTGAATCTCTTATACTCAATATAGACAGCTAATATGATTTCTTCCACTCAAATGCAGTTGTTCTGTGAATATCAGAATCAAAGAAATAAAGTATTTGAAGACAATCAGTAGGTAAACAATATGTAGCCAGAATATTCACAGCCAGTACCATATCAACTAAATACTAAAAATTTCTTTAACCAGCAGTCCATGAACCACTCTAAGTCAAAAAAGGAACAGGTACCGAGGACTATGCTTTTAAAAGACCCATTATATCTGGTAAATGACAAAACTATGGACAAAGCTTCTTCCCAGGCTCACAAATAGCTCCCATTAGTTAGGTATTTCATACTGTCATTTCTGCCATATATTTTGGAAAATGGCATAAAATTAGTAAAACAGTATTTGAGAAAATGGTTGAAAAGAAAGGAACTACTTTTTTTAAAACAAGGAAAAAAAAATACCTTCGCTTTGCCACAAATGACCAGTGTTCCCATGAAGGCAATGTTGCTCCTTGATGCAAGATCTCCATTAGTCGCAGCTGGCTGAGGAGCTGTCACCTTAGAACAAGGAGTGGTCTCTCCGGTCAAGCTGGACTCATCAATGGAAAGATCCACAGCCTTGGAGAACAAAACCTTTGTTAGTTCAAGCCTGAAGATTCTCGGCGCTATACCTACCATCTCAAAAGTTCATAGCCATCACTTCTTTCTCAAACATCCCGTTTTTATTGATCATCTATATCTTATATAATACCCATTACTCAAAGACAGAAGACCAGAATATATACACCCATATTTAAAAATGAAGTTAAATGAGCAAAATCCAAGACATGAAAAGCTGGCTGCTACACCATGAGACTAGATCAGGCTAAATTTCAAATATAACCAGGGAAAAGGAAACACTAGCTGAGACCTGGTCTTTATCAAGAGAAAACTAAACTCTTTAATAATAAAATATGATGTCCTAATTTTGACATGATTTAAAGTTCTGGAAATGTGTTTGGCAGATATAAAACCAAAGATGATAAAATGAGAAACATGAATAAAGAGTTAAAAAAGAAATCATTTCATCATTTTGAGGTCAATATCCATGAAATTCTTCTTGCTATACTTCCCTGCATTTATTCCAAATAAAAGTTAGTAAGAATCAAAATGTATACATATATGCCTCCATGGAGATCATGGATACCCTAGGTATTTTTAAAAAGAGAGGAAAAGCATAGCTTTATTAGTCCTATCAGTGACTTGGCTCTTCAGCTTCAACCTTAGGCCAACGGCCATTGAGGAGGGTAAGAATTTTTTAAATTTAAAAATTTTTTTAAATTCTACAGAAAAGGAGGGTCACAGCACAATAGCAATCAGTCTTGTCTAGTGCAGGAGACAAGCTGGTAAGGAAGAAAAAGGGGATTTGGGCCCTTACGTCTCTTTTTTTTCTATATAATTATAAATTCCTAACTAGAACTCAAACTACCAAGAACATATAACCAATGAGATTTGTCTAAATCACACAATGTAGCTACTAGCTGTATAGATCTCATCTGTCTGTTTCAAAAATATAAGATTATCAAAGGCACTTTCAGGTGACAAAAACAACTGGAAGGAAACTAGCACATTTTGATTTTTTTTATAGACTCTGCTGACATTTCAAGAAAGAGAGAAGAAATTCAGCTATTAAAACAATTTTCAATCACCTCAGAAAGGAACGTTATGGTGGGCACTTCAAATAACTAAAGGGAGAGAAGCAAAGAGTACACAGCTAAAAACAGCTCAGCTGAGCAAGTCCACAAGAAGAGATAGGGGAATGAAGAGGTTCACATGGTTTGAAGAAGGGCCCTAAAGCCTCACAGGAATAAGGTTTGTTTTGAGACAGTAATTCCTACAAAACAGTAGGGATTAAAATCCATATAATCATTTATTTAAGTACCTGGGTCCCTACTCTGTACCTGGTACAGTGCTACTTAATATGGATACAACAAACAAGACATGTTCTCTGGCCCCAGGGAGCTTATCCTCAATTGGAAATTTACAGTTTAGAAATCCCTCTCCCTGCCCAGAAAACCCTGGTTAGGAGCTATGGCCATTAAGCAAAAGGTTGGCAGTTCGAATCTACCAGGCATTCCTTGGAAACCCTATGCGGCAGTTCTACTCTGTCCTATGAGTCAGAATTGACCCAAAGGCAACAAGTTTGGTTTTTCTGTTTTTCACTGCCCAAGAAACAGAAAACGGGTAAATGAAATGTTTGTAACAATGCCAAATGTGCACCTACAAGCTAGGAAGATCATATGAGGTCAAACAATAAGATACGCTTTTTGTCTGTCTCTCCCACAAGAATGTTAGCATAAAGAGGGTAGAGACCACATTGTTTTAATCACTAATTAAAACTCTTATAAAACAAATATCCAAACTCTTGCAAATTGTCTGGCACAGAGTTAGCATTTAATAATATATAAGAAATCAGTTATTCTATAATACAGGTAATAAGGTATCTTAAGAGAACATACTTTAAGAGTTAAAATAGCAGCAAAGTACAAAATTGAGTTGGAATTACATTAAATTACTACTTACTTTAACCAGTTAATTTTTTTCCTTTCATGAAATGATTCTTTCTCTACTAAAGACCTTAAGAATAAGTCCTAGATAAAAACTAGACACCAAATGGTTTTCTCCTTTCAAGATTATAGAAAAGTATACACATTTACATCAAGTTTGAGAAACCAAGTAACCATTACTTTAATAAAATTTAATGCTCAAATATATGAATTTGAACTTTCTAACAAAAAAAATTTTAAGAAGCATAAATTCATCTTTTATTAAGAAAATTAACCAAGAAAAAAACGTGATCAATCCCAAAAGTATAAAGTTTACTAGGAAAATGATTAAGACTGGGAACATAGTTTACAATCCCAGCGTCGTCAAGAAATCATCGAATTCTGACTGTCACTTGGTGATGTGGAATTCCTGTCCAGGCATCCCAGTGCATAGAACAGGCTGTGTTCACATGTTTGTTCTCATCTCCACTTTGGAATGTGGAAAACATCATGAAGCATGATGCTAACAATGTTATCTTAAATTCTAAGTTTGCAAACTGGGGTATACATGTGGTGGAAACGAAGTAACAGCACATCTTCCTGTCTCCTTTCCGTAGGTGAAAGGTCAGCCCTGGGCAAATTTTTATGTACGTCAAGTTGATTTTAAGGAATTTCTCCTTTTTTTAATGTGCTAAATACGTATAATAAAACATTTGCCACTCCAACAATTTCCACATGCACAACTCAGTGACATTAATTATATTCACCATGTTGTACAATGATATGGAGACTTTAAAACTATATGAGGTCTTAACCAGACGAAGAGAAGCAAAAGTAGGGTTCAGGCCTAAAATCCAACTTATGTAAGAATTTGTTTAAGGTTATAGTTGATGCTAGAATCCATTTTGTGTGAGCATTTGTTAAAAGTTAATCATTATGTAGTTTCAGGAAGAAATGAGAGTGCAAGCCGAAACTCATTGTTTAATTATTTCCCCTACTTGGAGGAATGTTCCATGAAGCGCACTTTATCTTGACCAACCAAGGGGCTCTGCTACAGGGAAGTTACGCTCTCAGAAAGGAGCTTATTGCAATTTCCTTATGACTCACCTGGAAACCCACTGCAAGTCACTAAGCCAAGAACAGATGACGCCAGCTCCTTCGCAGAGAAACCTCCCCACAGTAACTAAATGGTATCTAGCCAACAAAGGCTCTTTTAAACCAGTCATATATCCCCACACGTTACGCTTCCCACTGGGGACAGTAAGGTATTAACGACTAACCCGCCAGAGTGTCTGTCCAACCTCACTTCCCTCTGTGACAGTGTGTCAGACACCCCGATCGTGATTCAGTGGATGCTGCTAGTCTCCTGCGCCCCGTGCATGCGAGCGGATCCTTCGTTGCAGCGATTATCTTTGTCTTAGCTGAATAAAAACCTTTTCATGAAATCTGAGTCTGGGGTCTTTTTCCTCTACAACGACAGCTATCTCCTCCATCCATTCTTAAAACTTTCCATCACCCTTAACAGGAACTCAGGTAGGCAATAATGCCTGTTCTCCTCACACCTGCCCCTGGTAACTGCTAAGAAACTTTGGTCTCCATGCATTTGCCTATTCTAAACATTTCGTGTCAGTGCAGTCATACAATTATTTCTCCTTTTGTGTCTGGCTTATTTCACTAACTATAATGTTTTCAAGGTTCATCCATGTCATAGGACGTATAAGAATTTTATTTCTCTTTATAGCTAAGTAATATTACATTGCATGTATATGCCACATACTACTACGTTTCTCCATTTGTCTGTTGTTGAGTATTTGGGTTGTTTCCATCTTTTGGCTATTGTGAATAATGCTGCAACGAACACTAATACATAAGGACAGTCATGCATTGCTTAACATCCACGATACAGTCTGTGAAATAGGATGTTACATGGTTTGGACGTTGTGCCAACACCATATTATGTTCTTAGCAAAGAGATACAGGGTACCGTAGTGTACCTGTACTGACTATCCAAGATAATGTACACACACAGTATTGTATCTCAGCTAACATATCTGGCAAGGTAATATACATGATATATGTACTATATACCATCATATGGAGCCCTGGTAGCACGGTGGCTAAGAGCTGGGCTGCAAACCGAGAGATCAGCAGTTTCAATCCACCTGTCGCCCCTTGGAAGCTCTTCTGTCCTATGGGGTTGCCAGAATCGACTCGACAGCAAGGGGTTTGGTACCATTATATAAGGAGCCCTGGTGGCACAGTGGTTAAAGTGATCTACTGCTAACCAAAAGAACAATAGTTCAAAACCACCAGCAGCTCCACAGAAAAGACGTGGCAGTCTTTTTTTGTAGGGATTTAAAGCCTTAGAAACCCTATGGAGTCACTATGAGACGGAATCGACTCGACAGTAGTGGGTTTAATGGTTCTGGGGTACCATTATATGCCTGGCAGCGCCAGACACCTCCTCCTGCTCGGATGCCTGGGTTCCTGCTCCAGACGCCTCCAGCATGCCTAACCCTAGATGATCACCCGTCCTTCCAAGGCCTCAGGACTCTGCAGGAGTGCTCACCCCACACCAGGTCACCAATTGAAAGCTCTCAGCATCCAGACACTTGGGCTCCCACCTGCTGACCACGAACCTGGGTTGCAGCTCCAACCTCTGACAACTCTGGCCTGGTGCTGGCAGCCTCCCACTGCCTAGCACACCTCAGCATCCTACACGCCCTCCCAGATGCCTGGTGTCTGTGGTGGGGCCAACTACTCACTGCTCAGGACTGCCGGGAAGCTCCACTCAGGTTCAGGTGGTGCAAGATGTACACAGATTCCGAGAAGCCCCTGTGGCAGCGGGAAAAGTGAAACGAGTCACCCTGCCCCACTCAGCCCCCAGCACCAGCTCAGCCAAGAGACATGAGATACACGTGTTGCATGTGGGAAGCCGCAGGCATTTGCTACATCCAGTTACGTCCACTTCATCCAATTCTCCAATCAGAATTTCTGAACTGTATTTTAACCTTACGAGATCACAGACATACATAAGGTCGAATGTTACTGAACAGATGTTATGGGGCGCTTGACTGTATCTCTCTGCGTATACATACCTAGGAGTGGAACTGCTGGGTCATATGCAAGTCTATGTTTAACCTTTTAAGAAACTGCCAAAGTACCTCCCACAGCGGCTGCTTCATTTTAACAATTCCACCAACAATAGATAAGGGTTCCAATTTCTTCATATCCTTTCCAACACTTGTTATTTTCCATTTTTCTCACAACAGCCATTCTGTCGTTGCTGTTCTTAGGTGTCCTCAGTTTGGTTCTGACTTAATGACCCTATGTACAACAGAATGAAACACTGCCCGGTCAGGTGTCATCATCACATTTTTATGCTTGAGCCCATGTTGCAGTCACTGTGTCAATCCATCTCACTGAAGGTCTTCCTCTTTTTTGCTGACCATCTACTTTACCAAGCACGATGTCCTTCTCCAGGGACTGATCCCTCCTGATAATGTGTCCAAAATATGTGAGACATAATCTCGCCATCCTTGTTTATAAGGAGCATTCTGGTTGTATTTCTTCCAAGACAGACTTGTTCATTCTTCTGGCGGTCCACGGTATAGTCAATATTCTTCACCAACACCACAGTTCAACAGCATCAGTTCGGGTTTTCCTTACTCAGCGTGCAGCTTTTGCATGCATATGAGGCGACTGAAAACTCTATGGTTTCAGTCAGGCACACCTTGGTCCTCAAGGTGACGTCTTTGCTTTTTAACACTTTAAAGAGGTCTTTTGCAGCAGACTTGCCCAACGCAATGCGTCGTTTGATTTCTTGACTGCTGCTTCCACAGGCGTCGCTGGCAGATCTAAGTAAAATGAAATCCTTGACAACTTCAATCTTTTCTCCATTTATCATGATGTGGCTTACTGGTCTAGTTGTAAGGATTTTTGTTTTATTTATGTTGAGGTGTAATCCATACTGAAGGCTGTGGTCTCTCATCTTCATTTGTAAGTCCTTCGGGTCCTCTTCACTTTCAGCAAGCAAGGTTGTGTCATCTCCATAACGCAGGTTATTAGTGAGTCTTCTTCCAATCCTGATGCCCTGTTCTTCTTCACATAGTCCAGCTTCTTGGATTATTTGCTCAACATACAGATTGAATAAGTATGGTGAAAGGATACAACCCTGAAGCACACCTTTCCTGACTTTAATCCACGCAGACCAAAATGGATGTCAGAAGAGACTCTGAAACTTGCTCTTGAACATTGAGTAGCTAAAGCAAAAGGAAGAAATAATGAAGTAAAAGAGCTGAACAGAGGATTTCCAAGGGCAGCTCGAGAAGACAAAGTACTGTAACAACATGAGCAAAGACCTGGAGTTAGAAAACCAAAAGGGAAGAACATGCTCGCCATTTCTCAAGCTGAAAGAACCAAAGAAAAAATTCAAGCCTACAGTTGAAATACTGAAGGATGCTACGAGAAAAACACTAAATGACAAAGGAAGTATCAAAAGAAGATGGAAGAATACACAGTTACTATACCAAAAAGAATTGGTCAATGTTCAACCACTTCAGGAGGTAGCAGATGATCACGAACCGTTGGCACTGAAGGAGAAAGCACGAAGGTACTGGCGAAAAGCAGGGTTGATGGAACACCAACTGAGATGTTTCCACAAACAGATGCAGCGCTGAAGTGCTCACTCGTCTACATCAAAAAATTTGGAAGACAAGCTACCCGGCCAACTGACTGGAAGAGATCCATATTTATACCTATTCCCAAGAAAGGTAATTGAGCCAAATGCAGAAATTATCAAACAATATCATTAATACCACACACAAGTAAAATTTTCCAGATTATTCAAAAGCAACTGCAGCAGTGTATCAACAGGAAACTACCAGAAATTCAAGCCAGATTCAGAAGAGGATATGGAACCGGAGATATCTTTGCTGATGTCAGATGGACCCTGGCCGAAAGCAGAGAATACCACAAGGATGTTTACATGTGTTTTAATGATTATGCAAAGACATTCAATTGTGTGGATCATAACAAATTATGGATAACATTGTGAAGAATGGGAATTCCAGAACAATTAATTGTGCTCATGAGGAACCTGTATATGGATCAAGAGGCAGTCGTTTGAACAGAACAAGGGCAAACTGCGTGGTTTAAAGTCAGGAAAGATGCGCGTCAGAGTTGCATCCTTTCACCATACACAGCCGTCCCAGTGGCGGTAAAGTGGTATTTCACTGTCATTTTGATTTGTATTTCCCTAATGACTAATGATGTTGAGTATCCTTTATTTGCTGGCCACTATATATATCTTCTTTGGTGAAATACCTCTTCAAGTCCTTTGCCTATTTTTTTTTTTTTTAATTTGGGTTGACTTTTTGTCGTTGAATTGCAGGAGTTCTTTATATATTCTGGAGATTAAACCCTTCTGAGGTTTAATCTGGTTTCCAAATATTTTCTCCCACACTTTAGGCTGTCTCTTCACTTTGTTGATAAAGCCCTTTGATAAACAAATGTTTTTGATTTTGATGAAGTCCCATTTATCTATTTTGTCTTTCTTGTTGCTCATGCTTTTGGTGTCACATCTAAGACTCCATTGTCCAAAACTAGGTACCGAAGTATTACCCCTATGCTATGTTCTAACAGTTTAATGATTTCAGGTCACTGATCAATGTGGAGTTAATTTTCATATATGGTGTAAGGTATGGATCCTACTTCATTGTTTTTTGCATATGGAAATCCAACCATTTAGTGAAGAGACTATTCTTTCCCCATTAAAGAAACTTAGCACCCTTATTGAAAATCAACTGACCGCAGATGTACGGGCTTATTTCTGAACTCTCAATTCCATTCCATTGGTCTATATGTGTATCATTTTACCAGTATCAGATTGTTTTGAGTATTATAGCTTTGTAGTACACTTTGAAATCAGTAAGTATGAGTCCTACTACCTCAATGCTCTTTTTCAAGATTGTTTTATCTATTCAGGGCCCCTTGAAATTCCATTAAATTTGAGGACCGGCTTTTCCATTTCTGCAAAGAAAGCTGTTGAAATTTTGATCAGGATTCCATTCAATCTATAGATCACTTTGGATAGTACTGACATCTTATAATTCTTCCAATCCATGAACATGGAATGTCCTTTTATTTTTAATGCAACCTATTCTAGTACTTTTCTCCTCAGATGCACGGTGACCTCAATTTTCTTCAGCATCTACTGCCATGGTGCTAATTCCCACGCTCAACTTCATATTACAAAAGGTATTTCTTTCTTCCACCTCCCTTCTGGTCTTTGCCCAGATATTAACTTCTCAGTAAGACCTTCCTTAACCACTCAATCTTAAATTACAACTTTCTACTCCCCACATGTGACAAACCCTATCTCCCTTCCCTGTTTTATTTTTCTCCATAAGCTTTATCATCATCTCTTTTGTGTACGTCTTTCCCCACCAGAATGCAAATCCACAAGGAAAATATATGCTCCACACTCCTGAAACACAAATCTTTTTCAAAAATAGAACCACTATCCCTCAAAAGCTCAAATTACAATTTCTCCAATCAAACTTCAGTAGAAAAGGAAGCAGTTTAATACAAATGACGGACACTGCTGTGAACAAATGTTAACCTAATGACTTTCTGAAACTGCTTATGCTTCTTGATCTATCTTTGCTCCTTCATTTGGAACTATAATATTTTCTAAAGGTTCCAGTGATTGCAAGAGTTTTAGCAGGAGGCAGCATTTTGAGGGAGTGGGGGGAAGGAGGTCATTTCCAGGGGTGATATTTAGTAAATTAGGCAAACCTATTACAGTTTAACAAAGTCACAATCTATTTCATAAGACATTAGAGTCATTTATCCACTGCATGGATGAGAGAAAGGTAAGATAAAATAAAATCAAAGGATCAACCTCACGCCAACTAGCCAAAAGTTTAAACATTAAACCTTCAGAAGAGTTGCTAATGAGTAGAGAAAGTGATTTTCACTTTTTCTTCATTCTTCCTCAGGCACTCTGATAGATGTGAGAGAATAACTCATGACACCGTTCAAAAATCAGAATATAAATAATAAGCAAGATGTATATCTAATCCATGACCTGAATATTTAACACCTACAGAATAAAAATGCTGAAAAAATTCACAGGATTATTATTCCTGTAAAAAACACTAGGCAGAAAACAGGCATATATGAAAGTCAAAAAGTTTCCTAAATGACAAAAAGTACTTTAAAAAATTAATATATGAAACAACTGGCAGCTATAATTAAGTTCTTAAACTAAAGAACAGCTTGTACACAGCATGCTCTTGAGCCAATCACCTGTCTAGTCCAGAATTGAAAGTCATTAAAAAGCAAATTAGAAATGGATTTCTTTCCTCAGAAAATAATTTTTCAAAATATTCATCTGCAGGTGCCTTATTATGATAACATTTCTTAAAATTAGATTCCTCTGTTTATTTAAACGAAGAAATATGTAATAAAAAATTCTTCATGATCTCTAGCTTATCAACACTTAAAACCTAGACAACCCAAGTGTTATAAATTATTGAAAAGGCAACAAGAAATCGATTTTATCCCATGGTAAATTCATGCATGAACAATCATCTGTCTGACTCAAGCACACAGGCTGAATTTGATCAAGTGGCCAATAGTTCAAAAGCCAGGATTCAGCTAACAATGACCTCACTACAATTATTAAAACAAATTTCAAAAGACACCTAATTGTCATTATACCTGAGCCAGAAATAGCTCCAAACCTTCTCAAAACCAAGATCATAGCACTGATCTTATTTATTTTTCTCTCTCTCAACTGGGTTGTGTAAACACCACGAAGGCAGTTGTGGGGGGTATGTGTACGTGCACGTGCGTTGTGTTTTTGTTTTATATTTTTTTATTTCCAGAGGTATAACCCCAGCACCTGGAACAGTGCCTTATCATGGTATGCTCTAAAAAAAAGAAAAAAAAAAGCTGAATAAAACAATGAATTTTAAAAAATGTTTTAAGGGATCTACTTTTGCAACAGTCCTTTCCAACCAATGTGAAATGAGAATCTTAAAAAAAAATAAGTGGACAGTAACACAGTCACATTGGTTTTTTCTTCCCTTTTTAAATGCTACTGACTTAATGGGGGGGAAATGTTCTTTCTCTTCAGTGTTTTAAACATGAATAGCATTCCTCACTTCACACTGTTTTGAAGCCACTGAACTCTAAAAATCAGACAACAAAGCACTAGGCAGTAAAAGCTTATTATCCAATCTAAGAGAACAAGCATTTCAATGCTCTAAGTACCTCTGGAGTCACTTACTGGGTTGTTTATGCTAATAAAAAAGAAAAAAAAATGAATGCTATCACAGAAATGCACACGTGTGACTACATCGAACTGTTTTTCGTGAATATTTCTAAATTCCACAAGTATACTATATACCTTTCTCAAACATTCTACTAAATTTCTTTTAATGCTTAAATTAAAATCCCCACTACCTACCTGTAAAGTGTTTTTTTACAAATCTAAGTATAAAATCACAATAAGAGGGACAGTAACATACCATGAAACAAATTATCAAATTTACCTTGCAAAAAATATTACACTTAAGTCCATAAATAAATTTATAATATATCTGTTCCCTTCTGAGATTTTTTTAATAGATCTTTTCTCCCTGCTGAAGAATTAAGCAATAAAAATGTTCTGCTAGCCTTTATCATAATAAACAGAAAATATGAGTTTATTTTGTGTTTTACTATATTATTTCACACACAACATTCTTCCATTACATATGCTTTTATATGATTATGTTCGGACCACCAAGCCATGAAGCAATCTCCTTCCTCTCCCTTCTGGAACTCAAAAAACGCTATTCATTCTACAAAATTCAGCTCTCCCTCAAAAAAGGCTTTCATGGATCCAATCTTGTTCCCAATCAGAATAAGAATTATAAATCCAAATGTGAAAGGTCTTTTAAAAGCCACAGCTACACTCGAAATGACAGACAGTAACAAGTTTTGTCAAGAATGTAGAGAAACTGGAACCCTCATACACTGCTGACAGGAATGTAAAATGGTGCGATTGCTTTGTAAAATAGTCTGGCAGTTCCTCCAAAAGTTAGTTTTCAAACAAGCCAGCAATTCTACTCCTAGATACATAAAAGCACATCTCCAGATAAATAAAAAAAAATACAAAGAACACGTGTTCACATAAAACTTGTATACTAATGTTCATAGAAGCGTTATTAAACTAAAAAGTAGAAGCAAATGTCCATCAACTGAGGAACAGGAAACAAATACAATGGAATATTATTCAGCAATAAAAGGGAATAAAGTACTGATATACAGCACAACATGGACGAATCTCAAAAACATTACGTTAAATGAAGGAAATCAAACACATATTGTATGATTTCATTTCTAGGAAATGCCCCCAACAGGCAAATCTACAGAAACAGAGAGAGCAGGTTAGTGGCCGCCAGGAGCTGGGGTGTGGGGAGGGCTACAAAGTAGTTACTTCAAGGTAAGGGTTTTCTTTTGGAAGTGATGAAAATATTCCACAATTAGATTGTGGTGGTAATTACTTAACTCTGAATATACTGAAAACTACTTTAAATGTGTGAATTATATGATATGTGAATTACATCTCAGTAAAGCAATTAAAAAAATTTTTTTTAAGATGTGGTGGGTGCACCAGCACATTGGCATGGCCTATGAGGTGGTTAGGTGACCTTCTAATGAAGATCAAAGACCACAGCCTTCACTATGGCTTGAGCCTCAACATAAGGAAAACAAAAACCCTCACAACTGGACCAATGAACAACATCATGATAAACAGAGAGGAGACTGAAGTTAATCAAGGATTTCATTTTACTTGGATCCACAATCAATACCCACGGAAGCAGCAGTCAAGAACTCAAAGGACCCACTGCACTGGGTAAATCTGCTGCAAAGGACCTCTTTAAAGTGTTGAAAAGCAGGGATGTCACCTTGAAGACTAAGGTGCCCCTGATCCCAGCCATGGTATTTTCAATTGCAACATATGCATGTGAAAGCTGGACAATGAATAGGGAAGACTGAGGAAGAACTGACCCTTTGAATTGTGGTGTTGGTGAAGAATACTGAATATACCGTGGGCTTACAGAAGAACAAACAAATCTGTCTTGGAAGAAGTGCAACCAGAATGCTCCTTGGAAGCAAGGAAGGCGAGACTGCGTCTTACATGCTTTGGACATGTTGTCAGGAGGGATCAGCCCCTGGAGAGGGACATCACGCTTGGCAAAGTACAAGGTCAGCAGAAGTGAGGAAGACCCTGTGGACTGACACAGTGGCTGCAACAATGAGTTCATGCATAGCAACGATTATAAGGATGGCACAGGACCAGGCAGTGTTTCGTTCTGTTGTGCACAGGGTTGCTATGAGTCAGAACCGGCTCAACTGCACCTAACAACAACAACAAGAGGTGGTTAGGAACCCAGAGTCTCAGACTCCACCCCAAACCTACAGAATCAGAACCTAAATGATTCCTTATCTCACTAAAGTTTGGGAAGCACTGCCCTAAGACAACTAACTCCACTTCACACTTAGAAAAGTGGGGCCTAAAAAGTTCAGTGGTTGCCTAAGCTCTTGTGGTCAGTTCATTTCCTTTCATAAGCAGCATTTTATTTCTTGCATCTCAGCTGCCTGTAATTTGGTATCTCCCAGTAGACAGGGTCCAAACTGTGTCTTTTTCACTTCTTAGCTCTGAAGGCTGGTAGAGCGCTCTGTACATGGCCCTCAAATGTCTACTCAATAGCTAAAGTGGCTTCGTGTCACAGGCTGATTCCTTAAGAAACAGATCACATTTTGCCTAAATCAGCTTCATTACAAACAGAAGTAAATTATAAATATGACTACATGCTTACATTCTATTAAATG
Source organism: Loxodonta africana (assembly GCF_030014295.1). Taxonomy (NCBI): domain Eukaryota; kingdom Metazoa; phylum Chordata; class Mammalia; order Proboscidea; family Elephantidae; genus Loxodonta; species Loxodonta africana. Next base: position 11,282,674 of record NC_087368.1, on the reverse strand, counting down.
TTTGAAAAGATCCTTTTCTGGAAAAGTATGAAACCAGAATTGCAATGTGGGTTTTGCCAGAATATAAAGTTTTTCATTGAGAAAATGCAACATGTATTTTGTAATCCAGGAAGACAGAATATTCTGACACAGAAAGATGGCTCTCCCAATGGAGTTACCTAACACAGAAGCAGCAGCTTACGAGTGGTTCTTAACAAAAGGCTGTACAATATACAGATAGGGATAAAAGTCAAGAGGGTTTCAGTGGAGAAGACTATCACTTACCCGTTCAGGTAAGAGGTGGTCAAAGTAATCTATACCTGCTCAACCATGCCCATTATCTTTGGTTCTTACTTCCCCTTAGAACAAGGGAACAGGAAAGAACAAGCCCTGAGGATATCAAAAACTATTCACTGAGCCAAACCATTTTCCTGGATTCATGAGGTAAAAAACAGCTCACTCAATACGTAATGACAACTGGCTTGTGTGAGTTTGGACTTCTGGGCTTGGCCCCAGTAGACCTTGACTCTAATGGAGCTACCTTTTCTGCCCAGGTTAAAATGATCTGATAATCTACTGTCATAAAAATGACCAAATCCTGGCTCTCAGCCCCACAAATGGTACTAATTCTCTGAAAGAAGTCTGATACATTCAGAAAACTGTAAGATCAAAAATTCCGTTAAAAAAAAAGGCAGTTGCAGCTAGCGTCTAGATCTTGAAGACACTTCTCAAAGACAATGGGGCAGCCCTAAGCACATAAAACCACGAAAGAAAAGTCAATGGAAGTATTTATTCAGAACTCTCTGTGAAAGAAAAATTTGCTACCATTTCAGGCAATGTATTGAATTGGGCTTAGTTAGAAAGTTATAAGTGAAGAGGTAAAATATTTTCAACAGACCAAAAAAAATAAAAGTCCTTCATCTGACTTTCACATTGTTTTATAAAACAGTCTTTGTTCAAATACCAATATAAACTTCAGCTGGAAAATATGCTATTTTTCACAAAGGCAAAAAGCACTGTTTGGCAGATATAAATAGGATACAAGACTGCTTCATTTAAAGACCAATCCAATGACCACCACCGATTGTCCAGTGGTGCCGGTTCTCAAATAAAATAAAATTAAAACAAAAGCTCTCAGGGAAAAGATGAAAAACAGGCCCAAAGTTTTCCAGTAAAAAACAGTTCCTCTAAGTCTTACTGTCTATCAGTGGGTCTCTCAGGCTCCTCAGCTGGAAAGGTTACTACCACGAACACACTGGCTCTCTCCCAGGGAAAACTGACTCGTGCAGGAAAAAACAAACACAAAGTCCTCAAGTTATCAATATTAACCTTCTTTTAAAAGTATTTACAAATGCTAGTCTCAGCCTATGAATAGATAATACCAGATAAAAGATATACAGCAGTCAGGTCACTTGATTTTGCTGACAAGATGTTGCTATGGAGCCAATTAAGATTTACAGCCAAAATCTGAAACACTGCCCACTGAAATTCATGACAAGAACCACAGAGTTGCAGCATGACGATGCTGAAGTGGCAACCTTAATCTTGGGTCCAGTCCACAAGAAGAGAGCTGTATTGCAGAAGTCCAGGCACTCGCTTTCTCTAAAGTGAAATCCATTTGCTTTGTTAGTGAGAAATTAATGATATCCCAACATTGACCAAGGAGTTTTCTGGTTCCTTTAAACCATAATGAACAGTTTATTTCATTCAGGAGATCAAATGATCAGCTAGCCTTGCAAAATTATCCAAAGATCGCATGAAGAACAGCAAAGACACAAGTAAGATATGGGCCCAAGAGAAGGAAAAGACCACATGAACCAGAGACTCCATCAGCCTGAGACCAGAAGAACCAGATGGTGCCTGGCTACCACCAGTGACTACCCTGACAGGAAACACAACAGAGAATCTCTGATGAAGCACAAGAAAAGTGGGATGTAGACCTCAAATTCTAGTAAAAAGACCAGACTTAATGGTCTCACTGAGATTGGAGGGACCCCAGAGGCAGAACTGGGGGGCGGGGGGGGGACTACATATGTAAAAATGGATTAACTAGAACAAAATCAACCTAACTACAGCACTGCAGAATAAAACATGCTGATAAAGTGTTTGAAAAGCTAACATGTAGGAGGAAAGCACTAACAACTAAACAATTACTCCACAAGACATATGCTTTATAATTTTTAAGACATCAATCTTTAAAAAGTAAGGAACTCCTTATTGAACTTAAAATACCTTCAATATATATTTTGCTGAGTGCATCAAAACCATACCAATTCATACTTTGATAGGTTTTTTGCTGTTTATATGTGAACTTTGAGATACTTAATTCTCAGATCAATTACCACTTATTTAAATGAAAACCCTAAAATACTTTACCAAGCCATGTAGTATTTTGAAGTTTCTGTCATTATACTGCTCAAATTTTTCAAGCCATGGAAAACACTATTTTCTGACTATCCCACTAAGGAGGCCTGCTTCTGAATTGGAAGAGATGCAGTCCAGAACAGAGAAACATCAACTCCATGAATTCAAATTAGTGCTCTTTGTGGGGAGATGACATGTCATATGACAGGACTACCCAATCTCTGAGGAATAATAATCCAAGGTACTACAAAAACTAAGTATAATTAGGGACAAGAGAAATGGAAGAAAAATGAAGAAATAACATAAAAAGACCTTCAAAGTGGAGAAAGAAGGTAGAAAATAAAATTTATAACATTCCTAATACTTGTATTATAAATTATTCCCACTCACTTAATTACAGCAATTTGATTATGTTTCTGAGGATAAATATTAAGTATCTGGGGAAAAGACCTCTATTTTAAGATTAAATGAAGTCTGTTCTTATTATAATTCAAAAGGGTCTTGAGGCTTTTCATAAGCTCTGTACGAGAACTTCGGGACATCATTAAATATAAAGACTGGGAGCTCTACAGGTGTCAATGAACAGCTATTAATTCCAACAGCAGATGAGGCTGGCATGCTAATGGGCTATGACGGCCTCTTGACTCAGGTGCCTAACTACATTTTTCACCCCTTCAACCCGTTCTATACACTGTGGCCAGATTAAAAGTAACATCATTTCTGCTTTTACAGGGATCACAATAGAGGGTCCCAGAGCTGGAGAAAAATGCAGAACAAAATTCTAACTCACAAAAAAAAAGACCAGACTTACTGGCCCGGCAGATACTGGAGAAACCCCAAGACCATGGCCCCCAGACACCGTTTTAGCTCAGTAATGAAGTCACTCCTGAGGTCTACCCTTTAGCCGAAGATTAGACAGGCCCGTAAAACCAAACGAGGCTGAAGGGGCAAACCAGCGCTGGGGCAAGGGCTAGAAGGCAGGAGGGGACAGGAAAGCTGGTAATAGGGAACTCAAGGTTGAGAAGGGAGAGTGTTGACATATCGTGGCTTTATTAACCAATGTCATAAAGCAATATGTGTACTGTTTAATGAGAAGCTAGTTTGTTCTGCAAACTCTCAACTAAAGCACAATTTTTTATATAGATATATAAGATCAGATGACTCCACAAAAAAAGTACCATCATTTACTAGCTGCACATAAGCTTTAAGAGTTAATTCCTAATCAATAAAATCTGAAGTGGAGTTTCACATTTGAGACCCTCTTGAATCTGGTTCCCTCACACATTTTCCATGCTTAATGTACCGTAGGCCCATATCACATACTAGAATGCTCCCAGCTCCCTGAATACTGTTGCTTCATTCTGTCGTCATCATCTCTGTCCAATACTACTCTTCAATCATCTCCACGAAAAGCCACATTGTCTGCGACACTCTCTAGTCTCACCCACATCATAGTGCCCTCTCCCATCTCTAAACTTTCATACCTCTCTTTTCTGTGTACTTCTCTTACTTGCTTACTGAGTTCTTTCTTATTTTATGGTGAGTGATTTGTGCACACAAATAGTATGCTCCCTAATGGCAAGAATCTTATCGTCTTTGTCTCTTCCACAGTGCCTAATACACAGTTTTCCACAAAGATCTGATGTACTAATTGGATGCCTCAAAAGTTCTATGTATATATACACACATATATATGTTTCCATATACTTTATGAACTATATTATGCCAATTAACGGAGTTGTTCCACAAGACTATGGTCCGAAGCCTTCAAACCCAGAAAACCAATCTCACAAGGCACTTGGTTATGTCTAAGAAGGATCTATACCTGTGTCCTCTACGTAGCTTACTATATACTTGAATACACACGCACATACACACATACCTGTATGTACATATGCCTGCAGATACATCTGTGTACATGTATGTACCCACATATTCATACCCATATACATACGTGCCTATACACATTTTCTGGTTCTTGCTGGTGAGAAAAATATGGAACAGAAATCAAGTTATTAAAAAGTCCAGACTTACTGGACCAGTTGAGAATAAAGGACTCCCTGAGACTACTGCCCTGAGATACTCTTTAAACCTTAAACCAAAATTATCCCTTGAGGTCACCTTTTAGCTAAACAACAGACTGGCTCATAATATAAAGAATATCACCCGTGAGTAATATGCTCCTTTAAAAAATCATCTTTATCAGACTGAATGGTCAAAAAATACTCTAAAGCAAAGATCAAAAGGTAAGGGGGCAGGGAAATAAGAGTTCAAGAAACGGTACAGCACAACAAAATGAATGAGAATGATGACACATTGTGAAAAATGTGAGCAGTATCAGTGAATTTGTGTAGAAATTGTTAAATGAAAACCTAACTTGCATAATCACAAAATATTTTTAAAAAAGCATATTTACATGTCATTTTTTTAAACTAGAAAAGTAAATGTCTCAAATCAACTATGTGTTAATTCTTAAAACTGCTAATATTTATCCTCTGATCTACATCCAAGTATTTTTACTTATCACAAATTTATACCCAGGGTATGTGAGAACAGCCACTATCACTCCAAATACAGTCTTAAGGTTAAAAACAATGTAATCTTCAGTTTCATATGATAGTATTTCCCTTTTCCTCTAAATACAGAATAATTCTTCTCTTCTTATTAACTATGCTTTCCAAATAAGATTCCCAAACTTACCTCAAACAAGCGTAAGTCAGCAGGAACTCTGTCCCCAACAGAAAGACAAACTGTATCACCTGGAACCAAGTCTCGTGCAAGCGTATGCTCCAGTTTTCCTTCCCGCACACTGTACCAAAAAACAGAAGGCCCCCTAGTTAAAAGAAGTCACGACACTCATCTAAAAAATTCTTTCCACTGGGCTTGATCAAGGGAAAACATTCTATTACTACCACTTCCAAGCAGATAAGTCAAGGAAGAACGAAGAAAAGTATTATTTCTGTGCTCTTGGTAAAAAGATGTTTAGATGGCAGAAAATCACTGGAAAATCTGGCTAGTTGTTCCAGTGTAAAAACTGAAGCTAACTCTGGACCATCTGGGTCTGTCTGTCTGTTCATCACTGTATCTGGGCCAATGCGTGGCACACATTCACGTGCAAAAAGTTATCTGTTGAATAAACTCATGTCTCAAGGATCTCAAAATTACAATTTTAAAGTCTTAATAGTGCAATTTGTTACAGTGAATAGAATATGAATTTTTCATGTCTGATTAATGATTTTTACATCTTTACACAAATACAGAGCCATAATGTAGAAATTCTTATCGGAAACAAGGAACATACCAATGGCATTCTGGTGGCACAAGTTTACTCAATTCTTCAAGAGATTTCTCTGAACGATATTCCTATTGAAAAGAAAAAGCAGAGATTAACAGAACAAAACATTTATGAAGAAGTACAATTATATATGGTCCTACGGACATACTCATAGAAATTAAATATTAATTTCAATCATTATTTTTAAATTTCCCCCCAATTCTTTTCCTTTCCTCTACCTCTGCTTATATTCCTACCTATAAAAGCTTGCTCTCATTAAACAATGTTAAATTATAGTGAACAATTTTGATCATTAAATATTCTCCCAAATTTTATATTTTAATATTCAAAGTGCAAATCTTAGCTTAAGTTATTTGTAAAAAATGAAGAAAGCTGATTAGTGTGTACAAGAGTATATAGTTTTGAGTCCTTAAAAGCTATTAATATCATTGAGTCTCATAATTAAAGAACTTTATGCTTAGTGTTTAAAGACTAAAGAAGGCAAAGACAATTAACCACAAGCAACACTTGTTTTGAGGATTTAAGCCCATGCTAATTGCAATGGTTTATGGATTCAATTTGCTTGGGAAAAATAAAAGTTAAACAAGGAGTGAGACGTGGCTGGCCCTACACTGATGAATATCTTACCAGTCATGTGAATTATCAGAAAGGGAAAATTCTTGGGAGCCCTAGCTCTCTGTGATGCTCCAGACGTCTTCCACTCCTATAAACACAGCTGAGAGTCAGACATCCTCTATCTCACTATTCTGTGGAGTTCCCATTTCCATTAGCAGTCTTACTTTATACATCACTGCTATTTTTGCCTCACGTCTGCACTAAGGACACAAATCTCTGGACATCAGGTTAAGGCGGGTGAGGGGGAAGTGGCCGGGGCGAAAGGCAAGGAGAGCTGTGAAATAGCCGCAGTCAAAACTTCACGTTCATCACAAACTTTCGCAAATAGAAAATGCAAAGCTGCATGAGCATAACTTATAACTCAGTCTCTACTTGGCAGTAGGTACAAATACATCATAATCTACAAATATAAAAAATTATAAAATACTCCCCAACCATACCAAGGATATTAAAGAATTTGGACACTTTACCTAAAAATTCCATAAAAGGCTAGAAAATATTCACCAATCCTAGATCCTAATAATGAATGACATAGAAGCTACCCCCATCTTTACCTCTTTCTTCTGTTTTCTTAGCTTCTACTCCCTACAACTGGAGCCTTGGTGGCACTGTGGTTAAGACTTTCGCTGCTAACCAACAGGTCAGCAGTTCGAATCCACCAGCAACTCCTTGAAGACCCTACGGGGCAGTTGTACTCTGTCCTATAGGGTCACTTTGAGTTGGAATCAACTTGACAACAACAGGTAACTCTCTACAACTACAAAGATACCTCAAAGATACTTATTTCAAGGGCCATTTCTAATGAATATCTAAAATTTATTTGTCAAATTCATTTAAGATGATATTATTTGACTACAGTTGGCTATTTTTATGGTTGGGGTAGAGTTTAAGAGGGTGGGGAATGAGGATTAGAAGGAGATAAAGACAGGCAGACATAAATATAAAAAGGATATAAAAAGCACTCTCTTCCCAGGTAAAAACAAAAATACTAGATAATCATAAAGTATTAAGAATTTTTGATACATTTTTGATAAAGGTTCAATCAACAATAAATAGGGTCTTTTTAGAGAGGGTTTTTTAAATTGTTATTCATAAAAAATTTCGTTGGTTTCATAGGCATGTTTGGGGAAAAGGGTCCCATCTGTGTAAGAAGCCAGACCTACCAATTTGAAACTAGGCTTTTCATAAATGTTTTGATCTTTTCTGGGGCTTTTCAAAATGAACCTACCATAAAGATATTTAGCAGATAGTCTCAGCCATTACATTTTAAAAGCATATAGCAAATTATCTGTGTAAAATTGCACAATGACTGTTAAAATCACGATTTTGTGGGGTACTTTTTTTTTTTTTAGGGTAACGCTCTCTCATGTACCAGAAAGAACAAGCCACTGAGGTCTTCCATTTGTAGTGCTAAAAGTTTGTAAGAATCCTTCTGAAAAAGGAAAAAGGGCACGTGTCCCATATATCTGAAGAGTTATTAAAACTGAAGGAGGGTTCCAGTTCCTGGTTCAGTGAGCTGTACCACTCATCCGGCTTCCTGAACAGCTACCTTGAATGACACCCAGCCAAGAGTGACCTGCGCTAGGCTAACCAGCTCCTCTGCCCCAGGGCAGCCTGTATCTATTCTAAGCAGGAGGGTTCTGGAGAGACAGGATCCCTAATGGTCTACTGATAACAGAGCTCACAGATTTGCTGAACATGATCTGATTCCAACTGACTTGCTATAAAGCTAATAACTCACTGAATTAGAGATTACCATAGGAGGCCAGGACAGTGACGGGACATACCCACAGTATACACTATGGATCTGAGAACAGCCACTATTACTCCAAATACAGCCTTAAGATTCAAAGCAGCATAATCTTCAGGGTCATACGACAATATTTCACGTATTCTCTAAAAACAGAATAATTCTTCTATTCTTATTAAACATGCCAATAAGACCTGCCAATATTCTGGAACATTGTTCTAAAACCTGCAGAAGTTATATATTAAACATAAAATTAAGCCTGATTTTATTTGTGCCTATACTTGTCAATAAAAATCCTGACATTATATCTACATTATTGAAATTAATTTTTAAAAGGGGGCCCTTTTCATGTTTTATTTACTGTTTCAGTGGCTCGCTGAATAGGAAGGTTGAACAAGATCAGAACATTTCTACTGTGGAGGAATGAGGAATTAAAAAAAAAAAGTAACCAACAGTGATTAGAAGCCTTTTTAATTCCCCCCTAAAAAACTCAAATGAAATATAAGATTGGAGGGGAGGTGAGTAAGTAAATCATTCTCCCAGGGGGACCGTTCACAGAGATCCATAGAATTCTCTGCAAATACTACTTCGTCAACTGACCTTTGAATTCTACCTCTTTTTATGGAGGGGTTTCTTCTAGACTTACCTCTAATAGGTATTAAAACATAATATGGTTATAAGAATATAACCTTGAATTTTTTAATTGGAAACACAAAAATCTATTACTCAATATTTTTTTCTACTAATGTGCTTTCCGGTTCCATTTGCTTCAGTTATTCTAACACCCTCAAATAAAAAAACTAGACTTTCTTCATTTCACTACCTAAATCAAAGCTGTCAAGTTAGTCCCACAAGCTTGCTGGAAAGATGTCTATAACTGAAGGTATTTGACAAGCATAAAAATTAAAATGTTCTACTAGTCGTCGCCACCTCCCCATGACTACTGATATCGCTTTGAACCACCTTAATTTTTTTAAGCAATTAACTAAAACACCATTTTCATGTTGGCAAAATAGGCTACCTACTCACCTGAACAAAGGCAACTGTAACGACGATAAGTATTGCCTAAAAAAGAAAAAAACAGCCTTTTAAATCAGACAGTAACTTGAGATATAACCACATTTTATTTTTTCTGACTCTACCTACAGCACCAGGATAACAGATTCTAAGCTTTGAGAACGGCTGGAGAAAAAATCATGATTCTGTCCAGAGGCCTGAGAGGAAGAAACGGACATCTGACGGTAGTTTGCTCCCCTAGGATAGCATCTCAAACTTTTGCATTTCAGGACCACTTTATACTTTTACATGATGAACCCTGGTGGCGCAGTGGTTAAAGCACTCAGCTGCGAAACAAAAAGCAGGCGGTTGGAACCCACCAGCCACTCCTCGGGAGAAAGACAGTGGCAGACTACTTCCATAAAGATTTACAGCCTTGGAAACCCTATGGGGCAGTTCTGCTCTGTCCTATAGGGTCGCAATGAGTTTGAACCGACTTGACGGTAATGGGTTTGGTTTAGGGTTTTTGGTTATACTCTTACAAAAGAGCCCTGGTGGCGCAGTGGTTAAGCACACGGTTGCTAACCAAAAGGTTGGTGGTTGGAACCACCAGCTGTTCCGTGGGAGAAAGATATAGCAGTGTGCTTCCAAAATGGTTACAGCCTTGGAACCCTATGGGGGCAGTTCTACTCTGTCCTACAGGGTCACTATGTGTTGGAATCGACTCGGTAACAAAGGGTTTGGTTTTATGCTCTTACAACTGAGAACCACAAAGAGCTTCTGTTTATGTGGGTTATATCTACTGATATTTATCATATTAGATACTTCAACAATTATTCAGTTTCCATTTATACTTAATTTATCTAAAAAAGTAGCAAACCCATTACATGTTAACACAATAATGCTTTTTATGAAAATTATATTTTCTAAAACAAAAAGGTTTGTGAAGAAAGTGGCAATGTTTTAACATTTTCTAAATATCTTTAATGTCTGGCTTGACAGAAAACGGGATTTTCATATCTACTTCTGCATTCAAATTATTGAGATATGCAGTTTAGGTGGGAGTATATGAAGAAAATCCAGCCTCACACATATTTCCAGCTAGAAAAGGGGGAGTATTTTAATAGCTTTTTCAGATGACTATGGATATTTTTCGTATCTACTACACCAAAACTCAGTAAGTATTAGTTTCTAAGATAATTTGCACTATAGAATTTGGAATTATATCAACAAACTTTTCATAATCTGCTAGTGTAAAAACCACTGATTTACCTTGCCTTCTGCATGGATCTTTGTAATACCATGCACTGGTCATTTAAAAAATATCGGTTATTGAAGTTATTCAAGTCATCCACATGTTGACAAATTTCATAATGGCCAAAAAAATCACATTCATTGAGATCACTACAGAAAATCTCATCAAGAAAGTCATAAATATTGAATAACTATTCAGCTTATGGTATTACATAAAAATTTTCCAAAATTCTAATTATCATTTAAAAGCCTGAATTTTATCATTGGCAACAAATTCTATCAGTAGTTTTCCTTGAAGCCACAGGCTCACTTCACTCACTTTCAAAAAAACATTCTGCCCAAATACCCAGGTGGCAGTAGCCATAGTTTGTCTATCAGTCATCCTTCAGGTAAAAAGCTAGTTCAGCTCACAGCTGAAACAATCGCCTTAAGGCAACCACCGCACTTCAACGAACAGAAGTGCTCTTATGCGTACTTTTCATTTCGTCACGTAGAATGTTAAAAAGGAATGTACTCAAAGCTCAAGACTTAATAAAATTAATTTTTACTGCTTTATCAAGAACACACCTAGGAGAAATGATAAAAGAAAACAATTACTAGTACAGTTTGGATGTCACTTCTCTTGATTTACACTAAGGCCCTAACCGTTTACCCGCCATTGCTTTTGTGCCATCCATGCAAATGCCAATGTATGTAACGAGAAATCACATTTAATATTATGAAAACAGTTTCACCCCACACATACCCCCTCTGAAAAGATCTCACGGACTCCTGGGAGGCCACAAGCAACAATTCAAAATCTGTCACGCAACATTACTTTCTATTGTGTTCTTAAGCAAAACACGTTAGTTTTAATGAATGATTTAACTTGCTACAAATTTTTACACTACAGTTAAACACGAGTAAGGAAAAAAGATAAAGAAAATAATCAATGAAAGCCAGAATAAACTAGCTGGAAAGAATGAAGTGATACAGTAAATAAAGGGTGCACTGTTAAAGACTGACCTTAATTTCATGCATATCAGGCTACAGTTCACAATTAGTTAAAACGTTCTTAACTAGAAAGTTAAAAAAATTGAAAATCTAACCACAAATTATAAAATATTTTATATCTATGAAATTATCACATTGCTAAAAAAATTTTCAAATATGTCAATCATAGATCCTTGAGCATTACTGGAGACTACTAAAACTAAAAACAGAATTTACATAGAAACAAAAAAACCCTGGAAAAATATTAAGGCATCTCTCAATCCATTTTCCAAACTATAACCCAATCTCAATTTGCACAATTAACCAACAGATTAAAATTACATATATTGTTTCTTACCACAGTGATACTGACAGCATCATCAAACTGATGCATTATAACACTGATGACTGCAGAAGCCAGAAGCAGCATAATAAGAGGATTTTTAAACTGAAAGTAAAAACAAACAGCAATTCAACACTGTTCTATACGAATGAAAGTTCCATCTCAGCAAAACTTTAACCAAAAAAAAAAATACATATATATATGCAAACATGATTAGAAAATTATAAAGAGACTAAATTTGGTTTATTTTACATATTTTTCAATTCAACAAAGCAAAATATTGTTTATACTTCACATTTAAGATACCCCTTTATAACAGCTCTTTTTGAGGAAAAAAAAGAAAATTAGAGATACATAAAACTAATTCCTTATAGTACACATGTATTTCCAATTGATTAATGAAATAAATATAGCTATTATGAATTTCTACTGAGGCTAGAAAAAGTGGGAAACGATTCTAAGCTAAGGATTTAGGTTAAACACTAGGTAACGCACCAAAACTACGAGATTAAAACATTCCTCAAATTAAGTATATTAGTACAAATTACAATGCTTTGGTTGACCCACACACCACAAGAACAACCTCCAGGGGCAGGCGGGAACAGACACTAAGATCTCCACAGGAGAAGCTGAAGATTTCCCTCAAGGCTGGTTTTCCCAACATCTATCTAGCCGAGGAAGGAGCCCTGGTGACGCAGTGGTTAAGCACTTGGCTGCTAACCAAAAGGTTGGTGGTTTGAACCTACAAGCCACTCCATGGAAGAAAGATGTGGCAGCTTCAGTAGATATTACAGGCTTGGAAACTCTATGGGACAGCTCTACGCTGTCCTATATGGTCCCTATCAGTTGGAATCAACCCAACAGCAATGAATTATCTAGCTGAGGCTATAGCATCCAAAGGGACAGGATCAGAGCACCAATCCAATTTGTTAGTTGTTGTTAGGTGTCACTGATTCAGTTCAGATTCACAGTGACCCTATGCATAACAGCATGAAACGCTGCCCAGTCCTGCGCCATCCTCACAATTGTTGCTATGTGTGAGCCCACTGTTAGAGCTACTATGACAATCCATCTTATTGAGTCTTCCTCTTTTTCACTGAGTCTCTAGTTCACCAAGCATGATGCCGTTCTCCAGGGACTGGTCCGTCCTGATAATATGTCCAAAGTACATGAGATGAAGTCCTACCATTCTTGCTTCTAAGGAACATTCTAGTTATACTTCTTCCAAGATAAATTTGTGCATTCTTCTGGCAGTCCACGGTATAGTCGATACTCTTTGCCAACACCATAATTCAAAGGCATCAATTCCTCTTCGTCTTCCTTATTCACTGTCAGCTTTCATGGGCATATGAGGTGACTGAAAATACCATGGAGCCAGGTCTGGTGCACCGACCCTGCTGGTATTTGAAATACCAGTGTCATAGCTTCCAGATGACAGCAACATGCAAGCTGCCAAAGTATGACGAACTGACAGATGAGTGGTAGCCAACCCAATTAGGCAGCACTTAAATGACAGACACCAGGGCCACCGCAAATGTCAACTGGACATCCTGCTCCCCAAACAGCAGAGCTGATACCAGAATCTTGTCTTCTGCCAAAGTGGTGCCAAATGCTGTAAAACCTGCAAAGTAACCGGGCTACAAAGAATATGTCCCAGAAGAGTCCCAGCCCCTAGATATCACAGCTTGGAGGCTAAATGATACCACCTCCTACCCACTTTGAGAACCAAGGTTCCATTCCCCGGCACAATAGTTCCAAACCTGCTTTACTTGAGAATCATGTGAGGAACTTCTAACAAATACCAATGCCCAAGTTCACACCAGACCAGTTAATCAGAATCTCTGACCACAGCGCCCAGGCTTCAGCATTTTTTAAGCACTCCAAGTGATTCTAATGCATAATGCATAGGGAACTAAAAATCACTGTTCTAGCAAAATAAAACTACAAGAGCAATATGGATCAGGGCTAACAAAACACTAACCTGAGTATAAGCAACTAGGTTCAATCCAGCCCCTGCCACTTACGTGTGGCAATATTGTTTAGTCCAGGTTTCTCATCTGGTAAAATCGTACCTTTTCCCAAGGATTGCAGTGAGGATAAACTATACACATTAAAGTAAAGCCCTGTGTAAACCATAAAACCGTCTTCAAATGTTAACTGTTATCATCACATGTTGAAGCCAAGGTTCGTGGTCTTCCCCCCCGCCCCCAAAAAAACTGCTCCATAGTACTAAGCACATCACTTGACATATGGCAGACACTGAGCGGATGTTTGCAGAACAACGTCAGTATTTTCTATAAGGAGTAAAGAGTCACCCAGTGCTTTATGATTAACAATAATCACTGTTAACTGTTGCTTGTATTTAAATATACTACCAGTATTGTTTCACTTAATTTTCACAGAACTCAGATTTACATACAGAAAAAAACCAATCTTTGATGGTATGAGGGAGGGGAGGGGTGGGGAGGGAAAAATCACTAACTAAATAGGAGATAAGTGGTAACTGATGAAGGGCAAGACAGTACAGATTATATGGGAAGTCAGTACAATGTGACCAAGGCAAAGTCATAGAAACTTCACAGACACATGCAATCACCCTGAGGGACCAATTTACTGGATTAAGAACTGGGACCACAGCCTCAGGGGGACATCCAGGTCAATTAGCATAACATAGTTAATAAAGAAAATATTCTGGACTTCCGGACATCATGGTGCTATAAATGGAGGCACCACGCCGCCCCCTCCACAGAAAAGACACGAAAAACTAAGTAAAACAGAGACAAATATCAGTCCAGGAACCCTAAACATCAAATGAAGAGATAAAGAACTCAGCCAAGCACCGCACGGAATAAGAAACTGACAGAGAACAGAGATATGTGCGGAGGTCCCCTACCAGCTAACAGCACAGATTCGCCACCTTGGGCTCCTGTCGGATATCGGTGGACGGGGAGTATGGGAAAGCAGCTTCACAGAGCTCCCAGCAGGAGATGAACACCCGGTAACCAGTGATATATGCTTTCCCACCCCCCATCTTTCTCCCCCCTGCTCGACCTCCCCCACTTCATAGCTGGCTGCAGTCACTCGGCTGGCCAGGAAATGTAGGGTCCATGCCGCTTGGATCCACCCCACCCATATCAGAGATGAACGGACAGGGTGTATGAGAAAGCAGCTTCAATGAGCTCCCAGTAGGAGACAAAGCACCTGGTAACTGGCGATATATGCTTTCCCACCCCCATATCCTTCTCCCCCTTTGCTCGGCCTCCTCTGCTTCCTGCCAGCCACAGTCTCTTGGCCAAGAGGCACTGACTTCAGTCCCTTGTCACTCGGACTCATCCCACCCATGCTGGTCAGCTCCCGGAGTGTCATTTGTTGCTGATGTTGCTTTTTTCCGCTTCTTTTGGTTTCTTCTGTGCCTCTCACCACCTCCCTCTCCTTTCTCTCAAACATCGGGCTCTGTGTGCCATCTCTGCTTCTTGAAAGGCTGTGAAGTGCCACTTGACTGGGGAACTGCTTTCCTCGCCCCTGCCACCATGCCGGTGGGATCCCCAGGGCTTTTTGTTTTGCTTTGTCCTGTTCTGTTCCGCTTTGTTTTTCTTTTTTTGCGGGTTGGGAGCCCCTACTAGCCAGGCTTACTTTGTGGCTTGGGAGCCACTTCCCAGTCTGCACTGCCACATCAGTGGGATCCCTGGGGGCATCTCTCTTTTTTTTTTTTTCCTTTTAATGTTTCTTTTCTCAGTTTCTTATCTCTCTACACCTACCTTCTTTTCCTGTCTCCTAAATACCTGGTGCTCTGTGACATCTCTACGCCTTCTAGCCAGGCTGTACTACACGGCCTGGGAGCCACTTCCCCGGTCTTCGCAGCTGCACCAGTGGGATCCTTGGGGACTTTCCCTTTTTCTTTTCTTCTAAATTTTATTTATTTATTTTTCCCTCCCCTCCCCGCCTTTTTTTTTTTTTTCCATTTCTCGGATTCTCACTTCTCCACTCCAACGATAAGGTCCCTTAGCACTTATTTTTTTGTTTGTCCTGTTTCTCTCTGCTCTATCTCTTCTTTCCCATACCCATCTTAGCTACACATATCATAACCACCCCCCTCCTTCCTGCCTACCTGCACCGTGTGCTGAACATCATACTCCCAAGCAGCACAGACACGGCCTATTGGAATCTGCCCTGAACTGATTCCCAGCCGGCTCTGTTGGACCTAGTGCATGCTACAAACAACCCATCCCAGTCCCTCCCCTTCAGCTGAACCTGCCCTGCTGCACCACAGCTGAGCAACTGGCCCTGCCCACTGGACAGGAAGGTGAAAAGTATCATACCCACAGATGAGCAAACAACAAAGAACGCACAGCCTGTCTCCTCAGACATATCCAAATAAAACAAAAAATCAGGAAGAAACAAACAAATCGACAATCAATAAACAAAGAAAATAACTACTGAATGTCCCAAAGACAGCAGATAATATCAAAACATATTTTTTTTTTTTTTTAAAAAGGACAGGATGGTTCCAGTAGGCGTCCAAAATAAAACACCAGATGACTTTCCAATAGAAGAAACGGCACTAGAACTACCTGATAGGGAATTAAAATCTCTAATATTCAGAACTATCCAAGAGTTGAAGCAAAAAGCAGACAAAAATAAGAAAAACTAGACAAGCTTATGGAAAAGGCAGACAAATTCATGGAAAATACAGACAAAAAATGGAAGAATTCAGGAAAATAATACAGGAACAAAATGCCAAAATAAATTCACAACTAGAAATCATACAAAAACAACAATTAGAAATCCAAAAGAAAAACAACGAGATTTCAGAAATGGACAGTGTCATAGAAGGGCTGAGGGAGCAGGTTTGAAATGATTTAAGACAGGATCAGCAAACTTGAAGACAAACACTTGAATACAACTCTGAGAAAGAATAAAAAAAAAAAAATGAAAAAACCCTGAGAATTATGTGGGATACAATCAAAAGCAAAAATTTGTAAGTGATCAGAGTTCCAGAACAGGGAAAGAAAACGAAAAACACAGAGAGGATCGCTGAAGAACTGCTGACAGAAAACTTCCCTAATATCATGAAAGATGAAAAGCTGACCATTCAAGAAGCTCAACAAACCCCGTATAGGATAGACCCAAAAGAAAATCACCAAGACATATCATAATCACAGTTGCTAAAACCAAAGACAAAGAATCCTGTGAGCAGCTTGAGAAACGGAAAGTCACATACAGAGGAGAAACAGTAAGACTAAACTCTGATTATTTGGCAGAAACCGTGCAGGCAAGAAGACAATGGGATGACATATATAAAACTCTGAAAGAAAAAAATTGCCAACCAAGAATAATATAATCCTGCAAAGCTCTCATTCAAATTTGATGGTGAATTTAGGACATTTCCAGATAAACAGAAATTAAGGCAATATGTATAAAACCAAACCAAACTTAAAAGAATTATTAAAGGGAGTCCTTCGGTCTGAGAACAAACAACATCAGTCCACAGCCTGAATCTAGGACGCAAGATTGTAGCAGCCAGATACCAACCTAGGAAATGAGCTCTCGAGAGCTATCCAAAACCAAAAGAATTACAACAGGGAACCAGAAGAGGTTAATCTGTAGATGACAACAATGTCAGAACAATAAAAGAGGGAATAAACGTTGTAGGTATAGAACTTTCTAGTGAAGAGGAAGACAAGGTGATACCAAGTAATGACAGGCTGATTCAAACTTAGGAAGATAAGGGTAAATTTCAAGGTAACCACAAAGGAAGTTCACAAACCTACTCATCAAAAGAAAGAAGAAAAACAAAGTCTCAGCAAAAACAAAAGAAATGGGAAAAAAATCCACTAACAAAAGGAATTCAGCATAGGAGAGCAAGGGCACAAAGAAAACATCAGCACCACAAAAAAAAGCACTACAAAATGACGGCAATAAACTCACACCTGTATCAATAATTACGCTGAATATAAATGGCCTAAATGCACCCACAAAAAAAGAGAAAGTGACAGAATGGGTAAAAAAACAGGATCTATCAATATGCTGTCTACAAGTGACACACCTTAGAAACAAAGATGTAAATTTATTAAAAATCAAAGGATAGAGAAAAATATATCAAGCAAACAGCTACCAAAAAAGAGCAGGAGTGGCAATATTAATCTCAGATAAAATGGACTTTAAAACAAAATCCACCATAAAAGATAAAGAAGGGCACTATATAATGATTAAAGGGATGATCCATCATGAAGACATAACCATAATAAACACCTACACATCCAATGACAGGGCTCCAAAATACATAAAACAAATGCTAACAGCACTGAAAAGAGACATTGACAGTTCCACAAAAATAGCAGGAGTCTTCAACACATCACTCTCAATAAGGGACAAAATATCTAGAAAGAAACTCAGTGAAGATACAGAAGAGCTAAAGAGCATAATCAGCCAATTTGACCTCACAGACATATATAGAACACTCCACCCAACAGCTGCAAAGTATACATTCTTTTCCAACGCACATGGAACATTCTCCAGAATAGACCACATCTTAGGCCACAGAGCAACCCTCAACAAAATCTAAAACACTGAGATAATACAAAGTATCTTCTCTGACCACAATACCATCCAGGTAGAAATTAACAGGAAGAGCCAGGGAAAAAAAATCAACTACATGGAAACTGAGTATAACACCCTGCTTAAAAACCACTGGGTAATAGAAGAAATCAGAGATGGAATCCAAAAATTCCTAGAATCAAACGAGAATGAAAACACATCATACCAAAACCTTTGGGATACACACACCCTGGAGAGGGAAGGCGGGAGAGTGCTGACACATTGCAGGGATTGCAACCAATGTCACAAAACAATTCGCGTATAAATTTTTGAATGAAAAGCTAATTTATGCTGTAAACTTTCACCTAAAACACAATAAAAATTTTTTTAAAAAAAGGAGTTACACGATAAAAATCATAGACAGTAAACCAAACAAAAAGAAAAGTTAAGCATTTTCTTTTTTCAGAAACAGCTTCACAAAAATAAACTACAGTAACAAAAATTCATGTAAATTATACAGGAGAGGAAATAAAAAATATCTCACCTGAGAAATATACTTCTTCCACAGTGGCTCGTCTTCACTGATATCAAACTCATTCCAGCCATGGAAGGCTCGCCTATGACTAACTTCACATTTGTTTAGGCCATTCTGAAGATCAGCCTACCAGATTGCACACATTACAGTTATTGAAAATGTAAGCACAGAACAAGAGACAGCGTACTGTATGATCACATTTATAGGAAATTCTACAATAGTCAAAATTAATATGGGGTGGCAGAAAGCAAATCAGTGGTTGCCTGGGGTCAGCCGTGATGTTGGCGGGGGAGGTTTCAGGAGTGATGGAAATGTTCCATATTTTAATTGCATGGTAGTTACTGAGGTATACACATTTGTCAAAATCCAAACCCTGCACTTAAAATGGGTGCATCTTATTGTATGTAAACTATGTCTCAATAAAGTTTTTTTTGTTTGTATTTAATGTAAGCAACAAGGTAGAGTTTAGCAAACAAAAAGCTTACATTTTGCTATGGGGAAAGAAGAATAACACAAACCAGCCACAAGACTTACAGAAAGTAAAATACTGGTACATTACAATTAGCTTTTTGTGTTGTCATTGTTTTCTAAAATTAGTTTCTCCGAAAGGACATTCAATAGGTCGTAACTGCCTTCCTTATTTTCTGAGCCTATCAAAACCCTGAAGTGCATATTACTTTTGCTCTTAGATTATGTAATTTTTTAAGCAAAAAGATGAGTGCTTCCTAAATGACTCGAGATAATGATGTTATTAAGATCAACTGATTCTTGGAATATTTACGTTTTATGAATACCACCTACATCCTTTAGTCACTGTCTCTCATGACTTGTTATATATATCATTTAAGAATGAAAATTCCTGCACCCCCAAAATAATTAGTTCCCCTGGTCAAAAGCTAAACATTCAATGTTTTTAATGTCATTGTTAAAATGCCTGAATGTCTGATTAAAAAAAAAAAAAAAATTATTATTTTCTTCATGTTTCATTAGACTGTGTTTTTTAAAACTAGGACAGATTAAATCACATCATCAGCTGAAGTTTATTTGCAGTTTTCTACTTATACTTAGCTTTCACTTTACTGTAGAAAACATTTATAAAAAAGATAAACTCTACTTACGTTACTAATTAAACTGCCTTTTTTTTCTCTGATCTACCTAATCCCTAAACAGCACAAATAGTCCTGGCGATGCTAAAGATCTAGAGATACACTACCCAATGAGGTAGCCACTAGCTATATGCGGCTACTCAGAATTAAGTGAATTAAAATAAAGTCAGCTCCTCCATCACACTGGTGGCGCAGTGGTTAAGTGCTACGGCTGCTACCCAAGAGATCAGCAGTTTGAATCCGCCAGGCGCTCCTTGGAAACTCTATGGGGCAGTTGTACTCTGTCCTGTAGGGTCGCTATGAGTCGGAATCGACTCGACGGCAGTGGGTTTGGTTTTGGGTTGGTTTCCATCACACTAGTCACATTTCAGGTGCTCGACAGCCTTGTACTGCTTGTGGCAACTATATCGGACAGCACTGAACAGAAAATGTCTATCATTGCAGACAGCTCTATTCGATAGCACTGATCTAAGCGATGGATTTGACTATCGGTTACCTTTCTTCCCACGAGCACTTACTTGAAGAATGCTTGTAACTTCGCTGACTGGTAATTCACTTGCTTTTTTTGATGTCAATACAGGAATCATTGTCTCATTTTCACCATTAGGTATTTTTTGAAAACGTGCAACCTACGAAATGAAAGCAAAGGAAAAATGTTTTAATGTACTAAACAGCTCTAACGCAGTCTAGAATAACAAATGAAAATCCAAATGTGCACAGTGACGTTATTTTCCACAGTTAAAAAAACAAGTATTTTCCCAGACTAATAATGAGTATCTATTCCTAATGAGACAATTTTACACTAACTGTGTGCTATTTTTCCAGAAAGTACACTTTGAAAATTAAATCAGCTCTAACACCAGTGCCAGCTAGGACGCGAAATAATTTTCACATTAAATAAAAAGGATGCTATTTCTACTCCAATGTAAGAGTCAAGAAGTACAACAGATGTCCCGTCTAGCAGATCCTGATGATTACATGTAGTCATAATCCTTTAAACTCATTATGTTTAACACAAGGGAAAAGGAACAGCTAAGCTTCTCCATTTTAACTACTCCCCTTGGTCAGCTCATTTCTTATTTATCCAAAAAGGATAGCTGGCTACTCTATCAAAGCACCATGACAGCAAGCGGGACTGTAAAGGGCTATCCTGGGGGAAGGAGGAAAGGCAAAGGAGATCAGACAAGCAGAGGATGCAAAGGTTAGTGAAGGGGCTGTGAACAAGCAGGGTAATCCACAGAGAGAGCGGTAACCATGGTACCTACTTTGATGTAGCTTCATAAGCAAATACTGACAAAAGTGCTTAACAGAAATTCTAGAAATAAATCCCCAATCCAGATTTGTCCTGGGTCCCAAACTGAGGTTCTCTATAGATGAAAAGCTCTGAGAACAAATGGGAGAAAGGAAGGAAAAAACCACCCACTAACACTTCAGAAACCCAAGTGCTGCAAGCTGTTTGTGAAAGGTTGGCAGTTCAAACCCATCGAGCAGTTCTGCAGAAGAAAAGGCCTGCTGATCTACTCTCATAAAGCTTAGAGCCAGGAAAACCCTGTGCAGCAGTTCTATCTACTCCGTCACATGGCACTGCCATGAGTCGGGGGCTGATTAAGGGCAGACAAAAACAACTGGCATTTTAGAAAATACCTTAGTAGCCACACAACTACTGATTAAAATAAAACTAAAGTGATCATCTTACTGCCAAGATACAAGGCTTTAAACTTTCAAGTGGAAATGTTTTCAACCTTGGATGATCAGCATTTTTAGGATAAAATTTCCCTGAAATGTGTTTTCAGGCAATACTTCTTTAAGAAAATGAATGAGATCAAAGAATAAGATTCTACTACTGATAAAGTGTCATTACAGAAGCCTGTGTGCATAAAGAGTCTTTGCACTTACTCCCACAAATGGTAAGCAGCTGAGTAAAAAAGTACCCTTCTCAAGTGTGGCTTACCTTCTGAAACTACCAAATACATGTTTTCTAATCTCTTTTGTTAAAAAGGCACTGTTAAATGTTTAAGTGCTTTAAAGCAAACAGCTTCAGTATTTTTCCACTTTAAATGAAGAGATTGGTGATTAAATAGTCTCAGAAATTGGAGACAGGTTACTTTTGTTTCATGAAAAACAGGAAGGTCTTAAAATTATTTCATTGCACAATATCTTTACATAATTAAGAAATTCAAAACCTTAGGAAAAAGGCTGGAAATTTCTTAAAAGTCATACACATATTTTAGAACTACTGAATGTCTTTATTTCAAATCTATAGAAGAAGCTATCAACCAGCTGCTGTCAAGCCAACCCCGACTCACGGCGACCGTACGTGTGTCAGGGTAGAACTATGCTCCGTTGGGAAAACCCTATAAAACAAACAGACTAGGACGGCGAAATATGTGAGTGAACAATCTTTAAGTTTTGGAGAAAATTCCCCCCAAAATGTCTTGAGTCCTATAAAACAATGAGAACTAAACCAGTTCACATGGGTTTTATTTTTATCTTGTGAGATCATGAAGCAAAATTAAAAAGGATCAAGAAGAAATGTCTGCCTATAGTGCCGTTCGTTATTATACCAATAATCTTGGACGCAAGTATGTTTACATTGCCTGCAATGAAAATTAGATTAATAATATACTCTATTTCTATGATTCTTGAACCTCAGTTTCTTTATGTATAAAATGGGGATGCCTAAACCACTAAGTGGTTGTGAGGAGCCATTCCACTAATAGAGCTTGATCTACTAAAAATAAGCACTCAAATAAATGTAGCTCAAATAAGAGCTCAAAAAGGCAATCGGATGATAAGCTATCAAAATGATACCTATTTTTCTTTAAAAACAATTTAATAATTATATGTACATATTCAAAAGTGCAATTAGCTCAATTCACTCATACAGAACTAAATTACTAATTGAGAATAAAGTTAGAGACTTACAATAATTTTTCTACTAAAATATGCTCTTCTATGATTATAAATATACTGAAACCTTGCTACCTCTAATACACAGTATAAGAGCCTTACTCACAAAACATTCTTAAATTGGTAATTCTTTAGTACTTGGTAAACAGAATCTATCTTGGAACACAAGGAGACCTGGTTTGCCAAGGGTTAAGCACTAGGCAGCTAATGGAAAAAGTCAGTGATTTGAACCCATCAGCTGCTCCACGAGAGAAAAGACCTGACAATCTGCTCCCATAAAGAATACAGTTTAGAAAACCTTATGGGGCAGTTCTACTCTGTTCTATAGGGTCACTATGAGTCAGAATCGACATAACAGCACACCAGAAAAACGATAATCCTGGAATACGCTTCACATAAAATCCCAAAGGAATGTCCCGTGGACCCAAAAGAGCTGAAAATCTCAAAAAAGAAAATGAGACTACTTCAGTTAATGAAGAATAAGACACAAAAGGGACATAACTTTCTAAATATATGAAGGGCCAAAGAAACAGAGCAACACCAAAACCAAAGGGTGGGGTTTACAGCAGACCAGCTTCTGGAGTTAGAATGAAAAGTGCTGGACATGTTCTAGAAAAGGTGAGACGGCCATCTAATAAGGACTGATTTCACTGAAGGAATTTCTGTAAGAGAGGCAAGCCATAGCACTGAAAATTATTGGCCAAAGGCAGTGATTTCATCTGTATTTATGCTTGCTAGATTCTATGTCAATAAAATTATATAAATTACTGAAATGTTAATCCTATTTTCTTTTTAAGCAAATGGCACAGAGTTTACCAGCTCAGATGGGTTATTATGTAGTTATATGGCTCATAAGAGTATTTTAAATCTGTTCTTTCACTTACTCTTTCAACAAACACTGCACTTATTTGGAATGTGACCCTATGCTGGGCCCTTGGGATTTAACAGTGAGCAAGAACAGCTGGGGGAGCAGACATGTTATCAAAAAATCCACAAATAAATAGAAAATGGCAACTGATCACTGCTATGAAGGAGAGGTCCACGGCGTTATGAGAACTTACAATCAGGGGATCTCACTAGTCAGGAAAGGAAGGTTTTGCTGAGGAAGTGATGTGCCTAGAAGTAAAAAATAAGTTAACTAGGGGAGGTAGGGAAAAACAGAGAGAACTGAATACTGGGTAAAGTCCCCAAGAAGGGGAAAGCATGACTAGAAAAAAATATTAAAAGAGGGCCACCAGTTTTTATTCATTCAGTCTTCTGACACACAGTCAACGCTTATTACCTGCCTGCCACTGTTCTTGGTACTGGGGACACAGCAGTGACCAAAACATGTAAGGTTCTAGCCTCATGGATCCACATATATGTATTACATAATAAATGTTCTAGGAAACAATTAAGAAAAGAGAGATAAGTAGGGGAGGAATTGCTTCATTTTATATAGAAGGTCAGGGAGGGCCTCTCCAATACTCTGACATTTGGGCACAGAGACCTGAAAGAACGAGGAAATAGCTATTAGATATCGAGGTGGAAATCTCCAGGAGGTAGGTGGGCATGTGTGCACAGAGGAGGGGTCCAGGTTGGAAATACATGCATGGGAAGTTATTAGCATATAAATGTATTACATTTGAGAATAAACATGCCTGCCATCACAGGAACAGTGTTCACCAGCATAGAAGGAAAAGGTCTGGGGACTGATGCTAGGGCATTTTTCCGACATAGAGATCGGAGATGAATGTTAACCGAGAAAGAAGATCATGAAGAAGCAGCCAGTAAGGTAAAAGGAGAACCAAAAGAGAACCCAAGTGAAATAAGTATTTCAAGAAGGGTATAAACAGCTAGGCCAAATTTTCTTGAAAAGTCAACTGAGATGAGAAGTGAGAATTGACCACTGGCCTTGGCAACATGGAACTCAATGACAAGAACAGCTTCAGTCTCTAATGATAAGGATCAAAAAACTGAGAGAAGAGCATGAGCGAAACTGGAGATACCCAGTATAGATAATTCCTTCTGCAGTAAAAGAGAAATGGGCGATAAGCAGAATGCAAAGTGGGATCAAGAGGAGTTTTATTTTTTAAGATGGAAGAAATAACAGCATGTATATTGACAGCGCAGTGGTTAAGAGCATGGCTGCTAACCAAAAGGTGGGCAGGTTGAATCTACCAGTCGCTCCTTGGAAACCCTAGAGGGTAGTTCTACTCTGTCCTTAGGGTTGCTATGAGACAGCATCAACTTGATGGCAATGAGTTTGTTTGTTTGTTGAATGATCTGATAACAACAACAACAATAAAAAAAAGCTGAAAATGCAGAAGAGAGATGGGACGATTGTTAAAGTGATATCCTTGACTAGATGGAGGGACGGAATCCAGTGTGTTAGCAGAAGGGCTAAGGATAAGGAAATGGATAGAAAGGTGGGAAGGCAGAGTAACATGGGCAGGAGCAGGCATGCAGGCAGCTGTGACAGTGGGAACATACAGAAATATTCTTCTGAGAAATGTCTGGATTGCAGAAATCAAGCGGGTATCCGAGGCAAAAACACAATTAAAGAAGAAGGCAGGGATCCTACAAGGCCCTGTGGCTTATGTCATGGAATTTTTATCTTGATCCTGGGAGCAAATGGAAGACCCTGAAAAAAATAAGAAGTGACTCACACAAGCTGGAAAATAAAGGCGATTGGGGCAGGGGTGGGGGGTGGCAGTGGTGAGAGTACATCAGTTTGGACGCTACTATAGAAGTCTAAACAAGAGATAAGTGTAGCTTGGACCAAGGTGGTGGGCCGTGAAAATGGAAAAGGACGTAAAAACAATGGGACATGATGATGAACTAGATACATATATCAAGGATGACACAAGATTTCTGGCTTGTCTTACATGCTGAATAGTGATGCTACTCGTCATGGTTAAAAATACTGAAGTCTTTTCAATAAATGGTGCTGGGACAACTGAAAACACACATACAAAAGAATAAAGTCGGGCCCGTCCTTTACATTATATACAAAATCTAACTCAAAATGGATCAAAGACCTAAATTTAAGACTTAAAACCACAAAACTCTTAGAAGAAAACCTAGGCATAAATCTAAACAATGGTTTCTTAGGTGTGACACCAAAAGAACAAGCAACAAAAGAAAGTAGATTGGACATCATCAAAATTAAAAACTTTTGTGCTGCAAAAGATACAATCAAGACACTGAAAAGACAACTCACAAAACGGAAGAAAATATTTGCAAATCATGTATCTGTTAAGGGACTTGTATCTAGAATACATAAAGAATTTTTTTTTTTCTGATAGAACTCAAAAATAAAGACAAATAGCCCATTTAAAAATGGGCAAAAGATCTGAATACGTATTTCTCCCAGGAAGATATATAAATGGTCAATAAGCAACTGAAAAGATGCTTAACATCATTAGCCACTGGGAAAATGAAAATCAAAACTACAATGAGGTCAAGCTTCACATCTACTAGGACGGCTGTAATGAAAAAGACAGATAATAACAACTGTTAGAAAGGATGCAGAGGGTAGATTTGCGTAGTCAACTATTATAATTACTGTCAATAAGTTGTATACTTGTAAAAAGTTAAATTGGCAAAAGCTGTATGATAGACATATTCAGAACAGAAAAAAAGAGAAAGTAGCTACTGAGGCTGCTTATGTACAACCACACACCTCATGAAATCTGGTTCCTTGGTTTGGAGGTTTAGGGTCCTGGTTTCACGGGACATCCCAGTTAATTGGCCTAATGTTTAGTTAATGTTTAGTGTTTCGGTTCTACCTCCTAGTTGTCTGCATAGTGCCTGAGGCTTGAAAAGCTTGCAAACAGCCATCCAAGGCACAATTGGTCTCTACTCACCTGGAGCAACAGGGTAAGAAGGAGAGTCAAGAATAAACCTAAAAACTAAACCCACTGCCAAGTCAATTCCAACTCATAGTAACCCTATAGGACAGAGCAGGACTGTCCCATAGAGTTTCCAAGGCTGTAATCTTTATGGAAGCAGACCGCCACATTTTTTTCCCGTGGAGCCGCTGGTGGGTTCAAACTGCTGACCTTTCAGTTAGCAGCCAAGCACTTCTAATCACTGTGCCACCAAAGTTCTTTCAAGTCAGGAACAAGAAAAGGAAATGAACTTCGTAGCTAACTGCCTCCATGAACAGCTGCCTCCTTTGCCGTGAGACCAGAAGTTTGATCAAAGAGTCTATAGAAGAATCCTGATCAAAGGAGGAAAATGCAGAACAGAATTTAAAATTCTCATGGACTCTAGACTTTGTGGAGTCATGAGGCTGGATGAACCTCTGAAACTTTTACCCTGAGACAGTCTTTAAATGTAAACCTCAGGGACAGTGAGTTTATGTTAATGGGGGAGGAACAACTCAGAAGAGGGTGAGAATGGTTGTACAACTCAAAGAATATAATCAATGTCACTGAATTGTACATGTAGAAACTGTTGAATTGGTGTATATTTTCCTGTGTATATTCTCAACAACAAAATTAATTAAAGTAAAAAAGGATGTAGAAAAACTAGAATCCTCATACGGAGCATAATAATACCTAACAGCTGCCAAACTGTTTTCCATAAAGGCTGCTCCATTTTACAATCCCACCACTTGTGTATACGGGATCGAGTTTTTTCTCTGGCTAAGTTAGGAGAGTTTTTCAGCTCAAATAATCTTTGAGTGATTTGCTAAAGCTTTGACTTTGACAATTACAAAATACAAGATCAAATAAGTTCAGTGAAAGGTAAACCATCCTAAGAGGAGATGCCATGACTTTCACTATTATTGTAAAAAGCCCACCGTCTATGGACTCAGTTTTCAAACACTAAGTATTACTTACTCATCTCCTATCTGGGCTAAAAATTACCTTGTGCTTAAACATATCTTAATTTCCTCACAGTCGCTTTATATCGCTTTCAAATAATGGCATTTATTAGATCTACACCTTAGATTCTATGAGCTCATTTCAACAAACATATACTGCATAATAGACCACACCACAATCAGAGTCCACAGTCTACACTCTGCAGAGGTGAGTAATTCAGTTGGACAGCCCAATAATGCCAAAGCACACACATACCTGTGCGCGTACATACTGGAGATGTGTGACACACACAAAGCAGTCAGGTTACTGAAATCACAAGTACGTCTGTGAATTCAGAGGATGGAAACATTACTCCAGCCTTCGGTAATGAGAGAAAACATTCCTGACCTAAACCTTGAAGAATGGATGGCAGGGGATGGCCAGAATACGCCAAGGAAGTGTTCCAAACAAGAGATGAATACAAAGAAAAGGCATAGCAACGAACAGCTACGTTACTTTCTGCACAACTAGGCCAATCTGGCTGGAAGGAATAACTGTTTTATTCTGCACCTCTACTTCTACTAAATGATCCAGATCCATCCAGACCGTAGAGAAACTACAGGTTTTAACTGGATGCAGATAAAAGCTACAAGAACTTTCAGATTTGGATTTTAGAAATAATTCCGTTAAATATGGGTCCTGTGTGCACAGACTCCAGCCCAGACTTAGCGAGCCCAGCTTGCAGTCTACGGAGATTAGCAGCTAACTCTCATTTTTGAGTCTGAGAACCACTGCTATTCATCAGCTTCTAATCCTGACATAAGTCAGAATTACATCGGGGTCTTTTTTTTTTTTTTTTTTTTAACCCAGGTGTTCAGGCACCATCCTTTCAGAGCATAAATTATTAGGTCTGGAGTAGAGCCAAAATGTGTTTATTTTTTTAAAACTCCCCCAGGTTAGTGTAGTGTGCAGCCACGGTAGATAACCACTGGCCTAGAGGACAGGGCTAAAAGTCATGATTAAATTCAAACTCTAGAATATTTTACTTCTGATATGTAAACATCTTCTAAAATGAGGTACCACCATAGGTCTTTAAAATATTCTTGGGGGAGGAGGGAATTACCCTTTAATAAATTCTGTCATTTCTTTCAGCACACAGACAGAAACCTGATTTTAAAAAGCAAGTTGGCAAAGGTGGTCCACATCAGCGAAAAGAAGTCAAGCTATGGGGGAAAAACTAAAAATGCTTCATCTCTACAAAGTTCAGGACTATTACACTATTACATAAGGGTTATTAAAAGTTTTTTTCAAGTCAACTCTTGACAACAAAACACTTTTCCAAGTTCCATTTGCAAGTAATGAGAAACAAATCTAATACCCAAGAAAATCAAGAGCACTAAGCATTTAACTCATGAGAACCAGGCATCTCTCCACGGCTGTTAAACAGCTATGACGTGGAAAGGCAGGGTTATCCAGCTAGTGCAAACTGTGTGTGTCAAGCCATACAATGCATTTTATGAATGTGAAGAAGGTATATACGGGCAGAAGGACAACAACAACATAAAGATAACGAAACAGCAGTTCCAACAAGAAGATACTGATAACGGCAGTTCCAAACGAAGAACCGCAGCTTCACTGTGATCTACAGAAATCAAGCAGACCTGCTCAATTTAAGAAGCAATTGCTTTGTTCATTAAAACCAAAAGCGAGTGACATGAAATAATTCCTAGACATGGCTGTAATTACTGAAACAGAGGCTTACGTGCATAGTACACACTCCAGGGAGAATTTTCACTTGGCACCTCTCAGCAAGTCATATTTGTAGTAAAGCCCATGATACTATCATTAGATGCAAATACTGGCCGCCAAGATGTCCTGGTGATTCCAATTTCTTTAATCGATTTTCTCGTTGCAAATAAAAAAAAAGCAGCCAGTATTTTCCCGCAAGTCCCATTTATTTATATTAACGCTATGTCATGCTCAGCTGGGGAAGGGAGACACTTTACTGCAGTATTAAACCAAGCTTCCATGACTTAGCAGGTTCCTTCAGAAGCGGGAAGAAAGGACAATGTCCCAGCCTCACCACGGCTTCAAAAACAACAGCTTTACTTTTATATACTGTATATTCAGGATTCTTCAAAAAAGGTAATATTTAAACAAAGGGTTTTACAGCTTTTATAAATGGGGGGGAAATGAAACCCTCTAGTACAGTGGTTCTCAAACTTCAGCTTCAGGGAGGCTCAAAATCACCTGGGTCCCACCCTCTGAGTGTCTCAATCAGCAGGTCTGTGTGGGTCTTTCTAACAAGTGTTCAAGCAATGTCGATGCTGCTGGTCCAGGGCTCACACTTTAGAACCACTGCTCTGGTCAAGGTCAGACTGATTACCTTGGTAAGACCTATAAACTAGGAAAGCCAATTTATAATCACCAATTTATACTCCCAAGTCTATGTCTTGCCAGCTGTGTGACCTGGAAAAAGTTACTTAACTCCTCTGGGTCTTTTTTGCTCAATAGAATATAGGGATAATACCTATCTTGGTTTCAACAAGAATCACAAGAAACAGCATTTACAGCTGTGGCACACTGCCTAGCGTATGGCAGGTTCTCAAATACTGGCCCTCTTGCCCTAAGGTCAGGCCTTTCTTCCGTGGTGCCTCCGGGTGGGTGATTTACTTCCAAAAGGTCACAACTTTGAAAATGCTACGGAGTGCAGTTCTACTCTGCACAAAAGGGGTCACCAGAAGTTGGAATCGACTAGAGGACAACTGGTTTGGTTTTCTTTGATTTTTGCCATGGCGTAAAACTAATCATATATACACATTTGCATCACCCCCACACGAAACCGATCTTGACAAGGGTTGTTGTTGTCAGGGGCCGTCAAGTCAGTTCCGACTCATAGTGACACCACGTTCAAGAGAACAAAATGCTGCCGAGTCCTATGCCGCCTTCGCAACCATCGCTATGTTTCAGCCCATTGTTGTAGCCACTGTGACAATTTGAGAGCCTTCCTCTCTTTCGCTGATCCTCTACCAAGCATGATGTCCTTCTCCAGGGACTGATTCCTCCTGATAACATGTCCGACGTAAATGAGATGAACTCTCGCCATCCTTGCTTCTAAGGAGCATTCTGGCTGCACATCTTCCAAAACAGATTTGTTCAGTCTTCTGCAGTCCATGGTTTATTCGATATTCTTCACCAAGACTATCGTTCAAATGCATCAAGTAATCTTTGGTCTCCTTTATTCATTATCCAGCTTTCGAATGCACATCAGGTGACTGAAAATATCATGCCTGGGTCAGGCAAACCTTAGTCTTCAAAGTGATCTCTTTGCTTTTCAGCACTTTAAAGAGGACTTTTGCAACAGATGTGCCCAATGCAATACATGATTTGGTTCTTGACAATGCTTCCATGGGCACTGACTGTGGATCCAAGTAAAATGAAATCCTTGGCAACTTTCATCTTTTCTCCATTTATCATGATGTTGCTTACTGGTCCAGTTGTGAGGACTTCTGTTTTCTTTATGTTGAAGCATAATCCACACTGAAGGCTGTAGTCTTCGATCTTCATCAGTGATTCAAGTTCTCTTTACTTTCAGCAAGCAAGGTTGTATCATTTGCATAACACAGGTTGTTAATAACCCTTCCTCCAATCCTGATGTCACATTCTTCTTTATATAGTCCAGCTTCTCGATTATTTGCTCAGCATACAGATTGAATAAGTATGGTAAAAGGATACAACCCTGACACACACCTTTCCTGATTTTAAAACCACGCACTATCTCCTTGTTCTGTTCGACTGACTGCCTTTGGTCTAAGTGTAGGTTCCACGTAAGTGCAATGAAGTGTTCTGGAACTCCCCATTCTTTGCAGTGTTACCCGTAATTTGTTATGATCCACACAGTCAAATGCCTTTGCATAGTCAATAAAACGCATGTAAACATCTTTCCGGTATTCTCTGCTTTCAGCCAAGATCCATCTGATATCAGCAACAATATCCCTCATTCCATATCCTCTTCTGAATCCAGCTTGAATTTCTGGCAGTTTCCTGCTGATATACTGCTGCAGCCACTTTTGAACGATCTTCAGCAAAATTTTACTTGCGTGTGACACTGATGATATTGTTTGATAATTTCCACATCCCACTGCATCACCTTTCTCTGGAATGGGCACAAATACGGATTTCTTCCAGTCAGCTGGCCAGGTAGTTGCCTTCCAAATTTCTTGGCATAGACAAACGAACACTTCCAGTGTTACATTCGTTTGTTGAAACATCGCAACTGGTATTCCATCAATCTCTGAAGCCTTGTTTTTCACCAATGCCTTCAATACGGCTTGGACTTCTTCCTTCGGTACCATAGGCTCTTGATCATATGCTACCTCCGGAAATGACCAGTCCTTTTTGGTACAGTGACTCTGTATTTCCTTCCATCTTCTTTTGATGCTTCCTGTGTCATTCAATTTTTTGCCCACAGAATTCTTCAATATTGCAACTCGATGCTTGAATTTTTTTCTTCAGTTCTTTCAGTTTGAGAAATGCCTATAGGGCATGTTCTTCTTTTTTGGTTTTCTAACTCCAGATATTTGGACATTATAGTACTTTGTCTTCTCGAGCCACCCTTTGAAATCTTCAGTTCAACTCTTTGACTTCATCATTTCTTCCTTTTGCTTTAGCTACTCTATGTTCAAGAACAAGTTTCCTGAACATTCAAGTCTCTTTTTTTCCCCCAAGAAAAAAGAATTTAATCCAGGAAGCTGAATGCTTACAAACCTACTGACAGAGCTCAGGAAATGAAGGTCAGGAAAAGCTTTAACTAGCTTTTAAGAAATTAGGAAGTTGCAGGAATTGTGGGAACTACAGGAAATTACTGTTAATGGCCTCAGCTGCCCGAAACAGGCAATTTACAAGAGAATGCCTAGAAGCTACTGAGAAATCTCAAATCAACTGTCTGGCAAAGCCCACACACCTTTCTGCTGCTTTAATAATGGCTTCTGCTTCTCTTCTTCCTTCCAGTCTTGCAAGGGATTTCTCATTGGTGGACTCTATCCTCGAAGCCTGCTGACAAGGACTTCTAGGAAATGTAGCTTCTAGACTTCTTCAAGTCTTTTCTGACATCCATTTTGGTCTTTTTTTTCTTTCCTGTCTTTTTAATGAATGACCTTTTTGCTTTCTTTATGTATGATTCCTACATGTCATCCCACAACTCATCTGATCTTTGGTCATTAGTGTTCAGTGTGTCAAATCTATTCCTGAGATGGTCTTCGAATTCAGGTGGGATATACTTAATACTTTGGCTCTCTTGGACGTGTCTGAATTTTCTTCAGCTTCAACTCGAACTTGCATATGAGCAATTAATGGGTCTGTTCTGCAGTCAGCCGCCCCTGGCCTTGTTCTGACTGATGATACTGAGCTTTTACATCGTCTCTTTCCACAGATGTAGTCGATTTGATTCCTAAGTATTCCATCCAGCGCGGTCCATGTACATAGCTGTCGTTCATGTTGTTGAAAAAAGGTATTTTCAATGAATAGGTTGTTGGTCTTGCAAAATGCCATCATGCGATCTTTGGCTTTCTTTCTTTCACCAAGGTAGTATTTTCCAACTACTGATCCTTCTGCTTTGTTTCAACTTTCCCATTCCAATCACCAGTAATTATTAATGCATCTTGACTGCATGTTTGATCAATTTCAGACTGCAGAAGTTGATAAAAACCTTCAATTTCCTCATCTTTGGCATTAGTGGTTAGAGTATAAATTTGAACAGTCGTATTAACTGGTCTTCCTTACAGGCAGTGCTGTACTTCAGGATAGATCTTGAAATGTTCTTTTTGAAAATGAATGCGAGTCCAGTCCTCTTCAATTTGTCGTGCCGGCATAGTAGGCTACATGACTGTCTGGTTCAAAGTGGCCAATACCAGTCCATTTCAGCTCACTAATGCCTAGGATATCAATCTTCAAGTGTTCTGTTTTACTTTTGACAACTTCCATTTTTCATTGATTCATATTTTGTACATCTCACATTCCAGTTACTAACAGATGTTTACAGCTGTTTCTTCTCATTTTGAGTCATGTCACATCAACAAATGAAGGTCCGAAAACTTTACTCCATTCATGTCATTAAGGTCGACTCTACTTTCAGGAGGCAGCTCTTCCCCAGTCATATTTTCAGTGCCTTCCAACCTGAGGGGCTCATCTTCCAGCCCTATATCAGAAAATGTTCCACTGCTTTCCATCAGGTTTTCCCTGGTCAATTTTCTCTAGAAGTAGATCATCAGGTCATTCTCCCTGGACTGTCCTACTCTGGAAGTTCTGCTGAAACCTGTCCACCATGGGTGACCCTGCTGGTATTTGAAATACGTGTGACATAGCTTATAGCATCACAGCAATACACAAGCCATCACAGTACAACAAACTGACAGACAAGTTTATGGACAAGTTTTTGTCATCTTGGTATCCTCTGCAAAGCGCTTAAATAATATATAGCATGAGAAGTATTGTAAAATAAAAAAAAATTAGGATTTTCTATCTTAACAGACAAATATGTAGCAACAAAAGAGTGCTGTTATCCTGAGGCATACCTGTGCCTCTTAAATTATCTTTCATTAAAGTACAAGCAGAGAGCAGAGATCAGAAAAAGAATTATTTGATCATCTATGAATTAATCTGTCTTCTACAAGGACCTGGCATGTATTTCCCTTTGAAAGTGCTGATAATAAGGTTTTCCACTGCCACTGTATTTGTACCGGCAAATGCACTAGCCATGAAAAAGGAAAAGCCAGTCTGACCATCACGGAGCTCTTCAAAGCACAAACTGATGCCACAGAAATATAGCCCCTTATCTTGTCTGAGCATCTAGTTTGTTAATCTCAAGTAGTTCTCAGGTGCTAGCAGTAAAAGTTATATGGTGGTCCACACTTAGGTTTAGATTCCAAAAATACTGAATCAAAGGCCATTTAATTATAGCCAAGCTGATCTCTTTTCTGTCTCATGATCACTGATCCTGATGGGATAAAGAAATGTTGACATAGGAAGGCAAAGACCCTGTAAACATGCTTTCATTAAATGCTGCACTACCTGAGGTGCAGGTTTAACTCCACTTTAAACATAAAGTGACCAAGTTGAAGTAACATGTCCAAGATTACACAGATAACTAAGTATTCAGAAACATCTATAAATGCCTCCCATATATGAAAGTCGCTAGTTTTTCCACCAATTACATCTGCCAAAGTCACCAACACAAAAACTCATCACCTAGCAGGGATGGGGGCCTGGGGACCACGGTTTCAGGGTACATCTAGGACACGTGGCATAACAAAATGTATTAACATTCCACATTGCACTTTAGTAAGCGGTGTCTGGGGTCTTCAATGCTGGCAAGGGCCATCTAAGATGCATCAACTGGTCTCAACCCACATGGAGAAAAGAACACCAAAGATATAGGTAAATATGAGCCCAAGAGACAGAAAGGGCCACATAAACCAGAGACTACATCAGCCCGAGATGGGAAGAACTAGATGGTGCCCAGCTACCAACGATCACTGCTCTGAGAACACAACAGAGAATCCCTGACGGAGCAGGAGAACAGTGGGATACAAATCTCAAATTATCATAAAAGACCAGACTTAATGGTCTGACTGAGACTAGAGGGACGCTGGATGTCATGGTCCCTGGACCCTCTGGTAGCCCAAGACTGGAACCATTCCCGAAGCCAATTCTTCAGACAGGGATTGGACTGGACTGTAAGACAGAAGATGATACTGGTGAGGAATGGCTTCTTGGCTCAAGTAGACACATGAGACTATGTGGGCAGCTCCTGTCTGGAGGCGAGATGAGAAGGCAGAGGGAGACTGGAGCTGTTTGAATGGACAGGGAATACAGGGTAGAGAGGACGAGTATGCTGTCTCATTAGGGGGAAAGCAGCTAGGAGTACACAGCAAGATGTATGTAAGTTTTTATATGAGAGATGGATTTGATTTGTAACCTTTCACTTTAAACACAATAAAAGAAAAAAAAACTCATCATCTAAAGGGAAAAATGAAATGTAGTGATTCTCAAACTTTAGGGGGCTTCAGAATCAGCTGGAAGTGGAGGTGGGTGCTTATTAATGATGCAGGTATTCTTGCCAAAAAAGAGCCGAATTTGAACAAGCCCAAACACCGGTGGTAATTAGGTCTAGAGCAACAGTTCTCAACCCTGGCTGCACATTAAAATCACCTAGGGAGCTGTTAAAAATTCCTATGCCAGAACTCCTGACCAATTAAATCAGAATCCCCGGAGACAGTGGGTGGGCCCCAGTGATTGGTCTTTTTTTAAATCTCCCTAAGTGAGATAACGTAGGGTCAAGGCTGAGAAGCACTATTCTGTACTTATCCACCAGTTTATAGAAAATACAGGGGATAGAGAAACACATTAAAGTACTTCACAGGATGTATTCCGCAAAATCCAAGCTATGGGAAATTCTACAGGACAAACAACCTGGTTTTTTTAACAAATAAACTACAAGAGAAAAAAAATGAGAGGGAGCTTTTTTAGATTAGGAGATATTTAACATTTAAAAGATATGTTAATCAACTACAGTGTGTGAACCTTTCTACAATCCTGATTTGAACAAATAGCTTAAAAAAAATTGAGGATGACACTTTGCATTTAATTGTCTCTCTCTCTAGTCCCTTCAATCTGGAACAGTTCCTCAGTCTTTGTCTTTCATGGCCTTGACACTTTTGAAGAGTACAAGCAGGTTATTCTGTAGGCTACCCCTCAATTTGGGTCTGTCTGATTTTCCTCGTTAAATTCAGGCAATGTTTTTGCTAGGAACACCAACACAGAAGCTATGTTATATCCTTCTCAATGCATCATCAAGCGGCATACGCTGTGATCTGTCCCATGGTGATGTTAATTTTGATCACTTGGCTAAGGTGGTATCTATCAGATTGCCCACTATCAATTTACTGTTTTTTTCTTTATAAATAATAAGTATCTTACAGGATGAAACTTTGAGACTATGTAAAAATCCTATATCTCATCATACTTTATTTAAAAGAAAAAAAAAACAGTTGCCACCTACACATTTCATGGTATCCCCACCCGTGTCAGAGTAGAACTGCATTCCCTAGGGTTTTCAGTGGCTGATTTTTCAAAAGTAGACCACCAGGCCTTCCATCTCCCCTCCCCGCCCTGCACCCCAGGGTAGACTTGAACTGCCAACCTTTCAGTGAGCAGCTGAGCACATTAACTGTATGAGCCACCCAGGCACTCCACATCATACTCTGCTCACTACCTAATTTTTGCCCAGCACGATTATTACTATACCCACTGCGCGATTCCGACTCATAGGGTCCCCATAGGGTTTCCATTACTATACCCACTGCGTGATTCGGACTCATAGGGACCCCATAGGGTTTCCAATACTATACCCACTGCGCGACTCCGACTCACAGGGACCCCATAGGGTTTCCAATACTATATCCACTGCACGATTCCGACTCATAGGGTCCCCATAGCGTTTCCAATACTATAACCACTGCGTGACTCCGACTCATAGGGACCCCATAGGGTTTCCAGTACTATACCCACTGCGCAATTCCGACTCATAGGGACCCCATAGGGTTTCCAATACTATACCCACTGCGCGATTCCGACTCATAGGGACCCCATAGGGTTTCCAATACTATACCCACTGCGCGACTCCGACTCATAGGGACCCCATAGGGTTTCCAATACTATACCCACTGCGCGATTCCGACTCATAGGGACCCCATAGGGTTTCTAAGGCTGTAAATCTCTATGCAAACAGACTGCCACATCTCTCTCCCAGGTGGTTTCGAACCACTGCCCTCTCGGTTAGCAGCAGATCGCTTTAACCACTGCACCACCAGGGCTCCTCATTTATTACTATACTGATTACCAAATGGTGATTTTTCTGATTTTTATTAGGTGGAATCCTACTGCGAGAAGAGCTTTCCCTTCTTCCCTATTTAGTTGTACATATCATCATCACCACTTTTTATATCATGGGTTCTTATTTTATTCTATGGGAAATCCATTACTACCATTTTGTTGCTCAAATTGCCCAATTCTGGCCAGTATATAGCCTGTTCAGGTTGGCTCCTTGTGTCCTTCTGACATGTTCTCAGCAATTTTCGAGCACTTCTTTACTTTCTGGCTCCACAGGATGTTTTCTCCAGGAAGCCTTGGTTCCTTCTACTGACAAGCAGTACTCAGAAACCAGGATCTGGACACTCGTAAAGAAATGCCAAGGCTTCTAGGTCTTCACAGCAGACAGAGCTAAGAAATTTGTGTATACATCTACCTGTATATATGTTAATAACCACAAGTTCTTACTGATGCCACCAATTCCTATCTAAATAAACAAGGGTTCATTCCAGCCTTTCCCTTCCTTAATTTCTAATTCCCTTCTCTTACAGTGAGAAACCTGCCTTTCATCACCTCTATTATATTTACGGGATTTTTTTTTCACACTGGTATGGTTAGCAATCACAATCAAACTGGAGTATAATATAGCTGTACTGTTCTTTTTGTCTTTAGCCTTAGGTTTGTTTACAGTTCTTTTAGTCACTGGTCTTAGATTACATAGTTTAAACACTCTACTCCAAAGTTCCTTAGGTTAGTTTCCATGCCCACCTTTCAGTGAGCTTTTGTTATTTGAAATATAATTAGGTTCATTTGTTTCTGTTTGTATTACTCTATTTGGGATTTTCTTTTTCTTCCTCTTCCCCATCTCTGTTAATTCTGTTTGTTTATTTATTTGCTAATAAAATCCTTGTTAATGTTATTTAGAATAGTAACTTAGTTCTAAAAGTCAAAACTATTCAAAACAGATATAACCAGAAGTGTCGCTTCCCCTCCATTCTTTTGATCCTTCTCTCCACCCTCTTTAGGAAATCAGCCTATTAGTTTCCAGTTGATTGTTCCTATGTTCACGTTAGCACAAGTGAGCAGCTAGGCGCGCATTTCCTTATTTCTTTCTCTTTTGTATGAAGTAGCATACTCTATGGATACGTTATTTCCCACTTAACGATGCATCCTGAAAAACAGCTCCATGTCAGTTCAGAGATCTTCCTCATTCTTTTTACAATTACATAGTACTCTATCACAGCAACACAGTACTCTCTTACGTGGATGTACCCGGCTTACTTAACCACCCTTCCATGGATGAGATTACAAGCAATGCTCCATGAGTAACTTTGTATTTTCATATTATTCAGGTGTATTTTCATCATGAATTCCTAGACGTTGAGACTGATAGATCAAAAGGCACCTACATATGTAGGATTTTGTTGGATATTGCCAAATTTTCCTCAAATAGGGTTGAACCAGTTTGCCAATTCACCAGCAACGTATGTCTGCTTCCCCACAGGCTTGCCAAAAGAATGTGTTATACTTTATATTTTGCTAATCTGATAGGTAAAAACGGTGTTCTCAATGTACTTTAATTTGTATTTCTCTAATTATGAGTTTGAAGTCATTTCATATGTTTAAGGGCCATTTTTATATCTTTATTGGGGGAATTCTCTCTATTTTGATCATTTTTCTATCAGGTTTTTGTAATTTATTCTCTCAGTTCTTAAGAGGTCTGTGTATATTAGGGACCTTAACCCTTGAACTGTGGTATGTTGTAAATATTTTCTCCTAGCTTGTTAGTTGTCTTGACTTTGTTTTGTTGCCATGCAAAAAGTTTCTTTTTATGGAGTCAAATTTATCAATCTTTTATTATCCCTGTATTTACATATTTTTCCATGTTTTAAGAAAGAACTATAATGCTTAGTTCCATGAATTATCTAGTACTAAGCCAGTGCTTACTATTATACAAGGTAACCCTTAGAAAGCAACTGTCAGACATGACAACACAATTCTTAGGGAGAAACGAGCAGTATGTCTCAACTATACCTACAAAATCCAGTGATGTTACTGTCCTTTCCATTAAAGAACTTGGTTCTGACATTTACAAACTAACCAACTCTAGTTTATTGCTCTAGAACACAGTATCTATAGCAGTTGTTTTTATCAAAGTCCTGGTATTCCCTCCCTTGGCTCCAATCCAATATTCTAAATCCATCCCTTCAATCTCAACTTTTTTCTCCCTTTCCCAAAGTAGATGTTCTCATTTCCTACTCTTATCTGCCAATTCATGTTTCCCAGAATGCTAAGTGCTTTCTTAAAAAAACTAAAATAGTAAAGAATACAGTATGTATACTCTCCCCAACCTTCATTTCTGCATATTTAGTCCATTATACATTAAATAAGGTTTTACATGATGTCAACAGACATTTTTCCTGAGCCATTTAGTAAGTTGTTTAACCCTGGTATTAGTGATGCTGGCAGACCTCTGCCACCTTTCTGGCAACTTCCTCTGCCGCACTGGGTAGAATTCTTCTTAGTTCTTCCCCATCTACTATGGCAAACACAGTTCATTTCTTATCCCATCACAACATGCAGAGGTAAAGAACTGGATCACCGACTCTTCAAGGTTAGCTGTATTTTCCACATTACCTCCAACACTAACGAAAATTTAGATCTATATACTTCATGACCAAAGTCCTTCTTGAAATGATTTATAAGGTAAGTTTGTTTTTCTGCAACAATGCAATAAGAAACCAATGATACACATTCTCTTGCCAAATTTCATCCATGATTTGAGTCTTAGTAGATTTTCTTAAAAGTCCATGTCAGCAAAGTGTTTCATTTTCATTTTCAGCACACAGTACCCTTTAAGCAAGATTCAAAAATAGGCTCTGGCATTCATTCCCAACTGTTATCTGCTGAATACAATTGTACACCATCTGTAATCCAACTCAGACTAAACTTATATGAAATGAATAAAGCAACTCAAAGGAATTCACGATATTAATCTGCTGTTTTAAAGAATCCCTTTACTGGAGGAACCCCTAAGACTATGGCCCCCGGACATCCTGCTAACTGAAGTCACTCCTGAAATCCACCTTTCAGCCAAAGATTAGACAGGCCTATAAAACAAACAATAACACATGTGCCCAAATGGGCAACACCTGCCCAAAAGCAAAGATGAGAAGGCAGAAAGGGACAGGAAAACTGGACGAATGGACACAGGGAACCCGGAGTGGAAAGGGGGAGAGTGCTAATACATTGTGGGGATTGCAACCAATGTCACAAAACAATTTTTGTATGAATTTTTCAACAAGGAAAAACAAAAAACATATTATAGCCTTGGAAACCCTATGGGCAGTTCTACTCTGTCCTGTAGGGTCACTATGAGTTAGAATTGACTCCATGGCAATGGGTTTTAGGTTTGGCCACAGAAGGCTACTGAAGCCATGTTTGGGTTTGGAGGGAAAAGGGAGAAGTGATGTATGAATGAGGGACAGAGAGTGAGCTATCTTCTGTCTCTTAGAAGCTGAAACCTGTATTATTGATCTATAACAGTTCTGGCCATTTGGCTGATTATCACTGAGCTTATTTATTCAATTTTTAATATTAAAAGTTACAACAGTGTATTCATCATATTCCCTTAAAAAAAAAAAAACTCTTTGCCCAGTAGTTAGGTTTATCCTCTGAAGAATGAAGAATAAATCTAACTACTCAATGCTTTGTCTCTGCTAACCAATGACTTTGGCTGCTTCAAGGACGCAATCAGGGAAATGAATTCACGATCAGTACATACTAACAAAAGCCGTGTCTGGAAAAACCACTCACCAACATGAAAAGGAAAATATCACTTTTGTATATGGACAATAAAGAGAACTGAAAGGTCAAGTTACACAAACAGGTTCAGACAGTCCTCAGCTTCATTAGTCAGGTAACTTGAGTTCTGCCTACACTGAGACCAGCTGTCTCCCCCTCTCAAGGCAAAAGAAACACAATGGTTTTGAAAAGCAAAGAAAAACTGTAAGAATACACATTTAAGCTTTGATTTAACTCTAATAATAAACAATAAGATCTGAGAACATCCCCAAAGGGAGTGTCGTTAGCTGCCAGAGTCAGCCCCAACTCACGGCAACACCAGGCACAGTGAAACAAAACGCTGCCCAGTCCTGCACCATTTCCGATCAGATGTTGTGATCCATAGGGTTATCACTGGCTAACCTTCAGACACAGATCACCAGGACGTTCCTCCTACTCTTAGTCTGGACACTGAGAATCCTATTAACTAGACTTAAGTATTTTGCTATCTGTCACAGATAATAGTTTTCTTTACATGTTCTAATAACGTTGCCCTTCACATAAAAGGATTACCAACTCCCTAGCATTTTTTTTTTTTTTTTTTAGCATTAGTAGAATACATAACCCACTTATCTATACTGACAATTAGATTTAAACTGACTCAGAAAGCTTTAGCAACAGCTGGCTAAACATAAAGTCCAAAACCACAATACTGTAAGTGGCCTACACGGGAGAAGTCTGAACTTACTCCCTCTGCCTGAAATGACTGCAGCACATCTCTGGAGGAGAAAGGGACTAGGTCCTGCCTGCCCGCTCTATTACCTACTCAGCTTTCAGGGCTTACTCCCTCTGTGAGCCTTGTTGTGATGCCTCCCTGGCAACTGTGAACAACTCACCCCTAAGTGCTCCGCTCAGGCTGCCACACCTTCTCCAAATATATTATTGACATGTCTTTTTTTCTCTTCACTACATGGCTGCAGGAACTGCACAAAGTTGACCATTCCTGGCATATGGTTCATGCTCAATAACTGTTAAATAAAAAGATTAATGAATAACTAAGCTAACAAACTAGACTTAACTATTAACCTTAACTGTTTCAACTAGTGCTGTTTCCCTAAACTAAAACTGTTATTGTTATTGGCTCCCGATGAGTCACCCCTGATTCATGGTGACTCCATGCACAGCAGAACAAAATGTGGCCCTAGTCCTGCACTAGCCACATGATCAGTTGTGGATCAGACCACTGTGACCCACAGAGTTTTCACTGGCTGCTTTTCAGAGAGAGATCTCCAGGCCTTTCTTCCTAGTCTGTCTAGGTCTGGAAGCTCTGCTGAAGCCTGCTCAGGTCATAACACACAAGCCTCACTGACAGATAACACATGAGGTACACTGGCTGGAAATCAAACCCAGGTTTCCAGCATGAAAGTTGAGAATTATACCACAGAACCAAACCTGTCCTCATAAACTAAAACTGTACATTCCTATACTTAAGAATGAATTAATCCCAATATGAGTTCATATTTAAATCTTTTCTTTCAAAAATACCTTCTATATCTAGCTATTCTGGCCTGATCTATACTAGGGGGAAAAGCCCTCCTGTCATCCAAAGTAACTACTGAGCCAAAGAAAGATTCAGTGATCCAGCTGCTTTCCCTTAAGTGCTAACACTCAGTTTGCTCTGCATTATAAATAACTGCAGGAGATTTCAGTGACTCTCATACTTGTTCGTAAAAACTGGGCTGCCTTCTGTTGAAAGCCATGCTCCCATGCCAGAAGTATACTCTGAGGAAGGGAGATGGAAGGTACAAGAAGGGCAATAAAAAAATCTCTTAGTCATTTTTTTTAACAAATGGTGCTGGCAAAACTGGTTGTCCATCTGTAAAAAAAAAAAAAAAAAAAGAAAAGAAACAGGAGCCATAATGCACACCATACACAAAAACTAAATCAAAATGGATCAAGGAACTAAATATAAAACCTAAAACAATAAAGATCATGGAAGAAAAACAGGGACAATACTAGGGGCCCTAATACTTGGCATAAATACAATACAAACCATAATTAACAATACAAACACCAGAAGCTAAATGAGATAACTGGGAGCTCCTAAAAATTAAACATTCATGCTCATCAAAAGATTTCACCAAAAGAGTAAACACGAG
Organism: Loxodonta africana; assembly: GCF_030014295.1. Taxonomy (NCBI): domain Eukaryota; kingdom Metazoa; phylum Chordata; class Mammalia; order Proboscidea; family Elephantidae; genus Loxodonta; species Loxodonta africana. The sequence continues at coordinate 11,239,416 of NC_087368.1, read as the reverse complement.
GACCTACAGAGTAGGAAAAAAAATTGTTTATGACATATCCAACAAGGGTCTGAACTCTAAAATCTACGTTCAACGTCTCAACAACAAAAAGACAAATAATCCAATTAAAAAATGTGCAAAAGAAATGAACTGACACCACCAAAGAAGACCTTCAGGTGGCTAACAGACATATGAGGAAATGCTCCTGATCATCAGCCATTAGAAAACTGCAAATCAAAACTACAAATGAGATACCATCTTACCCAGACACGACTGGCACTAATTAAAAAAACAAAACAACAAATGTTGGAGAGGTTGTGGGGAGACTGGAATTCTTATGCACTGCAGATGGGAACGTAAAATGGTACAACCACTACTGAAAACAGTATGGTGCCTCGTAAAAAGCTAGAAATAGAAATATCCTATGATCTGGCAATCCCACTACTACGGATATATCCCAGAGAAATAAGAGCCATCACACAAATAGGCATATTCACACCCATGTTCACTGCAGCACTATTCACAATAGCAAAAAGATGGAAAAACTTAAGCATCCATCAACAGATGAATGGCCATATTACAGTACATACACACAACGGAATACCATGCAATAATAAAGAGCAATGATGAATCTGCGAAACATCTCACAACATGGATGAATCTGGAAGGCATGATGCTGAGTAAAATTAAAGGACAAATATTGTATGAGACCACGATAATAAAAACCCAAGAAAAGGTTTACACACAGAAAAAAACCATCTTTGATGGTTATGAGAAACGGGAGGGGTAGGAAACGGCAATCACTAACTAGATAGTAGACAAGGGTTAACTCTGGTGAAGGGAAAAACAACCCACAATATAGGGGAAAGTCAGCACGACTTAACCACGGCAAGGCCACAGAAGTTTCCTAAACACATCCAAACACCTTGAGGACTGAGCTACTGGGCTGAGGGCTGGGGCCCATAGTCTCAGGGAACATCTAGGTCAACTGGCATAACACAGTTCGTAAAGAAAATGTTCTACCCCCTACTTTGATGAGCAGTGTCTGGGGTCTTAAAAGCTTGCAAGCAACCATCTAAAATACATCTATTGGTCCCACCTCATTCGGAGCAAAGGAGAACGAAGAAAACCAAAGACAGAAGGAAAATATTAGTCCAAAAGACTAAGAGACATGAACCACAGCTTCCACCAGCCTGAGCCCAGAAGAACCAGGTGGTGCCTGGCTACCACAACCAACCACTCTGACAGCGATTGCAACAGAGAGTCCCAGACAAAGCAGGAGAAAAATGTAACAAAATTGAAATTCACAAAAAAAGACCAGACTTACTGGTCTGACACAGACTGGAGGAACCTCCGAAACAATGGCCCCTGGAGACCCTGCTGAGAACTGAAGCCACTCCCAAAGTCCACCTTTCAGCCAAAGATTAGACAGCTCTATAAAACAAACAAAAGGACACATGAGGAATGTGCTTCTTAGTTCGCCTGCCCAAAACCAAAGAAGGCAGGAAGGACAGGAAACCTGGATGAATGGACACAGGAAACTTGGATGAATGGATATAGGAAGCCTGGATGAATGGATACAGGAAACCTGGATGAATGGACACAAGAAACCTGGGGTGCGAAGGGAAAAGGGGAGAGTGCTCACACGTTGCAGAGGTTGCAACCAATGTCACAAAATAATTTATGTATAAATTTTTGGATGAGAAACTAATTTGTGCTGTGAACTTTCACCTAAAGCATAATAAAAGTAAAAAATGCATATATATATATACATATATATATATATATATATGTTACTCAAGCAAGTTCCTCATTCCTAGGCATCTACCTGTGTAACACAATTTATATCATTACATCAGTAACTCTCATCTATATCTTTAATACTTTGCTTTACCTGCTAATCCTTTTATTAAGGTATAATAAAAGACACTCAAAAAATGACACCGTTAAACACAAACAAGCCAAAAGTAAGTTGGCATGAGTCAGTAATTTAAATAAATTTTTTAAAAATTTAAACCATAACATAATGTAACTTTATTTTAGAATGCGTTCTCCATATCTTTAATCCAAAATAATAATATTGGTATACTCTAATCTTAAATTTTTCTTGGTTATTATGTGGCTTTAACCTTAAATGCTAAAGAACAAAAATTTCTAGCCATGCAACTTTCCCAGAGCACTTTTATTTAAGAACATAAACTATTTATCCTTAAAGGAGCTATAAGAAATACGATGTTTTTAACATTTTGGAGCTTTAAGTAAAAAAAAAGTCTAGAACTTCTGATTCAGCATATTGTTGTTAGTTGCCATCCAGTCAACTCCAACTCATGGCAACCCCATGTGTGTCAGAGAACCGTGTCCCACAGGGTCTTCAAGGCTATATGGCCTCTCGGAAGCAGACGGCCAGACCTGTCTTCCAAGGTACCTGTGGGTGGGTTCAAACCGCCAACCTTTCAGCTAGCAGCCAAACATTGAACTGTGTGCATGCGTGCAGCCCCTGGGGGCTCAGTATTCACAAACGTTACAAGAGCAGTAAGACGAGTAGGATTAGTAGCAGAAGGAGGAGGAAGAAGAATAGGCTTACGCTTTTCAGCTCCTGGGTGCCAGCCGGAATGCTGCGTGCTTTACTTCCATTACTGCATTTAATCCTCAGAAAACCCTTTGAAGTGGGCATTATTATTTTTCCTATTTGTGCACGAGAAAATTAAAGAAGTTAAGTAATTTGCCCAAGATAAAAACAAATGAACAAAACTTAAGTAGTACAGCCAGGAACTGAACCAAGGTCTAACTCTAAAGCCCTCTTTCTTAACAATTACACTATACTGAATCAGGTGAACAAAAAAACTTCAAAGTTAATCAAGTTCAGAGGAAAAAATTTCAGTATGGTGAAACCAGATTTAAAATTCTTTAAGAACAAAGTTTCTTTTTAACAAAAAGCAACCTTGGGGCAAAGAAGCATCTCAACCCCCACCTCTCTCTCACACACATCCCAAAAATTCTTGAACAGATGCTGCAGATGGTTTTTGAAGTTTGAAAAGGAGAAAATGATGACCATTTAAAACCAGTATGTGTCAACTAAGAACTTTAAACAAGGTCAGAATACTGAGATTGTATAGTGTTTTGATGCCACCAAGGCATTTTACAAATTCTGATTGTCACCTGACTAAAATGAAAACACACTGGCTAAATTGGGCAGCTTTCTGGCTAGGTGAGCCAACAGCATTACTAAACTCAGTGCTCTAGGTGTGCCACTAGGCTCTATCTTGTTTAATATTTTATCAACTGGGATAAATACCTAAATAGTGTGCTTGTTAGACATGACATCAACCCAAGACCGGGGAGCAGCAGCCACCTTGCCTCACAATCAAAACGTAATTCAAACAAGCTTATCAGGCTGAAAAGTGAGCAGAGGCAATATTTCACCACCTCCACATTCATCAAAGCACATATACACTTATTAGAGAAAGCTGGAAATACCAACTACTCAAAAAATAACTACTAAACACATGGGCAAGCTGACCTTAAGCACCATTTAAGGAGCTAGAAAATTCTTCTCACTGTAACCCTACCGCAAAAAAAAGGTAAGCAGCAACTTAAATGGCATTACATGAAGCACAGTTTTTAGACCAAGGGAGGTAATGGGCCCAGAGTACTCAACATTGATCCAACCACACCTTGAGAGTTCTATTCAGTTTAGGACATCACTACAGTCTGTTCCGAGGTGTGGCACAGCAGGGTGACATTTATGAAAACAGGTCTTAAGAAGACTGGTGGAAGGAGTTAGAAATATTTGGCCTGGAGAACAGAACTATGAAGAGCAGTGCCAGACCATCAATTGGATTTCAATAAAGGTTCTAAATGAATAAAGGATATGACAGGCACCTTCAAATTTTAAGAACTGTTATACAAAACATGACAGTCTACCTAGATTAAGGATAGAACCAGCATCAACAGACAAAAGTAAAGTTTCCGATGACCAAAAGCTTTTCAGGAGAGAATGTTGGGGATTTTTACATGAGGTGGGAAGATAGTCCCCTGTAAACCCTAAGATTCTAGGAATGATCTGGCAAAGGGCAGGGAGATCCCACTGCCTGCTCATTGCCTGCGGTACTAAGGTTCCTGGCAATGAACTGGTTGAAGAAGCCCTGGTGGCACAGTGGTTAAGTGCTCACCTGCTAACCAAAAAGCTGACAATTCAAACCACCAGCTGCTCCCCGGAAGAAAGATGTAACAGTCTGCTTCCATAAAGATTACAGCCTTGGAAACACTATAGGGCAATTCTACTCTGTCCTGTAGGGGCACTATGAGTCGAAATCGGACTCAAGGGCAATGTGTTTGGTTTTGGTTTATTAAGAGGGGTACTCTGAGATAAAAAAAAAAAAAAAAAATTTAGATGGTTACCTTCCACACTGATCCTTAAGTGCCAGAACATGGACCCGCAAAGAAGAGTGGCACTGCCAGGCTCCAGTGTAGACCAGTACTTAGAGGTTCCTCATTTGATGAATTGTAACTAGCACGATTACAACTCTTAAAACAATAAACTGTATTTTTCCTCTGCATCCACAATGCTTAGGAATGGAAAACAAAGGGTTCTAAATGTTGAGTATTTGTATCCAAGAGTTAATTGTAATTGATTTTCAGTAGGGCAATACAAATCACAAAAAAAAAATGCATTTTCCTTTGGAGATCAACAGGGATTATACACAAATACTCTCAAACTGACAGAAAAACAAATCTTACTCCTAAAGGACTTTTTAATTACTACTGTTAAGTCATTTTTAATGATTTTTTTTTTAAATAAAAAGCTGCTCATTGTTTAAAACTAAAAAAAAAAGTCAAGTACTAGAACAAAAGGTTTAATGTAACAGGTCTACATCCCAATCACACTGCCCAGAAGTAACCTCTGTTGATGGTTTCTGTCTATACTGCCAGATATCTTCCACGTAGGCATACAGTTTTTATTTTTAATTACAAATGGAACCACACAGTAACTACTTGTTTTTTCCACTCAATACATCTTGGACTTTGCATTTTACCACATATACTGCTCTGCCTCATTCTCCTTAATGGCTTGCAGGGCATTTCATTATATAGTAGTACCTCAGTTTAACCTGTCCTCTTGATGGCTCTTTTGGGTTGGTTCCCATCCTTCGCTATTATAACCGCTGATGCAATGAACATCCTTACACAAACCTCTTTGTATGTGGGTGCAAATACAGATACAGGATACACTCCTGGGAGTGTTTTTATTTTTTACTCCGGTAGCTATTGCTAATCTGCCCTCCAAAGGGGCTGTGTCAAACAGACACAATCTAGCCAAAACCAGGCATCACCATGCTTTTTAAACTTTGCCACTCTACTGAGTGGAAAATGGTTACTTTGTAAGAGGCAGAGCATTTTTTCATAAATCTTTTGGTCATCTGCATCTTTTTCTGCAAACTGCTTGTTCATGTCCTTTTACTTTTTTTCTCTAGAAATTACTGGCATTTCTTACAAATGTAAAGAGCCTTCTGAAGTTAAGTAACCCTTTGTCATTTATTTCAAGTTTTTTATTACTGATTTGCAGTTTGTCTATTGACTTAATGGTGGGTTTTTTGTTTGCTTGTTTCTTTTTAAAATTTTTATACAATGAGGTATTTCAATCTTTTCCACTATGATTTTGGGGTCTCACAGCATGCTTAGTTTTTTAAGAAGCCTTCCCCATTCCAACTTTACACTTTTTCCCTAAGAGTTCACCAGCTGTCCACTAAGTTATTTATACCACTAAGTTGTTCCTGGGAAAGGAGGGGGGAAAAGGGGATTAAAATTAGGCTAATTCAAGCTTTTACAGCCATTTTGCACAGTTATATAGGAAGAGATAATACTCAAATGCTCAAAAATATATTATTTTGTTTGCATCTACTTAAGAATATCGTATTCTCAAAAGTAAAGGACAACTCAATACAATCCCTATGAAAACTCCAATGGCCTTCTTTATAGAAATGGACAAGCTGATCCTAAAATTCATATGGGAATCCAAGGGATCCCAACAGCCAAAGCAATCTTAAAGAAGAATGGAGATGGAAAACTCATACTTACGACAAGAACTACAGTAATCAAGACAGTGTGGTACCTGGGTACTGGTATCAGGATACACACATAGACCAAGAGAATAGAACTGAGGCTTCAGAAACAAGCTCATCCATCTATGGCCAATCAATTTTCCACAACAGTGCCAAAGACATTTAATGGGGAAATAACAGTCTATTCAACAAACGATGCTGGGACAAATGGATATTCCACGCAAAAGAATGAGGTTGGACCATTACCTCACATCGTAAACAAAATTTAACTCAAAATGGATCAAAAACCTATATGTGAGAGCTAAAATATAAAAGTTTTAAAAGAAAACATAGGTGTGAATCTTCATGACCTTGAATCAGAAAATGTTTTTTGAATATAACACTGGAAGCACAAACAACAAAAGAAAAAAAAACAGATAAACTGGACTTCATCAAAGTTAAAAACTGTGTGTGTCAAAGGACACTATTAATGAAAAGACAACTCACTGAATGAGCAATATTTGCAAATGACTATTTTGTAAGAACCTAGTATCTAGAATATATAAAAAATTCTTACAGCTCAACAATTAATAACACAAATAACCAAATTACAAAATGAGCTAACACCTTAAATAGGCATTTCTCCAAAAAGATACACCAATGGCCAATAGGACAAGGTACCTGGCATCATCATGAGTCGATGCTGTCAGCTGCCATCGAGTTGGCCCCCAACTCACGGCAACCCCCCTGTATAAGAGGATGAAATGCTGCCTGTCCTACTGACTGCTCCTGAGCCATCCCCACGACTGGCTGCAGACTACACCCCTGTGACCCCTAGGGTTTCTACCGGCTGATCTTCAATAGATTGCCAGGCTTTCTTCTAGTCTATCTAAGCCTGGAGATTCTGCTGAGACCTATTCAGCATCACAGCAACACACAAGCCCCCACTGACAGAGGGGCACACGAGGCGCACTGGCAGGGAATCAAACCCAGGCCTCCTGCATGGAAGGTGAGAATGCTACCACTACACTGCCAGTGCTTCTGCAGAAAAAGAAAGGAAAGTAAGTGTTGGAGAGGATGTGGAGCAACTAGAACTCTCACACGCTGCTGGTGGGAATATAAAACAGTACGGCCACTGTGGTGGTTCCTCAATAACTTAAACATAGAATTATCATATGACTTAGCAATTTCGCTCCTAGTTCTACACCCAAAGAATCAAAAACATACATTCACACAAAAATGTGCACATAAATGCTCACAGCACTATTATCCATAACAGCCAAGAAACAACCCAAATGTCCACCAACTGAAGAATAAACAAAACATGGTACACCCACACAATGGAACACTATTCAGGGTCCTCCACAAAAAAAAAAAAAAAACACTAGTGAAATATTGATACACGCTACAACAGGTCTGACAAAAACATTATTCTAAAGTGAAAGTAGCCATATACAAAGTCACATATTGTATGACTCCATCTATATAAAACCTCCAGATTAGGAAAATCCATTAAGACAGAAAGTTGATTAGTAGTTGCCAGAGGCTCAGGGTGGGGGTGGGGGGTGGCGGTGACTGCCAATGGGCCTGGGATTTCAGTGTGGAGGGATGAAAATTTCTGGAATTAGATAGTGGTGATCAATGCGTAACCTTTTGAGTATCCTAAAAACCATTAAATTGTACACTATAAAATGGTGAATTTTAGGGTATATGAATTATATTTCCAAAGGGAAAAAAGTACAGGACAGAATCTGCAAAATATTTTAATTCACGGTTTACCTCAGCAATAAGAGAATTAGTATTCAGCATATAGGTAGCTTTGGGTCTAAAACTATGCATTCAGAACAAAGAAAATCTAGTTGGAGGAAGGGTTGGCTGATTCCAAGCACTTATAGTTACTGGATCATAGCTGGAATAAATCCCCAAGTGTAGAAAATGTAGAAACGAGAAGTGTAACTAAGAAACCAAGCCAGAAATCCCAAGAGAATGTTGACAGCCCTGCTCCTTCTTTCAGGCAAAGCAATTACAGCTGTGCCTAACTTTAAGCAACTCCAGACCTTTTAAGATCCAACCTTCATTCCTGGTAAATGGAGGAGAGATATCATCACCATTTACTTCAAAAAGATTTAGTAATTAAAATCAGGGTGTAGGAACAATCTAAAATATAATACAAACAGTAATAAAAGAATCTAATTATATAATAAATGAACACTACCATACAGAAAGGAGTGGGGGAAGAAAAGAACTAACATATGTAACTTTGGGAAACAAAACTTTGTATACTATATAGTTAAAGACAAACATTGTACTCTAGCTTAAAAATTTATTTCTCATTGGGGAATGGGTTAGCAATTGTGAAAACTACTCTGGTGTGTATTAGGATTGAACAAATGAATTAACATCTTGTGAATGAGAACAAGGTTTCTCACCTGTAGAGAAGTAACAAAGAAGGAAAAGGGCTAGAAAAAAGAAAATGCTGGAATGAACCTTGTTATGTGAACTCATGGTTTTTAATGTGGGTGTATATGTATATACATATATATATAGGTAACCAAAATTAAAAAACCCAAACCCATTGCCATAGAGTCAATTCTGACTTATAGTGGCCCTACAGGACAGAGTAGAAGTGCCCCACAGAGTTTCCAAGGAGCACCTGTAGATTTGGACCACCAGCCTTTTGGTTAGCAACTGTAGCACTTAACCACTACACCACCAGGGTTTCCTATATATGGATAGATAAGGAAATAAAAAATGTGCGTGGGGGTGCTACTATATATACACTGGCTAGTTCTGTCTACTGAAAGGACCTAGAAACAATGAACCTCCAGTAGTACTGAACACACCTGGCACCCAGAGCTTGGTTCTTAGATACCTTTCTCCAATAAAACAAACCCAGCTCCTTTGGAGAGAAAGGACTGATTCCATGGCTGGGACAGGCAGGAGAAACACAAGATGGACCTGGAACATCTTATGGAGCCAGAAAGTAAATCAGTGCTCACAAAATGGGGGCATATAGAAAGGACACAGGATCAAACTTGACAGTGCTCAATAACCAAAGCTGGAACAATTTGAGCAATAAAATAATGATATTAGATTATAACTCATACAGTAAAATAAATATCCATAAATCAATGCTGATATAAATAACTGGATAATAAATGAATTCTTGCCAACAGTAGAATTCTAATTAATAAATATAGAAGGAATAAGGGTAATAGAAAATCATCCTTGGACAAACACCACAGTGTAACTGCTCCAAGAATCCCATTTGGATGCTAATATTGGCCCCTGAAAGTATGATAAACAGGGTATCTGCATGGTTTCAAAGTATGGTATTAATTACAAAGGAAAAAGAGGAACTTCACAGTGGAGCAACCCGGCAGGCACCATCTCTACCAAGTGTTCACATTTAACATCACTAGTCATAAGACAAGGAGCCCCGGTGGTACAATGGTTAAGCACTCGGCTGCTAACTGAAAAGTTGGTGGCTTAAACCTCCCAGCCGCTCTGTGGGAGAAAGACATGGCGGACTGTTTTTATAAAGATTTACAGCCTGGAAAGCCCTGTGGGGCAGTTCTACTCTGTCCTATAGGGTCACTATGAATTGGAATTGACCTGACGGCCCACGACAGGACAAAGTATCACAGTAAAGAAGGAAATTAAATGTTTTAAAAAGGAAAGACTGATTCTTCCTTTGTTAGAGATCGCTTTCCTTCAAGTTTCTGCCACTGGCCCAGTCACTCTACTGTAGTGACAAATGGTAGACTCCTTCATACCTTTCCAAGTTCCTCCATGACCACGGGCATTCAAGCAGTTAATTGGTGGGCTTAATTTCACAGGCTACAGCAAATCAAGCCCTTATGAAATGAAATCAAAGACATGACCACGGCATCTTCTGCACCCTGTGCTTACCAATCTAGATGGTTACAGGTACAACAGGCAGCCATGCAAGCCCAAGAATGCAGTTTATCATCAAATACAATTTAATATAATAAACTACTTAATGAATGACAGGTTTAAATAATTCATCTAAGCTGGAAAAACAGAACAAATGTCGTTGTTTCTAAATTCCACCTGCCATTAATAAAAAATACATTTAGTTAAAGTCTAATAAGTAGTTTACTAAATATAAGTACCTTTACCTAGTAAGCCTATGTTACAGATGGGGAAATTAAGGCATAGTATGACTGAACCAATTTCCTAAAAGGAAAGAGCCCCAGAAGACTTTCAGTGGCCCCCTAAAAATGAGAATGCCACCCAACAATGCACACGCAAGTAGGCCTTAAACACAGTAAGGCAATGGTTGGGATGCATCTTCAAGGGAATGGCATTAGAATTGAAAATACATGTGTCCTGCTCCTAGTATAAGTGAAGGAGCTAGTGGTCATGTTCACATCTTACAAAAAAGAAAAGAGGTACTTTACAAGCAATAGAAAGCTATTTGATGAAAAGATCCTAATAAATCTGAGGAAGAGTTCTGACTTCGGAGAGGTTGTCTGCTGGAATTTTGTAAATGGATAAAAAGGGAAAGGACATCAGAGACACATAAGGTATGGCATTTCCCAAAAGAAGTAACTCAGAACAGTTTGGTTTGATTTCACACAGTAAAATTGCTTTCAAAGAACGGTAAAGTCCTGAAAAAGGCAGATAATCCAAACCAAACCCGTTGGCATCGAGTCAATTCCGACTCTCAGGGACCCTACTGGACAGAGCAGAACTGCCTCACAGGGTTTCCAAAAAGCAGCAGGTAGATTCTAACTGCCGACCTTTTGGTTAGCAGCCATAGATCTTAACCACTGCACCATCAAGGCTTCAAGAAAGGTAGATAGTACTCATAATACATTTACAGGCTAAAAAGTAAAATTAAGGGTTTATCCTCACCATTAATGGGTAAAGCTTTTAATCCAGATTTCAACATTTCTGACTACCGCTAGTTACAAATCATGAAATACTCAAACCCAAAATCAAAGCAGTGTCAAAATCGTAATTTGATAAAATTATGAGAAAAGCATTACCTGATTATAAAAGCTACTACAGGTTTCCTGGGCATTCATTCCTTTCTCAAAAAATACATGAAGCCTTGAAATGAGAAGTTAAGAGACCAGTGACCAACATTAATTTTCCCAAATTTATTCATCAACCAAGGTAAGGAAAATTAGCATTGGCTGAGCAGCTCCCTCCTGCTTGCCCTATTTCATCCTAACAAATCTGAGGCAGAATCACAGTCATCCCTTTACTAGAGAGGAAACCAAGTCTTAGAGTTCACTCCCTTGCCTTTGGTTAGGACAGTGTCTCTCAATCTTAGCACCACTGACCTGTGGGCCAGGAAAACTGTTGTGGGGGGCTGTCCTGTGCATTGTAGAATATCTAGCAGCATCCCTGACCTCTACCCACTAGATGTCAGTGTAGCACCAGACCCCCACTTCTGACAACCAAAAAAAAAACGTCTTCAGACATTGCCAAATGTTCGCTGAGGGGGCAAAATCAAAATTAGCTCTAGTTGAGAATCACTGGAGTTAGAGCAAGAAAGCCATAATTTTCATTCAATCAACAATAGCTACATGCCAGACTCCATTCAAGTTGAATAAGGGACAAGGTCTCTACCCTCAGGAGCTCACTTTGAACCCTCGTCTTTCAGCCCAACTGGTGTTTGATTTAAAACCTCTCTCTATACATAGCCCTATGACACACACACCATGACAATGACCGTCAACATGCTCCCCTTTGCCAGGCCCCAAATCAGCTCACTCCTCCATCCAGTCAGTGGCAGCCTACAGTCATTTCTGACTCAGTCTTCCCCTTCATTGCCCTGTATCTTAGTCACAGCCTCTCAAGTCCTGCTGATTTTTTCCTGTAAAATGTCTCTCTCATCCATCCCTACTCTCCATTCCCACCACTCTATCACAGACACAATTTTGGAAGAAATCAGAAGGAACTAATTTCGGTCCCTCAAATGAATTAAGGGTTATACATCAAGATATCATAATCGAACTACCAATCTCTAGAGTAGGGGACTAGCAGGCTTCAAAGAGTGGTCAGCAAAGATAATATCCTCTTTTTCTGGGGTGGGGAAGGAAGCTGGAATTTCCCGTTTGATCACAGACCTAACTTCAGAAGCCAGATGTTAACTCTCAATAAATAGCAGCCCTGACAATCATTAAGAAAGAACATAGCACAGGTAAAATGGTATGCCATTAAAAAGTGGCTTGTGTGCTATTTCTGGCACTCACGCAATGAAGCACTTTTGCCTGCTCCACAGAATGTAGACCTGACACTCAACAGATCAAGTGAATTAAGACTGCTGAAGAAAGCTTAAACAAAGCAACATTTCTGCCCCTGCTGATGTATAAACCCAGATGAAGGCAGGTAAAGCAAACATGCCACTAGTAAACTCTAAAACAGATAGCCAAACAAAATCTAGTGAAATAACTGCACACAAAGCATGTATTTTATGTACATATATAAAACTACAGCTCCAAAAAGCTAATCTGCAACATTGTATCGCAAATGAAGGCAATGACTTAAGATGAGAAGAAATCCACGATGTGTTTTGAAGATGATCTCTCCCTTAGGCATAGAATGAACTTCATTGTACTTATGGTCCTTAGGAAATAAATGCTTTATCCTTTTAAGTTCAAGATAATTTTAAATCCAATCTTTGAAATTCACAACCTAATGTGGCATCAGGATCGGAGGAAGACACATTAACAACCTGCAATACACAGATGATACAACTTTGCTTGCTGAAAGCAAAGAGGACTTGAAGCACTTACTGATAACCACAGTCTTCCGTATGGATTGAACCTCATCATAAGAAAACAAAAATCCTCACCACTGGACCAATACGCAACATCGCCATAAACGGAGAAAACACTGAAGTTGTCAAGGATTTCGTTTTACTTGGCTCCATAATCAACGCCCATGGAAGCGGCAGTCAAGAAATCAAACGAGGAGAGGTGAGACCAAGAGAGCAGAGTAGTCAAAAGCTTCTGGTGATCCCTCTTACAAAAAAGACCCAAAAAAACAAGTGAAACGATTATATATATGACAAGCTAGGAGCCCTGAACACCAAAGGCAGAGTTAGGAAACCGGACTGAGCAGCAGGGAAGGGAGAGACGGTTCGGAAGTGGTGAGGAGCTGCAGTACCGGACTCAGCGGGAACCGGCGCCCCTGAGGCATCATCCCCTGGTGCAACCGCAGCAGGGCTGGCTGTAGCGTCTGGGATGCCATTTGCTCAGCCAGAGAGCAAACTGCACAGAGTCTACTCGTGCCTCTGGAATCAGTGAAGAACAGTGCTCTCGACAAAGGTAGGTATTTGCACCTAATTTACTGCGTGCATCAAATAGCATCCCTTGCAAAAGAACTCTCTCCCATTTATCTGATCCCTCCTCCCTCTACCCTAGCTCCCAAGACGGCTTCAGTGGCTACCGATTTCCCTGGGCCTAACATAGGTCCTGCTGCATGCCCTGAGCCGTTCTCCAGGCCTTGTAGAGGGAACAAATTGACAAAGCGGGGAAAAATAATCTGCCAGCTCCGCTAAGCTGGAAACTCAGGGCAGAAGCGGCTCCTGTCCAGGCACAAACGATCCATGGATTTTGAATGCCTTCACCCCTTTGTGGACCTGTGTGGGCCCATCCTAGTAGCTTAGGCCCTTGTTGGCAGACTGCAACAGTGTATACGCCTGAGACCTGACATCAACTGTTTCAGCTGTGCAGTGGAGAGGCAGGATTTTGACGTCTGACACTGCTCTGCCTATTAAGCAGGGTCATCACCTACCCACATCAGGGGCCTGAGGACTGGTGGCTCCATCCACACCACATAGCCACCTCCAACAGGGGTCCAAGGATAAATGGTGCTTCACAATCCTTACAGCCAAAAGCACTGGGTGCCCATGGTCTGACTGCAGAACCCACCCACCTGTGCGCTATAGGAAACAGGGAGGCAATTCCCTCACAGATACTCAGGGCATGGTTGTTAGCCCCCTGCCTTGCTCAGAATGTGACCCCCTGCTGCAACCAGATACTTGTGCCTATACCAATCACCCTTGTTCCTCTAACGTTGTAGGGAAGAGTGTGCAACACGCACTTCATGACCAACTACCTGGACACCTGAGCTAAACCAATACAGGAAAAGTGAATGGGCTCCTAGATTTATATACCTGGTAACAGCTCTAGCCATCTGGTGATAGGTTGTTAGAGCTTCAAAGGTGCAAATAATCAAACTAGGTCACTTAAGCAGCCTATTTGGGCACATCAAAAGAAAACAAAGCAAAAAGCCAGGACACTGTAAGAAAACATAAAATAAATTAATACAATAACTTACAGATGGCTCGGAGACAACAGTCAATATCAAATCACATAAAGAAGCAGACTATGATCACTTCAACAAGCTGCCAAAGCAAAGAATCAAGGAATCAACCAGACGAAAATATCTTCCTGGAATTACCAGAGGTAGAATACAAAACATTAATATACAGAACTCTTCAAGACATCAGGAAGGAGATCAGGCAAAACACAGAACAAGCCAAGAACACAGAGATAAAGCAGTCAAGGAAATTAAGGTTATTCAAGACCATAATGACAAATATAATAGGTTACAAGAATCCATACAGAGACAGCAATCAGAAATTCCGAAGATTAACAATAAAATTTCAGAATTAGACAACTCAACAGAAAGTCGGAGAAGCAGGACTGAGGAAATGGATGTCAGAATAAGTGAGACCGAAGGTAAAATACTTGGCACCAATATATTTGAAGAAAAATCAGATAAAAGAATTTAAACAAATGAAGAAACCCTAAGAATTCACGTGGGACTCCATAAAGAGAAATAACCTATGAGTGACTGGAATACCGGAACAGAGAGGGACAACAGAAAACACAGAGAGAATTATTGAAGATTTGTTGGCAGAAAACTTCCCGGATAATCATGAAAGATGAGAAGGTATCTATCCAAGACGCTCATCGAACCCCAAATAAGGCAGATTCCAAAAGAAAGTCACCAAGACATATTATAATCAAACCTGCCAAAAATGAAGAGAATTTTAAGAGTGGCTAGGGATAAACGGAAAATCACCTACAAAGGAGAGTCGATAAGAATAAGCTCAAATTAGTGGACAGGAACTGTGCAGGCAAAAAGGTATGGGATGACATATATATAACACTGAAGGAAAAACATTGCCAGCGAAGGATCATATATCCAACAAAACTGTCTCTCAAATATGAAAGCGAAATTAAGACATTTTCAGATAAACGGAAGTTTACAGAATTTGCAAAAACCAAACCAAAACTACAAGAAATACTAAAGGAGTTCTCTGGTTAGAAAATCAATAACATCAGATAACAACTCAAGACCAGAACACAGGACAGAGCAAGCAGATAGCTACCCAATAGGGAAATCACAAATATAAATCAAGATAAAAAACACTCAAAGCAGGGAAACAGCGATGTCATTACGTAAAAGGTGACAACATTAAATCAATAAAGAGGGACTAAAAATGTAGTAATAGATCTTTCATACGGAGAGGAAGTCAAGACAACATAAAGAGCTAAAGTCTGGTTTAAACTTAGAAAAATAGGGGTAAATATGAAGAAAACCATAAAGGAGACTAACAATCATACTCATCAAAATAAAATACAAGAAAAACATAAAGACTCAGCAAAAAACAAAATCAACAACAATGAAAAAGAGGAAGACAATATATAAAGAAAAGCTACTCAGCACAAAAAGTAGAAAAAAGAAACTGTGAACAACACACACAAAAAAGACATCAAAACTACAGCACTAAACTCCTAACTACCCATAATTATGCTGAATGTAAATGGACTAAATGCCCCAATAAAGAGACAGAGAGTGGCAGAATGGATTAAAAAAAAAAAAAAAACACCACCTGTCTATATGCTGCCTACAAGAGACACATCTTAGACTTAAATACACAAACAAAAAAACTCAAAGAATGGAAAAAAATATATCAAGCACATAACAATCGAAAAAGAACAGGAGTGGCAATATTAATTTCTGGCAAAATAGTCTTTAAAGTTAAACCCACCAGAAAGGACACTACGTAATGATTAAAGGGACAATATACCGGGAGGATATAACCATATTAAATATTTACACACCCAATGACAGGGCTTCAAGATACATAAAACAAACTCTAACAGCACTGAAAAGTGAGACAGACAGCTCCACAATAATAGCAGGAGGCTTCAACACATCACTTTCAGTGAAGCACAGAACATCCAGAAAGCTCAATAAAGACACAGAAGATCTAAATGCCACAATCAACCAACTTGACCTCACAGACATATACAGAACACTCCACCCAACAGCAGCCAAGTATACCTTCTTTTCCAACACACATGGAACATTCTCCAGAACAGACCACATATTAGGTCATAAAGAAAGCCTTAAGAGAATCCAAAACATCGAAATATTACAAAGCATCTTCTCTTACCATAAAGCCAAAAAGGAGAAAACAGAAAAACCAAGGGAAAGAAATCAAACACTTGGAAGCTGAACAACACCTTGCTCAGAAACTACTGGGTTACAGAAGACATTAAGGATGGAATAAAGAAAAAGACAGAATCCAATGCGAATAAAAACACTTCCTATCCGAACCTTTTGGACACAGCTAAAGCAGTGCTCAGGTCAATTTACAATTTTTCCAAAAAGAAGAAAGGGCCAAAATCAAAGAAACGTCCCTACAACTTGAACAAATGGAAAGAGAGTAACAAAAGAAACCCTCAGGCACCAGAAGAAAGCAAATAATAAAAATTAGAGCAGAATTAAATAAAATAGAGAACAGAAAAACAAAAAAGTTAACAAGACCAAAAGCTGATTTTTTAAAAGCATTAACGAAATCAGTGAACTGACAAAAGAAAAATAGGAAAGGAAACAAATAACCTGAATAAGAAATGAGATGAGCGACATCACAACAGACCCAACTGAAATTAAAAGAACCATATCAGATTACTATGAAAAATTGTACTCTAACAAGTGAGAAAACCTAGAAAAAATGGACAAACTTCTAGAAACACACTACCTACCGAAACTAACACAGAGGTAAAACAACTAAATAAACCCATTTACAAAAGAAGAGACTGAAAAGGTAATTTAAAAACTTCCAACAAAAAAAGCCCTAGTCCTGACAACTTCACTGGCGAATTCTACCAAACTTTCAGGGAAGAGTTAATGCTACTGCTACTAAATTTCAGAACACAGAAAAGAATGGAATACTCCCAAACTCATTCTATGAAGCCAGCATATCCCTGATACCAAAACCAGATAACGACACCACAAAAAAAGAACATTACAGACCTATATCCCTCATGAACTGAGATGCAAAAATCCTCAACAAAATTCAAGCCAGTAGAATTCAACAACATATCAAAAAAATAATTCACCATGACCAAGTGGGGTTCATACTAGATATGCAGGGATGGCTCAACATTAGAAAACAATCAATGTAATCCATCATATAAATAAAAGACCAGAACCGCATGGTCTGATCAATTGATGCATAAAAGGCATTTGACAAAGTCCAACACCCATTCATGATAAAAAAAAAAAAAAAAAAAGCTCTCAGCAAAATAGGAATAGAATGAAAATTCCTCAGCGTGATAAAAGACATTTACACAAAGCCAACAGCCAACATCACCCTACATGGAGAGAGTCTGAAAGCATTCCCCTTGAAACTGGGAACCAGACAAGGATGCCCTTTATCACCACTCTTATTCAACATTGTGCTGGAGGTCCTAGCCAGAGCAATTAGGCTAGATAAAGAAATAAAGGGCATCCAAATTGGTAAGGAAGAAGTAAAAGTATGTCTATTTGCAGAGGACATGATCTTATACACAGAAAGCCCTAAAGAATCCTCAAGAAAACTTCTGAAACTAATAGAAGAGTTCAGCAGAGTTTCAGGATATAAGATAAACATTCAAAAATCAGTGGTCTTCCTCTCTACCAACAAAGGGCACATCGAAGAGGAAATAACCAAATCAATACCATTTACAGTAGCCCCTAAGAAAATAAAATACTTTGGAATAAATCTAACCAGAGACATAAAAGACCTAAACAAAGAAAACTACAAGTCACTACTGCAAGAAACCAAAACAGAACTCCCTAAGTGGAAAAACATGCCTTGCTCACGGATAGGAAGATTCAACATTGTAAAAATGTCTCTTCTACCCAAAGCCATCTATAGATACAATGCAATCCTGATCCAAATTCCAACGACATTTTTTAATGAGATGGAGAAACAAATCACCAACTTCATATGGTAAGGAAAGAGACCCCGGATAAATAAAGCAGTACTGAAAAAGAAGAACAAAGCGGGAAGCCTCATACTACCTGATTTTAGAAGATATTATACCGCCACAGTACTCAAAACAGCCTGGTACTGGTACAAGAACAGATGCATAAATCAATGGAACAAAACTGAGAATCCAGACATAAATCCATCCACACATGAGAGCTGATATTTGACAAAAGGCCCAAAGTCTGTTAAATGGGGAAACAACAGTCTCTTTAACAAATGGTGCTGGCATAACTGGAAATCCATCTGCAAAAAAATGAAAGGCCTTTACCTCACACCATGCACAAAAACTAACTCAAAATGGATCAAAGATCTAAATATAAAAATCTAAAATGGTAAAGATCATGGAAAAAACATAGGGACAATGCTAGAAGCCCTAATATATGGCATACACAGTATATAAAATATTACTAACAACCCATAAACACCAGAAGAGAAACTAGGTAACTGGGAGCTCCTAAAAATCAAACACTTATGCTCATCCAAAGACTTCACCAGAAGAGTAAAAAGATTACCTACAGATTCAGAAAAAGTTTTTGGCTATGACAAATCTGACCAGCATCTGATCTCTAAAATCTACATGATACTATAAAACCTCAACAACAAAAAGACAAATAACCCAATTAAAAAATGAGTAAAGAGTATGAACAGGCACTTCACCAAAGAAGACATTCAGGCAGCTAACAGATACATGAGGAAATGCTCATGATCATCAGCCACTAGAGAAATGCATATCAAAACTACAATGAGATACCATCTCACTCCAACAAGGCTGGCATTAATTCAAAAAACACAAAATAATAAATGTTGGAGAGATTGTAGAGAGACAGGAACACTTACACACTGTTGGTGGGAATGTAAAATGGTACAACCACTTTGAAAATCGACTCAGTGCTTCCTTAAAAAGCTAGAAACAGAACATATGATCCAGCAATCCCACTCCTTGGAATATATTCTAGAGAAATAAGAGCCTTTACATGAACAGATATATGCACACCCATGTTCATTTCAGCACTGTTTATGATAGCAAAAAGGTGGAAGCAACCAAGGTGCCCATCAACAGATGAATGGATAAATTATGGTATAGTCACATAATGCAATACTACGCAATGATTAAGAACAATGATGAATCCATGAAACATCTCGTAACATGGAGGAACGTGGAAGGTTTTATGCTGACTGAAATTAGCCAGTTGCAAAAGGGCAAATATTATATGAGATCACTCAAGAAATAAACACAGACGAAAACATCCTTTGATGGTTACGAGGGTGGGGAGGGACGGAGAAGGGTATTCACTAACTGGATAGTAGACAGCAAGTATTGTAGGTGAAGGGAAAGACAACACACAATACAGGAGAGGTGAGCACACTTGGACTAAACCAAAAGCAAAGAAGTTTCCTGAATATAACCAAACACTTTGAAGGCCAGAGTAGCAGGGACTAGGGTCTGGGGAACATGGTTTCAGGAGACATCTAGGTCAGCTGGCATAACAAAATGTATTAGAAAACCGTTCCGCATCCCACTTTGGTGAGTGGCTTCTGGGGTCTTAAATGCTAGCAAGTGGCAATCTAGGATGTATCAATTGGTCTCAATTCACATGGAGCAAAGGAGAATGGAGAACACCAGAGATACGAGGTAAATATGCGCCCAAGAGACAGAAAGGGCCACATAAACCAGAGACTACGTCAACTTGACACTGGAAGAACTAGATGGTGCCTGGCTACCGCGAATGACTACCCTGACAGGGAACACAACAGAGAATCCCGGACGGAGCAGGAGAATAATGGGATGCAGATCTCGAATTTTCATACAAAGACCAGACTTAATGGTCTGACTGAGACAAGAGGGACCCCGGAGGTCATGGTCCCTGGACCTTCTGTTAGCCCAAGACTGGAACCATTCCTGAAACCAATTCTTCAGACAGGGATTGGACTGGACTGTAAGACAGAAAATGATACTGGTGAGGAGTGAGCTTGTTGGCTCAAGTAGACACATGAGACTATGTGGGCAGCTCCTGTCTGGAGGCAAGATGAGAAGGCAGAGGAGGAAAGGAGTTGGCTGAATGGACACGGAGCACACAGGGTGGAGAGGACGAGTGTGCTGTCTCATTAGGGGGAAAGCAGCTAGGAGTACATAACAAGGTGTATATGAGTTTTTGTATGAGAGACTGACTTGATTTGTAAACTTTCACTTAAAGCACAATAAAGAAAATAAATCACGTGATGCATTGCATTGGACAAATCTGCCGCAAAAGACCTCTTTCAAGTGTTTAAAAGCAAAGATGTCACTTTGGGGACCATGGTGCGTCTGACCCAAGCCATGATGTTAACGATCACCTCATATGCATGTAAAAGATGGACAATGAATAAAGAAGACCAAAGAAGAATTGATGCCTTAATTATAGTGTTGGTGAAGAATACTGAATATACCATGGACTTCCAAGGAATGAACAAATCTGTCTTGGAAGAAGTACATCCTGAATGCTCCTTAGAAGTGAGGATGGAGAGACTTTTTCTCACATACTTTAGACGTTACCAAGAGGGATCGGTCCCTGGAGAAGGATATCATGCTTGGTAAAGGAGAGGTCAGAGAAAATGGGGACAACCCTCAATGAGGTGGAATGACACAACAGCCGTAACAATGAGCTCAAGTCCAGCAATAATCATGAGGATGCCGCAGGACCGGGCAGGCAGCGTTTCGTTCTGTTACACTCAAGGTCCCAATGAGTGAGAATCAACTCTACGGCACCTAACGACAACAATCAAAACGTTTATTCATACTGCATATTTTTAAAAAACAATGTTCGATAAAAGTATGGTGGGTGATATTCTGAATATTTCTGCTATAGTTATTATTTCTGAGCTTTACCGTAAAGGCTGAACATCAAACAACAGTGTGCAGTGGGAAATATATTTAGGGTCCTGCTGATATTCTGACTTTATCAGGTTATGTAATTAAAAAAAAAATAATGAAAATAATGTTTGCAAGTAAGCTTTGTTTCCTAAAATAAAGAACACGTCCCACTACAGGAAAAGGCACTCAATATCATTAGGGAAAAGCAAGTCAAAACTACAATGAGGCACCACTTCACACCTACCAGAATGTCTATTTTCAGAAAAACGGAAAACAGTGAATGTTGACAAGGCTGTAGAGAAATCCTAACTCTTGTCCATTGCTAGTTGGAATGTAAAATGGTGCAGCCACTGTGGAAAATAGTTAAACATAAAATTACCATATGAACAAGCAATACCACTCCTGGCTACATACCCAAAAGATTTGAGAGCAGGGACTCAACCAGACCCCTGTATACCAGCATTCAATGGAGCATATTCACAATACTCAAAAGGTGGAAGTAATCCAAGTGTCCATCAGCAGACAATAAAGAAAATGTAGTATACACATACAATAGACTACTCCTCAGCCATCAAGGGAAATGAAGTCCTGATAAATGCTACAACATGGACAAACCTTAAAAACACATGCTAAGTGGAACAAGCCAGACACAAAAGGACCAATACTTTATTACCACGCTTACATGAACTATCTAGAATCGGCAAACGCCGAGAGACCAAAGTAGGTAAGAGGTTATTTTAGGGAACAGTGGTGACGGCTGCACAGCGTGGTGAATATAATTAATGTCACTGAATTGTACACTTACAAACGATTAAAACAGCCAAATTTATGACATATATATTTTACCATAGTAAAAAAAGACTATGTCATGCTAAATTGATGCATTTTCTCGTGTGGGACCAAATTTTAGGTCATCACTTTTATAAAATGATTAAAAGTCAAGTCAAAGGCTTCACTTAGGCAAGCAATTAGAGTTAACATGTATATTAACTAAGTTCACTGCACACTGTCTGGATACCAAAGCAGAAAGAAAAAAGGTACTGAAACGGAATTAGATGCTCCCTTAGAGCCATCTTAAGGTAATACAACCATTACTGTCCATCTCTGTCTATAACCTACGATAGTAACATTTTCCTTCCATTTTCCAAATAGATCACAACTTAGCCTAAGCTAAACTAATTCAATACAATTTAAGGGATTTCGTTATAATTCTAAGATTTATAACTGTCAAAAGCAACTTAAAGCCTTGAATATGGAAAATATATTAACAAATGCATATATGTTTCAAGAGGAAATGCATCGTTAGCCTGACATATTTTCCCCCTCTGACATAAAATGATCCGCCACCCTGGTCTGTCAGTTTGTTGCACTGTGGTAGCGTGCATGTTGCTATGATGCTAGAAGCTATTCAAACATCAGCAGGGTCACCCATGGTGGACGGGTTTCAGTAGTTTCCAGACTAACGCCGACTAGGAAGAAGGGCCTGCCTCTTCATCTACTTCCAAAATTCAACCAATGAAAACCTAAGGGTTACAACAGAATACTGTCCAATATAGTGCTGGAAGATGAACCCCCTATGACGGAAGCACTCAAAATACACGATGGCCTGAACAATGTGATCGTTAAGATGGCACAAGGCTGAGCAACTTTTCATTCTGTTGTACATGGGGTCCCCACAAGTCGGAGCTGAGTAGGCAGCAAGTAACAACAAATAAAATAATGGCTTTAACCTCAGACCTTTACTGTCACACCCAAAACCAAACCACACCCAATCCACTGCCATGGAGTTGATTCTGACTCATAGGGACCCTAGAGGACAGAGCAGAACTACCGCATAGAGTTTCCAAGACTGTAATCTTTATGGAAGCAGACTACCACATTTTTCTCCCACACAGTGGCTGGTGGATTCAAACCGTCGACCTTTCAGTTAGCAGCCAAGTGTTTAACCACTGTGCCATCAGGGCTCCTTTACTGTCACAACTGCATGCCTAACACTACTGTGAAAAGAACTTCTTGTAACAGAGCAAATGTAGGGAAACCTTTTAAACTAATCCTTAAGGGGTATCATATGTAACAACAGTAAACTGAAAATTCACTCCTACTAATTTTACCATAAAGCCATGGTGTTCTTTCCACCTTGAAATAAAATTTAACCTTGTAAAGAGGATTATGGCTAATCGAGATCTCAAAAAAAAAAAAAAAAAGATGTGGGCCCCAAGGAGCGTTCCCTAGGAGACTACTTTGTTTCATAAAGCTTCAGTTAACAGAGGTGAATTCTGCTTACATTAAATAAATGATAAAAACATTAAGACAAATCAAGTATTTGGGATTCAACTGTCAGAGGGTTACTCCTTACAAATAATCTCTGCAGCATCCTTCCGCTGGCTTAAATTATTATAATGTATAAAATGCTGTCACATACATTATCTCTTTTAGTTTCAATTCTCATACAGTATTAGTTAAGAATACTATCTTACTGACAAGACTGCGAACAAAATAAATTACATTTTCCACACCTCAGGAAATAAAGTATTTTTATGATCTGGTTTCCTATTTCACATATGCGGTCGCCATGAGTTCACAACTGGTTCCTATTTCCAGTCAAATACAATTCAGGAAGTTTCTCCTCCCTGTTTTCTTATAGTTCCTCCAACTATCCTAACACGGTCATTTACTATCCTATCTACAGTCACAACTATCCTATCTGCAGTCATTCCAAGCTGACTAGCAATTTCAACTTGAAATAAACTATTTTTAAAAGTAAAGTATAAGTATAAATGATATTATTTTTCAATGCTATTCAAAGAGATCACAGGATTTATTTTCTAAAGAGAGCCGCTCCTCAAAGTAGAGTCAACCCTAATGACGTGGATGTAGTAAAGCTTTTAGATCTTCATTTGCTGCTGTTGTTGTTGTTAGGTGCCAACGAGTCGATTCTGACTCATAGCAACCTACGTACAACAGAACAAAACAATGCCCAGTCGTGCGCCATCCTCAAAATCGTTATTACTCTTGAGCCCATTGTTGAAGCCACTGTGTCAATCCATTTCATTGAGGGTCTTCCTCTTTTTTGTTGACTCTCTACTTTACCAAGCATGATGTCCTTCTCTAGAGGCTGGTCCCTCCTGATAACATCTCCAAAGTATGTGAGATGAAGTCTCGCCATCCTTGCTTCTAATGAGCATTCTGGCTGTGCTTCTTCGAAGGCAGATTTGTTCCTTCTTGCCATTCATTAAGCTTTTCCACCAGCTAGCTTTCTTCAGAAGTAAACCGCCAGGTCCTTCTTCCTAGTCTTAGCCTGGAAGCTCAGCTGAAACCTGTCCACCATGGGTGACCCTCCTGGTACTTAGATACCAGTGGCATAGCTTCCAGCATAGCATCAAAGCCACATGCAAGACCCCCACAGTACGACAAACCAATATATGTGTCAGTAGTATGACTCAAAATGAGAAGAAACAGCTCTAAACACCCATTAATAATCAGAACGTGGAATGTATAAAGTCTGAATCTAGGAAAACTGGAAACAGTCAAAAATGAAATGGAATGCATAAACATTGATATCCTGGGCCTTAGTGAGCTAAAATGGACTGGTATTGGCCATTCTGAACCAGACAATCATACGGTCTACTACTGCAGAAATGACAAATTGATGAAGAATGGTGTTGCGTTCATTGACAAAAAGTGCATTTCAAGATCTATCCTGAAGTACAACACCGTCAGTGACAGGATAATACCCATATACCTACAAAGAAGACCAGCTAATATGACTACTATTCAAATTTACCACCAACTAATGCCAAAGATGAAAAAATTAAAGATTTTATCCAACTTCTACAGTCTGAAATTGATCAAACATACAATCAAGATGCATGGATAATTACTGGTGATTGGAATGTAAAATTTGGAAACAAAGAAGAATGGTCAGTAGTTGGAAAATATGGCCCTGGTGATAGGAAAGACACCAGAGATTACAAGACAGAATTTTATAAGACCAACAACCTATTCACTGGAAATACCTTTTTTCAACAACATGAACGGCATCTATACATGCAGACCTCACCAGGTGGAATACACAGGAGTCAAATCAACTACATATGCGGAAAGAGATGTTGGAAAAGCTCAGTATCATCTATCAGAACAAGGCCAGGGGCCACTTACAGAACAGACTATCAACTGTTCATATGCAAGCTCAGGCTGAAGCTGAAGAAAATTAAAACAAGTCCACTAGAGCCAAAGTATGATCTTGAGTATATCCCACCTGAACTTAGAGACCATCACAAGAATAGATTTGACACACTGAACACTAATGCCCAAAGACCAGAGGAGTTGTGGGATGACATCAAGGATATCATACGCGAACAAAGCAAAAGGTCATTAAAAAGACAGGAAAGAAAAGACCAAAATGGATGTCAGAAGAGACTCTGAAACTTGCTCTTGAACACAGTGTAGCTAAAGCAAAACGAAAAAATGACCACGTAAAAAACCAAGCAGAAGATTTCAAAGGATGGCTGGAGAAGAAAAAGTAAAATATTATAATGAAATATGCAAAGACCCAGAGTTAGAAAATCAAAAGGGAGTAACAAGCTCAGCATTTCTCAAGCTACAAGACCAAAGAAAAAATCAAGCCTTGAGTTGCAATGTTGAAGGATTCTATGGGCAAAATAGAGTTGTTCTGAGTCAGAATCAACTCTATGGCAGTGGATTTATGTGCAAAACACTGAACGACACAAGACACAACCAAAGAAAATGTAAGGAATATCAGGGCTGAGTGGTTAAAGAGTTCAGTTCCTCACGAAAAGGTCGGCAGTTCAAATCCACCAGCTGCTCCTTGGAAACCCTATGAAGCAGTTCTACTCTGTGCTATAGGGTCCCTATGAGTCAGAATTGGCTCAATGGCAATGGGTATGGAACCCAAAACAACTGGTCAACATTCAACCATTTCAGAAGGTAGCATATGATCAAGAACCAACGGTACTGAAAGAAAGTCCAAGAGGCAATGAAGGCACTGGTGAAAAGCAAGATTCCAGGAACTGACGGAATACCAATTTGAGATGTTTCAACAGATGAAATGCTGGAAGTACTCACTCATCTATGCCAAGACATTTGGAAGACAGCTACCTGGCCAACCGACAAGAAGAGATTCGTATCTGTGCCCATTCCAAAGAAAGGTGACCCAACAGAATGGGGAGATTATCAAACAATATCATTAATATTATCGAACAATATCATTAATATCACACAAGTAAAATTTTAGTGAATATCATTCAGAAACAGTTGTTAACAGTACATCAACAGAGAAGTGCCAGGAATTCAGACCAGATTTAGAAGAGGACATGGAAAGGGGGTATCACTGCTGATTATCAGATGGATCCTGGCTGAAGCAGAGAATGCCTGAAAGATGTTTACCTGTACTTTATTGACTATGCAAAGGTACTCAACTGTGTGGATAACAAATCACAGATAACACTGCAAAGAATGGAATTCTAGAACATTTAATTGTGCTTATGTGGAACCTGTACACAGACCACGAGGGAGTCGTCCAAAAAGAACAAAGGGATATCAGGGTTGTATCCTTTCACCATACTTACTCTAGGCTGAGCAAATAATCCAAGAAACTGGACTATATAAAGAATGGGGCAACAGGATTGGAGGAAGGCTCATTAACAGCCTGTGATATGCAGATGACACAACCTTGCTTGCTGAAAGTAAAGAGGACTTGAAGCACCTACTGATGAAGATCAGAGACTACAGCCTTCAGTATGGATTACACCTTAACATAAAGAAAACAAAAATCTTCACAACTAAACCAATAAGCAACATCATGATAAACAGAAAATACTGAAGATGTCATGGATTTCATTTTACATGGATCCACAGTCCACACCCATGGAAGCAGCAGTCAAGAAAGCAAATGATTTCTTGGGCAAATCTGCTGCAAAAGACCTCTTTAAAGTATTAAAAACAAAGATGTCAGTTTGAGGACCATGGTGTACCTGAGCTAAGCCATGGTGTTTTCAATCACCTTAGATGCATGTGAAAGCTAGGCAATGAATAAGGAAGACCGAAGAAGAACTGGTGCCTTTGAATCATGGTGTTGGCGAAGGATATTGAATATACCACTGACTGCCAGAAGAATGAACAAATCTGTCTTGGAAGAAGTAGAGCCAAAATGCTCCTTCACAGCAATGATGGCATGGCTTTGTCTCATGTGCTTTGGACGTGTTACACCAAGAGGGACCAGTCCCTGAAGAAAGACATCATGCTTGGTAAAGTAGAGCATCAGTGAAAATGCAGAAGACCCTCAATAAAATGGAATGACACAGTGGCTGAAAAACGAGCTCAGACATAGCAGCAATTGTGAGGATGCGGCAGGACTGGGCAGTGTTTCATTCTGTTGTTCACAGGGTTGCTATAAGTTCGAATCGACTCAAAGCTACCTAACAACAACTACAACTACGTTACCTCTACTTATAATCTTTAATTAAGCATGTCCTGAACATTATTATATTTCTAGTCATTATATTTTTTTTAAAAAAATTTGTGTGCGTTAAATTTACATTGTTTTTTCTATGGGAAAGGCCAAATTTATTCCAAAGAATATGCCCATAACTGAGTAGGAAAAACTATTCACAAAATTCTCCATCTAGACATAAATACCTAAACATATTTTCTAGTAAGTTATCCTTTTAAACACCAAGGCAATTTAAAAAAAAAAAAAATCAGAAAACGGCCATTTACTGGTGTGCATCACGCATTCCTAAGTGGTATCTGTTTGGATTCTTGATGAACACGGAAAAAGGAGTTCCAAAGGATCTGGATAAAACCCTAACCCACAAACGGATGTCCTGGACAGGTTTCTGAAAATCCGGGAATTTAACACTTCAAATGCTCCCAGTGACTGTCAGGATGTATCCATGAAGCATCACGGAGGCGAAAGCTGAATACTGGTTAAGCTATACTGAGAAAGTGTAAGGGACCCCTGGAAAAAACGTCCAAAAGAATAGACTCAAGTGCCAAAGAAAATACGACCGTTACTGAAGGGAACCACTAAGTGAAGCCATTCGCTCCTCCAACAACCATTATACACACGGCACATTACCCCTTAGGCCTGGAAAGGCCTAAGAACGTTCGTGCTGATGCTCCAAGGAGCCACTATTGGTCACATGCCTGCCCACTGTGTGCCAACGACTGTTCTAGGCTTCATTTATTCCTCACATCAACCCTCCAAGAGGGCCTATTTACAGATGAGAAAACAGAGATGAGAAAGCTTAAAAGCACAGTAATTTGTCAGGCTTTTAGAAGAGGAGAAATCACCCACCAGGATTAAAATCCAAGCCTCTCTCCTTCCACAGCAACAGCCTAGCTTCTTGGTAAAGCCAAAACCTTCTCTGTGAGTTGGAACCTCTAAGACTCTAGAAAATTCTCTTACTTAACTTCCCCCATCTCCTAACCAATAATGGCAACTTCGGAGAGAATATTTTGGCCACTACTGTTCCCCGTTCCGGAGCCTTGGCGGCACAGTGGTTAAGAGCTAAGCAAAAGTTTGGCAGTTCGAATCTACCAGCTGCTCCTTGCAAACTCTACATATAGGGCAGCTCTACTGTTGTATAGGGTAGCTATGAGTTGGAATCAACTCAATAGCAACGGGTTTGGTTTTGGTTTTGTTCCCCCTTCCAATATTCAATTGACATAACAACATTAATGCCAGTTGGCATATTATTTTGCAGTAAACACTGGGTTAGGTATTCAACAACATTTATTGAGCACTTATTACATGCCAGGTACTATTCCAAATGCTTACAACTCTTCATAAGGGAGGCTGTATTGTTATCCTTATTTTACAGACAAAAGAAAGTGAAGGACAAAAAGCTTTAATCTGCATATGGCCAAATAATAGGTGGGAATATAACATTCAAATCAGGTTGCCTGACTTCATTGCCCATGCTCTCAAACTCTACCCTTCCTCCCTCTCAACAGAATTTACACAGGGTTTCTCATTTAATCTACTCAACTCTATGAGCTAAATACTAAAAAAAAAAAAAAAAATACTAGCAATCCTAATTTATCAATGAGGAAATGGAGGCTCAGGGAGGTGAAGTAATTTTCCTAAAGTCACGCAGCTTATAAATAGTTATGGCAAGATTTGAATCTACTTTTGTTTCACCTCCCCAAGCTGTTACTACTACACCTTGTCAAAAAGAAGACACTACAAAATAAAGCAGTATCAATCTATGTATTTCAAGATGGTCAATTGCTTTTGAAAATTTCTAGGCCGTATATAAGTTCTTCAAGGTGTTTAAATAGGAAAAGGGGGAAATATGTTATATGAGAAACTGATATAAATGACCTCCTAGTGACCAAAAACAAGATAGAATACCTTGTGAGTTTTTAAGAACTGTATCTTTTACTGATGCTAAACATCTGGCCGTAAAATGGAGGCACAATGAAACACAAGTGTGCACCATGCTCCTATCTCATAACCAACTCCCTTCCACTCAATACATAATATGAGGGAAAAAACCCACTGCCATCGAGTCGATTCCGACTCATAGCGACCCTATCCGGCAGAGCAGAACTGCCCCATAGGGTTTCCAAGGAGCGCCTGGTGGATCCGAACTGCCGACCTTCTGGTTAGTAGCTGAAGCACTTAACCACTATGCCACCAGGGTTTCCAGATAATATGAGTCAGCCTTATTACTCAAGCTCTTTTTCCAAAGAGATCAAGAAAATACTAAAACTAAGAATCCACCTTTAGGCTACTCTCTTAAATCTGGTAACATTACGAAAGCAGGGCTCACAAACGTGCGTTACGTTTTGGATGTTATTTAAAATGCGACTACCGAAAGAAACAGGTATATCAATGAATTAAATATTCTTTGTCTCTTCTGGACAGAGCTTATCTGCCTTTCTTGAATTTATAAACTAAAAGAGGAAAAATCCTCAGGAAAGCAATCTTCCATACCAGCAGACAAAAACATTACTGCTTTCAAATGCTGTTTCTAAAGACCCAATTAGACAGTTTTTCACTCGTCTGCAGTTACACACTTTAGTACTTCAGAAAATGTCTTCCACCAATGATCCACCCAGAGTAAAACTGGGCAATATGATCACATGGCTTGTATTCCCTACATATCCCAGGGGGTCTCAGATAGCAAAACAGGTTACTGCATCTATAAGAAACATCTATCTTAAAATTACTAGTCCTACTTAGGACAATCAAGATTACATTCTCAGCAACAGAAAAACAAATGAGAGAGCAGTCAGCCTCCTCAACTGCAGCTCCTTTATACTGAAAGATTTTTAAACAACTGAAAAGATACAAGATGATAAAAGGTAATTTGTTAAGTATATTCTACAGCATCTTGCAGCCCTGTGGTTAAAAAGAAGAAAAAACAAATATCATACACAAATCAGAAATCAATCCAAAAAATTTAAGTGTGGTTGTTTCAGGGAGGAAAAAATCATTTATTCAGGGTTGTTCAACTCTCTTTAAAAAATAACCAGTGCTGTGTATGAAAAGCAGTAAATATTTTAATTAGGCCAAAAGAATCAAGTAACATGTAAATGAGAATCTAATGTGTCCAAAGTGTATAGTGGACAAACAGGTTCCACTGTCAACCTCCTAAACTGTGTTTTGAAATAGGGCGGAACTTTAAAAAAGGAAATCGCCTCATAATATTTCATTAAATTCAGGGTTGGTTATGCGCGTGTCCGTGTGTGAGAGAGAGAGAGAAAGAGAGAATTCTTGTGAATTGAAAAACAATTAGTTGTTTTTTCCCCAAAACTGGAGACCATGAAAAGCCGTTTTCTTTCTAGTAACTGAATCCAGTCACATACCATAGCAAGGCTAGACATGCAAAGGCACAAAGCAGCAGCCCGTTCCCTTCCCCCCCTTCCCCCATTTCCACTTCCCCTCGGGTGATTCCTTTCAAATACCAATTTAAACAAGCATATATGCTATCCTAAAAGAAAACTCCCTTCCATTTCCTGAGCTAAAGAAAGCATGAATTTCTCAGGAAAGCCGAGTCAAGCTCAGTCTTCCACAGAATCTTAACCCCGAAATGCTGCAAATCACCAAAATAAATGATAGGTAAAACGATGGAAGGCAAATTCTTGGACACTTCATATGCAAATTAAAAAAAAAATCATGGAAATAAAAAGACGGAAAAAGAAAGACAACTTAAAAGCAAAACCACCACACCCTCAACTCCGCGTTGCAACCCGTTTACTAGGGGCCTTTACCTTCATTGTCCATCGAAACTGCACTTGGGTTGATGGCTACAAAGTCTTTAGTGTCAGCCACGGCCACACTGGAAATAGGAACGAGAAGAGGACAAGGAAGAGAAGCCCCCGGAATCCCAGGCTGTCACCCCCGCTCCCGGCCACGCATCCCACGGCTTCTCCCACCACCCCCAGCAGCAGCATCTGCAAGAAAAACCAGGAGAAGCTGCGCTAGAGAGCGAGCCGGAGAGGAGAAAGACCCCCCGCCCCGCCGTCACCTCTGGCACCCCCGAGACCTGCGCCCCAGTGTCCCCGGCTCGAGCCGGCGGGGCGGCGCCCTAGAGACGCCCCCGGCCAGTGCATCCCCGGACACCCCCTTCCCTCAGGATCTGGAAGTTTCTGTCAATAGGGATGAGTGGGAGATAAGCCCGATGCTCCCCAAAGTCTCGGCCTCCTTTTCCAGGCTGCGGGGACTCACCCGCGGGGCTCGTGGGGGTGCCCCGCGTGCCTCGGGCGAGGAGGAGCGCCTCGCGGGGCGGCGGCGCAAGGCGGATGGCTGGCGGCTGCGTGAAGGCGCGTGAGGGAGCGGCGGTCGGGCGGGGAGGGGAAAGGAGAGGAGGCAAGGGGGCCCGTCACGCTCAGCCCGGCCGCGCTCGTCTGCTCCCTCCTCCGCCGCCTGCGCTCCGCCCCTCCCCGCCGCCGGCCGCCGCGGCGCGCCCCGCACTCCCGGGCCCGCCGCGGACCGAGCTTTGTCGCTACTACTTCCGCTCAAGAGGCGCGCGCGCACGCGCACTCGCACGCCCTGGCGAGGACAACGGAAGTGAAGTGAGGGCTGGGCAGCTGGCCCTGAGCCGGCGCGGGGTCGGGGCGAAGCGCGCGTGAGTCGGGGACGTGGGCTCGACGGCCTGGCTCTGCGCTGCCCTGTGGCGCGTCCTGGCTGACCCTGTGTCGGGGCCCGCCGGCTCCTACGCACCCACTGAGCGCGAGGATCCGAGATTGACATGCTCCCTGCATGGGCCGCACATTCCCTTGAGGCGGCCTCGAGGTCCGGACGGACAGTCATGGCCGCTGCCCCGAGGCGTTTGAGCGCCCTCAACAAAGGCGACGGGGAAGCCCCTCCCGCCGGGGGGACCGTCACAATCTCGGCAGGCGACGCAGGGGCCGCCTGAGGAAGGGGCGAGCGCGGAGGGACGCCCGTGTTTCTGCTGGGCACTGGGAACCGCGAACAGCCTCCCTGGCCTTGCATCGTAACTTGCAAACCCCCGATTTGAAGGGCTGCTGCACTCCCTTGGCTGAAGCAGCTCATCTCTGGGCGACTTCCCAAAATTCTCTCTCGGGGAGGGGTCAGTTTCAGACCCCGCGTGTAAACAGAGGGCAAGGATCGGCCCCGAGAGCTCGAGGGAGGACCCCGAGCTGCTTTTTCGTCCAAGTCAGGTGTAGGCAGCCGGAAAAGCTGAAAGAGCAATAGAAACCGAGCGCCCAGAGATGGAAGCCGAAGAATGGGCCTTATATCGTCGGGCACTGGCTATGTCTTTTGCTACGTGGACCTTTCACTTCTTCAGCACCTAACCCAGACCCCTAACAAGTGCTTTTTGATGGCCTGTTGGTTTTAATAAATAAGCCTTGGGAGCCAGACACACAGGGAAGACTTTGAACCCGAGTCCTCTTGCCCTCATATCCACTAGAGGGCAGGGCTTCATCTAGTGAGTTCTTGGCCAGCCTTGAAAGAGCTCTCGGATGCTCAAAGGCCGTCAGGTGCTAGTGGTATTTTTCTCCATCAACGCTTATACCTGTTAAAAATTTGCCCGTGTTCTCAGGTCCTGAAACATACCCCAAAATGCTCACCAACTACACGTTCAATATCAAAAACAAGTGGACCGAGTTGCCTGTTTTTCTGTGTATGGTCTGAAATAAGTGGAACTAGTTTAGGATCAAAAATCTTGGGCAGCTTTCTAGATTTACCTTTCTTTTAAGAAATAATGAGATTTTATTCCAGCGAGGCCACGTCTAGATTTCAAAGGTGTAACCATAAAAACCAGGTTTCTAGTCTAAGAGTTAATTATCTATGACCCACCTTTGGCTTGCATGCTTAGTGATTTGTGTCTGCACAGTGGCTTTATAAGCCTATGATTTGTACAATAATGAATGTGCTATCTCCTTCTCAATGTTGTAATCAATTTACAATGATTATTAGTTACTTCACTGATCGGTCCTTGACATCACAGCATCATGTTAAAAACAAGACAGCTCTAAGGTGAGAAATATAAAGGATATAAACACTTTGATATTAATATTTGGATTTACAAATTAGAGGGTAATTTCATGGTCCAGAACTCGTGGATTGCTTTACTTAGCTCAAATACTTCATCTGAGACAACTTTTCAGAATTATTTTTGTGCACTGTGATACCCCAGCATTAGCAATGAATTCATAATTAGCACCCCTTTTTTTAAAGATTTATAGCTCCATGTTTATACCTAAAGTAGCTTACACTGAAATTTTACTTTTTGGTTGCTCCACAGGAGAAAGACCTGGCAATCTGCTCCCATAAAGATTACAGCCTAGAAAGCTTTACGGGACTGTTCTACTCTGTCACGTGGGGTCGCTATGAGTCGAAATCAACTCATCAACACCTAACAACATCAAATTGTGAAAAGAGGCCCTAGAGTGGTGTAAATAGTTAAGCATTTGACTACTAACTGAAAGGTTTTTAGTTTGAACTTACCCAGGGGCACACCAGAAGACAAGTCTGGCAATATGCTTCTGAAAGGTCACAGCCCTGAAAACCCACAGATCTACTCTGAGACACATGGGCACGCCATGAGTCAGAATACTTAACAGCAACTAACAACAAATTGTGAAAGCCATTGCTCTAATTGCTAAGCCAAAAACAAAAACCTGGGTAACACCAGGTTTATCCCAGAAGAATTGTCACATACTTCATTCTTAATCCACAGTCATCTCACAACTACTTAGGCTTGGGGGCAGCAAAGAACCTTTAAAGGTTCAACCAGTTAGCTAATCCTTGAACCTCAGCAATATCTCTCTACAGAGTGATCTGTTCTGTGCCTGAACACTTCCCCCTCCCAAGCTAGTAATCATCAATAGCAGCGATTTTTACATCCTATGTATATGAAAAATAGCATTTCTTATGTATATGTATGCATTTTGTACGTGAAAGTCACCAGGTATTAACTGTTCAAGCCAGAGCAATGGGGAATGCTTGGACCACAAGCTTCAGAAGGTCTCTTCCTTCTCCCAGCATCCACTCCTCAGACCAGCTAAACTACCATGATACTGTGTTGTGCAGCAATCTTCACCTCCTTATCTTGGGAGGAAGGGACTAAGATTAATGTGCACTGCAAATGAATATATGTATTCACAAACATACACACACATACATATATATTTGTATATGTTAAGATACAGGCATAATAACTACCTTCGTTCCCTCAAAATTGTTAATGAGGCTCCGATAACATAAATGGTGACACGTTGTAAGTTATAAGCAGCCCTGGTGGTGCAGTGGTTAAGCATTTGGTTGTTAACCAAAAGGTTGGCAGTTTGAATTCACCAGCTGCTCCTTGGAAACCATATGAGGCAGTTTTACTCTGTCCTATAGGCTCGCTATGAGTCGGAATCGACTACAACAGGTTTATAAAAGTATAAGACTATCATACAGAGAAGCAAGCAAAAGCATGGGATATTACCTTGCTAGAATGAAAGAGTAGCCATGGAATGTATTATGGCCAAGTTTCCCCTTATTTCTTGCTTAGAAATCAATACTCTAAAAATCCTTTCTACTATTATCTTAAGGAGCCCTGGTGGCACAGTTGTTAAAGTGCTTGGCTACCAACTGAAAGGTCAGCAGTTTGAACCGACCAACCACTCCAGGAATGAAAGATGTAGCAATCTGGTTCCATAAAGATTTACAGCCTTGGAAACCCTATAGGGCGGTTCTACCCTGTCCTGTAGGGTTGCTATGAGTTGGAATGGACTGCACAGCAGTGAGTTTGGTTTGGGTACTCTTCGTTTTGTGCTAAATATTTAACCTTCAAAACTAAACACATCTGGTATAAAAAGTCACATGTGAGCAATATAGGAAAAATTTGTCAGGCATCTCTGCTTGGGGGAAATAAATGGCAAATGGAGAAAATTGAGGAAGAATGGTCACGATGTTCTCATTTTATTCATACTGTGCCCCATTTCACAAAAGATGTGAGGCATCTTGCTTTTCATATCAAATTTCATAGCTGGCATTTTTAAAAACCTGGATGATAAAGGAATATATGGCCCTTGAAGATCTAAAAACTAACTTGGGAAAGTTTATTTTAAAATCGTTCCTCAATCTCATTTCAAAGGCTGTTTCAACATTGTACCAAGGGTTAACAGTTAAGGGATTTCACCTAGTCGCTTTTAAAAAAAGGTTGTCTTTTTTTTTCTAATTGGGTATTTTAAAAGCTAGCCTACTTATGTTTTTATAAGCTAACCTACTGCAACAGAGCAACAGAAAAATTTGTCTTTTTATAGGAGAAAGGACATGTTAAGTGTCAAGTTTGGGGAAATAGAGATTGATTGCAAGAAGTGTCATGTGAAATCAGTATCTAAGAAATACCTGCCAGAATGGCTATGAAATTGGTTGGTTTCGTGCTGTAGCAGTGCTGGAATGGTCACAGCTGGAAGCAAGAATAAAAACGAGAATAAGCTCAAATTAGAGCTGCCCGTGTTTGGTTGGTTTTAACAGCACACAAATCCTCAAGTTCTCTACAAACATTTTATCGGCACACAAAAATCCACAGCCTCTTTCCTACATGCTAGCATTCTAAACATGAAACATTCGGTGAAACCGAGCCGAAGAAATTGAAGTAGAGAGTTTAAAGTGTACTCTTCTCATTTCTATTTAAGTATAACTCACTTTCCCCATTCAAAGGTTCTGAGCCTGTTCAGAGCCTGAGATCTGGGATCCTTGGTATGCACCCCAATAAAATTACTTTCCTCTGGGTTAGGGTGAAGGGTGGAAGGGGCTATAGTTGAGGATAAAAAAGGGAAGGAAGGAGAGCAAAGTGAGTATGAGTTTCATGCCCCTGAGTCCGCAGACATACAATATTTCATATCACGAGGCCCCGAGATTCATTTTGAGATAAAAATGGTATTTAAAACATACCATTCTGTCTAGTTCCAAATTGGCATAATTTATCCCTGGCCCCAAAACATTTTGTCTTGTAGAATGGGTAATCTGCAAAGTCCTCGGCCGGCACGAACCGTTAAGTGCTCAACCGTTAGCCAAAAAGTTGGCAGTTTAAACCCACCGTGTGGCATCTCAGTAGACAGCTTGGTGATCTGCTTTCAAAAGGTCACAGCCCTTGTGGGGACCATGGTGGGGAACATTTAGCTCAACTGGCATAACAGTTTGTAAAGAAAATTTTGTACGTTCTACTTTGCTGAGTAGCATCTGGGGTCTTAAAAGCTTGTGAGCGGGCATCGAAGATATTCCACCGGTCTCACCTCGTCTGGAGAAAGGGAAAATGAAGAAAACCAAAGACACAAGGGAAATATTAGTCCAAAGGACTAATGGACCACAACTACCACAGCCTCTACCAGATTGAGTCTAACACAGCTAGACGGGCCCCAGCTACCACCACTGACTGCTCTAACAGGGATCACAATAGAGGGTCCCGGACAGAGCTGGGGAAAAATGTAGAACAAAATTCTAACCCACAAAAAAAAAAAAAAAAAAGACCAGACTTAACTGGCCTGACAGAGACTGGAGAAACCCCAAGAGTATGGCCCCTGGACACCCTTATAGCTCAGTAATGAAGTCGCTTAAGGTTCACCCTTAAGCCAAAGATTAGACAGGCCCATAAAAGAAAACGAGACTAAATAGGTACACCAACCGAGGAGCAAGGATGAGAAGAGAGTAGGGGACAGGAAAGCCGATAATGGTTGAGAAGAGGAGAGTGTTGACATGTCATGGCAACCAATGTCACAAAACAATATGTGTATTAATTGTTTAACGAGAAACTAGTTTGTTCTGTAAAACTTCATCTAAAGTAGAATAAAAAAAATTTTTTTTTTTTTTTAAAGGTCACAGCCTTGAAAACCCTATGGAGCAGCTCTACTCTGCACACATGAAACCACCATGAGTCAGAATTAACTCAACAGCAACTAATAACAACAGCATGGGTAGTCTGAAAAGTGGTCATCATAAATAAATATTTACTGTTGAATGAGTAAACCATAATCCCACCTTTGGCTTTGCTGTTTGCTTCCTATGATCAAATTAAACCTGAGTTCCTACTTTCCTGTAAAGCAGAGGTTTAAAAAGTTGCCATTGAATTGATTCCCATTCTTGGTGACCCCATGTGAGTCAGAGTAGAACTTTGCTCCACAGGGTTTTCAATAGCAGATCGTTCATAAGTGGATCACCAGGCCTTTCTTCCAACGTGCCTCTAGGTGGACTCAAACCTGTAACTTCTTGGCTAGCAGACACGTGGTAACCATATGCACCATGTAGGGACTCTTCAAGAAAAGTTGAGGGATTTTAAAAGATTTAAAAATGAATCTACATCTCTGAAACCACAAAAGGTTAGCTAGGACAACATGATCTAAGAATAAGTCCTAATCATTGCAAGAAGTGTTAAATATTGAGCACTGCCCAGAGCAGATGAAATTACACACCCAGGATTTGAGCCCAGTTAACCATTTGAAATCAAAAGATAACAGCATTGAAGTGGCAATTTCCATACACACAGGAAATTTCAACTAAGCCCTTGCTGTGGGTTTCGTTAGCATGCATATCAATGCCTATCAAAGCTTAAAGCACTATAATTTCCAGCACAATCTTCGACCATTACCTTAGGGATCAAAGGATCTACTCTTAATTCCTAGACAAGACATCTAGGAAGCTAGATATAAGCAACGGGCCTTAGAATAGCCAGGTAAGCTAAATTGCCAATGGCTAGTATCTTCTACCAACCTTGAAACTTCGTTGATGGTTGGTTGTCATAAATAGTTGAAACTATGAGAAAGATTCCATACCATGCTCTGCAGGCCCCGTATCAGATTCCATGCCATGTTTGCAGTAAGAGCTAAGGCTTCCTCCCTCCGTTTAAATGCTTTCTCAATTTCACATCAGAAATGCTTTAGTCTCAACCCTGCTGCACACCAGTATCTAAGCTTTGGGAAAGGCTGCATTTCCTCAGACCTCCAAAAGGCATATTTTGCACTTAAAACCCTCCTACCCCACTCTTTTCTAGGAGTGGTTTTTTTTTTTTTTTTTTTTTGCAAAGCTTGCATCTTTGCTTGAACTTGTCCCATATCCTTCCAGGACCCCTGCAGAAATCATCTGTCTCCACTGTGCTTCCTGTTATGAAAATAAATGGGAAAAAATTGCCATTACGATAAAAAAAAAAAAAAAAAAAATTAGGGAGATACACAACACAGAAATAGCCCAAGGCTTTACGAGGGTCCTGAAGTTGGCCCTGGACAATTATGCAAAAAGACCACTACTTCCATTGAGCATATTATGCAAAATATAGAACCCATGCCAAAGAGATAGTTTGCAAGATAGATGAGGGAGAAGGGAAATTACAATTTGGCACGATGGTTTGCAAAATAGATGATATCTAAGAGGACATTACAATTTGGCAGGATGGAGTTTTTGCAACACAAGCAAATTGTTAAACCTTTGGGTTAGAAAATTCATCATTACGAATAAAGATCGGGTGAAAAGTTAGATTGGAGACATTTACAGTATGCCTTCAGGCAACTTTAACTTTGCTTTCATAGTTTTAAAAGGCTATGCTTATGCCTAGATCAGAAGATATTAGAAGTAACTTAATAGTGTCAAATATGTAATACTTGGAGGAAGTTGGAAAGTGGGATTCTGGAAAGAAAGGGGAGAAAATGCTGTCAGGAAAAAAAAAGTGCAAATTTGGGGCTCAAACTGGCCCAACCAACTCCTAATTCGAAGAGCTCGATGCAAAACCATTTTCTAAGAAACCACAGCATCAACTACCAGGATCACTGGTGTTCTAAGTGATCGGCATTTCAGCCTAGGATATTTAACAGGAAGGTTGACAAACTAGAAATAGTATCAGACCTTATAAAGAGAGTAAAGGGAACTCTGTTACATTCCAAATGATAAAGTCCATCTTGCAATGAACATCGTAAGTGATCTTCAAACATCTATTCTCCCCCAGAATCATTAGACTAGGTATTTCTCAAAATGTGACCTCAGAATCAGCAGCACCAGCATCACTTGGGAGTTTATTAGAAATGCAAATTCTCAGGTCCCACCCAGACCTACTGAATCAGAAATTCTGGTTGTGGCTCCCAAGAATCTGTGATTTCACAAGCCTTCCTGGTAATACTGAACACTTGGAAGTGCTGCAGTCACCTCGTTACCCCTCCCAGGGAGAAAGCCAACACCAAGAATAACAAAGGAGTGATGGAAGGAGCTAAATCCTTGAACATATAATTAAGCTAACAAATCAACCAATCCTGGCGTCTCTCCCACCAGTGCAATTCCTTTAGCATGAGATAATTAACAAATTGCGTTCTCTGTTACTTGCAGCTAGAAGCATCCTAACTGATAGAATATTAAATGAGAAAAAAATAGCTTACTTTGCATAAAAACACATAGGTTAAAATATTAGTTGGTTGATGCTTTGGCTACTCCTAAAAAAGGAGCCCTGGGCTTCTAACGGAAACCCTGGTGGCATAGTGGTTAAGTACTATGGCTACTAACCAAACGGTCAGCAGTTCAAATCCGCCAGGCGTTGGAAACCCTACGGGGCAGTACTACTATGTCCTATGGAGTTGCTACGAGTCAGAATCAGCTGGACAGCACTGGGTTTGGGTTTTTTTTTTTGGTTTTGGGCTTCTAACAGAAAGGTCAGTGGTTCGAACCCACCAGCGGCAGCTCCCCAGGAGAAAAGACCTGTGCTCTGCTCCGGTAAAGATTACAGCCTGGGAAGCCCTATGGGGCAGTTCCTGTCACATAGGGTTGCTATGAGTCAGAATCGACTTCACGACATATAACAACATGAAAGGTAAAAGAATTCAATCCCAGCTAACATAATATAATCTAATATATTCAAAGTATAAAATGTTAAATCAATGATTTAAAATGCTGATGTAAATATTAATCAACGAGAAGTTACAAAGTAAGGTGTAAGTCAAAGAGACTACACAAGTGATTGCCATATTAGCACAAAAAGTAAAAACTTGGATACTGACTTCAGCAACTGTTGACAGTTTCTCATAAACATATCAGGAGCATTCTTAAATAATATAACTATTTCATTTTTTGAAAAATAGTGAGAATTTATAATTTTTACCCTTGTTTTTTTTTTTTTTATATTATATAAATATAATCGTGTGCCCTGGCACCAGATTTTTTTCTGTTTTGTCAAGTAATGACTAACATGTTGCCATGGAGTTGATTCTAACTCATAGCAACTCTATAGGACAAAGCAGAACTGCACCATAGGACTTCCAAGAAGGGACTCATGGATTTGAACTGCCAAGCTTTTGATTAGCAGCCAAACACTTAGCCACTGTGCCACCAGGTCTCCACCAACTAATGACTACTTAGTTTTAAATTCTACTATGAAACTGTTAAAATGAAATTAAGTTTATACCTCTCTGAAATGTGAACTTTTTTTTTTCCAACAAAGATACTTACTATTTTGGAGTTTGTACTTCAACTTATATCTATTTGCTGATATCTATTTGCTGATTTACAGCAGTTCAAAAGCTATGAAATTTTATTTTAAAAAAAGAATAACCTACGTGTATTCTTTTCAAGTTTCAGTGATCAAATCCTTCATTTTAACCCTGGAAAGTGCTTGGTAAGGTAAAGCTGCCAACATTGCACATTTGATTAAATAATTTAAATTCTTTTTCGGGAAATGAAAATCAATTTTCACTGAACAGCCACCAAAACTACATGTTTGTTTAGGGCTTTTGAGTTGACAAAGCACTTCCATGTCCGTCATTAAACTTAATCCTCACAACAACCTTATGAGGTAAGCAGACCAGGTCTCGTTAATTGCTTGTTTTTATAGCTGACAAAGCTGAGACTCAGACAGGTGATTCTCCTTGCACAAGAATTTCTTACTATTTAACGTCAAAACCACCATTGCTGTAAAATCCATTTTGACTCATAGCGACCCGGTAGAACAGGGTAGAACTGCCTCAGAGGGTTTCCTAGGTTGTAAATCTTTATGGAAGCAGACTGCCAAATTTTTCCCACACAGAGTGAGTGGCTGGTGGTTTCAAACTGCTGACCTTTCAGTTAGCAGCTGAGCACTTAACCACTGTGCCACCAGGGCTCGTTATTTAATGTCGAAGCCAGTAGTCAAATATCCTTCTTGACTTCAACACAGGAAATTTCCCTGTTTATTGGATTACCTTTCCTAGCTTATCATTTTGTGTTATATTCTTACCTCTTTCAATCCATTGAAGCCTCTGCAACATCTATAGAGACTAGGGTATCCTGATCCTAGGGTTTCGGCCCAGACGTCATCTGATGACATTCAAGGATGTGTTAATTAATAAGGACTTAGTTTTAAAACACCCTTGGTCACTGTCTTTATCTACTGGCCTGTACTTACTTAAACTTCAGATACCGTCACACCGGGGAAATCACACTCCAAGAAGAAGCTGTTCTAGAATCCCTTGAGTTTATCCTCTGAGGGTTGAAAAGTGCTGCTAAAACGGAGTGTAATCTTATGAGGAAATTATCACAGCCATCTTAGAGGGATTATCCAATAAGTAATTGAGATACATTCATTAAAAAATTAACAGAATACATATTAAACACATGTCCTAGGATCTAAAAGTCACTAAACAGTATTGAAAATACCAATTTAATTTTTCCAAGTAGTTAAATTTTTCTTTGTTCTGCGTCTTTATATTTGCATACTAAACCAGAATAGGTGCAAGGGAAAATTGAGAAATTTTGGCTTTAACGTGAAGACCTCATAATGGCTTTAGACAGTATAGAGAACATAACGACTATTATACCTTTTTTATATTCCACAATTTAAACCCATAATTAAAACTCTCAGTTGCCACATCAGTTTAATCAGCGCAGTGCAGTGAATTACTTATATGTCCCTTCTAGCCATAGTTTTATAATGCTCAACAAATGACTGGGTGGGGCTATGCAAAAGAGGTACTTGCAGCCCATCAAGGGAAATGGAAAGCTTGCTAATAATGTCAGTAAAGTGCACGGCACCCTTGTGGTGGTGGGACCATGCAAATAAGGTATATGGAAATTTAACCAGGGGATTGGTCAAATTTGCCATGTTGCTAGGATTAAAGGGAGACACGGGGTGGGGGCCGGGGGCTCTGTAACACCAAAGACAGAGAGAGGCAGTAGAACAAGTACAGAGAGGGAGAGCTATGACACCAGAATCGGTGAGAGGCAGCAGCAGAGACAGCAGAACCCAGAGACTGGCAGGAGACGGCTTCCTGACCCGTGGAGCAAGAGAGCCAAGGCTTGTTGGTGGAGTGGGGCACCTCCGGGCACTTACTGGTGGAGCCAAAAGTGCTTTGTAACACTTGACAAAGCAGGGCAGAGGCCAGGCCAAAGGGCCAAGGAGAGGCCTGCCTGTGGCACAAATAAGAACAACCGTTCTGATCAAAGAACTGTATCCTGAGCATTCCCCAACCTGAATTGTAACCTATTACTTCCCTAATAAACCCTGTAATTGTGAGTATGGTCTGTGAGTTTATGTGGCCATTGCAATGAATTTTCGAACCCAGCAGAGAAATAGAGGGTGCTGTAGGATGGATGGCTGGTGTCAGAATTGGTAAAAAGGTTGGAGGGTGGAGGCTGGCCTGACCCCTGGCTCATAGGAATCAACCTCGGGCTGTTGATCTTGATTCTCCTTCCCCCTTGTGAAGTTAGATGTCAGACACCCCAGCCACGTCATTTTTACAGTCAGTAAATGGTTATGAAAGAAGGAATTAAAGAGATAAGAACATATTTTAGATGATATTCTTACAGCAAAGACCTTGCTTAATGGCTTCTTGCATTACTAAGCATTATGTAATGCTAGGCCTGGGGCAGCTGTGGTTGAAAATGGTCAATTAAGAACCTGTGAAGCTGTAAGTCAGCATTACTATCTCCCCTGGCTTCAAAAATGGCTTTTCATCTACTAAATGGCACATGTGCTATTCCTGAGAAAGCATAGCAACCCCTGTCAACTTTGATTTTGAAAATATGCATCATGAAATGGTATATACCAGTGGTTTTTAAAGAGGAGGTCCTGCCACCTGGGAACTTTT
The DNA here is from genome assembly GCF_030014295.1 of Loxodonta africana. Classification (NCBI taxonomy): domain Eukaryota; kingdom Metazoa; phylum Chordata; class Mammalia; order Proboscidea; family Elephantidae; genus Loxodonta; species Loxodonta africana. Next base: position 11,195,708 of record NC_087368.1, on the reverse strand, counting down.
TATTAATGTAAATTCTCAGGCCCCACCCCAGACTTACCAAATTAGTAACTCTAGGAATGGGGCCCAGGTGTCCCTGGGTGGCACAAATAGTTAAGCGCTGGACTACTAACCAAAAGGTTAGTGGTTGAAACCCATCTAGAGGCACCTCAGCGGTAAGGCCTGGTGATCTGCTTCCAAAAGGTCACAGCCTTGAAAATCCTAACGGAGGAGTTCTCCTCTGCACACACAGGGTTGTCATGAGTCCAGATCAACTCAACTGCAACTAATAACAACAAGGATGGGGCCCAGCATTCTGTTTTAACTAATCCTCCAGGATCCCAACGTACCTTAAAGTTGGAGCTCCGGTTTACAAGAAATATAAAACCTTCATCTAATAATATTTTGATCGTGCTAACAGGCTTCGATTCTCAAGAACAGAGTGAGGACCTTTGGAACAATGCTTCTTTGACCAGGTATATCAGGCTTTAGCAGCACCAGGTGGATGAAAGAAAGGGGTAGTGGGGAGGCTTTACAGAGTAAATAGAAAATGTCATTCTCTTCAAACAATGTATCACTTAGAGAAAGTGTTGCACCCCTTAAAAAAAGTTCTGTGTAACTTTTCAGAGGCTATAAAGATTTTTCTGAAGTACATTCAGGAATTGTGTTAGGAATAGAGCAAAAGGGAATTTTTTTTTTTTTTTACTCAAAATTGAGCTTTACACTATTCATACTACTCAATCACTTTAAACAGTTTGTAAACTATGCACTCGTTTTTATACAAGGCTAAAATACTCCTATCATTTGCTTTATTTAATTTGAGATGCATTTATAGGCCATGTTCTAGTTCAGTGGCAAATATTATAATAGAGTTGATGGCACAGGATAAAATTATGAAGACTCCTTACATTTAAGGCAGCTGAACAGTTAAGCACTTGACTGCTAACTGGAAGATTGGCGGTTTAAACCCACCCAGCAGCTCTGCAAGAGAAGGACCTCGTGATCTGCTTCCATAAAGATTACAGCCGAGAAAACCCTATGGGGCAGTTCTGCTCTGTCACGTGGGGTCGCTATGAGTCAAAAAGCTATTCCACAGCACCTAACAACAGCAACATTCATAGATATAACAAACAACTCAGCAAGAGTTCTCTTCAAGGGCATTTGAATACATTACCAGTGAGGAAAATTCAGCAAAGAAATCCAGAAACTCAGCATAAAGATTTTTTCCAGGGTATTAGACAAGTTACAGTAATTATGTTATAATTACAAATAAAAGCTGAGTGTGCGAAAGCTTGATTACATCTTAATGAATTCTTAAAGACTTTGTTTTGCTTAGTGCTGTTATAAATTTCTCTACTGTGTAGTCTTTAACAGTAATTGCATGCTCTTTCTCTATGTACGTTAACTAACCGGCCTGCTTGGAAAGATAGTAAATGGTGTGTTTAATATTAGTTAGGTCAATATAGGAGTATTGAGATCTATTTGTTTTTGTAAATAATGTCTTTTTCAAATAGAAATTGGGGTGGGGATGAATTTTTGCAGTACCAGAACATCTCAATCTCCATAGTACTCCTTACCGTAGAACAAAATACTCCGAGAGAACATCTTCAAATTCATCCCACGGGGTTGGGAGATAAAGCTGCTCAGAATAGGACCTCATACAGCACTATCTTTTGAAGCCACACTGTGGCATGGACTTTTACGTATTATATAGTTTAATACCATTTTGCCATCCTGTTCCTTCAGAGATTAATTTTCTTGGAAACCTTCACCTGCAAAGGCCCCTTTCAAATCCCTGAGACTCTAGCCATGTTCTCAAGGTGTTATTTTATAGTAAAATTTGCAAAAGATATTTAAATACAAGTGATTTCAGAGCACTCTTTCTGCTGACTTTCCCTCCTTCACACTTCCACTCCTATCAGGTAGCATTAGAGTGGTCGTGGGCATATTTTGAATCTGGCTCAAAGGAAGTTGAGACAGTGATAGATTTAGATTTTGCTTGAATTTAATGGAGATCGTATATATATATATATATATATGGTAAAGTTATTGCTAGCTGTTCTGATAGAGAAATGACATCAAGGAATATTCCTATTACCTACAAACTAATCTACAGGGACGGAAATCGTGATATACATGTGTCCCACGGCACTCAGCACCTGGAATATGTAGGTGGTAGAGGAGAAACAGAGCCAGAAGCTACTCTGTGGAACTTTCCTTGACTCTAAAAAAAGAAAAAAAAAAATTATAAATTAACCAAGCTAGACTCGATGGCACTGGGTTTTGTAGAGGACAGCCTGGGTTCTCTCTCTATTATGTCTTTGGAGAATAGCGCGAGTTCCTGGGTTATGAATATCCAGCTTGGGGACAACTCATACTCGCCCTTTAATGCTACGTAAATCTGCCCTCACTTTGGAACGGTTGAACCAACCCCTGCTCAGCAACAAATTCTTCGTCACAGTCACCTTCACTTGCTGCACCTGCAGCTTTGAAAGCCTGGAAAACACTTTGAGCCTCTTCTTGCCCTAAAACTTGTTGCTGTTGAGTTGATTCGGACTCACAGCCACCCTACGGGACAGAGTAGAACTGCCGCATAGGGTTTCCAAGAGTGACTGCTGGATTCCAACTGCCAACCTTTTGGTTAGCAGCCTAGCTCTTAACCACTGTCCCACCAGGGCTCCTTCTTGCACTAAAGTAAGGGTAAATAAGAACTGTACACACTGTTCTAACTTACCTACAAATCTGACGTAAAGACACACTTAGGGACAGATCTCCTTTGTAACCTGGGTAGTGCCTGCATTAGAAAATCACTGCCATGTGAAGTGATTAAAGACTGCAGCCAAAAAAATGGAACAAGCATTTTAGGGTGTGTCAGCTTAGAAACCCTATTTTTCTGGGTTTTCTGATGTTTGTGATATTTGGCACTCAGATTTGTAATTTGTCGTGATTACTTTTTCCATTCTAAATAAATGAATACTCATTTTTTAAATCTCATTTAATGTTCATGATTTTGTATTATTTTTCTTAAAAAAGGTCCCCCAAAGTGAATAGCATTGAAAGCCCTCAGAAACCTGGATCTCCAACTATATTCCTTATTCCAAAAGGATTTAAGTTTTTCCCTGTCACAGTAGTTACAGTTTTACTTATTTGCCATTTTTAAGTGTATAATTCAGTGACACTAACGACATTCATGATGTACTACCATCACCACTATCCATTTCCAAAAGTTTTATGTCACCCCAAACAGAAACTCAGTACCCCTTCAGCAGTAATTCCCAATTTTTTTCTCCCTCCAGACCCTAATAACCACAAATAGACTTTGGTCTCTATGTATTTGCCTAGCCTACATAATTCATACAGGTGAGATGATATTTGTCCTTTTGTGTCTGACTTATGTCACTCAACATAATGTTTTTGAGGTTTACATATATCAGAATCTCATCTTTCTTTCTGGCTGAGTCATAGTCCATTGTATGACTATAGCACATTTTGTTTATCTATGCATCTGTTGTGAGCAGTAATATTGCAATGAGCATTGATGGCCAAGCATACAGTGGAAATGGTTTTATTTTTAACCCCTTCTTCCTCAATAAATGAAAGAAAAGCCAATATCAAGGAAAGAAGGAAGGAAGAAAAAGAATGGAAAGAATGAAGGATAGAAGGGGAGAGAGGGGCCATACCCTTGGGAGGTGGCTCAGTACGATGGAATGAATCAGACTTTACAGTCAGACAGGCAAACCTGGGACTAAAATCTTACTGTCATCACTTATGAGCTGTGTACCAAGTCATATGGCCTCTTGAAACTTCAGTTCTCTCATCCATAAAAAGAGGACAATGCCATCTATTCTGCAAGCTTATTATGAGGATTAAAGGACAATGTATGTAAAGCACCTTGCAAACTGTCTGGCATGTATAAAACATTTAATAACAATTAAAACTCTTTATTCTTGAATGCCTAATCCAAGTTGTATTTCTTGAAATAGTCTTACTAATATGCTGCCTTTAGAATGAGCAGGAAAGAAATAATTCCAGCATTTTTCCTGCTCTCTTGACAACAAATTACGAACAGTATAACGTATGTAGGAAGTTCTTTTTCTGTGAAGGCATGAAACTGTTTATACACGGTGTGAAAATACATCATCTTCTCTTCTGAACAAAAGTTACCAAATAAAATGTTAGAGATGAGCTGTTTAAGAAGTGGAATGAAATATCAAACTTCACTGTAGTTCAGGAAAAGGTTTTGCACTGCATTTAATATGCTTATTTGAAAGACAAAGCCACAGTTCTGGTACTCATCCATTTACTGACTCCTGTGTTTCCAAGGCATCTGAGCACATGAGACTAGGAAATTTCAGGAGCAGATTAGGGGATTAGAAAAATTTAGAAGTCAGCTGAGGGCCCAGGTGTCTCCCAGGCATTCTGACATTTCACAGGTGTGACCAAGCAGACAAGAAGGACGGAACACCTTCAGCAGAGACCGTTCTAAGCAGAAAGTTGGCAGCATTAACTGCATGAAAAAGCGTGAAAAGTAAAAGAGGCTTGGCATTAAAAAATGGGAGTCCCTGGGTGGCACAAAGAGTTAAGCACTCAACTACCAGCCAAAAGTTTAGTGGTTCAAACTCACCCAGTGGTGCCTCGGAAGACAGGCCTGGTGATCAGCTTCTGAAAAGTCACAGCCTGGAAAACCCTGTGGAGCGGTTCTACTCTGCACATACAGGGTGGCCACGAGTCAGAATTAACTCAGCAACAATGAAACGATATTAAAAGAGGGGAAAAAAGCAAAATGAACAGACAAAAACCAGTAGTTAAAATCTCTCTGACTAACCTGAAACTCCCAGCACTCCTGTCCAACAATGACTGCATAAGTACACTTAGTTATCTATCCTTACACTGGAGGGAGTTATAAAACCTATAAAACTATGGACAGAAGTAGTTTAGTGGTCCATCATGCTCAGAAAAGCTAGGCACTGGTGTGTAAGTTTTTCACCTGAGGTGTCTGCTAGATGTAGCTCTATTTCTTTTCCTTGCCGGAGGATTACATGCTACCCAAATTTCTAAAAACATTTGATTCTATGTCCTTTGGTGCTAGACTCCAGAGCAGCATGCTCAGGCTGTGGAGTGTTTACCACTAACCACATAAATCAAATGATTCTAACCAGTCCACCGGTGCCCTCGCCTTGTTCCTAAGGTATCTGAACTGTCCATCTCTCTGTTGGCCACTGCACAAGAATCCCAGGGCTAGAAGGGGTCTAATACATCATTTAGTCTTCTCTTTTATGATACAGAGATCATCCATACAATAACCCCTGAGGAGGGGTCACACACCTCTGCCCTCTGAAAAAGTAGTCCCTTTCCTTCTCATTTTTATAAGTCCACCCCTACTGCTGAATCAAAACCTCTCCCTGAAGTTCTACCCATTAGCCATGGTTTTTTCCTCTGGAACCTCCCAAAAGTATCCCCACCTTTCTTCTACAAATTAGTCCTTACAAATCTAAAGAAAAACACACACACACAAAATTAATCATGTCTGAAGTCTCTTCATCACAGAGCCCAATATCCAGGAATCTTTCAAATGCTTCTGCCTCAGGATAGTGCTTGTTTACACACACACACCTCACCCCCATAATTAACTCATTCCACAAACTTGTATTCAGTGTCTTTTTTTAAGTTACTGTAGTCACCCGGAATATATGGGACTCAAATAGCCCCACAAATACATATAAAATTGCTACTGGGGTAAACAAAGCACAGGAGAGTTGCAAGGTGTCTTTCAAATACACAATGAGAGATATGACCAAGAGGGGAAAATCAGGAAAGGCTACCCTCAGTGAGATAATATTGAATTGAGACCTGAAGGGAGAGCAGATATTTACTAGGGAAAGTGAGTGAGGGGGCCTGGAACAAAAGCTCTGGCCAAACAGTGCCAGAGAAGCGGGAGAAGTGACAGAATGCTGTGGCTAGGATGCAGAGAGCAAAGGGGAGCTAGGTAAACATGCAATGGAGAGAGCCAGGGCTAGACCATGCAAGACCCTCCACGCTGGGGAGCTGTGTTATGCTAGAAACAACGGGAAGCCAATGAAAGATTTTAAGCATGGGATTTAGGGGTTGTGTGGTCAGGTTTGTACCTTTAGAAGACCTCTTTGGCTGTAGTGGGAAGAATTTATTAGACAGGACAAAAGTAGAAGACCAGTGAGAAGGCTATTACAGTACTTCAGGCAAGAAGTTATGATGATTCTTAGACTAGAGTGATCGTAAGGGCAAGGAGCGGAGAGAAAGTGGACTGACTGGAGGGATAGAATTGAAAGGACTTGGTGATAGATTAGATATCGACTGAGGAAGCAAAAATACCAAATATAATTTCTAGGCCCCGGCCTGAATAACAGGAGGGATGGTGGTGGAGCTATTTGCTTAAATAGAGAAAACAGGTTTGGGAGAGAAATCTCAGGGTGGGTGCTCAAGACTGCAAGGCATTAATCTTCATGCAAGCTATCAGTTACAACGCTTAGATACCCTGAAGATTGTGGAGAAATTCATTGGTGGCTTTTTTTTTAGGGTAAATATATAGCTCTTTTTCTTTATTTCTTCTTTCAGATAGAGGAGATTGTTATAATTACCATGATAAAATAGCTTAATTTTTAACGTAATATTTAATAGCCAGAAATATTAAGGCTCAGTTTCATATTACCATAGCAATTTAACTGTCACTGTTACCTATATATAATTACACCAGTTCCAACCTAAAAGTGGTGGAGAATCTCTGCCCTCTCTCTCTCTTTTTTTTTTTCCTGCCCTCTATCTTAAATTCTATTTAATCTTTTCCTACTGCTTCTAAAGGATTAAAACTTCGTTTATAAATGAATAGCTTTAATATACTCCCAAGATATAACCAACTCACTTTAAGAGCTAAAAACTCCCAACATACCTTAAACCGAGCTGTGGTGAAATGTCTATCAATTTACCCAGTAAGGGCAGACACTCCATCAGCAACCTAAAACTCCTATATTGTATTCCAAATCTCAGGAGAGTTTTTTTCTTTTGGGGGGGGGGGTTGGGGGACAGGAGAGAAGTCACAATTTTTAAATTATTATTAAGAACAGGTAGGTATAAGAATCAAAATGAACAAGTATGTTCCTCAAGTTCAAATTAAATTCAAATATTTCACAATCCAACTTTGGGGTGATTATTAAGAAAAAAAGCAGGAAATAAAAATCCAAGGCGGGGCCAAGATGGCAGAATAGACGCTTCCTGTTGTCCCTATTACCACAAAGACCAGAAAAAACAAGTGAATCAATTGTATTTGACAATCTAGGAGCCCTGATCATCAAAGACAAAGCTGAGGAGTCAGACAGAGCAGTACCAGAGGAGAGACAGTTCAGAAGCAGCGAAGGAGTGCAAGTCATGAGGCTGCTGGCACCCTGCTGGCTGCGACAGCCGGGGCGCATGGGCTGAGGCAATCAGAAGCATTCAGAACACGCATCTCACCATGTAGTCAGAAGAGGCCAGGAGGCGGAGGGTCTGCACAAGCCTCCAGAGCGAGGTGGAAGCACTGCTAGATCTGCGAAAGTTAAGTGCAAGCCTCTAACCTCCTCCGCGGGGTCGAAATAACCCCCCCCCCTTGAGATTTTCACTGCAGAGAAGCGCCTCTTTCCTCTCACCCACCGCCTACCCCACTCTGCTCTGACACCAATGAAGCAGTTTTCAACAACTGCCACACCCCCTAAGCCAGAACTAAGGGCTATCCAGGCCCAAACAAATCTGAGGGCTTTTAAAAAACACCACGCCTCCTAAGCTAGAACTCAGGGCAGGTCTGCCCCTTTGCCTTGGCACTGGCATAAGAGATTCACCGACTTGTAGCACCTTTCACCCCTGCTTAGACCTGTGTGGGCTCATTCAACACAGCATGCCCTCACTAGCATAAAACAACAAGGCATACACCTGAAGCCCATTTTCAATTGTGGTTGCCGAGGGGGAGTTGCAGATTCATGACATTTGACACCATCCTGCCCATTAAGCACAGACCTCACCCACCTGCATCAGAGGCCTGAGGGCTGGCAGGATTATTCGCTCCATCTAGCCACTCACAACCCAAAAACCTAGTGCTGTTGAGTCCATTCTGACTCATAGCGACCCTATAGGACAGAGTAGAACTGTCCTACAGTTTCCAAGGAGTGCCTGGCGGATTCGAACTGCCGATCCTTTGGTTAGCAGCAGTAGCACATAACTACTATGCCACCAGGGTTTCCCCACCCACAACAGGGGTCTGAGAATAAGTAGTACCTCCCAGTCCCAACAGCCAACAGCACTGGGTGCTCAAGGACTGGCTGGAAAACCCAACCCCCTAAGTGCTCTAGGGGACAGGGACATGCCCTCCACCCAGGCACCCAGGGGCAGCCATCAGCTCCTGCCTTACTGAGCACATAGCCCCCTACTACAGCCAGATAATCTGTGCCTGATCCGAACACACCTATACAGCCCTACTGTCTAAGACTGTAGGTGAGAGACCGCACCACACACTTGGTGACCAACGACCTAGGCACCTGAACCACATCCGCACAAGAAAAGTGAACAGACTACTGGGCTCATGCGCCTAGTAGCTGCTCTATCCACTTGGTGACAGGACATGAGAGCTTCAAAGATGCCAATAACGAAAGTAGCTCACAAGTCCAGCCTACTTGGGCATATCAAAACAAAACAAAAACTAGGACACAGTAAAAAAAATACAATAAATAAATATAATAACTTATTAATGGCTTGGAGACAATAGTCAATATCAAATCACGTAAAGAAGTAGGTCAAGGTGGCACCAGCAAAGTGACCGAAATAAAGAACCAGGAAACCTTCCAGAGGAAGATAAGGTCTTGGAATTATCAGAGATAGATATCAAAAGATTAATATACGGAGCTCTTCAAGAGATCAGGAAGGAGACCAGGCAAAACTCAAACCAAGCAAAGGAACACATAGACAAAGCAATACAGGAATTCAGAAAAACAAACAAGAACAGAACGATAAATTTAAAAGGCTGCTAGAAACAACAGAGAGATGGTAACTAGAAATCCAAAAGATTAACAATCAAATTTCAGGATTAGACAACTGAATAGAAGGTCGTAGGAGCAGAACCGAGGCAATGGAATTCAGAATTGGTGAGCTTGAAGATAAACCCCTTGACATCAATTTATCTGAGGAAATTTCAGAAAAAAATTTTTTTTTTTTTTAAATGAAGAAACTCTAAGAATTATGTGGGACACTATCAAGAGGAAAAACCTATGAGTGATTGGAGTACCAGAACAGGGGAGGATAATAGAAAATACTGAGAGAATTGTTTAAGATTTGCTGACAGAACACTTCCCTGATATAGTGAAAGATAAGATTTCCATTCGAGAAGCTCAACGAACCAAGACATTTTACAATCAAACTTGCGAAAACCAAAGATAAAAGAAAAGTCACCTACAGAGGAGAGTCAATGCAACTAAGCTCTGCCTACTCAACAGAAACCATGCAGGCAAGAAGGCAATGGGATGACATATAAAAGGCCTTGAATGGAAAAAAATTGCCACCCAAGAATTTTGTATCCAGCAAAACTGTCTCTCAAATATGATGGCGAAATTAGGGCATTTCCAGATAAAGAGAAGATGAGGGAGTTTGCAAAAACGAAACCAAAATTACAAGACATATTAAAGGGAGTGCTCCAGTTAGAGAACTAACAATACAGACAACAACCTAAGGCTAGAACACAGGACGGAACAACCAGATATCAACCTAGATAGGGAAGTCACAAAAACATGTCAAAGCTAAAAGACTGAAAATAGGGAAACAGAGACATCAATATGTAAGTGATGACAATGCTAAAACAAAAAAGAGAGAATAGTGTAATCATAGAACTTCCATATGAAGAAGTTAAGGCAGTATCAAAAAATAAAAGATCAGTTTAAACCGAGAAAAATAAAGGTAAATTTTAAGGTAACCACAAAGGAAGCTAACAACCCTTCCCATTGAAATAAAAAAGAAGAAAAACGTAAAGACTAAGCAAACACAAAATCAACAATAATGAAAAAAGTGAAAAGAAAATGCATGAAGGAAAACAACTCAGCACAGAAAATTAAGTGGAACAAAGAAACTGTCAACACCACACACACACACAAATATCAAAATGACAGAGTAAACTCATACCTATCAATAATTACGCCCAATGTAAATGGATAAATGTACCAATAAAGAGACAGAGTGGCAGAATGGATTAAAAAACACAATCCATCTGTATGCTGCCTACAAGAGACGCACCTTAGACTCAAAGACACAAACTAAAACTCAAAGCATGGAAAAAAATATATTAAGCAAACAACAGCCCAAAAAGAGCAAGAGTAACAATATTAATCTCCAGTGAAATAGACTTTAGAGCAAAATCCACCACAATGGATAAGGTAGGATACTATACAATGATTAAAGGGTCAACACATCAGGAGGACATAACTATACTAAATATATATGTACCCAATGGCGGGGCTCCAAAATACATAAAATAAACTCTAATAGCTTTGGAAAGAGAAAGAGACAGTTCCACAATAATAGTAGGAGACTTCAACACACCACTTTCACTGAAGGACAGAACATGTAAAAAGAAACTCAGTAAAGACATGGAAGATCTAAATGCCACAATCGATCAACGTGACCTCATAGATATATACAGAACAGTCCACCCAACAGCAGCCAAGTATACATTCTTTCCCAAAGCATATGGAACATTCTCCAGAATAGACCACATTGTAGGCCACAAAGCAAGCCTTAAACAGAATCTAAAACATTGAAATACTGCAAAGCATCTTTTCTGACCATAGTGTCATAAAAGCAGAAATCAATAACAGAAACAGCAAGGGAAAAAATCATATACATGGAAACTGAACAATACCTTGCCCCAAAACTACTGGGTCATAAAAGAAATCAAGGACAGAAAAAACAAATTCATAGAATCAAATGAGAATGAAAACACATCTTTCCAGAACCTTTAGAACACAGGAAAAGCAGTGCTTAGAGGTAAATTTATAACAATAAATGGACACGTCCAAAAAGAAAAAAATCAAAACATTAACCCTGCAACTTGAGCAAATAGAAAGAAAGCAAAAAAAGAAGCTCTTGACCAACAGAAGAAAGGAAATAATAAAAATAAGAGATGAAATAGAGAATAGAAAAACAATTGAAAGAGTCAACGAGACCAAAAGCTGATTCTCTGAAAAGATCAACAAAATTAATAAACCACTAGCCAAACTGACAAAAGAAAAACACGAAAGGAAGCAAATAACCCAAATAAGAAAAGATATGGCGATATCACAACAGGCCCAACTGAAATAAAAAAGGTCATAACAGAATACTACGAAAAATCGTACTTCAACAAATTTGAAAACCTAGAGGAAATGGACAGATTTCTAGAAACACACTACCTACCTAAACTAACACAAACAGTGGTAGAAAAGCTAAATAAACCTATAATGAAAGAAGAGATTGAAGAGGTAATTAAAAAAACTTCCAACAACAACAACAAAAAAATCCCTGGGGGCAAGACAGCGGACTAGGTGGACGCTACCACGGATCCCTCTTGCAACAAAGACACGGAAAAACAAGTGAATCGATCACATACATAACAATCTACGAACCCTGAACAACAAACACAGATTTAGAGATGGAGAACGAACAAATACGGAGAGGCAGCGATTGTTTTCAGAGCCTGGACCCAGCGTACCAGTCAGCGGATTTTCTGGAAAAATTAGTTTCCCAGTGATGGCTCGGAGACAGCAGTCCATATCAAACCACATAAAGAAGCAGACCATGACAGCTTCTCCAACCCCTCAAACAAAAGAATCAAAATCTTTCCCAAATGAAGATACAATCCTGGAATTATCAGATACAGAATATAAAAAACTAATTTACAGAATGCTTAAAGACATCACAAACGAAATAAGGCAAACTGCAGAAAAAGCCAAGGAACACACTGATAAAACTGTTGAAGAACTCAAAAAGATTATTCAAGAACATGGTGGAAAAATTAATAAGTTGCAAGAATCCATAGAGAGACAGCATGTACAAATCCAAAAGATTAACAATAAAATTACAGAATTAGACAATGCAATAGGAAGTCAGAGGAGCAGACTCGAGCAATTAGAATGCAGACTGGGACATCTGGAGGACCAGGGAATCAACACCAACATAGCTGAAAAAAAATCAGACAAAAGAATTAAAAAAAATGAAGAAACTCTAAGAATCATGTGGGATTCTATCAAGAAGGATAACTTGCGGGTGATTGGAGTCCCAGAACAGGGAGGGGGGACAGAAAACACAGAGAAAATAGTTGAAGAACTCCTGACAGAAAACTTCCCTGACATCATGAAAGACGAAAGGATATCTATCCAAGATGCTCATCGAACCCCATTTGAGATTGATTCAAAAAGAAAAACACCAAGACATGTTATCATCAAACTCGCCAAAACCAAAGATAAACAGAAAATTTTAAAAGCAGCCAGGGAGAAAAGAAAGGTTTCCTTCAAGGGAGAATCAATAAGAATAAGTTCAGACTACTCAGCAGAAACCATGCAGGCAAGAAGGGAATGGGACGACATATACAGAGCACTGAAGGAGAAAAACTGCCAGCCAAGGATCATATATCCAGCAAAACTCTCTCTGAAATATGAAGGTGAAATTAAGATATTTACAGATAAACACAAGTTTAGAGAATTTGCAAAAACCAAACCAAAGCTACAAGAAATACTAAAGGATATTGTTTGGTCAGAAAACCAATAATATCAGATACCAGCACAATACAAGGTCACAAAACAGAATGTCCTGATATCAACTCAAATAGGGAAATCACAAAAAAAAACAAATTAAGATTAATTAAATAAATAAATAACAATACACATAACAGGGAATCATGGAAGTCAATTGGTAGAAGATCACAATAATCAAAAAGAGGGACTAAATACAGGAGGCATTGAACTGCCAGATGGAGAGTGATACAAGGCGATATAGAAGGATACAAGTTAGGTTTTTACTTAGAAAAATAGGGGTAAATAATAAGGTAACCACAAAAAGGTATAACAACTCCATAACTCAAGAAAAACGTAACGACTCAACTAACATAAAGTCAAGCACTATGAAAATGAGGATCTCACAATTTACTAAGAAAAACGTCTCAGCACAAAAAAGTATGTGGAAAAAGGAAATTGCCAACAACACACATGAAAAGGCATCAAAATGACAACACTAAAAACTTATTTATCTGTAATTACCCTGAATGTAAATGGACTAAATGCACCAATAAAGAGACAGAGTCACGCACTGGATAAAGAAACACGATCCATCTATATGCTGCCTACAAGAGACACACATTAGACTTAGAGACACAAACAAACTAAAACTCAAAGGATGGAAAAAAATATATCAAGCAAACAATAAGCAAAAAAGAAGAGGAGTAGCAATATTAATTTCTGACAAAATAGACTTTAGACTTAAATCCACCACAAAGGATAAAGAAGGACACTATATAATGATAAAAGGGACAATTGATCAGGAAGACATAACCATATTAAATATTTATGCACCCAATGACAGGGCTGCAAGATACATAAATCAAATTTTAACAGAATTGAAAAGTGAGATAGACACCTCTGCAATTATAGTAGGAGACTTCAACACACCACTATCGGAGAAGGACAGGACATCCAGTAAGAAGCTCAATAGAGACACGGAAGACCTACTTACAACGATCAACCAACTTGACCTCATTGACTTATACAGAACTCTCCACGAACTGCTGCAAAATATACTTCTTTTTCTAGCGCACATGGAACATTCTCTAGAATAGACCACATATTAGGTCATAAAACAAACATTTGCAGAATCCAAAACATCGAAATATTACAAAGCATCTTCTCAGACCACAAGGCAATAAAACTAGAAATCAATAACAGAAAAACGAGGGAAAAGAAATCAAATACTTGGAAAATGAACAATACTCTCCTGAAAAAAGACTGGGTTATAGAAGACATCAAGGAGGGAATAAGGAAATTCATAGAATGCAACGAGAATGAAAATACTTCCTATCAAAACCTCTGGGACACAGCAAAAGCAGTGCTCAGGGGCCAATTTATATCAATAAATGCACACATACAAAAAGAAGAAAGAGCCAAAATCAGAGAACTGTCCCGACAACTTGAACAAATAGAAAGTGAGCAACAAAAGAACCCATCAGGCACCAGAAGAAAACAAATAATAAAAATTAGAGCTGAACTAAATGAATTAGAGAACAGAAAAACAATTGAAAGAATTAACAAAGCCAAAAGCTGGTTCTTCGAAAAAATTAACAAAATTGATAAACCATTGGCTAGACTGACTAAAGAAATACAGGAAAGGAAACAAATAACCCAAATAAGAAACGAGAAGGACCACATCACAACAGAACCAAATGAAATTAAAAGAATCATTTCAGATTACTACGAAAAGTTGTACTCTAACAAACTTGAAAACCTAGAAGAAATGGATGAATTCTTGGAAAAACACTACCTACCTAAACTAACGCATTCAGAAGTAGAACAACTAAATAGACCCATAACAAAAAAAGAGATTGAAACGGTAATCAAAAAACTTCCAACAAAAAAAAGCCCTGGCCTGGACGGCTTCACTGCAGAGTTCTACCAAACTTTCAGAGAAGAGTTAACACCACTACTACTGAAGGTATTTCAAAGCATAGAAAAGGATGGAATACTACCCAACTCATTCTATGAAGCCACCATCTCCCTGATACCAAAACCAGGTAAAGACATTACAAAAAAAGAAAATTACAGACCTATATCCCTGAAGAACATAGATGCAAAAATCCTCAACAAAATTCTAGCCAATAGAATCCAACAACACATCAAAAAAATAATTCACCCTGATCAAGTGGGATTTATACCAGGTATGCAAGGCTGGTTTAATATCAGAAAAACCATTAATGTAATCCATCACATAAATAAAACAAAAGATAAAAAGCACATGATCTTATCAATTGATGCAGAAAAGGCATTTGACAAAGTCCAACACCCATTTATGATAAAAACTCTTACCAAAATAGGAATTGAAGGAAAATTCCTCAACATAATAACGCCAACAGCCAATATCACTCTAAATGGCGAGAACCTGAAAGCATTTCCCTTGAGAACGGGAACCAGACAAGGATGCCCTTTATCACCGCTCTTATTCAACATCGTACTTGAAGTTCTAGCCAGGGCAATTAGGCTAGACAAAGAAATAAAGGGTATCCGGATTGGCAAGGAGGAAGTAAAGTTATCACTATTTGCAGATGACATGATCTTATACACAGAAAACCCTAAGGAATCCTCCAGAAAACTACTGAAACTAATAGAAGAGTTTGGCAGTCTCAGGTTATAAAATAAACATACAAAAATCACTTGGATTCCTCTACATAACAAAAAGAACACCGAAGAGGAAATAACCAAATCAATACCATTCACAGTAGCCTCCAAGAAGATAAAATACTTAGGAATAAATCTTACCAAGGATGTAAAAGACCTATACAAAGAAAACTACAAAGCTCTACTACAAGAAATTCAAAAGGACATACTTAAGTGGAAAAACATACCTTGCTCATGGATAGGAAGACTTAACATAGTAAAAATGTCTATTCTACCAAAAGCCATCTATACATATAACGCACTTCCGATCCAAATTCCAATGTCATATTTGAAGGGGATAGAGAAACAAATCACCAACTTCATATGGAAGGGAAAGAAGCCCCGGATAAGCAAAGCATTACTGAAAAAGAAGAAGAAAGTGGGAGGCCTCACTCTACCTGATTTCAGAACCTATTATACAGCCACAGTAGTCAAAACAGCCTGGTACTGGTACAACAACAGGCACATAGACCAATGGAACAGAATTGAGAACCCAGATATAAATCCATCCACGTATGAGCAGGTGATATTTGACAAAGGACCAGTGTCAGTAAATTGGGGAAAAGATAGCCTTTTTAACAAATGGTGCTGGCATAACTGGATATCCATTTGCAAAAGAATGAAACAGGACCCATACCTCACACCATGCACAAAAACTAACTCCAAGTGGATCAAAGACCTAAACATAAAGACTAAAATGATAAAGATCATGGAAGAAAAAATACAGACAACCCTAGGAGCCCTAATACAAGGCATAAACAGAATACAAAACATTACCAAAAATGATGAAGAGAAACCAGATAACTGGGAGCTCCTAAAAATCAAACATCTATTCTCATCTAAAGACTTCACCAGAAGAGTAAAAAGACCACCTACAGCCTGGGAAAGAATTTTCAGCTATGACATCTCCGACCAGCGCCTGATCTCTAAAATCTACATGATTCTGTCAAAACTCAACCACAAAAAGACAAACAACCCAATCAAGAAGTGGGCAAAGGATATGAACACACATTTCACTAAAGAAGATATTCAGGCAGCCAACAGATAACATGAGAAAATGCTCTCGATCATTAGCCATTAGAGAAATGCACATTAAAAGTACGATGAGATTCCATCTCACATCAACAAGGCTGGCATTAATCCAAAAAACACAAAATAATAAATGATGGAGAGGCTGCGGAGAGATTGGAACTCTTATTCACTGCTGGTGGGAATGTAAAATGGTACAACCACTTTGGAAATCTATCTGGCATTATCTTAAACAGTTAGAAATAGAACTACCATACAACCCAGAAATCCCACTCCTCGGAATATACCCTAGAGATACAAGAGCCTTCACACAAACAGATATATGCACACCCATGTTTATTGCAGGTCTGTTTACAATAGCAAAAAGCTGGAAGCAACCAAGGTGTCCATTAACGGATGAATGGGTAAATAAATTGTGACATATTCACACAATGGAATACTACGCATCGATAAAGAACAGTGACGAATCTGTGAAACATTTCATAACATGGAGGAACCTGGAAGGCATTATGCTGAGCGAAATGAGTCAGAGGCAAAAGGACAAATATGTATAAGACCACTATTATAAGATCTTGAGAAATAGTAAAAACTGAGAAGAACACATACTTTTGTGGTTACGAAGGGGGGAGGGAGGGAGGGAGGGAGAGGGTTTTTTTATTGATTAATCAGTAGATAAGAACTGCTTTGGGTGAAGGGAAAGACAACACTGAATACCTGGAAGGTCAGCTCAATTGGACTGGACCAAAAGCAAAGAAGTTTCCGGAATAAAATGAATGCTTCAAAGGTCAGTGGAGCAGGGGCAGGGGTCTGGGGAAAATGGTTTGAGGGGACTTCTAAGTCAATTGGCAAAATAATTTTATTATGAAAACATTCTGCATCCCACTTTGAAATGTGGCGTCTGGGGTCTTAAAGGCTAAGAAGCGGCCATCTAAGATGCATCAATTGGTCTCAACCCACCTGGAGCAAAGGAAAATGAAGAACACCAAGGTCACACGACAACTAGGAGTCCAAGAGACAGAAAGGGCCACATGAACCAGAGACCTACATCACCCTGAGACCAGAAGAACTAGTTGGTGCCCGGCCACAATCGATGACTACCCTGACAGGGAGCACAACAGAGAACTCCTGAGGGAACAGAAGATCAGTGGGATGCAGGCCCCATATTCTCATAAAAAGACCAGACTTAATGGTCTGACTGAGACTAGAGGAATCCCGGCGGCCATGCTCCCCAGACCTTCTGTCGGCACAGGACAGGAACCATCCCCGAAGACAACTCATCAGACATGAAAGGGACTGGTCAGCGAGTGGGAGAGAGATGCTGATGAAGAGTGAACTAATTATATCAAGTGGACACTTGAGAGTGTGTTGGCAGCTCTTGTCTGGAGGGGGGATGGGAGGATAGAGAGAGAGGGAAGCTGGCAAAATTGTCACGAAAGGAGAGACTGAAAGGGCTGACTCAATAGGGGAAGAGCAGATGGGAGTACGGAGTAAGATGTATGTAAACTTATATGTGACAGACTGATTGGATTTGTAAACGTTCACTTGAAGCTTAATAAAAGTTAATTAAAAAAAAAAAAAAAATCCCTGGCCCAGACGGCTTCACTGGAGAATTCTTACCAAACTGTCAGAGAAGAGTTAACACCACTACTATTAAAGATATTTCAGACCATAGAAAAGGATAGAATACTCCCAAACTCATTCAATGAAGCCAGCATAACCCCGATACCAAAACCAGGTAAAGACACCACAAAAAAGAAAATTACAGACCGATATCCCTCATGAACATAGACACGAAAATACTCAACAAAATTCTAGCCAATAGAATTCAACAGCACGTCAAAAAAAAAATGCACCATGACTAAACAGGAGTCATAATAGGTATGCAGGGATGGCTCAGCACTACAAAATCAATCAATGTAAACCATCACATAAATAAAACAAAAGATAAGAACGACAAGATTTTATCAATTGATGCAGAAAAGGCATTTGAGAAAGTGTAACACCCATTCCTGATTTAAAAAAAAAAAAAAACTCAGCAAAATAGGAATAGAAGGGGAATTCCTCAACATAATAAAGGACATTTATACAAAGCCAACAGCCAACATTCTTCTAAACACAGAGTCTGAAAGCATTCCCCTTGAGATCAGGAACCAGGCAAGGATGCCCTTTATCACCACTCTTATTCAACATTGTGCTGGAGGTCCTAGCCAGAGCAATAAGGCAAGGAAAAAATATAAGGGGCATCCAAATTGGTAAGGAAGAAGTAAAAGTATCCCTAGCGCAGATGATGTAATTGTATACACAGAAAACCCCCAAAGAATTCACAAAAAACTGCTGGAACCAACAGAAGATTTCACCAAAGTATCAGGATACAAGATAAACATAGATTCCTCTACATCAACAAAGAGAACTTAGAGAAGGAAATCACCAAATCAATACCATTTACAATAGCCCCTAAAGTACTTAGGAATAAACCTAACCAGAAACGTAAAAGACCTATACAAAGAAAACTACAAGATACTACTGCAAGAAACCAAGAGACCTATATAAGTGGAAAAACATACCATGCTCATAAAAAAGATAGGAAAACTCAACACTGTAAAAATCAATTCTATCCAAAGGGATATACAGATTCAATACAATCCTGATCCAAATTCTAAAGGCAATTTTTAATGAGATGGAGAAACAAATCACCAACTTCATATGGAAAGGAAAGAGGGCCCAGATAAGTAAAGCATTACTGAAGAAGAAGCACAAAATGGGGGGCCTCACACTACCTGATTCTAGAACCTAATATACCGCCATAGTAGTCAAAACAGCCTGGTACTTGTTCAACAACAGATACATAGACTAATGGAACAGAATTGAGAACCCAGACATAAATTCATCCACCTATGAGCAGCTGATATTTGACAAAGGCCGAAAGTCTGTTAAATGGGGGAAAGACAGTCTCTTTAACAAATGATGCTGGCATAAATGGACACCCATCTGCAAAAAAATGAAAGAACCCATACCTCACACCACGTACAAAATCTAACTCAAAATGGATCAAAGACCTAAATGTAAAATCTAAAACAATAAAGATCATGGAAGAAAAAATAGGGACAACGCTAGGTGCCCTAATACATGGCATAAATAGTACACAAATCATAAATAACAATGCACAAACATCAGAAGAGAAACTAGATAACTGGAAGCTCCTAAAAATCAAGCACTTAGGCTCATCAAAAGACTTCACCAAAAGAGTAAAAACAGCATACAGACCAGGAAAAAAAAATTCAGCTAGGACATATCTGATAAGGGTCTAATCTCTAAAATCTATAAGAAACTGCAGCACCTCAACAACAAAAAGACAAATAATCCAATTTAAAAATGGGTGAATGATGTGAACAGACACTTCACAGAAGAAGACATTCAGGTGGCTACCAGACAGACGATGATATGCACACCATCATTAGCCATTAGAGAAATGCAAATCAAAACTACAATTAGATGCCATCTCACGTGAACAAGACTAGCAGTAATCAAAAAACACAAAATAATGAACGTTGGAGAGATTGTAGGGAGACTGGAACACTTATGCGCTGCTGGTGGGAAGGTAAAATGGCCCAACCACTTTGAAAATGATTTAATGCTTTCTTTTTTAAAAAGTTAGAGTTAGAAGTACCATTAAAAAAAAAAAATCTAGGAATCCCACTCCTAGGAATATATCCTGGTGACATAAGAGCCATCACATGGATAGACATATGCACGCCCATGTTCATTGCAGGATTGTTCACAACAGCAAAAAGATGGAAACAACCTAGGTGCCCATCAACAGATGAATAGTTGTACAAATTATGGTACATACACACAATAGAATACTATGCAACAATAAAGAAGAATGATGAATCTGAGAAACATCTCACAACATGGATGAATCTGGAGGGCATTATGCTGAGTGAAATTAGTCAGTCGCAAAAGGACAAATATTGTGTGAGACCGCTATTATAAGAACTCAAGAAAAGGTTTAAACACAGAAGAAAGCATTCTTTGATGGTTATGGGAGGGGGGAGGAGAATTCACTAACTGGGTAGTAGATAAGAATCATCTTCGGTGAAGGGAAGGACAGCACAAAATACAGGGGATATCAGCACAACTGGACCAAAGCAAAAGCTAAGAAGTTTCCTGGACACATTCAAACACTTTGAGGAACTGAGTAGCTGGGGCTGGGGTCCAGGAACCATAGCTTTGGGGAACATCTAGGTCAATTGGTATAACAGGGTTTATTAAGAAAATGTTTCGCATTCTACTTTGGTGAGTGACATCTAACCGCATAAACCAGAGACTCCACCAGCTTGGGACCAGAAGAACTAGATGGTGCCCAGCTACCACCAATGACTACGCCGACAGGGAACACATCACTGAGTCCTGGTCTGAGCAGGAAAAAAGTGTGGAGCAGAACTCAAATTCCTCTAAAAAGACCAGACTTAAGGGTCTGGCAGAGACTGCAGGAACTCCCAAAAGTGTGGCCCTGGGACACTGTGTTAACCCAGAATGGAAACCATTTCTGAAGCCCATTCTTCAAACAAAGATTAGACAGCACTATAAAACAAACAAACAAACAAAACACACGTGAGGAGTGTACTTCTTAGTTCAATCATATACGCAAGATCAAATGGGTGGCTACTGTCTGGAGGCAGGATGAGAATGGAGGAAGGGACAGGAACTAGCTGAATGGACACAAGGAACCTGAGGTGGAAAGGGGGAGTGTGCTGTCACATTGTGGGGACTGCAACTGATGTCACAAAACAATATGTGTATCAATTTTTGTATGAGAAATTAACTTGAGCTATGGATGTTCACCTAAACACAACAAAAAAGATATGTTAAAAAAATTTCCTTTTACAAACTTAATAAAAATTCCTTTAAATATTTTAAAACCGCAAAAAATAAATAAATAAAAATCCAGTGATCTTGTTCAAATTGGAAATATTTCCTTGAGCCATTGAAGAAAAACTTTTGAACAGCCTCCAAAACAAAGTCTGGTTCTAATCCTTAATTAAAATATAGCTACTGTACATACCTCCTGGCCCCAAAGACCACTCTTCTTTTAAGCAGGTTTATTGTTATGACCACTCTTCTTTTAAGCAGGTTTATTGTTAAATAGGCAAGACTTGTCAGGTCAGCTCTTAGATGGTATTTCTTGTTCAGACCAAAGTCTTCCTGTTCAAAAGAACAAGGCACTACCAGCATAAATCATCCTGAATCGTTGTCTATTAAATTAGCCATCCTGTATTTTCTGGTTCCTTGCCCGTTTTTCTCCTGGAGGAACATGTAGGAGACTAGATTCAGGTTGGTGAGGCTGCTGAAGGACAGTATAAGGAAGAAGAGCTAAAAAGAACAGGCTCTTCTCTGACTCAGCCTTTCATCAGAGGGGTTTGTTTCCTCTTGACAGGCGACCCCACGGTACCAACTGCCTTCTAAACGCAGCCCATACAGTCCTCTTCTCTTTGCATGGCAGGAATATTGCCTTTTCTACGTTGCTGCCCAGGGATTCACAATACATATGGAAAAAAAAAAAACACCGAGCTGGTGGTCAATGAGCCAAATTCTAATCTGAGCTCTGGCACAAGTGAGCTGTGTGAACTTAGGCAAATGCCTTAACTTCTGACACTAGCTTCACATCCATAAAATAAATCACTCTATACGATTTCCCCTAGATATCACCAGCCTCCAGAAGTAGATCTCCAGGCCTTTCTTCTAAAGCACCTCTGGGTGGACTCGAACCTCCAACCCTTTGGTTAGCAGCTGAGCACGTTAAACATTTGCACCACCCAGGGACTCCTTTACTAAGGGTAATAACCCTATTTTCATCATCTCACGCTCACGTGTATTACAGCATCTTAGCCCCTGAACTCCCAACCCCCCCCAGCTTCTCTCATAACTATGGAATTCCCTTTCATTCAATTATATAAATTTATCACCTACTTATCTGCCAGATTTATGCTTGGCACTGGGGACAAAAGAGAAAAGGAAAACAATCATGTTCACTGCATCGGGGTGAAATAAGATTTTTATTTAAAGAAGAGAATTCTGATTGCTATGAGGAACATGAAGAGTAGGGTAGCAAGAGTTGAGTGTGGGGAGACAAATTAGAATGCTATTGCAATAGTCAAAGTGAGAGAGGATAGCGTAGCCGTTTTGTTGGAGTGAAGATGGAGGATTCAGTAACTATTTTGGAAGTAGAATTGACCAGGCTCACTAAGGGATTGGGAAGGGTAGATGAAGGACAGAAAGTGAGGTGCCAAAGTGACCCCAGGTTTCTGGTTTGAGCTATTGGGTTGATTGATGGGGAAACCCGGGGAGGAGCAGGTTTGGGGATGGGACTTGTGTGCTCTCTTTGGACACATTCAGCCTGTAAGACATTCAGATGAGATGTCAAGTAGGCAATTGGATATACAAAGCTGAGTGCAGAGAGAGGTTTGAGCTGAGGGTAAACATGAGGGAGCGGTGGAAAAGGAGGAGCTCACCCAGGGAGAGGTCACAAACTGTTATCTCATAGTGATTGATGCTGTCACCCATGAATAGTGTTTGCACCAAGAGTGCTGGCCCCCAAGGGCAGTACTCTTGGGTGTTCATAGGGCACACTGTTTTCTGCAGGCGTCATTGAAGCCAGGCTACGGTCTGCCCAGAGATGGAGCAAATTCTCCCTTCCACCTCTGTGTCCCACTTGGTCACCTAAGCCATAAAGCCGATTATTGGGCCTCTAGTACTCATGAAATCATTCCCAAGCTCTAACACCAACATCTGAGTCCAACCCTGGCTTTTCCCCTCAGGCCAAAATAAAAATAGCTAAAACTATACACCCTCATGCATATGTTCAGCAAACCTGCCCAGACTCATCTGAGACCTCACTTGGGTTTTGGCTGTCCCCACCCCTTATCACTACAACACCATTTAAATAACACTGATTTAAAATGCCTCATTATTAAATTTTCACAAACTTCAGCATCTTCATCTGATTAATGGGCTCAATTTTCTACTTGTTTAGGGGCTTGGTGTTTATGAAATGCCTGATACAAGAAAGCTTGGGAAGGCAGAGGATAAGTTTTTTGTTGTTGTTGTTTTTATCGTTGAGAATATACACAGCAAAACATACACCACTTCAACAGTGTCTTAGCTATCTAGAAATACCACAAGTGGATGGCTTTAACAAACAGAAGTTTTTTCTCACACAATCTAGTAGGCTAGAAGTCCAAATTCAGGGCGCCAGCTCCAGGGGACAGCTTTCTCTGTTGGCTCTGGAGGAAGGTCCTTGTCATCAATCTTTCCCTGGCTTAGGAGCTTCTCCGTGCAGGAACCCGGGGTCCAAAGGATGAGCTCTGTTTCCAGTGCTGCTTTCTTGGTGGTATGAGGTCCCCTGTCTCTCTGCTTGCTTCTGTCTTTTATATCTCAAAAGAGATTGGCTCAAGACACAATCCAACTTGTAGATTGAGCCCTGCCTCATTAACATAACTGCTGCCTATCCCACCTCATTCACATCATAGAGGTAGGATTCACAACACGTAGGAAAATCACATCAGATGACAAAATGGTAGACAATCACACAATACTGGGACTCACACCCTAGCCGAATTGATACACGTATTTTTGGGGGACACAGTTCAGTCCATGACACTTTCTATATGTACAATTCAGTGACATTGATTACATTCTTTGAATTGTGCAACGATTCTCACCTTCCATTTCTGTGTTGTTCCTCTCCCATTAAATAAATTCTTGAGGTCCTAAGGTTCCTATCTAATCTTTCAAGTTGCTGTTGTCACTTTGATCCCATACAAACCAGTTGCTGTCAAGGAGATTCTGACTCATAGTGACCCTATACAGATAAATATTAAAACAGCATCATGCTCAAGGCAGAAATTTTTTACTGGTTAAGCCACTGTTTGATTTTTAGAAGACCTCATGTGATATTTTTTATTTAATTTTTAAAGATGATCTCAGGGCCATAGAGGATGAGTTATTTGTTCTCTATTTGATAAATAGCCTGTTGACCATTGGCTGGTACATCACAATAGAAACAACAATGATAATAAAAACAACAACAACAAAAAGTCATATCTCATGTCAACCTTCACATCTGTATGATGCCAAGTATAACGGAGAAGATTGCTGAGGAGAAGCTTCGGATAAAAAAGGACTTGTGCACAGGGCGAGTATAACAATGACCATGACTTAGACCAGGGAAGAGGGGCATAGAGACCTTCCAGGTCCAGTCAAGAAATGTGCAGAGTCAAGAAAGGAGGTATACTCCATAGGCAACGCAGTGTGTACCTTCTGCCTGGGATGCAGGTCCCTCCTACTCCAGTTTGTACCAGGCTCTAAGATGGGCCTGAGGGAACAAAGAACAAGATACAACCTGACATTATGTGTGTATGGGTGCAAATATGTTGATGTGTAAGTAAATTATTTACTACACGCAATAAGAGCTGTAATAGAAGCAAACACAGAATATCTTGGGAAAGGCAGGGGCTGAGAAAGTAAGAACTCAATACAATGTTCATAGCTGTTCATGGGTCACCCCAAACAGTTGTAAACCGGGGAGGAGACCACCCACCCAGTCCAAGTCCAGATGTTTCCATGTTAAATCTACTGTTCTTAATGAATACATTTTATAACACTTAAAAAAAAAAATCCTATATAAACAATATATCTACATCTCAGAAAACCTTCATCAGGATTGGAGAACGGTTTTCACTGAGCCCATGTAACCTGAGTCTTGAAGTACGTGTAGGAGATCTCCAGGTGGGCAAGGAGTAAGTAAAGGAGGAATATTCTGGGCTAGACGGAGGAATGTGTTCAAATGCACAAGAGTGGAGAAGCATATGGTGTGTCTGGGATAATATTCCCCAAGTATGTGGGACACAACACAGGTGGTACCCAATGGTACCTCACCAGATGAAGCAGGAGAAGATTTTAGGGGGCATGCAGATGCTGTATTAAATAACAATGAATCACTTGATGTGAACATTGTCTACATTTAAAAATAATAATTTTTATTGTGCTTTAAGTGAAAGTTTACAAATCAAGTCAGTCTGTCACATATAAACTTATATATACCTTACTACATACTCCCATTTACCCTCCCCCTAATGAGTCAGCCCACTCCCTCCTTCCAGTCTCTCCTTTCGTGACCGTTTTGCCAGTTTCTAACCCTCTCTACCCTCCCATCTCCCCTCCAGACAGGAGATGCCAACACAGTCTCAAGTGTCCACCTGATACAAGTAGCTCACTCTTCATCAGCATCTCTCTCCAACCCATTGTCCAGTCCCTTCCATGTCTGATGAGTTGTCTTCGGGAATGGTTCCTGTCCTGGACCAACAGAAGGTTTGGGGACCATGACCGCCGGGATTCTTCTAGTCTCAGTCAGACCATTAAGTCTGGTCTTTTTATGAGAATTTTGGGTCTGCATCCCACTGATCTCCTGCTCCCTCAGGGGTTCTCTGTTGTGCTCCCTGTCAGGGCAGTCATCAGTTGTGGCCAGGCACCATCTAGTTCTTCTGGTCTCAGGATGATGTAAGTCTCTGGTTCATGTGGCCTTTACTGTCTCCGTTGTCTACATTTTAATTAATTCCTATCTCTCCTTGCCTAGCAGAATTTCTCAACTGGCTACTAGGATGCTTTCACACTTCTCTTAAAAACTAAATTTCTTTCTTAATAAACAGAGCAGGCTTTAGGCTCAGGTTTCACAGGTAACAGCATCTAGCTAGAGTTTAATATTATTTTGCTTTAATTATATGTATCCTTCTGTTCTATTTATGGCAAATGATAGTGGTTTCCATTTACAGTAGTACTATGAAATTTTCTTTTTAAACAAGGAAGTATAAAAAGTGAGTGATTTAAATATATAGAAAAATATTGAGGTAATAAACACCTATGGTAAGAATTATGACAATGGTATGTAAGTATCTAAAGTTTTAAAAACTCCCTAGAGAGGAAGAACCTAGAGAGGTGAAAAGTTCGCAGTCCGATGTGCTGCTGTCACTAGATTTTTCAAGGATCAAGCAGGGTAAAATGGATAAAGTTTAAAATCAGGCAGTCAGGAGTTCAAATCTTACTTTAGTACTTACTAGCTGGGTGGCCTTGGGTGAGCCCTCTTAAGAGCCCTAAGTCTCACTTCCCTCCCGTTATAAGAAGCATCAGTCTTACAGGAGTAAGAGACAACAAATATGCAGGTCATAAAATTATAGACATTGTTGACCTCCTTTATAACTTTCCAACAAGATTTTCAAGGTTAGTCATGATTGACTCTGACCTAGTTTCTCTAATTCTGTGAGACATTATATCTGCAGAGCTTTCATTGGTTTTAGAAAGGAATCAAATACATTATTTTTCTTTATTTCCCCATTCCCTTATAGAAGTAAGCACTCAGCGCATTGCTCATAGCTGTTCCCAAACCCAAAAAAACCAAACCCATTGCCGTTGAGTCAATTCTGCCTCATACCAACCCCATAGGGGAGAGTAGAACTGCCACACTGGGCATGCAAGGAGCAGCAGGTGGATTTGAACAGCTGACCCTTTGGTTAGCAGCCAAATGCTTAATCACTGTGCCACCAGGGCTCCATAGCTGTTCCCAGGTCATCTTAAGTGATTGTAAGCTGAGAAGGGGACCACCCACCCAGTCCAAGTCAGATGTTTCCACATTAAATTCTAATGTTCTAGCTGAATGCATTTTGTAACACTTTTAAAGTAAATTAAAAAAAAAAAAAAAAACGGTAAAAGCCCTGTATAAGGTCTCTGGAAACCCTGGTGGCATAGTGCTTAAGTAGTACAGCTGCTAACCAAAATGTTGGCAGTTCAAATCCACCAAGTGCACTGTGCAAACACTAGGAGGCAGTTCTACTCTGTCCTATAGGGTCACTATGAGTCAGAATCAACTCAACAGCAACAGGTTTGGTTTTTTCAGTTTTGTATAAGGTCTTTAGGTGGCACAAGGGATCCCTGGTGGCACAGCAGTTAAAGTGCTCAGCTGCTAACCAAAACGTCGGCAGTTCAAACCCACCAGCCACTCCAAGGGAGCAAGATGTGGTGGTCTGCTTCTGTAAAGATTTACAGGCTTGGAAACCCTAGGGAGAAGTTCTACTCTGTCCCATTGTGCCTCTATGAGCCAGAATCGATTCAACAGCAATGTTTTGTTTTGTTTTTTGGGGTGGCACAAATAGTTTGCAGTCAGCTACTAACCTAAAGGTCGATGGTTCAAATCCACCCAGCAGTGCTGGGAAAGAAAAGGCCTGAAGACCTGCTTCTGTTAAGGTTACAGCCAAGAAAACCCTATGGAGCTGTTCTACTCTGTTAGTATGTGGGGTTGCCATGAGTTGGAACTGACTCAATGGCACTAACAACAACAACAAATAAACAATATAGCCACATCTCAGAAAACTTAAAATCACAAGAAAAGGAGAGGAGGAAATCACTTAATCCGTATTCCACAATTCTGGCCCCATCCTTTCAGCCACCTCTCCTCTCCCTGTTCCATGTGTCCCCCTGCCCCCCCGCCCCCCCCATAATGAATAGGGCCTGAAGATGCCTGTGAACTTTGCCAGTGGGACAAACTGCAACTTGGAGCACGACCACCCTGTTCTCTGGCTTTCCCCTTCAAAAATCAAGTGCCTGCTAAGATTTGGAAACCAATAGATATCCTTGTAAGTGTGATACCTTGCCTAAGTAAGCTCTCTTAGCATAGTCTGTTTGAATTCCCAACTTTTATAAAATCATTAAAGTGTGGCATAAAAACAGTGCCATCTCAATCAGAAGCAATGATTTGCATTTTCCAAATTAGGCATTGACTTTTTTTGGAAACCTGTCATTAGAGGATTTTCCGTCAGTTGACCTTTCCTTTCATTTCCTGGAAGTGTTTTATTAAGTGGGCCAACTCATATCACAAAGGAGGACAAATATAGGACCACTGAGAATATCTCACGTACAGTTTTGCAGTTCTAGTTACAAGCACAATGCACAAGCAATTTATGACTCCGTCTTTCCTGGAAACCCTGGTGGTGTAGTGGTTAAGTGCTACGGCTGCTAACTAAAGGATCAGCAGTTTGAATCTGCCAGGTGGTCCTTGGAAACTCTGTGGAGCAGTTCTACTCTGTCCTGTAGGGTCGCTATGAGTCTGAATCGACTCAATGGCACTGGGTTTGGTTTTTTTTGTTTGTTTGTTTCCATCTTTCCCATGGCTACCCATTTCTCCTATACCACCGCCACAAACCAAAACAAACCCATTGCCTTCCGACGCATAGCGAACCTATAGGTCAGGGTAGAGCTGCCCCACAGGGTTTTCAAGGAGCGGCTGGTGGATTCAAACTGACGACCTTTTGGTTAGTAGCCAAGCTCTTAACCACTGTGCCACCAGGGCTCCACCACTGCCACACTTCTTCCTAAATGAACCACCAGATTTAAAAGGATCAGATGTTGCTATTTCTTCTCACAAGTTGGTACAATTCATAAGAGCCATTTTTATAACTACTTTTTCCACAGATTGTAAGGGATGGAATGATAGAAACCTCAAGCAGTAAGAGGAATGCATGATTTTAAATGAGAAATAATCAGACGTTTGCATAGTTTTTAAATACTTATACTCTCACAGGATAGAACCTGTGACTAGAAATCCTAACTGTTGATTGACTAAAAAGACTGAAGCCTGCAGTATTCCACCATGAAACAAAATTACTAGTTACCTCAGAACGGTCTTCACAGCTCATTAATGATCTGTTCAAAATAGTCTACAAAAAAGTTTTTTTTTTTTTTTTACAAATCCTAGTGATATTAGCATCATCGTAAATACATACAAAAAGTCAAATGTACTTCTAGGGCTTCATATTTTTCTTTGTCAAGATATTGATGTTTCAAAATTTGTAGTTGAAGAGGTGGAAAATTATCAAGGAATGCCGAATTTAACTCCGATAGAGTGGTTTAGCCTAGCTACTCAGAAAAAAGAAAAGCACATGGTTCATTGCAGAACTTCAGATTAAACTCAGGCTCCAAATGTTCTCCAAATTTAGGTAAATCCTCACAAGCCTGCTCGCTCTTCTGATTGCCAAGTCTGAACAGCCATAAACAGCAACCAACCTGTGCCTATAATTATGTAAACTAGCCGACACTAAATCGCTAAACAACAAAAGAACAACACGTAGAAGTAAGCACTCATTGACTAAAGATGACATAAACGGAATGATACCTGTTCTTCGGCTCTTTGGTTTCTCAGTGTCGACAAGTATTTCCTAATTGCATGGAGAGGGTATTTTTTGAAATAAGCGAATCTAGACTGAGGCAACAGATTCTCCATAATGGGGAAGGCAAGAGGGCTCTTGTCTGCCTCTCTCTGTCAGCAACCTTATGAAATTTAGAAACTCTGCAGTTCCTCAGTTGCCTAGAGGTTTGCTTGTAGCTCACCCACTTCCCTGCAAACAAAGCAGATTTTCTCCTTGTCCTTGCTGCTTCCTCTTTTAGATAGAGCTCTCGGTGAAACCAGACAGCCTAGTATGAACACCGGGTAAAAGTGTCCTGAAATACAATGCCCCGAGGGCAAGAGGAGCCAGGAGGAATTTAGGGGCTGGTCCACAGAATGCAAATTGCGGCTGTCCTATTTCTAGCGACAGCATTCTGCTGCAAGCTGTGTTAATATTAGCTAGCTGGTGACTTTGCACACCCACAGCCTCTCATGAGGTTTAATCTTAACTCATCTGACAGCTTTTCTGGCTCCTAAAGAGGACATGGCATGCGGTTTTTCTAGTTTCCTTCTAGATGTCTTATTATAACCAACACATAGTCTTCAGCAGCATCTCAGCTCCGAAGTGTCAATTCGTTCAGTCTTGAGAAGAATTGTTTTAGAAGACTTCTAAGAAATTTAACAAATTACCTCCCTCTTCATTGTTATCAAGTTTGGTGTCAGTACTGAAAAGGCTTGGTTTACACTGTGATGCATTATACAACATGCCCAAGAACGAGATACCCCACAGTAATTGAATAATGGCTGCAAACAGATTCTGTTGTGAGTTAAAAAGGCTTCTCTCCTTGAATGCTTATCTCAAATACACAGGCTGAGTCTAGGCACATTGTCACCTCAGGCTTTATGCTGAGTATAAGGGAGAGAAAATGTTAAACATTTAAAAAACACTTTCTGACTATTATAAAAAGGACTCATGCTTTGAAAAAACAAAACATGACAAGAGGTCTGAAGTCCTAGGAGACATGAAATCATAAAATTCAAAGTCCAATATTTTCTTAATACCCTACTGAGGTCTCAGGGTTTCTAAACAGCCCATTCTTCAAAATAGGCTTTGTTATTTTATTGTCCTTTTTAACTTTGCAGTAGCTGGTTCATTTGATGGAAACAATTGATTTCTGTAAAGGGCTGTCCTGTAGAGGCTAGGCTAGACCAAAAAAAAAAAAGTTGCTGTCAAATGGATTCTGACTCATAAGTACCCTGTAGGCCACAGTAGAACTACCCCATTGGGTTTCCAAGGAAGCAGACTGCCACATCTTTCTCCTGCAGAGTGGCTGGTGGGATTTGAACCTACGACCTTTCTGTTGGGCAGCTGAGTGCTTTAACCACTGCGCCATCAAGGCTCCTTCTAGGCTAGAGGTGAATCAATAGTCTGAAGGCTCAGAGATTTGCTTTAGGTAGAACAAAAAAAAAAACCAAACCCACTGTGACCTCATAGCACAGGGTAGAACTGTCACATAGAATTTCCAATGAGCACCTGGTGGGTTTGAACTGCTGACCTTCTGGTTAATAGCTACAGCACTTAACCACTGTGCCACTAGGGTTTCCTTTAGGTAGAAAGAGAGGTCTTTTTACTTCTTCAGAGAAAACACCGCAGGTGTAGGGTAGAGTAGTGGGCAGGGAGAGCTGGTGAACCTGTGTTGCAGCCTGAGCTGTGGATGGCCTCCCTGACACTCCAGGCTGGGCCACCTGCCTTCAGGGAACACACTTGATGAGCCTAATGTGGCTGAGCTATGAGCAGTCCAGGCCATTTGGCAGGCTGGCAGCCGGCCCACTTGCAAGGTGATCTTTCAGTCTCACCAGCGCCGGGCATGCAATTCCAAGAAGTCATTTACATAATGCTGCTGGGGCTGGCTCTGAGGAGGAGGTCCTGCCCTCCTGTCACCTCCCCAGGTGCACTGCTACTGGCTTACAGAGGCTCTGCTTGTCCTCCTGTGTATGCTGGAGGCAGCTGGCTCTAATGAGGGCAAGAGAGAAGCGCCGTCTTCTGAGCTGCTGGAATGCTAAGGGCACAGTGCTGTGTGCTCCCTGCCAGCTCACAGTCCAGCAAAAGAAGCTTGGAATCCTGACTCCCTGGGTCAACTAGAGGCCCTGGAAAGAGCGGTAGCCCCAGGGACAGTGGGAGAAAGTAAAGGTGCCATTCACACACACCCTCTAGGAATCATTAGCAGCCCTTGCTTCCCTTTTTTTAAATACCTAAACCTGCTGAGGTGCCTCTTACCATGGGCAGAAGCCAGCAGCCTGCCAAACAAACACCTACAGCGTGGCCGGTGATCCAAGCCTTTTCCCAAGGGACTAATGCAAAGCAGGCCTCATTTCAGATGGCTATTTCCTCTGGGTTGAGAAGAGTGATGAAAAGAGATGGGGAGGGAGGAGAAAATGAACAACCCCCAAAACAAAAACAAAACTCTGTCCTGACTAGACTGAGCATAAAATAGACATAATAATTAAATAAATGCAACCAAAATTCCCTTAGGTGTTCAACTGATAACAAATATATCTAAAATCTAATGTGGCTTTTGCATCAGGCACTGTGCTAAATTCTTTACATGTATCATCTCACGTAATCCTTTAGCACTCTCTAGGGAAACTGAGGCTCAGAGAAGTTAAAAAAATGTACCAAGGTCACACAGCTCCAAAGCAGAGAAGAATAGATTTCAGCTAGATAGGCCTGAGTCCTGAGCCTCCATTCCGAACCAGCACAGCCTCTTAAACCACGTGCAGAAATGGATTTCTGAGGACATCCCTACATGTTAACCTGCAGAAGGAAAGGCATGGAGTTGCCTTGTTAAAGAGAAATACATATGTAGACTGCTAGAAATTTACAGACTAAGACTATTAGACTAGAGGTCCAGGTACATCTTCATGAAACATTACACAACTTCCTTTCCTGAATTCTCTAAAAATCAGGTTTTGTGGCGGTGATGTGGGTAGTGAGCTGAGCATTATAAATACCAAAACTGTTACCATTGAGTTGATTTCGACTCATGGTAACCCCATGTGTTACAGAACAAAACTGAGCTCTGTGGGGTTCTCTTGGCTGTAATCTTTATGGAAGAGATTGCCAGGCCTTTCTTGCATGGCACCACTGGGTAGGTTCAAACTGCTAACCTTTTGACTTGCAGTTGAATGCAAACCGTAATACTTATTACCTATCTTTTTTTTTTTTTATTGTTGTGGTTGTAAATACATATATAGCACAACATTTGCCAATTTCATTATCTCGTAAACATTCCTTTATGACTCTGGTGAGCTTGAAAAGAAGCTCTGTTCTTAGATTTCATTTTTCTGCTTCCCAAATTTTGAAAACTACTGCAACTTCAGTTTCTGTTTGACATAGATTGTAACGGTCCTCTCAATAATCCATACAAATGTAAATGTGGGATCTTATACACCTTATTTCTTAGGTGGGAGTTATCTTCCCCTTGTGCATACAATATGGACATCTCTGCCTGGAGGAGTGCCATTTTTGATTGCCACTTGTGACTAACTCAGTTGCCTTGGTGAAAGGCAGCAGACCAGAGTCCTACTCTGTGGCAACAATGTACTTCTGGAAGGACCAAAAGAGCCCAGTGCATCTGCCTCTGCTGATAAAAGGCTTATTCTGCCCCCTGCAAAGTAGCACAGCAGAGAGTAGAAGCAATTACCTCTCATTCCCACAACTCACTCCCATTTCTTATTCTCTGTTCAATAGGAAAATAACCAACAGAAACCGTGAGCCCAGGAGAGTCATAGATCAAAGCTGCAGTCCCACTGTGAAAGGACATGCCATGTGTACTTTTTGGTTTCTAAGAATTCCCTGCCTTTTTCACAAATGGCTTAAAATGTGAGATATCCCAATTATTTTCTCTTAAAGTGTAGTTTAAGAGGTTAAAGAAATGCCAGAAAAAAATAGTGGCAAGGGGTGAGGAGAGAGGTATTTTACAGTTTATTCTTTTCAAATGTTGGAGACAATGGGATGAAAATGTGGGTTTGTGAAATTACCTGGCACTGTGCATTGCACACAGCAGGTATGTCATTAATGCATGCAAATACATATTTTTTTTAAAGCAGAATGGCAAGGAGAAAAGAATGAGATCCAAGCATTAAATTCAGGTTGAAAAACAGGAAAGGAAACTGAGAAAATGTGTCTTGAGGATACCCTGTGTTGACTGAGTTTCCAAAATGCATCAGGACCAAAACTGAAACTCCACTAATCTCCTTCCAATCAGTGCTGTGAGTTTCCACCAGAAAAATACTCCATTCTCCGGGAATTAATCCAGCCCAGATACAGAGTGAAGGGCAGACAGGCAGAATGATGGAGAAGCTGCTAGCCCAGGAAACAGAACCCATTTTTTATTATGAATTCCACTGAGAAATCTCTCATCCCACCAGGTCTGGATATTGGCCCAGTCTCTTGCTCCCCCAAGGACAGTATTAAATGAAATCAAAAGAGAGGAGAGGAAAGCATTTAGCACTGTTGCTCAGGACAAATTCATACAGCACCAACAGTCCACCTTTTTGTGTGATTAAAGTGCTTCTACTACATCACATGACGTTTTCTTTATTCCTCTGTGTATTGGTTAAGGTTATGTTTCAACTTGGCTAGGCCATGCTTCCCAGTGGTTTAGCAGATATTATGTAATCATCCTCCATTTGGTGATCTGGTGTCTGGGGAGTTTCCTTGGGGTGGGGGGGTGGCCTTGTCATGGATCGAATTGTGTCCCCCCCAAGTATCTGTCAACTTGGCTAGGCCGTGATTCCCAGTACTGTGTGATTGTCTACCATTTTGTCACCTGATGTGATTTTCCTATGTGTTATAAATTCAATCTCTATGATATTAATGGGATGGGATTAGTGGTCGTTATGTTAATGAGGCAGGACTCAATCTACAAGATTAGGTTTTGTCTTAAGCCAATCTCTTTCGAGATAGAAAAGAGAGAAGTGAGCAGAGAGATATGGAGACCTCATACCACCAAGAAACCAGAGACAGGAGAACAGTGTGTCCTTTGGACCCAGGGTTCCTGCACTGAGAAGCTCCTCAACCAGGGAAATTTGATGACAAGGACCTTCCACCAGAGCTGACAGACAGACAAAGCTTTCACCTGGAGCTGACACCCTGAATTCGGACATCTAGCCTCCTAGATTGTGAGAGAATAAATTTCTCTTTGTAAAAGCCATCCTCTTTTAGTATTTCTGTTATAGCAGCACTAGAGAACTAAGATAGGCCTGTATTCAATACATGTTCCGGCAAAGCTCAGCCTCTCTTGATCCTGGATCTGACTCATCATCCTCTGACCTCTGGTTCTTGGGCTGTGAGCCAGCAGTCTGCTGTCTGACCTGCAGATTTTGGGTTTGTCAGCCCCTGCAAAGAGTGTTGGGAGAAGCCTCCAGCCTGAGACCTGACTGGCAGATTTGGGACTTGCCAGCCTCCACAACTGCGTGAGCCATTTCCTTGTACATTCTATAAAGGCAAATATGAATAAAAACTAGTACATTCTATAAAGGCAAATACGAATAAAAACTAGTACATTCTATAAAGGCAAATACGAATAAAAACTAGTACATTCTATAAAGGCAAATACGAATAAAAACTAGTACATTCTATAAAGGCAAATACGAATAAAAACTAGTACATTCTATAAAGGCAAATACGAATAAAAACTAGTACATTCTATAAAGGCAAATACGAATAAAAACTAGTACATTCTATAAAGGCAAATACGAATAAAAACTAGTACATTCTATAAAGGCAAATACGAATAAAAACTAGTACATTCTATAAAGGCAAATACGAATAAAAACTAGTACATTCTATAAAGGCAAATACGAATAAAAACTAGGAAGGGACTCCCCACCTTCTTCCCCTTTTCTTTCAGTATTGGCTTTAGAAAACCTGTGATTTATAAATTCTTTCTCTGTCTCTTTGGAAAGAATGTAAATGTAGGATGCTTCCTCGAGGACCAAGGAGTCATTTCTTTAGAAATGTGATCATCAAGGAAGATAGCGTTCCTATTTCCTAGTTTCTATGACTTCAGGTGGTATCAGGCTCCAAATTGCAAACCGACCTCCAGCCATAAAGATATGAGATCTTGAGTGGGTTGTATCCACTTAGCTGTTTAAAAGAGTTAAGATTCCTTTCTGTCTTTGCAAGCTCTTTAGTGATCGACTGTGATGTATCACATTCTGGTTTAATGCTTATTCAGTAATCAAAGTGTTTGCTTTCTCTTCTATCTTTGTGAAGAGGTTTTCTAGGTTGGGAGCAGATTTTGTTTTTAATTAAATTTCCCAAATGCCTTTGCCATGCGGGGAGTAGTTATCTTACATCCACATATGGTACATTTTTACTTTCCCCAATCCAAATTCAAAATTCCTGTATGGTTCGGTTACAACCACAAATCAACAACTCTGATGTTTTTTATTGCTCTATGAACTATACAACTTTTATGCCTTCTGATTTTCAGTTTCAAGTATTAACTTCTCAAATCTAACAATAACTCTGCCCCCACAGAACACATGTTGTCCCTTGAGAAAAAAAGACTCTTTTTTTTTTTTTCCTGCTTAGTTTAGGCCAAACTTGAATATGCGTGAGAATCACCTGGAAAGTTTCTGGAAGGACAGGCTGATTGCCCAGAGTTTCTGACTTAGTAGGTCTAAAACTGTCATAACTGCTTTGGTGATGCTACTTCTGCTGGTCTGGGGACTCACTGGTTTAGGCGCTGTCTGGTATGGACATGGCTGTTGAGGGATTTCTCAAGTGAAGTTTAAGGACAGATGCCCTGTTTGCTGGAGCACTTTGAAAGCTTCCATCAGATCCACATGCTGAAATGCACTTCCCCAGTACTGGTGCTTTCCCCAGGGGAGCAGCCTTCCCTTCTCACAGCCACTCTCCCAAGAGTGGGCTCCTGCAGTCATCAGGCTTCACGTGGGCCTCCTACCAAGTTCTGTCTTCTCAGTGATATCTCTGACTAGTATCGGATTGGTCTCAAACACTCTCACTCAGTTCCTCTTATCAAGTTGCAGCAGCACTATTGTTAGCATTAGCTCAGGAAGATCAATCTTTAAGTCTAGGACCAGAAACTTCAGGCAGTTCTCCCCAATACTCCCTTCCTCTTCTGCCACTAGCTTTTTGTCCCATTCAAATTGGGAAAGGAGGAATCTTAGACCTGTAACCATGAGCCCCCTCACCACCAAGAATCTTGAAAACCATGGCCCTCAAGCATCATCTGCTCCTCCCTGTCTTCAAAGTGACTGTGTTTTTGGATGGATCCTCCACTAACCCCATCTCCTTTCAATCAGGCATGAGAGTTTCCACTGCAGATATAACTGCAAACTATTCCTGTAACAGAAACATAAAAAGCTCCCAACAAGCTTACCATTTCTGGTGGATTTGGGGGCAGGTCTTTGGAGCGATGTTGCCTCAAGACTTGATTTTCCTCCACCTTCCCCTCAGCAGCCACGCTTTGTTATCTCTAGGGTGGGCAGCAAAAAGTCTTTCCTTTTAAGGAGAAGAGATCAAATGGTTCAGCCTCTGGGGAACTTATAAATTGGTGGGCATGCTATCTATAATTCTGTATGAGAACTGATAAAATGGTTTTAGAAATAAGAAAATGAATTTAAGTGTTTGAATAGTTTTGTCTAAATGGGAGGATGGAGTAAGGGGGTAGTGAGACAGGTTTGAAAGTAAAGGATGTAACTGAAAACAGAAGTCTGATTGGGCTAGACTTACCTTGGCAGGTGATGACTGTTGGAATTAGAGAAGTGGTCCCTACTCTCATTTCTTGCAAGTGGCTGGAAAACACGGTGCCTCAGATGATCCTCTAATCCTTGTCTTGGTATCTGGCGGGGAGGCCAAAGTCTGAGGTGTTTACTTGGGTAGCTCACCCAATTCTCACACCCACCTCCTGTGAGAACCACAGTTGGGGTTGAGGGTAGGAGTTGAAGGAGGTGGCAGCCAATGTTATCTAAAAGAAAGATAATGTGCATGCAATTTGAGATAGAGAAATTGCTTGTCACAGCAAAGCTTATAAAGTCATATTCTGCTACACTATTATTCATGAATTTTTTAAGCACAAAAGGAAATTACATTACACATGCAAATGATCTATGTCTTCCCTGAGCTGGATCACCAAGGAGAATTAATATTGGTCCAACACAGACTACAAACAGGTACAATAACCTGGGTGATGATCACCGAGATATAAATGTATGTTTGTTGCCAAAATCTTGGATAGCAAAGTCAAGAATGTATGTATGTGATTATTATGTATTTATTTATTTTTACCTAAGAAGGGGAGCATTAACTCTCCCCAAGAGACTGGTTAGGAGTTCCCTAGACCCTTACTACTCAGTGTAGTCCATGCACTAGTAGCAGCAACATCACTTGGTCCTGGAGACCTACTAGAAATGCAGAATCTCAGGCCCCACCCAGGACCTATGAAACAGAATCTGCATTTTGACTAGATCCCCAGGTTATTCATATGCAAATGAAAATTGGAGACCACATTGCCAAGAAATACAGGACTCCTAAAGGACAATGGATAAGTAAGACTGAAAAAGAATTGTTGCCTTTGAATTGTGGTGTTGGCGAAGAATATTGAATATAGCATGGATTGCCAAAAGAATGAACAAATCTGTCTTGGAAGAAGTACGACCAGAAGGCTCCTTAGAAACAAGGATGGTGAGGCTATGTCTCATGTACTTTGGACACATTATCAGGAGGGATCAGTCCCTGGAGAAGGACGTCATGCTTGGTAAAAGTAGAGGGTCAGTAAAACAGAAGAAACCCCTCAATGAAGTGGATTGACACAGTAGCTACAACAATGGGCTCAAGCATAACAATGACGATGAGGATGGCACAGGACAGGGAAGTGTTTTGTTCTGTTGTACACAGGTTTGCTATGAGTTGAAACTGACTCAATGGCACCTAACAGCAACAACAACAAAGATGCCCTAGTGACACAAATGGTTAAGTGCTCAGGTGCTAACTGAAAGTTTGATGGTTCAAACACACCCAGTGGTGCCGGGAAAGAAAGGCCTGGTACTCTGCTTTGGTAAAGATTACAGACCAGAAAACCCTATGGAGTTCTACTTTGTAACATATGGAGTTGTCACGAGTTGCAATCGACTGAACAGAAACAGTGTGTTAGCT
The DNA here is from genome assembly GCF_030014295.1 of Loxodonta africana. Classification (NCBI taxonomy): domain Eukaryota; kingdom Metazoa; phylum Chordata; class Mammalia; order Proboscidea; family Elephantidae; genus Loxodonta; species Loxodonta africana. The sequence continues at coordinate 11,156,869 of NC_087368.1, read as the reverse complement.
ACCTAGTGCTGCTATAGCAGAAATACCACAAGTGTGTGGCTTTAACAAACAGAAATTTATTCTCTCATAATTTAGGAAGCTAGAAGACTGAATTCAGGGAGTCGGCTCTAGGGAAAGGCTTTCTCTGTCTGTCAGCTCTGGGGGAAGCTCCTTGTCATTAATCTTCCTCTAGTCTAGTAAATTCTCACCGCAGGAACCCTGGATCTAAAGGACATGCTCTTCTCCTGGCTCTTCTTTCTTGGTGGTATGAGATCCCTCTCCTCTCTGCTCTAGTGCCTCTTTTATATCTGAAAAGAGAGTGAGTCAAGATATAACCTAGTCATGTAGATGGTGTCCTGCCTCATTAACATAACTACCTCTAATCCTGCCTTATTAATCTTATAGAAAGGATTTATAACACACAGAATAAATACATCAGATCACAAAATGGAGGACAACCACACAATACTGGGAATCATGGCCTAGCCAAGTTGACACACATTTTTGAGGGGATACAATTCAATCTATAATATTCCACATTTTGGTCCCCCCAAATTCATTTCCTTGCAACGTGTAAAACACTCACACCATTGTATAATCTCAAAAGTCCAAAATCTCATCTTCTGCAAAATTATTCTTCATCTGTGAAATCTAAAATACAAGTTATCTGCTTCCAGAATACAATGGTGGAATAGGCACAAGGTGGACATTTCTACTACAAATGGGAGAAATTGGAAAATTGGAGGGAAAAAACAGATAAGCGGCACCAAGTAAGTTAGTAGAATACATTACATTAACTCTCAAGGCTTGAAAATAATCCTCTCTTGTCTGAGACTATATAGGCTATGGCCCTGCCCTCCAGACTCCGGGTGTTGGCCACACTCTCGGGATTCTGGGTAAAGGCGCCTCAGCCCTCGGCTTTAGCTCTACCTTCTAGGCACACTGAAATGGCAACTCTGCTCCCTTGCATTTGGGTGTCCCCATTCTCCTAGGCTGTTGAGTGGTAACCCAACCCCCTCAGCCCCTGAAGTCCCTGTTCTTCTGCCCCTAGGGCATGGCAGCCCTGCTCCCCTCAGCTTTGGGCAGTGGATCTGGCCCCATCCCACTACTACTGGTGAAAGGCAACCTCACACTCTGGAACCCAGTTGGTGAAGATCTGACTCTTTGTAACCTGGGAGGCCGTGGTCCCACCCATTGAGACCCCAGAGGTTGTGGCCTTCCCTTTGAGACTGAAGCAGCTCTGCATCCTTTGTTCCTTGTCTCTTCACCTACTGCTTCCTCGTTCCTTGGTCTTTTGGCCCCTCAGCCCCTCAGGGCCTCTTGGGCTGGCCTGGCTTTTGCCCTGCTCAAGCAAGCGTTACAAAACTCTTCAGCTCTAGCAGTAAGTGCCCAGAGGCACTCCACTCCACCAGGAAGCCCCCTGCCCAAAGGCACTCAGCTGTCTTGCAATGAGAGTCAGCTGTCTCCTAGTTCTGATGCTGCCGATTCTCTGCTGCTGCTTCTTGCCTTCTGCGCCATCTCCAGTGTCAAAACTCTCCTCCCTTTCTTCAAAGCCCTCTTGAGGATAGCCTTTGAAGTCCATAATTTCACCAATAGCCTCTTCAAAGCAATCTAGGCTTTTACTATTAGGCACTTTAAAACTCTTCCAGGCTCTACCCATTCACAGTTTCAAAACCGCTTCCAAATTTAATGTATCTGTTAGAGCAGTACCCCACTCTCCTGCTACAAAATTCTGTCTTAGTTATCTAGTGCTACTATAACAGAAATACCACAAGCGGATGAATTTAAAAAGAGAAATTCATTCTCTCACAGTTTAGGAGGCAAGCAATCTGAATTCAAGGTGCTAGCTCCAGGGGAAGTCTTTCTTTCTCTGTCAGCTCTGGGGGAAGTTCCTTGTTAGCAATCTTACCCTGGTCTAGGAGCTTCTCAGGGCAGGGACCTTGGGTCCAAAGGACATGCTCTGCTCCTGGCTCTACGTTCTTGATGGTAGGACGTTCCTCTCCCCTCTGCTCACTTTTCTCTTTTATATCTCAAAAGGGATTGAATCAAGATACAGCTTAATCCTGTAGATGGTGTCCTGCCTCATTAACATAACTGCCTCTAATCCTGCCTCATTAACATCATAGAGGTTAGAATTTACAACACCTAAGATGAACACATCAGGTCACAAATTGGAGAACAACCACACAGTACTGGAAATCATGGCCTAGCCAAGTTGACATACATATTTGGGGGGAAACAATTCAATACATAATGAACAGGTTTGTGTGTTTGTTTTTGTTTTAATATTCCTATTGCTCTCAGCATATAACTGTATCCTGCTGTTGTTGTTGCTGGTGCTGTCAAGTCGGTTCCAATTCATAGCGACCCTATGTAAAACAGAACAAAATGCTGCCTGGTTCTGCGCCATTTTCACAATCATTGCTATGTTTGACTCCATTGTTGCAGCCACTGTGTCAATCCATCTCTTTGAGGGTCTTGCTCTTTTTCACTGACCCTATATGTTACCAAGCATGATGTCCTTCTCCAGGTCCCTCCTGATAACTTGTCCAAAGTATATGAGATGAAGTCTTGCCATCCTTGCTTCTCGGGAGCATTCTGGCTGTACTTCTAAGGCCAATTTGTTCCTTCTTCTAGCTGTTGTTTTTAGGTGCCATCGAGTCAGTTCCAACTCATAGTGACCCTAGAGTTAGAGTCAAACTGCCCATAGAGTATCCAAGGAGTGGCTGGTAGATTCGAACTGCTGAACTTTTGGTTAGCAACCAAGCTCTTAGCCACACCACCACCAGGGCTGTATCCTTCTGGTATATTCTATATTCTTCACAACCATAATTCAAAGGCATTACTTCTTCTTCAGTCTTCCTTATTCATTGTCCAGCTTTTCCATGCATATGAGGTGATTGAAAATACCACAGCTTGGGTCACTCACATCTTAGTCCTTAAACTGACATCCTTGCCTTTTAGCACTTTAAAGAGGTCTTTTGCAGCAGATTTGCCCAATGCAATATGTATTTTTTTTAATTTTTATTGTCTTTTAAGTGAAACTTTACAAATCAAATCAGTGTGTCATACAAAAATTTATATACACCTTGCTATATACTCCTAATTGCTCTTCCCCTCATGAGACAGCCTGCTCCTTCCCTTCACTCTCTCTTTTTCTGTCCATTCCGCCAGCTTCTAGCTCTCTCTGTCCTCTCATCTCAAGTGTCTACTTGATCCGAGAAGCTCATTCTTCACCAGTATCTTTTTCTATCCCATTGTCCAGTCCAATCTCTGTCTGAAGAGTTGGCTTTGGGAATGGTTCCTGTCCTGGGCTAATGGAAGGTCTGGGGGCCACGACCACCAGGGTCCTTCTAGTCTCAGTCAGACCATTAAGTCTGGTCTTTTTATGAGAATTTGAGGTCTGCATCCCACTGCTCTCCTGCACCCTCAGGTGTTCTCTTTTATGTTCCCTGTCAGGGCATTCACCAGTTGTAGCCAGGCAGCATCTAGTTCTTCTGGTCTCAGGCTGATGTAGTCTCTGGTTTATGTGGCCCTTTCTGTCTCTTGAGCTCATAATTACCTTGTATCCTTGGTGTTCTTCATTCTCCTTTGGTCCAGGTGGTTTGAGATCAATTGATGCATCTTAGATGGCTGCTTGATAGCATTTAAGATCCCAGATGCCACTTTCCAAAGTGGGATGCAGAATGTTTCTTAATAGATTTTATTATGCCAATTGACTTAGATGTCCCCTGAAACTACAGTCCTCAAACCCCACCCCAACTATGCTGGCCTTTGAAGCATTCAGTTTATTCAGGAAACTTCTTTGCTTTTGGTTTAGTCCAGTTGTGCTGACCTTGCCTATATTGTGTGTTGTCTTTCCCTTCAGCTAAAGTAGTTCTTATCTACTATCTAATTAGTGAATACCTTTTTCCCTCTCTCTCTCCCGCCTCCCTCTTGTAACCATCAAAGAATATTTTCTTCTCTGTGTAAACTATTACTCAAGTTCTTATAATCGTGGTCTTATACAATATTTGTCCTTTTGCAGCTGACTGATTTTACTAAGCATAATGCCTTCCAGATTCCTCCATGTTATAAATGTTTCATAGATTCAATGCTGTTCTTTATCAATGCATAATGTTCCATTGTGTGAATATACCATAGTTTATTTATCCATTCATCTGTTGATGGGCACGTTGGTTGCTTCCACCTTTTCGCTATTGTAAACAGTGCTGCAATGAACATGGGTGTGCATCTGTGCTTATAAAGGCTCTTATTTGTCTAGGATATATTCCAAGGAGTGGGATTGGTGGATCCTATGGTAGTTCTATTTCTAGCTTTTTAAGGAAGCGCCAAATAGATTTCCAAAGTGGCTCCACCATTTTACAGTCCCACCAGCAATATATAAGTGTCCCAGTCTCTCCACAACCTCTCCAACATTTATTATTTTGTGTTTTTTGGATTAATGCCAGGCTTGGAGTGAGATGAAATCTCATTGTAGTTTTGGTTTGCATTTTTTTTAATGGCTAATGATTGTGAGCATTACCTCATGTATCTGTTAGCTACTTGAATGTCTTCTTTAGTGAAGAGTCTGTTCGTATCCTTTTGCCCATCTTTTAATTGGGTTATTTGTCTTTTTGTAGTTGAGTTTTTGCAGTATCATGTAGATATTAGAGATCAGGTGCTGGTCAGAAATGTCATAGCTAAAAACTTTTTCCCAGTCTGTACGTAATCTTTTTACCTTTTGGTGAAGTCTTTGGATGAGCATAGGTGTTTAATTTTTAGGAGCTCCCAGTTATCTAGTTTTTCTTCTGCATTCTTAATAATGTTTTGTGTACTGTTTATGCCATGTGTTAGGGCTCCTAACATTGTCCCTATTTTTTCTTTCATAATCTTTATCATTTTAGATTTTATATTTAGGTCTTTGATCCATTTTGAGTTCATTTTTGTGCATGGAGTGTGGTATGGGTCTTGTTTCTTTTGCAGATAAACAGTTATGCCAGCACCACTTGTTAAAAAGACTGTCTTTCCCCCATTTAACTGATTGGGGCCTTTATCAATCTGTATGCCCTTTATTTTTTTATCTAGCCTAATTGCTCTGGCTAGGACCTCCAGCACAATGTTGAATAAGAGTGGTGATAAAAGGCAACCTTATCTGGTTCCCGATCTCAAGGGAAATGCTTTCGGACTGTCTCCATTTAGGATCATGCTGGGTATTGGCTTTGTGTAAATGCCCTTTATTATGTTGAGGAATTTTCCTTCTATTCCTATTTTGCTGAGAGTTTTTATCATGAATAGGTGTTGAACTTTGTCAAATGCCTTTTCTGCATCATTTGATAAAATCATGTAATTCTTGTCTTTTGTTTTATTTATGTGGTGGATTACATTAACTGCTTTCTAATATTGAACCACCCCTGCATACCAGGTGGCTGTCTTCCAAATTTATTGGCATAGACAAGTGAGTACTTCCAGCATTGCATCCATTTTTTGAAACATCTCAATTGGCATTCCGTCAATTCCTGGAGCCTTGTATTTTGCTAATATCTTCAGTGCAGCTTGGACTTCTTCCTTCAGTATCATCAGTTCTTGATCATATGCTACCTCCTGAAATGGTTGAATGTCAACCAATTCTTTTTGGTACAGAGACTGTATTTCTTCCATCTTCTGATGCTTCTTGTGGCATTTAATCTTCCCTATAGAATCCTTCAATATTGCAACTTGAGGCTTGAATTTTTCTTCAGCTCTTTTGGCTTGAGAAATGTTCTTTTGGTTTTCTATCTTCAGGTCTTTGCACATTTCATTATAATACTTTCCTTTGTCTTCTAGAGCCACCATTTGAAATATTCTGTTCAGCTCTCTTATGTCATCATTTTCTCTTCTTGTTTTAGCTAATCTATGTTCAAGAGCAAGTTTCAGAGTCTCTTCTGATATCAGTTTTGGTGTTTTCTTTATTTCCTGTCTTTTTAATGACCTCTTGTTTTCTTCACGTGTGATGTCCTTGCTTCATTCAACAGCTCGTCTGGTCTTTGGTTGTTAATATTCAATGCATCAAATCTATTGTTTTAAACATTCTCCAACCCACTTTGGCGAGTGGAATCTGGGGTCTTAAATGCTAGCAAGTGGCCATCGAAGATACATCAATTGGTCTCAACACATTTAGAGAAGGGAGAATGTAGAACACTAAAGACACAAGGTAAAAATGAGCTGAAGAGACAGAGAGCAGCACATAAACCAGAGACTACATCAGCCTGAGACCAGAAGAACTAGATGGTGCCTGGCTATGTCCGATGACCGCCCTAACAGGTAACACAACAGAGAATCCCTGATGGAGCAGGAAAACAGTGAGATGCAGACCTCAAATCCCTGTAAAAAGACCAAACTTAATGGTCTGACTGAGTCTAGAGGGATCCCAGAGGTCATGGTCCCTGGACCTTCTGTTAGCCCAAGAGTAGAACCATTCCCAAAGCCAACTCTTCAGACAGGGATTGGACTGGAGTATAGGACAGAAAATGATACTTTGGAGGATTGAGCTTCTTGGCTCAAGTAGACACATGAGACTATGTGGGCAGCTCCTGTCTGGAGACCAGAGGAGAAGGCAGAAGGCGACAGGAGCTGGTTGAATGGACATGGGGAATACAGGGTGGAGAGGAGGAGTGTGCTGTCTCATTAGGGGGAGAGCAGCTAGGAGTACATAGCAAGGTGTATATAAGTTTTTGTATGAGTAACTGACTTGATCTGTAAACTTTCACTTAAAGCACACACACACAAAAATCTCAAGATGGTCTGTAAATTCAAGTGGGATATTCTCAAGGTTATACTTTGGTTCTCATGGACTTGGTCTAATATTCTTCAGCTTCAACTTGAACTTGCACATGAGCAATTGATGATCTGTTCCACAGCTGGCCCCAGGCCTTGTTCTTGCTGATGATATTGAGCTTTTCCATCGTCTCTTTCCACAGATGTCATCAATTTAACTCCTTCATCTTGGCAAGGTCTACGTGTATAGTTAGTTGCTATTTATGTGATTTAAAAAAGGTATTTGCAATGAAGAAGTTGTTGGTCTTACAAAATTCTATCAGGTGATCTCCAGAGTCATTTCTATCACAAAGGCTGTATTTTCCAACTACCAGTCCTTTTTTGTTTCCAACTTTCACATTCCAATCGCCAGTAGTTATCAATGTGTCTTGATTGCATATCGATCAATTTCAGACTGCAGAAGTTGGTAAAAATCTTCAATTTCCTCATCTTTGGCATTACTGGTTGGTTCATAAATTTGAATAGTAGTCATATTAACTGCTCTCCCTTGGGATATATGGATATTATCCTATCACTGACAGCGTCGTACTTCAGGATAGATTTTGAAATGAATGTGATACCATTCCTCTTCAAAATGATTCAAAAGGGCCAATTCCAGTCCATTTCAGTTCACTAATGCCTAAGATATTGATCTTTCTGCATTCCATTTCATTTTTGACAACTTCCAGTTTTCCAAGATTCGTACTTCCTACATTCCATGTTCTGATTATTAACAGATGTTTGCAGCTGTTTATTCTCATTTTGTGTTGTGCCACATCAGCAAATGAAGGTTCCAAAAGCTTGACTCCATCCACATCATTAAGGTCGACTCTACTTTGAGGAGGCAGCTCTTCTCTAGTCATCTTCTGAGTGCCTTCCAACCTGAGGGGCTCATCTTTTGGCACTATATCAAACAATGTTTCTCTGCTAGTCATGAGGTTTTCAATGGCCAATTTTTTAAAGAAGTAGATTGCAAGGATCTTCTTCCTAGTCTGTCTTAGTCTGGAAGCTTCACTGAATCCCGTCAATCAAGAGTGACCCTGCTAGTATTTGAAATACTGGTGACAAAGCTTCCAGCATCACAGCAACACACAAGACACCACGATAGGACAAACGACACAAGATAAACATACAAAAATTGGTTGTATTCCTGTATGCCAATAAAGAGAACTATGAAAGGGAAATCAGGTAAACAATACCATTTATATAAAATCACGTTGTTGTCAAGTCGATTCTGACTCATATTGACCCTACAGGACAGAGTAGAACTGCCCCATAGAGTTTCCAAGGTGTGGCTGGTGGATTCGAACTGCAGGCCTTTTCATTAGCGGCTGTAGCTCTTAACCACTGTGTCACCAGGCTCCACCATTGTAGCCCCTAAAAAAATAAAATACTTAGGAATAAATCTAACCAGGGATATAAAAGATCTATACAAAGGAAACTACAAAACACTACTGCAAAAAACTGAAAAAGGGATCACAATAAAGGGTCCCAGGCAGAGCATGAAAAAATATATATATATATATATAGAACAAAATTCTAACTCACAAAAAAGACCGGACTTACTGGTCTGATAGAGACTGCAGAAACCCCAAGAGTATGGGCCTGGGACACCCTTATATCTCGGTATGAAAGTCATGAAGTTCACACTTCAGCCAGAGATTAGACAGGCCTATAAAACAAACAATAACACATGCAGTTCAACCATGTATACGAGATTGAATGAGCACACCAGCCCAAAACAAAGACAAGAAGGCAGGAAGGGAATAGGAAAGCTGGATGAATGGAAATGGGAAACCCAAGGTCAAGAAGGGGAGCATGCTGATGCATGGAGAGGTTGGCAACCAATGTCACAGAACGATATGTGTATTAACTGTTTAATGAGAAACAAATTTGCTCTGTAATCTTTCACTTAAAGCACAATAAAATAATTAAAAAAAAACCCTAATTTGGGAGGGAGGGAAATATGTTTTCAATTAAAGCCTTTGAAATTTTTCATGTAGTTTTACTACACTGATTCTCAAACTTTTACGTGCACGGGAATCACCTAGTAGGTCTGGAGAAAGCCCAAGATTCTGCATTTCTAGCATGTTCCAGGGTGATGGATGTTCCACGCACCCCCCCCCCCCTTTGATTAGCAAGAGTCTAACCCCTCTTTTGGAATGCAAAATCAGTAGTATCGCAGAGTCTCAGCTGAAACTTCAATTTTAAGGCCCTGTTATGTGGGTTTTCCCCACAATATTCACCACAGTTTGCAATTATTTCATTCGTTTGTGTTTCCCCTATCTCCTCCACTGGGATATAAACTCTACAAGGACAGGACTCATGTCGCTCTTGGTCACCGTTTTGTCTGCAACAGCTAGCAAAGATGGTAATTAAATTTAGAAGCCAGGGAGCAGAAAAACAAGTGGTACCTGACTTGACAAATGAGCTGAAGCCTAAGGCAGCAGCAAGGGAAGCTGAAGTGGAGCCCAATTTGCACTGAGGAAATTGGCAGCCCAGGTAACTCTGGAAGTGGGAGTGGAAACAAGATGATTAGGTAAGAATGTTTAAGAAGCATTTTGCCCAAACACCTCGTTGGATTGATGTACTGAGTTTGAAGGCTCAGGACCATAGTCTCATGGGACAACCAGGTAAATTGGCATAACTTAGTTTGTAAACATAATGTTCTACATCCTACTTTGGTGAGTAGCATCTGCGGTCTTCAAAGCTTTCGAGCGGCCATCTAAATACAACTATTGGTCTCTGTCTGGAACAAAGGAGAGTGAAGAAAATCAAAGACTCAAGGAAACAATTAGTTCAAAGGACTAATGGCCCACATGAACTACAACCTCTTCTAGCCTAACACCAGAAGAACTAGATGGTACATGGCTACCACTACTGACCATTCTGGCCAAGGACACAATAGAAGGTCCTGGCTAGAATGGGAGAAAAATGTAGAACAAAACTGAAATTCATAAAAAAGACCAGACTTACTGGACTGATGGAGACTAGAAGAACTCCCGAGACTACCACCCTAAGATACCCTTTTAACCTGGAACTGAAGATGCTCCCGGAGGTTACCTCTCAGTGAAACTAAAATGACCTATAAAATAAACGTAACACCTGTGAAGAATGTGCTCCTTTAAACGATTAACTATGTGAAACCAAACGATCAACATTTACACAAAAGCAAAGATGAGAAAGCAAAGAGGGCCAGGAATACTGGACAGATGGAAACGAGGTAGGCGGGGTGGAAATAGTGAAAGTGCTGACATATTACAGGGACTGTAACCAGCGTCACAGAACAATTTGTATATGAATTGTTGGATGGGAATTCAATTTGTTGTGTAAACTTTCACCTAAAACAGAATAAAAATTTTTTTTTAAAAAAAGAAGCTTCTGGACCAGGCCTCTCCCTACTCTATAAAGACTGAAATTCCCTTGTAGATGATTGGAATTTCTCTCTTCTTCTGTTCTCTTGGACTTTTGCCTATTTTTTAAAAATGCTTTTATGGTTATTTGAAAGGACACATGGGTGAAGAACAACCCTCTTACCTGTGTGTGGCTGACTCCATTTTCATTTTTTAGGCCTCAGCTTAAACGATGCCTCTTTTAAGAGGGCTTCCATACTGTTATATTTAGACTAGATTCTCCCTAATGTTTTTCTCACTAGCTGAGTCCTTTCTGTGTATAACTGGTTTACTGAACACAGGAAACTTATGGGGTGATAGTATAAAAAGCAAGATTTTACTTTTGACTCCTGCTGTTCCTTTGGAGCCTTGGTATCACCCATAAAAAAAAACCCACAGTGGTTAAGAATTCAGCTGCTAACCAAAAGATTGGCAGTTGGAATCCACAGTTGGAATCCACCAGCTGCTCCTTGGAAACTCTGTGGGGCCGTTCTACTCTGTCCTATAGGATCGCCATGAGTTGGTGTTGACTCGACCGCAGTAGGTTTGGTTTTTTTAGTTTTATTGTCCCTTTAAATGTGTCCCCTGTGTATGTGTGTGTGTGTGTGTGTGTGTGCCGGGGTGACTTCTTTTATATATGAGTAAGCTTTTGGACAGTCCCTATGACTTTTTAAATTTTTTTTTAATTACTTTTTTTAATTGCTCAAAGGAACTAGAAACTTTCTACAGTAACTTTAAGTCATAAAACCTGTTAAAACCTGTTGCCATCTAGTCGATTCTGACTCATAGCAACCCTACAGGACAGAGCAGAACTGCCCCATAGGGTTTCCAAGGAGTGGCTGGTGAATTAGAACTGCTGAACTTTTGGTTAGCCGAGATCTTAGCCCACCAGGGCTCACAGTCTCAATTTGATATTGCCTAGTCTCCGATAATAAAGGTTTTCAACTTGACTCACCCTTAAGCTTTTCCCTTCCCTGCAGCTGAGGCCTACTAAGAGCCTGGAACAGAGGAGTGGTCTTCTTTCTTTTCTTCTCATGTCTAGCATTTCTTCTCCCCTAACTTGGTACCTGAGATCGCTGAATCTGCCAAGGTATAGGCAGGGGTGGGAAAAGCAACGAAGATAGAAAATTCTTACTTGACTGGTACTGTCATAATATGACCTTATTCTCTCTGAGCCTGGCAGTTGTTTCAAACTTATTCTTTCCCTGGTGACCTCTTCATTCGTTGAAGCCTTCGGCACTTGGATCAAACATATTCTCTCCACCCCAAGTCTGCTACCACCCTCTAACGCATCTCAAATCTATCAGTCATTTGGCTTCTGGGTTTCTCGACTTGCTTAGAAAGACTTCCCTCACTCTGAGGTTATAAAAATATTCTGTTTTCTAATATGTTCTATTTTTACATCTAGGTCTTTAATATTATTTCAAATTTATTGTTGTATGTGATTGATTTATTCTATTCCCTTACAAATGGATAACTGATTTTCTTAACCCCATATATTATTTTTTCTCTAAGTTATAATGTCACATTTATCACATATTCAGTTTTAGTATATATTTGGATCTGTTTTCAGATGTCCTATTTTGTACTACAGATCTATTTGTCCATTCCTGTGTTATCATCATAGAAATAGAACTTTGGGCCACTTTGGGGATAATCTACCATTTAGAAATTAATTTTTCTTAATAGTAGATGTTATATCCTTTATAAAACTTCTCTCAATCTCTTCTCTTTCCTGCTAGAAACAAATATCTCCCATTGCGTTTTATTTGAATCACTGTTATAATACAGATGTGTTAATACCCATCTTTAAGCTAGATTGCAAACTTCTAGAGTTTAAATAATTAAATTAAGTTATTGATTAAATATTATTGGCAACCATTTGTTGATATGTGGAATACTGTTATAAGCTTTACTTACTTGTACCATCTCATAACAACTCCGTGAGGTAGGAATGAGGCTTAGAGAGGTCAAGTTACTTGCCTGAGGGCAAATAGCATGTTCTTAAGAATCCAACCTAGTTCTGATTCAAAGTGGCAAACTCTTAACCGTTACACAATACTGCCTCCATAGCTTTTTTTCTATAGTGTCGTTATGAGTCAGAATCAACTCCATGGCAACAAGTTTTGGTTTCCACCTCCAAGCACAATGCCTGGTTCAAGTAGGTGCCTAATGTATGTGCTTATAAAGTGAGGTAAGGTAAAAAGCATCCCAACCAGTTTTTATGATGTCACCCTTTCTATTTAAACCCCATGTGACTAGTGAGCTATTTTAGGTCTGGATTACTGTGGCTGAAGTGACAGATGTGTGGTATGTGGTTAGAGTTCTCCTCAGCCCCACGACACATACAGCCTGTGCTTCCAAATAATGACAGCCACCTTTTCCTTCCTGTGGCTTCCTGGTCTTTAACATAACCTCTTGGGCTCAAACCAAGCTCCGTGACCACTGTTTGCTTGATGCTACTATTTCCCTGCTTGTCAAGTCAATCACATAAAAAGTTTTCATTTAAAGATGGAAAGAAAATAACTTTTGTGAAAAACATTAGCACATAGGTGGTCAGCAAATGGCAATTCTTCGTTATCGCTGGAGAATTTATGCACCGGATTACCTGTGAGCAGTGTACTGTATAATAACACTTGGTGGGTCAAGTTGACTTAGGATGGAAGCATACGGTGTAGGACCTTGAAGATCTTAGCATATCGATGGGCTCAGTAAGTATGATTAGAACAATGCCTGTTTATGCGTCAATTGCTCTGTCTTTCCTATATGTGAGGAATAGCCACATCTCTATAAAATCTTGAATAATATGATCTACTCAGAGTTTATTTCAAATATACTCGAGTTTCCTGGATGAAAGATCCCTGTATTGTTTAGTGGTGTAAGACATTTCATAAAGTGAATAAAGTTCCCATTACTTTCTCTCTTCATCATTAAACTGTAATTTTCATCCTAATTCACAGTTGCTTTATTTCAAATTGAGTTGTTTGAGTTATTTACTTGAACTATCCCAAACTCTTTCCTCCCTTAATATTAGTTTTCAGACACTTGCTTCTAACTTTATCCCCCCTGAGGCTTTTGTTTAGAATTATAAAATTTTTATTGCTACAGAATTCATTTTAGCTCTTCTATGATTTCTCTTGCTCCAAGGTCCTGTCTAGATCTGACATCCTATGATTCCGAGATGTTCCCCGATGAAAGGAATATTTTAAACCCTGGGCTTGTCAAGCTCAAAATGATTATAGGGCTGAAGAGACAGACTGAGCAACACAAGTACTATTATTGCCACTGTTCTGCACAATTGGAAAAGTAGCTTAGAATTACAGCATGGGTTGGGTCCCCTTCTTTTATGTAGTTGTAAACTCATAACAAGCCTGTCTTCCAAGAGCATCTCAAGGTTTTCTCCTTCCCAAGAATTTCCCTGTAAGTGTTGTTGATGACTTTCTACCAAGCATACCATAAACCGAAACCAAACCCACTGCTGTTGAGTCGATTCCGACTCATAGCGACCCTATAGGACAGAGTAGAACTGCCCGATAGAGTTTCCAAGGAGCGCCTGGTGGATTTGAACTGCCGACCTCTTTGTTAGCAGCTGTAGCACTTAACCACTACGCCACCAGGGTTTCTATGCATACCATATCATGTAAAAATTGACTTTTTCCTTTTAGCAGCAGGTGCCCACCCCTTACCTTCCATCTGCAGTTTCTTACACTTCTTTCCTGATTTGTAGTTTACTTCCTCTGTTTTCCAAAGAGACAGCCTTGTAATGGATGCCTCCACTTGGCAGCTACCATTTGCCAGGACTGTGGAGTTTCTTCTTGTTTGTGGCTGGGTTTCTTGCTATGTAATGCAGACATAATGTTGAGACTATCATTTGAAATTGAAAATGTATCAGATTGGCTGGAACATCTGAATGAGGAATTTCATTTTGCTAATTAAAAGCATGTAAGAACTAAAGAACCCATTTTTAAAGAATTTTGCAGGAAACCAGCTTCTCAGGATGGTCCTGGCATAGGCTGTCTCTCTCCTCAAACACACAGAATTCACCTTATCTCTAAAACGAGGAGGGATCATTTATGACAGAAGTCATGCCCTGCCTTCCCTTCAGGAAGCACAACCAGCTCCATGTGACCGCTAAGTAAAACAATGTGATCATTCCTTGGTTCCAAGATTCCTGGTGAGAACACCAAGAAAAGAGCAATTTGCAAGGCAGCCCTCCCAAAAGCAGAGTACTATGGATTGAATTGTGTCCCCTCCTCCACCCTGCCCCAACCCACCCAAAATACTTGTTGGAGTCCTGACCCCTATACCTGTGGATGTAATCCTATTTGGAAATAAGATTTTCTTTGTTATGTTAATAACACCATTTCAGTGTAGGGTGTGCCCTAAACTTCATTATTTTTTTAAAATAACTTTTATTGTGCTTTAAGTGAAAGTTTACAAATCAAGTCAGTCTCTCACACAAAAACCCATATACACCTTGCTACACACTCCCAATTACTCTCCCCCTAATGAGACAGCCTGCTCTCTCCCTCCACTCTCTCTTTTCCTGTCCATTTCACCAGCTTCTAAACCCCTCCACCCTCTTATTTCCCCTCCTGGCAGAAGATGCCAACATAGTCTCAACTGTCCACCTGATCCAAGAAGCTCACTCCTCACCAGCATCCCTCTCCAACACATTGTCCAGTCCAATCCCTGTCTGCAGAGTTGGCTCCAGGAATGGTTCCTGTTCTGGGGCAACGGAAGGTCTGGGGGCCATGACCACTGGGGTCCTTCTAGTCTCAGTCAGACCATTAAGTCTGGTCTTCTGAGAATTTGGGGTCTGCATCCCACTGCTGTCCTGCTCCCTCAGGGGTTCTCTGTTGTGTTCCCTGTCAGGGCAGTCATCGGTTGTAGCGGGGCACCATCTACTTCTTCTGGTCTCAGGATGATGTAGTCGCTGGTTCATGTGGCCCTTTCTGTCTCTTGGGCTCATAATTACCTTGTGTCTTTGGTGTTCTTCATTCTCCTTTGCTCCAGGTGGCTTGAGACCAGTCGATGCATCTTAGATGGCTGCTTGCTAGCGTTTAAGACCCCAGAAGCCACTCTCCAAAGTGGGATGCAGAATGTTTTCTTAATAGATTTTAATATGCCAATTGACTTAGATGTCTCCTGAAACCATGGTCCCCAGACCCCTGCCCCTGCTACGCTGGCCTTCAAAGCATTCTTATTATTCAGGAAACTTCTTTGCTTTTGGTTTAGTCCAATTGTGCTGACCTCCCCTGTATTGTGTGCTGTCTTTCCCTTCAACTAAAGTAGTTGTTATCTACTATCTAATTAGTGAATAGCCCTCTCCCACCCTCCCCCCTCTCCCCTCTCATAACCACGAAAGAATGTTGCCTTCTCAGTTTAAACTATTTCTCAAGTTCTTATAATAGTGGTCTTACATAATATTTGTCCTTTTGCAGCTGACTGATTTCACTCAGTATAATGCCTTCCAGTTTCCTCCATGATATGAAATGTTTCACAAATTTCTCACTGTTCTTTATCGATGCGTAGTATTCCATTGTGTGAATATACCATAATTTATTTATCCATTCATCCGTTGATGGGCACCTTGGTTGCTTCCATCTTTTTGCTATTATAAACAGTGTTGCAATAAACTTGGGTGTGCATATATCTGTTCGTGTAAAGGCTCTTATTTCTCTTGGATATATTCCAAGGAGTGGGATTGCTGGATCACATGGTAGTTCTATTTCTAGCTTTTTAAGGAAGCGCCAAATAGATTTCCAAAGTGGTTGCACCATTTGACATTCCCACCAGTGGTGTAGAAGTGTTCCAATCTCTCCACAGCCTCTCCAACATTTATTCTTTTGTGTTTTTTGGATTAATGCCAGCCTTGTTGGAGAGAGGTGAAATCTTATTGTAGTTTTGATCTGCATTTCTCTAATGGCTAAGGATCGTGGACATTTCCTCATATATTTGTTAGCTACCTGAATGTCTTCTTTAGTGAAGTGTCTATTCATATCTTTTGCCCATTTGTTAATTGGGTTATTTGTCTTTTTACAGTTGAGTTTTCGCAGTATCATGTAGATTTTAGAGATCAGGCGCTGGTCAGAAATGTCATAGCTAAAAACTTTTTCCCAGTCTGTAGGGAGTCTTTTTACTCTTTTGGTGAAGTCTTTAGATGAGCACAGGTGTTTGATTTTTAGAGCTCCCAGTTACGTAGTTTTTCTTCTACATTCTTTATAATGTTTTGTATATTGTTTATGCCACGTATTAGGGCTCCTAACATTGTCCCTATTTTTTCTTCCAGGATCTTTATTGTTTTAGATTTTATAGTTAGGTCTTTGATCCATTTTGAGTTAGTTTTTGTGCATGGAGTGAGGTATGGGTCTTGTTTCACTTTTTTGGTGGTGGATATCTAGTTATGCCAGCACCATTTGTTAAAAAGACTGTCTTTTCCCCATTTAACTGTATTGGGGCCTTTGTCAAATATCAACTGCTCATATGTGGATGGATTTATGTCTGGATTCTCAATTCTGTTCCATTGGTCCATGTATCTGTTGTTGTACCAGTACCAGGCTGTTTTGACTACTATGGCAGTATAATAGGTTCTAAAATCAGGTAAAGTAAGGCCTCCCACTTTGTGCTTCTTTTTCAGTAATGCCTTATTTATCCGGGGCCTCTTTCCCTTCCATATGAAATTCGTGATTTGTTTCTCCATCTTATTGAAGAATGTCCTTGAGATTTGGATCGGAATTGTATTAAATGTATAGATCGCTTTTGGGAGAATAGACATTTTTATAATGTTAAGTCTTCCTGTCCACGAGCAAGGTATGTTCTTCCACTTATGTAAGTCTCTTTTTGTTTCTTGCAGAAGTGTACTGTAGTTTTCTTTGTGACATTGGTTACCAACTGCGCGATTGGTTACAAACTTCTACATCTCTGGTAAGATTTATTCCTAAGTATTTTATCTTCTTGGGAGCTACTGTCGATGGCATTGATTTGGTGATTTCCTCTTCGATGTTCTTTTTGTTGGTGTAGAGCAATCCAACTGATTTTTGTATGTTTATCTTGTATCCTGATATTCTGCTGAACTCTTCATAAGTTTCAGTAGTTTTCTTGAGGATTCCTTAGGGTTTTCTGTGTATAAGATCATGCTATCTGCATGCAAAAGGGAAAGGTGCTCAAGGTCCACGGACAGTTTATGCCTGGACAGGAGCTGCTTCTGTCCTGAGCTCCCCTGGTTAATGGAGCTAGCAAATTATCTTTTCCCCCCAGTTGCAAATTTTTTCCTTCCCCAAGGCTGGGAGGATGGCTCTAGGTGCTTACCAGGGTCTATCTCAGGATCAGAGATTCAGCCACTGAAGCCAGCTTGCGGGGGGGGGGGGGGGGGGCGGGTCGTAAAATATACTCAAGTACTTAGCTTTTGCCAAGAGCGCCCTTCTGCTCAGGTTCCGGAGGCGTGAGTGGGCTGTGTGGCTGGCTGCTTCTCCCCGAGGACACTGCAGCCGAATGCTAGGACCAGCCCACCACTGCTGCTGCTCCGGAAATGGTGGCTGAGGGCTCCCTGCGATTCAGGTCTGGTAACTCCTCTCCGCTTCTGAATGGCCTCTTCCTCCCCCACTTCTCAGTTCGTTGTCTAAGCCTGCCTTTGATGCTCAGGGGTCCTAAAAAAACACCAGCTCCTAGCTTGTCTCAAATATACTCGTTTCACTTGTGTTTTTGGGTCTTTGTTGTAAAGAAGGCTCTACGGAAGCGTCTGTCTATTCCGCCGTCTTGGCTCCGCCACTTAATTACTTCTTAGTGATATAAAGAGTACCATAGACACAAAACCCATTGCTGTTGAGTTGATTCCGACTCATAGAGACACTATAGGACAGAGTGGAACTGCCCGATAGGGTTTGCAAGGAGTGGCTGGTGGATTTAAACTGCCTGCTTTTTGGTTAGCAGCCGAGCCCTTAACTACTGCACCACCAGGGCTCTAGCATAGACACCAAGAGAAGCAAGTGAGCACAAACAGGGGAGAAAGATAGATTATGTGGACACCACCAAAGAATGCTGGTGCTAGAGAAGATGAGACAAGGACTTTCCTCCAGAGCTGACACAGAGTGTCCCCTAGAGCCAGTACCCTGGATTTGGACTTCTAGCCTCCTAAACTGGGAGAAAATAAATTTCTCTTTGTTAAAGCCACCCACTTGTGGCATTTCTGTTACAGCAGCACCAAGAATCTAAGACACAGAGTTGCAATCTATTAAGTTATTGTCTCTCATCTCCAAACCTACCCTTCTATTGCCTACTTCGTGATGCTGGGATTCTACAAACCACTTTTCTGCTTTGCCAGCTGCTCCTCGTTAGGTTTTGCAATGAATGGTATTGGAGAGAGACTGCAAGTTCTTGAAGAAATAGGAAAGGACTTGCTCCTTCCTGGAGTCCCTGGGTGGTACAAATGGTTAAGGCACTCAGTTACTAACTGCAAGATTTGGAAATTCAAGTCTGTCCAGAGGTGCTTCAAAAGAGAGGCCTGGCAATATACTTCTGAAAAGTCAGCCATTGAAAACCCTGTGGAGCATATCCCGAGGCTATGGCCCCCGGATATCCTTTTAGCTCAGTAACGAAATCACTCTTGAGGTTCACCCTTCAGCCAAAGATTAGACAGGTCCATAAACAAAATAAGAATAAAGGGGCACACCAGGCCAGGGGCAAGGACTAGAAGGAGGGGACATGAAAGCTGGTAATAGGGAACCAAAAGTCAAGAAGGGGAAATGGTTGACATCGCGCAGTTGGTAACCAATGTCACAAAACAATGTGTGTAGTAACTGTTTAATGAGAAACTAGTTTGTTCTGTAAAACTTCAAACAAACTTCAATTAAAAAGAAAATAGCAAGAAAACCCTATGGAGCACATTCTTCTCTGACACAGATGGGGTCGCCATGAATTGGAATCAGCGTGATGACAACTGGTTTGCTCCTTTCTATTCAAGTCTTTTTTTTTTTTTTTTTTAACAGAACAAGGGGATACTACATGGTTTAAAGGCAGGAAAGTTGTGCATCAGGGTTGTATCCTTTCACCATACTTATTCAGTATATACACTGAGCATATAATCCACTAAGCTGGAGTATATGAAGAAGAACGCAGCATCAGGATTGGAGGAAGACTCATTAACAACCCTGTGATATGCAGATGACACAACCTTGCTTGCTGAAAGTGAAGAGAACTTGAAGCACTTACTGATGAAGATCAAAGACCACAGCCTTAAGTATGATTGCATCTCAACATAAAGAAAACAAAAATCCTCACAACTGGACCAGTAAGCAACATCATGATGTTGTTGTTGTTAGGTGCTGTCCAGTCAGTTCAGACCCATAATGACCATATGTACCACAAAACAAAACACTGTATGGACCGACACCACGCTCATAATCGTTGTTATGCTTGAGCCCATTGTTGCAGCCACTGTGTCAATCCATCTCACTGAGGGTCTTCTTTCCCACCGACACTGTACTTTACCAAACATGATGTCCTTCTCCAGGAACTGAGCCCTTCCTGAAAACATGTCCAAAGTATGTAAGACACAGCCTCCCCATCCTTGCTTCTAAGGAGCATTCTGGTTGTACTTCTTCCAGACAGATTCGTTCATTCTTTTGGCAGTCCATAGTATATTCAGTATCCTTCGCCAACACCACAATTGAAAGGCATCAATTCTTCTGTCTTCCTTATTCATTGTCCACCTTTTGCATGCATATGTTGTGGTTGAAAATACCATGGCTTGGGTCAGGCGTACTTTAGTCTTCAAGGTGACATCTTTGCTTCTCAACACTTTAAAGAGGTCTTTTGCAGCAGATTTGCCCAATGCAATGTGTCTTTTGATTTCTTGACTGTTGCTTCCATGGCTGTTGATTGCAGATCCAAGTAAAATGAAATCCTTGACAATTTCAATCTTTTCTCCATTGATCATGATGTTGCTTATTGGTCCAGCTGTGAGGATTTTTGTTTTCTTTACATTGAGGTATAATCCATACTGGAGGCTGTGGTCTTTGATCTTCATTAGTAAGTGCTTCAAGTCCTCTTCACTTTCAGCAAGCAAGGTTGTGTCATCTGCATAATGCAAGTTGTTAATGAGTCTTCCTCCCATCCCAATGCCCTGTTCTTTTTCATATAGTCCAGCTTCTCAGGTTATTCGCTCAGCATACAGATAGAATAGGTATGGTGAAAGAATACAACCCTGACACGCAACTTTTCTGACTTTAAACCACACAATATCCCCTCGTTCTGTCTGAAGAACTGCCTCTTGATCTATATAAAGTTTCCTCATGAGTGCAATTAAGTGTTCTGAAATTTCCATTCTTCTCAATATTATCCATAATTTGTTATGATCCACACAGTGTAATGCCTTTGCGTAGTCTACAAAACACAGGTAAACATCCTTCTAGAATTCTCTGCTTTCAGCTAGGATCCATCTGACATCAGCCAATGATATCCCTGGTTCCAAGTCCTCTTCTGAATCCAGCCTGAATTTCTGGCAGTTCCCTGTTGATACACTGCTGCAGCCGCTTTTGAATGATCTTCAGCAACATTTTGCTTGTATGTGATATTAATGATATTGTTCATTAATTTCTGCATTTGGTTGGATCACCTTTCTTGGGAATAGGCATAAATATGGATCTCTTCCAGTCGGTTGGCCGCGTAGCTGTCTTCCGAATTTCTTGGCATAGACAAGTGAGCATTTCCAGTGTGTATCCATTTGTTGAAACATCTCAATTGATAGTCCGTCAATTCCTGAAGCCTTGTTTTTCCCCAGTGTCTTCACTGCAACTTGGACTTCCTCCTTCAGTACCATTAGTTCCTGATCATATGCCACCTCTTGAAATGGCTGAGTATTGACCAATTCTCTTTGGTATAATGACTCTGTGTATTCCCTCCATCTTCTTTTGATGCTGCCTGTGTTGTTTAATATTTTAGGGAATATTTCCCCATATTCTATGTGGAAAATATTAAACATCATGATAAGTGGAGAAAATACTGAAGTTGTCAATGATTTCATTTTACTTGGATCCGCAGTCAACGTACATGGAAGTAACAGTCAAGAAATCAAATGATGTGTTGTGCTGGGCAAATGTGCTGCAAAAGATTGCTTTAAGGTGTTAAAAAGCACCTCATATGCAGGGGAAAACTGGACAACGAATAAGGAAGCCCGAAGAAGAATCAATGCCTTTGAATTACGGTGTTACTGAAGAATACTGAACACACCATGGAGTGCCAGAAGAACGAACAAATCTGTGTTGGAGGAAGTACAGCCAGAATGCTTATTAGAAGCGAAGATGGCAAGACTTTGTCTCATATACTTTGGACATGTTATCAGGAAGGACCAGTCCCTGGAGAGGGACATCATGCTTGGTAAAGTAGAGGTTTAGTGAAAAAGAAGAAGACCCTCAATGAGATGGATTGTCACAGTGACTGCAACAATGGGGTCAAAAGTAGCAATGATCGTGTGGATGGCACAGGACCAGGCATTGTTTCATTCTGTTGTACATAGGGTTGCTATGAGTCAGAACTGACTCAATGGCGCCTAACAGCAACAACAACCGTATGGCTGTAGCTTAGATATCTTTCCTTAGATTAAATGTAAAGTCTCTACACACCTTGGATCCCTGGGTGGTGCAAAGGGTTTGCCCTCAACTACTAACCTAAAGGGTGGTAGTTTGAACCTATCCAGCCCAGCAGCACTGTGAAAGATTACAGCCAAGAAAACCCTTTGGGGAAGTTCTACTCTGTAACACATGTGGTTGACATGAACCGGAATTGACTTGGGTTTGGTATTCTTGGTTACATGCACTTCAAACTCAGAATGTCTAAATCACTGTTGTTCCCCTTAACTCAATGAATTTTGACACCATCGACCAGTTCCCAGCAAGAATTATTTTTTTATTTTCACGTAGTATCCAGATCCTGTCAATTTCACTGTCTCCTCTATTCCATTCCTACTTTACAAATGTAGTTCATATCCACTGAACCAACTTGACTTTTTGCTTCCTGATTCTTCCCTCTCTAATTTTCCTAGAGTGTGTATGGTTCTAAAAAGGTCTAAAAAGATAATAAAAACTTACAATTCCAGAACACAGCCCTGGATATGTCCAGTGATTCTGAAATACTCTCCCACAACTCTAAATCATTTAAGATTTTTCTATTGATCATTGGTTTGGAGCAATTTGATTATGTGTCATTTCCTTCATGTTTCTTGTGCTTGTTGCTCATGGAGCTCCTTGATTTGTGGCTTTATAGTTTTCATCAAATTTGGAAATTTTTTAGTCATTATTTCTTCAAACACCTCCCTCCTTTCTTCAAGAACTGTAGCTACATTTATTTCAGGCCACTTGAAGTTGTCCCACAGCTCATTGATCCCCCCCCTTTTTTTGTATTTTTCTCTCCCTCTCCCCACCCGCCATGTTTCATTTTGGATAGCTTCTATTGCAATATCCTCAATTCAATAATCTTTTCTTCTGCCAAATCTAATCTACCATTAATGCCACCCAATATATTCTTCATCGTAGTCATTGTAGTTTTCATCTCCAGAAATTTTACTTGGGTCTTTTATTACATTTTCTATGTCTCTACTTAACTTTTTGAACACATGGAATATAGTTATAATAGCTGTTTTAATGTCCTTGTCTTGTAATTCTAGCATCTATGTCAGTTTTGGGTTAGTTTTAATTGATTGATCATTCTCCTCATTAAGGGTCATGCTTTCTTGCTTCTTTGTATGCCTGATCATCTTTGGATGCAAAACATTTTAAATTTTACCTTATTGTTGTTGTTTTTGTTAGGTGCCATTAAATTGGTTCTGACTCTTAGCAACCCTATGTACTACAGAATTAAACACTGCCTGGGGGGCCTGTGCCATCCTCACAGTCATTGCTGTGTTTGAGCCCATTGTTGCAACCACTGTGTTAATCCATCTCATTGGGCGTCTTCCTCTTTTTCGCTGACCATATACCAAACATGATGTCCTTCTCCAGGTACTGGTCCCTCCCTATAACATGTCCAAAGTACTGGAGACAAAGTCTCGCCATCCTCACTTTTTTTTTTTTTTTTTAATTTTTATTAAGCTTCAAGTGAACATTTACCATTCCAATCAGTCTGTCACATGTAGGTTTACATACATCTTACTCCCTTCTCCCACTTGCTCTCCCCCTATTGAGTCAGCCCTTACAGTCTCTCGTTTCCTGCCAATTTTACCATCTTCCCTCTCTCTCTATCTTCCCATTCCCCCTCCAGTCAAGAGTTGCCAACACACTCTCTCGTGTCCACCTGATTTAATTAGCTCACTCTTCATCTGTATCTCTCTCCCCCTCACTGACCAGTCCTTTTCATGCCTGACGATTTGTCTTCGGGGATGGTTTCTGTCCTGTGCCATCAGAAGTTCTGGGGAGCATTGTCTCTGGGATTCCTCTAGTCGCAATCATACCATTAGGTGTGGTCTTTTAATGGGAATTTGGGGTCTGTATCCCATTGGTCTCCTGCTCCCTCAGGAGTTGTCTGTTGTGTTCCCTGACAGGGCAGACATCGATTGTGGCCGGGCACCAACTAGTTCTTCTGGTCTCAGGATAATGTAGGTCTCTGGTTCAAGCGGCCCTTTCTGTCTCTTGGGTTCTTAGTTGTCGTGTGACCTTGGTGTTCTTCCTTTGCCTTTGCTCCTGGTGGGTTGAGACCAATTAATGTATTTTAGATGGCCGCTTGTTGGCATTTAGGACCCCAGGCGCCACAATTCAAAGTGGGATGCAGAGTGTTTTCATAATAGAATTGTTTTGCCCATTGACTTAGAAGTCCCCTCAAACCAAGTTCCCCAGATCCCAGCCCCTGCTTCGCTGACCTTTGAAGCTTTCATTTTATCTCGGAAACCTCTTTACTTTTAATCCAGTCCAATTAGGCTGACCTTCTTTGTTTTGAGTGTTGTCTTTCCCTTCACCCAAAGCAGTTCCCATCTAGAGATTGATCAATAAAAAGCCCTCTCCCTCCCTCCCTCCCTCCCCCCTTTGTAACCACATAAGTATGTGTTCTTCTCCGTTTTTTCTATTTCTCAAGATCTTGTAATAGTGGTCTTATACAATATTTGTCCTTTTGCAACTGGCTCATTTCGCTCAGCGTAATGCCTTCCAGATTCCTCCATGTTATGAAATGTTTCAGAGATTCGTCACTGTTCTTTATCTATGCGTAGTATTCCATTGTGTGAATATACCACAATTTATTTACCCATTCGTCCGTTGATGGACATCTTGGTTCATCCTCACTTTTAAGGAGTATTCTGGCTGTACTTCTTCCAGGACAGATTTGTTTGTTCTTTTGACAGTTCATATTCTTTGTCAACACCATAATTCAAAGGTATCAATTCTTCTTTGGTCTTCCTTATTCATTGTCCAGCTTTCACACACATATGAGGCAATTGAAAATACCATGACTTGGATCATTGGGTGCAGGATATTTTTGTATTCTTATAAATAGTCTTAAATCTTACTTTGGAATGTTAAGTTACTTGGATACAGTTTGATCTTTTTGAGTCTTGGATTTATGAATTATTAGTTTGGTACACGTAGGGTTAATTATTTCCTGCTACTGAGGCAAGATCTTCCTGAGTTTTCTACTCAATGCCCCATGAATTATGAGATTGTCTAGTGTAGCTTGTGTGACTATTCCTGGGTCTGTGTGAGTATCAGGCACTGTTCTCTAATCGTTTTGGATGTTTTTTTCCCAGCTTCAGGTAGTTTGAAGATCATGCATGCATGGATCAGTATTTAGCTAAATGCTCAAGGGGAATCTTGAATAGATCTCTGGGAATTTCTGGGGTTCTCTCTCTGTGCAGCAATCTCTTCTTTGGTTCTCTGTCCTGCAAACTGTAGCTGCCTTTACTCCTTAAACTCTGAACTTCATCCCCTCAACTTAGGAAGTCCACTGGTATCTGTCTGGATTCCCCCTTCCTGTACCAGGCCTGGAAACTCTCTCAAGGCAGTAATCATAGAGTTCACATCATTTGTTTCTCAGTTATCGCTACCCTTCATGGCCTGACATCCAAAGTCTTAAAAACCATTGTTTCATATTGTCTGGTTTTGTTGTTGTTGTTTCAGGTGGTGGTGGTGGTGGGGGGGGTAAATTTAGTTATTATTTCTCCAACTTGGGTAGGAGCAGAATGGAAACATTTTAAAAATGGTTGCAACTTAATTTTTTTTTTATTAACCACCAGCCATGGTGACAGTCACTTTTATCACTGTTCAATGTGGCTTATAAAATCATACACCAGCTAGCACTGTAGTTTAAGCTCTGAGTTCTGAAAACTGGGGCTATCTAAGTGAGCATGGGATTACGTGACCAACCAAGGACCAGGTGTTGCTGAGTTTTGACTGACTGAACTTGCTTTTGGTCCCATTAATCTGAGTGTCGGTCTTTTATGGATATTCACAGGAGTGCAAGAAGAGGTAGGTGCTCCTGTGCTTGTCCAAGTTTTATTGGCTATATGCTCTATGATCATTTTTATTTATTTCATGCAAATGTACAAAATGATCAATTGGAAAAATTCTGCCATTTTAAAGTATCTCCCCTTAAAAGCATGCCTTTTTTTTTGTCAGTGCCTTCCATTCATCGAAGGCCTTGGTAAAAAACAAGGCTCTAGGAATTGATGGAATATCGATTGAGATGTTTCAACAAACAGAAGAAAAGCTGGAAGCGCTCACTGGTCTATGCCAAGAAGTATGGAAGACAGCTTCCTGGACAACCAGCTGGAAGAGACCCATATTTTTGCCCATTCCGAAGAAATGTGATTCAACAAAATGTGAAAATTATCCAGCAATATCATATGCAAGTAAAAATTTGCTGAAGATAATTCAAAAACGGTTGCAGCAGTACAGGAAACTACCACAAATTTAAGCCAGATTCAGAAGAGGAAGTGAAACAAGGGGTATCATTGCTGATGTCAGATGCACCTTGGCTGAAAGCAAAGAATACCAGAAAGATGCCTACCGGTGTTTTATTGGCTATGTAAAGGCATTCGCCTGTCTGGACCATAACAAATTATGGATAAGATTTTGAAGAATGGGAATTCCAAAGTACTTAATTGAGCTCATGCAGAACCTGTACATAGACCAAGAGGCTGTTGTTTGAACAGAACAAGGGTGTACTACATGGTTTTAAATCAGCAAAGGTATGTGCCAGGGTTGTATCCTTTCACCATACTTATTCAACCTGTATGCTGAGCAAATAATCCGAGACACTGGACTATATGAAGAAGGATGGAGCATCAGGATTGGAGGAAGACTCATTAACAACCCGCCATATGCAGATGGCACAACTTTGCTTGCCGAGAGTGAAGAGAACTTAAAGCACTTACTGATGAAGATCAAAGATCTTCAGTATAGATTATACTTCAACATAAAGAAAACAAAAATCCCCACAACTGGACCAATAAGCAACATCATGATAAATGCAGAAAATATTGAAGTTGTCAAGGATTTCATTTTACTTGGATCCGCAATCAACAGCCATGGAAGCAGCAGTCAAGAAATCAAATGATGTATTGCATTGGGAAAATCTGCTGAAAAAGACCTCTTTAAAGTGTTGAAAAGCAAAGATATCACTTTGAGGACTAAGGTGTGCCTGAACCAGGCCATTGTATTTTCAGTCACCTCATATGCATCCAAAAGCTGAACAATAAATAAGGAAGACCAGAGAAGAATTGATGTCTTCGAATTATGGAGCTGGTGAAGAATATTGCATATACCATGGACTGCCAGAAGAATGAACAAATACATTTTGGAAGAAGTACACTCAGAATGCTCCTTAGAAGACAAGATGGTGAGACTTTGTCTCAAGTAATTTGGACATGTTATCAGGAGGAATCAGTCCCTGGAGAAGGACATCATGTCTGGTAAAGAAGAGGGTGAGAGAAAAAGAGGAAAACCCTCAATAAGATGGGTTGACACAGTGACCGTAACAATGGGCTCAAACATAGCGACAATTGTGAGGATGGTGCAGGACCAGGTAGCCTTTTGTTCTGTTGTACATAGGGTCACTACGAGTCAGAACTAACTTGACAGCACCAAACAATAACAACAAGAACAAAAACATGCAACTTTATATTGTAGTAGACACATATAACTATATTGATGTGAACAAAGTAGAGATATATTCGTGTTTAACAGTCAAGTCTTCCCAATTTTGGTCTTAGAATGGGAGGTATCTATCAGAGCTCAAGTCCTTGCATGTAGTGAGGCCTAATTTGCCTAGAGGAAAGCCACTGTCTTAGCCTGGGTCACCTAGAAAATAGAGCCTAAGACAAAAGCATATGTGTGAAACTTTGTTGGGGAGTGCAACCCCAAAGAAGCAGAAGTGAGAGCATGTATGAGAGAGTCTGTTACCACACAGGCCACAGCTTTGTAATGAGTAAAGCTGATTTCGCGGTCTCGCTGGACATGTTGAAAGAGACCTCGCCTCAGAACAGCCTTGGAGTGGTCACTCCTCAGAACAGTCCCAGTGGAGTAGTGAGGAAGGGAAAGAAAGATAAATTATTTATCCATTGGCTTCCAGGACCACACAGTTGGGAAAGCAAAGCAAGTGGTCAAGGCCTTGGGGTGTGGGAGGCAAGGCCTCGCTGCCCAGATCTCTAGTGACAAATAGACTGAGACCCCTGCAGCCACTTTTGCCTCTTCTCTTCTCCCTCTGTGTTTTGTACACGCCTCAATTATTGCATACACAATACAATACTACAATGATTTATTTATGTGGATAGATCTGTTGCTTGACTTTTAAGGCAGATTTTAATCATTTTGTAACAGCATTTAGGGAAATGCCTTCCACGTGGTAGATATGTACAACGAATATGGCATTTTTCATAACAGTCAGCATTTACTTTTATTTAAACTCCTGTATGCCAAGCACTTAGCTCTTTTTCTTATTTCGTAAGACAGGAAACTCATCTCAATCCTATGAATTGAATATTATTATTGTCCTTATTTTACAGATGAGGAAATTGAGGTTCAGAGACGTTGCATAACTTGGCCAAGGTTACACAGGAATGCCAGCTCACTCTGACTACTATGTGATATAGCATATTTTTCAGTGCTTGAATGAGGTTGCCCATTTACATCAAACACTAAAAAATCGTTTCAAATTATCATCTAAGCATCATATCTTGCATTTGTGTTCAGCTTGATCCTCTGCATTTCTGTTCACTTCAACAGATTCTTGCTAAGCATTTACCATATATGCTAAGCACTTGGACTCTGATCTTTGAGTCACTCAGTTTGACCTGACTCTAGGTCCTCTGATTGCAGCTTTGTCCTCGGGGCTCCTGGTGACTTCACACATCCTTTTATCCCCAGTCCTCTGCATACTCTTCTCCCTGGATCACCCTGCAGCCCCTAGTCCTGGTCTCTCTTCAAGGTCTAACCGTTGATAGAGTTTCCTGCATGTGAAGAGAAAGGGCCTCTCCCTTAGCTCTACATCAAGTTGCATAGACCAGGTAGTATGCACCAGCTTCTTCTAATTGTTTTCAGATCACATGGTCTCTGACAGAGGCTCAGAGGGTAGTGGCTGCCCTATTGGAAACATTAGTTGTTAGAAAAATTGAGGTAGGTGAGAGGAGAACTTGGGAAGAGGAAACTAACTCCAGATTATTTGACTTTGGCCACTCATGAGACCCTGAATGAGGTCTGACTAAATCGTGAAGTTCTATACTTCTTTTCTTTTCGTCTTCTCAAATTGCTAAGCCTGATCCATTTTTCAGCAGCCATCTGTGGGAACACGTGGGCTCCTTCACTTACTGGCTGTTAAGATCTGCTCCACAGTCGGAGGGGGGTGATATGAAATGTTTTTCTCCAAGGTCCTTTCCGTGGGACCTTTTCCAAAACCAAGAGATTAACAAATGATAGAGGCAGGTACAGCATGTCTTGAAAACTCCCTAAAATATTCTCATCACTTTTAACTGAGTCACCTGACAGGCTACCTTCAAAGAGCCTGGCTTCAGACTGAACCCTTGTAAGGACTGGATTTTGATTTACTTGTCAAATGTCATAAGGTCCCAGAACTCCTATTTGCCTGAGTGGTCAAACTTTTGATTAAAGTGAAAAAGCAGGGCAAAAGAGAACGACATAAACAGAAAATACACTGGAAATATTAAATGTATTCAGAGCAGAAGATTTATTCCACTTCAACCTGGCAATAAAAAATATAAAAAATGTATCCCCTGAAGAGCTTCTTTTCCACTTCAAGTCCTTCCTTTGCTTATTTTTCAACCTCCAATCCCCGCCGCCATTCTGGGTCTTTAGGTCTGGATTTGAATATATTTCAGCAAAGCTGCATAAATGCCCACTTCACTGAAGCTCAGGGGTCAGATGTGAATACTGTTCGGAAGTGAACATAATGAGACATCCCCCAGTGCCTTGCACCGATGCTGTTCATGAGTCTCTTGGTTTGCTGGAGATCAACGATCCCCTTCTGCATCTCTGGCTCCTTTCCCCTCGCTCCCACGGACTAATGTCATTTCTCTGTCTACAAAGGTTGTTTATTTATTTATTTCTAGTGAGATAAAATGCACATAGCATAAAATTCACCATGTTAACATTTTTATAGGGTAAAATTCGGTGGTTTTTAGTATATGCATAAGGCTGTGCAACCATTTGTTGTTGTTGTTAGATGCCATCAAGTTGGTTCCGACTCATAGAGACCATATGTTCAACAGAACAAAACACTGCCCATTCCTACCCTATCCTCACAATCATTGCTGTGCTTGAGCCCGTTTTTGCAGCCACAGTGTCAATCCAACTCATTGAGGGTCTTCTTCTTTTCACTGACCCCTCTACCTTACCAAGTATGATATCCTTCTTCAGGGACTGGTCCCTCCTGATAACATGTCCAAAATACTTCTGACAAGGTCTCATCATCCTTGCTTCTAGGGAGCATTCTGGATGTACTTCTTCCAAAACAGACTTGTTAGCTCTTCTGGCAGTCCTTGGTGTATTCAATATTCTTTGCCAACACCGTAATTCAAAGTCATCAGTTCTTCTTTAATCTTCCTTATTCATTGTCCAGTTTCACATGAATATGAGGCAATTGAAAATATCATGGCTTGGTTCAGTGCACCTTAGTCCTCAAAGTGACATCGTTGTTTTTCAACACTTTAAAGAGGTCTTTTGCAGCAAATTTGCCCAATGCAATATGTCATTTGATTTCTTGACTGCTGCTTCCATGTGTATTGATTGTGGGTTCAGGTAAAAAGAAATCCTTGACGACTTCGATCTTTTCTCTGTTTATCATGATGTTGCTTACTGGTCCAGCTGTGAGGATTTTTGTTTTCTTTATGTTGAGGTGTAATCCATACTGAAGGCTGTGGTCTTTCGTCTTCATTAGTAAGTGCTTCAAGTCTTTTTCACTTTCAGCCATCAAGGTTGTGTCATCTGCATAACGTAGGTTGTTAATGAGCCTTCCTCCAATCTTGATGCCCCATTCTTCACATAGTCCAGCTTCTTGGATTATTCGCTCAGCATACAGACTGAATAGGTATGGTGAAACGATACAACCCTAACACACCCCTTTCCTGACTAAACCACTCAATATCGCCTTGTTCTGTCCGAACAACTGCCCCTTGATCTATGTAAAGATTCCTCATGAGCACAATTAAGTGTTCTGGAATTCCATTCTTCCCAGTGTTATCCATAATTTGTTGTGATCCACAATCAAATGCCTTGGCATAGTCAATAAAACACAGGTAAACATCCTTCTGGTATTCTCTGCTTTCAGCCAGGATCCATCTGACATCATGAATGATATCCCTGGTTCCATGTCATCTTCTGAAAGTGATGTCAATATACTGCTGTAGCTGTTTTTGAATGATCTTCAGCAAAATTTTGCTTGGGTGTGATATTAATGATATTAGATAATTGCCACATTCGGTTGGATCGCCTTTCTTGTGCATAGGGTTGCTATGAGTCGGAACTGACTTGACAGCACCTAATAACAACAGCAACATAAAGCCATGAAGTAAAAGATCTTGTGCATAAGACTAAATAATTCTTGGTACTGGGAAGAAAAAGAATTATTGCAGTGTTGAAATAAAACCATATTTTATGGGTAATGAAGTGGTACCCTCACCTTTCCTGAGTATTTTATATCTTCAGCTTTAATTTTTTCCTTTTCAGATGGTGATGGGTGGACCTGAGATTAAAGTGCCATTATTTCAGAGCACTGAAGCACAACCACGTGATGATGACGCTCAGGATTCTCGGGCAGTTTCCTTCAGTTAAGTCTTCTTCATTAGCAATCTTGGTATTGTTGGGGCCAGAGTCTTTGCCCTGCTTCAGACTGTTGGCTTACTTGGCATTTGAGGATGTCTTCAAGGATAAAATAAGGGTAGAACCAGATCCACATAAAGGCAGTCACAAGGATTTTGTACAGACAATTGCTTTGAAAAAATCAGAAACAAATTTTATTTGGAGGAAAATCTGGTCAAAATAAAGTGATGTTGATGCCATAGTAAGTCTCTGTGACTCACAAGCCAAATGGATGAATTAGTTGATTTATTCTAGCTAGTTTGATAGTTTTGCTTCCTGCTCAGATATCAACAGACAGGTTTTAGCTTTTATATAAAGGAGTGTGCTGTGTGTGTACTTTTCAAATGCAGAGAGGAGGGAAGCCTCTTTGGTCTTTCTCTGAAGTGGTCTAGTGTCTGTCGAGATCCTCTCCAGAGAACAACTTTATTACTGTTCTTACTGCATTTGAAGGTACTGATGTCTGAGAACGTAGATTCTTTCCAAGGTAACCTGTGGAAGTACAGACCATAGTGGCATAAGGGAGCATCCAAGGAGAATAGCCAGGCTGTTTGAGGCCCAAGATCATCAGGTGTCCCTACTTAACTCCTGGGAGGAATACAACCTTTCAGCAGATCTGATATTTAGTAACTGAATATTAACTGCGACAGACAGATTCTAAGGTGGCCCTCCATGATTCTTACCTCCTGGTAGTCACTCAGGGCTCCCTGGGTGGCACAAATAGTTTATACTTGACAACCAACCTAGAAGGAGCCCTGGTGGTACAATGGTTAAGTACTCAGCTGTTAACTGAAAGGTCAGTATTTTGAACCCACTAGAAGCTCTGCAGGAGAAAAAACACAACAACACTAACCTAAATTTTGTCAGTTTGAACCCACCAAGCAGCAGTATGGAAGAAAGACCTGGAAATCTGCTTCTGTAAAGATTACAACCATTTTTGGCTACTACATATCTGGTAAAGGTCTAATCTCTAAAATCTACAAGACACTGCAACACCTCAACAACGAAAAGACAAATAATCCAATTAAGAAATGGGCAAAGGATATGAACAGACACTTCACCAAGCAAGACATTCAGGCAGCTAACAGATACATGAGGAAATGCTCATGATCATTAGCCATTAGAGAAATGCAAATCAAAACCACAATGAGATACCATCTCACCCCAACAAGGCTGACAATAATCCAGAAAACACAAAATAACAAATGTTGGAGAGGTTATGGAGAGATTGAAACTCTTATGCGCTGCTGATGGGAATGTAAAATGGTACAATCACTTTGGAAAATGATACGGAAGTGGTGTATGATCCAGCAGTCCCTCTCCTAGGAATATACCCAAGAGAAATAAGAGCCATCACATGAATAGACGTATGCACACCCATGTTCACTGCAGCACTATTCACAGTAGAAAAAGATGGGAACAACCTAAATGACCAACAACAGATGAACGGATAAATAAATTATGGTATATACACACAATGGAATACTACGCAATGATAAAGAACAATGATGAGTCTACGAAACATCTCACAACATGGGTGAATCTGGAGGGCATTATGCTGAGTGAAATTAGTCACAAAAGAACAAATATTGTATGAGGCCACCATTAAAAGAACTCAAGGAAAGGTTTAAATACAGAAAAAAGCATTCTTTGATGGCTACAGGGTAGTAAGGGAAGAGGAAAGGAAATCCCTAACTAAATAGTGGACAAGGATCAACTTTGGTGAAGGGAAGAACAACACACAATACAGGGGAAGTCAGCACAACTGGACCAAAGCAAAAGCAAAGAAGTTTCCTAGATACATCCAAACACTTTGAGGGACAGAGTAGCTAGGGCAGGGGCCTGGGGACCATAGTTTCAGGGAACATCTAGGTCAATTGGTATAACAAAGCTTATTAAGAAGATGTTCTCTGTTCCACTTTGGTGGGTGGCGTCTGGGGTCTTAAAAGCTTGCAAGTAGCCATCTAAGATACATCAATTGATCCCATCCCACTGGGAGCAAAGGAGAGTGAAGAAAACTAAAGATGCCAAGAAAATGAAGAATGAAGATAACCAAAACCCAGAGGACTAAAGAGCCAAATGAACCAGAGGCTCCACCAGCCTGAGACCAGAAGAACTAGATGATGCTTGTCTACCACCCTGACAGGGAACTGCCCTGACAGGGAACACAACAGACAGCCTGGATGGAGTAGGAGAAAAATGTAGAACAGAACTCAAATTCACTTAAAAAGACCAGACTTAATGATCTGATAGACTGGAGAAACCCCCGAACCTGTGGCCTCCAGAGGCACTGTTAACGAGAACTGAAACCATTTTCGAAACCCACTCTTCAGACAGACTAGACAAAACTGTAAAACAAAAGGAAACCCTAGTGGCATAGCGGTTAAGAGCTATGGCTGCTAATCAAAAGGTTGGCAGTTCAAGTTCACCAGGTGTTCCTTGGAAACCCTATGGGGCAGTTCTACTCTGTCCTATAAGGTCGCTATGAATAGGAATCAATTTGACGGCAATGGGTTATAAAATAAAAAATTATATACCTGAGAAATGTGCTTCTTAGTTCAATCAGATATATGAGACTAAATGGGCATCTCCTGTCCAAAGCAGGATGAGAAGGCAGGAAGGGACAGGAACTGGTCGAATGGACACAGGGAGTGGAAAGGGGGAGCGTGCTGTCACATTGTGGGGATTGCAACTAATGTCACAAAAAGATGTATGTATAAATTTTTGTATGAGAAATTAACTTGAGGTGTAAATATCACCTGAAGCACAATTAAAAATAAAAGATTACAACCGAAAAATCCCTATGGAGCAGTTCTACTCTGAAACATATCGG
Source organism: Loxodonta africana (assembly GCF_030014295.1). NCBI lineage: Eukaryota > Metazoa > Chordata > Mammalia > Proboscidea > Elephantidae > Loxodonta > Loxodonta africana. Next base: position 11,122,604 of record NC_087368.1, on the reverse strand, counting down.
TTGCCATGAGTGGGAGCCACCTCTCACCAGTAATGGGTTTGGTTTTCTTTTTGGAGTTCATGCCTTTGTACAATCTCTCCCTTGACGTGAATGGGACCTGTGACTTGCTTCTAACCACTAGAGTATGGCAAAGGTTATGGAATATCACTCCCATAATTACATTACTTCATATAAAACCCCATCTTGCTAGCAGGCTTGTTCTAGAGACTCTTCTTGCTGCTTGATAAAGTAAACCACCGTGTTTACTACCATGCTGGAAAGCCCACGTAACAAAGAGCTGCAGGCAGCCTCTAGGAGCTGAGGGCAGCCTCCCGCCAGTCAACAGCCAGCAAGAAACCAGAACCCTCAATTCTACAACCAAAAGGAAATTAATTTTGCCTACCCGAGTGAGCTGGGAAGTGGATTCTTCCCCATTTGAGGCTCGAGATGAGAAGACAGCCTTGATTACAACCTTACGAGACCCTAAGCAGAGGACCTAGCTAAGCTGTGCCTGGACTCCTGACCCAAAGAAAGTGTGTGATAATAAATGTGTACTGTTTTAAGCCACTAAGCCTGTGGCAATTTGTTACACAACAATACAAAATTAATACATTCACATATTTTATCTACTTAATTGTAAGTTCAATAAGCAATCTCATTCTTCTTAGATAACAACACTTAAGTGAGACCAATGATTGACTGCTTTGAGTAAACACCATGGAGTTTGGAGTGTATAAGCGGATTCTATGAAAAGTGGGTTTTCTCCCCTGTAATTTAATGGTCACTGAAAAGCCTGAAGCAATGGAAACTCCAATGCTGAATATAAAAGTAATATTTGTATCCATTGAATGAAAGGGGAGTGCGGTAGGAAAAGAGTTGGTATTCATTGGAACCTTCCCAGTTGTGCCATTTCCGGACATTAATTGTACCTATGTTGATTACTCCAATTCACTCCTTTTATTTAGGTGGTCTCAGAGGGATTTATGTCCACTCTTATTCTCTTTTGCAATCATTTTTTTTCTTCAAGGATCTCTGACTTTCTTGTCACTGGTTTTTATGGTCTCTACCTTATTTGATCTCTCTTCTAAGGTTTTATTGGAGTTTTCACGCTGACATTTGCCATTTTGAACATTCTGACATCTCCTCAAAATTTAAACATTTGATTAAATAGATAATTCTTCAAAATTGTACGAGTGCATACAATTATTGAGCAACTAAACCTTCAGATTAGTATAACGTCCTTATTAAACACTATTAAATTTGTAATGGAAGATACACTTCAACCTTAATAGTACTTGTAAAAAGTTCAAAACTCAGATTTTAAGAGATTAAGTAAAGAAATGCTCAGGGACATGTTTATTTTGTGTCTGTCACCTGCCAGTGTTTATATTTATGAAAGACCTGGTGTGAGTTTCATGGCATTTGCATGCTTGCGCTTGCATTTTCCAGCATCATTACATGAACCCACTGTCAGCTAAACCTTGGGAGAAACCACTCCTAACGTTCCAGATAGAAAATGACCAGCATAGGGAGGAACCCAACCATGCTTGGAAGACTGTTGGTAATAGTTACCAAACCAAAGCCCAAAGCCATTGCCATCAGGTTAATTCCACTTACAGCAACCCTATGAGACAGAGTAGACCTGCCCCCATAGGGTTTCCAAGAAGTGGCTGGTGGATTCGAACTGCTGAACTTTTCGTTAGCAGCTGAGTCAGCAGGGCTCTGATGGTAATAGGCAGTCCTTTAAAAACATACGCATACCTGCCTCCGTAGATGAGCTAATGTGATTTGGGCTACCCGGACCACAATCCTTACCACAGAAACTTTTTGGTATTCCCAACATTCAGACTAGACTACTACCTGCTCTCTGCTCCCTAAGAAGAGGGAAACAAGGCCTCAGCTATGACATTCAGAGAAGGAAATCTTTGATTTGTCAGTGGGAGGAATCACCCCAGAGCCAGCCTGTGATGGCTATTAGAACCACTGGGGGACTCCCTGTAGCTCTTGCTAGCCAGCCTCTTCTTTGCAGCTGAAGACAATGGCAACTTTTCAGCTCTCAGTCCCTAAGTAAATACGTTTTAATCAGATCTTCCTCTATTAACCAGATTGTTTCTGCTGCCCAAATTCGCGTACTTTATGTTCTGCAGAATGTTGTAACATCAACAGCTTTTAGCAGTGCTTACTCATCCTTGTTTTTAGACCTTTTCTCCTTCCTTAGCCCCTTTTGGGTGAGCTGGAGTCCATCTATTGTTTTGTGGCCAATTCCTTACCTCTTTTCCACTTCTACACTTAAGCCTCCTTCAACTCCAACCATCTTCTTCCCTCTGGATACAAAGGACACCTTTGCCCTTCCAGGTTAGAACAGCTGCCTAGCTGGCTCCTTCCATGGAGAGAACTTTGACCACAACAAGTATATTGACTAATGTTGTATCTTCCTGCCTGTGCAGAGCCAGGCAACGGCCGTTAGTAGCAAATCCTTCCCTTTTCCAACAAAGAAGGAAACGAGATTAGAGTTCAGCCCTCGGACTGTTATTTCATAAAGCGTTCAGCGCTTCAGCACAATTGCCTGATCTTTATCATCACAATTGAATTCTTCAGGATGCAATGGGAGAGAAAAAATACGTTCACATTATCTTCCTCCTTGTACAAAAACATCCAACAAGGCCCCCCTCCTCCCAAATTCCAGCCGAGGACAGCAGCCACTACAGCTCCTGCATGTCATCGGAAAAGTCAAGATGAGTCCCCTCAGTTTCAAGGCTTGACGGCTTTGTGCTTTTACAGTCACAGACAGGTGACCTGACTTTTCTACTTCTGATAGCTTTCTTCAGGGCTCTGCAGAATAACTTTCGCTTTGATTACCCAGTGATTTACAGCCTTTCTCATCTGCTTCTCATATCTCGCATTTCCAGGGTATAAGGAGCTCTTCTCTTACCCTGTGGCCTCAAAGCAATTTTCCTTATCATCCCCCAGGAGTTCAAGTCCCATTTCCTTTATGTACTTCTGATTCTCCTAAATAATGATTGGTTTCTTTCCTTCTTTTTCTTCCTTCATTTTTTTTCTAACATCAATGTTTTCATCATAGGGGCAGATTGCACACAGTATACTATCTTAAGAATCATTCCTTAATAAAGAAAGGAAATAGTATGTTTTTGGGCTCCTGTTTGCATCTGCAATTGTTTTTGTGATTACAGAGCTTTTTGGTGGCAGTCATCTGAATGTTCCTGATATGTCTGGAAATAATATGCTAACATTCAAATATAGACAGATGTGTTAGTAGGGCTCATCCCAGGAGCAAACTGTGGGACCAAGATTAAGTGCACATAGTTTATTTAGGATGCTGGGAGGTATGGGTAGAAGAATGTGTGCGTGTGTGGTGGGATGGGTAATATAGGGGAGGAAAGGCAGCCTATAGAAGGTATGCTATTTTTTTTGTGTGTGCTTTCAGTGAAAGTTTACAGAGCAAATTAGTTTCTTATTCAAAAATTTATGCACAAATTGTTTTGTGACATTGGCTGCAATCCCTGCCATGTGTCAGCACTCTCCCATTTCCACCCCGGGTTCCCCACATCCATTCATCCAGTTTTCCTATCCCTCCTTGCCTTCTCGTATTTGCTTTTGGGCAGGTGTTGCCCATTGGGTCTTGTATAATTGACCTAAGAAGCACGTTTCTCATTTGTATTAGTGTTTGTTTTATAGGCCTGTCTAATCTTTGACTGAAAGGTGAACTTCAGGAGTGGTTTCAGTTCTGAGTTAGAAGGGTGTCTAGGGGCTGCAGTCCCAGGGATTTGTCCTATCTGTCAGACCAGTAAGCCTGGTCTTTTTTGTGGGTTGGAATTTTGTTCTACATTTTTCTCGTGCTCTATCCACGACCCTCTATTGTTATCCCTGTCAGGGTGGTTGGAAGATTCACTGTTAAGGAATCTATCACAGAGAACACTGAAGTTTAATCCTGTGGAGAAGTTCTGGGAAATGGTATAAAACACATAAACCAGCCACCGTCAAGTTGAGTCCAACTCATGACGACCTCATGTGTGTCAGAGTAGAAAATTGTGCCCCATAGGGCTTTTTTTTTTTAAATAATATTTTATTGTGTTTTCGGTGAAGGTTTACATAGCGGTTTAGGTTTTCATTCAACCATTTCTACACAAATTGTTCAGTGACATTGGTTATAGTCTTCACAACGTGTGAACATTCTCGTTACTTCTGTTGTAGTTGTTCCATTTCTGTTACTTTAGTTTCCCTGCTCCCTTACATTCTCACCTTTGTTTTAAAGTAATTGTTGACCATTTGGTCTTCCAGAGGTGATTTTTTAAAGGAGCATAGTACTTATGAGTGATATTATTTTGTGAGCCAATCTGTTATTTAGCTATAAGGTGACCTCATGGGTTACTTTTAGTTCAAGGTTTAAAGAGTATCTCAAGACAATAGTGTCAGGGAGCCCTTCAGTCTCAACCAGTCCAGTAAGTCTGGTTTTTCTTTTTAGGAATTTGAGGCTCTGTTCCACATTTTTCTCCCATTCTATCAGAGTCTATCTATTTGGCTCTGATTAGAATGGTTGGTGGCAGTAGCCGGGCACTACCTAGTTCTTCTGTTCTCAGGGTAGATGAGGCTGCCATTCATGTAGACTATTAGTCCTGTAGACTAGTTTCTTCTCTGAGTCTTTGGTTTCCTTCTTTCTCTTTTGCTCTGAACAAGTTGAGACCAATAGTCGTATCTTAGATGGCCGTTCACAAGCTTTTAAGACCTCAGACCCTACTCTCTAAACTAGGATATAGAACATAAGTTTATGAACTAACGTCAATTAATTAAGATGTCCCACAAGACTGTGGCCCTAATCCTTCAAACCCAGAAAGCCAAACCTGTGAGGTGGTTGGTTATATCTAAGAAGTATCTGCTATGTGCTTTATTATATATATGAATATATGTGCATAGGGTAACAGGCATGCATATATACACACATATGCAGACACCTATAAACTAAAAAAACAACCATTGCTGTTGAGTCGATTCCACGTCATAGCGACCCTACAGGACAGAGTAAAACTGTGCCATAGGGTTTCCAAGGAGCACCTGGTGGATTCGAACTGCTGATCTTTTGGTTAGCAGCCGTAGCTCTTAACCACTGTGCCACCAGGGTTTCCCATACACCTATATTTACCTATACACATATATGCCTACATATATGCATATATACTTGCACATATATTTTTTAGTTGTAATTGCCCATAGGGTTTTCAGTGGCTGATTTTTCAGAAGTAGATTGCCAGGCCTTTCTTCCGAGGCACCTCTGTATGGCTTTGAACTTCCATTCTTTCAGTTAGCAGCCAAGTGTTAACCTTTTGTACCACCCAGGGTCTCTGTAAAACACATACTTGATCATTATTCCAGTCAAGGGACAAGAGTGTATTTTTACACTCAGACCCCATAAATTATTCATTAAGGGAGGCTACTGTTGGCTATAAATTACCCTGGCACTTTGTGCCAGGCTTGTGTGTAGGCAAAGTGGGTTCCAGCAGCCTGAGGGCAGCCCTCTGATGAAGCTGTAGGTGGTGGCTGCTGGAAGTCAAGCCAGGATGTACAGAAGTGGGGAGATAGGAAGGGGACTCTGGTGTATCTGCTGTAGGAAACCAGGAGAGAGAGCTTGGAGGGCTTAGCTTATCCCATTGTCTATCTGACAAGCAACCAATTTGAAAGCCATGGCGGCGGTGGGCTATGTCATGGACCAAAAGTTCTCCACAAACAGGTGGTCCAGGCTAGTGAGTAACCTGTGCAGTGAACATTTGCCACTCTTTGGGCTGCCTACCCTCCTAAACCCTTTGTATTTGGGGGTTTTTTACTCCATTAAGTGATTCTTTGTGAAATGCTCTCACTTCAGAGGCCAAAAGTGCTGGACGTATTTTTTCCTTGCCTCCTTGCAGGCAGGATATGGGCAAGTGATCTAGCCTCAGCCATTCAGAGACTCCTACCTAGAACTTCTAACCTGGAGGGAGTGAGGCAGGAATGCAGACACTGTGGGGAATTGTTCTTGACGGTGCTGTTGGAGTCTAGAAACAGGCATCAAGGTGGCAGTCCAGCAGCTGTGGTGCAAGAATGACCTGGCCATCCCCCACCCCCGTCCCAGTGCCCTCCCTGCCTGGCTCCCCTGATTTGTTCCCATTTCCTCATGCCCTTCCAACAAATTCATTTCCCGTTTCAGTTAGCAACGTTGGTTCTTTATTGTTTCCACTTAAGATCCTCAGAGAGTGACAAAAGTCTGAATTCAGGTAAAGGCCTGCTCTGTGAAGAGTACTTTTCCAGGATCTAGAGGAGGCTAAGAGAAATAAGGTGTTCAACCTTCAATAAGCTCACAATCTAATTGGACAGGTAAGAAGTAAAGTCATGTAAAATAACCTAAATATACACACTTACGTTGTCTCGTTTACATATGTTATCTCATTCATGCCCCATGTAATAAATCAAACCCATTGTCGTGGAGTCAATGCTGACTCATAGTGACCCTATAGGACAGAGTAGAACTGCCCCATAATGTTTCCAAGAGCAGCTGGTGGATTCAAAGTGCTGACCTTTTGGTTTGCTCCTGTAGCACTTAAACCACTGCGCTACCACTACCTGTATAGGGAGTACTATTGTCTAGGTTTTGCAGAAGAAAAAATTGACACCTGGAGGAGTTAAGTAATATTCTGAGATATTACAGTCAGGAGTGACAAAATTGAGATTCAAATGCCATTGAGTCCACTCTGCCACGTGTGTTCACCATTAGAGCTCTGTCTATTGATAGTATTTCCTATGTTTGGACTCTGTGCTGAACGCTTTATTAACATAGTTTTACTGCCTGATTTCAGGTTCAAAGAGGTTAAACTTGTGTAGGAGCCGAGAGCTGGTAAGGGGCAGTCTGGAATTGTCTTAGGCCAGTCTGTCTCCAGTAGCTGGATTCTTCACCACCACACTTTACTGCCTTTCACTTCCATTATGCAGAATAAAAACCAGGAAGATGGGTTTTTTAAGGCTCTGTGGATGCAGGAAGACAATCAAGGACTACCTCAGGAAGTTGGTGCCAATGTAACACCGGGTGTCAGATTACGCAGAGCAGGGGAGTTTGGTTGTGGTGGGCACTTCTACCTTCCAATTCCACTTGTAATTACCAGGGTCACTTTGTATTTTCTCAATAAAACATGTTGACAAATCACTCAAGATAACAACGAAGAGGAAATGGAATCCAAAGCTTCTACTCCCACATCTACTGACATTTGGCTTTAAGACCTCCATAGTATTTTGAGTGACCTACCTCCCAAGCCTTTACCATTTCAACAGTAAGAGGCAGAGCATACCTGCTCTTACCCGCTAGCCCAGCAAGAGTGTGAGTTGTGAGTCCTACCAAGGCCCTACCTCATTCCATTGGCTTTAGCCCTCACTTTCTCGCTATAGGAGCCCTGGTGGCACAGTGGTTAAAGCGATTGACCGCTAAGTGAAAGGCCAGCAGTTTGACTCCACCAGCCACTTCTTAGAAATCCTATAGGGCAGTTTCACTCTGTCCTATAGGGTTGGTATGAGTCAAAATTGACTTGATGACAACAAGTTTGATTTTTTTTTTCCTTCATGTGGACAGGTTGCTCATGCCCCACCAGAAAGCTCAACCTTACTTATCCCAGCTGTCAGACAGGTTAGGCTGTATATAGCCTCAAAGCCTCCAGTACATTCCAAATATGATAGGGCTTGGCTCTGGCTATCCTGGGATTCTGGAATCCCAGCTCTAAACACAGAACTTCAATGTTAGTCTTAGAGTCTAACTTGTGGCCACTGGGCTGTGAACTCTCAAGGGCAGGGAGGATCTCCTAATCCACTTAGAATTAACTGTGCTTAGCACAGTGCTGGGAACCATGGTGGCACAATGGTTAAGCGCTCAGCTGCTAACCAACCCACCAGCATCTCCTTGGGAGAAAAGACCTGGCAATCTGCACCCTTAAAGATTGTTGTTGCTGTTGTTAGGTGCCATCGAGTTGGTTCTAACTCATAGCAACCTCACATACAACAAAATGAAACACTGCCTGATCCTGGTCCTGTCCTATCCTCACATTTATTGCTATGTTTGAGCCCATTGTTGCAGCCACTGTGTCAGTCCATCTTGTTGAGGGTATTCCTCTTTTTCATTGACCCTCTACTTTACCAAGCATGATGTCCTTTTATAGGGACTCGTCCCCCCGATAACGTGTCCTAAGAACATGAGAAGAAGTCTCTCCATCCTTGCGTCTAAGGGGCATTCTGGCTGCAGTTCTTCCAAGACAGATGTGTTCATTCTTCAGGCAGTCCATGGTATACTCAATATTCTTCAGCCATACTATAATTCAAATATATCAGTTCTTCTTTGGTCTTCCTTATTGAGCAGCTATGGCATGCATATGTGGTAATTGAAAATACCATGGCTTGGGTCAGGTGCACCTTAGTCCTCAAAGTGACATCTTTACTTTTTAACACTTTAAAGAGGTCTTTTGCGGCAGATTTGCCCAATGCAATGCGTCGTTTGATGTCTTAACTGCTGCTTCCATGGATATTGATTGTGGATCTAAGTAAAACGAAATCCTTGGCAATTTCAATATTTTCTCCATTTATCGTGATGTTGACTGTTGGTCCAGTTGTGAGGATTTCTGTTTTCTTTATGTTGGGGTGCAATCCATAATGAAGGCTGTGGTCATCAGTAAGTGCTTCAAGTCCTCTTCACTTTCAGCAAGCAATGTTGTGTTATCTGCATGTCACAGTTTGTTAATGAGTCTTCCTTCAATCCTGATGTCCCTGTTCTTCTTCATATAGTCCAGCTTCTCAGATTATTTGCTCAGCATACAGATTGAATAAATTTAGCAAAAGGCTACAACACTGACACACACCTTTCCTGATTTTAAACCACACAGCATCGCCTTGTTCTGTTCGAATGACTGCCTCTTGGTCTATGTATAGGTTCTGTGTGAGCATAATTAAGTGTTCTGGAATTCCCATTCTTCATAACATTATCCATAATTTGTTATGATTTATACAGTCGAATGCCTTTGCATAGCGAATTATAATACAGGTAAACACTTTCCTGGTATTCTCTGCTTTCAGCCAAGATCCATCTGACATCAGCAATGATATTCCCTTGTTCCACATCCTCTTCTGGATCTGGCTTGAATTTCTGGCAATTCCTTGTTGATGTACTGCTGCAACTGCTTTTGAATGATTTTCAGCAAAATTTTCCTTGTGTGTGGTATTGATGATATTGTTCAATAATTTCCACATTCTATTGGATCACCTTTCTTTGGAATGGGCACAAATACAGTTATCGTTCAGTCAGTTGTCCAGGTAGCTGACTTCCAAATTTCTTGGCATAAGACAAGTGAATGCTTCCAGTGTTGCATCTGTTTGTTGAAACATCTCAATTGGTATTCCATCAATTCCTAGAGCCTTGTTTTTTTTACCAATGCCTTTAGTGCAGCCCGGATTCTTCATATGCCACCTTCTGAAATGGTTGAACATCAACTAATTCTTTCTGGTACAGTGACTCTGTGTATTCTTTTTATTTTCTTTTGATGCTTCTTGTGTCATTCAATATTTTGCCCACATGCATTCCATTGCTGTTGAGTTGATTCTGACTCACAGCAACCCTATAGGACAGAGTAAAACTACCCCATAATGTTTCCAAGGAGTGGCTGGTGGATTATAACTGCCAACCTTTTGGTTAGCAGCTGAGCTCTTAGTCACTGTGCCACCAGGCCTTCATTTTATCCATAAAATCTTTTAATATTGCAACTCGAGTCAGTTCTTCCAGCTTGAAAAATGCCAAGCATGTTCTTCCCTCTCTTTCCATAAAGATTACAGCCTTGGAAACCCTGTGGGACAGTTATACTCTGTACTATAGGGTCGCAATGAGTTGGAATTGACTCAAGAGCACACCACAACAACAATAGCACAGTGCTGTGCTCAGAGTAGGTGGGCAGAAAAATTTTAGTAGACCACTGTACCAGGCTCAGGAGGAGCTGAATTAGGACAATTGACTGTGCTTTCCCTAGGCACCTGTGGACTGGGGCCTAGAACTGGGCTTCAGCTCCTAAAACCCAGCCTCGTGCCCTGGGTCTCATTAATCTGCCTTAGTCTGATCACAGCTCACCATCAACATTCTGTCTGCCTACAAGATTCTCATTGTCGTCCATGTGGAATTCTGCCTTAGTGTACCATCCACCTGTTAGGACCTAATCTCTTTGTCTTAGTTATCTAGTGCCACTATATGAGAAATACCACAATTGGGTGGCTTTAATGAACAGAAATTTGTTTTCTCACAGTTTAAGAGCCCAGAAATCCGAATTCAGGTTTCCAGCTCTAGGGGAAGTTTCTCTGTCTGATCTGGGGGAAAGTCCTTGTCTCTTTTCAGCTTCTATTTCTAGGTTCTTGGATTATGTGCTGTGTATCTTCCCCTCTATTTGTGCTTGCTTCTTGCTTATTCTGCTCTTTTATATTACCCTACACTATTTTTTTTTTTTTTTTAGTATACTGCCTCATTAATAAGACAAAGAAAATCCATTCCCAAATGGGATTAAAATTTATAGCACATGTTTTAGGGGGTTAAGATTTACAGCACATATTTTGGGGGGACACAATTCAATCCATAACACCCTTCCTCTTAGGTCTTTAGTGCTGACCATTGGCAGTTGGGTGTGTTGGTCACCATGTCTTACCCTTAGCCCCACTTCTGTGATTGGCCCCAGCAGCAGAGCCACTTTCTTTAATACCTGTCCGGCCATATCATTTGTCCAGTAGGGCTGTGTGCCAAGAAAATAATAATAATACAATAAAACCACTTCCATTTTAGCAAGAATTATTATATCATTTAATGATGAAACCAGCCCGTAAGTAGGTATTTTTATCCCCATTTTACAGATGAGAAAACTGGAGCTAACTAGAGGGTAAAAAACAAATAAAACTTCTAGGTCACTATATTAACTTTCTATTGCTATGTAACAAATTACTACAAACTTAGCAGCTTAAAGCAATGCACATTTATTATCTTACGGTTTCCATGGGCAGAAGTCTGGGCAGAGCTTAGCTAGTTCCCCTGCCCATAGTCTCACAAGGCTGCAATCAAAGCGTTGGCCAGGATGCATTCTTATCTGGAGGCTTGCCTGGGGAAGAGGTGTGTTTAAGTTTGTTCAGGTTTATTTATTTTTTTGTGGCTGTATAACTGAGGACCCCAGCTTCTTACTGTCTGTTTGCTGGAGTCCACGCTCAGGCCCTCAAGGCTACTTGCATAGCCCTCTGCATAGAAAGTTCACATGGCTCTGTGCTTCTTGAAGGTGAGCAGGAGAATCTCCCACTCCTGTCTGCTAACACAGAGTCTTACACAAAGTAACATAATCTTGGGAGTGACATCCCATCATCTTTGCCGTATTCTATTGGTTAGAAGCACGTTGCAAGTTCTGCTTATACCCAAGGGGAAGGTGTGACTCATTGGGGGTCCCGTTAGGGTGTGTCCGCTGTAGCCACATAGCCGCTAAGTGACATAGTAGGGGTCAGAACCATGCCACACTACCTCCCTGCAGCCCCAGGTTCCTTCCTCTCCCTCCACACCTGTTGCCATATGGAATTGTCCTGTCTCATGAATCCCAGGTTGTAAGGATTGGAGACCCCTTTGATACTAGTCAAGTGTATGCTCACAGTTCTTTATGATCAAGTCATTGTAGTTTTTCAATACAAATCCTCTTGAAGAGGATTTAAAATGGGCCTGCCTTGTATTTTATAGTATCATTTACACAGACCTCAGCCTTGTTGGAAGATTTCAGGTGGCTTATGGCAGTAAAACAACCTGCAGAGCCCTCGGAGCATACCTGGGCAGATATACTATATAAACCCAACGTTATTTTACATGGGGCTGAATGTTATTTCTCCTGAGGACAGATTCTATGTACATGCAAACAAAGACCTAACAAATATACAAAGAAGAAGAAAAAAACACAATGCTATTTTTCAATTTAAATAGTATAGAAAAATTTATGTCTAGATAGAATTTAAATTCCTTTCCTAATGAAATGCAATGGAGACAGGTGAGAGCCATAGCCTCCATAAAGCTTGTTGATGCATTAGACACCTTTCCTTCACAATGTCACACCATCCCTTCATTTCTGGAGAGACTGACCTGTTGTCAGTCCCACATAACAGTCTTGTCATAGAGGTTGCCATATATCCTCGGATGTGCCTGCCTTCTCAGCCCTTCTCTATTTTAATTTCCCAAATAGCAATATGGTGGGGATCTGATTTGGTGGGCCGACTCCACAGAGAGCTTTGTCTACTCTTTATTAGTTTGTGGTGAAAAACAACTCTGCAGAAACATAAAGTGTATTCTGCTCCTGAGTCTGAGATAGATTCCAAGTTCATTCCAACTCATAAAAAAGAGCTCATGAAGGCAATAGCAACCCAAGCTGGTCTTGATAGAGAATCAGGATTGCTTTAGTATGTATACTAGAGTTTGTTTGTTTTTTTATCACAGGTAAGTTAGGTAGCCCAAACCCATACATTTTTAATATGCCAGCACACTACAGTGCTCCAATCAATCATAGCAGGATAATGTCATAGCTAAGAAAGGGCTTAGGAAGAACAAGGAATTTGGCTGAACTGAATTTATTAAAGGGCTGTAGAAGCAGATATCAGCACTGCATTCAAAACTCGTCAGTAAAACACTGTGTGTATAAAAGAAAAGATGAGGTATTACTTCTTGCCACCCAAACTTTTCAAAACACATACAATTTACAAAAGTGTATTGCTTTTATACTGGAGAAAATATTTAAGCAGGTTAAATCAAGGAAATAAAAGGCAAAATAATGTCAGTGTTTTAGAAAACTAGAAACTTGGTTGACACTCTATCAAAGAAGGGGGAGAGCTGGGGATTGCTGTTACACTGACCTCTTGCCATCCTTTAAGGCACAGGCCCGCAGAGGGAAAACCAATCGTCATTTGGGAAGCTGGTGTGGTTCCTGATTCCTAGAGGGTCATTTGTTTTCTGAGCTCATTGGAGTCAGGACAGGGTTTGGTTGCTTTGCCTGAGAAAAAGAAAGAGATTGAGGCAGGAGAGATCCAGATGTGGAGAAATTTAAACCCACTACCTAGTAAGGCAAGAGATACCCGGGTAGTCCAAATGGTTTGCACTCAGCTACTAATCTAAAGGTTGGTAGTTCGAACCCACCCAGCGGCACTACAGAAGACCTGGCAATCTGCTTCTGCAAAGATTACAGCCACAAAAACCCCGTGGAGCTCAATTCTACTCTGATACACATGAGGTTGCTATGACTTGAAATCAACTCAATGATAACTTTTTTTTTTAAACCCTGTAAGGCTAGGTACTAAAGTGAAGGACAGGTGAAGATAAACCAAACAATCCACCTCCCAGAATATTCAATACTCGGGAGAAGCATAGAAGAAAGAAGAAAAGAGGATGAAGTTGGTAATTATTTGAGCCCTTAGATTTTTTCTGATACAGTAGAAAATTAAATTGAGCAATAAGAACATTTAATTATCTCATATAACAAAAAGTCTAAAAGTTTTCAGAGTTTGTTCAGCATCTGAACAAGAGTTGGCCTCCTGGGATCTCTTCATTCCCCTCCAATTGCAAGATTGCAGCTGCCGCTCTAAGCATCATATCCTTATCAAAGTGTATTTAAGACAGGATCTAGGGCTGGACTTTTCTTCCTCTTTTTCAATGGTTCTCGAGGGGGAATGATTTTGAAACTCAGGGAATGTTTGACAATGCCTGGAGATGTTTTTGGTTGTCACAATTAGACGGGGTGGTGCCACTGACATCCAGGGATGCTGCTAAACATCTTGCAGTGTGCAGGAGAGCTCCCCTACACACACACACACACACACACAATGAAGAAGTATTTGGGCCAAAATGTCAATAATGCCTGAGGTTGAGGAATCCTAGTTACCTCATCTTTTTGTAGTAGAGAAAAATCTTTCCTCAAGTAGCCACATACCTCATTGGCCGGAAGTGGGCCAGCTGCCCCTGAAGCAGACCTTGAAATGAGGACCCATATGTAAGTAATTTATGAGGAAGTACTCTTGGGGCAGCCAAGTGGGGGTTGTGGGAAGGGGAGTGAGCCAAGCATCACGAAGGTGAAATTTCAGGCAAAGTCCTGGGAAGGGTGGCTTCAGCCTGATCTCACAGGGGAACTCTGACACATAATTTCAAGATGGAGTAGCCCCTATCTGAGACAAGAGAGCTGGACTTCTGTGTCTCTCCTCCACCCATCAATCATAGGTAAGGGTCCCCCAGGGTGATATAGACTCAGGCGTGTCCACTCTCTGCAAGCACTGGGCAAAGTGGCTGTAGTAGATGGAAAGCCATTCTCTGAAGAAGAGTCAAAGTGCTGGCTATCGGAGGCCACTGACCTGGGGTGAGTGGTGGAGGTGAAGAAAGGGCCACACAGAAACCTGAAGGAAATCTAAAGGGATCTGGACAGAGCAGCAACAATACCTACTACACATGCTTAGCCTTAGACCAATCAGTGGCTAAAAGGCACAGTATTACCATGACTGCCTTAGGCCGATTATAACTGATCTCCCATGGTTGAAGGAGAGGCCTACCTTCCTTGAACACATTGGCACACTCTCAGTGCCTGAATGAAATTAAGGTTCAGTGAGCAAGTTAGAAGTGGGGAACTGGTACTGGGTAGGTAACGCACTCTATCTGCCACATTATATCTTCTCTTAAAAAAAAAAAAAAATTATTATTATTATTTTTTTTTTAAGGCTTCCTTTAATCCAGGCAAGGTCATCACATTCTACAACTCCCAGGGGTATCATTCACATGATAGCAGCCCTGGGACAGTGATTAGCTTCTTCTGGGTAATTCTGGATCTCCGAGTGGTGCAAATGGTTAAGTGCTCAGCTGCTAACTGAAAGTTTGGAAGTTCCAGTCTACCCAGAGGTGCCTTGGGAGAAAGGCCCGGTGACCTACTTCCAAAAAACCAGCCATTGAAAACCCTAAATGGAGCAATTTACTCTGACACACATGGGTTCACCATGAATTGGAGTAGACTTGATGTTTTTTTTTTGAGAGAGTGGTGAGTCCCTGGATGGCGATATAACTGTACCTACAGAGCTGTGTTAACTCTCCTCACAGACCTAAGCACTCAGCTACTAGCCAAAAGGCTGCCAGTTGGGATTCACCCAGAGGCACCTCAAAAGAAATGCCTATTTCCAGAAGGTCACAGCTATTGAAAACCCAATGGACTGCAGTTCTACTCTGAAATACATGAGGTCATCATGAGTTGGAATCAACTTCATGGCAACTGGTTGGTTTTTTGTGAGGAGGTGAGTCTGCTGTGATCACACAGAGCAGGACTGGAGACGGAATATCCTATTTCAGAAGGGGGGAGTATGGGTGGGACTTAAAGAGGACGAAAGGAGAGGAGGGAGGGAGGAAGAACGATATATGAATTCCAGTGCAATACTTTGATCTAGCCTTGACAGACCATTGATTGGAGGAAGCAAAAGAAAAAATAACCACATGCAATTTTCTTCCAATTCAAACATTTGGATTAAAGGAAACGTGGATGGGGCCAGCCTGGGGCCAGAATAAGCTGACTTAATTTCAGTTAAAGCTTGTCATCAGAGCAATGATACAAGCTACGCAATGGCTCAATTCAAACACTTTAAAAAGGAAAAAGGATTTTACTCCTGTTACATAGGCTTTTTAGTAGAAACCAGAATTAGGATTCGCAGAGGCTCACGGGATAATTCCACTCCACGATACCTGCCAGTCTTCCTTTCCAGGATGTGGATTTTCTTCTTCCTTGTTTGAACAATGCCATACTTCTCAACCTTGTTTCTTTCTTTTTTTTTTTCATTCTCATTTTAGGCCTTAGCTTTTTTTCCTGTCCAGCTCAGGGTTGATACTGGCTCCGGGAAACAAATTGTTTTAGTATTACTGTGCAGTGTTAGGCGAAGCCCCAGGTACGTTTTTTTGGGTGTGATCAAGAAGAGAATTGCAGCATGCAGCTTTGGTCTGCAGACTTAAACCCCCACATGTTCACATACCAGAACTGACAGGCATAGGTGAAAGATCTGACAGTAGGTGCACATTTAGAGGGTCAGGAGAGCATGATAAGAGCACACTCGGGACCAGACCACTGGGTTTAATGCCCATCTTTGCCACCTACTCCCTATGGGACTTTGGAAGCCAATTAGTTATATATGCCTCTGTTTCCACATTTATGTAATGGGAATGATGTTATTACCTACCTCATAGGGCTTTTGTGAGGACTAAATGAGTTAATATCTCCAGAATCCAACTACTTACCATCTTTGTTGATGTCTATCAATTGTGTCTCAGCCACCATCATGTTTATGGCTTACTGCCTCCTAACTAGTCTGTCTCTACCTTTGCTCTTTTGTCCTTGATATCGTTAGTTGCCATTGAGTTGGCTCTGACTCATGGCAAACTTATGTGTAACAGATGAAATGTTGCCCGGTCCTTCGCCAACTTTTGTCCTGCCACAGTTTCTTTGCTCTGCCTTGGTCTATTTCTCAACACGGTGCCCAGACTCATCCTTTTACAATGTAAGTCAAATATAATGCCACTCCTCTGCTCACCACCTTGAGAAGTTTTCCCATCTCACTCACCACAAAGTGGCCTACAACACCCTACATCTCCTCTGAGTCTTCTCCTCCCTCACTTTGACACAGTCACACTGGTCTCCTGGCTGTTCCTTGAACACAGCAAGTGCTCTCCTGCCTTAGGCTTTCTGCTCTAGATGTTTTTCCTTCAGATGTCTACATGGCTCACTCCCTTCTTGTTGTTGTTAGATGCTGTTGAGTCAGTTCTGACTCATAGCAACCCCTATGTACAATAAAACGAAATCGTGCCCAGTCCTGCACCATCCTCACAGTCGTTGCCATGTCTGAGCCCATTGTTGCAGCCACTGTGTCAATCCATCTCGTTGAGGGTCTTCCTCTTTTTCACTGATCTTCTACCTTACCAAGTATGACGTCCTTCTCCAGGGACTTGTCCCTAGCAGCTTTATTGAGATATAACTTACATACTGCACCCCCTCCCCCCGCCGAAAAATCACTTGTTTTAAGTACACACTTCAGTGGTTTTTACTATACTTACAGAGTTGTGCAACCACCACTACAAACAATTTTAGAACATTTTTATTACCTCAGAAATAAATCCTTATACTTTAGCTATTACCTTCCATTCCCCCTAGCTCTCTCAGCCCTAGGCAACCACTACTCTACTTTCTGCGTCTATACACACCGTGTAAATGCAGTCATACGATATGTGACCTTTTGTGTTTGGCTTCTTCCACTCAGCATGCTTTCAAGGTTCATCCATGTTGTAGCATGTATGAGTACTTCATTCCTTTTTATGGCTGAATAATATTCCATTGCATGGGTATACCACAATTCATTTATTCATTAATCAGTTAATAGACATTTTGGCTGTTATGAATAATGCTGTTATGAACTTTGTGTATAGGTTTTTGTGTGAACATACGTTTTGAATTTTCTTGAATATACTTAGGAGTGGAATTACGGGGTCATATGGCAGTGCAGTGGTTAAAGTGCTTGACTGCTAACCAAGAGGTTGGCAGTTTGAAACCACCAGTGGCTCTGTGGGAGAAAGATGGGGCAGTCTGCTTCTGTAAAGATTTATAGCCTTGGAAATCTTATGGGTTCACTATGAGCTGGAATCGACCCAAAGGCACTGGGTTTTTGTTTTTTTTTATGGTAACTTTATGTTTAACCTTTTGAGAAACTGCTAAATTGTTTTCCAGCTAAATTGTGGCTGCACAATTTTATATTCCTACCAGCAATGCAGAAGGGTTCCAATTTCTTCACATCCTCTCCAGCACATGTTATTGACTATCTTTTTGATGATGACCATTTGGAATCGACTTGATAGCAACTGGTTTGGTTTGGTTTTGGAGTGAGTGTGAAGTAATGCCTCGTTGAGGGTTTGATTTGCATTTCCCTAATAACTAAAAAAAAAAAAAAAAAAAAAAACAAAACTAATTGAGCCTTGGTGGCGCCGTGGTTAAGAGCTTGGCTGCTAACCAAAGGGTCAGCAGTTCGAATCCACCAGCCACTCCTTGGAAACCCTATTGGGGAGTTCTATTCTGTCCTATAGGGTTGCTATAGTGAGGATTGACTCGATGGCAATGGGTTTAATGACTAATGATGCTGAACATCTTTTCACGGGTTTGTCGGCCATTTGTATATCTTTGGGGGAAAACGTCAGTTCAAATCCTTTGCTCATCTTTATTTGGGTTATTTGTCTCCTTGCTATTAAATTGTAAGAGTTCTTTATATATCCTGGATACAAATCCCTTGTCAGATATATGACTTACATGCATTTTCTTCCAGTCTATAGGTTATCTTTTCACTGTCTTGATGTTGTCCTTTAAAGTGCAAAAATTAACCCCTGAAACCATTGCTTTGAGATAATCTTTAAACCTTAAACCAAAAATATCCCCCTAAAACCTTCTTAAAACTAAAACAATAGTTTAGATTAACTAATAGAAAATGTCTGCCTTGAGCATTATGCTCTTTTAAGATCTATCTATATGGGATCAAATTAACAACAGCAACTCGAAAGATTAGATAGGAGCCTTAGGGGACAGTGTGTTTATGTTAATGGGGGAGGAACAACTCAGTAAAAGGAGGGTGAGAATGGTTGTACAACTCGAAGAATGTAATCAATGTCACAGAATTGTATTACATGTAGAAACTGTTGAATTGATGTATGTTTTGCTGTGTATATTCTCAGCAACAACAACAACAAAAGAATTTTTTTTAAGTGCAAGTTTTTTTTTTTGCATTTTAGGTGAAAGTTTATAGGACAAATTAGTTTCTCATTTAAAAATTTTTACAAAAATTGTTTTGTGACATTGGTTGCAATCCCCACAATATGTCAGCACTCTGCCCCTTTTCCTTCACACCTTGGGTTCCTCGTGCCCATTTGTCCAGGTTTCCTGTCCCTTCCTGCCTTCTTGTCTTTGCTTTTGGACTGGTGTTGCCCATTAGGTCCGCTATACTTAATTGAACTAAGAAGCACCTTGCTCACGTGTGCTGTTTTATAGGCCTGTCTAATCTTTGGGTGAAAGATGGACTGCAGGAGTAGCTTCAGTTCTGAGTTAGCAGGATGTCCAGGAGAAAAGTGCAGAATTTTTGAATTTTCATGAAGTCCAGTTTACTTGTTTTATTTTATTGCTTGGGGTCATAACTAAGAACTCGTTACCCAAACCAAGGTAATGAAGATTTATACCTATGTTTTCTTCTAAGAGTTTTATAGTTTTCGTTCTTACATTTTGGTCTATGATCCATTTTGAGTTAATGTTTGTTTATGATGTGCGATAGGATAGGGGTCCAAATTCTTCCTTTTGCATATGAATATCCAAGAGTCCCAGCACCATTTATTGAAAAGACCATTTTCCTCCCATTGAATTGCCTTGGTACCTTTGTCAAAAATCAATTAACCATAAATGTAAGAGTTTATTTTTGGACTCTCAATTCTATTCCATCGGTCAATATACCTATCTTTATGCCACATTGTCTTGATTGATGTAACTTTGTGGTAAGTTTTGAAATTGGGAAGTGTGAGTCTTCCAACTTTGTCCTTCTTTTCCAAGATGGTTTTAGCTATTCTGGTGCTCTGCATTTCCCTGTAAACTTTAGGATCAGCTTGTCAATTTATGCCAGAAAGTCAGCTGGGATTTTGATAGACATTACCTGAATCTATAGATGGCTTTGGGAATATTGCCACTTTAACAATAATAAGTCTTCCAAGCCATCAACATGGGAGGTCTTTCCATTTAATTAGGTCTCGTTTAATTTCTTACAACAATGTTTTTGCAGTTTTTAGTATGCAAGTCTCGTACTTCTTTTGTTAAATTTATTCCTGAATTTTGTGTTCTTTTTGATGCTATTGTCAAAGGGATTGTTTCCTAAATTTCAGTTTTGGATTGTTCATTGCTAGTATATAAAAATGCAATTGACTTTCATACATTGATCTTCTATCCTGTAACCTTGCTGACCTCATTTATTAGTTTTTTAGTAGATCCTTTAGGATTTTCTGTATATAAGATCACACGGTCTGCATGAAAAGATAATATTACTTTCCTTTTATTTCTTTTCCTTGCCTAATTTCCCTGACTATAACCTCCAGTACAGTATTGAATAGCAGTAGATGTCCTTGTCCTGTTCCTGATCTTTGGGGTAAAACATTTATTCTTTCATAATTAAGTATGATGTTAGTTTTGGTTTTTAGTACATGTCCTTTATCAGATTGAGGAAGCTGTCTTCTACCAAGTTGGTTGAGTGTTTTTATCACAAACACTCAAGTGTTTTTATCACAAATTTTGTCACAAATTCTTCTTGTCTTTACTGAAATGCCACCTTCTCAGTGAGGCCCACCTTGATCACTCTATTTAATGTATCAACCAGGGCTTTGAACTAGTTCAGTCATGGCCAACGAAATGAAATTGGAACAGATCCAAATTTTGTAAAATTTGGGTGAAGTGGAATGATAACTTAAATGGGAAAAATTACTAGTCAAAGCCCTGGAATGGAAGACTCAGTAATGGGGTAGTGAGCCCTTTCAGGAGCCTCATGCGAGAGACTGGATTATTGCCAGGACTGTGGAGAGTGACTACATTCAAAGCAGGATGATTGGCTACCATCTTTGAGTGGGGCGCCGCTGTTTCTGACTCTGCCAGTCAAGAGATTTGGTTGCCATGCAACGCTCATGCTGCCCTTGTTTTCTAAGAGGGAGGTTAAGTTTCTGTAGGGCTTCAACCTGTAATATTTCCCATTCCAGTTACTGTTTCAGTTCACCCACATTTTAAAAATTTGGGTCTGTTTAGCTTTTGTTTCATCAGCCATGACTGAATCGGGCAGAAGTGGTTTGAAGCCCTGGTATAAACTGCCTCTACCTGCCCTCATTTCTCACTTACTCTACTTTGCTGTTTTTTCATGGTACCTGTAATCTAATCTATAATGTGACATGCTTATTTATTGTTTACTGTGTCCCTTTGCTAAAATATAAGCTGTACAAGGTCAGGCATCTATTTCTGTTTTGTTCACTGATGTATCACAAGGTCCTAGAATAGCGCCTAGCACATAGCAGGTGTTCAATAAGTATTTGTTGAATGACTATGTTAATGTAAAGTGCCTAGAACAGTGTTTTTCAAATAGCAATGCTATATAAGTTATTTTTCATGAATTGAGAAAGCAATTTAAAACATAGTACTAAAATCACCCTATCAGTCAGAGCCATAGATCCTTGCTATATGTGCTTCTGAGCTGCCCAAATGTTTTTTTCTTACACCGTTAGGAGCTCTGGTTTCATTATTTGTAAAGTGAAGAAAATAGTACTTCCCCTATCTACTTTATAAGGTGGTATCAAGAATTGAATTGTGTCCCCCAAATATATGTCAACTTGGCTAGGCCATGATTCCCAGTATTGTGTGATTGACAATCATTTTGTCATCTGATGCGATTTTCCGTGTGTTGTAAATCCTGCCTCTGTGATATTAATGAGGCAGGATTAAAGGCAGTTATGTTAATGAGTCAGAATTCAATCTACAAGATTAGGTTGTGTCTTAAGTCAATCTCTTTGAGATATAAAAGAGAGAAGTGAGCAGAGAGTCAGGGGGATCTCATACCACCAAGAAAGCAGCACAGGGAGCAGAGTGCATCCTTTGGACCAGGGGTTTCTGTGCTGAGATGTTCCTAGACAAGGGGAAGATTGATGACAAGGAAATTCCCCCAGAGCTAACAGAGAAAGAAGGCCTTCCCCTAGAACTGGCACCCTAAATTTGGACTTCTACCCTCCTAAATTGTGAGAGAATAAAATTCTCTTTGTTAAAGCCATCCACTTGTGGTATTTCTGTTATAGCAGCACTACATAACTAAGACAGGTGGTATGAAAGTGAAATTAAATAATGTATGTGTGATTTAAACAAGATAGATAGAAATTTATTTCTCTCTCACTTAACAGTATAGTAGTCAGGTTGTTCTGCTCCATGAGGTGGCCTGGGCATCCATATTGTTTTCATCTGGTTGTTCCTCCTTTTCCTAGAGTATGGCCACTTCTATCAGTTAGCTCTTGCTGCATAACAAGGTACACCAACACCTAGTGGCTTAATTGTTGTTGCTGCTGCTGCTGCTGTTCCATCATTCTGAGTATTGGAAATTTGGTCCGGGTTCAGCAGAGTGGTTCTTCTACTGGTCTCACCTGGGATTACTCATGCAGTTGGAGTCATCCGATGGCTTGACTGGGGCTACGTGGTCTTAGATGGCCTACTCACCTGCTGGTTGTCAACTGGGCATCTCTCTCTACATGGTCTCTTATTGTCAAGGAAGTTAACCCAGGCATCTTTACATGGTAGTTGCAAGGTTCCAAAAATGAAAGAGTAGAAGCCGTAAGGCACTTTGAGATCTAGGCTGATAACTCCGTTAATGTCACTTTCTATTGCGTTCTATTGATCAAAGAGAGTTAAGGAGGTAGAGAAAGAGACTTCACCTTTTGATATGAGGAGCAGAGAGATCACATTGCCAAGGGGCATGCACATAGAGATAGGAGGAAGTTTGGCCATTGCGATCTACCGCACTCCCTCCTCTGTACAGTTGAAGCTACTCATGAGCACCATGTTGGCATTTCAGCCAAAAAGAATACAGTTCAATCGGTTTCCTTTTAAAGATACAGCTCAGATCTAATTGCCAGA
The DNA here is from genome assembly GCF_030014295.1 of Loxodonta africana. Classification (NCBI taxonomy): domain Eukaryota; kingdom Metazoa; phylum Chordata; class Mammalia; order Proboscidea; family Elephantidae; genus Loxodonta; species Loxodonta africana. Next base: position 11,099,880 of record NC_087368.1, on the reverse strand, counting down.
GCAGAGCCATGTGGCTACATCTAGCTACAAAGGAAGCTGAGAAATGTAGTCTCTGGCTGAGCAGCCATGTGCCTGCTAAAAATCAAGGGATTCAATTACCAAGTTTAAACCAATTAGCAATTCTTGTCACAGGGTTTGATGGCACATTGCCAAATCCCCTACAACCTGCTTATTTTAGTTTTAATTGTATATACATTTACTGAGCATCTACTGAAATATTAAGGATCTCTAGAATCTAGGATAACAATTAAGTAAAACATATCCCTACTCTCAAGAAGCTTGTCGCAAAGAACAAACTATTTATTCAACAAATATTTATTGAGTGCCTACTATGTGCCAACACTTTGGGGATATAATGATGAGTAAAATAAAGTCCCTCTCTCACGGAACTTACATTGTAGTGGTAGGAGGCAGAAAATAAACAAACAAGCAAATAAACGTATAAATTATTTCATATAGTGATGAATATTATGAACAAAATTAAACAGAGTCATGGGGCAAAGAGTGACTGGGATATGTTGTTCCTTTAAATGGAATGTCATGGAAAAACTCTCTAAAGAAGTGTTGTTTGAGCTGAAACCTGAATAATGAGAAGGACTCCACCATCTGAATACCTGGAGAGTGTTCAGGCACAGGGAATACCAGTACCCAGTTGCCACTGAATTGCTTACTCGTAGTCATCCCATGTGTTTCAGAGTAGAGCTGTATTCCACAAGGTTTTCAAGGACTATGATCTTTTGGAAGTAGATTTTCAGGTCTTTCTTTCGATGTGCCTCTATGTGAACTCAAACCATCAACCTTTTGGTTAATAGACAAGTGCCTAACCATTTGCACCACCCAGGGACTCTGGTAGAGGGAATGAGCAAGTGTAAAAGTCATAAGGTAAGAGGACACTTAGAGTATTGAGATACAGAAAGAAGACCATTGTAATGGTAACGGTAATGTTAAAGATAAGATGGAGGTGGTCGAGAACAAGATCAGGCCAGGTCTCAGGACAAAATTAAGGAATTTGGGCTTTACTCCAATTTTTTTTGAAAATTTGCAGCTCCCACTGCAGCATGGAGCATAGATTGTGAGGAGACAGGAGCAGATAGAGGAAACTATTAGGAGACTACTGTAGAGGTAATAGGCAAAATAGAAAGATAGCTTGGGTTGGGTACTAGTGTTTGATATGGAGAAAGAAGAGAAAGGATTAAAGAATCATTGAGGACATTAGGTTAATAAGCCTTGGTGATTTATTGTATTTGGAGGATGAGGGAGAGGAGGTGAATCTGACTTTCTGATTTTTGCAACTAGATGGACAGTGGTGTCATTTGGAGAGGTAAGGAGCACAGAGAGAAAACAAAGTTTAGGTGGAAATACCATGAATTTAATTTTGAGCACTTTCAGGTTGAGATCTCTTTGAAATAGCTAACTGCAGATTTAAAGAGGCAATAGGATATTTAAGTCTGGAGCTCAGAAGAGAGGACTAGGCTGGAGATACCAATTTCTGAGAAGCATGGATAGAAATACATCCAAGGGCGTGAGTAAAAAAGGTGAAGGAGAGAGTACAGAGTGAGAAGAGAAGAAGACATAGGAATGAGTCTTGAGGACTGCCAAAGAGACCAAGAAGTCATCAGAAGAGTAGAAGGGAAACCCAGGAGAGTTGGGTATCATGGAAGCCAGGGAAAGAAAGTGTTACTAGAAGAAAGTGGTCAACCATGTCTAAAGTCACAGAGAGGTCTTGAAAGATGAGGGCCACTGTCAAAGTGCTTATTTTACAGAAGAGAGAGACAGAAAAGTTCAAACCCCCCAGCCTCACACAAGATCTCATGTAAGGCAGAGAAAAATGAAACCAAGAAACATTGCTTTCACAAGCACACCTGCCTGAGACAAGTTCCAAAATTCCTCTATATCATGAAGCCTTTCCCTTCTCACACAGGAAAGAAAAAAAAAAAAGAAATGGCAATGCATGTCCATTGGGCTTAGTGGGATGCACAGGTGATTCTAATGCCTGCCAAAGTTTGAGAACCACAGCTATATTGAATACTGTGGTGTTGGTCCCAAATTCCTTCTTTAGAGCCAATGCAACTATCTCTAAGCTGCAAGGAATCTTGGCTGCTGGCATAGCTGTGTTCCTCATTGGAAATTGCCCAAGGTTATACTGCTCACTAGCGTGTACTCCATGGCCAAGGACTGGCAGACGCTGGGATATAAAAGCTCAGCCCCTTGTCTCAAATTGGGACAACCTGAAGAGCTCTCCCAGCTCCAGAACTCTTTGTGGGTCACATGAGGTCTCAGCTGTAACCACATCGTGGGTCAACTCTCTCTGCCCAGTCCTGCCTTCCTCACTCCTGTAGAGGTGCGTCTTTTAAGAGCACCCCCAATTAAGCTTTTGACCAAAACTCTCCAGCTCAGAGCCTGTTTCCAGGGGACTAATCCAAGACACACTTGAAATGATATATGTACAATTATAGTTTATAATAGCAGAAGAGTGGAAATAAATGCCCCCAGTAGATGACTGGTTAAACAAATTGTGCAGCCTGTGAAAAGAATTATGGACTCACATATGAAGATCTCTGAAAATAATAATGATGATGATAAAAGTTAATAAGGACATAACAAAATAAAACAAACCCATTGCTGTCAAGTTGATTCCAATAGCACTTACTGTATATCAGGCACTGCTCTAAGTCTTTACATATAGGTGCTGTTCCTGTGCCTGGGTGCAGATGAGTAGAAAGAAAAAATTAAGAAAGAGTCTTCCAGGTAAATGAAATGGCATATTTGAAGGTCCAAAGGAAAGAGAGGGCTTGGAATATTTAAACAAAATTTTTTTTTAATTTACAGTACAATAGATGCATAGAGTGTGAGTGAATAAGAGACTAGAGATGAGGCTGGAGAGTTAAGATGGAACTGGATACAGGAGGTAGCATGACTGGGGGCCAGGGGCCAATTAACCTGTTGCCATCGAGTCATTTCCAACTCATGGTGATCCCAAGTTTGTCAGAGTAGAATTTTGCTCCAGTAGGTTTTCAACGACTGTAATCTTATGAAAATAGACTCCTAGGTCTTTCTTCCATAGTGTCACTGGCTGGATTCAAACCACCAATCCTTTGGTTAGTAGCTGAGCTCAAACAACTTGTGCCACCCAGAGACCTAGGGACCAGTTTTAAAAAAAAAAAAAAAAACAGAAACAAAAACCAAACCTGTTGCCATCAAGTCGATTCTGACTCATGGTGACCCCATGGGTGGCACAAATGATTAGAACTCAACTACTAACCTAAACGTTGGCAGTTCAAACCCACCCACCCAAAGGTACCATGGAAGAAAGGCCTGACAATCTGCTTGCATAAAGATTGTAGCCAAGAAAACCCTATGGAGCAGTTCTACTCTGTAACACCTGGGGTCTCCATGAAGGACCCGTCCATCAGAAAAACCAAACCTGTTTCTGTCGAGTCGATTCCTACTCGTAGGAACCCTATAGAACAGAACTGAACTACCCGATAGGGTTTCCAAGGAGCGGCTGGTGGGTTTGAACTGCTGACCTTTTGGTTAGCAGCCTGAGCTCTTAACCACTGTGCCACTGGGGCTCCTGGGACGTTACCAGTCACCTCAGTAAGAGCAATTTTGGGTAGCAAAGACCAGACTGTGATGGATTGAATAGTGAAAGAGGGGAGGGAAGGTAGAGAATGAGGAAGGGAGGTATGGAGTAAAATCATTTAGAAATAAATATTGTATTCAATGACAAATTCCCCACCTAAAATAATATATATATGAAGATCATAGCTCTATGGCTTTGAGCAAGTTATTTAACCTCTACCTCATCCAATAGTTGTGAATGTTAAATACTTTAATATATTTTAAAAAGCTTATAATAGTGTCTGGTCATATTAAGCACCCCAAAACAGAAATTCTCAATATAAAATAGAAGCTATCAATATTACTTTTAGCATTATGGACTATCATAAAGTGCCACACTCTCATATGACAGGGAAGTGAGCTTGAACTTGAAATAGAGTTTTTTCTTTTCTTTTCTTTCTTTTTTTAATCTCATTAGTACCAAAAACACATAGGCAAATTAAATAAAGATTAGAGAAGAGCCATAGGGGTGAGGATTCGTGTCCTTATTACTTGTTGTTATTTGTCACCCTAATTACCAACAATATTGTTTAACAGGTAGCCTGTGCTCTTAGGGGGGCAGGGTGACTGCATTTCTGACTGAGAGTGAAATAAACGCTCACTCCTGGGAGGTGTCATTTCCTTCAGCTCCAAAGAACCAGCTGGTGCTATGAAAACAGTTCACTGGATTTTTCCACGTCCCTCAGAATAGGCTTCTAAAAGAGTTCATTCCCTTTTCATAAAGGAACATATTATACACAAAAATCTTATTTTAGTATCCATCTATTCAAGTTTTTAAGAAGAGTTTAGTACTCTGTCTACTGGATCACCAGGTGCCATTTTGACCAGAATGAATGCAAATGATTATTGAATGATTTTTCTTGTTGGGAGGGAGGGGAAATGCTTTTAAGAAAGTCAGTACAGATTCTTTTTTTCCAAAAGGAATATAAATAAGACATGAGAAATATTAAAGTAATTAGTGGTTCTGTGAGCTATAGCTCTTACTGAGAAAAGTCACACAGTTATAAGACCTCTATCTTTCTATCTAGTACAATAGCCACTGGCTGCTTGTGACTACTAAGCCCTTGACAGATATCAATTGCAACTGAGAAAGTGAATTTTTCATCAATAGAAATTTGGAATCCTTGAGTAGCACAAATAGTTAAGAGCTACTAGCTGAAATGTTGGGAGTTTGAAACTACCGGGAGGTACTGCAAAAGACAGGCCTGGCAATCTGCTTTGAGAGGTAACGGTCTTGAAAACCCTATGAAGTAGTTTTATTCTGATGCACACGGGGTCATCATGAGTCAGAATTGACTGGATGGCAACTAACAACAACAATATAAATTAAAAAATTGATGAAGTCATTGGAAGACTTTTAAGAATCTTTTTAACAACTTGGGGATGTGAGTCTATACTTTTTAACTGTATATTTTATGAAAGCTAAATACAGATCAAGTATTTCTAATGAAAATTTAACATCTGAATCGAAATGTGTTGTATGTTTAAAATATGCAACAAATTTCAAAGACTTGTTATAAAAACAAGAATGTATACAATCTCATTAATAATTTTTTATACTCATCACATGGTGAAATAATAACTTTTGAATATATTTGGGTTACATAAAATTCATTATTAAAATTAATTTCACCTGTCTCTTGTACATTTTTATGGTGGCTATAGGAAATATTTAAATTGCATATATGGCTTGCATCATGTTTCTATTGGACAATGCTGGTCTATATCCCAAGCTTCACTGAAATCTATTAGAAGCACTAACGGGTATTTAAAAATAGATTGGTTGTCTCTTCGTTTCAAAATAGTGTATTTTTAATTAAATTTATAGTGCTAACCTTGAAGCCTTTTTAGTAGTGACCCTCTGAATCAGGCAATTTTAAGAAAACTTAGAGTAAAACATTTGGGAACTGGAGAAATACCTCTTGGTTTTGGGGAGGCAGAGCAAACATGGTGCTGTAGACAGAGCACCATGCCGTCCCTCTGCAGCAAAGCCCTGAAGAACTAAGTAAAACAGATACAAATGTCAATCCTGGAACCATAAGTACCAAAAGAAGGAACAAAGAACTCAATCAAGCACTGAACAGACTAAGAAACTGACAAGAGAAAAGAAACCGAGAAGAGCTACGGAATGGAGGTCCCCTACTAGCTAATGTGGCAGGATATGCCATCTTGGACCACAACCACCAAAGAAGGCAGACAGGGAGTACGAGAAGGCAACTTCATGGAGCTCCCAACAGGAGACAGAGCACCCAGTAACCAAGGATACTTGGTTTCCCATTCCCCATTCTTTTTCCCTGTACAAAGCCTCTGCCGCTGTCAACGGGCCATGGTCGCTCAGCTGGAGAGATACAAGCTCACAGTTGCCTGGATTTGCCATCTTAAACCTCAGCCACCAATGACTGTGGACAAGGAGTAGGAGAAGGCAACACCGCGGAGCTCCCAGCAGGAGACATGGCACCCGGTAACCAGGGATACACATCTTGCTACCCCCCCATCTGTCTCCTCTCTACTTGGCCACCACCACTTTCCAAGGGGCCATGGTTGCTCTGCCAGAGAAACACTAACTCACTGCCACTGGGGTCCAACCCACCCCACCAGCTGGCCCCTTCAGTGCCATTTTCTTGTTTCGTTTTTTGTTTTTTTTTTTGTATTTTTTTTCTTTTTTTCTTTTTTTTGGCTTTTTTTTGTTGCTTCTTTCTCTCTCTCTTCCTTCCTTTCCTTTCTTCTGCCCAGCTGTCCCCTTGTGTGCCATCCTCTCTCTTCCTTGATAGACTGTGATTTTTTTGGTTTGTTTGCTTTGTTCTTTTTTTCTGTTTCTTCTCTCTCTCTTCTTTCCTTCCTTTCCTTTTTCCTGCACACCAGTTCTGTGCACCATCCCTGCCCCTTCTGGAAGGGCCATGCTGCACAGCTCAGTTGGAGATTACTGCATGTGGCCTCCCCAGGACTGAGCTGCCATCACTCACTGGCTCCCTCAACATCATTTTATTGTTTGTTTCTTAGTTTTTTTCTTTTTGTTGTTGTTTTTTCTTGCTCTATCTTTTCCTTCCTTTCATTTCTCCCAACCACCCAGCCCCATGCACCACCTCTAACTTCTTGGCAGGCTATGCTGTACCACTCGGCTGGAGACCCTCTGGCACACAGCCTCCCTGGGTCTGCGCCACCCCACAGGCCAGCTCCCTCAGTGCCATATTTTTTTTTCTTTATCTTTCCCCTTTTCCTTTTATTTTTCCCTCCCATCTAGGTCCTGTGCAGCCTCTGCACCTTCCTGACAAACCATGCCGTGCCACCCAGTGAGAAAGACATCAGCTCACTGCCACCTCAATCCTGCCCCGCCCCACTGGCTGGCTCTACTGCCACCATATTTTTCTTCTTGTTGTTTTTATTTTTAATTATTTATTTTATTTGTTTGATTGTTGGTTTCTTCTCTCTTTCCTTTCTACCATTGACCTTGCCTCATAAGCCACCCATTCTGCTCCTCGAAAGGCAGAGCCACACCGCTCAGCTAGAGAGCCACTAGCACACAGCCTTGCTGGGTCTTCCCTGCCTCCACCCATCAAATCCTACTGTGCTGCAATTTTATTTACTTTTTTCTCTTTTTATTTTTGTTTTGTTTCTATCTTTTTTCTTTCACCCACCCACTTAGCTCTGCGCATCACATCCTCTCCTTTCCCTCCTGCCTATCTGCAGTGTGCACCCAGTGCCATGCCTCCAAGCAGTACTGATGTAGTGCCCTGGACCCGTGCTGCACTGCCTCCTAACTCCGCCCCATTGACCCCATTCCATGATGTAAACTACCCATCCCTGCCCTTCCACTACAGCTGGACCTGTCCTGCTGCACCATAGCTGAGTGACTTGTCCTGCCCACCTTGACAATATGGTGAGAAGTATCATGACCACAGGTGAGCAAGCAACAAAGTACACCCAGTTCTCCTGACCAGACATAACCAAATAAAATAAAAAAAACAGGATGAAAGAATCAAATTTACAATCCATAAATGAAGAAAATAATTCCTGAATGTGCCAGAGACAGAAGACAATATCAAAACATATTAAAAAAAAAAAAAAAAAGGTGAAGATGGCTCCAGAAAGCAACCAGAATAAAACACCAGATGACCCTCTGCTAGAGGAAAAGACACTGGAATTATCTGATAGGGGGCTCAAAACTCTGATATTCAGGGCTTTCCAACAGATGAAGGAAAATGCAGACAAAACGAAGGAAAAATAGCCAAATCATGGAAAAGACAGCCAAAACAATGGAAGAATTCAGGAAAACAATACAGGAATAAAATGTCAAAATAAATAAACAACCAGAAATCATACAAAAATGACAATTACGAATAAAAAAGATAACAAGATTTCAGAAATGGACAGTGCAATAGATGGTTTTAGGAGTAAATTTGAAACAATGGAAGAGAAGATCAGCAAAATTGAAGACAAATCGTTGGATACCACTTTGTTTGAGGAAAAATCAGAGAAAAGAATGAGGAAAAATAAAGAAATCGTCAGAACAATGTGGGATACAATCAATGGCAGAAATTTAGTGTGATTGGAGTTTCAGAACAGGGGGAATAAACAGAAAACATAGAGAGGATCATTGAAGATTTACTGACAGATAACTTCCCTGATGTCATGAAAGATGAAAAGCTGACCACCAAAGAAGCTCAACGAATGCCATATAGAATAGACCCCAAAAGAAAAACACCAAGATTTATCGTAATCACACTCACTAAAACCAAAGACAAAGAAAGAACGCTGAGAGCAGTTCGAGAAAAACAAAATCACATGCAATGGGGAACGAGAAGAGTAAACTCTAATTACTTAGCAGAAACCATGCAGGCAAGAAGGCAACGGGATGACATATAGAAAATCTTGAAAGAAAAAAAAAAACTGCCAACCAAGGATAATATATCCTACAAAACTCTCACTCAAATGTAATGGCGAAATTATACGTTTCCAGACGAACAGAAATTAAGGGAACATGTAAAAACCAAATCAAACATACAAGAATTACCAAAGGGAGTCCTTCAGTTAGAGAACCAGCAACATCAGACAACAACCTGAATCTAGCACATAGGGCAGCATCAGCCAGATACCAACCTAGATAATGAACTCTCAAGGATAAAACAAAACTAAAAAATTTATAACAAGGAGTCAGACAGGCATATCTGTAAATGACAATAACATCGGAACAATACAAGACGGAATAAACAGTGTCGGTATAGAACGTTCAGATGGAGAGGAAATCAAGGCATTATCAAGTAATAAAAGACTGGTTTAAACTTACGAAGATAGGGGTAAATTTCAAGGTAACCACAAATAAAGTTAACAAACCTACGCATCAAAATAAAGAGGAAAACATAAAGTAAGCACAAAATCTCCAAAAAAAAAAAAAAAAAAAAGCACAAACAAAAGGAATTCAGCACAGAAGAGTAAGAGTAAAAAAGAAAATGTAAGCACCACAAAAAAAGCACTACAAAATGACAGCAATAAACTCGTGCTTATTTTGGGATTAATAATCACACTGAACATAAATGGCTTAAATGTACTGATAAAGAGACAGAGAGTGACAGAATGGATAAAAAAAATAGGATACATCAATATGCTGTCTACAAGAGACACGCATCAGAAACAAAGACATAAATTTATTAAAAATCAAAGGATGGAGAAAAATACATCAAGCAAACTGTTACCAAAAATAGCAGGAGTGGCAATATTAATTTCAGATAAAGTAGACTTTAAAACAAAATCCACCATAAAAAACAAAGGACATTATATAAATGATTAAAGGGACAATCCACCATGAAAACATAACCATAATAAATATCTATGGTCCCAATGACAGGGCTCCAAAATACATAAAACAAACTCTAACAACACCAAAAAGAGAAATTGATAGCCCCACAATAATAGTAGGATACTTCAACACATCACTCTCGGTAAAGAACAGAACACCTAGAAAGAAACTCAGCAAAGATACAGAAGGTCTAAAGGCCATGATCAACCAACTTGACTTCATAGTTATATACAGAACACTCTACCCAACAGGACCAAAGTACACGTTCTTTTCCAATGCACATGGAACATTCTCCAGAATAGACCACATCTTAAGCCACAAAGCAACCTTCAACAAAATCCAAAACATTGAGGTAATACAAAGTATCTTCTCTGATCACAATGTCATCAAAGTAGAAATTCATAGCAGGAAGAGCAAGGGAAAAAAAATTAATGCATGGAAACTAAATAACACCCTGCTTAAAAACCACTGAGTAATAGAAGAAATCAAAGCTGGAATAAAAAATTCCTAGAGTCAAATAAGAATGAAAGCACATCATACTAAAAACCTTTGGAACACAGCAAAGGCAGTGCTCAGAGGTCAATTTATAACAATAGATGCACACATCAAAAAAGGAGAAAGGGGCAAAATCAAGACATTAGCTACACAATTTGAACAAATAGAAAAATAACAGCAGAAGAAGCTCATAGCCACCAGAAGAAAGGAAATTATAAAGATCAGAGCAGAAATAAATGAAATAGAGAATAGCAAAACAATGAATCAACAAAACCAAAAGTTGGTTCTTTGAAAAAATTGGCAAACTTGACAAACCACTGGCCAAAATGACAAAAGAAAAACAGAAGACGACAAAAATAACCCAAATAAGAAATGAGATGGGGGACATTGCAACAGACCCTACTGAAATAAAAAGGATCATAATAGAGTACTATGAAAAACTATACTCCAACAAATTTGAAAACCTAGACAAAATGGACAAATTTCTAGAAAGGCACTACCTATCCAAACTAACACAAACTGAAGCTGAAAATCTGAACAGATCCATAACAAGAGAAGAGACTGAAAAAGTGTTTAAAAAACTCCCAACAAAAAAGCCCTGGCCCAGAGGGCTTCTCTGGAGAATTCTACCAAACATTCAGAGAAGAGTTTACACTAGTACTGCTCAAACTATTTCAGAACATGGAAAAGGAAGTGATACTTCTGAATTCATTCTATAAAGCCAGCATAATCCTGATACCCAAACCAGGCCAAGACACCACACACACACACAAAAAAATGAAAATCACAGACCAATGTCTCTCATGAATATAGAAGCAAAAATTCTCAACAGAATTCTAGCCAATAGAATTCCTCACAATATCAAAAAAATAATACATGGTGACCGAGTAGGATTCATACCAGGTATGCAAGGATGGTTCAACATTAGAAAATCAATCAACATAATCTAAAGGAAAGAAAAGAATCACATGATAGTTTCAGTCAATGCAGAAAAGGCATTTGAAAAAGTTCAACACCCATTCCTGATAAAAACTCCCAATAAAATAGTTATAGAAGGGAAATTCCTCAACATAATAAAGGGCATCTATACAGAACCAACAGCCAACATCATTCTTAATGGAGAAAGGCTGAAAACATTCCCCTTGAGAAGAGGAACAAGACAAGGATGCCCTTTATCACCACTCCTATTTAACATTGAGTTGGAAGTCCTAGCTAGAGCAATGAGGCAAGAAAAAGAAAAAAGGGCATCCAAATTGGTAAGGAAGAAGTGAAACTGTCCTAATTTGTGGATGATGATACTATACATAGAAGACCCAAAAGATTCCAGGAGAAAACTACTGGAACTAACAGAAAGATTCAGCAGAGTAGCAGAATACAAGATGAAAATACAGAAGTCAGTTGAATTTCTATATACCAATAAAGAGAAACCCAAAAAGGAAATCAGAAAATTGATACCATTTATAATAGCCCCTAAAAAAAAAAAAAAGTAGGAATAAATCTAACCAGGGATGTAAAAGACCTATACAAAGAAAACTACAAAACTCTACTGTAAGAAACAAAAAAGACTTATATAAATTGAAAAACGTAACATGTTTATGGATTGGTAGATTTAACATTGTAAAAATGTCAATTCTACCCAAAGAATTCTACAAATACAACGCTGTCCTGATCCAAATACCAACATCATTCTTTAAAGAGATGGAAAAACTAATCATTAACTGTATATAGAAAGGGAAGAGTCCCTGAATAAGTAAAGCACTATTGAAAAAGAAGAATAAAGTAGGAGGGTGTGCACTACCTGACCTCAGAACCTACTATACAGCCATGGTAATCAAAACAGCTACAACGACAGATAAATTAACCAATGGAACAACCTCACACCATACACAAAAACAAATTCAAAATGGATCGAAGTCCTAAATATAAAACCAAGAGCTATAAAGATCATAGAAAAAAAAAAAAATAGGATCAATGCTAGAGGCCCTAATACACAGCATTAACAGGATACAAACCATAATTAATGACACACAAACTCCAGAAGAAAAGCTAGATAAGTGGGATCTTCTAAAAATTAAACACTTATGCTCATCAAAAGACTTCACCTAAAGAGTAAAAAGAGAACCTACTGACTGGGAAAACATTTTTGACTATGATAAATCTGACAAAGTTCTAATCTCTAAAATCTACAAGAAAATCCAACACCTCTACAACAAAAACACAAATAATCCAATTAAAAAATGGGCAACAGATATGAATAGACACTTCAGCAAAGAAGATACATGGGGAAATGCTTGAGACCACTAGCAGTTAGAGAAATGCAAATCGAAACCACAGTGAGATACCATCTTACCACGGCATTACTGGCACGAACCAAAAAACCAGAAGATAACAAATGTTGGAGAGACTGTGGGGAGGTTGGAACTCTTATACAGTTCTGGTGGGGATGCAAAATGGTACAACCACTTTGGAAAATGATATGGCACTTTCTTAAAAAGCTGGAAATAGAAACGTATAATCTAGCAATCCACCCCTTAGAAATATACCCAAGAGAAATAAGACCTGCCACACGAATAGACATCTGCACACCTATGTTCATTGCAGCACTGTTCACAATAGCAAAAAATGGAAAAACCTAGGGTTCCCATCAACAGATGAATGGATAAACAAACTCTGGTACATACACACAATGGAGTACTACGCAACGATAAAGAACAATGATGAATCTGTGAAGCATCTCACAACATGGATGAATCTGAAGGGCATTATGTTGAGTGAATTAAGTCAATCACAGAAGGACAAATATTGTATGAGACCACTACTATAAAAACTCACAAAAAGGTTTACACACAGTAAGAAAAAATCTTTGATGGTTACAAGGGAGGGGGAAGGGTGGAGAGGGAAAAACACTAAATAGACAATAGATCAGTAGTAACTGGTGAGGGGTAAGACAGTACGCAATACAGAAAGGCCAGCACATCTTGCTGAAGGCAAGGTCACAGAAGCTCCTTATACACATCCAAACTCCCTGAGGGGCCGAATTACTGGCCTGAGGGCCTTGGGGACAATGGTCTAGGGGAACGTCTAGTTCAACTGGCATAATATAGTTTATAAACAAAATGTTCTACATTCTACTTTGGTGAGTAGTGTCTGGGGTCTTAAAAGCTTGTGAGTGGCCATCTAAGACACTCCACTGATCTCACCCCAATGGGAGCAAGGGGGAAAGACAACCAACGACACAAGGAAAAGAGTAGTCCAAAGGACTAATGGATCACAACTACCATAGCCTCCACTAGACTGAGTCCAGCACAGCCAGATGTTGCCTGGCTACCACCACTGACTGCTCTGACAGGGATCACAATAGAGGATCCTGGACAGAGCTGGAGAAAAATGTAGAACAAAACTCTGACTCACAAAAACAAAAACAAAAACCTTACTTACTGGTCTGACAGACTGGAGAAACCCCGAGAGTATGGCCCCTGGACACCATTTTAGCTCAGTAATGAAGTCACTCCTGAGGTTCACCCTTCAGCCAAAGATTAGGCAGGCCCATAAAATAAAATGAGACTAAATGGGCACACCAGCCCAGGGGCAAGGATGAGAAGGCAGGAGTGGACAGGAAATCTGATAACAGGGAGCCTGAGGTCAAGAAGGGGGAGTGTTGACAGGTCGTGGGATTGGCAACCAATGTTACAAAACAATATGTGTATTAATTACTTCATAGGAAACTAGTTTGCTCTGTAAACCTTCATTGAAAGTATGCAGTCTCGCCACCCTTGCTTCTAAGGAGCTTTTGTTTTCTTTGTGTTGAGGTGCAATCCATACTGAAGGCTGTGGTCTCTGATCTTCGCTAGTAAGTTCTTCAAGTCCTCTTCACTTTCAGCAAGCAAGGCTTTGTCATTTGCATAATGCTGGTTGTTAATGAGTCTTCCTCCAATCCTGATGCTCCATTCTTCATATAGTCAAACTTCTCGGATTATTTGCTCAGCATAAAGATTGAATAGGTATGGTGAAAGGATACAACCCTGACACACACCTTTCCTGACTGTAAACCAATCAGTATCCCCTTGTTCTGTCCATACAACTGCCTCTTGATCTATGTAAAGGTTCCTCATGAGCACAACTAAGTGTTCTGGAATTCCCGTTCTTCGCAATGTTATCCATAATTTGTTATGATCCACAGTTGCACGCCTTTGCTTTGTCAGCAAAACACAGGTAAACTTCCTTCCGGTATTCTCTGCTTTCAGCCAGGATCCATCTGACATCAGCAATGATATCCCTGGTTCCACGTCCTCTTCTGAAACCGGCCTGAATTTCTAGCAGTTCCCTGTCGAAAAACTGCTGCAGCTGTTTTTGAATGATCTTCAGCAAAATTTTGCTTGTGTGTGATATTAATGATATTGTTCTATAATTTCCACAGTCGGTTGGATCACCTTTCTTGGAAATAGGCATAAATATGGATCTCTTCCACTCAGTTGGCCAGGAAGCTGTCTTCCGTATTTCTTGCCAGGGATGAGTGAGCACCTCCAGTGCTGCATCCATTTGTTGAAACATCTCAATTGATATTCCATCAATTTCTGGAGCCTTGTTTTTCGCCAATGCCTTCAGAGCAGCTTGAACTTCTTCCTTCAGTACCATCGGTTCCTGATCATATGCCACCTCTTGAAATGGTTGAACATCAACTGATTCTTTTTGGTATAATGACTCTGTGTATTTCTTCCATCTTCTTTTGATGCGGCCTGTGTCATTTACTATTTTCCCTACAGAACCCTTCACTATTGCAACTTGAGACTTGAATTTTTTCCTCAGTTCTTTCAGCTTGAGAAACACTGAGCGTGTAATACAGGATGTAGATTTTTTCCTTCTAAAAGTATACCAAGGCCAGATGTTTTCTCATGGTCACGTAACTCAGATAAAATCCTACTTGCTACACAGTCGTGGGTCTCTTAATGTCCACAATGCGTTCTGTGAAATAGGACGTTAGTGATTTGGGGATTGTACAAACATGCCTAAATCACAAGCAATAGCACTCACTGATTTTCCACTTTTGTGTTGTTTAATAACTTTTTGTTTCACTTCCAAATTGACACTTCTCCTTCGCTCATGCTGCTGCCATCACTAGCACGGGTTCTGCTGCATTTGGGAGCCATGATGCACTTCAGGGTAATATTTTCAAAAGAAAATTAAACAGAGCTATCACTACAATACTGAAGAGATGCGTGATACATGAGATTGGGTGTTGCTGCCTCTGAGTTGAAGGAAACACTGTTATATGGTAAACATTTTATTCATAAGTATTAAAAGAAGGATAGAAAGTACAGTACAGTACCTAAGCCAGTAACACAGGTGTTCATTATGACTATCCAGACTTAAGTATTACAGGCTATATGTGTACTGTACCTCAGGTACTAACCTAAAGTTGGCAGTTGGAATCCACCAGCCACTCCTTGGATACCCTGTGGGGCAGTTCTACTCTGTCCTATAGGGTTGCTATGAGTCGGAATCAACTTGATGGCAATGGGTTTGTTTTGCTTTGTTTTCAGATGTACTGAACGACTATATAGTACATCTAAAAAAAAAATGGTATAGTACGTCTGAAAAAAACCTCAAACCCTGGTGATGTAGCTGTTAAGAGTTCAGCTGCTAACCAAAAGGTCAGCACTTCAAATCCACCAGGTGCTTCTTGGAAACCCTATGGAGATCCTATCCTATAGGGTCTTTATGAGTCGGAATCGACTCAACAGTAACAGTTTTGGTTTTGGTTTTTGTACCATTATGAGCCTGGTTGTGCAATCGCTTTGTATACAGGAGACATGAGATACATGCGTTACACGCAGGAAGCGGTTACAGTGTGCTACATCCAGTTATGTCCCCTATGGCCCTTTCTCTGATTGGGATTTCTGAACTCTGTTATGGCCTTGGAAACCCTGGTGGCATAGTAGTTAAGTGCTACAGCTGCTAACCAATAGGTCAGCAGTTCAAATCTGCCAGGCGCTCCTTGGAAACTCTATGAGGCAGTTCTACTGTGTCCTATAGGGTCGCTATGAGTCGGAATTGACTCGACGGCAGTGGGTTTGGCTTTTTGGTTTTATCATAACCTTGTGGGACCCCGGATGTATATGCAGTTGGGCTTTGCTCGAACGGACATTACTTGGCGCCTGGCTGTATGCTCTGTTAATGGTTTTAGAAAGAAAAAAAAGAGAGATTGGAAAGGCATTTGGAGAAGTATTGCTTTGAATCTTAGAAGGAAGGCCAAGTTAAGACTGTCAGAAACATTTGCAAATGTGTGAAAAGCAGCATTCCTTGCAAAGAGGGAGAAAAAAGAATGTCATTGTGAGGATAATTTTGTGCTAATGTAGGTGACAGCACCCGGAGGTTTCCCTCCTTTTCCTGGCCAGGTTTTTCATTTTTCTTGTTCCAGTTCATCCTAACAGTGATGTGCAGCCTAATTACTTTTTTTGGCATGGCTTTAATTGAGGTCTTTTTATCCCTTGCTTAAACTCCACATTACATAATTGTTGGCATTTTTTCTTCTTAACCCTTTCCAATACGGCTTTAGTCAGTGTATTTCTACTGAGGTTTAAAGAAAAGACATTCATTTTCCTGTGTTTTGAAGTCTAAGTAACCTTGACCAAAATCAGTTAATTAGCAAGACTTGAACTAGGGTTATATAAATGTTATTAGATACACAAATCATTAATCACTTCTAGTTTATGATGCGTTTGACACAGACCACTTCATAAACCTAGCTTTAAAGGTGAATTAAGAGATGTGGGGGACACAGTTTAAATACTGAAGAAGGATAGTTTGTTTTAACGTATTAACCTTGGAATAATTTTCAAGTGATAGACTTACAGGTGCTGACACTTATTCTTTCCTTACATTTGCATAATGTGCGGGAATGATTTTTATTCACCAATTATACTAAGCATTGCTCAAGTTGAAATATTAGTGTTTTAAAGGCAGTTTGGCTTTAATGGAAAGGAAGTGGGCTTTGGAATCAATTCAGGATTCTAAATCCAGACTCTGCTACCTCATGCTTTACAACAAGTCACTTAACCTATTTGAACTTCAATTTCATCACTGTCTTGTGGGATTTTACTTTAAAATAAGTAGAGAAATGTTCAGATTTGTCATGCATAAAGTCATTTAGCTTATTGCAAGGCAGTCATAGCACAGTACACAGGTAACACCCCAGGATATTCATTTACACCTGGAGAATTAGGGTAGGGTAAAGTTTTTTTTGTTTTTTTTTGTTTTTTAAAGTTAGGCAAACAATTAAAGTTCAAATCTTCAGCCTTCAGGTGTTTATCTTTAAGGAGTGGTCTCAGGAGTAAGGTTTGACCAGCAGCTTATCCTCAGTGGGGGGTTCCTTAAAACTGGGCTGTGTCAAAGAAAATTTCAGATATTCAGGCAAATTTTAAATTTATGATGAATTTATTTGAGCAGGACCAAATGATTCTTGAATTGGGTGACAACCAAACCAAAGTGGAAAGGAGTTTTGACAATAAAAAAAAAAGGTTGTGTATAGCAAGAACAGGAAAGTGAAAGACTCAATTAAGGTTTAACATTTGTCAAGATGGGGTAAAGAACGTTCAAGTAACGCGTAGTCTCAAACATGGCCACTTATCAACAATCGCCAAGTACGACCTGACGAAATGGTTACTTTAAGCAAGAACTACTTCCTGTGTCACCAGGTGATAGACACAAGATAATGTTACCTGTGAGGTTATTTCCTTAAGAGTTTGGGGCAGCTTCTATCTTTCAGCTTTTAGACTCTAACAAGTATGGACGGTATTGTTAAAAGTAATCAAAACTCACTGAAATTTAAACATAAGGTTTATTCTGAGCAGTTACCCTAATATGCCTATAGGAGGCCATTTTGATTCCAGTAAAGGAAATGGCTCGAATAAGCTAAGGACATGAGGTTTCTAAAGAGAAGAGGAGGGAGAATTACAGAAGATCAACCTTAATCTTAACGTAATTGCTTGAACCCTGCCTTCCCCCTTTAATGAGATCAAGCGATATCAGTTTACTTCTAGCCTGGCTGCTAATAATTTGGCTCTCCACCCACCTGCAGCCATGAAGCTTTTTGAGATTTAAACTAGGAGGTAATGGTTTGACAGCTATCGTTTTCTAGCAGGATAAAACATTTACATTGCTGTAGAGTAGCTTCTGCCAGGTTTTGCGGTTTGGACTAACCTTTTTATGGTTAATATTTGGTTTCTTGGATTAGAAAAACATTAAGATCAAAGAAAGATGTCTGTTGCTAATTTTCCAATCCGACAATATACGTTTTATTTTTACAGGTCTAAGGTGGGAGGCGGGCAGTCCCCGATAGCACCCCCGGCAAAAGTCTCAGTCTTCAGAGTGGGTCAGAGTGTCATCCTGCCCCTACCTTGTTCTCCTTAAAGAGCAAACGTCTGGAGTCTTTATATGGTTTAGTCCCTCTGGTCTTGCATGATAAGGGTTTTATTGGGGGAGGGTTGCCCAGTTCGCATTGCAGCAGGCTAACTCACAACATAGGTTCATAATCAGGGGTGCATATTGGGGTGCCTTAACATAGATAAATTAAGGGCTATGGCATACCAAACCCAATAAAAAAAAAAAAAAAACTATTTATTTATTTATTTTATACCGTGTCACATTAAAGCAGTTGTCTACAACAAGGTAGTGAAATATAGTATTAGAGATTGTTTATGACAGAGAAGTTGTCAGTCTTAGACTGTTTACAGCTTAGTTTGAATGTTCAAGTTACATATTACATGTTTCACACATATGTCATTTGAGATCAGTATTGTTTTTATTGTTGAATGGGAAAATTAATAGCAGACATCTTACTTTGATTTTAAGATCTTTCTTATCCACGAAACCAATTATTAACCATAAAAAGCCTAAACTAAACTGCAAAAGCCGGCCAGAAGCTGCTCTATAGCAATGTAAATTTGTCTTATTCTGCTAGAAAAGGGTAGTCCTGAAACCATTGTTGTTGCTAAGTACCTTCCAGTGGGTTCCAACTCACAGTGACACTACGTACAACAGATGGAAACACTGCCCAGTCCTGTGCCATTCTCACATTCATTGCTATGTTTCAGCCCATTATTGCAGCCATTGTGTCCATCCATCTCATTGAAGGTCTTCCTCTTTTTTGCTGACCCTCTACTTGACTAAGCATGATGTCCTTCTCCAGGGACTGGTCCCTCCTGATAACATGTCAAAGCAATTGAGAAGGAGAATTCTGGATGTAACTTCTTCCAAGACAATTTGTTTGTTCTTCTGGCAGTAGATGGCATATTCAATATTCTTCACCAACACCATAATTCGAAGGCATCAATTCTTCTTTGGTCTTCCTTTCACATATATGTGAGGCCACTGAAAATACCATGGCTTAGGTAAGGCTCATCTTAATCTTCAAAGTGGCATCTTTGCTTTTTTATACTTTAAGTAGGTCTTTTGCAACAGATTTATTTGCCCAATGCAATATGTCATTTGATTTCTTGACTGGTGCTTCCATAGACATTGATTGTGGATGCATGAAGAATGAAATCCTTGACAACTTTAATATTTTCTGTATTTATCATGATGTTGCAGCCTTGGAAACTCTATGAGGACAGTTCTACTCTATCTGATAGGCTCACTATGAGTCAGAATCAACTGAATGGCAACGGCTTGGTTTTTATAGCAAGAAGTTGGCATCACTGAGAATGTTGCTCTACTTTAACAAGACATTTTGAGACATTGAAGAGCATTCAGGGAAATTTATTAAAAATCCTGAAATAGAAAAAGATAATTCTCAAGCAAGTTTCAAAGAGTAAGAGGAATTCAAATTATTTGAAATGGATGTATGATAAATGAGGCACTAATAGGCTCTTCAAATACATGAAGGAGTGTTATGAGGAAACAAGGCTTATGTTTTTCTAGCTCTATTCCGAATAGAATAAAAATAAATTAGCTTAAATTACAAGAGATTTAGGGTCAACGAAATGGCTACCATTTTAACAGTGAAACCTAAGAACCAATTCTAGTGGAGATTTCAGAATTTCCAGGGCGGACATCAGTGGTTGCCTATAAATGTCTATTCTCCTTCCCCCTTCTTAATAGTACCAAGATTCTCCTTTGCTTATCTGTCTCTCTTTCCTGCAGTCCAGGAATTTGGGAAAGGAACGCTCACCCTTCACCTAATTCTGAGGGTGGAACCCAATTGCCTTATGCTAATGAGAACAGCCATTGCCTGGGTGGCCTTGTGGGTTAAGATGTCCAATCAAAGTGAATTTCAGGACTCTTGTTGGACTAGTTGGGAAATACATTCTCTTTCTTCACTATGGTTAGAGTGATGTTAGAATGTACTGCCTGGAAATTTTGTAGCCATTTAGGGATTATGAGGGAAGTTGCCTAAAGGGAGGAAGGGAAGGAAGATAGAGGAACAGAGGGAGGAAGGAAGGAGGGAGGAAGGAAAAAGGGAGCTGGGGGAGAAGGAAGAAAGGATGGATGGACCTTGATAACATTGTACAGCTGACTAGTCAAACCAATTGTAGCTTGCTTGGCCTCTGGACTTTCCAGACTTTCCAGATACATGAGCCTAAATCTTCTTTATTCAAGGTGGTTTTCTCTTATTGCATCTGAAGAAGTCCTAATGGACATTGTGGCCATCTGTTCTGAAGTTTTGTCTCATTTTCAAGTATGTTTGTGCTTCGCACACCCCACCCCAAACAAGTTACATTCTCAGGAGTAAGAGTCGTAAGTTCTACTTATTTCAAATCTCCTACCACACCTAATATTGTCCATATCCTTTATGTAGTAGGCCCCTCAGAAAAGTTTGTTTACTGAGGATCATGGCTGCCTGACCCATCGTCACATCATATTGTATCTTATGATACTCAGCAGGTGCACAGGTTAGTTTTTAGGCTGTCTCAAAACCCTTTTCCCATGCTGGGCTATCACTGTCATTATCTTTCAGACTGAGGAAATGGTTTCAGCAAATGAGTTTACCACCTTTCATTTCACTTTCTGCCACTCCAGCGTTAGGCAGAACCTAGACTGCCTGGAAAGAAAATAGAAGATTTTAGGGGAATTCTGCTAAAACCATCACGGCAATCATAGCTCATTTTTAGGAGGCACTAAGTATCTCCGGAAATAAAATTTGCAAGTCCCAGAACTCTTGGAAAATTACTGTTTTAATTCAACTTTATGCACGGCTTCAGTGACATCACTAGGGGGCACAGGTGGTGTGGACCACACCAGGTGACACTGTCAGAGTGGGGAACACAAAAATTATCACCTATAAATGTTTGTGGAGTGCTTCAGCAGAAATTTATCATTTTTTTAAAATAAGTATGTCCCTGTAGTTAGTTATCACTATGAGTTGGAATTGACTCAACAGCAATGGGCTTGGTTTTGGTTTATAGTTAGTCATAACAACAAAACCTCTTTCATAAGCCCAGCTTACATGTATCAATACACCTACAAGACTAAAACTCTGTGCTAATTTACTTTTTGAACCTTCTAATGTGTTCTGGTCAGAGCCATCACTATTACCCAATTACAATGATGCTTCAAATCTCATGGTTTCGTCCTTGAGTGCTGGAAGCACATAGTGTTGTTTTCGTTGCTGCCAGTGTTTTTATAGTCTCTGATTTTGTCAAGTTTTCTGGTGTTTCAGCTACAATATTGTGGTAATTAGTACTTGTGAGCCTATATCAGTAACTTTTTTAAAGAATGAAGTAGTAATTAATGCAAAAGAAGGAGTGATGTATGGGAATTACAATTTAAGAGTAACATTAGCAAAAAAACATTACTAAGGATTCTGTATGGTCTAGTATGGGAGGAGGTCCACGGGGGTGACACCATGAGTCACCACACTGGGTGACACCAACCCTAGTGATTCTGCTGCATGGTTTGCTGTTGTAATATTACAGATAATAGAAAAACTGAACTGTTAACTAATTCTCCTTCAAATAGCTCATGAAGTTAGCATTTGAAATATGTCTATGCTGGGAAAAATTATGTGTGGCATAAATGTCATTAGAATAGTTGATCATATACCATGGGCTTCCAAAAAACCAGTGTTTGGTGAATGTCAATTCCTGGTCTTGTCCTGCCATTCCCAATATTAGAGTGTCACTGTCATTGTTACCTAATTCTTTCTACCAGCCTCCTCACAAATTTAAAGCCATGAGAAGTCTTTCTTTTTCTTCGGCTAAGTAAAAGCTTGTGACTAAAAGCTTTTGTACACTATTTATGTACATATGTAACAATAATTATTTATGAGCTCCTTTCCATCTCTCTGAATCCACTTTGGCATAACAGAAGCTATTCCCATCATTTCCCATTGAAAAAGAGAAACATGATTTGAATCACAATTTCAGCCTATCCCCACTTGGGAGGCACATCTAATTCCAGGTGGGAGGCTGCCAGATTCAGGACAGGTTAGAGACAGTCTCCTGGCTTGTAGGACTCATGGTATTAATGGAATTGAATTTCTTTGTGTTTGCGGAGAACAAACAAAGAACAAGTGCTGACAAAGTGCCGGCCTACTGCCAAGTTCCTGACCTTTTGAAGACTTGCAAAGTTGGGGATGCATTCTCAACATAGTGAGGATCCAAGGCCACGAAGAAAAACGAAACTATCAAATTCACACAATGGTTTTCCATCACGAGTGTCTGCAATCCCTTTCCGAAATCATCCAATAGCCTTCAGTAAGATCCAATATTAATTCTGTTTTAGCATTTTTCTTTGCTCCACAGCCCCCCTACCCCATGCCAGTTGAAGCCTCTTCCCTAAATAACACATGCATTTACATAATGTTTATCCAGTATGAACCATTCTAATACCCAGTTTGAATATATTAACTCAATACTGCCAACAACCCTATGAAGTAAATGTTATTAGTATCCTCACTTTACAGATGGGGAAGCCTATGCACAGAAAAGTTAAGTACACTTGTCTAAGGTCATACAGTTAGCAAGTGGCAGAATCAGGATTTGAACCCAGGCAGACTAGCTCCAGGAATCTATACTTTTAACCACTGTACCCAACAGTCTCACACCTGATTTCAGGTTCTGCGATCAAACTCACCAGCAAGTAGGAAAACGTGTAAGGCCAGCTCAGCACCCTGTCAAGCCTGCTTGCTGCTTAGACCCTGATTTGCTTTGCCTTGGACCTCACTTTCCATGGTTCGGTCTGTATCCGAACATCACCTCTTCCTCTCTTCCCATATCATAGTCCCTGCCCGATACTTATCTTTTGGAACTAATGTTTGGTACCTGATGTTAGAGCTCCTTGATCCTACCTTACTAAGCACTCTCTGCCTCTTTACCACCTTGCAGACTCTGCTGCTTGTTCTGCCTCTTTCAAAAAAAAAAAAAACAAACCAAACTCATTGCCAACCAGTCAGTTCCGACTCATAGCGACCCTGTCATCACCAAATCTCTCTGTGCATGACTTGGCCTCTTGCACAAGTCTGCTGAGTCTCTACCCAAAGGCTATCTGCCTCTCCCAGGGCTGGCAGAGCAGCTCTCTGGACTTCCTTCATTGTCTGTTCTAGGAATGTCTTGACTTCCTGCCTGCTTAGTGAGTCTGTATAGTTTGTGGTCTTTGTTATCTTCAAAACTGACCCAACCATGCCCCGGCTACCATTACTGAACATTATGATCAAAAATCCTATAGAAGAATGCTGATCAAAAAGGGAAAAATGCAGAACAGAATTTCAAATTCTCATGGACTCCAGACTTCTGAAGCCAAGGAGCCTGGATGAGCCACTGAAACTACTGCCCTGAGATAATCTTTAAAACTTAAACCAAAAATATCCCTTGAAGTCTTCTTAAAACCAGACCATAGTTTAGCTTAACTAGTAAAAAAAAAAGTTCTGCCTTGAACATTATGCTCTTTTAAGAACGATCTATATGGGATCAAATTAACAACAACTGAAAAGATGAGATAGGAACCTCAGGGGACAACAAGTTTACGTTAATAAGGGAGGAGCAGCTCGGAAAAGGAGGGTGAAATGGTTGCATAACTCGAGGAATGTAATCAGTCTCACTGAATTGTACCTGCAGAAACTTGAATTGGTATGTGTTTTTGCTGTCGATATTCTCAACAACAAAAAGATACAATAAATTATTTAAAAACAAAAATACTGACCTAGCCAGCCTTAGTTCTAACCTTTCTTTTTGCTGTTTCCCATTTCTCTTCTTCAAGAGGAAGTCTTCATTACCCTCCATCAAACTTTCCTATCTCCACTTTTACACCTTTCTCTTGAAGCACATCATTTTCTGTCTTATTTTCTCTAATTCTTTATAACATCACCTCCTTTGGTGTCTTGTAACAAATATCCTGCTTTCCCCTATTGTATTCCCATCAAATTCTCTCTGTGAATGTCAATTCTCACATGCTCTTCTTCTGATACTAAATATATGGTTTGGAATTGCCAAGTTTTCAAGACAGTGGGTCTTTCATGAAATTTCTGTATACTAGAAAAAACGTTCATGTTTTAAGCCATGTTTGTCTGATTTGCAGCTTTGAGAGCCTCAGTTTCCTAATTTGTAAAATAGGGATAATACTACCTCACAGAGTGTAAAAAAGAGCGTGGAAGTGGCATCTGACCTCCTCTAACGTCACAAGGGGAAAGGAGAATCAAGATCAACAGCCCAAGGCTGATTCCTACAAGGCAGAGGTCAGACCTCCCTCCTTTCTCTACCATCTTTACCAATTCTGACATCAACTGTCCCTCACACAGCACTGTCTACTTCTCTGCTGGATTCGATAATTCATTACAATGGCCACACAGAACTCATAGGCAATAGTCACGATTATGGGGTTTATTACGGAGGTAATAGGTACAATTCAGGACCGCGAACACTCAGGATACAGTTCTTCCATCGGGACAACCTCTTCCCAGCCTTGCTCAAAGGCATGCCTCTCTGCCCTAGGCCTCAGTCCAAAGACACTCAGCTTTCTCTCTCCATGGGCCAGAAAGCCTACCATGCCGTCTCCTGCTGCTGGGTCTCTGTTGCCGCTTCTCTTCCACTGCTTCTCACCATCTTCAGGGTTACAGCTCACTCTCTGTCTCCTCGGTCCAGGGGCTTCTCAGCACAGGGATCCTGGGTCCAAAGGACTTGCTGGCTCCTGGCTGTTCTTTCTTGGTGGTGGTAGGATTCTCTCTCTCCCATCTCTGGGATGGCTTACCTCAAGCTGGGGGGATGGTAAAATGGACCAATCCCTTTGGTGGGCCACAGTTACCTTGTCACACAGTCCTGCCCAATCACTTGAGTGGGGGTTACAAGACCATGGTCAGAAAGGCCACACAAAAGTGATCCACTGCACTGCACAGAGACATTGTAGGGATTATATAGGATCATGTATTAGATTTTTGATCACCTCATATGCATGCAAAAGCTGGGCAATGAATAAGGAAGACCAAAAAAGAATTGGTGCCTTTGAATTATGGTATTGGTTAAGAATATTGAATATACAATGGACTTCATAAAGAACAAACAAAGCTGTCTTGGAAGAAGTACAGCCAGAATGCTCCTTAGAAGTGAAAATGTTGTGACTTCCTCTCTCATACTTTGGACATTTTATCAGGAGGGACCAGTCCTCGGAGAAGGACATCATGTTTGGTAAAGCAGAAGGTCAGTGAGAAAGAGGAATACCCTCCACGAGATGGATTGATGCAGTAGCATACGATTGTGAGAATGGTGCAGGACTGGGCAGTGTTTCATTCTGTTGTACATAGGGTCTCTATGAGTCGGAACCAACTCAAAGGTATTTAACAATAACAATAGCAATAACAACAACAACAACATGTATTGGAAAGTGCTTTGCAGATTGTATTACAGTAAACAAATTTTGGGCATTAGTACAAAGAACACTGCAGAGTCTTTAAAATGTAGAAGAGTAAGGGTGACGCAACTGGTTAACATGCCTGGCTGCGAACTGAAAGGTTGGAGTCCATCCAGAGGCAAGTTGGAAGAAAGGCCTGGCCATCTACTTCTGAAAAATGAGTCACTGTAAACACTGTGGCGCATACAGGGTTGCCCTGAGTCGGAATAGACTTGACAGAAGGAGATTTTTTTAAGTGATTTCTACTCTGCATCATAAACTAGTCTAAGAATTATCCCACTCCTCCTATTTTCTAATCTTTATAGCAGATGTCGACATACTGAGCAGAAAGAACCAAATGCATTAGGAAACCTAAGGGCTTGTCATAGCGTTGTTGATTTTGCTGTTGTTAGGTGCCCTCCAATCGATTTTCACTCATAGTGACCCCATGTGACAGAGTAGAGTTGCCCCACAGGGTTTTCTTGGTTGTAATCTTTATGGAAGCAGATTGCCAGGTCTTTCTCCCATGGAGCTGCTGGGTGGGTTCAAACTGCCATCCTTTCAGTTCACAGCTCAGTGCTTAACCGTTTTTGCAACCAGGTTTCCAATGATAGCTGAAAGCATTATATAGACAGGTTTCTGGAAACCCTTCAGATCTTCGTCAAATTCCCCAGCACCCGCATCAGGTTCCCTACTTTCTTCACTGGAGTAGGAATAAAGCTTTTTCTTAGATTAAGCTGGAGATTGGAAAATGGTGGCTTACTGGCTGCATTTGGTTCTCTGATATACTTCATTTGGCTTATGTAATCTTTTTTGAAAAGCTGCATATGAATGCATTTAGATGGCAGAGTACGTTGTGTCCTCTCAGAAGCAGACCCTTAGCCAAGGATTTGGGTGCAAATGATTTATTAAGAAAGTGCTCCCAGGAGAAACTGTTAAGGGGACCAGGAAACAGGATAAGAAAGGACAAGAGGCCAAGCAAGTGTGATTGGAATTTTATGTGAAGTCCCAGACTCAACCTGATCCCCTAAGAAGCACTGGCACATAAATTATACCTCACTTTTTACCCAGCTTACTGGGCAGTGTTTCATTCTGTTATACATAGGATGGCTATGGGTTGGAACCAACTCGATGGCACCTAACAACAGAGTTGAAGGAAGTAGATTTTATATTCCCACTCCAGCCAGCCATTGCTATGAATGGCCAGGAAGCGGGGGGGTGGGGGGGGTCTAATCCCTAGGCACTTGCCCTGATCATATCAGTGAGTAACCCCAGGGCCCAAGAAGAGCCTCCGAAGGTCACAGAGTAAACCTTTAGCAGTAAGGCATGTAGGAGTGGGGGGATGGGCACACAGAACAGCTAAAAGTGATCTGAGGCTCTGAATAGGGCATCAACAGGGTCCACTACTGATGGGGTACAGGCTCTCCAGTTTGCCACAGTTTCATCATTTTTGGTACTTACCCTTGGCCAGCTGCAACTCCAGAATTTGTATAAAGTAAGGCTTGGGCCCAGCACTGTGGTTGTAAGGGGGGTGCTGGGGCCAGGGGCCTTGTCTGGAGGCTGTGCTTACTTAACACTTTATACAAGATTATGAAAACATCAATTATCTGCATCTGAGAATGGGGAAGGTCATGGGGGTTATGGGAGTTGGGGCTAAAGTCCTCCTTCCTCAGGCCCTATCACCCTTGCCTTTGCCACCACATTTAGCCACTTCATTTATTTGGCTTGGTCCCTGTAGGCATTTAAGTTTGGTGACTGTGTAACTTATGTGATAGAAGGTTAATGTGATCATGAAATGTTAGATCTGAGAAGACTTAGACCATCTAGACCCTTCCCTTAACTTTACAGATTATGAAAGGAGGCTCTGAGAAGCGGTGACTCTCATAAGGTCACACAGCTAGTCGGGGGACAGACCGATGGTAGCACCTCCATCTCCTGACTCCTATGGGGTTGCTTAGCCTGGGGCTCAGTTTCAGCCAGTTCCTCTATAGGTGAGTTGCTAGATTGGCTCTACAAGGAGATTGGATTGGATGAACTTATTAAATGGTTGAAGGCAATGATAATATTTAAGTGTGGTTAGGACCTCAAGAAATATCTTGTCCTACTGAAACTGATGAGCTTTGGAGGGCAGCAGCTACAGGTTATTACACAGAAAATGAAGGGCATTAAACCTAATTCTCTCTGTGATGCCTTTCTATTGTCTCCTAAATGTGTTTTATATCCTTAACATTTCTCACAAACTCATCAGTTAAGGTCTCACTTGATTTTAGTCCACTGGAGCTGATGGGTCACTATAAGTCAGAATTGACTTGATGGCAACAGGGTTGGTTTGGGTTTTTGGAGCTGATGATTGAGGTGGCTAAAGGAAACTCATTTATACTTCACAGTTTTGAAATGCAAATGATTCCATAGTTGTGTTGAAAATAAAACTAAACGGAATTTGAACATAAGGTTTATTCTGAGCAGCAGCTGGTGGATTCGAACTGCCAACCTTTTGGTTAGCAGCCATAGCTCTTAACCACTGCACCACCAGGGCTCCAATATGCATATAGGGAGATGATTTTGATTCTCGAAAAAGCAAATGGCTTGAAGAAGCTAGATACCATGAGGCTTATAAATAGGAGAGGAGGGAGAAATATAGAAGATCAACCATTGACTAATCTTAACATGATTGATCAAACCCTGCCTTCCTCCTTTTACTGAACTCAGGGGATATCTGTTCATAAGATGTCCTTTGCCCCTTCACACAGCCATATCTTTTGACATTCAAATTTAGTACACCCGGAAGCACTCACTTGTCTATGCCAAGAAATTTGGAAGACAGCAGCCTAGCCAACTGACTGGAAGAGATCCATATTTGTGCCCATTGCAAAGAAAGGTGACCCAACAGAACACAGAATTTATCGAACAATATCATTAATCACATGCAAATAAAATTTTGTTGAAGAAAATTAAAAACCATTTGTAGCAGTACATAGACAGAGAACAGCCAGAGATTCAAGCTGGATTCAGAAGAGGACATGGAATGAGGGATATTATTACTGATGTCAGATGGATCTTGGCTAAAAGCAGAGAATACCAGGAAGATGTTTACCTGTGTTTTATTGACCATGAAAGGAGTTCAACTGTGTAGATCATAACAGATTATGGATAACATTGTGAAGAATGGGAATTCCAGAACACTTAATTGTGCTCATGAGGAACGTGTGCATAGACCAAGGGGCAGTCATTTGAACAGAACAAAGGGATACTGCGTGGCTTAAAATCAGAAAAGGTGTGTGTCAGGGTTGTATCCTTTCGCCATATTTATTTGATCGGTATGCTGAGCAAATAGTCTAAGAAACTGGACTATATGAAGAAGAAAGCAGCCTCAGGATTGGAGGAAGACTCATTAACAACCTACGTTATGCAGATGACACAACCTTGCTTGCTAAAAGTGAAGAGGGCTTGAAGCACTTACTGATGAAGATCAAAGACTATAGCCTTAGTATGGATTACACCTCAACATAAAGAAAACAAAAAATCCTCACAATTAGACCAATAAGGAACAGCATGGTAAATGAGAAAAGATTGAAGTTGTCAAGGATTTCATTTTACTTGTATCCACAATCAATGCCAATGGAAGCATCAATCAAGAAATCCAACAACGCATTGCATTGGACAAATCTGCTGCAAAAGACCTTTTTAAAATGTTAAAAAGCAAAGATATCACCTTGAGTACTAAAGTGAGCCTGACCCAAACCATGCTGTTTTCAATCACCTCATATTGTTGCTGGGAACTCCAGGTTCTGCTCAGCCCAATTCATCATAGCCAATAAACAAGAGGCTGAGGCAGCAGATCAGAAAGGCAGCTTTATTTCCTTGTACAAGGAAAGGAACAGTTGGGGCTGGTGCCTCCAAGATCACTTCAGGACGGGGTTTAGGGAGGTCACTGTTATAGGGCTTACAAGCAAGGAGACCATGTAAATAACATCAACAATATTCTTAATCATGCTACGCAGGCACAGTAAGGGTAACATACAGCTTCATAGATCATGTGTTAAAAATGGCGACCAATCTCCGCCCCAAAAGCAGGGAAGTTACTATGAATGAGGTATTTAATAAGCTAAAAGTCTACCCAGGATGTCAATATGGTGCCTAAACCGGTTTCAGCTGGTTTCATCTAGTTCTGGGTAGCAGTTAAGGAAAAGGGAACCGGGATGCTCTTGTAAAGCTATGGGAAATGTCAAGCAAGCTGCTTGAAGCAGTGGAATTTTCTGTAGCCTGAGGACCTCTGTCTTAATATGCATGCAAAGGTTGGGCAATGAATAAGCAAGGCCAGAGAAGAATTGATGCCTTTGAATTATGATGTTGGTGAAGAATATTGAACATACCACAGACTGTCAGAAGAGTGAACAAATCTGTCTTGGAAGAAGTACTGCCAGGATGCTGCTCAGAACCAAGGATGGCAAGACTTTGTCTCACATACTTTGGACATGTTATCAGGAGGGACCAGCCCCAGAGAAGGACATTATGCTTGGTAAAGCAGAGGGCCAGTGAAAAAGAGAAAGACCCTCAATGAGGTGGATTGACACAGTGACTGCAACAATGGCCTCAAACATAGCAATGATTGTAAGGATGGTGCAGGACTGGGCAGTGTTTTATTCTGTTATACATAGGGTCGCTATGAGTCGAAATCAACTCGTTGGCACCTAACAACAATATCAACCAGCCTAGTTTCCAACGAAAAGTCAAGATTTGCCACTTTGAGTGAGAGAAAAAACACTGGTGGATTAATTTCGTTCAGGGATTTCTTTAGAGTGGCTATTTGGTTTCATGAGTAAAAAAACTCCAAAATGAAAGCAAGATATCTGCTGTCAATTTCTCTCTTTGTCAGTTGTAACCTGAACTGTTCCAAGCATTAGTTGGTTGAGGATAGATACAACCCTAACCAGTAACCGGTTGCCATCGAGTTGATTCTGACTCATAGAGACCCTATAGGACAGAGTAGAACTCCCCCATAGATATCCAAGAGCAGCTGGTAGATTCGAACTTCTGACCTTTTGGTTAGCAGCTGACCTCTTAACCACTGCTCCAACAGGGCTCTGGGTACATTTCTAGAAGCCTGGAAATGTCTCTGGAGTTGTGGGCAATCAAATGTGATAATACCCAAACGCACAGTTAGCACCGTAGAGCCTGTGGGTTGTGCAAAAGGTTAATGTGCTCATTTGCTAACGGAAATGTTGGGGATTCTAGCCCACTCAGAGGTGCCTCAAAGGAAAGGCCTGATGATCTACTTTTGAAAAATCAGTCACTGAAAACCCTGCGGTGCACAATTCTACTCTGACACTCACGGGGTCACCACGAATCAAAGTCTGCTCAGTTGCAACCGGCATTGGTACTGCCATAGATTAAGCAGTCACCGAAGCTTTTAAACAACAAAAATTATATGAAGGGCTGAAGGCTTCTCATTTATTAGGTTGGAGGAATACCTTGAAATGCTTTTTATTTTAATGTTTTTCAACATCTACATTGGAAATGAGAAACTTGACCTGGTTGCTTGTTGAGACAGTTCTTGAGAGGAGACCTAGGCAGGTGAGGCTGACTGGTGGACATTCTTAGAGCCTGAACCCAGAACAGAGGAATTGGTAATAAATTAGAAAACAAATCTGTGGGTTGAAATATGGGGGGGCCTGGTTAGCAAATGGGCTGGAGCTAGAAATGGGGTGGGGGCAGCAGGAAGCTGGGAAGACCTCACAGAGTAGAGATTGGAGGTGGAGGCTCCAGACTCCCAATTCCAGCTATTTGGCAGCATGATGGGTCTGTTCTGATCCGGGGAGGGGAAACAATGCAGCAGGCTCTGTCCTGAATGACTGAGGATCACACACTTGGAAAAGTCTGGAAGTCAAGCGCTGTCAGCAAACCCCAAGGTTGTTCTGGGTAGCTAACAATTAAGGTGGAGTAAAGAGCTCTCTCAGTCATCTATCTTCATGGTTAACAAGTGATGGAGTCATTTGATTCACATTAAGCTTTTTGACAAATGACAGTAAGAATGATTTATTTGGCTCTTAAACAATACAAGTGCAACCCAGGTGTATGGTCTCCCTTCCTTCCCCTTTCAAAAGGCAGTATCCTCATAGCTACAGGGACCAGCAGAAGATTCACATTAACAGACCTGTCCCCAGCATGGTGAGTCCTTCCTTCAATTCTCAGCCCTCCACTAGCCCCACTCTTCCTCAATGCTTGCTGCTGGTGTTTCTGACGTTTGGTACACATGATGGGCTGAGCCAGCCTGAGGATGGGGTGCTTCGGACCTGCCTTTTTTGCTTCACTGACCACTCAATTGCCCTAAGACCGTCATCGCACCAGACCAACCAGCTAGAGACATATTTCATTTATGGCATAGGTTTATAATGAAGGAAGGTCAAAAGTCAAGTTCTCCCTCCCATGGATCACAGGGTGAAGGGAAGGAGTGGCTTCCTTTCTGCAGTTTCCTGTATAAGCTACAGACAGACCACTTCCTATTGTTAAGGAGCCTATTATACAAGCACAGACACATTGCCCGAGCACATACATTCCCTTTACAGGCTAGAAACAAAACCCACGCTAAGGAAGGAAATATTTCTTTAACATGGAGTCTGGCCTAGCCCTTGGTGTCGATGAGTTGCCATCGATTATGTAGACAGTGCATTTGATTTCTCTTCTGCTCTATTCCCAAGCTACCAGAATAATAAAGAAGCTGTGTTAGTCTTTATTGACTTTTTTTTTTTTAATGCCACAAGGGGCTCTGGACAAGATTAAATTCTCTTGATTCAGCAGTTTCCTTCTTGTGGCAGATGAAAAGGAGGCTATCTTAATTCTTTGTCTGCCCAACACTTTAAATATATAAAAAAAAATTTCATAAGTGTTACTTATGGTCATAACGACCAAGTGAGGCTGGTTTAGGTTTTTTGTTCTTGTCTTTTTTTTTTTGTAACCATGCCTGTCATTTAGCTACTGCCAGTCCCTTTCCAGAGAGTGCTTGCTCTGAACTGAATTATTAAATTAAAAAAATAGATCATGATGTCCTAATCCATATTTGCTCTCTCTCTTTGCTGCCTCCCCACCATCAGGGGCAGAGGGGTCCCGATCTTCCGACTCCGATGGTCTTGCTCCTCTCTAGAAAAATCTGCTCTTGGTTATCTGCAGTAGAGTGGACTTAGTAAGAGCTCAAAGAGTTACCCTTCAGAAGCCTGTAATTAGAACAGAGATTCTAATTCCCACAGAGCAGACAAGTGATTTACTCAGAAAAGTGGATGATTGGGGGAGAGTGGAAGCTCATAGGTGTCTGGCGTGAAGTGCTACTACGGTAGACAATGACGATGAAGGAATACTGGTCCAGCATCACCAGGTCTTTCAGTTTTAAAAGAAAAGCTGGAAACCTAAATTTTATGTAAAATCTCCAGATTTTTTAGTGAGATATATAACAATACAATCTCACTCCTCATTATCTACCTGAGAGTTATGAGCAAATATATCCATAAAAAATCATGTACAGGAATGTTCATAAGAGCCAAAAATGGGAAATAAGCCCAACATGCCTTGTTGAATGCTGAATCCCCAAAATATCACCCAAACCACCCACTGATAGGACAAAGTTCAATCAAGAACTACCTTGACATTGCCTTAGTAGCATCTCAGAATGAGAAGGGCAAAGTCAGAATATTTATTTAGATTTTGAAGTCTGCTTTAAGGTGGGTCTTTGGTTAGGATTGGGTAAGGAGAATGATAGAAGAGTGTAGGATTGGTGGACACAGCAAGGTGAGGCAAGTATTCAAAGAGACTTGGTGCATAAAATTATTGTTTGATGCTTTCTACTGAGGAGTTTCTTTCAAGAAGTGCCTGGAACGAATAATGAAGTTCTTTGTAACTTTTAGCTTCCTGGGCAAGAGTTTCCTGGAATAGCAAACTATGCTGATGATGTCAGTGGACTGTAAAGTCGTGTTAATACAGACAATAAGCTGCAAAAACATGGATGGTTTGCATTCTCATGTCTACAAGAAAATAGATGATTTGTGATAGTGAAAACTGTGAGAGTTGGAACTCTATGGGACTGCCTTGTTTTTCTGAGTCTTGAAAGTTTTTCACCTTTGACAGGGTCCAGTCTTACCACCAGTCATTATAGTGGAAAATATTTGCCATTTTCCTTCTCTGACAGGTTTCCACCTTACACTGGTTCTGGCTTTCACAGGTTTTATTGTATATTCATAAAGTGAATCACCACTCAGAAATAAAAAGTGAAAAAACCACTCCTACACAAGATAGCATAGAGGAATCTTATAGGCATAATGATGAATGAAAGAAGCCAGACATAGAAGAGAACATACTACATAATATATTCAAGAGCATATAAAAAGTTCAAGAGCGGGCGAAACTAATGTTTAGAAGTAGAAGCCAGAGTACCTATTACTTCTGGGGGAGGGGAGCAGGATGGTGGTTGTGGTATTGCCTGGGAAGGGGCACAAAGAAACTTTACAGGCGTTGGAAATATTCTATATCTGGGTAGTGATTACATGCGTAGAAAACCAAATCTGTTGCCATCAAATTGATTCTGACTGATTGTATAACCCCTGTTGCCGTGGAGTAGATTCCAACTCATAGAGACCCTATAGGACAAAGTAGAACTGCCCCATATGGTTTCCAAGGAGCAGCTGGTGGATCCCAACTGTCTACCTCTTGGGTAGCAGCCAGGCTCTTTAACCTCTGCTCCACCAGGGCTCCAACTCATAGTATATACATATATAAATAATCATTGAGCTCTATGCTGAAGATTAGTATTGAAACAAAAACAAAAACAAACTCATTGCCATCAAGTCGATTCCTACTCATAGTGATTCTATAGGACAGAGTAGAGCTGCCCCACAGGGTTTCCAAGGAGTAGCTAGTGGATTCAAACTGCAGATCTTTTGGTTGCAACCAACCTCTTAACAACTGCGCCACCAGGGCTCCAAGATTAGTATACTTCATGCAATTTAATATATATCTTACCTCAGTTAAGAAACATACCTGCACACAAAAGACATGCGTTAAAGCAGTTGCCCATGGTGGGGATGGGGAGGGCGTGGGAGTAAGGTATGAGGATAAAAGGAAGTCATGAAAACAGACAAGAAAGGGGCCTTGCAAGAATCCAAAGTGACAATGCACAATAGTGTGATGACTCACTTCACTCTCTCCCTTTGAGATCCAAAGTCATATATATTTAAAATGTGAAATCTGTACTCTGTCCTTCAGACTTACTGGAGCCTGTGGGCCTGGTTGGTTTCGCCTCCCTGACAGTCCCCCATTTGAAATCCCTGTCTCCTTTGACCTCGTTGGTATGCGCAAACACTTCTGCTCACTGGCTTAGATGCTTTAGTTTAAAAGGTAAGTTTAATTCTTACACATTCTGTACATTTTGCTGACTACGTGACCTGATGGCATGATAATATTCAAAGTATATGAAAAATGCTTTGTTTTGCCTTTTTCTCTGCCTTTTGTTTTCTAGATAAACTCCCAGCTTTTCTGTGTTTAGGGGAGAACTCCCGAGTTTCCAGGGACTGTGCTGCCGATTCATGAATCTTTCTGAAACCAAATAAACTCTTTCATTGGAACTGTCAGAATTTTCTTTTTAAAAAAGAATAACTTCTTTTGAAAGATAAGATCAAATATAAAATGAACGTGCATAAACTATTTGATTTAATTCATTAATTAATGGAGGAACCGTAAGGTGTTACAAGTTCGGAGAACAAGTCAAAGGGCAGAAACATATATACAGGGAATAAAGAACTCTGAAATTAATTTCCAAATAGATACAAGATGGGTCTATCCATGAGGCTATAGTTATTGCATTTCACTGGACACAATTCATTTAAAACAGTGAAAGGCAGAGACTTGGATGGGTAAGCTAGAGGGGATACTCACAACTCAATGTACTATACGCCTTTTCTGAATACACACATATATACACATACATAAATTTAATACTAAGCAGGCTGAATAAAACATATATGTAGGCCTGTTTTAGTCCATAAGACCCAAGTTTTCAAGGGCTGGATTAGAATGATAAAATGTTCAGGTACAAAGGGATCTGAAAGGTCATTTCTTTTTAAAATGCTTCAAGCTACAGGAATGCCACTTTGCTTGGCAGTTTTCCTAAAGATTCTTGGCCACAAGTCAGCAGGAGGGATACTGGTCTTCTGAATGTCCAGAAATCACCCCACCTCGGCCGACTATCTTTCTGCTGATGTGTCTGGTCCCGATTCTGAAATCTGGTTTCATTGTACAATCAGAAAGAATCTGATTTGAGAGGTGTTTGTGTGGACTTCTGCTAGAATATCAAGACGTCTCTTTCAGGGCCATTTGTCTTATTAGGCTCCTGTCTCAAGCGGTGGAAAAATACGTAGCCCAGTTTTTGATTATGAGCCAAGAGAAAAGGCAGAGAACTCTCAATTTCCCAAAAGAAATAAAGCTTCTTTTATAGCACAGCACTGTGCATGATAGAATTTCATGAGTCAGTCGATGAGGATAATTAAACCTTGTAGGTCAAGGGCTAGACCCAACCATTCAACCTCCTGAAAATCCATTAGACAAAAGGCAGGGAAACAGTATTTAAAAGCTGCAATATTTAATCGTTGGTGCATTTTTAAGAGTGCTTTAGTGCTGCTCTACAATGTTGAGAAAATAATAAAAGCCCACATCCTCAGCAATATTACTCTGTTCAGTTTTAAGGTGACTTCAGGGAATATTTTTGGTTTAAGGTTTAAAGATTATCTCAGGGCAATAGTTTCAAGGGTTCATCCACTCTCCATGTTTTCAGAAGGTCTGGAGTCCATCAAAATTCTGTTCTGCATTTTCCCCCTTTTGGTCAGGATTCTTCTATGGAGGCGTTAGTCAAAATGTTCAGTAATGGTAGCTGGGCACCACCCAGTTCTTCTGACCTCATGGCAAAGGAGGCAGTTGTTCATGGAGGCAATTAGCTGTACATTCCATATCCTCTTCCTATACCTGACTCTCCTTCTTCTTTTGCTCCAGGTTAATAGAGACCAATTTTTGTGCCTTGGATGGCAGCCTGCAAGCTTTTAAGACCCTGGCACTGCATATAGAACTAGAAGGTAGAACAGAAGCACTAAACACATTACTAGGCCAATTAATTGGGATGTCCCGTGAAACAATTTACTTGGATTCACAATCAACACCCATGGAAGTAGCAGTCAAGAAATCAAAAGACACATTGCATTTGGTAAATCTGCTGTAAAAGACCTCTTTAAAGTGTTGAAATGCAAAGATGTCACCTTGAAGACTAAGGTGTGCCTGATCTAAGCCATGGTGCTTTCAGTCACCTCATATGCATGTGAAAGCTAGACAATGAATAAGGAAGACCAAAAAAGAAATGAAGCCTTTGAATTGTGGTGTTGGAGAAGGACATTGAATGTATCGTGGACTGCCAAAAGAACGAGCAAATCTGTCTTGAAAGGAGTACAACCAGGATACTCCTTAGAAGCAAGGATGGCAAGACTACCCCTCACGTACGTTGGACATGTTATCAGGAGGGATCAGTCTCCAGAGAAGGACATAGTGCTTGGTAAAGTGGAGGGTCAGCAAAAAAGAGGAAGATCCTGAAAGAGATGGATTGACACAGTGGCTGGAATAATGGGCTCGAGCATAGCAACAATTGTGAGGATGGCACAGGACTGGGCAGTGTTTCATTCTGTTGTGTGTAGGGTCGCTATGAATCAGAACCAACTCAATGGCGTCTAACAACAACAACAAACCACCAAACCAAGGTACCAAATCCCATGAGGTGTTTGGTTGTGCGTAAGTAGTCTCAGCAGCTACTATTTTTGGTCATTGTTGTAAACATATATATCATATATCTTTTGCCAAGTCAGCTTTTTACTGGTGTACAATTTATTGACAGCAATTACAATAATCAGCTGTGCAACCCTACCCTTAAACAATGCAATTTTTCCGTCACTGTTAATTCCCCCTTTTCTCCCTCCCTCCCACTCCTGGTAAACACTAATAAACTTTGGTCTCTGTAAATTTGCCTTTTCTTGTCTTTTTATGTAAGTGAGGTTATCCAATACTTGTCCTTTTGTGATTGGCTTATTTTGCTCAGCATAATGTCTGAGCCCCTTCCATAGCGTAGTATGCATTAAGTCTTCATTTCTCCTACTGGCTGAGCAGTACTCCATTGTATGTATGTACTACATTTTGTTTATCCATTCATTTGCTGATGGGCATTTAGGTGGTGAGATGGTTACGATTTTGTGTCAACTTGACTGGGCTGTGATTCTCAGTTTTTGGCAGTCATATAATGTGATCATTTCCCTGTTGAGATTTGATAGGTGATCACCATATGATGGGATCTGCTGTGAGTAGCCAATCAATTGGATGGGAGTTTCCTTGTGTGTGTGGCCTGCATCGGGTGTGGGCAGACATTCAGGCAGGGCTTGGCAGCCTTCGCTTATTCTGGATCCCACGGTGGGCTCCTGTTCGTCTGAGCTCCAGTTCTTAGGACTTGAACTAGCAGCTGACTTGCAGTCTTGCATGCCAATCCTGAGATTTGTTGATCTTCACAGCCTGTGAGCAAGAGCCCTGCTCTCTGATTCGCCTATCTGGAGTCTCCCAGCCCCTACGGCTACGTGAATCAGGAGAAGCCTCTCTCTTGGCCCACGGGCTTGGAACACTACAGCCTCTACAATCGCAGAAGCAATTTCCTTGACGTAGATCTCTAACTGTATATATATTTATATGCTTTACTGGTTTTGCTTCTCTGGAGAACCCAGTCCAAGGTTGTTTCCACCTTTTGGCCATTGTGAATAGTGCTGCAGTGAGCGCTGACGTACAAGTCTCTTTTTGAGTCTCTGCTTTCAAATCTTTTGTGTATATACCTAGGAGTAGACTTGCTGGCTGATATGGTAGTTCCATTTTTAGTTTTTTGAGGAACTGTCACACAGTTTTCTGCGATGGCTGTACCATTTTGCGTTCCCACCAGCAATGGATAAGAGTTCCAATTTCCCCACATCCTTGTCAACACTTGTTATTTCCTCTTTTTTTTTTTAAATTTTTGTTGTGCTTTAAGTGAAAGTTTACAAATCAAGTCAGTCTCTCATTCAAAAATTTATATACACCTTGCTATATACTCCCCCTGATGAGCCAGCACACTGCTTCTCTCCACCCTGTGTTTCTGTGCCCATTCAGCCAGCTTCTGCCCCCTCTGCCTTCTCATCTACCCTCCTGGCAGGAGCTGCCCACGTAGTCTCATGTGTCTACTTGATCCAAGAAGCTCATTCCTCACCAGTATCATTTTCTATCCTATAGTCCAGTCCAATCTCTGTTTGAAAAGTTGGCTTTGGGAATGCTTCCAATCTTGGGGTAACAGAAGGTCTGGGGACCATGACCTCTGGGGTCCTTCTAGTCTCAGTCAGACCATTAAGTCCAGTCATTTTATGAGAATTTGAGGTCTGCATCCCACTGCTCTCCTGCTCTCTCAGGGGTTCTCTGTTGTGTTCCCTGTCAGGGCAGTCATTGGTCATAGCCAGGCACCATCTAGTTCTTCTGGTCTCAGGCTGATGTAGTCTCTGGTTTATGTGGCTCTTTCTGTCTCTTGGGTTCATAATTACCTTGTGTGCTTGGTGTTCTTCATTCTCCTTTGCTCTAGGTGGGTTGAGACCAATTGATGTCCGCTTGCTAGTGTTTAAGACCCCAGACGCCACACTTCAAAGTGGGATGCAGGATGTTTTCTTAATAGATTTTATTATGCCAATTGACCTAGATGTCCACTGAAGCCATGATCCCCACACCCCCACCCCTGCCACCCTGGCCTTTGAAGTGTTTGGTTTACTTAGGAAACTTCTTTGCTTTTGGTTTAATCCAGTTGTGCTGACCTTGCCTGTATTGTGTGTCTTTCCCTTCACCTAAAACAGTTCTTGTCTACTATTTAATTAGTGAATACCCCCTCCCTCCTTCCATCCCCACTCTTGTAACCATCAAAGAATATTTTCTTCCCTGTTTAAACTATTTCATGAGTTCTTGTAATAGTGATCTCATACAATATTTGTCCTTTTGCAACTGACTAAATTCACTCAGCATAATGCCTTCCAGATTTCTCCAGGTTATGAAATGTTTCACAGATTCATCATTGTTCTTTATTGATGCATAGTATTCCATTGTGTGAATATACCACAGTTTAGTTGTCCATTCATCCATCAATGGGCACCTTGGTTGCTTCCATCTTTTTGTTATCGTAAACAGTGCTGCAATGAATACGGGTGTGCACGTATCTGTTTATGTAAAGGCTCTTATTTCTCTAGGATATATTTCAAGGAGTGGTGTTGCTGGATCGTATGGTAGTTCTATTTCTAGCTTTTTAAGGAAGTGCCAAATTGATTTCCAAAGTAGTTATACCATTTTACATTCCCACCAGCAGTGTATAAGTGTTCTGGTCTCTCCACAACCTCTCCAACATCTACTATTTTGTGTTTTTGGATTAATGCCAGCCTTGTTGGAGTGAGATGGAATCTGATTGTAGTTTTGATTTGCATTTCTCTAATGGCTAATGATCGTGAGCATTTCCTCATGTATCTGTTAGCTACCTGAATATCTTCTTTCAGGAAGTACCTGTTCATATCCTTTGCTCGTTTTATAGTTGGGTTATTTGTCTTTTTGATGTTGTTTTTGCAATATCATGTAGATTTTAGAGATCAGGCGCTGATCAGAAATGTCGTAGCTAAAAACTTTTCCCAGTCTGTAGGTAATCTTTTTAACCTTTTGGTGAAGTCTTTGGATGAGCATAGGTGTTTCCTTTTTAGGAGCTCCCAGTTATCTGGTTTCTCTTCTGCTGTTTGTGCATTGTTAGTAATGTTTTGTATACTGTTTATGCCATGTATTAGGGCTCCTCGCGTTGTAGCTATTTTTTCTTCCATGATCTTTATCGTTTTAGATTTTATATTTAAGTCTTTGCTCCATTTTGAGTTAGTTTTTGTACATAGTATGAAGTATGAGTCCTGTTTCATTTTTTTGCAGATGGGTATCCAGTTATGCCAGCACCATTTGTTAAAGAGATTGTCTTTTCCCTA
Organism: Loxodonta africana; assembly: GCF_030014295.1. NCBI lineage: Eukaryota > Metazoa > Chordata > Mammalia > Proboscidea > Elephantidae > Loxodonta > Loxodonta africana. The sequence goes on along the minus strand of NC_087368.1, from coordinate 11,059,077 downwards.
TTTAACTGACTTTGGGCCTTTGTCAAATATCAGCTGCTCATATGTGGATGGATTTATGTCTGGATTCTCAATTCTGTTCCTTTGGTCTATGTATCTATTGTTGTACCAGTACCAGGCTGTTTTGACTGCTGTGGCAGTATAATAGGTTCAAAAATCAGGTAGTGTGAGGCCTCCCACTTTGTTCTTCTTTTTCGGTAATGCTTTACTTACCCAGGGCTTCTTTCCCTTCCGTATGAAATTGGTGATTTTTTTCTCCATTTCATTAAAAAATGTCCTTGGAATTTGGATCAGAATTGCATTGTACCTATAGATCCCTTTTGGTAGAATAGACATTTTTACAATGTTGAGTCTTCCTATCCATGAGCAAGGTTTTTTTTTTCCCCACTTATATAAGTCTCCTTTGTTTTCTTGTAGTAGTGTCTTGTAGTTTTCTTTGTCTAGGTCTTTTATGTCTCTGGTAAGATTTATTCTTAAGTATTTTCTCTTCTTGGGGGCTACTGTAAATGATATTGATTTGGTGAATTCATCTTCGATGTTCTTTTTGATGTTGTAGAGGAATCCAACTGATTTGTGTGTGTTATCTTATCCTGATACTCTGCTGAACTCTTCTCTTAGTTTCAGAAGTTTTCTTGAGGATTTCTTAGGGTTTTCTGTGTACAAGATCATGTCATCTGCAAATAGAGATACTTTTACTTCTTCCTCACCAATCTGGATGCCCTTTATTTCTTTATCTAGCCTAATTGCTCTGGCTAGGACCTCCAGCACAATGTTGAATAAGAGGGGTGATAAAGGGCATCATTGTCTGGTTCCCATTCTCACGGAGAATGCTTTCAGACTTTCTTCATTTAGCCTGATGCTGGATGTTGGTTTGGTATAAAATGCCCTTTATTATGTTGAGGAATTTTCCTTCTAGTCCTATTTTGCTGAGAGTTTTTATCATGAATGGGTGTTAGACTTTGTCAGATGCCTTTTCTGCATGAATTGATAAGATCATGTGGTTCTTGTGTTTTGTTTTATTTATGTGATGGATTACATTGATGGGTTTTGTAATGTTGAACCATCCCTGCATACCTGGTATGAATCCCTCTTGGTCATGGTGAATTATTTTTTTGATATATTGTTGAATTCTATTGGCTAGAACTTTGTTGACAGTTTTTGCATCTAAGTTCATGAGGGATATAGGTGTATAATTTTCTTTTTTTGTGGTGTCTTTACCTATTTTTGGTATCAGGGATATGCTGGCTTCATAGAATGAGTTTGGTAGAATTCCGTCCTTTTCTATGTTCTGAAATACTTTTAGTAGTAGTGGTATTAATTCTTCTCTGAAAGTGTGGTAGAACTCTCCAGTAAAGCCATCAGGGTCAGGGCTTTTTTGTTGTTGTTATTGGGAGTTTTTTAATTACCATTTCAATCTCTTCTTTTGTTATGGGCTTATTTAGTTGTTCTACCTCTGTTTGTGTTAGTTTAGATAGGTAGTGTGTTTCTAGAAATTCATCCATTTCTTCTAGGGTTTCAAATTTGTTAGAGTACCATTTTTCATAATAATCTGATATGACTCTTTTAATTTAGTTGGGTCTGCCATGATATCGCCCATCTCATTTCTTGTTCGGGTTATTTGCTTCCTTTCCTGTTTTTCCTTTGTCAGTTTGGTCGATGGTTTATCAATTTTGTTATTTTTTTCAAAGAACGAGCCTTTGGTCTAGTTAACCCTTTCAATTGTTTTTCTGTTCTCTATTTCACTTAATTCTGCTCTAATTTTTATTATTTGGTCTCTTCTGATCCCTGAGGGTTTCTTTTGTTGCTCTCTATTCGTTCAAGTTGTAGGGATAATGCTTTGATTTTGGCCTTTTCTTCTTTTTGTATGTGTGTATTTATTGATATAAATTGACCTCTGAGCGCTGTTTTTGCCATGTCCCAAAGGTTCTGATAGGAAGTGTTTTCATGCTCATTGGATTCTACGAATTTCTTTATTCCATCCTTAATGTCTTCTATAACCCAGTTGTTTTTGAGCAGGGTATTGTTCAGTTTCCAAGTGTTTGATTTCTTTTCCCTGCTTTTATTAAAACCAAACTTTTATTTCTTTTTATTGCCTAGACTTCTTCTTCATATGAAAGATCTATGACTACATTTCTTAGTCCTTTTTTATTGTTTTAATATTTTCTTCTTTTACATAGTGACATTGCCATTACCCTGTTTGGAGTGTTTTTTTAACATGATTTATTTTGTGATTTCCCTATCTGGTTTGACATCTGATTGCTCTGTCCTGTGTTCTCATCTTGGGTTGATATCTGATAGAATTGGTTTTCTAACCAGAGAACTCCCTTTAATATTTCCTGTAGTTTTCATTTGGTTTTTACAAATTCCCTAAACTTCTGTTTATCTGGAAATGTCCTAATTTGGCCTTCATATTTGAGAGATAGTTTTACTGGATATATGATTCTTGACTGGTAATTTTTTTCCTTCAGTGCTTTATGTAAGTCATCCCATTGCCTTCTTGCCTACATGGTTTCTGCCAAGTAGCCCGAGCTTATTCTTACTGACTCTCCTTTGTAGGTGATTTTCGTTTATCCCTTGCTGCTCTTAAAATTCTCCCTTTATCTTTGGTTTTGGCAAGTTTGATTATAATATGTCTTGGTGACTTTCTTTTGAGAGCTACCTTATGTGGAGTTCTATAAGCATCTCGGATAGATATCTTCTCATCTTTCATGATATCAGGGAATTTTTCTGCCAGTAAATCTTCAACAATTCTCTCTGTATTTTCTATTATCCCTCCTGTTCTGGTACTCCAATCACTCGTAAGTTATTTCTCTTGATAGAGTCCCAAATGATACTTAGGGTTTCTTCATTTATTTTTAAATTCTTTTATGTGATTATTCTTCGAATATACTGGTGCCAAGTGTTTTATCTTCAGTCTCATTAATTCTGCCTTCCACTTCCTCAATTCTGCTCCTCAGACTTTCTTTTGAGTTGTCTAATTCTGTAATTTTATTGTTAATATTCTAAATTTCTGATTGCTGCCTCTTTATGGGGAAACCATCGTGGTGTAATAGTTAAGTGCTAACTAACTATTACCAAAAGGTCGGCAATTCGAATCTGGCAGGTGCTCCTTGGAAACTCTGTGGGGTAGTTCTACTCTGTCCTATAGAGTTGCTATGAGTTGGAATTGACTCAACGGCACTGGCTTGGTTTTTTGGGGGGAGGGTATCTCTATGGAATCTTGCAGTTTATTAAATTTTTCATTATATCCTTGAAAACCTTTTTAATTTCTTCAACTGCTTTATCTGTGTGTTCCTTGTCTTGTTCTGCATTTTGCCTGATCTCCTTCCTGATGTCTTGAAGAGTTCTGTGTATGAAGAGTTCTCTGTATTAATCTTTTTTCTTCTGCATCTGGTAATTTCAGAAATACACCTGCATCTGGAAGATTCCTTGATTCTTTGTTTTGAGAGCTTGTTGAAGCAATCATGGTCTGCTTCTTTATGTGATTTGGTATTATCTGTTGTTTCCAAGCCATCTATAAGTTATTTATTTGTTTATTTTATGTTTGCTTACTGTATTGTAGTTTCTTGCTTTGTTTTGTTTTTATATGCCCAAATAGGATGCTTGAGTGAGCTAGCTTATTTTTTGCCTTTGAAGCTCTAATGTCCTATCACCAGATGGCTAGAGCTGTTACTAGGTTTATGAGCCCAGGAGTCCATTCACTTTTCTTGTATGGATTCAGCTCAGGTATCCAGGTAGTTGGTCACCAACTGTGTGGTACAGGCTCTGTCCTACAGCCTTAGAGGGGCAGGGGCGATTGGTGTAGGTACATTTATCTGGCTGCAGCAGAGGGTCACACTCTGAACAGGGTAGGGGGCTGGCAACCATTCCCTGAGTGTCTGTGAGAAAAGCACATCCCTGTTCCCTGGAGTGCACAGGAGGGAGTGTTCAGCAGCCAGACCATGGGCACCCAATGCTTTTGGTCATAAGAACTGGCTTGGGAGCTGGCGCATGGTAAAATCAATGTAAGTACTTAGCATTTGACGAAAGTGCCATTCTTCTCTGGTTCTGGAGGTGTGAGTAGGCTGTGTGGCTTGCTGTCTCTGTGAGGAAACTGTGTCGAGAACGCACCACCAGCCCCAGCGCAGTGGCTCCAGGGAATGGTGCCTGAGGGTTCCTGGTGATTCAGGTCCAGCAACTTCTTGCAGCTTCTGAACTGTCTCTCCCTCCACCTGCCTCTCAGTCTGTTTTCTAACTTTGCCTTTGACGTTCAGGCCTCCCATCTTATCATATATATAATCGTTTCACTTTTTGGGGGGGGGTCTTTGTTGTAAGAGGGATCACCAGAAGTGTCTGAGTACTCTGCCATCTCGGCCCTGCCTGTTTTGTTTGTTTTTATCTTAGTTGTCCTAGTGGGAGCGAAATGGTTTCTCATTGTGGTTTCGATTTGCGTCTCTCTGATGGCTAATGACACAGAGCATCTTTTCATGTCTTTGGTGGCCGCTTGAATATTCTCTTTGGTGAAATGTCTGTTCAAGTCCTTTGCCTATTCAAGCCCTTATGATTGGGTTGTTTGTGTTTTTGTTGTTAGGTTGTTGAAGTTTTATATATATTTTGATTATTAGATTCTTGTCAGATATATGGTTTCTGAAGATATTCGCCCAGTTGGTAGCGTGTCTTTTCATTTTTTTGGTAAAGTCTTTAGATGAACAAAAGTTTTTAATTTTTATGCAGTCCCATTGATTTATTTTGTCTTTTGCTGTTTATGCTTTTATTTATTGTTGAAAGTTAGGCCTGACGGCATTGCCTCTGGTTTTTCTTCTAAGAATTTTATGGTTTTAATTTGCACATCTAGGTCTTTAATCCATTTCAAATTTGTTTTTGTGTATGGTGTGAGACATGGATCTTGTTTCACTTTTCTGCACGTGGAAATCCAATTTTCCTGGCACCATTTATCAAAGAGACCCTTTTTTCCCCATTAAATGGACTTAAAACCCTTGTCAAAAATCAGTTGACCATAGATGTGTGGGTTTATTTCTGGGCTCTCAATTCTACTGCATCAGTCTATGTGTCTATTATTATACCAGTACCAAGTCGTTTTGATTACAGTAGCTGTATAGTATGTTTAAAATCAGGAAATGTGAGTCCTCCTACATTATTCTTCTGCTTCAACATTATTTTATCTAATTGGGGCTCCTTGCTGTTCCATATAAAGTTGAGGATTGGTTTTTCTATTTCTCTGAGGAAGGCTGTTGAATTTTGATTGAGATTGTGTTGAGTCTATAGATTGCTTTTGTAATGCTGACATCTTAACAATATTAAGACCTCCAATCCATAAATACAGAACATATTTCCATTTATTTAAGTCTTCTTTAATCTAGGTTTTTTAAAGAAGTGTTTTCAGCAGTGTTTTATAGTTTTCATTATATAAGTCCTTCATGTCCCTGGTTAGATTTATTCCTAGGTAACTAATTTTAATTAATTCTCTTAGATACTATTGTAAATGGAATTGTTTCCCTAATTTCCCTTTCAGATTTCTCATTGCCAGTGTATAGAAACCCAACTGATTTTTGTTTGTCGACTTTATGCCTGCAACTCTGCCAAATTCCTCTATTAGCTCTAGAAGTTTTCTTGTGGACTCTTTGGGATTTTCTACGTATAGGATTATGTCATCCACAAATAGATATAATTTTACTTCTTCTTTTCCAATCTGGATACCTTTTATTTCCTTATCTTGTCCCCTTGCTCTGGCTAGGACTTCTAATACAGTATTGAGCAGTAGTGGTGAGAGTGGGCACCCTTATCTTGTTCCAGATTTCAATGGCGAAGCTCTCAGCCTTCCTCCATTAAGTGTAATGTTGGCAGTTGGTGTTTCACATATGTCATGAATCATACTGAGAAATTTTCTTTCTATTCCAATCTTCTTTAGGGTTTTCATCAAGAAAAGGTGTTGTATTTTAGCGAATGCTTTTTCTCTATCCGTAGAGATGATCATGTAGGTCTTTTCCTTTGTTCTATTGAAGTGATGTATTATGTTGATTGATTTTCTGATGTTGAACCATCCTTGCGTTCCTGGAGTAAATCCCTCTTGGTCATGGTGTATGACTTTTAATGTGTTGTTGGATTCTATTTGCTAGTCTTTTGTTGAAGATTTTTGCATCTATATTCATAAGAAATATTGGCCTGTAGTTTTCTTTTCTTGTGGTGTCTTTGGGTATCAGGGTTATGCTTGCTTCATAGAATGAATTAGGGAGTATTCCTTCCTTCCCTATCTTTTAGAAGGGTTTAAACAGTATTGGTGTCATTTTTTTTTAAGTGATTGGTAGAATTTCCCCAGTGAAGCCATCTGGTCCAGGACTTTTTTTGTTGTTGTTGTTCTTGGGAGGTTTTTGATCATTAATTTGATCCTTTCACTTGTTATGGGTCTATCGAGACTTCCTATTTCCTCTTGAATCAGTTTGTGTAGGTTTTGTTCTAAGAATTTGTCCATTTTATCTAAGTTATCCAGTTTGTTGCCATATAGTTGTTCATAATATTCTATCATAATTCTCTTTATTTCTGTTGGGTCAGTTGTAATGTACCCTCTTTCATTTTTTATTTTGGTTATTTCCATCTTTTCTTTGTCAGTCTAGCTGAAGGTTTGTCAATTTTATTGATCTTTCAAAGAGCAAACTTCTGGATTTGTTGATTCTCTTTATTGTTCTTCTGTTTTAAATTTTATCTATTTCTGCTCTGATCTTTGTTATTTCCTTTTTTTTAGTAGATTTAGGCTTAGTCTGCCCCTCTCTTTCTGGTTCCTGGAATTGTTGAGTTAGGCTGTAATTTGCATTTACCTGAATGCTAATGATGTTGAGCATCTTTTCATATGTTTACATCTTCTTTTATGAAGCTTTGTCATTGTTAGTTGTATGTATTTGTTTATTTTCTTATCAGCTGTCTAACTCTTTTAGAATGTAAACTCCAAGACAGCAGGGTCTTTCTTTGTTCATAGTTGATAAGGATTATTTAACAGTGTAGGTCAAGGTCTAGACACATTCATTCAAACTCCTGATAATCCATTAGGAGAAAGACTGGGAAACATTATTTAAAAGCTGCAATATTTGATTATTGATGCATACAGTCATACCTCAGTATCTGCTGGGAATTTGTTCTAGGACCCACAAGAATACCAAAATCCAAGGATGCTCGAGTCCCTTATGTAAGATGGCATAGTATTTGCATGTAATCTATGGACATCCTCTTGTATACTTTAAATCATCTCTAGATTACTTATAATACCTAATACAATGTAAATGCTATATAAATATTTGTTATACAGTACTGCACTATTTAGGGAACAACGACAGGATGTGAGACAAACAATGCACAAACAACGAATGCTGGAGAGATACTGAGGATCTGTGAAATGGCGGGAGGCTACAGCAGAGTATGCCTACATATCATTTCATTCTTGTGAACTGAATGTAGAGCTCAGCATGCTGCAAACTCAAGTTTTCATTTATGGAACTTTCTTTTTGAATATTTTCAATCTGCAGTTGGTTGAATCATGGATGTGGAATCTGGAGATACAGAGGGGCGGCTGTTTAAAAGTGCTTTATTGCTGCTGCTAGAATGGTGCATGGAACTTGGTAAGTGCTCAATAGCTATGTGTTGAATGAGTAGCAGTTAAGATTTCTCAAATGCTTTCATAAGAGTCTCACTTCAATTTTTTATTTGTTCCATACACATTTACAGAAAACCATGGGGATACGCCAACCATCGTGAGGATATAAAGAAGAATAATTCCTACTGTCAAATTGACTATGGCCTTCTGGTGGAAACTAGGGTTGTCAAGTTTAGCAAATAAAATACAGGACATCCAGTTAAATTTGAATTTCAGATGAACAACAAATAATTTTTTATACATATGCCCCAAATATTGCATGAGACCTACGTATACAAAAAGATTATTTGTTGCTTATTTAACTAGACATTCTGTATTTTATCTGACAACCTTAAGTGGAGACAGACATGTGAACTGATAAATTACAATATATTACTGTACTTGCAGTAACAGAAATCCAGGCACAGGCTGAGGGGCCACAGAGGAGATATTGACTAATTCTGCCAGGGAAAGCAGGAAAAGCTTATAAAGCAGACATTTGCACCGGGTACCAATGTATGAATAGGAGTTTGTAAGCTGAAATTAGAGAAAAAGGTGTGAAAGAGCTTATGTAAAGGCTGTAGCTGTGGAAAGATGGGAAGAGTTTGGAAAATAGTATGATATTTAGTGTCATAGAGATTTTAGTGCCCAAAAGATTTGCAGGGATAACATAGCTGGACTAGGAAGAAGCTAGAGGAATGGGGTCTCTATGAGTCTTTGTTTTTGTTAGAGGCTAGGTAGGGTCAGATTATTAAGAATCCTATACCCCAGCTAAACTGTTGTTACTGTTGTGTGCCATCAAGTCAACTCTGACTCATAGTGACTTAATAGGACGGAATAGGACTACCCATAGGGTTTCCTAGGCTGTAATCTCTAAGGAAGCAAATCACTGGGTCTTTTCTCTGGCAGAGCAGCTGGTGGGTGCAAACCATTGGCCTTTTGGTTAGCCACAGAGCACCTAACCATTGTGCCACCAGGACTCCTTCACAACCTAAGGAAGGGGGTTATTATCCTACAGACTAGCATTTGCTAGCCCTTTTCCCTCTTTAAAAAGAAACTCTGGAACCTCCTACATAGAAATATACAATCTTTCAATTCTCTCTTGAAATTATTTTTCACAGTTTCATCATTTTTATGACATATGATAGTTGAGTAAACTGAAGTAAAATATGTATAATTATTGTATTATGAAGTTGATTTTAAGTATATTCCTTAATATTAGTGATACATAAAGATAAACCTTGACTACTTCCCAGTTAACAATGAATGCATGCTGTTTAATTTACTTTAAACAATGTAATAAGTATCATTTGTCAACTAACAAATTAAACTATGGCATGATATTGGGTTTGGCTTTGGAGCCAAGTGTATACTAAAATGTAGAAGTGAAATTTAATTATGTTCTATGGCATTAAAAAGAGTTCAAAATTGTTTTCGTGACCTGATGTTTGAAATTCTTGCATTTGTGTACTCTAAAATATCAACATGTTTATGTTTATCCTTTTTATGTTTTGTTTCTTAATGACATGATGGGAGAGATGGTTTCAGACTTCCCTTGGTAAATAACACATAGCAGGCATGTATGGTGTTTATGCCCACGGAATTAAAAGCCAAATGGGATATAATTGTCACTATGTCCTCTCTTTGTAATACTATTTTGTAATTACTTCATATGCTTTCAAATCATTTGATAAGAATCATGTAATTTACAGATCAGTAGAAGTTCCACTTGAGGCGATTTGTAGTTTTATCATTTTTTCTCCTCGTCAGCATGTTATATATCAATGCTTATATTCAGTAGGTCTTTAACCAATGATCCATACAGTATAATAATCCTTACAAGGCAAACATCCTTGAAGCCACCACTCATGTCAGAAGACAGAGCCTCTCCAGACACCACATAAGCCTGGTACATCTTGTCCCGATCTCCACGCCTCCCTCTCCCAAAAGTAAGCACAATCTTGATTTTATGATAATCACCTCCTGACTTTATTGGTACAGTTTTATCACCCAAGAGTGCCTCATTAAACTTTGTTATTTAGTTTTGCCTGACTTTTCTTAAGTTTTGCCTTTTAAAACTCTTAATCTATATACAGATTTCCCCTTCATTTCTTTTTCTTTTTTCTTTCTTGCAATTATTTGTTGTAGAAACACATTATTTTTCTTACAGCCTGGGTTTGCTGATTATATTCTCCTTTTAACATATGCCTCTGCTTTCTGTATTCCTGTAAATGAGTATTTGGATCTTGAGCCCTAATCAGATTCAAGTTTGATTGTTTTAGTTAAGACAAATTCATAAGTGGTGGTGTGTAATTCATCAGGAGGCACATAATGTCTGGTTGTCTCTCTTTCATAAAGGCTTAAAGCCCAGATGATTTAATCCATTCTTGTTGTTGGGAGCTGTAGAGTAGATTCTAACTCATAATAACTCCATGTGACAGAATAGAACTGCCCCATAGGGTGTTCTTGGCTGTGATCTTTATGGAAGCAGATCATCTGGTCTTTCTCCCACAGAGAGGCTAGGTGGGTTTGAACTGCTAACCTTTCAGTTAGCAGCCACGTGCTTAAATGTTGCACCACCAGGGATCCTTCAATTCATTAAAAAAAAGAGGTTGCAAAATGGCAATATTCTCAAATTCCTTCTTCATTTATTTGTTGGAAATCATTTATAAAGAGAAAATTTGCCTCATCTATTATTTGATTATGTAGTGATATAGTTCACATAGGAAAGGCAGGATAAATACTTGTTTCCTTTTTTCAAAATAAATAATTGGTTCACCAGCATCTCCAAGGTAACCAATTAGCTTTGTGTGTTTGTGCATATGCATGTGTGTATGACTATGAATTTATGAATTTAAACATATTTGATGCGTTTAGATATTGGTGCTAAAATTGTCCTATCTCGGGGACGGCTCTTCAAGTTGACTCCTGAGTCTTCCAAAGATATATTTCTAAAGTCTTTTAACAGCAAGGATCTGGATGTAAGAAAAGATCATAACGGAAATAAGAATTCTGCACCAAAATGATTTGGTTTGGCTCATTTGAGGAATTTTCTTTTGTAGTCTAGGCATGCCATATTTTACTCGAAACCTAATCATGTTTTAATAGTGTTAGTCTCATGCTTCGGTGGGTGATGGGATTTACCAAAGATGAGCAGTATCAGAACGTGAATCACAGACACTCTACCTGGTGGTATGGGAAATAAAAGGTTGTCTGACAGCTCCAAACTATCGTTCTTGCTGGGAGATAACCATAGCTGGCTTGGAAGAGCAACCACCCTCTGCTCCAGGTGATGCATATCTGAGCTTTGGCCATAATTTGAAGTCTCTGGAGCATTGGAGGAAACCCTGGTGGGGTAGTGGTTAAGAGCTACGGCTGCTAACCAAAAGGTCAGCAGTTCAAATCCAACAGGTGCTCCTTGGAAACCCTATGGGGCAGTTCTACCCTGTCCTATAGGGTCACCAAGAGTTGGAATCAACTCGACAGTAACAGGTTTTTTTTTTTTTTTTTTGAGCACTGGAGCTGTCTGGTGCATTTAAGTCCCTCAAGCTACTTTGTCCTTCATTGTAGTTTCACTTACTAGACTCTATGTTTAACTGCTTTGAAACTGCTAATAAAGAGAAGTGTTTGGTTTTTCACTGAAATATTTTAAACATACAGAAAAGTTCAAAGAGTGATATTATAAACATCTATATAATGACTACCTAGAATTAACACATTTTGTTTTGTCATATATGCTTCAGACCATTTTTAAAAAGAAATAAAATATTTTTCTTCACTCTAGTACGTAAGAGTTTACCTCCCTCCATTGTAAGAGGTAACCACTATTCTGATGTTGATGTGTATCCTGTCTATGATATTTGATGCTATATTCTCTATGTATATGTCTATGAAAAACATTCAGAGCTGTGTGCTTTCAAAGTTTATTGAAGTGTTACCATACTGTATGGCATCTTACCCACCAACTTGCTTTTCTCACTCAACATTTTGTTTTTGGAATCTATATATGTCGACACTTCAAGTTTATTCATTTTTACTGCTGCATAATATTCCATCATTTGAATATAAAATAATTTATCCATTCCCTAATTAATGGACCCTAGTTTTCTAATTTTTTCCTATTACAATGCAATGAACATCCTTGACTATGCATGTGGGAAGGTTATTGTCATGGATTGAACTGTGTCCCCCAAAAGTATGTGTCGACTTAGTTAGGCCATGATTCCCAGTATTGGGTGGTTGTCCTCCATTTTGTGATTTTCCTATGTGTTATAAATCATAATCTCTGCCTACGGTTAAAGAGGATTAGGGTGGGATGTAACACCCTTGCTCAGGTCACATCCCTGAGCCAATGTAAAGGGAGTTTCCCTGGGGCGTGGCCTGCACTACCTTTTACCTTACAAGAGATAAAATGAAAGGGAAGCAAGCAGAGAGTAGGGGACTTCACACCACCAAGAAAGTAGTGCTGGGAGCAGAGCACATCCTTTGAACCTGAGCTTTCTGCGCCAAGATGCTCCCAGACCAAGGGAAGACTGAAGACAAGGACTTCCTCCCGAGCAGCGCTAGATGACCAAGATAGTTACTCTAGGGGTATAAGTGGAAGCAGAATTTCTAGGGTACAAGGTATCATAAATCTTCAACTTTGTTACATATTACCAAATTGCTCTCTGATGTGATTATATCAATATACACTCCTACACACAGGACTTGAGAGTTCCTATTTCCTCATACTTGTTGTGTATGACTGATACCTCAACCAAATGTTCTAATTTGCCTGATTATTAATGAAGTTGAATATCTTTTCATATACTTATTAGCCATTGAAGTTTTTTTCTTCTGTGAATTTTAGGGCCCAACCAAAACCAAACCTATTGCCATCGAGTTGATTCCAACTCATAGAGACCCTATGGGACTGAGTAAAAACATCCCACAGAGTTTCCAAGGAGTGCCTAGTGGATTCAAACTGCTGACCCTTTGGTTAGCAGCCATAGCTCTTAACCACTACGCCACCAGGGTTTCTGAACTGTAGGGCAGTGCTCTTTAAATTGTAAGGGGGTGATGTATACACTAGGAAGAACTGGGGATGAAAGGTGGCTTATATACACTGGCACAGATTTCTCCTCGCTCTCACTATGCTCCTCCCCTATGTACGTCTTTACCTCAAATCTGTGTGTCTGTCCCCTTTCTCCTATACATTCCTAATGTTAGGGATCTGAGAGAATAATATAGGGCAGATGAACTAGAATAAAGAGAGAAAATGACCAGAAAATAAACTCAAAGTTAACAATAAAAAGAAAGGTAGAAGAGACTATGCAATCTATTTGGGCTTAAGCATCCTGAGGCTCCTCCTTTCCCTATTTTGACCACTGGATTGTGGAGGCCCCTGGTAAAATGCTTAACTAAAGAACTAGCAAGGGAACAATAGAATTAAGGTTTCAGGCTTTGCCTTCACACTCTGGAAACCCTGGTGGTGTAGTGGGTAAGTGCTATGGCTGGTAACCAAAAGGCTGGCAGTTCAAATCCACCAGGCACTCCTTGGAAATTCTATGGGGCAGTTCTACTCTAATCTATAGGGCCACTATGACTTGGAATCGACTCGACAGCAGCAGGTCTGGGTTTTTTTGGTCTTCACGCTCTATAACTTTGCTTTTTGGGGGTCTCCACTTGTTGTCTCACAGTCTGAATGTATATCTTTTTTGTCAAGTGTTTTGGGAAGATGAACAGATTATTGTCTGAGGTGGGTTGTGTATTGATTAAGAATGGGGATTTGGAATCAGGCCCTGGGTTTGATTGCTGGTTCTGTCACATACTAGTTTTGTGAAGTTAAAAAGTTTCTTTGCCACCATAGATTCAGTTTCCTCAAGATAGTACTAGAACCTACTTCGTACTGTAGTAATGTCTGATGGAACTAATGTATGTAAATACTAAGAACAGTGTCTAGAACACATTACGTCCTCAATGGCTGCCATAATCAATCATCTTAAAAAATACCACTTAAATGAAAATTTATTATATAAATGCAGCGTTCTTATCTTGAGCAGAGAATTCTGAAAGTTTATATGACATTCGTAAAAGTAGATGCGTATATTCTTCATGGTTGATAAACAGACCGTTAACTTTAGCGTGATTTACGTGGAAATGATTCAACTGCTAATGGTAGAATTTCAGCCTGGTGTTGGGGAAAAGATAAATATATCATGAAAACATTCATTCATTCATCAAGCATTTACTGAAAACTTATGATGTGTTTCCCCCTGTGCAAGACAATGGGGAAATAAAAAGTTGAATGGTCTCTTAGTTTCTGCCATTAAGGAATTGAGTAGGGGAAAACACCACATAAGTAAATTAATTAGTTCATCAAATATTATAACGAGAGTACTGTGGGAACACAAAGGAGGAAGTTGCCAATTCTATGTGAATATGTTAGGAAAGTTTTCATGAATAACAAGGAAAAGAGACTTCTCTAGTGCCTTTCAAATTCCAACAGGTAGATTACTGTTGGGCTGAGCCGGGGGAAACTCCATGGTTAAGGGTAGTGTTGGAGAGGAGAGGCCTGGGAATAGTCAAGCCAGAGTATACTTAAACCAGGTACTCCGTAGATTCATTGCCAGGCCAGAGAGGCAAGGCGATCATCAGGAAGATCCAAAGTCGTGACCACAAATGTGAGGGCATGGTCAAGTTCAAGACAAGGCCAAGGGTTCTCTGGAAAATAATTAGCAGAGTCGGAGGCCTAGCCAGCAGAGACAAAAAGAAGCTTGCGGTGCACATGCAGCCAGAGATTCGGGCTCTTTCAATCAATGAGGCTCTTTGGCTGTGCCTAGTGCCGGCCTTGGGGTAGTGTGAAATTATTTCAAGGAGCCCTGCCAAGTCGAACATGTGTCACCTAATTTGCTAGCTCCTAAGTCCTATCATGTTCATATAAGTCCTATCATGTTCATATAGGTACTCTCATCCTTAGCACGATTTTCGCTAATATGTCCTAAAGTTTTTTTAAAAAGCTCAATTAAAAAGAGACCCATTTCCATTGAACCATATTCAGGAAATAAAATACATGACTTACCTGTATTACATAAAATGTGTCCTACAGCACTTGTGTGTATTCAGTTAGATAAAAAAATTACATCATCTTGCTTAAGGGCTTAATGAAAAATTGCAGGAGAAGGTGACCCAACTGTGATGATTCAGTGCTGGAGAGTGGCCCTTCCCAAAGAGAGAGATGGGTGCTGTCCCAGCTACTGAATTAATGGCCGGATTTAAATGCTAAAAGCATGTCCAAGACCGATATTTATCACTGAATGCATTCCCCTGCAGTGGCCCACTTGGCAAATAATCCAGATCGTATGCCTTGCCTTCCTACTTGTGCTATTAATTTGCCTTCCCAGGATCAATGACTGTAAAGCGTGATGAGAATTCTGGCCAGATCAAGGATGATTGGTCAGTCTCTACAGGGATGGCCTGGCAGGGCAGTGGCACTTCTGTAACTTTGCCAAAGTTCACAACCGGGGAGAGGTAATTAAACCTAGGCATGAAGCTCAGAAGTCTTTGGAAGCTTCCCATAAGGTTACTTTGTACTTCAGGATTTGAGGCTAGATTCCAAGGTCACCCTATGAAAAGTCAGAAAGCAGTCAAACCAGTCATATTTAAAATACCACTACTGATGAAGCCCTAGACAGCTTTCTCAACATTAATTCAAAGAACACCTGTCTGTCTCTCTTCTCATCCACTTAATAAATTACTTTTGCCTCTAGACAAAGATATCCTCTGTCTGTGTGCCAAATCGTTACCTACACACTGGACCCACATTAATAGAAGAACACAGGTGGATATTAATTGACGCCATAAGAGAGCTTAGCCTTCCTGGATACGAGGAAATTAGCTTCTTTGTGGTTTGGGTCTTTCCTGGAATCCAGGCAGGTATAGTACAGAGCTACCTTGAATCTAAGATACTGAACAGGGCAGGAAGAATCATGCTTACGCACTAAGGATAGTCTTAAAGTTGTATGTTCTCTATTTTTCCCTCTTAATGGGAAAGGTGAGGAGGGAAGAATGAGGCAAGCCAAGTCTGTACAAGTCCCCATGACCCAACAGATGAGGCAAGTTGTGCATGTGTGTAGGGGTGGGGAAAGGGGAGGAGAACAGGGTGGTGCAATACTCAGGTATGCGAGAGAACATTATGGGCAAATCTTGAGATGTGGGGTTGTCAGTTAACTGCTTTCCTTTGCCCTCTGTGTGGCAAGACACTGACTGGTTAATCAGACCCATTTAAAGGGGCAACTGTGGGATGTGTTTCCTTTGACTTGCTGGGCTAGTGTTCTAGTATATTCTGCTTCCAAAGGAAAGGTAGAATTCCATGATTGTTCTTCTAGTCATTCTTTTCCTAGTGACCAAGCACTATGAACTTTGGTGTCCTTGGGAGCTCACTATATCTTCTCAATCTTCATTTACTGGCACTTGGCACTGGGGTATGGGGCAGAGGGTAAGATCTTGGTGGCCAGGAGAGTATGGTGAAATTTTGGTGGAGGTTCATGAAAGGGAGGTGTTAGAATGCAGGCCATGGGGCAGACGAATTCTGTTATCCAGAAGTGGTCCTCCTAGTAGAGGCACTCTAGTCTTTGGTATGGGTGGGAGGTATTAATGATGGAAGGGGAGTTAGGTGAAAGATACACTTTGAGGTTCTATGTGCATGTTGGCAGCAGGTCTTTTAGAGCTGTCTTTTTGAGGAAGCAGGTACCTCATTTTGGTACAGACTGGCCCCTAATTGTTGTGGAATCTAACATTCTGGGTAGATGGTTCTGTGAGTTGTACCCAAATGCCATGATAAGTATATCAACCTTTGACTTAGGAGTGCTGAAGGAACTCTGAACCCAGGTTTTTTGTTCTATCAGGTGGATGGTCTAGAGAGGGAGAGAAGTGGGAAGTCAGATGAAATTGTTTGAGATCATTGTGTAGCACCCTACAAGATAAAAATACAAATAGGCTACTAAATTCAGAGATTGTGTAGTTGCCTTTTCTATGGAGAGAGATGGTTGATGATCAAAGAGGCAATAGCTGTACATATGCTAAAGAGGGGACACATTCTTTTTTTTCTGAAAATTTCCACAAGTAGGATAGTGTCCTGGTATTGGGGAAAGGGGCATCTTGAAATGAAGTCCATTGCCAGAATGTCCCCGTTTAGATTTGAGTTGGGCAAGGTTATGTCACCTCCTTATATAACCTTGATCTATTTTTAACTCCCATAGTCTTTGATGATTATGTTAAGGTTTTAGATGCAATCTTGCCAGGGCAGTTCTTAGGTGAGACTCTTTTTGGCTATGATACAGAGGAGGTCATCCTATGAGGTCAGGGGTTTTTCAAGACCCTTGGCCTCCTTTGCATAGCTCTGGAGCTCTAGCAGGACCTACTGCATCATCTTGGGCAGCTGAAAACTGGGGTTGGATGTTCAAAGAGTTCTTGTACTAACTATGTGGAGGCCTCCAATGGTCCTCTATTTTAGATTGAGTTTTCTTCCTAGTGCATTTAGCGGCTAGAAACCTGCCAATGGGAGATAAAAAATCACTGAAGGTTAGAAGCCTCCATTGGAGGGTTCCCATGGGCTAGGGCAGCGGAAAATCAGTTCAGGGAAGAGGTGAAGAGTATTTTTGCAGGCATGAAAGCTGACCCCACAATGGCTGATCTTTTTTGAAGTTGTCAGCTACTCTGGAGAGAAATTGGTAAAACTAACCACTGAATCTCTAGATCCATTGAGCATCCTTGCTTATCCTGAAAAGCTTCCTTTTTCAAAACTGCCAGGGCCTTGTCTGATATCGTTCCTGGGCTGAAGTTGGGCAGGGAGAAACCAGTGATCCCACCTCAGGCTCTGAAGGACTTTTTCTGGGTCCGGCCTCACAGCAGTCCTGTTGCCATCAATCAAAGGACGTTCAGATCAGAGGGTTTTGTGACGCCAGGATTGGTGAAAAGACAAGACTGTCATCTATGTCTTGTGGCTCTCAAACATGGAGACTCATCAAAGTCACCTACCGAGCTTCTAAAATTATAGAATTTGAATCCTCTAGAACTTATAAAAACAAATAAACTAAACTTCTTCAGGGAGTTCTGATTATGAGCGGATTTAGGAAAAACCTTTGGATCCAGGATGTTGAGCAGAATCCTGTAATTCGGCAAATTACCGTTCTTACTAAGCTGGTTAAAGTTTTTGGTTTCCTGGAGGTCTTTTTTTGGAGGTCGAGCTTCATGTAGTTCAGGACTACCAGAAAGGAAGGGCTCCAAGGGTGATTAAATTGAGGCTGATGTCAATTTTTATATAGGCCAAGTTTCACATTCTTTTTGGTACTTATAGAGGCCCTTGTTTTCTGAATGTCTACCCAAACTTGTCTTGGAATCCATTAGAACACATTTGTGATGGGCAGGTGAGTGGGAGGACAGCTGCTCAGCTTCCCGGTCTCATGCTGTCTCCTAGTGGTCATTTTGTTATTTCAGTACTATTTCAAAGCTGGGCGGAGCAGGGGCATCTGCCGGATGGAAGCACTTGGAGGTGAAGTATATGATGAGGTTCTCTTAGACCTTACTGTCAATAGAGGCTGAGGACTTAAGGGACATGTGAGCAGTGGGGGATAGCCATCATAAGCTCTTGGCATGGTCCCCATATGCTGCTCAGTGAGGGGGCCTTTTGGGTCACTCTTTTCCCATTCAAGGGGATGTATTGGTTGTGTCTCCTGTCTGGGGACAGGATTGGACAAATGGGCAGCTGGGTTGGTGAGTAAGGGCTAGGTCCACAAAACTGCCTGATGTTCCAAGGTATTCTTTTTTGAATATGTCATCCTTAGTTTCAAAGGAATGTACTGTCATTTATACCATAAGATTAGGATTCAACAAGGTACTGGAAATCTCTACCCAATTTTCTCTCTATGAACTGTCCAGGTGGGATCAAATAACTAGGGAGGTGAAAAACGGTGGACAATCAAGGCAGGTGAAATAAGGGTGGTGGTTGGTGGTGATGGTGTCATTTTGGTGACACTGGTGATAGTCATAAGGGAGGAATGGTAGCTGTAATCCAGGCAAATGTCTCAGATGGCAGCTGTTGCCTGGGGCTTGCTTTTAGTTGTCCTTTTTTGACAGGACTGGTGACTTTTAAAATGCTAAGAACGGGATGGACAATATATAAATCAAAGTTTTATAAATTAAATATTTCCATTTTGACTCACATTATAATTTCAGAGATGTTAAATCTTTATTTCTCAATGAGCTTGGGATGTCAGTGATGGAATATCTTAGCCTTAAGTTACTCTGCCCTGTTGCCTCTGTAACCTACGTTTACTTTGTAAAGGAACCCTTAAAGGGGTTACTAGAACTCATATTTAAACAATTGTTCTGCAAAGAGTAATTTTCATATGTGAATACTAAATAGTTCTATTTTTCTTTAGATGACATTTTCTTACATTGAGATTTCTAAGAGAAATCCCTGAGGCTAGATGACAGCTAACGAGGAATATTTAAAAGTATTAAAAGACAAATTATTTATATATATTTTTTTCCTTGAGAAGTTGACAGATTATAAGTTCAGGAATGAAAATAGATGGCAAGAATGTGAAAATGATATTCAAGACTTTAAAATGTCAAAAAAAAAAAAAAAAAACATTTTGTAGCTACCTAAAGATTTTTCTCTGTGGCTGTCTTAGTTATCTAGTGCTTAGTTATCCAATACCCTAAGTGGGTGGCTTTAAGGAACAGTAATTTATTTTCTCACAGTTTAGGAGGCTAGAAGTCCTAATTCTGGGTGCTGGCTCTAGGAGAAGGCTTTCTCTCTCCGTCGGCCCTGGAAGAAGGTCCTTGTCTCTTTGAGGTTCTGCTCCTGGGCAATCTTCACTTGGCTTGGCATCTCTCTTCTCCCAACTCTGCTTGCGAGCTTGCTTGTTTAATCTCTTTTCTTTCTCAAAAGAGATTGCCTCAAAATATACCCTACACTAATCCTGCCTCATTGACAATACAAAGACAACCCATTCCCAAATTGGAATATAACCACAGGCATAGAGGTTAGGATTTATAACACATATTTTGGGGTTCCATAACAACAACAACAACAAAAACCCAAAACCTGTTGCTGTTGAGTTGATTCCGCCTCATAGAGACCCTATAGGATAGATTAGAACTGCCTCCACGGGGTTTCCAAGGAGCAGTTGGTGGATTCAAACTGCCAACCTTTTGCTGAGCTCTTAACCACTGGCCCACCAGGGCTCCAGTTTCATAACAGTGAGGTTTAAAGTACTAAAGATAAGCTGTTGGAAAAAACAGGGGGTGAAGGAAGTAATAGAAGAGAATAATTTCATTTAAAGGTCAATTAAAATATATATTCTACCACAAACTCTCCAATGTGTATTACATAAGATAAAATGACTCAATAAATCTATAAGCGACTCATCCAATAACTAAAATTATTTTTATCTTCCTATGTTCTTTTTTATGTTCTTTTTTAGTATTTTTTCATCTATGTTGTCATCACCTTCATCCTGCTATTTTTTGCTGAGTAATATTGTATGCTTGGCACTGTGCTAGGCATTTTATATACGTGATCCCTTTCAACGCTTCTACAGCCTTATGTGGTAGCTGTAATTGTCTTCATTTTATAGATGAAAAAACTGAGACTCAGATTTTAAGCAATACATCAAAGGACACAAAGCCAGTAAGTAATGAAGGCTGGGATGAACTACAAGTCTAACAAAAACTAAGATTAAGTTCTTAACTACTAGGAGATAACTTTTCCATAAACTTACATAATTTTTACAAAGTATCTGAGGGCTATTTTTTTTTTTTCACTTAACATGACATCACAAACGTTTTCCACGTTTGCTACACAAACTTCTTAATCCAACGTCCTCTGAAAATTTGCTGTTGACCACCACTGGGATACACTGCCCTCTTGTGGAGTTCTGTTCATAAAGAGCTTTTCCCCTTTTCCACAGCTCCCAGATAAAAGGTGTTTTCTATTACGTAACTATTTATTGTTACTATCTTATCTTATCTTAGATATAGTAAAATATAATTATATATTACATTGGGGTATAACCACTCCAACGTAGCTAACATAGAGAGATATGGATTATTTCCATTTTGGGGGGATAAAAAATAAAATGACCTTCAGAAGTTCAGAAATGCCTTCTAAGAAATGAGATAAGAATTCATTGTTCTTGGTGTTGAAATCAACACGTCCACACTATTCCCTGATGTATCAAGATATTTCATGCATCTCCCTTCAAAGTACATTTAAAGGCTTGAAAAAAAAAAAAAGGCTTGAGGCTATGTCATATTGCATATGACTAGCCTTGAAAGATAAAGTAGGCTCTCCTGGGATCCATAAAGAACTTGGAAATACATTAAAAACACAGGAAATTCAAATAAATCAGGATTTGTTTTCTCCTGAGCTCATGTTAAACTCCTTAGTTTTTAACGTTGCTTCTAGTGAATCTTTGACTTTGATATTGTCAGAAATCATCATGGTATTAGAACGCCTAATTAGATGGTCTTGGTTTAATTAGGAAGGACTTGGGTTGAGATTAGATTGCTACCACTGGAGAAAGAAAAGGACAAAGGTTTTTTTTTTTCCAGCGAATTAGGCCATTATTTCTGCTTTTGTTCATCAGAAAAGAAGTCCTGGGCAAAATTGCTGATGCTATCAACACGGAAAAGGGCTGACTGGTGACTTGTAATCGCTTTGTGTGCGGCCAGTGGGGCATACTGGAGCAAGGGGGGAGAAGGAGGTGGTAGAAGCTACCAGTTTCATCCTTATAAGAGAGCTGGCTCTTAAAAATTAGATGTCTTTTTACACTCAGTGAATGGCCAAAATGAAAAAGGAGAAGCAGCAAAGGTAGGCTTAAAAGGCATGTCTAATATCTAATAAAGATACTTACCTAAGGGTTCTTAAGGAAATTACATCTCTTCATGCCCTATATTAAAATCGTTGATTTCCTCTGAGCTTAGACTTCAAGAACGAGAAGAGAGTGGTCAAAACGTAACAAAAAGCAATTTTCAAGACAAATACTCTTCCAAGTAGCACACAAATAAATTACCCACACAAAGGGTAAAAAAAAAAAAAAAGTCAATAACAAAAATGCCCTTTAAGTGTAGAAATATAAATATAACTATACAAAACCAAACCAAACCCACTGCCGTCGAGTCAATTCCAATTCACAGTGACCCTATAGGACAGAGTAGAACTGCCCCATAGAGTTTCCAAGGAGCAGCTGGTAGATGTGAACTGCCGATCTTTTGGTTAGCAGCCGATCTCTTCACCACGGTGCCACCAGGGCTCCAAATACATCTATAAATCATGGAATATGTATTTAATAAACCCATTTCGCTCACTGGAAGTTGAATGGATGTTCAGCATGTCATATATGGAATCAACATTTGCTTAAGTGATGATCTTTGTTATTTGTAGATCATATAGTACATGTTGTTGTCGTTAGGTGCCGTTGAGTTGGTTCCAGCTCATAGCAACCCTATGTACCACGGAATGAAACACTGCCTGGTCCTTCGCCATGATCACAATCATTATTATGCTTAAGCCCATTGTTGCAGCCACTGTGTCAATCCATCTCGTTGCTACACAGATACCAAATATCAAATTAAAATCTTTCATTTGGAAGACTTTTAGGATTTCAGTGTTTTCTACAGGCTCTTCCCCACTCTGTCTAGTTATTCTAAGCACTTGTAGAGTTGTTAATGCCCTGAGGCTGGATTTCTGAACCTCATTTGAGGATAATTATATTTTTGTGTGCTCTGTGCATTATAAGGTGCTTAACAGGATTCCTGGCCTGTCCACACAAAGTGGAAACCCTGGTGGTATAGTGGTTAAAAGCTACAGCTGCTAACCAAAAGGTCTGTAGTTCGAATCCACCAGGCACTACTTGGAAACTCTATGGGACAGTTCTACTCTGTCCTATAGGGTCACTATAGACTTGACAGCAATGGGTTTGGTTTCTGGTTTACCCACTAAACGTCAGTACATCAGTAGCAGCTCCCTCCCCACCCCAAGTTGTGACAATCGGAAATTTCTCCAGACAATGCAAAAGGTCCTCTGGGGTGCAAAATCATCTCTGGTTGAGAATCGCTGCCCAAAAAGTATTCAGTAATAAAATTAAAACACTTGTATGAATGGCATGGCTGCTCCTTAATGAGATGGATTAACACCATAGTATGGCAGATTGTGTTTTCCAAAGATGGCTACCCCAAAATATGCCCCATCCCATTTGCTCTTCTTGTAGTGTGACCTTGACATGCCTTCCCTTAAGCCTGGTGGACCTTTGTAACTTCCTTACCCAACAGAAAGTGGCAAATGTGACACCATCACTGGGGCTAGGTTCTACGTGGCAGTGTAGATTCCCCCTGGCTTTCTCACTGAATGATCGCTCTTGGAACCCATGCCCTGTCTTGTGAGGATATTCAGGTTTCATGAAAAGGCCATGAGTGGGTGTTGCAAACGACTATCCCAGTTGGGCCTCCAGCTGATAGCAAGCTCCAGCCTCCAGATATGTGAACGAGTGAACCTTCAGATGATTTCAACCCCCAGCCTTCAAGTCTTCAGTAGAGGCCTCAGACATCATGAAGCAGGGATAGCTTGTCCTGTCTGAATTCCAGATCTATAGAAGTTATGAGAGATAAATATTCTTTATGATTTTAAACCACAGTTTTGGGGTAATTTCTTGTATAGCAATAGAAAACTAAATCAGGTAGGATAAATCAGAGCATATTCAGTAAACCAGTTGCCATTGAATGGACTGACTCATGGCGACCCCATGTATGGCAGAGTAGAACTGTGCTCTATAGGGTTTTCATTGGCTAAATTTTTTGTCAGTAGATTGCCAGGCCTTTCTTCAGAGGTGCCCCTGGGTAGACTGGAACCTCCAACTTTTTTGTTAGCAGCTAGGTGTATTAACCATTTGCAACACTCAGGGACTCCTATACAAACACACACATGCACACATGAATATATGTAAGCAGCATCATGATAAACAGAAAAATATTGAAATTGTCAAGGATTTCATTTTACTTGGATCCACAATCAACACCCATGGAGGCAGCAGTCAAGAAATCAAACGACATATTGCATTAGGCAAATCTGCTGCAAAAGACCTCGTTAAAGTGTTAAAAAGCAAAAATGTCACCTTGAGGACTAAGGAGCACCTGACCCAAGCCATGGTGTTTTCAATTGCCTCATATGCATGGGAAACCTGGACCATGAATAAGAAAGTAAAGGGTCATCAAAAAACAGGCAGACCCCTTAATGAGATGGATTGACACAGCGGCTGCAAGAACGGGCTCAAACATAGCAACGATTGTGAGGATGGCACAGGACCGGGCAGTGCTTCGTTCTGTTGTACACAGGGTTGCTGTGAGTCAGAACCAACTTGATGGCACCTAACAGCAACAATAGCAATATGTGTATATAGATGCTGTTATTAGGTGCCGTTGAGTCAGTTCTGACTCACGGTGACCCATGTGTGCAGAGTAGAACTGCTCCATAGGGTTTTCAAAGCTGTGACCTTTTGGAAGTAGATTGCTAGGCCTGTCTTTTGAGCTACTTCTGGGTGGGTTGGAACTGCCAACCTTTTGGCTTAACCGTTTGCACCACCCAGCGACTCTCTCCCACTCTGAACCAATGCCAATAGCCCTCATCTCCAAATTGCTTATTAATTAAAAAAAAAAAAAAAAACCACTGCCGTTGAGTCTATTCCAACTCATAGCAACCCTATAGGACAGAGTATAAGTGCCCCATAGAGCTTCCAAGGAGCGCCTGGTGGATTCAAACTGCGACCTTTTGGTTAGTAGCCGTAGCACTTAACCACTACTCCACCAGGGTTTCCAAATAGCTTATTACATAAGAAAAATAAACCTTTGAGTAAGCCACTGTTGCTTGGTGTTTTAGTTACTTGTAGTCTAAGATCTTCCTTAACTGATACAGTACTATAAAAAGTTAACACTTTTTTCTTGCTCTAGGATGTTAAACTCACTTAGTTCTAGGGTACATCACTGTGAGGAGTTTGAAATTATACTGGAGATGACTTTTATACTACAGCCTGACCTTTATAGGTCTCTTGTTTGTAACAGGTGGGTATACTCGCGTGGCTTGAAAAATAAAACTAAACTCATGGCCTTTAGTTCATGTGTTTCTAGCAGCTGAATGTGGTTTGCTTGTGGGAATAAAAATTTCCCTGAAATGTTAATTGATTCAATTTGACAGTGCTTGCCATGTCATAAATCAATATCATGATATTTTTGTACAGCAGTGATAAAGATAGTGGTATGGGAGAAGAGTCTGGTAGTTATGGGATAGTTACAAGTGAGAAAGAGAATAGTGCTATTGGTAGTTTTTGATTTTTTGTTTTGTTTTTAATGGAACAAATGAAGAGTGAGTCTCCTTCTGGAATGCCTGTGTGTTGTGGGGAGAATAGATGAACATCAGTATTGAGAGACTGAATGAGCAAATGGACAATGATCAGACCATATGTATAAAAATAGAACTCTCACCCACTAGCTGCAGAATTAGCCTAGGAAGTCAAACCATTGTCTTGCAGGTACCAGTCCAGGAATCCAAACAACAATTCCCATAACAATGAATCCAAAATGGCCAGGACTTGATTAAGAACTGACAACTTTGTAACTTGATCCGTGCCAGCAAATTTCCATTAGTCCTTAAACTAGCCCAGGCCAGATTTGGACCACCTGGCATGTGCAGAAGGGCCAGCTGTGATCGCTAATTGACCTCAGCAGAGGACTTAGCAACAGGAGGAACGAATCAGAAGAAAAATCATCACCCAGACCCTATTCTGAAGAGAGAGAAGCCCGACAAGAACCACGTCACCTCCCTTTTCCTGGTTGCCTTGTAGAATTTTCCCTTCCCTGTATACCTGCGTGGCTACCATCTTGTTGCCCAAATCACATGTAAGTCCTGCTTCCCCATAACTTGGGAAATTGGATCTGAGGACCTTCCTCTCAGCTCCTTGCTCTGCAGCATTACAATGAAGTTACTTTCTCTTCCTCAGAGATTGGTGTCCAGATAATTTGCAAGTCTAGCGTGCCAGGCAAGGATCCACCTTCCTGGATTCAGTAACGGCTTCCTTGAGTTTTGTCCCCATTTCTAATTTAGAATGAACCAGAAAAAGCCAAATACATTCCCTTAACCAATCACATAAAATGCCCTGCTTTTAGTTAGCCTGCCTCTGGCTTCCCTGTGCTTACAACCTCCAATCAGGGCATATATAGAGCCTTCCCTTTTTTCCACTATAAAGCTTTACCATTCCCTTGCCTGCCTTTGAGTTTCTGCCAAATGAAAGTGAAGGTGACTGACTCCCTTGCTACAGCATAAATAGCTTTTGAATAAACAGCTTTTGTTTGTTCTTATTTGGTGTTCTTTGTCTATTTCTACAGCATTACGTGCTAAGCAAAGAATACCAGAAAGATGTTTATCTGTGTTTTATTGGCTATGCAAAGGCATTTGACTTTGTGGGTCATAACAAATTATAGATAACATTGTGAAGAATGAGAATTCCAGAACATTTAATTGTGCTCGTGAGGAACCTGTACTTAGACCAAGAAGCAGTTGTTTGAATAGAACAAGGGGATGTTGCGTGGTTTCAAGTCAGGAAAGGTGTGCATCAGGGTCGTATCCTTTCACCATACCTATTCAGTCTGTATGCCGAGCAAATAATGCAAGAAGCCAGACTATATGAAGAAGAGTGTGTCATCAGGATTGGAGGAAGACTCATTAACAACCTACAATATGCAGATGACACAACCTTGTTTGCTGAAAGTGAAGATCAAAGACCACAGACTTCAGCCGTAGCTCTTAACCACTATGCCACCAGCTTTCCTGATCCCATATAGACAGGTCTTGAAAGACCATATGGTCAAGGCAGACACCTCAACATAAAGAAAACAAAAGTCCTCACAACTGGAACCAATAAGCAACATCACAATAAACAGAGAAAATATTGAAGTTGTAAAGGATTTCATTTTAGTTGGATCCACAATCAACGCTCATGGAAGCAGCAGTCAAGAAATCAATTGACGTATTGCATCGGGCAAATCTGCCAAAAAGACCTCTTTAAAGTGTTAAAAAGCAAAGATGTCACTTTAAGGACTAAGGTGCACCTGACCTAAGCCATGGTGTTTTCAATCTCCTCATATGCATGTGAAAGCTGGACAATGAATAAGGAAGACTGAAGAAGAATCCATGTCTTTGAATTATGGTGTTGGTGAATATTATTGAATATACCAGACTACCGGAAGAATGAACAAATCTGTTTTGGAAGAACTATAGCCAAAATGCTCATTAGGAGCGAGGATGGCGAGACTTCGTCTCACATACTTTAGACATGTTGCCAGGAGGGACCATTCCCTGGAGAAGGGCATCATGCTTTGTAAAGTAGGGGGTCAGCAGAAAAAGAAGAAGACCCTCAATGAGATGGATTGACACAGTATCTGCAACAATGGGCTTCAGCTTAAAAATGGTTGTGAGGATGGTGTAGGACCAGGCAGTGTTTTGTTCTGTTGTACATAGAGTCGCTATGAGTTGGAACTGACTCAATGGCACCTAACAACAATAACATGGGCTAACCCTAATCTTAATCAAGTAATATTAGGCTTTTTGTATGTTATTGGGGGCCCTGGTGGCACAATGGTTAAGAGCTCATCTGCTAATCAAAAGGTTGGCAGTTCAAATGCACCAGCCGCTCCTTAGAAACTCTATGGGGCACTTCTACTCTAACCTGTAGGGTTGCTTTGGCAATGGATTTGGTTTGGTTTGTTGGAACCTTGGTGGAGCAGTGGTTACGAGCTACTCTGATCTCTAGGACCACTGTAAGCCAGAATCGACGCGATAGAAGTGAGTTTGGTTTGAGTTTTATGTTGTTAGGCACTTTTGAGTTGGCTCTGACTCATAGTGTTCTTGTGTGGAGCACATCAATATCATTGTGTTTCACATTTACTACTTCTGAATTACTAGGACTCTAATTTTATAAATGATTTACTTCTCTGTACCTCCATTTTCTTATCTGGAAACTAGGGATAATAAATGTGTCTACTTCATGGATTTTATAAGCGATTTATATGAATTAATAACTGGAAAATTTAAGTGCTATGTAAGTTTTTTTAAATAATATTTTATTTTATTTTTTGGTGAAAGTTTATACAGCATATTAGGTTCCCATTTGAGAATTTGTACACAAACTGTTCAGGGACATTAATTAAATTTTTCACAACGTTTCAACATTCTCTTTAATTGCCTTTTGATTGTTTGTTTCCAGTACTCTAATTTCCCTGCCCCCTTATCTTCTCATCTTTTCTTTAGAGTATTTATTGACCTTTTGGTCCAATAGATGTTTTGTTGTTCCTGCTGTTATTTTATTTATTTATTTAATTAAAAAATTTATTTATTTTTAAATTTACTCTTATTATTGTTATTATTGAGAATATATGTAGCAGAACACACACCAATTCAAGTTTCTACATGTATACTTTAGTGACACCGATTATATTCTTTGAGTTGTGCAACCATTCTCACCCTCCTTTTCTGAGTTTTTCCTTCCCCATTAGCATAAATTCATGGCCCTGAAGGTTCCTATCTAATCTTTTGAGTTGCTGTTGTCAATTGGATCCCATATAAACAAACAAACAAAAAAAACAAACCCATTGCCGTCGAGTTGATTCTGACTCATAGTGACCCTACAGGACGGAGCAGAACTGCCCCATAGGGTTTCCAAGTAGCAGCTGGTAGATTCTAACTGCTGACCTTTTGGTTAGCAGCCGTAGCTCTTAACCACTATGCCACCAGCTTTCCTGATCCCATATAGACAGGTCTTGAAAGACCATATGGTCAAGGCAGACATTTTCTAGTTAAGCTGAACTATTGTCTCGTTTTAAGAAGATTTCAGGGGATATTTTTGGTTTAAAGTTTAAAGATTTTAGCTTTTAAAACTAGTATTAGGTTCCCAAGTAGAAATGTCAAATAGACATTGGATACATGAGCTCAGGGTCTAGGTGAGGGTTCAAAAGAAAAAAAAAAATAGCATTATCAACATACTGATGATATTTAATGCCATAGAACTAGAAGTCACCTAAGAATAGAGTTTAGGTGGAGATCAAGCACCTGGAAAAACAGAAGTTGTTATAAGATTATTATTGAATTGGTCTCAAGTGGTGGGAGTCATATTTACCAAACCACTTATCTAACTCCATATAAAAACTTTGCTCATGATGCTTAACATGTTAACCAATGACTTTTCCATGAAGACTAAAGGAAAAACCCCACCTTGAATTTGGTCTAAGGAAAAAGTTTATGTTCCTAGTTAACTAGTTTATTTTCCTTTACTAAACAATGATAACTTTGTAAACCACAAATTTACCTTTGGGGATTACCAAAAACCCCAAAACCCAGTGCCATTGAGTCCATTCTGACTCCTAGTGACCTATAAGACAGAGTAGAACTGCCTAATAGAGTTTCCAAGGAGCGCCTTTGGTTAGCAGCCGTAGCACTTAACCACTACACCATTTGGGGATTAGCTGCTAGAATTTCAAAGCTAAACTGAAATTTCAGCTGAATGTTCAATTCACTCATTTCAAGTACTATTTCTGTGCTCCTTTTAACTAAAACTTATTGTCTCTATTTAGTCATTGTCTGGTTTGAGTTAATTTTGTAAGAGCACTTCAAATCCTTTGTAGAAGAAAACTGGGGGAGGAAAAATGCTGGCAGAATAGAGGAAGAGAGTAATTGGGTTTAGGAATATCTTGGATATTTGGATGTGTTTCCCCATCATCTTTAAAAAACTTTCTTTAACCCTTGGATTTCCATTTATTCAAGAACAGTTTCACCCAAGATTACACATTCAAGGATAATTGGAAGATAGCTCTCTGTGGCGACATTAGACCTCATCTAACCTCAGGAGGAGGAGATAGAAGTGCCACTGTCATCAGCCTAAAGCTGACCCTCATGAGGTGGAGGTCAGGCATACCTCCACTCTCCAACCTTTTTTACCAATTCTGACATCAGCTTTCCTTCCCACAGCACTCTCTTTATTTTTCTGCTGGGCTTGATAATTCAGTGCAATGGTCACACAGAGCCCACAGACTATATTCATGATTGTGAGGTTTATCAGGGAAGTAACAGGTTACAATTCAGGATCAGGATCAACTTGAAAGTAACAGGAACAACTCAGGATACAATTCCTTGATCAGGACAGTTTCTTCTCAGCCGTGCCCACAGGCAGGCCTCTGCTGGACCCTGCTCTGGCCTGGCCTCTGTCCTGTTTGGGGAAGTGTTACAGCTCTTTAGCTTGCTGACAAGTGCCAGGAGTCACCCTACTCTGCCAGGAAGCCTCTTGCCCGAAGGCACTCAGCTCTCTCGCTCTGTGGGTAGGCCAACCTATTGCAGACATCTGCCAGTCCCATGCCGTTGCCATCTTGTGCCCCTGCTGCCTCCAGTGCTACAGCTCTCTAGTGTTACAGCTCTGTCTCCTGAGTCTAGGAGGTTCTCAGCCTAGGGACCCTGGGTCCAAAGAAAGTGCTCTGCTCCTGGCTTTTTTCCTTGACTGAGATCCTCCCTCAGCCTCTGAAATTGGCTCTTTTTAAACCTAGCAAGATGAATTCCCTTAATGGGGCACAGGCACCTTATTTGCATATGCTAGCCAATCCCAGCAAGAGTTTCACACATTTTATTTACATAGTCCCACCCAATTATTTTGTGGGAGCTACAAGGCCATGGCTAGAAAGGCCATATAAAAGTGATTCATTGTATCACCCTCTCCCTACCTTTCCTAGTAATCACTTGGTATGTAATGATGAAACAGCTTTAGGCAGCTTAAGTGTTTTTAAACAAGACCCAGAGAAGTGATAGCAGAACAAAATAATTACCAATTTTTAAAAACATTTTTGCATTTCCTTTCTCTTCCAAATAATCAATCCATATTCAAATTTCCCCAATTATGCTGGAAATATTTTTATAGCTGTTTCTCCCTCCTGTATCCTGCTGAGTTTCATACATTGCATTTGATTTTTTACGGCTCTTTAGAGTCTTTTAATCTAGAAAACTCTGTTCATTAAAAAAAATTCTTTTGTGACATTGACTTTATGAAGAATCCAGGCTAATTCTTTTATAGAATGTTCTATCTTTTAGATTTGTCGGATTGCTTTCTGGAGGTTTGTTTAACTTATCCTTCTATCCCTTTTATTTTCTAGAAGCTGAAAGTTAGGTCTAGGCAGGGCGATCTAATAAAAATATAGTATGAGCCACATATACGATTTTAAATTAACTGGTAGCCACATTAAAAAATTAAAAAGGAAAAAATTAATTTTAATAAATATTTATTTAACCCAACATATCTGAAATATTATGATTTCAACATATAATCAATATAAGAAAATTATTAATAAGATTTTTTTTCCTTTTTTTTGCACTAAGTTCTTAAAATCCTGTGTTTTTCACACTTATGGCACATCTTAATTTAGTGTAGCCACATTTCAAAGGCTCAATAGTTAAATGTTACCACGAGTTGCCTTTGAGTAGATTTAGACTCATGGCAACTCTGTGAGTACCAAGGTAGAACTGTGCTCCATAAGGTTTTCAATGGCTGAATTTTGGAAGCCACTAGGCCCTTCTTCCAAGGTGCCTCTGGGTGAGCTCAAACTGTCAACTTTTTAGTAAGCAACCGAGTACTTGACCATTTGCACCACTCGGGGGCTTCCAAATGTGACTGATGGCTATCACATTGGACAGTGGAGGCCTCAAAGTTTGGTTAGATTTAAGTTAAGCATTCTCGGCAAGACTTCTTCATAGGTGATACTGTATACTTCCCATGGCATTATGTGACCTACTATTAATGGTATTTGATCACTTGAAGAAAGGGGTTACTTCAGATTTTTCCACCATAAAAGATTCATTTTTTCTCTTTTTTAATGTAAAAAGTAATCTGTAGGTGTTTCTTGGGCACCACGAGGCTATTCTGTTGCCCTACAACCTTTCACCCAATGATTTTAGCATTCATTGACATTACTTGTGTGAACCCACGAGTACTCTGATGCTTACAAAGTGGTAGTTTCCTATAATTCCTTTTATATTTATTAGCTGACTTTATTCTACAAGAAAAGAAAATATTTATGATTAACTGGAATATGATATTTACATTAGGAATTTCCTTTACTTCCTTTCCTTAGGATGCAAGGCAAACAGAGTCCACATGGACACCTTACAGAATTGGAAGTACACAGGTAGGGTATGCAGCCCAGGAGGAGGATTAGGGAATGAATAGAGACCAGGAAGGTTAATTTATTTGCTTGTTAGGGTAAAGCTAACTAGCAAATAAATGACAACATTTCACTGGGTTAGCACAATAGGTGTTCACTTTTTGTTTATATAAAAGTACAATGTGGGTGTTCCTGTTTGCACGTGGTCTTTGTCTAGGCTGTGATTTAGGGACCCAGGCTTCTACCACCTTGTGGCTCTGGCATCACTCAGGGCCTTGAAATCCTCAGCATCTAGGATTAAGGGGAAAGAGAGTGTCTTAGGCCAGGTTCTCTAGAGAAGCAAAACCAGCGAAGTGAATATACAAATACATATATTAAAAAAAAAAAAAAATGCTGTTGAGTTGATTCTGACCCTAAATACATAGAGAGATTTATCTCAAGAAAATGGCTTATGCAGTTGTGGAGACTGGCACACCCCAAATCCACGGGTCGGGCATCAGGCTGGAGGATCCTGCTGACTCACGTAGTTGCAGGAGCTAATGAACCCAAAATCTGCAGGTCAGGTGGCAGTCTGAAGTCTTCTCATGTCCCAAGAACTGGAGGTCAGAAGATGATAAGACGAACGTAGGATCAGAAAGAGAGGGAGCAAGCTTCCTCAGAATATTCATATTTAGATTGGTTGCAGCTCCTGCCCCCAAAGAAACTCTCCTTCTGCTTGGCTGCTCACATCAGATCACAAAATGGAGGATGATTATGAAGCCATCAATGAATAGGTGTTTGTCAAGCAGACTAGTGAATTGAAGTCAGCCAGACAGAGTTGGAAGAACAGAAAGGTTTATTCACAGTTTGTAAACTGGGAGACAGGCACAGTCTCGTGACCTAAGGCTGCCAGCTCCCTGAACCAGGGCAGATTTGTTCTTTTTATAGGGAGTGACATACATAAGCATGAACAGCGACGGGAGAATCTTTAGCCTTGTGATGCATGCGCAGTCAGCATAATTTTAGTGAATGAGTTTTGTTACACGGCTCTAAAAATATTGCACACAGTCCTAAAAAAAATGGCAACGGCTTGCTACTGTCACCCCAGGAAGGTCATGTAGCGGGTAGTCAGTGTGCCTGCGCCTCAGCCTCCTGCCAGGAGAAGAGAAGAAACCTGGGGATTCAACCAATCATGGTGAAGTGTTGTAAAAGCCGTAACAAAAATGTAGCAAGAGTAGATGTATTTGAAAAACTCTTATGGGATGGTTAATAACCCTTAATAACTCTTTGATGACTGTCTGTTTTATTCCCTCCTCTGATACTGGCCCCTTTAATCTTAAATGGAATAGGGGTGAAAAGTCATTTTTCTGTAACTTTTTTAAGCTGAATAGAGACATTGGTCCGGATCTATAGGGCCTTCATAGAATCGACTCACAGTTTTATCTCGAGGGATAGGTTGAAAGCCTTGTTGAAGCATCATTTGTAAATGGAATTTTTGAATCTCGAGCAGTGTTGCTGGTGTTTTAAAGAAGGTTTTACAATCCTGGAGGTGGGAGACATTTTAATTATCTATTAAAGTCAAATTTTTCACTTGATCCTGGGCCCTGACGTAGGTCTCATTTAGTGTTTCTTTGAGCCATAGGTTGAAAGACACACCTGCTGGGTAGGTCTTTTTAGGACTCCAGTACAGTTAATCCCAACTGTAGGAGGTTTAATGAAAGGGAGGAGCAAGGTGGCTCTGGGGGGGTGCTGGAGGGGTGGCACCTGACAGTAGTTAGTCACACGGAGAATTTGGAGGTTTCTTGACATTCTCGTGGGAAGGGAAAACATATTTAACATAAATGAAGTGGCTGGCCTTTACTGATGGCTTTTGAAACTTGGTAAAAGTAATTATTTTTTTTAGTTTTTGGAGCCATGTGCCCAAGGGGATAGTGTAGAGATACTCAGGAGGAATGTGAGAAGGGGCTTTATCTTAAGAGTCTTTTATGTATAAAAGCAATTAATTCTTGAGAATTAAACCTTTAACACTAAGGGAAGTAAGTGTATCTAAAAATGGGCAGCTGACAACTAAAGGCCAAACAGAATATTAGGCAAACAGCTATAGCAAATGTAATTTCTAAAATCTCTACTATGTTTATAATTAGCAGAAACTTTCACTTATCAGGTCTGGGCCTTTGGAACAACAGTTTGAGTCTTTCTCGTGGTTCTACCATCCAGTCAGCCTCCATGATCTTGTTGTCTGGTACCAGGACTCGTTGGGGCAGCTGTTGGTTTTACTTGGGAATAGTGGATTCACGGTTTTATTCGTTTATTGAAGATCTTCCTCAAAAAGGTGTTGAAGGTCTGGTCTGCTGGACTGCATTTCTTTTATGGTCTGTAAACAATCATGTATTAGAGGAGGATTTTCGGGGATTGGCAATAGTGTGGCTGGGTTTAACTGCATTCTGGTGACCAGAGTTACAGCTGGGTTGTCTAGTAGGATAGTTTGATATTTATCCAGTTGGCCTGTGGTCAGCTATAGCCCTCCTTTTTATTCTAGAAGGGCGATCATGGCATGAGAGGCGTGTACAGTCAGCGGCTGGCCTAAAGATAGTTTTTTGGCCTCTAGAATTAATTTGCAGGCAGCTGTTACTGTCCTTAGGCAGGGAAGCCATCCTTGTGTGGGCAAGTCTAATTGCTTGGAGAAGTATTTTATGGGTCTCTGGTGAGGCCCCAGATTCCGGGTAAGGACTCCCGGGGCTATCCCTTTGCGTTTATGGGTGGAAAGATGAAAAGGCTTTTTCAAATCAGGGAGGCCTAAAGTGGGAGCCTTTAATAATGCAGACTTTATTTTCTTAAAGGCCTGTTGATAGCTGGAAGACCAAATGAATGGGTCTCCATCTTCCTCTTTTGTAACTTTATAAAGGAGTTTTGTTATCTGTCTAAAGTTTGGGATCTATATTTTACAAAACCCAGCCACGCCCCCAAAACTCTCTGAGCTCCTGTCTGTTTGATGGTCTTTGAGTGGCACAAACAGCCTCTTTGGGTGTGGCAGACAGGGTTCGAATTCTTTGTGATACGAGGAATCTCAAACATTGGACCTGTAGCTGGGCTATCTGGGCTTTTTTTTCTTGAGACTTTATATCTTAGTTGGGCCAGGAGATTTAAAGTCTTAATGGTCTTCTGGTTGGAGGTCTTACGCCCTTTATTGGTGATGAGAAGATCATCAACATATTGGAGCAGGACTCCCTCTTCTAATCTGAAGCCCTGGAGATCCCAACTGAGTGCTTCTCCAAAGATGGTTGGCCTGTTTTTAAATCCCTGGGGAACTACAGTCCAAGTTAATTGGGACTTGTGTCTTGTGTTGCAGTCTTCTCACTCAAAGGTGAACAGTGCCTGAGATTCTTGGGCAATGGGGATGCAGAAAAATTTATCTTTTAAATCAAGCACAGAGAAGTAGTTTAACATTCCAGTTATTACAGCTAGTAAGTTATACGGGTTCAGAACAACTGGGTGGATATCACTTATGATTTGGTTGATGGCTCTCAGGTCTTGTACTATCCTGTATTTTCCATTGGGTTTCTTTACTGGCAGGATGGATATGTTATATTTTGATTTGCATGGTCGAAGCAGTCTCGTTTTCAAGAATTGGGTTACCAGTTTCTGAAGTCCTTCTCGAGCCTCTCTTCTCATGGGATACTGTTTTAGATTGGGAGGCTCAACCCCTTCTTTTAGTTTGATTACCACTGGGGCTGCTCTCCCAGGCTCTCTACTACCATACAATGGGGTATACTGCTTGTAGGGTGTGTTCCAGTATTTGGGAGGAGTCTTCTATCCTCTGGGGCAGGAGAACTGTTTGTAACCATCAGCCCTTCTTGGCTGGAGCACTGTTTGTAACCGTCAGCCCTTCTTGGCTGGAGCCTGGATTTACGTAACTGGGTTTTCAGTCCCATGAAAGGAGATACTGGCCCCTAATTTGGAGAGCAAATCCCATCCCAATAAAGAGGTTGGGCATTCTGGTATGTACAGGAGTTGATGAGTGAGAGTGGGTCTCCCAGTCATCCGTATAGCTGGTTTTAAAAAGTAATTTTAATTTACTTTTTTTGATACCCCGACAATTGGGGCCTTTTTGGTGCTCAAGGGTAAGGTAAGAGGATCATTTAAAGCTGAGTGGGTGGCCACTGTGTCTAAGAGGAATTGTATTGGCCTTCCCTCTACTGTTAGGTTAACCTGGGGCTCTTCAGGGAAGATGGTGACAGTCTCTCCTGCTCAGAGCCAGTCTGTGGGAAGCCCTGGGCCCCTTCATGATTGGGGCATTACTCACCATATGTTTTGCTGGCCGGCCCTGTTCAGGGCATTTATTTTTTCAGTGTTCCTCTTTCTGACAGTAGGTGCATTGGTCTCTTTTCAGGGGGCTGAAGTTCTGCTGGTGTTCTCCTGATTCTGGTTGATGTTGTGAGGGGAACGGTTTCCTGGTTAAGGCTGCTGCCAGCAGGGTAGCCTGTTGTCTTGCTCGGCGAGTCTCCTTCTGCTCTTGTTCTTGGTCCCTATTATTAAAAACTTTAAAAGCTATTTCAAGTAATTGACAGATAGGCATACCTGGTCTTCTAATTTCTGGAGTTTTTTGTGGATATCTGTAGAGCTTTGTCCTATGAAGATGAGAGTAACTATTTGTTGATTTTTAATAGCTTCAGGATCCATGTCAGAGTCTCTGGAAGGCTTGAAAAAGTCTTTGGAGAAAATCAGAGGGTTTTTTTTTTTTTAGGTCCCTGAATTACTTCATAAATTTTTTAGAGTTTTTTTTTGTTTTTATACCTCAGATTTAAGGCCTTCTAGTAAGCACTTTTTGTAATGTTTCAGCCTACTCATGCCCTCCTTTGCATTGTAATTTCACTCTGGATCAACTCCAGGGACTGCGTTATTGGCTGGCAGTTTGTCAGGATTTTGGGGGTCTTCATTACGTTCTTTATCAGCAAACTGTCTAGCCTTTTTAAAAACCATTCTCCTCTCTTCGGAAGAGAGAACTTCCATTAAGGACTGGCTATCTGTCCAGGTGGGTTGATGGGTATTAAAGATGGACGAAAACATGTCGTGCATTTTTTGAGGATCTTGATGGTTTTGACGGTAGGTTGGGAGATTATTTTTTCAGTTAAACAAATCTGGAGTGGTGAAGGACACATGCACCAAAGCGTTCTTAATTCTCTCATCTGCTCCTGTTCTGGCCCATGTCTCTCTTAAAGGGAATTGGTCCATTTCTGTATCACCCTCTTTGCCACTACTCTGGCTAGTTGAGGAAACAGACAGTCCCTGGACAAATGTAGCACCACTGTGGGTGTGATGTGGGGAGAAAATTCCTGTTCCTGGGGTCCTGAGATCGGCTGGGGCTGCCCCCGGAGGCCTCAGGGCTGGGGTCGGCAGAAACCACTTGGGGAATCTGAGGGTAAATGGGATTATATGGGGGCAGCGGTCCTGCCACAACCTTGGATTCTTTTGCCTCAAGAACTGGTTTAGACTTCTGATTAACCTGAACCATCAATTTGCATTGTCGTTGTAATCTCTGATTATAATACAGAGTCATGAACATGTGAACATATACTTCATCCCATTTATAGATTTTCTTATAAAACATATTAATGGTACAATGGTATTATAATTCAAACTTTCCTCAGCTAGCCACTTCTCTTGATCGTCTAAGTTATATTGAGTCCAAGCTGTGCCACAGAGGAACTTCAAACACTTCCTCCTTGTGTCACCAGTTTTTAAGAAATCCCAATGGGTCAAGGTGTACTCTACGGGGGATGGTTCAGGGGTGGACTGACCGGCACCCATCTTCTTTATAGATCTTATCTCTTCTAATTAGTTGGCCAGGGGAAGGATGTATTCAAGGGGCCCTGGCTATAAAGAGGCACAGAACTCAGTTACCCTGATAAATAATTTCAGGTGGCGCAATTCAAGTACCACACCTTCCAGAGCCAATATTTGTGAGGAGTGTATTTTGTTCCAACTAAGTTACTGTCTTATATAATCTCGGTATTTAAATTAGAAAGAATGTTTCAGTACACTCCTTAGAAGAGACAGAGAGAGATAACCCTCCTGAGCAGGAAGGGCCCTGGACTCGAGCCAGCTGAGTCTTCTTAGCTAACACATGAGACAAATAGGGAGTCCAAGACACAAAGACAATATTTCTTAACCAGATTCTGTAACCAGATCCTGACCAAAAAAACATGCAGGGGTTGAGACAAAAGACCAATTGGAGACCTATGCCCTCATGCAGGTGGGGACTGAGCCCCAGGACACGATTACAGTCTCTCTAGGTGTCTTTTGGGTACAGGTGCAGGGATCAAGGGCTGTGCCCTCATGCAGGTGTGGACTCAGCCCCAGGATACAGTGATACCACCAAAAGGCCTAATAACACCTGTTACTGAGGACACAATCTACCACCTAGTAGCTACCCTAAGATGAAACTTAAAATAGGTACCTGTTTCATGACATTGTTGGAATGCTTCTGTTCTCCAACAGGGTACTTGAACGGGATGTCTGGTCCAGTGTTGGTGTTGCCCAGAAAGTCCTGTTGAACCAATGGAGGGTTGAGGTCACCCTTCGGGGGAGGTTTTGGGACCTAACTTACCCCAAGCCACAGTCTCTGCTGAGTCCCATCTGTGGTGCCAAATGAAGCTGTCAACCAATAGGTTTTTGTCAAGTAGACTAGTGAATTGAAGTCAGCCAGACACAGGGCTGGAAGAACAGAAAGGTTCATTCACTGTTTGTAAACTGGGAGACAGGCAGAGTCTCGTGACCTAAGGCTGTCAGCTCCCTGAACCAGGGCAGATTTGTTCTTTTTATAGGGAATGACATACATGAATAGTGAGGGGAGAGTCTTTAGTCTTGTGATGCATGTGCAGTCTGCATAATTTTAGTGAATAAGTTTTTGCTCATGGCTCTAAAAATATTGCACACAGCCCTAAGAAAAATGGCAACAGCTTGCTAGGTAGGTCATATAGCAGGTAGATTCGGAGTCAGTGGGCCCGTGCCTTGGCCTCCTGCCGGGAGAAGAGAAGAAACCTGTGGATTCGACCAATCATGGTGAAATGCTGTAAAAGTTGTAACAAAAATGTAGCAAGAGTAGACTTTTTTGAAAACAACTATTATGGGATGGTTAATAACCCTTAATAACCATTTCATGACTGTCTGTTTTAATTACAGGTCTGCCAAACCATTGAGAATCATGCCTGGCCAAGTTGACACATAACATTAGCCATCATGGAGAGAGAGTAGAGATCATTCACCTCTTAATTACTTTGAC
This sequence comes from Loxodonta africana, assembly GCF_030014295.1. Taxonomy (NCBI): domain Eukaryota; kingdom Metazoa; phylum Chordata; class Mammalia; order Proboscidea; family Elephantidae; genus Loxodonta; species Loxodonta africana. The sequence goes on along the minus strand of NC_087368.1, from coordinate 11,019,970 downwards.
CTGATAGTGACATGTATAATTTCCACTTGAACTTCATTGGTAAGAGCTGGTGAAGTGGCTCCACTTAGATGCAAGGGGTTGGGTAGCACTGGAAAAATATAGCTCCTGGCTTGACAACTATTTTCTAGCAACATCTAGTTTCTGTGAAAGGGTACAGTTAGCATCCCTGTCTCAATGCTGCTAAGCAGCTGTTGGCCAGAGAATTGGACCAGTGTTTGTTGACTTTTTCTTCTTACTCTTTCAGTGGCAAGCAGCTTTTTTTCTTATATCTATTGAAAAGGACTAGGTGAGATTCCTTTAAAAAAAAAAAGAAAGAAAACGCTCCATGGGCAGCCATGGATACTATTTCAAAACAGGCAGGAAAAATAAAAGGGAGAGCTAGGGTAAAAAAAAGAAGAAAATCATAAGGCGATTATGTAGGGCAGTGAAAAATATTTTATGTGAGTTCTTCACCAAATGAAGTCTTCACAAAATGTAGTATTGGGGAAAAATTTATGAGGGGAAAAATGGGAAAGTAATCTAAACTGAGACAAATTTATAATATTCTCACACCATGAATTCTCTGTGAGAGATTTCTAAAGCACTTGCTGTTAGTTGCTGTGGAACTGGCTCTGCCTCATGGTGACGCCACGTACAGAAAAATTTTGCCTGGTCCTAGGTCATCTTCATAATTGTTCATATGCTCAAGTCCATTGTTGCCACTGTGCATTTTGAGTGCCTTCCAGTCTAGGGGTCTCATCTTCCAGCACTATGTTGTTGTTGTTGTTGTTATGTGTCATGGAGTCAATTCTGACTCATAGCGACCCTATAAGTGTCTAGGAATATATTGGACTATATCCTATTTGATCCGTAGGGTTTTCATTGGCTAATTTTCAGAATTAGATTGTCAGGCCTTTCTTCTTAGCCTGTTTTAGTCCAGAAGCTCTGCTGAAACCTGTTGACTTGGAGTGACCCTGCTAGAATTTGAAATACCAGTGGTATAGCTTCCAGCATCATAACAACACACAAGCCACCACAGTATGACAAACTGACAGACGGGTGGTGGCTAAAGCCCGTACGTACATAGTGTTCAGAGGCTGAAATAGAAAGGTGATCTTAAAAGATTATCTTCTAGTTAACTGAGGGCTTGTATTAATTCTTACACGTATTTTAGAAGATCTTAGCCCTGGGACTCCTAACCTGGACCTTAGTGAACACAAATCTGGCAAGCCACATCTAGTGATTCAACAAATATCTATTGGATATCTCCCAAGTGTCAGGTACTCTTCTAGGTGTTGAAGATACACTGGTAAAAAACACACAATTACCGTCTTTACAGAGTTTATGGTCTGGCAGGAAAACAGACACTAAGCAAATAGTTACTGCCAAAATAAAATGATTTCAATGCTAATAAATGTGAACTACTAGCTTTAGCACTTAAGTGCTCGGCTACTAACAGGAAGGTAGGCTTCCGTAAAGATTACAGCCTATGAAATCCTATGGGGCAGTTTTATTCTGTCACATGGGGTCTCTATGAGTTGAAAATTGACTCGACGGCACCTAACAACAACAACCCTAGAGGTAAGGAGAAGTTTGACAGGTGAGGAACAAAGAGAAGGCTGGAATCAGGAATTGAAATGAAAAGTGAGTCACACCATCTGTGGTGGGGAAGCTAGGCAGAACCAGGTCATGAAGGGTCTTTTAGGTCAAGCTCAAAATTTGTAATTTTAGCCTAAAAGTAAGGACAAGCTTCTAGAAGGATGTCAGCATAAGAGTCTTATGATTATAGTTGCATTTCTAAAAAGATTACTCTAGGGCTAGCCATGTCAGACGTTAAAACATTATATAATTACTGGTAGATGAATTAAATGACAACTCAATGCAACAGAAGGGACAGTCCAGCAGAAGACCCAAATGCATATAAGAAATTTGTATATGGTAAGTATGACATCTCAAATAAATGGGGAAAAATATGGATTATTCATGAACAATTTCGGTTAACTGAGTATCTCTCTAGAAAGTAGATAAAGTTGGATCCCTACTTAAGAAATCATAAAAGACCCGGAAGAAATCATGGAGAATTTAAAAAATAATCTTGGGGTTAGGGAATGTCTTTTCTCTGTAGGTTTCAAAATCCAGGCATCATAACAATGGTGGTGGCTAGGCCTAGGCCCTGGGGAGAAGCCAGCGGACGGATTCAAGGCATATTTTGAGGTAGAATCATCAGGAGCAGGATCATTGAATGGGGGCAAGGGGAGGGGGAGGAGATGAGAAAGGCAGAGAATGGGGAGATGTGAAGCATAACCTGATGACTTCCAAATTTGAAGTTTGAGGAATCCAGTGGCGGTAGTGCTGCCTACTGAGATGGGGAACAAAAGGAGAGGATGTGGCAAGGACAATCAAAAAAATTCAGCTTTGTATTAAAACCTTTTGGGCTTTAAAGGAAACCATAAAGGAAGTGAAAAGACAGCACAGAGAATGGGAAAAAAACATTTGCAAATTATATATCTCATAAGGGACAAGTAATTTGAATAGATATTTCTCCAGAGAAAATATACAAATGGCCAGCATGCTCATGAAAAGATGCTCAACATTATCAGTCAACAGGGGAATGCAATTCAAAACCACAATCAGATAACCACTTCACACCCACAAGAATGGCTGAAATAAAAAAGACAGGTAAAAACAAGTCTCAGTTAAGCTGTAGAGATTGGGACCCTTGAACATTGCTGGTGGGAATATAAAATAGTGAAACTACTTGGGAAACTGTTTAGCAGTTTTTCAGAATGTGAAACACAGAGTTACCATATGATCCAGCAATTCCATTCCTGGATTTATACCCAAGACAAATGAAAACATATGTCCACACACAGTCACACGATTGTTCGTAGCAGCATTCTTTATAATAGCCAAAAATGGAAATAACCCTAATGCCCATCAACTAGTGAACACAATGTAGAATAGCCATGCAATGGAATACTATTTGTCAATAACATGGATAAACCACAGAAACATTGCGCTAAGTGAAAGAAACCAGTTGCAAAAGACCACATATTGTATAACATATACATAAAATGTCCAAAATAGGCGAAGCTATAGAGACACAAACTAGATTGGTGATTGCTTAGGGCTGGGAAAGGGGGGTGCTGCATGCCAGAGAAGAGGGAGTTACTGCTAATGGTTACAATGACGAAAATGTTCTAAAATTAGATTATGGGGATGATAGCACAACTCTGTAAATATGTCAAAAACCATTGATTTGTACACTTTAAACACGTGAACTTTATGGTATGTAAACTATTCTCAACAAAAAAAACAACAAAGCTCTTTAAAAAAAAATCCAGCTTGAGAAACGTTAATTTTCCTAAATACTCCTGTGAATTCTCTTAGCGTGCTCTGTTCGGGCGTACTGGGAGTGAAGGGGTATCTAAGCAGAGTCGAGGGAATGCGAGGTAACACAAAGCAGAATGAGGGATGGAGTGTTGTCAGGGCATCTAACGTTCTTTCTCGGGTCTCCCAGCGGGAGGCTGCCCGCCCTTTCTCGTTTCCTAGCAACCACCTCCCAGCCTCCGCTCTTCCTCAAGCCTCACTCTTTCGTCACTTCTGCTCGCGACCGGAAGTGAGGTCTGGGCGGGTAGCTTTCCCGGGAGTTCGCTGTCTGCCACGGCGGCTGCAGCCACTGAGGAAGTGGGGTTTCCTTGGAGCTGGCGATCTCCCCTCTCTTCGGGGTTCCACTTCCGCGCCGGGCGGTGAGGGCCTCGAGGCGGGCTCCGAGGGGTCTAAGAATCGAGCCTGGGCTCCGGGCGCGAGGAAAGCGAGGCCCGGAGTCGGGGCTGGCGGGGCAAGGCGCTGAGGATCTCTGGAGTCTCTTCAGAGTGGCTGGGTCTCTGCTGCGGCCCCCAGAACCCTTCCAGGCCTTTCCCATTGCCCGCGGCCAGCGGGGTTCCCCGAGATTGAGATTTTGCTGCGGCCCCTGCCCTTCAACATCCCAGCTCCTGCCTTTGAAGGAGGACCCTTCATAGCGACAGACGTCTCTCCTGGCTGCTGACACACTTCCCCGCCTAGGCTCCGAAGTGGCTTGTCATGACTGCAGTGTGAACTAGTGAGAGATTTTTGATACTTTCTGGAGACCTAGGGTAAACGCTTATAGGTGCTCACTGCCATGTGTCTATGTGTGGCTTTTATTTCCCGCAAAACCCGAGCTAGCAGAACCTTGGGCTGCGCTTGGCAACTGTGTATTTTGGCTTACTTTTCTTTAACAGCTGCATTGCTGCAGATGAGAGAAGTTTGCGCCTTCTAGTAGCTGTGTGGGAATGCACCCTGGAATTAGGCTGGAAGTGTCCAGGGGATACTGTTTTTTTTGTGTATTAATCTGACCCTTGCAGGCATTCAGTGAGTGACCTGTTTGTATTAGGTGTTTCTGAGTTTTACGTTTTAATGCGTGTTATCTGCAAGAAGACTACAATTTCTTGAACAAGAATGTCATGTAGTACTGTTTTGACCCTTGTAGCCCCAAGCACAATACTGAATAATACATAGTAAAGGCTCATTACTATTTTAAATTTAAATAAAAAAAAATCGCATTCTAACAGGTTCAACTTAAAGAGGCTTATTTAAGTATAGTTCATCTCCTGAGAAGGACAACATAAAATAACAAGAGCTTTTTAGATAAATGTGTGTGAGGCTGTCTAGATGGCTAGATATAATGCTCTCAGTGGGAGGGAAATATGATGCATTTATCTTTTCGGAAGAGACCGGATGATGGCGTTTCATTGCTGCTTCTTTTCCTTCTTAGGTGTGTATCCTAACTTACTGACCCAGAGGTGCTTGCCATTATGGGGAATCAGCTCGCTGGTATTGCTCCTTCCCAGATCCTTTCTGTAGAGAGTTATTTTTCAGATATCCATGACTTTGAATATGATAAGAGCCTCGGAAGTACTCGTTTTTTTAAAGTTGCTCGAGCAAAGCATCGAGAAGGTTTGGTGGTTGTGAAGGTCTTTGCAATTCAGGATCCCACATTGCCTTTAACCAGCTATAAACAAGAGCTGGAGGAACTGAAAATCAGGCTTAATTCTGCTCAAAACTGTCTCCCTTTCCAGAAAGCAATGGAAAAAGCATCTGAGAAAGCAGCTATGCTCTTTAGGCAGTATGTGCGAGACAACCTCTATGATCGCATCAGTACTCGTCCATTCTTAAATAACATTGAAAAGCGCTGGATCGCTTTCCAGATACTGACAGCTGTGGACCAAGCACATAAATCTGGAGTCCGTCACGGGGACATCAAGACTGAGAATGTGATGGTCACCAGTTGGAACTGGGTTCTTCTAACTGATTTTGCCAGTTTTAAACCCACTTACCTTCCAGAGGACAACCCAGCAGATTTCAACTATTTCTTTGACACTTCACGGAGGAGAACTTGCTATATTGCTCCTGAACGTTTTGTTGATGGTGGGATGTTTGCCACTGAGTTGGAATACATGAGAGATCCTTCAACTCCGCTTGTAGACTTAAATAGTAATCAGAGAACAAGGGGAGAGTTGAAGAGAGCAATGGACATCTTTTCAGCAGGTATTTGACTTGGTCAAATTTGCTAAGGGGAGCTATGTACATATTTTAACTGTTGAGTGTAGAAATAGAGCTTTTTTTAATCTCCAGATGTTAAAAAATTAATTTCACTGTTTCAGATAGATGCAGCGTTCATTCATTTGACACGTTTAAGTGCCTAGAAAATGCAAAGAGCAGGTCATTCATTTAAACATTCAAGAAATATTTGAATACATTTCTGCTGTGTGTGTCAGGCATAGGTGATAGGTACTGGGGACATAAATGAATTATATATATCCCTCTTTTCAAGGAGCTTACACTTTAATGTGGAGATAGATAATGGAAAAGGAAATTTCAGCACAGTGTGACTTGCTATGGTGGTAATAATCATTGGATGTTGTTATAGGAACACATACTTAAATTACTCTGGGTCGTCGTGATGGGTAGGATCTTAGTTATCTAGTGCTGCTGTAACAGAGATACCACAAATGGGTGGCTTTAACAAATAGAAATTTCTTTTCTTACAGTTTAGGCGGCTTGAAGTCCGAATTCAGGGCACCAGCTCTAGGGAAAGGCTTTCTCTCTCTGTTGGCTCTGGAGGAAAGTCCTTGTCTCTTTTGAGCTTCTGCTTCCGGGTGCTCTTCATGTAGCTTGGCATCTCTCTTCCCCCATCTCTGCTTGCTTTTCTGTCCTAATCTGCTCTTAGGTGATTGGCTTAAAACACACCCTACATTGATATGGCCTCTTAACAAAGAAAACCCGTTCCCAAATGGGATTATAGCTACAGGTATAAAAACCAAACCAAACCAATTGTACAGGCAATTCACACTCATAGGGACCTTATAGGACAGAGTAGAACTGCCCCATAGGGCTTCCAGAGGCTGTAGTCATCACAGGAACCAACTGCCACATCTTTCTCTTGAGGACTAGCTGGTGGGTTCAAATCGCTGATCTTTCAGCTGCTGGGTGGTTAAACTACTGCACCACCAGGGCTCCTTGCCACAGGAATGGAAACCAAAAAAACCAAACCCGTTGCCATCGAGTGAATTCCGACTCATAGAGACCCTATAGGGCAGAGTAGAACTGCCCCATAGGGTTTCCAAGGAGTAACTGGGGGATTTGAACTGCCAACCTTTTGGTTAGCAGCGAAACGCTTAACCACCGCGCCATAGGGGTTAGGATTTACAAAACATATTTTTGGGGGACACAGTTCAATCCATGACAGGTAGGGAGATGGGATCAGGAAAGGCCCCTTAATGGAAGGATGACATTAAACTGAGATCTGAAAGACGATTGGGAACTAGCTTGAGTGGGAGTAGTCTATTTTAGGCAGAGGGTATTATACAAAGGCTTGAAGACACGAGCGTGATGCATTGATCTCTTGGGGAAGTTCAAGTAGTTTAATATGTCTGGAACGTAGGGTATGAGGTAAACGAGGCCTAGAGCAGAAAGGGTCTATAGGAACATTTTCCGATACGTATTTTAGACAAAACACTGACCATAGCACGGAGAATGGATTGCAGGGGAGCTACACTGGAGACAGGAAAACCAGTTAAGAGTTCACTGCCACAATCTGTGCAAGACATGATTGTGACTAGCTTGAGGTTGTGGCACAGTTGGAGGAGGAATGGAGAAGAGCGGTAATGTTTAAAAGATAATTGTTAGGGGCCGTTGAGTCAGTTTTGACCCAGGGACCCCATGTGACGGAGTAGATTAGCTATAATCTTAATGGGCGCAGATCACCAGGCCTTTCTCCCTAGAAGTTGCTGGATGGATATGAATTGCCAGCCTTTTGGTTGGCACCCAAGTGCTTAACTGTTGCACAACCAGGGTTCCATAAGAGATAATTGGTAGGTGGAATTGTTAGGACGTGGTGATTTGATTGAAGGATGAAGTCAAGAACATTCCATTTCCTCAACTGGGAAACTGGGTGGATAGGTCACAGAAATAGGAGACACAGGAGGACAAGCAGGTTGGGGAGGGGCTGGGGAGATGATAAGCTCTCTTTGTTTTTTTTTTAATTGTCGTAAAATATACACAACGTAAAATATGCCATTTTAATGATTTTCAAGTGTATAATCCCACTCAACTGTTGCGCAGCCATCACTGCTGTTGTTTCTAAACAGAATCTCTGCACTCTTTAAGCAATAACTCCCTAGATGAAGTCTGTTTTAGGTATGTTAAGTTGGAAGTGTCTAGGGGATATCTAGGAGAAGATGTACAACAGGGAGTTGGTTATAAAGGTTTGACACTAAGAGATTTGGAAGTTACAGGAAGTAGGTAGTAATTGTAGCCAAAGGAGTGAGACTGTAGAGAAGTGATTCTTAAGCTTTTTTGAATTCCCCTACAGACTCCTTTTTTGGAAAAACACATTCATATACATTATTTCATATACAGTTTCAGTGGGCCTGTAGACTCAGGGAAGCTGCGCCAGGATTCTAGGTCACCGAAGAACTTCAGGGATAGAGAAGAGAGGTGGGCTAAGGGTGGTACCCCGAGGAATACCATATGAACTGTACCATCAGTACCATTTTTGGTAAATTTTGGAGTGGTTTGGCTTAATCTTTTTCTCGCCTGTAGGTTTATTACAAAGAAAACATTAATTGATCCGTATTTTTGGTTAGTTAGGAAATGTAACATAATTAATGGAGAAACGTGTTTCATCTCGGGGGTGATGAATAAGAATTGTTACACAGGATTGCACCTGGGTTGGACCAGTCACCTCACTGATTTGTGTCCCGGTACTGAGAGGTGGTATTGGTAAGATAGGATTAACCTCCAGGCTGTAAATATGACAAGTTTAGAGATGTAATCACCGAAGTCCCAATTTACTTTATCAGTGAATTTATCTAAATTTTTCTTGAACCATTTTTGTAAAGTAATATGTACTCCTTTAACTTAGAAATGTGAGCACTTTCTAGTGTATGTATTCTGGCTCTGGTCACGTATGTGCATAGCCTTGTGTGCTGAAAGCACACATATCATATTTAGACATCATGAATTCACACTGATACCTCCAATTCCAGTTCCCCCTACAGGGTTCTCTTTTGCCTTCCTCTTTCCTTATTTATATGTTTCTTTTTTTTCATAGTAAGAACTCTGGCTCTTACTGGTATAAACAAATTTACCCATTTGTTTATACCTATAATACATGTATGGGGCCATGGTGGTGGAGTGGTTAAGAGCTATGGCATGCTACAGTTGCTAACCAAAAAGACTGGCAGTTCAAATCCACCAGATGCTCCTTGGAAATCCTATGGGGCAGTTCTGCTCTGTCCTATAGGGTTGCTATGAGTCGGAATCAACTCAATGGCAGTGGGCTTTAGTTTATAACACATGTATACCATTTCAGAACTGCTTCACGTGCATCACTACAATAAACAAGTCTACTTAAAAGAGTTCACGATTTGTTTGCACTCTCCTCTCCTCCCAAGATTGAGAGTATATAGTCAGATATTACGTTCATAAGCTATTTTGTTTAACTCGTTCTTTCTTTTTTGCCACCTCAGTGTGGTTATGGTGTTCGTTTGATATATAGTTAGATTCATTTATTTCAGTTTGTTTTCAATTTTTTTTCTTCTCAATCTTACTGATTTAATTTAAAAGTCAAAACAACACAAAAAGGAGACCACTAATCTACTTTCTTTATTGATTTATGTATTCTGGACATTGCGTATAAACGCAGTCATACAATATGTGGCATTTTGTGACTGCCTTCTTTCACTTAGCAAAGTGTTTTCAAGGTTCATCCATGTTGTAGAATGTATCAGTATTTCATTCCTTTTTATGTTTGAGCACTACACCATTGTATGGATATACTTCCTCTGGTTTATCCATTCATCAATTGGGGGTCATTGGAGTTCCCACTTTTTGCCTATTATGAATAATACTGGGGTGAACATTCATGTGTAGGTTTTTGTGTGGACTTATATTTTCAGTTGTCTTAAGAATATATCTAGGAGTGGAATTGTAGGGTCCTATTGGGAGCCCTGGTGGTTCAGTGGTTAAAAGCTCAGCTGTTAACCAAAAGGTTGGCAGTTTGAATCTAGAGTTTCCTTGGGAACTCTGTGGGGCCCTGGTGGTTCAGTGGTTAAAAGCTCAGCTGTTAACCAAAAGGCTGGCAGTTTGAATCTAGAGTTTCCTTGGGAACTCTATGGGGCAGTTCTACTCTGTCCTGTAGGGTTGCTGTGAGTCCTAAATCGACTTGACGGCAACAGGTTTTTTTTTTTTATGGTAACTGTGAGGGAGCACTGGTGGCACAGTGGTTAAGTGTTTGGCTGCTAATGGGAAGGTCATTAGTTCGAACCCACCAGCCGCTTCACGGGAGAAAGATGTGGCAGTCTGCTTTCGTAAAGATTACAGCTTCGGAAATCCTATAGGGCAGTTCTGTTCTGTCCTGTAGGGTTGCTGTGAGTTGGAATTGACTTGATGGCAACAGGAAAGGAAGGGTAACTATGTTTAGCATTTTGAGGAATTGCCAAAATGTTTTTCAAAGTTACTGTTCCCATCAGCAATATATGAGGGTTCCAGTTTCTCCACATCCTCTCCCATACGTGTTATTGTCTTTTTTTTTTTTTACTTACAGCCATTTTTTAGTGGGTGTAAAGTGGTGTCTCACGGTTTTGATGTGCATTTCCATCTTGTCATGTGCTCATTGGCTATTTGTATTTTTTTTGTGTGTGGAGAAATGCCTGTTCACATCTTTTGTCTCTTTTTTAATTGGGTTGCCTTTTTATTATTGAGTTGTTAGAGTTGTTTATGTATTCTGGATAGTAGATCTTTATCAGATATACGATTTGCAATTATTTCTTCCATTCTGGGTGGTGTCATTTTACTTTCTTGATAGTGTCCTTTGAAGCACAAAATTTTTAATTTTGCAACTCTCATTTATTCATTTTTTCTTGTCGCTTGTGCTTTTGATGTGAAACCTTAGAAACCCTTGCCTAATCCAAGGTCATAAAGATTTATATACCTGTGTTTTTTTCTAAGATGTTTATAATTTTGCTCTTACATTTAGGTCTGTGATCTGTTTTGAGTAATTTTGTATGTGGTGTGAGGTAGGGATCAAAATTCATCCTTTTGCTTGTGAATATCCAGTAGTCCCAGCATCTTATGTTGAAAAGACACTTCTTTTGCCATTGAATTGTCCTGGCACCCTTGTTGAAAGATGGTCGTATTTGTGCACTTCAGCTCTATTCCATTGCTCAATATGTGGCAGTCTGCTTTTGTAAAGATTACAGCCTTGGAAACCCTATAGGACAGTTCTGTCGTGTCCTGTAGGGTTGCTGGGCCAGTACCATACTGCCTTGATTACTGCAGCTTTGTAGTAAGTTTTGAAATCTGCATGTGTGAGTCTTCTAACTTCGTTCTTTTCTTTCAAGATTGTTTTGGCTATTCTGAGTCTCTTGGATTCCTACATAAATTTTAGGACCAGCTTTTCAATTTCTGCAAAATAGGCAACTGTAGATTTGATAGGGGTTGCGCACTGAATTTGTAGGTCAGTTTGTGGAAGATTGCCATCTTAACAATATTAAGCCTTCCAAACTATGAATATGGGATGTCGTTCCATTTATTTAGGTCTTCTTTAATTTCTTTCAACAACATTTTGTAGTTTTCAGTGTACAAGTATTGTTAAAATTAACCCCAATTATTTTCTTATTGTCAATGGAATTGTTTTATTAATTTCATTTTTATTGTTTACTGCTAGTTAATAGAAATGCAATTGATTATCGTGCACCTTTTCTGAACTCATTTGTTCTAATATTTTTTGTGTGTGTGAATTCCTTAGGATTTTCCATATACAAGAAGATAATGCTTCCTGCCAGTAGAGGGAGTTTACTTCTTTCCAATCTGGATACCTTTTTTTTTCCCCTTGCCTAATTACCCTTTTTCAATTGCCTAAGAACCTTTGTGGAAACCCTGGTTGCATAGTGGTTAGGTGCTATGGCTGCTAACGAAAAGGTCGGCAGTTCGAATCCACCAGGCGCTCTTTGGAAACTCTGTGGGGCAGTTTTACTCTGTCCTATAGGGTCATTATTAGTTGGAATCGACTTGATGGCAGCGGGTTTTGGGATTTTTTTAAGAACCTTTAAGACAATGTTGAGTAGAAGTTGTGAGAACAGGCATCCTTGTTGTTTCTGATCTTAGGGGGAAAGCATTTAGTCTTTCACCGTTAAGTATGATGTAAACTGCAAGTTTTTGCTGATGCCCTTTATCAGCTGAGTGTTTTTATCATGAAAGTGTTGGATTTTCTCAAATGCTTTTTCATTACCTATTGAAGTAATTGGGTGATTTTTGTTTTCTTTATTAATATGATGTATTTATTGATTGATTTTTGTATTTGGAACTTGCCTTTTATTCCTGGCATAAATCCCATTTGCATGGTGTATAATCCTGGATTCATTGTGTGTGTGCGCGTGTAAGGATTTTTGCATTTATATTCATCAGGGATATTGGTCTTCTTTAGTTTTTTTTTTTTTCTTATACTGTCTTTGTCTGGTTTGGCATGAGGATAATGTTGGCCTCATAGAATGAGTTGGGAAGTGTTCTTTTTTTTGGAAAAGTTTGAGAAGGATGAGTGTCAGTTCTTTAACATTTGGTGGAATTCACCCATAAAGCCATCTTGGCTTGGGCTTTTCTTTGTGGGTACTTTTCCGTTACTAACTTAATCTCTTTACTTATATATCTGTTCTGATTTTCTATGTATTTTTAACTCAGTTTTGGTAGTTCGTGCCTTTCTAGGCATTTGTCCGTTTCATTTAGATTATCTAATTTATTGGCATGCAGTTGTTCTTAGTATCCTTTATAATCCCTTTTTCTTCTGTGAGATTGGTGGTAATGTCCCCTTTTCGATCCCGATTTTGATAACTTGAGTATCCTCTGTTTTTTCCTGGTCAGTGTGGTAAAGGGTTGTCAATTTCGTTAATCTTTTCAAAGAACTCACATTTAGCTTCTTTGATGTTTTCTATTCTGTATTCATTAACTTCTGCTCCGTTTATTATTTTCTGCCTTTTACTCCCTTTGGTTTTAGTTTACTATTATTTTTTGTTTCTAAAGGTTAAGGTTAGGTTAGTATTTTGAGATCATTCTTTTTTAATACAGTGTTTATAGCTATAAATTTCCTCCAAGTGTAGCTTTAGATGCATCTTGTATGTTTTGGTGTGCTGTGTTTTTGTTTTCATTTATTTCAAAGTATTTTCTAATTTCCCTCTGACCCACTGGTCGTTTAGGAGTATGTTGTTTAATTTCCATATATTTGTGAACTTCCCAAATTTTCTTCTGTCACTGATTTTTTATTTTCTTTCCATTGTGGCTATATATGTAAAAAAAAAAAAATTTTTTTTAATATATATATACGTGTATATATATGTACTTATTTTTTGTAGCTATATATGTGTACATATATATAGTATATACACACACTCATTTTAAATTATGGAACTAGCAGGTAATTCTATTTTATTTTTATTTAAGAGGAAGAAAAATTGAATAGTCCTTTTTAACTTTAAACTCTTAGAAATTGATGATTAGACAATAGGCATTTTCCCTGTCTTGCTTGATTGTAGTTGTTACATTTTCAGTTTTATGAACTCTTTGAATTTGTGATATATATTATTGATATCTTGTGTTTCATTTCTAATGGAGTTGTATCTGCTATTTTCCAGGTTGCGTGATAGCTGAGCTTTTTACAGAAGGTGTACCACTATTTGATCTCTCTCAGCTTTTGGCTTATAGAAATGGACATTTTTTCCCTGAACAAGTGCTAAATAAAATTGAAGATCGCAGTATCAGAGAATTGGTAACTATGCTACAGATATTTACTATAAAGTTTTTAATGGAATTATATCCCCACTTTTGCATTAGCTCTCAGGAATACTATGATTTTGGAAAAAAAAACAACGAAGTCCCATAGACTAATACAGCCTATTGCCTTAATTTTGTTAGGGAGAAATTTGCTACTTTTTACCCTTCTTAAATATATTGGTTTTAAATAAAGAAACAAATAAATAAGTGTATATATATGTGTGTGTGCATGTGTGTGTGTGTATGTGTATATGTATGCATATATCTTACCATTATAATCTTTAGTTCTGCTTTAATTTATAATTGGCAACATAGATGTAGAAGCAGGTACTTGAGAGTTGGACAGGTTGTACAGGATAAAACCTGCTACTAAGAAATGAAGAAGATAGACATGTAAAATGAATGAGACAGGAATATCAACTTGAATATAATACAGCAGAATAGGCCATTTCATATACAGGGAGACCCTGGGTTACTAACTGTGTCTATAAAAGTTGAATTTGTAGGTAAGTTGGAACACAGGTGCATAACGTTCTTAATTAGCCTTACCTTGAGTCGCTGTGAGTTGGAAATCGACTCGATGGCAACAGGTTTTGTTTTGTTTTTGGTTTTAGTGCAAGAAAAGCCTTGAAGACTTTTCAGTGACTTAAAAGCTGCACACTTGCAGCAAGTGAAGGTCACTGTGACAAAGAATTAGTTGCGAATGGGGGTTGGTTCAGTTGTTTGAAAGTGAGTGCAAATTTACATAATATGAAGGCCAAGTATGAGTTGTTCATAAGTTTGATTTTGGAATCTGGGGGACTGCCAGTAGAAGCAAATAGTTTTGTATACCTTCCTTGACCCTGATGGCAGTTTTGGAAGGGGAACTATAGAACCAATCACAAATTAGTATTGTAGAATGGATGTGAGGAATTCTGTAAGAGGTCAGCCTAAGCTGTGTTATCCACATTTTTGTTTGAGGGCATCTTTTTTTTTTTGCCACAGAAAATGTGCTTTATTTAAAATACTGTTTTAGCTACCCAAATAATTGTATGTGCTACTTTTTTTTTTTTTTGTATTTTAGATGAAGGTTTACAGAACAAACTAGTTTCTCAATAAACAGTATACATATTGTTTTATGATGTTGGTTAAGAGCCCCACGACATGTCAACACTCTCCCTTCTTGACTTTGAGTTCCCAGTTACCAGCTTTCCTATCCCCTTCTGCCTTCTAGTCCTTGCCCCTGGGCTGGTGTGCCCCTTTAGTCTCTTTTTTTCAAATGGGCCTGTCTAATCTTTGGCTAAACGGTGAACCTCAGTAGTGACTTCATTACTGAGCTAAAAGGGTGTCAAGGGGCCATACTGTTGGGGTTTCTCCAGCCTCTGTCAGGCCAGCAAGTCTGGTCTTTTTTGTGAGTTAGAATTTTGTTCTGCATTTTTTTCCAGCTCTGTCTGGGAACCTCTGTTGTGATCCCTGTCAGAGCGATCAGTGGAGGTAGCTGTGTGCCATCTCGTTGTGCTGGACTCAGTCTGGTGGGGGCCATGGTAGTTGTGGTCCATTAGTCCTTTGGACTAATCTTTCTGTTGTATCTTTAGTTTTCTTCATTCTCCCTTGCTCCCCAAGGGGTGATACTGGTGTAGTATCTTAGATGGCTGCTCACAGGCTTTTAAGACCCCAGATGCTACTCATCAAAGTAGATGGTAGAACATTTTCTTTATAAGCTACATTATGTCATTTGAGCTAGGTGTTCCCGGAGAACATGGTCCCCACAGCTGAGGGCATCTTTTTTAAGTCAGTAAGGTAACTGATACTTGTGATAATGACTCTTGAGTCAGGGAAAAAGTTATATTTAGAATATTTTTTAATAAGGTGGAGAAACATATAATAAAATGTTAATTTCTCTTAAAATGGTGACTATTAAAATGCAAGATTCTTCGGAGGAAGCCAGTTACCTCATGTTCAGTGAGCAGTGTACTGGACTAGGAATTAGCATACCTGTGTGCTTTTTGTTTGGGGATGCCGCAGATTGGCCATGTAATTTTGCCGTGTAATTCAGGTCCTTTGGGCCTACATTTTCTCAACTGTGAAAGAAGTAAATTTGACTGATCTTTAAGGTTTAATGCACATGTAAAAGCAGTTCTGTTAGATCATCTTTCCGTATTTACAGTACATTTGATTCCTCCAAGTTCAATGCTAAGCGCCTGTTTAGAATATAAACAAAGTTCAAATAAATAGATACATTTTTATGATATTTTATAATATTTAAATAATGACTTATGCACAAAGAGAGTCCATGAAAGATTATATTATATTCTGACATTCTGACACAATGAAAAAAATTATTTCCCTATGATGTTAGAAAAAAAGGATAAATTCAGATTAAAAAAAAAAAAAACATTGCCATTGAGGTGATTCTGGCTCATAGTGACCCTATAGGACAGAGTAGAACTGCCCCATGAGGTTTCTAAAGCTGTAATCTTTATGGAAGCAGACTGCCACATCTTTCTCCTGCAGAGTGGCTAGTGGGTTTTAACCACCAACCTTTCCGTTAACAGCTGAGCGCTTTAACCACTGTGCCCCAGGGCTCCTTTAATTTCAGATTAGGTATATCATCTCCAGCATTAGCAGGATTTAGCATCTCTTTTGCACCACTTGAAAAGTTTTAAACCACCACTTTCCCTTTTAACTATACCCAAGAGCTACCCTTAAGCCTTTGGACTTGGGACAATAGGCTCTAGACCAAGAACTCTTATCCTGGGATATGTAGATGGATTTCAGGGATTCTGTGAATATTTCAAGAGTTGTATGTAATTCTCTATGCAAAAATGTCTATACATTTTTTTTTTTCTTGGAGAAGACCCATTGCTTTTCTTAGATTCTCACTAGTGTGTGCCTTGAGTTGTGGGGGCGATGTATAATAATGGGGAATGCTGAATAGGGTATAATCTCCTCTGTGTGTGTTTGGGCCAGTGCATTACATTAGTATGTAATTTCCTGTTGCTTTCTAGGATGACATTGGAGTCACATTTTACTTAGTCAGGTTCTGAAAGTAGTATGTCAGGTGAAGATTGAAAATAGTAAGAATTACCTCAAAAATTCTTTAAATCTCACATGTAAGTTGTCCATGTTGGTTTCATCGGGTTTAATTTGCTGTTCTCAAATCTTATTTTTTACTCCCTTTCTCCCCTTGGTGTAGGTAACTCAGATGATTCACCGTGAGCCAGATAAACGTTTATTGGCAGAAGATTACTTAAAGCAACAGCGTGGCAATGCCTTTCCTGAAATATTTTACACTTTCCTTCAGCCCTACATGGCCCAGTTTGCCAAGGAGACATTTCTGTCTGCAGATGAGCGTATTCTGGTTATACGGAAGGATTTGGACAACATTATTCACAACCTCTGTGGACGTGACCCACCAGAAAACACCGAGGGGGAACCTAAGGACAATGGGCTGGTTATCTTGGTGTCTGTTATAACGTCCTGCCTGCAGACCCTGAAGTACTGCGATTCCAAACTTGCTGCTTTGGAACTTATTCTCCATTTGGCCCCACGATTAAGTGTAGAGATCCTTCTGGATCGTATTACTCCATATCTTCTGCATTTTAGCAACGACTCTGTTCCCAGAGTGAGGGCTGAAGCCTTGAGGACGTTGACCAAAGTTCTTGCTCTTGTCAAGGAGGTTCCTCGCAATGATATCAATATCTATCCGGAATATATCCTGCCAGGCATAGCCCACTTAGCCCAGGATGATGCCACCATCGTCAGACTAGCCTACGCTGGTAAGAGTTTTTTTGTCCAAGTAATAGCTACTCAGTTATTTTTAAAGTTAGTGGCTGTAGTACTTCTTATTTCTCTGATGTCTTTGGGAGTGTTTAAGTGTAAACTTTGGTCCATGTAACTGCTTGGGTACATGTAGATAATGTGGATAGCTAGTCTGTTTCTAGGACTCAGCTTTTGTGTGCCCTCTTATTTTTGAAGTGATCAGAATTATTAAGTGAAAAAAGCACATTACATAATACGTATTTTTTTTTTTTTTTTTTAAACCAGGAGTATTAGATTTAACTTGGAATAATACTAATGCTTCGAAGTATGTGATTTTGAGCTAATGTCTTTAGGCCGTTGCAAAGTTTCTCTGAAGAGATACGCTTGTTGGCCTATCAGTTTTAGGATACAGCAATCTATTGCTATTGAAGAATGCTAATTTTGTTGGTAATTTGGTGATGAGAGAACCTACCACACTAGTTTACTGAATTTTCAGATCCTTCTTTCAGTTATAATAGCACTTAAGATATGTGGCTTCTTTCTGATGAGGTGGGCGTGCTATACATCATGCCAACTTGTTTTACTTGTGTAATTCTCACTCAAAACCAGGTGGTACAGATTCATGTTGTTAGCTCCCAAAATCAATTTGAACATGCTTATTTCTGAATGGCAAATCTTACTGAAATATTTACATAATCTTTTAATTTATTTCTACAGTATAATCTGATAGAGATCAAGGATTTTATTTTGAAATCTTTGTGAAAAGTACATAATATGCCTCTGGTGATGATATTGTCACTGTTTTATGATTTGCCTGTCATTGTTAGTAATGATGCATGTGAAAAACGGTCTTTGCATTCTGACTTTGCCTCTGTGCACATCCACAAAGTAAGTGGTGGTTATTGGTTGTATTTCAAACACATGTATTTATCTATCTATTTAGTTATTTATGGATCCCAGTTTCAGTAGCAGTATAGGTATAAACTTCAGGCCTAGACAAACGAGAATTTCCTGAAGATACAGAGTGCTTCTCATTTATAACAAACCTTATTTATAATTCACTTGGCAAATATAAATCATTGAACCAAATCAAATCAAATGAAAGCTTATAGGTTTTTAAAAAGAAGCTTATTGTCTTTACTCAAGTTTCATGACTCTATTTTTGGCTCGCTGAATCTTAGTCTGTTCTCAGTTACGTTAAATAAGTTGTGATGTGTAGGTGCCACGTTACCATCATGATGGTTATTTACAGCCATAGCATACTCATAGCTACTATTTATTGAAAAACCTCTGCATGTCAGGGCATCTACTGCTCAAGTTGCAGGGATTGTTGCAACGAACCCTTGGAACCACCTTAAGCAGATAGATGTTATATTACCCCTCATTTTATGGGTGAGGAAATTGAGACTTGGCGAAGCTGAGTAATTGGACTGAAATGTCTGAAGAATCAGGTCTGATTCTTTCTTAATTCTCAGAGCTGCGGGCATAGACTTTGATTTTAAAGCAACCTTAATTTTCTTTGGTCTTCTGGCTCTTTTTGGTGAGAGAGTCCATGACAATCCAAGGCCAGTTCCAGTACCTTCCAGTGTCCCTCCATCATGACTGAATGTGTGATAAAATAGCCTTTTTAAGTACAGCTAGAAGTCTATTTGAACTTGTGTGGTTAAATATAGTTAAGCCACATGTGTCAGTAATGATGAAAGTTGGAAATCAATATAATTTTCTTACTTCATAGTACTTTAAAGATGCTAGTATAGGTTTGTATCTTATGTAAAGTGAACTTGCACGTACGCTGTGGTTTATGGGTTTAAAAGGGGAAATAAGCATAAATGTAGTCAGATTTTAGAGGTGAGGAAAGAGACTCCTCCTACTGAAGATGGTTCATTAAAGTGAAATTTTGACTTATTGGGGGATGGTCCAGAACTCTCCTCTCTTTAGAGTGAGCAGGTATTATGAGTATTAACATCTTGGTTATTTAGAGATAAGATTTTGTTCTGTTCAGAACAATGTCGAGTCTGGCAGGGGTGGAGAGTGGGACCCCAAGATAAAAGGAATCGTTGTATTTAATAGGATTTGCTATTGTGAGCTATAGCTCGATTTCAAAAGTAAGGAAAAAGTAAGTTTCAGAACCAGTACAATAAGGTAGTAAACTTTATGTTCAATTCTATCTACTAATAAGGAAAAGTACAGTCTTTGGTTGGTTATGGGCATATGTTGAGAAGCAAGAAGTGAGAGGGAAAGAAGGGAAGAGAAACAAGAATTAATAAAAATGAGAGGAAGAGGAAAGTATAGGCAAATGAGAGGAAGGGGAAAGTATAAGCAAAGTGCAGATGTAACAGCAAACGTGACAGCAGAAATCAGAAGTAGGTATTTTTGCAGTGCTGAGGAGAGTCAGACAGTTGTCTTAATAATAGACTATCAGGAAGAGAAAGACAGCTGCAGAAATGTGGCGCGGTGTCACATCGTCTGCTAAGAACTTCACAGCATCACCTGTAAGGCAATCTAACCATGGCTGATTCAGTTTGTTAATGGGTCTTTGAGGTAGATGTGACTTCTCATTTATGTAGAAACTGAGC
This sequence comes from Loxodonta africana, assembly GCF_030014295.1. Lineage (NCBI taxonomy): Eukaryota > Metazoa > Chordata > Mammalia > Proboscidea > Elephantidae > Loxodonta > Loxodonta africana. The sequence goes on along the minus strand of NC_087368.1, from coordinate 11,000,327 downwards.
CTCAGGTTGGTGAAGCGGTCAGCTAAAAAGTGGCAGGGTCGAGTTGTGAGCTTAGCTCTGTCTGATTCCAAAACCCAGCTTGATCTGTTATTTTTATGTGAAGGTTTCTCTGTTAGCTTAATAAATACCTCTAACTTGTCAAGATACTGTTTATAGGGTAGGTCTCTGTAAAAAGATGAGGTTTTTTTTTTTTGGCCACAATAAATTTGGGACTAGAATTTGGGCCGTTGATGTATTTTTCTTTTAAAAAAGCATGTTTCATTATTAAAACTGGAGGTTTGGGGATAGTTATAAATTATGAGATGAGTTATTAAAAATCTGATTAGGGTTAAGTGCTAAATTCAAAAGTCCTACTTTTCCCCCTTTGTTTTATGATTGTTATTTATATGTGTAAAGACTTAGGAAAACTTATAAACATTCCAGAGATTTAAGATGATACTTATTATAAGTCACCCTGTTTTTATCTTACAGAAAACATAGCATTGCTGGCAGAAACAGCTCTGAGATTCCTGGAATTAGTGCAGTTAAAAAATCTCAATATGGAAAATGACCCAAATAGTGAAGAAATAGATGAAGTTACACATCCCAATGGAAATTATGACACAGGTAGTATAATTTTCTCCTCCAGATTTCCTATTTTTAAGACTGAATTGTTAATGCTAACTTGTAAAACCTATCATTTGTAATTTTCATGTAAAATCAAGGAAAACCAGGTACATAGATGGGAGGGGTTCTGGGTTCCTGATCGTTCTCTCTGTTCTCTGACACTGTCATCTGACCAGAAAATGTCTCCATAGATTCTAAAGTCAGTTGTTTTTCAGCCAGAATTGATTTGTGTCAACAGTAAAGCTAGTGGAATTATATAATTCTTATAAAGAATCTAAACTCTCCATGTATGAGTATCTTCTGAGTATCCTCAACCACAGATTGTTTTTAGTTCATAGCATCTCTGGCTTACATAGCAAAACCCTCATTTTACTGTAAAAGAACAGATGTGATGGTAAACTCTTTGAGGCCAGAGCCCCTGTGTTAGGTTTCTTTACATTCACATAGCTCTTACCAGGTTTTCAGTTAACGTTTGTTGATTTAGAAGTTAAGTAATATATTTAGATCTATTCCAAGATGTTTCTAGTTGAAAAAAACTGCTGAAATCTAGTTTTCAGATTTGTATGCTATAGACAGCTGTAGTTACTCTGTTACTTGTTAGAATGGTACCATTTTTAGACAGCATATTATCTAGATCTGAATATTATTAAATGATTTAAAATTTATGAGAGGAATTACCAGGAAGGAAAGCCTAGATTTGTCTTTCAGTGGTAGAATTCTCACCTTCCTTGTGAGGCACCCGGGTTTGACTCCCAGCCGTCAGTGGTGGTTTGTATGTTCTGTGATGCCGAACAGGTTTCAGCAGAGCTTTCAAACTAAGATGAACTAGGAAGAAAGGCCCGGTGGTCTAATTCTGAAAATCAGCCAGTGAGAATTCTGTGGATCACGATGGTCCGAGCTGCAATTGATCATGAGGATGGTGCAGGACTGGGCAGCGTTTTGTTCTGTGGTGCGTGGAGTCACCATGGGTCAGGGCCAACTTGACAGCAGCTAAGAACAACAAATTGGGAAATAATACTGTCATACATTGTATGATCACAATGGAATTAGGTAGTAAGACTTTTTAGTTAAAGTTTTTCTTCAGGTGAGCATATAAGTTTGCATAGCAGACCTTCTTTTCTGGTATGTAGCTGGACCAAGACTGGCTTTTGTCTCCCTTTATGTAATCAACAAATAATTTTTAAATGTAAACTCTGCATCGGGCAACTATGTTCTGCCCTAGGCACATACATTTTAGTAAGGGGAAGACAGATAACTAAGTAAATAAATGAAAAAGGTAAGATGAAAAGTGGTTGGAGAAGAAGGCAGGGGCCAGGTCACGTAAAGCCCTCACAGGACTTGCCTGTGGACTTGAAAAACAATGTATTTTCCAGCTTTCTAAAGTGTAATAAAACTGTCTTTAAAAATGCTTACTAAAAGTGTTAACCTTTATCATCAGATTTTATCGTGAACCTAATCCAGTACGTTCAAATCCTTTATTAAGTCATCTTTTTGGGGCAATATGATCTCCTTTCTGGTGCTTCTCTACAATTTTCTCCTTGGGCTTCATACATGGAGCTTTTTAATTAGTGAGATAATGACCATGCTGTGGCACCTGCTTATTCGGATGTTCCTCAATTTATATTTCAGTTTTCCACCTGTCCTTCAGAGCTTTGGATAGTGGACAAACTTAGTGGTTATAGACGTTCTACGGCAGCTTCTGTAATATCCTATCCCGTGAGGAGTAAGAAAGAAGACTGAGTCTATAGGTATGGGTAGAAATTTTTATCCTATCTTTATTATTTTTTTTTTCAGAGCTCCAAGCCTTACATGAAATGGTCCAGCAGAAAGTTGTCACTTTGCTAAGTGACCCAGAAAATATTGTGAAACAAACCCTGATGGAAAATGGAATAACACGGCTTTGTGTATTCTTTGGACGTCAGAAAGCCAACGATGTGTTGTTGTCCCACATGATCACTTTCCTAAATGATAAGAATGATTGGCATTTGCGTGGAGCTTTTTTTGATAGTATAGTTGGTATGTTTTTTGTTTTTAAATTCATCTTTGAAATTTTGAATCATCCTTCCAAACAAAGAATTTAATGGAATTTGAAGGATAAGTGAGAGTACTACCAAAGTTCGTTAATAATGAAATTAATTCCTAGTATTTATGTCTGTCTTCATGCTGCTATTGGATGATAAAAGTATCTTCGCTAATCAAAGGATTGATTAATTAAACTGTGATAAAGCCACTTGAAGGAATACCATGTGATAATTAAAAGCCGTATTTTAAAAGAATATTTAATGACTGGGGAAAATACAATGAAATATTGTTTACATGACTAAAGTAGGCTGTAATCTACTTACAGTATCCCAGTTGTGTAAAGGTGGTAACAAAAGTCATGTATGTTTGGAAAAAAGGCTGGACTGCACTGATAATGTTTATAGTGGCTATTGCTAGGCCTTGGATTATAGGTGATTGTTTTCTTTGCATTTTCCATATTTGTTAAGTTTTCTACAGTAAGCATGCATCACTTTTAGAATCAGAAAGTAACAGTTAAAATGTAATCGTATTTGAAAATCAGTCTAATTAGAAAGAAAGTTAAAACTTTTACAGGCTTTGCCTTGTGCAAACTGAAAACTGAAAAATTAAGCAGTGTTGTGTTTTTTAAAATTTCTGTTCTTTTATGTTGCACTTCTGGTTTTTCAGCTTTATCTAGAGAATGTAGGTGTCTTGTATTTTTATCTGGATGACTCCTATTACGTTTAGATTCAAAATTAGAAAGAAAGTGAACTTTACTTTGAGTGGGTTAAGTTTGATACAGGGTATAGTATTTTTCTCTCTTGAATAACTGATGCCTTTCTCCCCAGATACACTGGTCTTCTCATGTTTAGATTTGGTCAGTATTATATGCCAAAGCCATGTTGTTTATTTATTTTTATTGTACTTTAGATGAAGGTTTACAGAACAAGTTAGTTTCTCATTAAACAGTCCACATATTATTTTATGACATTGGTTAACAGCCCCACCATTTGTCAACACTCTCCCTTCTCAACCTCGGATTCCCTATTACCAGCTTTCCTGTTCTCTCCTGCCTTCTAGTCCTTGCCCCTGGGCTGGTGTGCCCCTTTAGTCTCGTTTTGTGGGCCTGCCCAATCTTTGGCTGAAGGGTGAACCTCAGTAGTGACTTCTTTACTGGGCTGAAGGGTTTCTGGGGGCCATACTCTCAGGGTTTCTCCAGTCTCTTGTCAAGCTAGCGAGTCTGGTCTTTCTTTTTCAGTTAGAATTTTGTTCTACATTTTTCTCCAGCTCTTTCCGGGACCCTGTATTGTGATCCTTGTCAGAGCAGTCAGTGGTGGTAGCCAGGTACCATCTCGTTGTACTGGACTCAGTCTGGTAGAGGCTGTGGTAGATGTGGTCCATTAGTCCTTTGTAATAACTTTTCCCTTGTATCTCTAGTTTTCTTCATTCTTCCTTGCTCTCAAAGGGGTAAGACCCGTGGAGTATCCTAGATGGCCGCTCATAGGCAAAGCCATGTTATTATGATCACCTACTGACCCTTTCTATTTCATTTCCTACACGATTATAATAGCTTGTCTGGTACTCTAAAAGGCTTAAAGATTAATTATTTCTATGCATCGTGTATTAGTTTCCTAAGGCTGCTGAAACAAAATACCAGAAATTGGGTGACTTATTAAGGACGGAGACTTATTGTCGCACAGATTGGAGGCTAGTAGTCTAAATTTAGGCTATCATCAGGGCTGTGTTCTCTCCGAAGGCTCTAGGGGAAGATCCTTTCTTGGCATTTCCTAGCATTGCTTGGCTTGTGGATGCATCTTCACATGGCCCTCTTCTTGTTTGTGTCTCTTTTTTTCTTTTATAAGGATCACCCTGTTCTTGTATGACCTCATGTTAACTGATAACACCTTCAAAGACCCTATTTCCAAGCAAGGTCACATTCAGAGGTACAGGGGTTAGGATTTGAACATATCTTTTTGGGAGACACAATTCAATCCATAACACATTGGAAAACTTGACTGGTATCCAAACTTTCTCATGAGGTAAGTAGGTCCTGCAGGTCTTCCCCTTCTCTTTCCATCTTATCTGTCCCATTCTGTCATATATACTGAGGCACTTCATGATTAAAAGCAGATCAGGCATTATGTTTTGGTTCCCAATAAAGTAGGATAGTTACTGCTATAAATTTTGGAGTTGGATATTTTTTCCTAAAAATTATTAAAAAAAAGGAAAGATACTCATATGGCAGTAGTATTGATATTTCTGCAATTGCTGTCATTTAATGTTTCAGCAAAAAGGGCACTTGCTACTTTAGAAAACTTTTAAATTGCTTGCTATTTTTGCTTTGTTATTCCTGGTTGTTCATATTACTGTTATACCTCCTCTTTTCCGGTGTCTTTAGTTTGTCTTTTATTTTTGCATTACTGTACTTTACTGAAGTGTCTCATTCTTACATCTTGGACTCTTAACTCAGTTCCTGAATGTAGTATACTTTGCTTCTCATATCTTTCTGTCTTCTTCTTCCAAATGATTTTATTTCCTCTACCTTTTCTTGGGAAAAGGTGGTTCTTAGACTTCTTCCATCTATTGGTCAATTCATGTATGTTTTGTCTCTCTTTTTAAAATTTTTATTGTGCTTTAAGTGAAAGTTTACAAATCAAGTCAGTCTCTCATACGAAAATTTACATACACCTTGCTATATACTCCTAACTGCTCTACCCCTAATGAGACAGCCCGGTCCTTCCCTTCACTCTCTCTTTTCGTGTCCGTTACACCAGCTTCTAACCCCCTCTCCCCTCCAGATAGGAGATGCTAACGTAGTCTCAAGTGTCTACTTCATCCAGAAAGCTCATTCTTCACCAGCATCTTTTTCTATCCCATTGTCCAGTCCAATCCCCGTCTGAAGAGTTGGCTTTGGGACTGGTTCCTGTCCTGGGCTAACAGAAGGTCTGGGGACCATGACCTCTGGGGTCCTTCTAGTCTCAGTCAGACCATTAAGTCTGTTCTTTTTATGAGAATTTGGGATCTGCATCCCACTGCTCTCCTGCTCCTTCAGGGGTTCTCTGTTGTGTTCTCTGTCAGGTCAGTCATCAATTGTAGCCGGGCATCATCTAGTTCTTTTGGTCTCAGGCTAATGTAGTCTCTGGTTTATGTGGCCCTTTCTGCCTCTTGGGCTCATTATTACCTTGTGTCTTTGGTGTTTTTCATTCTCCTTTGCTCCAGGTGGGTTGAAATCAATTGATGCATTTTAGATGACCACTTGCTAGTGTTTAAGACCCCAGATGCCACTCTCCACAGTGGGATGCAGAATGTTTTCTTAATAGATTTTATTATGCCAGTTGACTTAGAGAGACACTTGATTTCTTGACTGCTGCTTCCATGGGTGTTGATTGTGGAAATCCTTGACAAATAACTATCATTTCTTGGCAAATACTTTTCTCAGGTTGTTCTTTAGCTTGGTTTTTATTTTTAATGTATTTTTAGCAACTTTTATGTGGTCAATTTATTTGATCTTTGGCTTTGTGATTTTTTTTTTTAAACTTTTGTCCTTGAAGCCTCTTTCTATTCCAGAAGTTAGGTTAATAATCTGTTTTAATGCTTTCTTTTTCACACTTTACTGTACTGTTTAGTTGATCTTTATTTTGGGGTATGTGATTTATAAATTTTTTTTCTTCTTGGAAATGTAGCCAATTTTCTCGACACCATTTAATGAACAATTCGTTTCTTCCCTATTAATTTGAGAAGTTTTCTTTATCTTCTGTTGCATGCATGTCTGTCAGGGTCAGTTTTCTGGGTATCTACTTTATTTCATTGGTTTCTCTATTCTGATATTCATATTACACTCTAATAGCCACATCAGATTTTCATTATTATATATTTATTATCAACTTTAGTGTCTGCTAGGGTAAGTTCCACAGATGTCACTCTTCTTTTCCAAAATATTTTTAGCTATTTTAGTTCTTTGTACACTTCAGTTTATAAAGTTCTTAAATATAATCTGCTGAAATTTTAGATGATTTCTAAAATTATTTTTTTCAATCACGGGAAACGTGCTTTTAAAAATATCTCTTCTTTATGCCAGGTGAAGATTAAATCACTCATGTTATACCCTGATCCCTCTTTCCTTCAGTTTTTGATATGTAGGTTACTGTTTTCAGTACTTCAGTTTTTTGTTTTTGTTATTTTAAATAATTAAATCTATTTCTTATTGATGTACTTCTGATTTGCCACAAGGAAAGTTATGCCCCTCTCCTTCTCTCCAACTCTCTCCTGTATTTTTGGTAATTGAAAAATCAAGTAATTGTTGAAAATCCAACTAGCATTTTCATTTTCATGGTTGGTAATATTTATATACTGTTCTCTTAATAAAGAAACCCTGGTGATGTACTGGTTAAGAACTACATCTGCTAACCAAAAGGTGGTCAGTTCAGACCCACCAGGCGCTCCTTGGAAACTCTGTGGGGCAGCTCTACTCTGTCCTGTAGGGTCCCTGTGAGTCAGAATCGACTTGGTTTTTTGGAATCATAATATCAGTCTTCTGTGCTTTGTGTACATTGATTCTCAAAGTTCAAAAAAATTTACATGATTCTGAATGTACAAATTTTATTGACTAGAGAGCCAAATAGTACATTATATTTCCTTTACCTCCATCCCAAAGCTAGAACCCCTCTACTACTTGATAAGAATGTTTATAGCATCAAGGTGAATTGATTCTCCTTTCCTTCTCTACCAGTTACTGAAAACACAGTACATTTTAGTTTGTTTCATATTTAGACCATGACTTTCTTGAATAATTTTTTTTTTTTTTTTTTTTTGCCATGGAGTTTCAGATTCCTTTGTTTTCCTTTTAGAGAGAGAAGAGATATATGCTTTCTTCACCATATTTGTTGCCGATTTTTAATTTTGTTCTTGATTACATTCTTGAAATTTATTGGCTTTCAATTTTAATTTGGCCTGATTGATTTATAGCTCTTTGCTAGCTATCATCTTGCTGGGTTTTTTTCCCTTGGAATTCCTGGGTTAGATCTACCATTTTCTACATTCTGCTCTTTCTTACTATTTTGCTGGAGTGCATCCCCTCTGCTGGCCTTGCCATGTATTGAAATTACCTATTTTGTTCTCATATTTAATTGACAGTTTGAGTGTAGAATTTCATTCATAACTTTGAAGGGCTTGCCTGTTGTCTCTAACCTCCGTTGCTGCTGAGGATCATCAGATTCCAGTCTGATTCACTTCCCCCATTAAAAATCTAAACCCACTGCCGTGGAATTGATGCTGATTCATAGCGACCCTGTAGGACAGAGTAGAGCTGCCCCGTAAGCTTTCCAAGCTGTAAATCTTTGTGGAGGCAGACTGCCACATCTTTGTCCTGCAGAGCAACTGGTCGGTTCGAACCGCTGACCTTTTGGTTAGCAGCTGAGCACTTAAACACTGCACCACCAGGACTCTTTTTTTCCTTTTTAAAAACCAAACCAAACCCAACCCAACCCAACCCAACCCGTTGCTGTCAAGTCACTTCGACTCATAGCAACCCTATAGGAGGACAGAGTAGAACCGCCCTATAGAGTATCCAGGGATTCAACTGCTGGATTCAGACTGCTGACCTTTTGGTTAGCAGCTGTAGATCTTAACCACTACGCCACCAGGGTTTCCTTTCCTTTTTAGGAGATCTGTATTTTCCTTTCTTAGGATTTTTTCTTAAGATTTTTCTTTTCCTTGGTGTCCTGAAATTTCTTGACGATTTGCTTTGGTGTGGATCTTTTATTGTAGTGTAGGAAGTGTGATGCCCACTCTTCCTTGATCATTGCTCACTTGGTAGGCTTTTTGATTAATTTTATTTTTTTATTTAATGATACTTTCTACTTTCAGGTCTCAAATAATCATGCAGTGTTATTTCTCTTTTCCAGGTGTTGCTGCCTATGTTGGCTGGCAAAGCTCCTCAATTCTCAAACCCCTGCTGCAACAAGGCCTTAGTGATGCCGAGGAATTTGTTATTGTTAAAGCTCTCAATGCCCTTACCTGTATGTGCCAGTTAGGTCTGCTACAAAAACCTCATGTCTATGAATTTGCCAGTGATATTGGTAAGTTTCTCTCTCTCAGACTTACGATGAGAAAATTAGAGCATGAAAGGAGAAGTAACAACGGATAGACCATTGTCAAAGGTCTAGGCAATATAGAGTCAGAATTTCAACTTGTCCTACTGTTGATTGTGTGTGTGTATGTGTGTGTACATGTGTACTTGCACTGAATGTGAGAGGCCCATAGGCAGACTGACAGGATTATTTGGTAAATATTTCATTGTTTTATCTGTGTTTAAATCTTTGTGACCCTTGAAATATGAAGTTTTTAAAGCTGTTGTTTTTTAAATGATGCGGATAAAGACATGACTGCTCTGGAGATTAAACTAATTTTTTGGACACTTGACCACTAGTCAAGCTGAAAATTGGCTGTGGAGGATTATCTATGACATCTGTCATTGCATTGATTGCCAGTTAAGAAATTATAGTATTGAAGTTACTACTGTTAGTAATTTTATAAATCAATGAAAGCCATTAATTCCCTGACCTTAATAACACTTATGTATTTCCCTGAAAGTTTTAGAATTCAGAGTAAGACCAGACAAGTCAATATGGCAAATTCTAAAATTAAGAATATCTGGAACATTTTAGTCTTACTATCTCTTCATCTTAAGATAGGAAGCAATGTAAGATTGCCAGTTGGCTCTGTACTGAAGAAACATAAAACCTTAGAAAATTGTCTTTTTTGTAAAAAAATACCTAATTGCTACTGAATGCTTTGCCAAGGAAAATTAGTAGAAAGCCAGAACTGGTTAAACTTGATCGTAGGTTTTCCTTGAGGCAGTTTGCAGCAGGAAAAGATTCAGTTTTTATTGTTTATTTGATTGTTGAGAAACGAGATGGTGGCTAGTAGATATGTGACATTTATAGAAAATTTTAAGACACAAATGTAGCTGTTTTAAAAAAACAAAAGGGAAATTAAAGCATGCCTATGTAAGTTTCAAGGAGCCCTGGTGACACAGTGGTTAAGTGCTTGTCTGCTAATCGAAAGCTCAGTGGTTTGAATCTACCAGCTGTTCCACGGGAGAAAGATGTGGCAGCCTACTTCTGTAAAGATTTCACCCTTGGAAACTCTGTGGGGCGGTTCTGCTCTGTCTTATGTGGTTGCTAAGAGTTGGAATTGGCTTGATAGCAGTGCGGTTTTTTTTTTTGGTGTATGTAAATTTCTATTTTTTTCAACCCTGTTCGTTTCCTAGGACTGCCATAACAAGTTACCACAAACTGGTTGCTTAAAACAACAGAAATTAATTTTCTAACAGTTTCGAAGGCTGTTATGGTGTTCTTTTGTGCTGTCTGGTCAATTCCGACTCATAGCGACCCTATAAGGACTCTCTGGGACGGAGTTGAATTGCCCCATAGGATTTTATAGGCTGTACTGTTTAACAGGAGCAGGTTGCCAGATCTTTTCTTTCACGGAGTGGCCGGTGGGTTCAAACCACCAACCTTTCTGTTAGCAGCTGAGTGCTTAGCTGTTGCACCATCAGGGCTCTCTTCTGGAGGATAGAAGTATGAAATCTAGGTGTTGGCAGAGCCATGCTCTCTGTGAAGACTCTAGGGGAGAATCTGTCCCATGGCTTTCTCTTAGGTTCTGGTATTGCCAGGAATCCTTGATGTTCCTTGGCTTGTAGACACATTAGTCTCTGCCTCTGTCATCACATGTTGTTCTCCTTGTGTGTCTGTTTCTGTATCTACTTTCTTTCTTTTTTAAAATTGTGCTTCAGGTAAAAGTTTACAGCTCAAATTAATTTGTCATACAAAAATTTATACACATATTGTTATGTGACCGTAGTTGCAGCCCCTATAATGTGACAGCACACTCCCTCTTTCCACCCCGGGTTTCCCATGTCCGTTCAACCAGCTCCTATCCCTTTCTGCCTTCTCATCCCGCCTCTGGACAGGAGCTGCCCATTTAGTCTCCTGTATAAAAAAAAAAAAAAATTTTTTTTTTTTTTTATCTACTTGAAGTAAGAAGCACACTCCTCATGAGTATTATTTTACATTTTATAGTCCAGTCTAATCTCTGTTTGAAGAGTTGGCTTTGGCAGTGATTTTAGTTCTGGGTTAACAGAGCGTCTGGGGGCCTTGTCTGGGGTTCCTCAAGTCTCAGTCAGATCATTAAGCCTGGTCTTTTTACGTGAATTTGAGTTCTGCACCGCGCTGTGCTCCTCCTCCATCAGGGACTCTCTGTTGTGTTCACTGTCAGGGCAGTCGGTGGTGGTAGCCAGGCACTGTCTAGTTCTTCTGGACCCAGGCTGATGGACTCTGGTTTCTGTGGCCCTGTTGTCTCTTGGGCTGATATTTTCCTTGTGTCTTTGGTGTTCTTCATTTTCCTTTGTTCCAGGTAGGTTGAGACCAATTGATACATCTTAGATGGCTGCTTGCAAGCTTTTAAGACCCCATACGCCACTCACCAAAGTTGGATGCAGAACATTTACTTAATAAATTTAGTTATGCCAATTGACCTAGGTGTTCCCTGAATCCATGGTCCCTAGACACCCGCCCCTGCTACTCTGTTCTTTGAAGTGTTTGGTTGCGTTAGGAAACTTCTTAGCTTTTGGTTTCGTCCAGTTGTGCTGACTTCCCCTGTATTGTGTGTTGTCCTTCCCTTTGCCTAAGATAATTCTTGTCTACTGTCTAGTTAGTGAATTCCCCTCTCCCTTCCTCCTCACCTTTGTAACCATCAAAGAATGTTTTCTTCTGTGTTTAAACCTTTTCTTGAGTTCTTATAGTAGCAGTCTCATACAATATTTGTCCTTTTGTGAGTGACTAATTTCACTCAGCATAATGTCTTCCAGATTCATCCATGTTATGAGATGTTTCACAAATTTACCATTGTTCTTTATTGTTGTGTAGTATTTCATTGTGTGACTATACCATAATTTATCCATTCATCTGTTGATGGGCTCCTAGGATGTTTCCATCTTTTTGCTGTTGTGAACAGTGCTGCAATGAACATGGGTGTGCATATATGTATTCATGTGAGGGCTCTAATTTCCCTAGGATATATTCAAGCAATGGGATTACTGGATTTTATGGTACTTCTAGCTTTTTAAGAAAGCACCAAATGGATTTCCAAAGTGGTTGTACCATTTTACATTCCCACCAGCAGTGTCTACACAACCTCTCCGACATTTGTTATTTTGTGTTTATTTGGATTAATGCTAGCCTTGTTGGGGTGAGACGGTATTTCATGGTAGTTTTGATTTGCATCTCTCTAATGGCTAATGATCATGAGCATTTCCTCATATGTCTGTTAGCCGCCTGAATGTGTCTTCTTTGGTGAAGTGCCTGTTCATATCGTTTGCCCATTTTTTAATTGGGTTATTTGTCTTTTTGTGGTTGAAGTTTTGCAGTATCTTGTAGATTTTAGAGTTTAGACCTTGACTGGTTATGTCATAACCCCAAATTTTTTTCCAGTCTGTAGGTTGTCTTTTTACTCTTTTGGTGAAGCCTTTTGATGAGACTAAGTGTTGAATTTTTGGATCTTCCGGTTTTCTAGTTTCTCTTCTGGTATTTGTGCACTGTTAGTTATGTTTTGTATTCTGTTTATGCCATGAATTAGGGCTCCTAGCATTGTCTCTATTTTTTCTTTCATGATTTTTATTGTTTTAGATTTTATATTTAGGTATTTGATCCATTTTGAATTAGTTTTTGTACATTGTGTGAGGTACGGGTCTTGTTTTATTTTTTTGCAGTTGGTTATCCATTTATGCCAGCGCCATTTGTTAAAGAGATGGTCTTTTTCTCCACTTAAGAGACTTTGGGCCTTTGTTAAATATCATCTGCTAATATGTGGATGAATTTATGCCTGGATTCTCAGTTCTGCTCCATTGGTCTAGGTACCTGTTGTTGTACCAGTACCAGCCTGTTTTGACTACTGCGGCGGTATACTAGGTTCTGAAATCAGGTTGTGTGAAGCTTCCCACTTTGTTCTTCTTCTTCAGTAATGCTTTACTTATCTGAGGCCTCTTCCCTTGCCATACAAAGTTACTGATTTGTTCCTCCATCTTGTTAAAAAACGTCATTGCAATTTGGATAGGGATTGTGTTGTATCTGTAGATCGCTTTTGGTAGAATTGACATTTTCACAATGTTGAGTCTTCCTATCCACGAGCAAGGTATGTTTTGGTTTCTTGCAGTAGTGTCTTGTAGTTTTCTTTGTATAGGTCTTTTACATCCCTGGTTAGATTTATTCCTAAGTATTTTACCTTTTGGGGGCTATTATAAATGGTATTGATTTGGTGATTTACTCTTTGAAGTTCTCTCTGTTGGTGTAGAGAAATCCAACTGATTTTTGTATGTTTATCTTATATCCTGGTACTTTGTGGAAATCTATTAGTTCCAGTAGTTTTCTTGTGCATTCTTTGGGATTTTCTGTGTATAAGATCATGTCATCTGCAAATAGAGTTGCTCTTACTTCTTTCTTACCAATTTGGATGCCCTTTATTCTTTTTCTAGCCTAATTGCTCTGGCTAGGACCTCCAGCACAATGTTGAGTAAGAGTGGTGATAAAGGGCACCTTTGCCTGGTTCCTGTTCTCAAGGGGAATGCTTTCAGACTGTCTCCATTTAGAATGATGTTGGCTGTTGTCTTTGTATAACTGCCTTTATACATTTCTGTGTCCCAACGGTTCTGGTAGGATGTGTTTTCAGTTGAGGAAATTCCTTTCTGTTCTATTTCTTTGAGAATTTTTATCATGAATGGGTGTTGGACTTAGTCAAATGCCTTTTTTTGCATCAATTGGTAAGATTGTGTGGTTCTTCCTTATCTTTTATTTATGTGATGGATTACATTGATTGTTTTTCTAGTGGTGAACATACCAGCATACCTGGTATGAATCCCACTTGGTCATGATGAATTATTTTTTGTTAAGTTGTTAAATTCTGTTGTCTAGAATTTTGTTGAGGATTTTTGCATCTATGTTCATGAGGGATATTGGTCTGCAATTTTCTTTTTTTGTGGTGTTTTTTTTTTTTACATGGTTTTGGTATCAGGGTTATGCTGGCTTCATAGAATGATTTTGGGAATTGTCCATCCTTTTCCATGCTCTGAAATATCTTTAGTAGTAGTGGTGTTAACTCTTCTCTGAATGTTTGGTAGAATTCTCTGGTGAAGCTGTCAGGGCCAGGGCTTTTTTTTGTTTGGGAGTTTTTTCATTACCTCTTCAATTTCTTCTTTTGTTATAGGTTTATTTCTTTTTTGTATTAGTTCAGGTAGGTAATGTGTTTCCAAAAATTTGTCTGTTTCTTTTAGGCTTTCAAATTTGTTGAAGTACAGTTTTTCATAGTATTCTATTCTGATTCTTTTAATTTCAGTTGGGTCTCTTGTGACATCACCCGTTCTCATTTCTTATTTGGGTTATTTGCTTCCTCTCCTGTTTTTCTTTTGTCAGTTTGGCCAGTGGTTTTTTCGATTTTGTTGATCTTTTCAAAGAACCAGCTTTTGGTCTTGTTAACTCTTTCAGTTGCTTTTCTATTCTTTATTTCATTTGTTTCTGCCTTTAATTTTTATTATTTCCATTTTTCTGGAGCCCGTGGGCTTCTTTTGCTGCTCTTTTTGTTTGTTCGAGTTGTAGGGTTAATGTACAGATTTTGGCCCTTTCTTCTTTTTAGATGTGTGCATTTATTGATATAAATTGACCTCTGAGCACTGCTTTTGCTGTGTCCCAAAGGTTCTGGTGGGATGTGTTTTCATTCTCATTTGATTTTGTGAATTTCTTTATTCTGTCCTTAATTTCTTCAATAACCCAGTGGTTTTTGACCAAGCTGTTGTTCAGTTTCCATGTATTTGATTTTTTTTCCTTGCTTTTTCTGTTATTGATTTCTACTTTTGTGGCTTTATGGTCAGAAAAAATGGTTTGTAATATTTTGGTCTGTTGGCTTCTGTTAAGGCTTGCTCTGTGGCCTAATATGTGGCCTGTTCTGGAGAATGTTCCATGTGCATTGGAAAAGAAAGTATACTTGGCTGCTGTTGGGTGGAGTGTTCTGTATATGTCTATGAGATCAAATTGGTTGATTGTGGCATTTAGATCTTCAGTGTCTTTATTGAGTTTCTTTCTGGATGTTCAGTCCTTCACCGAAAGTGGTGTGTTGAAGTCTCCTGCTATTATTGTGGAGCTGTCTATTTCTCTTTTCAATGCAGTTAGAGTTTGTTTTATGTATTATATTTATGTCCACCTGGTTTATTGACCCTTTAATCATTAAATAGTGTCCTTCCTTATCCTTTGTGGTGGATTTTGCTTTAAAGTCTATTTTGTCAGAGATTAATATTGCCACTCCTGCTCTTTTTGGGTTGTTGTTTGGCTGATATATTTTTTCCATCCTTTGAGTTTTAGTTTGCGTGTTTGAGTTTGAGTTGTGTCTCTTGTAGGCAGCATATAGACGGATGGTGTTTTTTGTCCATTCTGTCACTGTATATTTCTTTATTGATGCATTTAGTCTGTTTACATTCAGTGTAATTATTGATAAGTATGAGTTTATTGCTGTCATTTTGATGTTTTTTTTTGTGTTGCTGAGTTTCTTTGTTCCACTGAATTTTCTGTGCTTTTAGTAGTTTTTTTAATGTATTTTTCTTTTAATCTTTTTCACTGCTGTTAATTTTGTATTTCCTGAGTCTTTATTGTTTCTTGTTTTTTA
This sequence comes from Loxodonta africana, assembly GCF_030014295.1. Classification (NCBI taxonomy): domain Eukaryota; kingdom Metazoa; phylum Chordata; class Mammalia; order Proboscidea; family Elephantidae; genus Loxodonta; species Loxodonta africana. Next base: position 10,985,012 of record NC_087368.1, on the reverse strand, counting down.
TTTTGATGTGTAGGATTGTTAGTTGCCCTTGTGGTTACCTTAATATTTACTTTTATTTTTCTAAGTTTAAGCCAATCTTTTACTTCTTGATATTGCCATGACTTCCTCTCCGTATAAAAATTCTGTGACTACATTATTTAGTCCCTTTTTTGTTTTAATGTTGTCATCCTTTACATATTGATGTCTCTGTTTTCCTATTTTCAGTGTTTTAGCTTTGATTTGCTTTTGTGAGTTCCCTATTTAGGTTGACATTTCGTTGTTTTGCCCTGTGTTCTAGTCTTGGGTTGTTATCTGATGTTACTGATTTTCTAACCAGAGAACTCCCTTTAGTATTCCTTGTAATTTTGGTTTGGCTTTTACAAATCCCCTTAACTTCTGTTTATCTGGAAATGCCCAAATTTTGTCATCATATTTGAGAGATAGTTTTGGTGGATATATAATTCTTGGCTGGCAGTTTTTTTCCTTCAAGGCTTTATATATGTTATCCTATTGCCTTCTTGCCTGCATGGTTTCTGCTGAGTACTCCAAGCTTAGTCTTACTGACTCTCCTTTGTAGGTGACTTATTTCTTTGTAGCTGCTCTTAAAATTATATCTTTGGTTTTGGCAAGTTGGATTATAAAATGTCTCGGTGACTTTCTTTTGGTATCTACCCTGTGTGTGGTTCAATCAGCTTCTTGGAAAGATATCTTCTCATCTTTCACAATATCAAGGAAGTTTTCTGCCAACAAATCTTTAATAATTCCCTTTATTTTCTGTTATCCCACCCTGCCCCCCTCCCCCCTAGTTCTGGTACTGCAGTCACTTGTAGATTATTCCTTTTGATAAAGTCCCACGTAATTCTTATGGTATTGTTATATTTTTAATTTTTTATATGATTTTTCCTCAAATAAATTGGTGTCAAGTGCTTTATCTTCAGTTGCACTAATTTTGACTTCCATTGCCTTAGTTCTACTCCTATGACTTTCTGTTGTTGTCTGATTCTGAAATTTTATTGTTAATCTTTTGGATTTCTGTTTGCTGTCTCTCTGTGGATTCTTGTAGCCTATTAAATTTGTCATTATTCTCTTGTATAGCCTTCTTTAGTTCCTCTGTTGCGTTGCTGTGTGTTCCTTGGCTTAGTATGTGTTTTGCCTGATCTCTTGAAGAGTTGTATATATTAATCTTTTGAGTTCTATGTCCAGTGACTCCAAGACTTTATCTTCCTCTGGGAGGCTTCTTGATTCTTTGTTTTGGTTACTTGCTGAACCCATCATCGTCTTCATCTTTACATGATTTGATATTGATTATTGTCTCTGAGCCATCAGTAAGTTATTATATGTATTTTATGTTTGTTTACTCTATGCTAGCTTCTTGTTTTGTTTTGATATGCCTAAATAGGCTGGTCATGTGAGCTGCTTTGATCATTGGCATCTTTGAAGCTCTCACATCCTGTCACCAGGTGGTTAGAGCTGTTACTGGGTATGCGAGCCCTGGAGTCCATTTGCTTTTCTTGTGTGGATTTAGCTGAGGTGTCCAGGTCGTCGGTCACTGAGTGTGTGGTGCAGGTTCTCACTTACAGTCCTAGGTGGGTAGGGCTACGTAGGGGTGATTGGAGTAAGCACAGGTATCTGGCTGCAGTAGGGGGTTATGTGCTGAGCAAGGTAGGGGGCTGATGGCTGCCCCTGGATGCCTGGGTTGAAGGTGTGTCTGTGTTTCCTAGAGCGCATAGCAGGGTGGGTTTTGCAGCTGGACTTTGGGCATCCAGTGCTATTGACAGTGAGGACTGGGAGGCACCACTTATTCTTGGACCCTTGTTGTGGGTGGCTAGGTGGAGTGGGTGGAGCCACCAGTCCTCAGGGCCCTGATATGGGTAGGTGAGGACCCTGCTTAATGGGCTGAGCAGTGTCAAATATCACGAATCTACCAAGCCCCCTTAGCTGTTGCAGCTGAAAATAGGCTCCAGATATGTACTGTGTTGTACTGTGCTAATGAGGGCCTACACTGTTGACATGGGTCCACACAGGTCTAGGCAGGGGCGAAAGGCATTTAAAGTCTGTGGACTTCTTATGCCTGTACCTAGGTAAAGGGGCTGTGTGTGCCCTGAGTTCCTGGATTAGGGGAGCTGGCAGATTATTTTTTCCTGTTAATTTGTTCCCTCTCCAAAGCTGGGAGAATGGCTCAGGGTGCAAGACGGGTTCTACTTGCGGCCCAGGGGGTGCAGCAGTCGCTGAAGCTGGTCCGGTACTGGAGCAGAGTGGGGAGCGGATGTGTAAATAGGACAGAGGTACTTCCCAGGGGGCGAAGGATTTTTTTGATCCTGCGGGGTAGGTTAGACACTTGCATTTAACTTTTGCAGATTTAGCACCACTTCTCTCTGGTTCTGGAGGCTTGAGCAGACTCTCTGCTGCTTGGTTTCTTCCAATGTGGAAAACTCATCCCGAATGCTACTGCTTGCCTCAGCCTGTGCATGCCGGCCGATCCAGCCTGTGGAGTGCCAGCCAGGTCAGGTCTGGCAAATGGTCACTGCTTCTAAACTGTCTCTCCCTCCTGCTGCCACTCACTTCGACTCCTCAACTTTATCTTTGATTTTCAGGGCTCCGAGATTGTCATATATAATGGATTCACTTGTTTTTTTCGGGTCTTTGTTGTAAGAGGGACCACAGGAAGCATCTGACTGCTCTGCCATCTTGCCCCTCACCCCCGCCATCTTGGGCCTGCCTCTCCTTTTCTTATAAAGATACCAGTCATATTGGATTACAGCCCACCCTAATATGGTGTGACCTGATCTTAACTTGATTACATCTGCAAAGACCCTATTTTCAAATAAGGTCAAATTCACAGATACTGTGGGGTTAGGGCTTCAATATAACTTATTTGGTGGGGGGACACAGTTCAACATTCTCACATTCTAATATCTTGATTTTGACTTTGATCCTCCTCATTTTAATGACTATCTTCTGTATATAAATATGAACTCCTGTAATTGTAATACATTTCTTCTCTTGCCTAGTTATTTGGAAATTATTTTTCAGATTAAATATAGCTTATAATTAACATTTTATTTATTTCAAAAATGTTTAGGCAGTATTTAAACAAAAATCGTCATAGCTTTTACCCTTCCCCTTAAATTTTGCTGAGATTTTTCTGGGCCCAGTTATTTCTAGGCATTGAACACAAGATGAACATATGGGATACTCATGTATCTTTAGTGTCAAAATAAATTATTTTCTTTAGGTACAGAATAAACCTCATGTGGTACGATTTCTTTCATGGGGAAGTCTCTTAGATCCAGACCTGAACTTGATACCAGCTATGCAAATAAAAGCCTTGCTAAGAAAAATCAAGTTGACATTTTGAACTATCTAAAAGAAAAATAGTTTTTAGGAATTTTAAAACACTTGTTAAATGACAAGCTGTATATGTATCTTTTTGTTCTGTCTTTAAACTGCAAGTAGTCAGTCTGTTATAGTGACACTTAAAGGGAACGGTGGTGGTAGTGGTGGTGGCGCCATCTATCATGATTCCCTTGCTAGTCCATTTTATATGTGTATTTCTTTAGATGAAGATTTATAGAAAACATTGGTTTCTCATTAAACGATTAATACACATATTGTTTTGTTGCATGGGTTGCCAACCCAGCAACTTGTCAACATTCTCTCCACCTTGACCTTGGGTTCCCCATTTCCATTCATCCAGCTTCCCTGTCCTTTCCTGCCTTCTCGTCCTTGCTCTTGGGCTGGTGTGCCAATTTAGTCTCGTATATATGTTGAGCTACGTGTATTGTTTGTTTTATGGGCCTGTCTAATCATTGACTGAAGGGTGAACCTCAGGCGTGACTTCAGTACTCAGTGAAAAAGGTGTCTGGGGGCCATACTCCCAGGGTTTCTCCAGTCTGTGTCAGATCATTCAGTCTGGTCTTTTTTTTTTTTAAATTGTACTTTAGATGAAGGTTTGTAGGGAAAACTAGCTAACTAGCTTCTCATTAAACAATAGGCATATTATTTTGTGACATTGGTTGCCAACCCCATGACATGTCAACGCTCTCCCCTTCTCAACCTTCGGTTCCCCATTACCAGCTTTCCTGTCTTCTCCTGCTTTCTTGTCCTTGCCCCTGGGCTGGTGTGCCCGTTTAGTCTAGTTTTATTTTATGGGCCTGTCTAATCTTTGGCTGAAGGATGAACCTCAAGAAAGACTTCATTACTAAGGTAAAAGGATTTCCAGGTGCCATACTCTCGGGGTTTCCCCAGTCTTTGTCAGACCAGTAAGTCTACTCTTTTTCTTTTCTTTGAGTTAGAATTTTGTTCTACGTTTTTCTCCAGCTCTCTAGGACCCTTTCTTGTGATCCCTGTCAGAGCAGTTGGTGGTGGTAGCTGGGTACCATCTAGTTGTGCTGGACTCGGTCTGGTGGAGGCTGTGGTAGATGTGGTCCATTAGTCCTTTAGACTAATATTTCCCTTGTGTCTTTGGTTTTCTTCATTCTCCCTTGCTCCAGTCGGGGTGGGACCAGTGGAGTATCTTAGATGGCTGCTCACAAGCGTTTAAGACCCTAGACGCTACTCACCAAAGTAGGATGTAGGAGGTTTTCTTTATAAACTATGTTATGCCAATTGAGCTAGATGTCCTCCGAGACCATGGTCCCCAGCCCTCAACCTAGTAATTCGGTCCCTCAGGGATTTTGGATATGTCTATGAAGCTTCCATGACCTTGCCTTGGTCAAGTTGTGCTGACTTCCCCAGTGTTGTGTACTGTCTTACCCTTGATGTTGTTGGTTCTCTAACCAAAGGACTCTAGTAATTCTAGAAAGTTTGGTTTGGTTTTTACATATTCCCTTAATTTCTGTTTATCTGGAAATGTCCTAATTTCGCCGTCATATTTGAGCAAGAGTTTTGCAGGATATATTATTCTCATTTGGCTATTTTTTTCTATCAAGGTTTTATATATATCATCCCATTGCTCTCTTGTCTGCATGGATTCTGCTGAGTAATCAGAGTTTAGTCTTATTGCTTTTCCTTTATGTGACTTTTTGTTCTTCTCAAGCTATTCTCAGGATTCTTTCTTTGTCTTTGGTTATGGCTAATGTGATTATGATATGTCCTGGTGCCTTGGTTTTCAGGTCTGTCTTGTATGGGGTTCCTTCAGCTTCTTGGATGGTCAGCTTTTCATATTTCGTGATATTAGGGAAGTTTTCTGTTAGTAAATCTTCAACAATCCTGTGTTTTCCATTTTCTCCCCCTCTTCTGGAACTCTGATCACACGCAGATTATTGCTTTTGGTTGTATCCCACATCATTCTCAGGTTTTCTTCATTTTCCTCAAAGTGATATCCAAGGATTTGTCTTCAATTTTGCTGATTCTGTTTTCTGTTGTTTCCGATTTGCACAGTCTGTCTCTGAAGTCTGTTGTTTATCTTTTAGATTTCTAATTGCTGTATTTATATGATTTCTAATTGTTTGTTTTTTTGTGACATTTCGTTCCTGTATTATTTTCCTGAATTCTTCCATTGCTTTGTCTGTGTTTTCCCTGATTTTGTCTATTTTTTCCTTATTTTTGTCTGTGTTTTCCTTCACCTCTTTCTTAATCTCTTGGAAAAACCAAAAAACCAAACCCGTTGCCGGCGAGTCGATTCCCACTTGTAGCAACCCTATAGGACAGAGTAGAACTGCCCTATAGTGTTTCCAAGGAGTGCCTGGTGGATTTGAACTGCTAACCTTTAGGTTAGCAGCCGTAGCACTTAACCACTATTCCATCAGGGTTTCCTTGGAGAGGGCTGAATATTAGACTTTAGAATTCTCTATCAGGTAGCCCCATGCCTCTTCCTTCACTGGAGGGACTTCTGGTGTTTTATTTTGGTCACTTTCTTGAACCACCCTGTCCTGTTTTTTTTTTTTAAATATGTTTTGATCTTGTCTACTGTCTCTGGGACATTCAGAATTATTTTCTTCGCTTATTGATTACAGACTTGTTTGCTTTGTTCTGTTCTTTGTTTGGTTATGTCTAGGCAGGTGGGCTGGGCATGCTTTGTTGTTTGCTTGTTTGTGGGCACGATACTTCTCACCACCTTGTCCAAGTGGGCAGAACCAGTTGCTCAGCTATGGTGCAGCAGGGCAGGTCCAGTGGGCGGCGGGGGCGGGGGGATGGGGTGGATCATCGGCAGCAAGAGCTGGGGTCAACAGGGCAAGGGTGGGGGTCTAAGCCGTTGCTGCTCAGGGCACAGTGCTCAGTGCAGATAGGAGGGAAGGGGAGGATGTTATGTGCGGAAGTATGTGGGTGAACGAAAGAAGAGAGAGAAACGGAAGGTGAAAAAGGAGAAAATAAAAAAAGAAGGAAAAAAGAAAAAATGAAAGAAAAAAGAAAATGAAGGAAAAAAGATAAAAAAAAAGTAAATAAAATGGCAGCACAGTAGGGTTTGGCAGGTAGTGGTGAGACAGACCTGGAGAGGCCGTGTGCTGGTGGCCCTCTAGCCAAGCGATGCAGCTTGGCCTGTTGAAAAGGGTTGTGGGTGGCACACGGGGCTAGGCTGGTGAGGGAAAGGAGAGAAGTTAAAGGGAGAAGAAACAAACAAACCAAGAAAACAAAAACAACCCTAAAAAAAATAAATGGGATGCTGAGGGAGCTGGCCTTTAGGGGCAGGGTGGAATTGGGATGACAGCCAGCTGATGTCTCTCAATGCTCAGCGCATCATGGCCCATCAGGAATGGGCGGAGACAGCACAGGGCCTATATATACACATATATATACATACGTACATATATACATATATATATACATGTGTATATATATATATATATATATATGACACTGAGGGAACCAGCCTGTGGGGGTGGTGCAGACCCAGGAGGCGGTGTGCCAGAGATGCAGCACAGCCTGTCACACGGGGCTAGGTGGGTGAGAGAAAGGAAAGGAAGGAAGGAAGGGATAGAGAAAGAACAAACAACAACAGAAAAGAAAATAAAACAAAAAGGTGGCGTTGAAGGAGCTGGTTGGTGACAGCAGTTCATGCCTGGGATGGTCATGTGCCACTGAGTCTCTAGCTGAGTGGAAAGGAAGGAAGGGAGAGAGAAGAAACAAAAAAAGTTAATAACAAGAGCAAAAAAAAAAAAAAAGTCCTGAAGGAGCCAGCTGGTGGGGGCAGTGAGCTCGTCTCTCTGGCCACGTGACTGTGGCTGGCTGAAAAGCAGTGGAGGCCACGTAGAGGGAAGAAGGATGGGATAACGTGTATCACTGGTTACTGAGTGCTCTGTGTCCTGTTGGGAGCTCTGTGAAGTTGCCTTCCTGTGTACTTCTGTGTGCATTCCTTGGTGGCTGTAGTCCAAGATGGCAAATCCGTGCCGCATTAGCTGGTAGGGGGCCTCCACTCTGTTCTCTGTCAGTTTCTTATTCCATTCGATGCTTGATCAAGCTCTTTATCCCTTCATTTGATGCGTAGTGTTCCAGGATTGACATTTGTATGTTTTACTTAGTTTTTCGGGTCTTTGTTGCAGAGGGGACGGCATGATGCTTCTGTTGGTAGTGCCATGTTGCTGTAAAACTATACTCTTGCCATTTTCCCCTGTCTTTGTCCCCAGATAATTGGAATATGTTTGATGGAGAAAAGATCGAGTATACTGTTTTACAATAAAAGAAATTCTCTTGATTCAGTTTTCTTCTTTTTTGAGTATTTATGGTGCTTTGTGTCAATCAGTTATTGATACAATAATGTGGAGTAACAATCAACCACAGAATCTCAGTAAATATTCTCACTCACCTTCAGTGGGTTGTTGGGTGACTCCCCTTCTAGCTGTGTGTCTGTGTACTGTCTGGGGTGATTGTGATCCATCTGTCTCATTCTGGGGCCCAGGTTGGAGGAATAGCAGCTACCTGGATTATGTTCTCATAGTGATGGCAGAAGCACGAGGGGTAAAGCCTAGCTCTGCAGCACATTTCAAGACTCTGTTTGTGTCACTTCCACTAACATCCCATTGGTCTAAGCAAGTAGCATGGCTGAGCCAAAACCAAGGGAAATGGGAGTATCCTTTGTTCTCCATGAATGAGCCCTTGGTAAGGCTGTGGTTGTGTAATGCTAGTGTTCTGGAAACTAAAGAATGGGGACCAATAATTCAGTCTAATACAGTGTTTAACTCCTGCCAAGCCAGTATAGAGTTAGCTACTTTCTGGGGGTTTTAGTGGTCTCCAGGCCTCATTTTCTCTGTTGCCAAAGGAAATCTACCAGTGCTTCTTTGTTGAATGGATCAGAGTCTGCAGGATATTTACACAATAACCAAACTCTCTCTCTCTATGCTTAGAAGAATTAGAAATGGGAGAACTTAGAGATATTTTGAATAAATCTTTTCTCCTTCCCCTTTTTATGAAGGTAATGTTTGCATCAAAGAGCCCTGATGGTGCAGTGGTTAAGCACTTGGCTGCTAACCAAAAGGTTGGCAGTTCAAACCTATTCCCTGTTCCATGGAAGAAAGATTTGCCTTTCTGCTTCTGTAAAGATTATAGCCTTGGAAACGCTATGGGGCAGTTCTGCTGCATCTTACAGGGTTGCCATGAGTTGGAATCAACTCCACAGCAATGGGTTTTAATGTTTGCATATTACAGTATTCTGGTTATTAGGACAAATTTCTTATAAGTATACTCTAAATGGAGATGATGTCTTTGCATATTCAGAACTAATATAAATGCTTTTTTTTGTTTTTAGAAGTTTCAATTTTTTTTTAAATCAGGTTAGTTTTACTTTAATTAGTTGAAATCATTGGTTTTAGGTTTAATACACAAAATTCTTAAAAGAGGGTGAAAATTTTCTGGTTTAATCTTATATTTTAAACTTATAAGAATAGGTATAACATTTTCTACCTCTTTAATTTCCATCCATAATGACTTGTGAATGATCTATTAGTTTTATTTTTTTATGTAATTAATTTTGTTGTTGTTAAGAGCATACGCAGCAAAACATACACCAATTCATCAGTTCTACATGTATAATTCAGTGACACTGATTTACATTCTTGGAGTTGTGGAACCATTGTCACCCACCTTTTCTTAAAAGAGCATAGTGTTCAAGGCAGGCATTCTTTACTAGTTAAGCTAAGCTTTTGTTTGATTTTAAGAAGACTTAAGGGAATATTTTTGGTTTAAGGTTTAAAGATTATCTAGGGGAATAGTTTCAGGGGTTCATCCAACTACGTGGTTCCAGAAAGTCTGGATTCAATGAAAATTTAATATTCTGTTCTGCATTTTATCCCTTTTGATCAGGATTCTTCTATAGAATCTTCATTCAAACTGTTCAATAGTGGTAGCTGGGCACCATCCGGTTCTTCTAGTCTCATGGCAGAGGAGGCAGTTGTTCATGAAGGCAATTAGCCATACATTCCATTTCCTCCTCTGCAAAGGGTGCTGATGGAATTTTGATGGGCTTTGCATTGAATTTATAAATCGCTTTGGGTAGTACTGACAGCTTAACTATATCACACCTTCGGTTGCAGCAATACATTGACAGGGAATTGCCAGAAATTCAAGCTGGATTCAGAAGAGGATGTGGAACAAGGGGTATCATTGCTGATGTCAGATGGATCTTGGCCAAAAGCAGAGAGTACCAGAAAGATGTTTACCTGTGTTTTATTGAATATGCAAAGGCATTCGACCATGTGGATCGCAACAAATTACGGCTAACATTGCAAAGAATGGAAATTCCAGAATACTTAATTGTGCTTGTAAGGAACCTGTACTTAGACCAAGAGGCAGTCATTTGAACAGAACAAGGGAATAGTGCATGGTTTCAAGTCAAGAAGGGTGTGTGTCAGGGTTGTATCCTTTCACCATACTTGTTCATTCCGCATGCTGAACAAATAATTCAAGAAACTAGACTATATGAAGAAGAACGAGGCATCAAGATTGGAAAAGACTCATTAACAACCTGCAATAGGCAGATGGTACAACCTTGCTTGCTAAAAGTGAAGTGGACTTGAAGCACTTACTGATGAACATCAAAGACCACAGCCTTCAGTACACCTCAACATAAAGTAAACAAAAGTCCTCACAACTAGACCAATAAAAAACATCATGGTAAACAGAGAAAATATTGAAGCTGTAAAGGATTTCATTTTACTTGGATCCATAATCAACACGCATGGAAGCAACAGTCAAGAAATTAAATGATGCATTGCATTGGGCAAATCTGCTGCAAAATATTTCTTTGAAGTGTTAAAAAAGCAGTGATGTCACTTTAAAGACTAAGGTGCCATAGTGTTTTTAGTCTCGTGTGCATGTGAAAGCTGGACAATGAATAAGGAAGACTGAAGAAGAATAAATGCTGTGATGGTTAAGCTTGTATGTCAACTTGCCTGGGCCATGATTCTAGTGTTTTGGCAATTATATAATGTTGTGATTACTTCCCTATTGAAATTTGATATGTGATCACCCCCACAAGGGAATCTGCTGAGTGGTACTGGTGGGGGTGGGGCCTGTGGTGGCTTATCGCCCCCTCGGCCTTCATCTGTCCACCTTCCACCACCTATTTCCGTCTTGCTCACCTTACCAAGATTTTTGGCTTTTTCTGGATCCAGCAGCTGCCTCTTGTCTGACCTCTGGCTCTTGGAACTTGAGCTAGCAGCATCTTGGGATTTGTGGATCTTCACAGCCTGTGAGTGAGAGTCCTGCTCCGCAACCTGCTGATCTTGGGTTCGCCAGCTCCTGCAGCTACGTGAATCAGAAGAAAGTTTGTGGTCTTGCCTGCCAACCTTGGGATTCCTCAACCTTCACAGCCTGTGAGCGGGGGCCCTGCTTTCCAACCTGATGATCTTGGGCTCACCAGCTTCAGTGACTCTGTGAGTTGGGAAGAGCCTCTGTCCTGATCCACAGACTTGGGACGTTCCAACTTCTGTAATGGCATGAGCTGTTTCCTTGGTATAAATCTCTCTCTAGATATATTTATACAGTTAACTGGTTTTGCTTCTCTTGAGGACCCAGCCTAAGACAGATGCGTTTGAATTACAATGTTGGTGAAGAATATTGAATATACCATGGACTGTCAGAAGAATGAACAAATCTGTCTTGGAAGAAGTATAGGTAGAATGCTCATTAGAAGCGAGGATGGCAAGACTTTATCTCACATACTTTGGACACGTTATCAGGAGGGACAAGTGCCTGCAGAAAGACATCATGCTTGGTAAAGTAGAGGACCAGTGAAAAAGAGGAAGATCCTCGACGAGATGGATTGACACAGTAGCTGCAACAATGGGCTCGGGCATAACAATGGTTGTGAGGATGGCACAGGACCCACCAGAGTTTCGTTCCATTGTACATAGGGTTGCTATGAGTCAGAACTGACTTGACGGCACCTAATGACAACAGTCCATCAGCATGGCATGTCATTCTATTTATTTAGTTCTTTAATTTGTTTCAGTGTTTTTTTTCTGTGTACAAGTTTTTCACCTTCCTGGTTAAATTTATCCTTAGGTACCTTATTCTTTTAGATTTCATTGTAAATCATAATGTTTCCTTTATTTCCTTTTCTGTTTGCTCATTGCTGATGTATAGAAACCCGACTGAGTTTTGTGTGTTGACCCTGTACCCTGCCACTTTGCTGAATTTATGTATTAGTTCTAATACCTTTTTTTGTGGAACCTTTGGGATTTTCTATGCATAGGGTCATGTCATCTGGGAAGGGGATAGTTTTGCTTCCGCCTTCCTGATTTGGATGCCTTTTATTTATTTGCTGTAGCCTAATTGCTCTGGCTAGGACTTCCAGAACAAAGTTGAATAGCAGTGGTGAAAGTGAGCATCCCTCTTTTGTTCCTTATCTTAATGTCTGTCCGTTAGTTTTTAATCCAGTCCTGCAAATGGGTAGGTGCTCACACATCTTTGCACTGGCTAAAAAATATCAAATTTAAGTCTTCAGAAAGGAGGTAGGTATTTTTATTGCTTCATGATGTTGCTTATATTTATGGTAAGGGGATAGTATAATACCAGCATGTTCACTTGATTGATTTTATATCTTGGGTTATTTGAGGATTTGAAGGCACCTGATAGTAGCATTGTGGTACAATCCTTTATCAGTTGTTCTGTAAGGCGAAAATTTGTCCTGATAGTTTGAAGTTATTTGTGTACCTGGTTTGAGTTATACCTTTTTTCCTCCTCTACAGCGCCCTTCCTTTGTCATCCCAATCTGTGGATACGCTATGGTGCCGTGGGATTTATTACAGTGGTAGCTGATAAGATAAGCACAGCTGATGTCTACTGCAAACTGATGCCTTACCTTGACCCATATATTACCCAGCCAATAATACAGGTATACGTATTCCAGCTTGGAATCCATCCTCCCTCCAAGCTGTGTTCCTTTCAAAAACTGTTCAGAAAGGCCTTGTTTAAAATTTTAAAGATTGATAGTGTGCTACAGCATTTTCATACTTCTTTCACGCTAGTTAATGTTAGTGGATCAAGCACTTTGGAAGGTGAGAAAAGTTCCGGAGAATGTATGCTATGTACGTCATGGTATGCATACTGTAGCATTCAGTCGTTCATACTTAGGTGTGATACTCTAAAGCATCTGCTGTTAAAGTCAAATGTAATCTATCAAAAATGAATACTGAGGGACCCTTGCTGTCGCTGTAGAAGGTATAACTGCTTTCAGCCAAAGTTAGCATTTATAATACATTAGAAAAAGCTTTTTCATATGTTTGTTGTTTGCACCAGCTGGTGCTGGTTTAATTTTTTTTTTTTTTTTTAAATCTAACGAACCCCTCTACCTCTCAGCAGTTTAGAACTTGATGATACACTTTGGGTCTTTGATTTATACAAGGCAAAAATTATTTATCCAGCTCGTAAGTGTTTACACTATCAAAATAGATATTTAAATTGAATGGAATGTTGAAGGATGATTCTGGTGGTTAAACACCCTGAAGATGTCTTATTTTTACACAAGCTCTGTTTCCCACTTGGAAACCTGTATGCCTTTGTGGCTTTCTCCTACTTTTATATCCCAGCATGTTTTCCCTTTCGTTAGAAAGAACAGCCTGGATACCCTGTGGAAACTAGAAATCTTGGGTGTGCTGTCAGTCCTTACTTTTTCCCTTAGATTTATCCATTTCTGGGGATGATCTGTTTCAGAGTTTGTAAAATTATTGATTTTTAAACTCTAAGAACAATTTATATACACATGAAAGATGGATAATATTACCAGAAAATAAGCTTTTGTCTTTTTGAAGTGTATTTCAGCTTTCCTGAAGTAAGGTTTAAAGGTGCATACTACTTCTGACTAGTTATTCTATTTATAAGTTTATTTATTAAACTTTATAACACAATGTGGAGAAAGCATTGCGGGATTTAAAAATTGGATTCATTTGTAATAACTTTTTTAGTGGTGGTTTACTATAATAAATCTGACATACGTGTGGTTTGTTACAATCTGCATTGAGGACTCTGTTTTCTCAGACTTTTTTTTTCTTTTATCATTGTTTTATATTTTGAAAGGCCAGGATCAGGAGTTGAGAGACTAATTGTCCATTTGCTTCCTAATCTTACCTCTGCAGTTTGATTGGACAGAGGATACCCTTTTATATTGAAAGGTTTTGTATTTATCAAAAAGATACAGGTCTTCACTGGCCAACTCGCCAGTATTTAAATATACCTGAAGAAAGTCCACTTAATTACTGTTAGTGCTTGTTCTTTTTACTATATATGCATTGACAAGGAAAATATTCTTGAGCATAATAAAAGAAGGATGTTATGAACTCCATGGGTAGAGTAATGTTTTTTAGAAGTAGTTGAACTTACTGAGAAAACTTGGTGACTGCGGGGAAGACCTGTGGTTATTGAGCATCTTTTCTGGACCAGTACCTATTGGCTGTTAGACCTGTGAACTGCAGGTGCTTTTCAATCTGGGAAGTCGTCTGCCATATTGAGATCTAGAAGAGGCTGTTTTTCATCTTCTAAAAATTTCTAGCCTGGGTATTTATTATTAGTTTTCTGGTATGGCAGGCACAGATGTGTACTCTGATGCTAACATTGAGGAGTAAGAAATGGCTTAGCCCTTTAAAATTCAATAGTATTCTTCTTTCTTCTACACAAAAATTGCAGATGTTGATAGCCACCATTTTAGAAATAATACCCTATGTTAATTTTACACAGGTTGTACTTACTGAATTTGAAGATTACAATATTTTGTATCTTTGGCTGATTGTTTTTATTTTTCTAACATAGATTGAAAGAAAACTCGTTCTACTCAGTGTTCTAAAAGAGCCAGTAAGTCGTTCTATATTCGATTATGCTTTGAGGTCTAAAGATATTACTAGCTTGTTCAGACATCTTCATATGCGTCAGAAGAAACGAAATGGGTCTCTCTTTGACTGCCCTCCACCCGAGGATCCTGCCATAGCACAGCTTCTGAAGAAATTGCTCTCTCAGGTTGTATTACCTTTCTGAAATCTTATATTTAAATGCAAATTTCATAAAAATATTGAAGCCTCCATCTAGCTATTAAAAATGTTTTTGGTTAACTAGGTTGTATCATAACAGATGAGTGAGTAAATCTGGCAGACATGCATTTACTCTAGTACCTAGGAGATAGTGGGATGATGAGGCGGCATCGAGCTGAGCTAAATAAGGAATCATGGAGACCTGCCAAGCCTCTTTGGTGATTACTAGCTATATAAATGAGGGAAAGGCAGTAGATATAACCTTTCAACACAACATTTATAGAGTGCTCACTACTTGCAAACAGCTGAAATAAGTGGGAATTATAAATACATCTTAGGTTGGATAAACCAGCAGTTTACTGCTGTATCTTAAAGGCTTATGAATTTTGATGAATTAACAAGTATTGTTAGAACCTAGGAGGTAATCTTTGTATTATACTTGGTATTGGTAAGGCTTTTTTAGAAATATTGAGCTTAATTTCAGTATTCTGCTTTAAGAGGGTTGTGTGAAACCTAGAGAGGTCAAGATAGGAATAAAAATGGTTAGAAATAAAGTTTCTGAATAAATGCGCCATGTGTCATAAGGCAAACACTGAGGGACAGTCTTAATGATTGTCTTTAAGTCTGCCTACGGTGTTTGTAAAGAGAGGACTTGGCAGTTGTCTTACGTCCAAGGAGGAAAGAAGGTGAGAAATACCTTCAGGTGCAGACAGAGAATTTTCTCAGTTTGGGATATAAATCCTTTCGTGTATTGCCCTTGCCACTGAGCATCTCCTGGGTACTGGGATCCAATGCTGTGGTGCCCAGATGTTGGTTTGGGTGATTGAACTTTGGGACAGCCTTCTGTGGGAGGCTGGTCGATAACTATTTTTATTGTTTTGGCTCTGGATTTGCCGGGAGGCTGGGCTGCCTCTGAATATCCCTTCCAGGCCAGTGGTTCTGTTTCTTGTATTCTAGAAAACTTAATTTGATGTGACTTCAGTTGCCCAGGAGCTTTTTCTCTGGGTTTTACTTTAACCTTGGCTCATAAATTGTATCTATTTTCTATTTTAGAGAGCCACAGAAAATTGGATATTGAGTCGCATCTTTCTAGTTTTTCCCCCTGAATAAGTGATCCTTAAAAAAATTTTTTTAGAATGCAATAAAAACTACCTCAGTCTATTTTGGTGAAAATATACATGGTCATACACCATTTCAGTAATATCTGCATATATAATTCAGTGACATTGATTACAGTCTCCAAGTTGTGCAGACATTCTCACCATTCTTCTCTGAATTGTTCTACCACCAAGGTACATGTATGTGTGTATTTTCACCAAAAAAAAAAAAAAAAAAAGTGGAAATAAAAAGGAAACAAAAAAAAAACCAATTACCCCAATCTCAATGCTTCTTCTGGCTTGACTAGCCTGTGATTCTTTGGTATTTCTTTTCCTTCTGAATTTAATTTAAATTAAATATATTAAATTAAAAGCTTGTATACTTTAGCCCCTCAAACAACAAATCCATTGCTGTTGAGGTGATTCGACTCATAGCGACACTGTAGGACAGACTAGAACTGCCCCAGAGGATCTCCAAAGAGCGGCTGGTGGATTCGATCTACCAACCTTTTGGTTAGCAGCCGAGCTTTTAACCACTTTGCCACCGGGGCTCCACTTTAGTCCCTAGTCTCTGTTTTCTATCTTGCTGTGGTTTAACTTCTACTACTGCCCTGGGTGAAGGGAGGGAGAGGGAAGCAGCCGTTCCCTCAGCCTTTCTACTTTCTGCTTCCCACTGTTCTTCTCCCAGGCCCTGCCCCACTGTTGCGTCTTCAGTGCCAGCCACCATTACTGGATGCCATGATGAAGTCGCTGAAGCTGGCTGACTCACAGTCCTCTGAGATGTCAGTGCTTGTTGTATTTGTTTGTCATTTATTCCTTCACTTGTCTGAGTGGAAAAAAGAGGAGCAAGTAATCCCCTATTTATGTTGTTTCTGGTGATAATAGCTTTAGGAGACTCATAAAGGTTAGGAGACTACCTACACTCTGTTTCAAGAGGATAGGCACTGCTAGTACAAGGGAGAGTAGGTCAGATATCTGAGGTCCTTAGAAGAAATAACAACCGAACAACGCCAGGTTCCATTTTTTGAGTACCTGCTGTGAGTGTGCCACTGCATTGTAGTTGGTGCTCTCCATAATTTGTGACTGCCCTTAAAACAAGCCTGAACAACAGATGTTACCCCCATTTCGTAGGTAAGAGAACTGAAAATAAAGAGGGCTAACTTGCCTATTATGCTCACACAGTTCAGGAAATTTCAAGGCTAGAATTTGAACCTAAGGCTGTCTAACTCCAAAGCCTACACTCTACATCATGCCGTGTCACCTCTCAAAAGACAAATGAGGGACAGGGAACTAAGACTGAGAAGCTTACTTGGGTTTTATTCGAATTTATGAAGCAGCTCATCTCCAAATCCTTGGAGACCTTTTCTCTGCCTTCACTTCTTTCTGGTCCCTGTATGGCCTGAGTTTCTAGGGATTACTAGCAGGGCATAGAGCTAGGGGAGGCGTTGGAGCAGGGAATTGAGTCCTCTTTTCTACCATCAGGGGTATAGAGGGAAGAGACATGTCTTTAGTCTTAGTAAGTAGGAATTCGAAACATTCCTACAGAATTTTTATACTTGAGGTTCTGCAGTGCTCTTTTGTATAAGACTATACTTGACATTACATCACGGATAGAATAGGTCTTTCTAGACCAACTTCACATCGTTTCTATGGGGAAATATGTTCAAAGTTCTAGATAATAGACTTAGAATACACTTTGGGAACATTACTCAGATGGGAGTTGGGATCTGCTTGTACTCCAGATTTTCAGTAGGACTTACCATCTGGAGGTGACACATGGCAGGGCTGTTTTAGATAGATCTCATCTACAAGAGCTCCCTGTTTTATTTGTATCCATTTAATCGGTGCTAATGCAGAATACAAAATTATTTCACTCTGTATCTTAAAAAACTGATGAGGATTGACAGTTTTAACCTATTAGTAATTTTTATTTCAATAATTTTTGGCTGAGTAGTCTAGACACAGGTGTAACATTGAAAAGGCATAAGGAGATGTACAAGAAGATGTAAATTTTCCTTCAACCCCTGACCCCAGTCACCTGAGCTTCTTCCTAAGTCCAGATTAACTCAGGCAGGCTTCTCAGCCTTAGCTTCCTATTCCTTGTTTATTTTCTTTTGAGAGACAACATAGCGTGGTGTGGGGGTGTGGGCTTTGAAATTCTGTATTTAGTGGATGCTGGGCATTGTGACTTTTGTGTTGTTAGTTGCTGAATTCCTTTAGTCTTCAACTTGTGCTGTTGTACAGTTAAGTTACTTGGAATCAGCTTGATCCTTGTAAGCTTAGTTAGGACAGGTCCAGAGCAACCTTTAGTCTATGGCCAATTTAGCCCCATTACAAAGGACTTCCGAGACTGTGCATGGTGTCCTGTGTTTTAAGAGATCTTTCTACTCTGGCTGGTGGGAACATGAACTATTCCCAGCCCCATGTAAACTCCGAGAATTGTTTGGCCTACGGCTTTCTGGTTGCTCCTGGCCTTGGATAGTTTCTTCTTACACATATGTAGTTCAATACTTAGTCAAAGACCAGAGGGGTCCTTCTGTAGCTCTCTCTCTCTGTAGATCCCACCTTTCCAGTTCTCTGTCCCACAGATTTAGTCTTCTTGGTTTCCTTGAGGAAACCCTGGTGGCGTAGTGGTTAAGGGCTATGGCTGCTAACCTAAAGGTCAGCAGTTCGAATCCACCAGTTGCTCCTTGGAAACCCTATGGGGCAGTTCTACTCTGTCCTATAGGGTCTCTATGAGTCAGAATCAACTCAACAGCAATGGGTTTTTGGTTTGGTCTCCTTGAACTCTTGATCTTCTCTTCTGCTCAGCCCCATTGCCAAGGTTTGTTTGAGTTCCCACCCTTGTGCCATGGCCTGGAAACTCTTTACAGGGAGTATGCTGGGGACAGTTGTAGGACTCATCTTAGGTCTCACAGCCCTGCACTGCCTGTTGTCCAGTGCCTGAACAATGTTGTTGCATGTAGTTTGTCTGGTTTTATAGTTGTATGGAGTGGGAGGGGGAATCTGGTCCCTGTTACCCCATCATGGCCAGAAGCAGATGTCCTTGGGGTGTTAGTGGGCTTCTATCAGTATTGCACTTTCTTAGTTAGATTAAGTTAATAGTAAGTCTGGATCTCTGGTAGAGAGAGATCTCCAAGTTTGTTTTTGATTTTCAAGATTGTCTTGGCTACCTTTGCTCCTTTGCGTTTCTGTATACATTTTTAAATCAGTTTGTTACTTTCTACAAAAAAAAAAAAAAAAGTGGTATATTGATTGAGATTGCGTTGAACCTATGGGAAAGAATTGACGTCATAATACTGAGAATTCCAGTCCGTGAACATGGCATATGTCTTCATTTAATTAGGTCTTTTGAAATTTATCACAACAGTGTTTTATGGTTTATTTTGTAGAATTTTTGACACACCTTTTATTATGAGTATTTTAGGTATTTGCTTTTTTAATGCTATTGTAAACAGTGTATTTAAAATATTATTTTCTGTTTCTAGCTGGTATGTAGGAAAATTTTTTATATTGACCTTGTTTCCACCAACCTCACGAAACTTATTAATTCTAATAATTTGTGTATTTCTTTTCAGTTTGCACATTCCCAATCTTATCATGTGTGAATAGTAACAGTTTTGTTCATTTTTTACCAACCTGAATAGCTTTGTTTTATTTTATGGTCTTATTTTAGTGACTAAAATCTTCAGTATAGTGTTAAGTAGAATTGGTGATAGTGGCCATTCTTAGCTTGTTTCTCATATTGGGAAAACTCTCAGTATTACATCACTTAGTGTGATGTTTGTACAATCTTTTTATCAGATTAAGGAAATTCCCTTCTATTCTTGACTTGCTAACAAATGCTTTTTATCTACTGAGATCATTGCATGATTTTTCTCTTCGGTTAATGTGGTGGACTACATTGGTTTATTTTCAGATGCTAAACCAACCTTTTATTCCTGGATTTTTGGAATAAATACAATATTGTCATATTGTACTATCATTTTTATATATACTTGATTTAGTTCAGCCATTGCTGTCAAGTTGATTCTGACTCATAGCTACGCTATAAAAAAAAAAAAGAGTAAAACTGCCCCATAGGGTTTCCAAGGAGCGGCTGGTGGATTCAAACTACTGACCTTTTGGTTAGCAGCCTGAATTCTTAATCACTGTGCCGTCAGGGCTTTGGTTTATTGAATATTTTTTACATTTAGATTTATAATGAGCTTGTCCCGTAATTTTCCTTTCTTGTACCCTTGTCAGATTTTTTGTTTTGTTTTTGGTGCTGTATTCCTAACATTTTCTTTTTGTTGTGATATAAATCACAGACCATAAAATTCACTCTTTTAAAGTATACAATTTAGTAGTTTTTAATATATTCATAAAGTCATGCAACCATCACCACTATCTAATCCCAGAACATTTCCATCATTCCAGAAAGAAACCTTGTACCCGTTAGTAGTCATTCCCCATTTGTCCCTTCCCCAGTACCTGGCAGCCACTAATCTGCTTTCTGTCTCTATGGATTTGCCTATTCCAGGCATTTCATACAAATGGAATCACAAATATGTAGCCTTTGGTCTGGGTTCTTTGACACAGCATGGTGTTTTCAAGGCTTATCCATGTTGTAACACGTGTCAATACTTCATTCCCTTTTATGGTTATTACAGTGGCCCAATTTTTTGTGGACTAAAACATACAATAACAAAAAGAATATAACTCTTATTATAGCTATAAAATTGTCTGTGAATTTTAGGAGAAGTGAAAATAAAGAATCTCAGGCTAATATTGGGAAAAAATTCAGTCAAGGATCTCTGTTTGATTGTTGTACCTTAATGCAATTTTATTTCATTGTTTCTTAGGTTTCTAATTTCCTCGGATTTGCTTGTAATATATTATGCCTGTAATTGTGAATATTACTTTAAACTCTAGTGAGATTCTAGATTGGTGCCTTAAGGCAATCGCCATTTTGGTAAATGAGTGTTTTTTGTTCATTTGTGTAATAAAAACAGCACCAGAAGATTCTGTGAATGACTGGAAAGTAAAGCAGAAAATGTAGAACTGCACCATTTACCAGAATATTTAAGGTGCATATTGAATTAATTATTTAGTTATTTACTATTTATTGTGTCTCAGTTTCAAGTGTTCTAAGTGCCTTAACTCATTAAAATTTCACTGTGACCTTACATGATGGGTGCTGGCAATGATCCTCATTTTATAGAAGAATAAATGGAGGCATAGAGAAATTGGGTGACTTGCCCAGGGTCACACAGATAGTAAGTAATGGAGCTGGGATTTGAACCTAGGAAGTCTATCTCCAATCATACCATTACCCTAGAATGCTACTGGGTGTGTTGCTTACATTAAAGCTTAGCTGGCAGTCCTAATTGCCGAGATTTGTAGAATGTTTTATATATCACACAGTGCCTTTACATATGCCTCATTTAATATTCTTTTACACTCCTGGGAGCAAGGTTGAAGTAGGTACACTTTCTTTTGCTTAATTTTGTACTTTTGGAATTTTTGTTTAGATATTAAACATTTATTTACTTATCAGTTATGTGTTGAAGATCTGCTAGATTCAAGGTATACTGCGTTTTAAGTTCTTTGGAGATTTCAAAGATGAATTGTATGTGAATGCTGTCATTTAGAAAGAAGCTTAAGATATAAAAAAGTCAATTGTGATAACAAAGTAGAACATGCTCTAATCTAGTACCTGTTCTGGGAGGTCAGAAAAGTGAGATGTTACTCTGTATTGATACTTTCTTTTTATTTTGCCTTTGCTTGCTTCCTTTCTCCCTTCTGACTCTTGCAGTTTTAAATTGGATGGTTTCACCCTTCAGTTGCTGGTCATTCCAAGGCCAGTTGTTATTACTCGTGAAAATAACCTAAAATGTGTGGTTTTATTTGATTTTAGGGAATGACTGAGGAAGAGGAAGATAAACTTCTGGCACTGAAAGACTTCATGATGAAATCTAACAAAGCAAAGGCCAATATAGTGGACCAGAGCCATCTTCATGATAGTAGTCAGAAAGGTGTAATTGACCTGGCAGCCTTAGGCATAACTGGGAGACAAGTTGATCTTGTTAAAACCAAACAGGAACCAGATGACAAGCGGGGTTAGTATATGCATGCTTGTGTGTGTGTGTTAGCTGGTTTTGGCAAATTAATAAAATTAAAAGTCACATTTCCCAGATACAGAACTTGCAAATACAGTGACTCCATTACTTAGAGAGATTTTGGGGAAGAAAAGTGGGGAAGCTAACTAACAGTTAAGAGATTAAGTAACCTGCCAAAATCACAGCCAGTGTGTGTCAGAACCAGGAATTAAACCAAGGCTTGACTCCAGAGCCCTACTGTTACAGTAAAACCATGTTGCCTCTGTGGAGGTATGTGATCGAAGGTGAAATTCTGCCTTTTTAACCCTTTAAACATCAACCCAAGGCCAATGGTCTAGTTAAAATGAGATGAAGATTTCTAGTTTGTTATTAGTAGAAAAATGCCCAGTGAATTAAAAAATTATTTTGGTATTGACATTGAAATACAAAAGGGTAGAGACTAGAGAAGCTTAATTACTTAAAGAAGTCTTGAGATTTGGAACTGTCAGCTTTTGTGACATTGGCACTAACTGAATAAAGTTTTTATGATCTTGTGGGTTCTTCTTTTAATCTTTTTGCAGATGTACTCACAAATACTTGCCTTCAAAATTCCCTCTATTATAGTATCAGATTTTCAGGGTGACTAATGAATTATATTTAAAAGAATCCTCTGTCAAACTTTAGATAAAGTATTTGCAACTTAATTATTAGTGGTTTATATCATAATATATAAACCACTTAAAAATATATTTCAAACACTCATACATATTAATAAGAAAAGTGCAAGCACCCCAAAAGGAAAATGAGTGAAGGATTTGAATAGGCAACTTACAGAAATGTATATGTAAAAAAGGAAATCATTAAATAAGTGCAAACTAAAGCAGTGAGGTGCCATTTTCTGCCTGTATAATTAGCAAAGATCGATGATACCTAGTGATGGCAACCAAACCAAAACCCACTGCCACTGAGCCGATTCTGACTCATAGCGACCCCAGAGGGTTTCCGAGGTTGTAAATCTGGAAGCAGACTGCCACATCTTTCCCCCATGGAGCTGCTGGTGGTTTCGAACCCCTGACCTTTCGATTATCAGTCAATTGCTTTAACCACTGCACCACCAGGGCTCCTAGTGATGGCAAGGGTGTGGGAAAACAGGCATTTTCATACACTGCTGGTGAGAATATAAATTGAACATAATCTTTTTTTAGAAGGCAGTTTGACATTGTCTTTAGTTTAAAATGTCCTTATTCTTTGACTCACCATTATTAGTTCTGGAAATTTCCCCTAAGAAACACTGATAGGCACATGAAGAAGTATGTACAAGAATGTTCTCAGTCGTGTTAAAAAAAAAAAGAAAAGAAATCAAAATGTCCATTACTACTGGAATGGTTAAGTCAACGTTCTAGATGTTTATTTAAGAGGGAGAAAAAAAGCAAGTTGTAAAGTAGTGTGTACTCTATTTTTCAAAATAACATGATAGTATATATTAAGCTATATAGTTTTTGAGATTTAAAAAGTTGGGAGACTGTACATCAAGCTACTGGAATTATGGGGCAATTCATGTTATGTTTTGATAATGCTAGAATTCAGTGGTATTTAATATACTTTTTGTAATCGGACAAAGGTAAGAACAGAGTTTCACATCTGTCTGTAACTAGGAGCTAGCTTTATAGCAGTTGACCTTATTTTCTTCTATGTAACTGATACTGGAAATAGAGAGGTCATATTTAGCATTATGGTCAGTGACGTTTGCAAAGGTTTTTACTGTTGATTCTTCAGATAAAGTGAATACTTGAAAACAAGCCAGCCTTAGAAAACCAGGAAACAGGCCTTTCTAATTGAAAGCTCATCTTTTCCTTCTGCCTTAGAGGTGCAGCGAGAGCTAATTAGCTGATCTATAAGTATAAATAAGTTAGACATCCTAAGAAACAAATATGAAAGGAAATGAATTGCTGTCCCTCCCCCATCAAAAAAGAAAAAAAAAAAAGGCAATAAAGGCACATACTGGCTTTAGAGACTACCTTCAGATTAACTACTCTGAATATGTTTTCATAGCTAGAAAGCATGTAAAACAAGACTCAAATGTGAATGAAGAATGGAAAAGCATGTTTGGGTCACTGGAGCCACCGAACATCCCCCAGGCGCTACCTAAAGGGAGTGACCAGGAGGTGATTCAGACTGGGAAGCCGCCTCGCTCCGAGTCCTCTGCTGGCATTTGTGTCCCTTTGTCAACTTCTCCACAGGTACTGTGACCTAGGGAATACTCCTTATGCCTTTGAATTCCATTCTACTGCTTTGGATGTTTAAAGACTGTGTACTGTACTGGAAAAATCAATATGGTGCCTCGTCCTTTAGAGAGGGCACGTTTCTTGTTAAGACAGGTTTATCTTTCATTTTATAGCCAAGAGGAAATCTAGTTATTGAAATCACCCAAAAGGTCTCATTTTAGAATATTCACCAATCGACGGCACTGGGTACCAATAAAGTGATCTGAAATTGTAGGTTGAAGACATTATTGTGAACTGTGGTTGTAATGAGGCCACAGTAAACCTTTTAAGTCTTAGATTCTTTCTCTAATGTAACAGTTTTATCTGTAAAAATAACAATAATACCTCTGGAAAGAAAAGTCCCAAGCTTGCTATTTGTGGTAAGCGTTATGATGATTTCGATGAGTTTGAAAGAAGTTCTTGTAATTTAAGGTAATTCTTCCCTAGCCAGTCATATTTTAAATGAAAAATACTGAGCCAGACTGATAAGATAATTTCTTATTTTCATTTAAATGAATGAGTTTTTTTGTTTAATGTTATTGCTGTGCTGTTAATTTTTTAAAAATAGTGTAGAGAGGTTTGAAAATGTAACATTTGTGGTTTCACTTCACTTAATTTGGTTCCCGCTTAAGTCAGTGTATTTAAATGGATTTAATGATTGGTACATTAATAAGGACAAAAAGTTGATATAATGAATAGAGAGAACATGGGTACTTTTTTTCTTTAAACATACTTTGTTTATGACATAAATACATATCATTCTTTTTGTTTTCCAGGTTCCGGAAGTGACCAATGTCCAAAATAGAAAACCGACAATACAGGTTCTAAGTAGTACAGTTTTACCATCCACCTCCCAGATTCGGATCACAACTTGCAAGACTGAACTTCAGCAACTCATACAACAGAAGCGGGAGCAGTGCAATGCTGAGAGGATAGCTAAGCAGATGATGGAAAACGCTGAATGGGAGAGCAAACCACCACCACCTGGTAAAAGTGCCATTGATAGGTAGTTTTATTTCAGCCTAGGTGCCTAAGCGTGGGATCTAATGGAGGGAACAGATACTCAATTACCAGGCAAAGGAAATAAGGACAAAATCATCATTAGGAAGCCCAGAGGAAAGGGCAGAAGTGAGAAATCTTACTTACAGGGAATTTGGGTATCCTTATCTCTGGGGGCTGCTTATAGTGCCAGGTTTAGGCCAATCTGTGCCTCATTTCCCCAGTTATAGTGCCAGGCTTTACCTGCCTGCCTGGCGTCATGCTACTTTCTCAGTGAACGTGAGGGTTCTTGGAGGAAGCTCTTGCTTATAGTTTCTGAATGGTTTAACATATATATGTTAATATTCTTTAAAAAATGATGGAAAAATTTTAAAAGAAAACAAAATCAGCTATAATCTTACCACTCACCAATTAAGATTTTGGTGAAACATACCTGAGAAGTTTTAAAAATATTTGGAAATATTTCAGGTGAAAATGTGGCTTGACTACCTTAACAGACTTGCCCGGAATAATTGTGGCAGAGCCAGTATTTCATGTTAGGATTTGTGGAGCATTTTTAGTTTATTTTTGATGAATTCCTATATTTAGACTTTACTAATACAGATTTACCTGGAAAACTCTCTGAGAAGAAAAACACAGTGTACTTTTGTGTAGAGAAGAATCACATAAATGTCCATGGGCTTCAGATGTGGGCTTGGGAAAATGCTGGTGAAGGTTAATGATTTGAAGGTTTAGAAAATATTGTTATGTGGTAAAGGGTATTTCTAGTCACATAAATTTTCTTATCAAAATAAATATCCTGGAGTGTTTAAGGTGTTTCTGTGACATAAGTCAATATTGTTTACCAGCCCTGCTTTAGGAAAGAAAAAAAAAAATCACGAACTTTATATTTTATGATCAAATCTGTTGTTATAAGTGGCATTTTATGTATAGGTAGAATTATGTATTTTATTCAGTAATCACAGAAATAGTGGCAAATTTTGTGGTTTAAGAAATATGTAATGACTGTTGGACTCTTGATTTTTTTTCCTTCCACACTTGGGTGGTTCTGTGAAATAGATTTTCTCTAGAGGGAAGTGTTCAACCTAGCCTGGTAGATTATCTTGACTTCATGGCAGAGTGTTTTTGATCACTTCCAAATCCAGCATACCCGCCTTAGAAATCACATTCAGCTCTTCTTCCCACATATGGGAGCTAGGCAGCCAGAGGAAATGTTTGATTTTTTATCTCAAAATCAGCCAGGTTTGGCCATATTTTTGGTTTCATTTTTGTTTCTCGGTGAAAAGAAATCATCCTAAAATAACATTTTGTTGTCATTTAATTAGGCACAGTGCTGACTCCCAATACAGTATGATCTTTAGCATAGCATTAAATAGATCAATATAAAATATTATTAAATATTATACTTAATGCAACTTAAAACATTTTATTCTTTAAATATTGAGGATAGTTACATGCAGGGACCTGTTTTAGGTACTGTGAATGATTCAGAACGGATAAGACATGGTCTCTGGCCTCAGGGAATTTATAGTTTATTAGGGTAAGTTAATCATACACAGAAAGAGTACACATAATAAAATGTAGAAGCGTATGGTGCCCTGGTAGCACAGTGGTTAAGAGCTTGGCTGCTAACCAAAAGGTCAGCAGTTCGAATCCACTAGCCGCTTCTTGGAAGCCTTATGGGGGCAGTTCTGCTCTGTCCTGTAGGGTCCTTATGAGTTGGAATCGACTTGATGGCAATGAGTTTAGTTTATAGATGTCATAAAGGAAGTACTGGAAAGTCCTTTGACATTCTTAGGCTGTCATTTATAATACCATTTATACTAGCATGTTGATACCACAGAATAAATGATTATAGGTAGAGAAGGGTGTTTGGATGTTTATTATGGACTAGGGACAGTACTGACTCTTTATATACCTCATTTATCTATATAGTCACTCTTTGGGTTAAGTAATATCCCCCTTATTTTACATTTGAGGAAACTAAGCTTAGGGAATTTAATTAAGTGGCCCAAGGTCAAATGGTGGAGCTGAGCCTTTGAGACTTTGAAGCTCAGGCTGCCTAGCTAGAGACCATTCTCTGCATTACCTCATTCTACTGAGCCAGTATGCAGGGTTTTTAAGGGTAGCAAGCAACTGCTGTGCCTTCTCCTCAGCCCTCAGGAGAAGAGTCTGAAGTACAGTCTTTCTGAGGTTGTTTGTGTAACACTTGATTGCTATCTTGTATGTCTTACTCGCTAGATAATATCTGTCATGACCCAGCAGACTGTTCTGTATTGGCTAGCTACCCTTTAATTGCTTAGTTCTTCTGATTGTTCGCAAACTGGTATTGGTGATGGTGGCTGGGGACGTGGGGGAGGTTGTTTTTGTAGACTACAGTTTAAGACACACTACTTTGCCTTCTTTAGGGTGGCGCCCTAAGGGGTTACTAGTTGCACATCTTCATGAACACAAATCTGCTGTGAATCGAATTAGAGTTTCTGATGAACACTCACTCTTTGCAACATGTTCAAATGATGGCACAGTGAAAATCTGGAATAGTCAAAAGATGGAAGGGAAGACCACCACTACCAGGTAACATGCTCAGGAGGAAATCAATTCATTCATTTATTCAATCAACAAATGTTTATTGAATGTTTGTGACAGGTGCTGTTTTAGATGTCAAGGATACAACAGTGATGAATGGACAAAAATCCCTCTTGTATAGAGCTTACATTCTAGTGGGAGGTGACAGACAATAAGCAATATGACTAAGTAAAACATACAGTGTGTTAGGTGGTGAAAAAATGTTAGGGAGAAAAATAGAATCAGACGGGGGATAGGGACTGCAGTAGGGGTGGGATAGGGTAGCATTTAAATAAATTGGCCAGAAGAAGGCCTCACAGAAAATGATACTTGAGGAAAGACTTGAAAAAGCTCAGGGAAGGAGCAATGTGGGTATCTGGGGGAAGAGCACCCCAGGCAGAGGAAACAGGAATTGGAATGACCCTGAGGTGGAAACATGTTTGAGGAAAGCAGAGAGGCCTGAATGGCTGGAACAGAATGAGCAAGAGAGAGGGAAAGGTAAAAGGGACCAGATTAGAAGGGGCCTTGTAGACCACTGTAAAGGACTTTGGCTTTTACTGTGAGTGAGTTGGGAATCCTTTGGAGGGTCCTGAGCAGAGGAGCGATGTCAGTTAGATTTCAACAGAATTCCTCTGCCTCTTGTGTTGAGAATAGACTGAAGTAGGGCTAGGGCACAGGCAGTCAGAAGGCTTTTACAGTAGTTCAAGCAAGAGATGATTGCCTGCCTCCACCCACCCTTCTTTCCCCTCCATCCCCTGCCCTCCCCTCCATTCCTTTCCTTCCTGTCAGTACTACCGTATTATATTTGTTCTGAGCCTAGTTTGGTCTGATGAGAAGGCTACTAGAAATCAAAAGTTGAATCTCATCTACATAAAAAGATGTGGGGAATCTCTGTTGTTTTTCTCATTATCAGTTCATTGACCATACCAAAAAAAACCCCAAACCTATAGCCGTCAAGTTGATTCGAACTCAAGGTGACCCTATAGGACAGAGTAGTAGAACTGACCCATAGAGTTTCCAAGGAGTGGCTGGTAGATTTGAACTGCCGACATTTTGGTTAGCAGCTGAGCTCTTAACCACTGAGCCGCTAGGGCTCCATAGCTGCCACAAAATCGTCAAGCAACAGAATATTTGATAACTAAAACCATTTAAAAGTTTACTCCTTACTTACAAACCTGTTAGATTTTGTGCTGTTTTGTTTATTTTTTAGAAAGGCTCTGTGTTTTTATACCATGCATAGTTGTTCTTTGTGTGTGTGTTCATTCTCCCTTGGTATCGCATTGTTCAGAATGTAAATCAAAAACCAATAAAAGAAGACTGGCTCTAATTTTTTGTCAACATTTTATTATGAAATTTTCAAACCTACAAGAAAAGTAGAAAGATTTTCTCAGTGAATATCCAAATACTTGCCACTCAGATTCTATAATTAATAATTTTATATTTGCTATGTCATATAGTTATTCATCTATCCATCCACCATCAATCTACTTTATTTATTTTTTGATGTGTTTCAAAGTAAGTTGCAGACATCCGTACCCTTTTACTATTTGTTTATTGTTCTTTTTCCTTTTTGACCTAAAATTGATATGCTTTGAGGTCCACAGATCTTCAGTGAACCATACCATGAGTCCTGACAAATGCATGCCCTGTGCAGCCTAACCCTGTGCAGATACAGAACGTGACCATCACACCAGGATGTTACTGCATGGCCCTTCCCATTCCATCCCTACCGCTCCCCCTACAACCTGCGATCATTCTTTTGATTTCTTTCCCACCATTGACTAGCATTTTGATTAGCATTTTAAACACCTCTTCTGTCCTATAGGGTCGCTATGAGTCGGAATCGACTCAACGGCACTGGGCTTTTCTGATCATTATTTTCCAGGTGGTTCTTCATTATTATCATCATCAATTTTATTCATTTCCTTTTTATTAGGAGGATACATTTCATTAATAAGAGTAAACTTTATAAGCACTTTGCAAAATCCCCTCCCCCCCTTGTTAATTGCCATGTGATTCTTGTTACAGAGCCATGCTTCTGTATCCTGGTGTCACATTTCAGACAGTGCTATCCCAGAAACTGGTGTTTTAGCGGGCTGCATAGTCTTTGAGGAGTGTGGATTAGGACAGTGGTCCTGGCCTGGAGGCAGCTGCTCTCTTGCTCTGAAGTAACATTTGACTCTCTTGGTAGAGGAGGGCAGTGGGCCTTGGCTTGGATGTGCTCTATCCCAGGTCCAGGGTGAGGAGGAGGGAAATGTTTGCCCTCATCACATGCCTTCATGGACTGATGAAAGGAGAGGGAGACCATTATTGTTGCCAGCTGGTAGTAGGGCAAGAGCAGCAAAACTGGTGTTTCTCCTTAGGAAATGTTACTCTAGTACATTCTGACCACTGAGGTTTCCCCCTCGCATTCTGTTAGCTGAGCAGCCAGTTCCCAGTTCTGACTTTTTTGTTGAGTTACGAGTGGTGATTTAGGCCACCTGGTTCTCACTTCTGCTGTTTTCATCTTTCCTATTTGAGTTACACTTTCAGCTTGTCCCTTGAGGTTAGTTCTTGAAAAACTGCCATTTTTCTAAAGCTTTGCCCAGATTTTCAGTTTATTCTTTTATAATATCATATATAATATCACGTAATGTATTTTCCATGTCTGCTTCTTGGCCTGTCCTATTTCTGGCTCATTTAGCTTCTCAGTTTTAGGGGGGATCGATCTCTTGGTACTTGCTGAATTTGAGGTAAAGCATCTGAGTGGAGCCGTGTCAGAGTGAAGAGTTGGAACAATATGAGGGAGCGCAGGGAAGCTTTCAGTGTTAGGGTTACATGTTTTGAAATCATTAGTAGTGTTGACAGTTGAAGTTTTTGAGTGGTATGGCTACTCTGAAGGAAAGGGAATGTAAAGGGCAACAAAAGTCTGAGGCCTGCATCTTAGGAAATTGAAGTTGGGGGGCAGGAAGAGCAGGGCCAGAAAAGGAGAGAGAAAAAACCAGATAGACTGGAACAGAAGAGAGAGTTTTAAGAAATGGACCCAAAGGCAGCTCTCAAATGCAATTAAAAACCCAAGTAGCATGAAAACCTAGTTAGGCCGTTGGGGCATTTTTATACAGTGCCTTCTGGTGGAATACAGTTGATATGTCTCCCCTGGGGTTGGAAACCTGGTGGTGTAGTGGTTAAGTGTTACTGCTGCTAACCAAAAGGTCAGCAGTTCGAATCGCCAGGCGCTCCTTGGAAACTCTATGGGGCAGTTCTACTCTGCCCTATAGGGTTGCTGTGAGTTGGAATCGACTTGATGGCAGTGGGTTTGGTTTGGTTTTTGGCGGAGGGTTTTTTGACAGTACAGGTCACGAGCCTTTACTGTGTCCATATCCTAAGGAAATAACTAAGAATAAGCTTATTAACTTGCCCTAATCCCATCCTGGAGCCCCTAGATAGTGCAGTCGGTTAACTTGCTCACTGTTAACTGAAAGGTTAGAGGTTTGAATCTACCCGGAGATGCCCCAGAAGAAAGAGCTGGTGATCTCCTGAAAAATCAGCCATTGAAAACCCTACTCTGACATACATGGGGTTGCCATGAGTTGGAATTGACTCAAGGTAACTTTTTTTTAAATCACATTCCCTTTTTCCCAACTCAGTGATAACCTTGAAAACTAATTTCCCCACAACTACGTTAGCTGTGAAAATCCGAGGTCTAGTAGCCACTAAGGAGTCGTGGTAGCTCAGTGGTTAAAGCGCTCGACTGTTAACCTCAAGTTCAGCTGTTTGAATCCATCAGCCGCACCTCAGGAAAAAATGGCAGTTAGCTTCTGTAAAGATGACAGCCTTGGTAACCTTATGGAGCAGTTCGACTCTGTCCAATAGGGTTGCTATGAGTTGAAATTGACTTCACCGGAGTGGGTTTGAAATTTTGGGAGTAGCCACTAAACCAAACCAAACTTCTTGCCTTCAAGTCGATTCTGACTGATAGCAACCCTGTGGGACAGAGTACAACTGCCCCATGGGGTTTGCAAGGCTGTAAATCTTTAGAGAAGATTGCCACATCTTTCTCCTGTAGAGTGGCTGATGGTTTGAACTACTGACCTATCAGTTAGCAGCCGAGTGCTTTAACCATTGTGCCACCAGTGCTCCGGAGTAGCCCCTAAAACCAAACCTGTGGCCGTCCAGTCAATTCCGACTTACAGCGACCCTGTAGGACAGAGTAGAATTGCCCCATAGAGTTTCTAAGGAACGGCTGGTGGATTTGAACTTTTGGTTAGCTGCCGAGCTCTTAACCACTGCGCCTCCAGGACTCCCGAGTAGCCACTAGAGGGGTCATAATGGCTTTGGAACTCCCCAAAAGCCTCAGAGAAGTGTCACTATTTTGCTTGTCTGGGAGCCCACCGAAAGCTCCATCCTCAGAGCCTGTCATTACTTGACTCAGCTTGCTGTGTTAGAAAAACCCTACGCACAGGGCATTTGCCAAAAATAATAGTAGCAGTTGTTTCACGTTGCAGCTGCCTGAGGAGGCAGTGCCAGTGGGGGCTTATAAATAACCAGAAAGTGGAAGCCACAGTATTCATCAGCTGATGAATAGGTACCAACCAACGTGGTGTGTCCGTATAATAGAGTGTGACTCACGCATAAAAAGCAGTGAAGTACTGATACACGCTGCATCGTAGATAAACCTTGAAAACATCATGCTAAGTCAAAGAAGCCAGATGCAAAGGCCACATACTGTATGATTCCAGTTTTATTAAATGCCCAGAATAGGCAAATCCATAGAAAATGAAAGTAGATTAGTTTTTCCCAGGGTGAAGAGACAGGGACAAGGGGATTGAATGCTAATGGATATGGGTTGGGTTTCTTTTCGGGCTGATGAAAATGTTCTGGAATTAGGTAGTGGTGACCTGTGCAGAACTCTGTTAATACAGTGGAACCTGTGAGAGCCGGAATGTGACAGTGGAACCTGTGAGAGCCGGAATGTGACGGGACTGCCTTGTTTCCCCGGTGCAGTCTTACCACTTTTCTCTCGCTCTCTATTAAGAATCCTACCTCATAAATACCCAGTGAGTTTGCTTTCTCTGACAAGTTTCCACCTTACACAGGTTCCAGCTTTCATAGGTTTTATTGTATGTTAAAAATCACTGAATTGTATACTTTATGGTATGTGGATTGTATCTCAATAAAGCTATTATATATAAAAAAGTAAAAGAGAGAGGTCATCAGTATTTAAAAAGTATATAAAATATTCCATATTTATGTAAAAAAGTAAGTATGTACGTTTGTAATATGTGTAGATAACCCTTTGGAAGAATGTATTATAAAATGTTAATAGCGTTTGTCTCTGGGTGGTAGAAATGATTTTACTTTATTGTTTTCTGTAGTTTGATAGTGTTTGTAGATTTAATATGTATTTTTAACTGGTGTAATAAAATGAAATAAATTATAAAATATGGATTAATAAATTCGGTGAGTAGGGGTTTGTGACCTTTTCGAGGTAATGGCCCCTTAGAATGATGAGGGTGCAACCTGTGCAGAGGGGAGTAGTGGAGCGAATTGGTGGTAATAGGAGACACCCTGTGTAGATTGTATATTCAGGAAGTTTGGCAGTGAATTTAAGGAAGAAGAATGGAAATGACAGCTTAAGTGGTCAGCAGGTAGGTGGGAGAGACTGAAGATTATAATAAAGTTGTACATTTATCAATGTTTTATATATTATCTTCATTATGACCCAGTTAGGTAAATGAGGCAATCCCTGTTTTGCAGATAAGTAAACTGCAGCACAGAACAGGTTAAGTGGCTTGACCAAAATCATACAGATAGTCAGAAGTGGAACTCAAGCCTTTGATCCCAAAGCCAGTGCTTTTCCTGCTCTGCCAGACTGCATTTTAGGAAGTGTAAAATAACAGACGGGTGTTAGACTAAGGGTTTAAAGTATTACAGGAGCTGGAGGAGAACTGAGTCAGGACCTGAGAAAGGACCTTCCTTCTGAGAAAGAAGGAAGGACCAACCGTCTAAGAACTGCAGTGTAGGTTAAGGTGGCCATTAGGAGGTATCAGAAGAAAAGGTGATTTTGTTCCAGTGTTTTTGAGCGGGATTCTTGTTTTTATTACGAAACTAGGGAGATAAAATGGACCTTAAAGTATTAATGTTGTTTGTTAAATGTCATGTGGGCATTTATTTAACATTAACAATAATAATGCATTTGTGCCTTTTCAGAAATGAAACTTTATTTTTCTCTCATTCAGATCTATTCTTACATATAGCCGAATCGGAGGACGCGTCAAGACGCTCACATTCTGCCAGGGTTCCCATTACTTAGCTATAGCGTCTGATAATGGTGCTGTCCAGCTTCTTGGGATAGAGGCTTCTAAGCTGCCCAAGTCTCCTAAAATTCATCCTCTACAGAGCAGGTATCCATCTTTGGTTTCTTTTTTAAAACTTTGCGTGTAGTGTACTGTGCCAATTTAATGTCCACCCCCTCCCATGTAGTTTGGATCAACTGAGGGCCTCTTATATTGTACTTCTTTTTTTTAAGTGCATGAAATAAATAAAACTGCTCAAAATTATCACATCTAGTTAGTTTCAACAAACTATGTCTGCATGTTTTATTTTCTGCCAGTTTGTCAAAGGTCAGAGGGGCAGCTTTGAACTTGTGGCTCATCCCAGTCTGGAATCTGTCCGAATAACCTCATTATCAGTTACACGTTCCATCTCAACTCTGTCTGCCTGGCGTGTAGAATTTGAGTGTCCTTCATAAAGAAAACTCAAACGTCAGCATTCTGTCACTTGGCATTAAAGACTCTGTAGGTGATGGGAATATGGTATGGAGCTTTTAGATAGATGATTTATCTTATTTTTAAAACAAAATACTAGCTGTTTTTATTTAAGAATTTTCTTACTACAAATTACGGTCACTTACAGATTAAACACCTGTGAAAGGTGAGATATTTAAAGACAAAGCAGAACTGTTTCTCAACTGACCAATATGTATTAGACTCTGAGGATTCTAAAGACAAATAAGATATGTTATGCTTTCTTGAAACTGAAGTCTAGTGGAAGAAATGGACAAACGTGCTGTCACAGGGACAGCGGGAGCCAGCATGAAGGGGGTTAGGAGGAAGGCCTAAAAAAAGCAGAGCGAGGAGGTGCTTGTGGTTTAGTGGTTAAGTCATGGCCATTGGACAGCTAAGACAGAAATGGATGTTTGTTGGGTCACTTAGGATTTTTTGTTTTTGCATTTGAAAACACTTATTTTCAACACATTCACAAAAGAGATTTGGGCAGCTTTTGCCCGGAACATGTTATGTATGGCCTTTAGCTAAAAACAAATACCTGCCAGTTTTCTTTTAAACCCATTTCATCAGACGATGACTGTACAGTAATGCACCTTTGGATTCCATGTAAATTAACAAAAAGTTTCTGGGAAAATGTGGGGTGACTGCTGGCAAGACACACAGATGCACACATTCTGTGCACAGTTACCGCTCAGCCTGCTGTACCTTTTACTCTGAATGTTACTGTCTTTAAGCAAACATCAATTACCTAGGTTGGGAGATTGTGCCAAGATGCATAGATTTCACTCTGCTTGACAGCAGTGTGCTCCAGGGAAACCTTGCATAAGCCTCGTTTTTTTGTTTCATTCAACCAGATCAATTATTGTCATGGATCTTAACAATTAGAATCTGTAGAATCATTTCACTTTTTGTCGTTTGGATTTTTCATCACCCCTCTGGAGGGAACTGTCGAAGTCAGAATGTTTGTAAATATTTGTTTAAGACAGGGGCCAGCAAATGACAGCATATATAATGTGGCCTATAAACTAGGAGTGATCCTTGCGTTTTTGCATTTTTGAAAGATAGTGTAAAAAATAAAGAAGAGTATGCAACAAAGATGTATGTGATTCGCAAAGCCTAAAATATTTATCATCTGGCTCTTTATAGTATCTGGCTCTTTACAGGAAATGTTAGCTGACCCCGGTCTAAGAGATAAAACTAAAACATTATGTGCGAAAGCGTGATATGTACCAATTATGGAGGCCAGCCAGTGTGTTTCGTAATATCCTTTCTGGTCTTAAAAGCTTGGGAAAAACTAGTGCACCCACACAGTGTAATAGAACTCAGCAAAAATAAATAAAAAGGAAAGAAATATTGATTCATGTAACAACATTGATGAATCTTAAAATCATCTTGTTAAATGCAAGAACCCAGACCCAAAAAGGCTATATGTATTGTATGTTTCCTATTATATGACCTTCTGGAAAAGGCAGAATCATAGGAAAGAAAACAGGTTGTGAGTAGGGGAAGGGCTTGACTACAAAGGGGCTGTATAAGATAATTTGTGGGATATGCAACTGTTGTGTATGCTTGGGTAGAGATAGATACATGACTATACATTTGTCAAAACCCTTAGAATTTGCGCTACAAAAAGTGAATTTTACTGTATGTAAATTGAAAAAAAAAAAAAATCAACCAGGATATGGGGAAAAAATGGAAAGCAATCTGTGACCAATGAATGGAATGCAATCTGTGACAAATGAATCTGTTTCACAAATGAATCATAGTCACAATGAAAGAGATGGAGAATAAAGGAGCCAAACTGAGTAACTTTGGAAAACATTGTTTTAACTGGATACTTACTGCAAGGCTAATGACAAAAGGAACCAAACACAAATATTGTACTCTAGTTGGTTGTTTTCACAGGGATATGGGTTAGCAATTCTGAAACTACTGTAAAAATATATTAGAATCTAACAAATAAGTATATTTCTCACTGTTGGAGAAAAAAATTACAAGTAAGGAAAGGGGGAAATAGGAATGAACCTGGTGCTGGATAGGAGTCAGAGATACTACTTTATCAGTACAGACTCATGGTATATGTATATGCGTATGTGTAGATCTGTGTATGTATATTAAGTTTATGTACATGTACATGCACACACAAATAAAGAAATATACATGTGTCTGCATGTATGAGATAGTAGACATAATATATTTCCTAGCTCTGTCCATTGAGAGTGGCTACACGCAGGAACACCCCTGCAGCAGTGAAGCACACTTAGTGCCCAGATCTTGGTTTAAATACCATATTCCAGTAAAAGGAACCAGGACCCCTTGGAGAATTGGTTGGTTCTAGGCCTGAGGCAGGGAAGATACAAGATAAGCTTGGTATATCTTTTGGCACTAGAAAGATACAAAGTGCTCAAAAAAGATATCAGAAGAGCCCGAGAACGAATCTGAAAGAGCTTCCAGTGGCCAAAGTGAGAACAACTTGAGCAAAAAAAAAATGATTATATTGGATTGTAATTCATGAGTTAAAAAAATATCCACAAGCACATATTGATACAAATAAGTAACTGAATAAATAAACGAATGGGGCAAAAGTGACAGACAACTCTTTACAAAAGAATTCTAATTAATAAATACAGAAGGAATGAGGGAAATCAGAAAGTCACCATTAGAATACCACAGTAATAATTGGTGCAGGCATGGCTCATCAATGGATGCTAAAACGTGTGGGCAAAAGCTTTAGCAAAAACAGGAATTTTCTATAGTCTCAAAATATTCCCGCAGATATTGGGGGGAAAATAATAAGTACAATGGAAACTCTTAGCAGACACCAGCTTAGCCAAATGACCAAGGTTGACATCACCAGGAATGCATATTGATGTCACGTACTCCTTCACTGATGTGCTGAGAAGGCACATTGCCTCAGGCTAATCATGAGAAAGCATCAGACAAAACCAGACTGATAGACATTCTACAAAATAACTAACCGGCTGCCTTAAAAAATGTCAGGGTCATGAAAGGTGGGAAGAGACTAAGGAGACATGAAAACTGAATTCCAAGTGTTGTCCTAGATTGGATCTTGAAACAGAAAAAGGATACTAGTGGAAAAACCGGTGAAGTCTGAATATATTCTGCACTTTAATTAATAACGCTATATCAAGGTTCATTTCTTAGTCTCGGTAATTGTTTTATGGTTGTGTAAGATGAAAAAAAAAATTTTTTTTTTTTAAGATGTTAACATGCAGGGAAGGTGGGTGAAGGGTATAAAGGAGGGACATTCCTTAGGATGTTTGCAAACCTTCTGTAAGTCCAAAATTATTTTTTAAAGATGCCTCAGCTAGATGGATCACATAGTTTTGATTTCCTGACCAGGGATAGAACATAAATTCATCTTAAATGGAAGCTGGTGCTATGTTTTCAGTGGCTGGAAAAGCCTCCCCGTCCTGCTTTGTGTATTTCCCTAGAATCCTAGACCCGAAGGAGGATGGCTGTGTTGTGGATATGCACCATTTCAACTCTGGGGCGCAGTCTGTTCTGGCCTACGCCACTGTGAACGGCTCGCTGGTTGGCTGGGACCTCAGGTCTTCAAGCAATGCATGGACCTTAAAGCACGATTTGAAGTCGGGCCTCATCACTTCCTTTGCCGTGGACATCCACCAGTGCTGGCTCTGCATTGGTAAGCTGACTTTCACGTCACTGACTGGGTTGGACTTGGCATCTCATGAAAGTGACTTTTTTTTTTCAATTGGTAATTTTTTTTCCCATCTCCTTTTTCCTCTATAATTATAATCACTTGCGTTGAATTTTTAAGTTAAAAAACAGATTTGAAAGGATGCAGTCAGTATCTCAAGGCATAAACCAATTAATTTCTTCTTTTTCTCATTCTTACATGAGCCACTTTATAATCATTGTAGTGGTCTGATTTGCTAGCGTTCTCTGATTCTGTCAGGGAAGCAGCTGGCTTGGTTTGTGGAAAACAGCATTTGAGTTTGGGTAGACAGGTTTTAAATTCCAGTAACTTCAGATAAACTACTTAACTCCTCTGAGTCTCAGTTTCCTCATCTTCAAATGAAGCTAATCCTTTCAAGGGCTGCTTTGAGGATTTAAAGAGGCATGGGAGAGGACCTGAACAACAGTTAATTGCTTCACTACTCCCCCCTGCCCCCCACTTTTCCTCAGAGGCTAAAGATGTGCTGGGTGAGCTTGTTTCCTCTGTTTTTACTTTCACATTTTTCCCCCATATAGGCTTCGAGCCTACCGTTTGAGAAACTACCACGTCTGTTTTGTTTTTTTTTTCCTACTTTGTACTCTCATTCAGAGGAATTACAATTCTGCTGTGCTTACATCGGAAACCTTGGTGGCGTAGTGGTTAAGTACTAGGGCTGTTAACCAAAAGCTTGGCAGTTTGAATCCACCAGGCGCTCCCTGGAAACTCTATGAGGCAGTTCTACTCTGCCCTGTAGGGTTGCTATGAGTTGGAATCGACTTGACGGCAATGGTTTTTTTTTTTTTTTGTAATTTTTATTGTGCTTTAAGTGAAAGTTTACAAATCAAGTCAGTCTCTCACACAAAAACCCCTATACACCTTGCTACACACTCCCAATTACTCTCCTACTAAGGAGACAGCCTGCTCTCTCCCTCCACTCTCTCTTTTTGTGTCCATTTCTCCAGCTTCTAACCCCCTCCACCCTCTCATCTCCGCTCCAGGCAGGAGACGCCAACATAGTCTCAAGTGTCCCCCTGATCCAAGATGCTCACTCATCACCAGCATCCCTCTCCAACCCATTGTCCAGTCCAATCCATGTCTGACGAGCTGGCTTCAGGAATGGTTCCAGTCCTGGGCCAACAGAAGGCCTGGGGGCCGTGACCACCAGGGTCCTTCTAGCCTCAGTCAGACCATTAAGTCTGGTCTTTTTCTGAGAATATGGGGTCTGCATCCCACTGCTCTCCTGCTCTCTCAGGGGTTCTCTGTTGTGCTCCCTGTCAGGGCTGTCATTGGTTGTAGCTGGGCACCGTCTAGTTCTTCTGGTCTCAGGATGATGTAGTCTCTGGTTCATGTGGCCCTTTCTGTCTCTTGGGCTCATAATTACCTTGTGTCCTTGGTGTTCTTCATTCTCCCTTGATCCAGGTGGGTTGAGACTCATTGATGCATCTTAGATGGCCGCTTGCTAGGGTTTAAGACCCCAGATGCCACTCTTCAAAGTGGGATGCAGAATGTTATGCCAGTTGACTTATATGTCCCCTGAAACCATGGTCCCCAAATCCCTGCCCCTGCTTCACTGGCCTTCAAAGCATTCAGTTTATTCAGGAAACTTCTTTGCTTTTGGTTTAGTCCAGTTGTGCTGACCTCGCCTAGCAACGGGTTTTTGAATGGAGTATAAACTAGCAAATTACATCGATGCCTTTTAGGCACCTTGATCAGCTTTGAGGAGCGCAACCAATGCTACCTGTAGCTATTTGAGCCATCATCCTGGAGTGTGATATGGTGACAACCAAGGGACCCAGCTGTGTCTTGCCTTTTCTTATCCCCCATCTCTCCACTGGAGTTGGAGACCAATCCAAGAATGTGCTCTTTGCCTCTCTCATAACAAGCTGCCAGTGTTGGAGCAGGCACTGTTCTTTTTGGATGAGGGGGCTTTCCCACAGGGGTTTGAGTTGTCACGGGCAGATTCTCACACAGGTACTTACCCAATTTTACTGTAATTGTATACCCATACTCATCTTTAGAATATCTAGGAGAAAAAGGCACCTGGAAGTGATTGAAACTGAATGATAACTACAGAGCTGCTGCCACTTTGGAGTTGGTAAATTGATCATTGAATGGCCGCAAAACATCGCTGGTTCTTTAAGGCATCCTGAACATTTTGACTTACCAAATTCAGTTTATATCTTCTCTAGAGCTTCTGTTTTTGTGGGTACCTTTGGCAGTTAATAACAGTACCAGTAATTAATGAATTATTCACTTTCAATTTACATTCATTAAACAGTTCTGTAATAGCATTGCAATAAGCACTTTGTTATTTAGTAGCTAGAGGTGCTGTTTGAAACTGGGGAGAGCAGCTTCCTGAAAACAGCCTTTTTCTAAACGACTAAGGCAGTTTCAAAATACATTTATATAAAGCTAATGCTGTTTACGATTTGTATAAATGCAACCTGATGTGTCTTGATCATGAAATGACTGTCTACTTGTGCTCTTTTTCTTTAAGGTACAAGCTGCGGTACCATGGCTTGTTGGGACATGAGGTTCCAGTTGCCAATTTCCAGTCACTGTCATCCTTCTAGGGCTCGAATCAGGCGACTGTCAATGCACCCACTGTATCAGTCCTGGGTGACTGCAGGTAAATGGAGGGCTGCCTATCACATGTTGGGGATTTTCTTGGAAAGTGGATAATAATCCTGCTGTCAAGACTCATGTTGCTGGAGTTTTTTAATTTTGCATTTAGACCGAACACTTGAGTCTGCCCCATTCTGACCACAGAAGTTCCCGCCACTGATATCTCACTGGCATCCCTTGCTTATGGTGTTTAAAAATGATCTCATCACACCAAAGACACAAGGTAATTATGAGCCCAAGAGACAGAAAGGGCCACGTAAACCAGAGACTACATCAGCCTGAGACCAGAAGAACTAGATGGTGCCCAGCTACAACTGATGTCTGCCCTGACAGGGAACACAACAGAGAACCCCTGAGGGAGCAGGAGAGCAGTGGGATGCAGACCCCAAATTCTCATAAAAAGACCAGATTAATGGTCTGACTGAGACTAGAAGGACCCTGAAGGTCATGGTCCCCAGACCTTCTGTTAGCCAAAGACAGGAACCATTCCCACAGGCAACTCTTCAGACAGGGATTGGACTGGACAATGGGATAGAAAATGATGCTGGTGAAGAATGAGCTTCTTGGATCAAGTAGACACATGATACTATGTTGGCATCTCCTGTCTGGAGAGGAGAAGAGATGAGAGGGCAGAGGGGGTCAGAAGCTGGTGGAAGGGACTCAAGAAAAGAGAGTGCAGGGAAGGAGTGTGCTGTCTCATTAGGGGGGAGAGCAATTAGGAGTATATAGCAAGGTGTATATAAATTTTTATATGAGAGACTGACTTGGTATGTAAACTTTGACTTAAAGCACAATAAAAAAAAAAAGATCTCATCAGTTACCATCACAGTTGTTCATTCTTAACAGTCCCCTTACCATCTCCCATTCCATTTCTTTTTCATGTATCTTCTGTTTTTGTTAGAACGGTTAGTATCTTTCTAGAAGTCTGAGTTAGAAACCTTAATTCATCCTTCTCAATGCCCATTTCTTGTGGATCTGTTTCTGTTTTTCTCACAGCTTCCCTTCCTTCTGGTTTTGAATCTCACGGCCTTCACTGGCACTCACTTTTTCTTGTGTAGATTCTTGGGCAAGACACTTGCACATATCTTTGAAATTGATTTTCCTCATCTGTAAAATGTGTTTAAAAGCACTTACCTTACAGAGTTGTCAGAATTTGAGATAAAACGTGTCAAGTACATAGCGTTGTACACAGTTAGTTCTTGATAAATCTTGGCTGTTGTTATCGTTTCCTCATTGGTCCTCTTGCCTCTAGGCTCTTTCTAGTCCCTTTTCATAACACAGTCCGTCTCATACAGTGCTACTGTCAGAGTCACCATGTTGCCAAATTCAGTGGCCTTTACTTACCCCTCCTCTTACTTGACTTATCATGTGGTCACTTGATCATTTGTATCTTTTCGAAATACTTTTCTTACATGGTTTCAAGGGCATCACTCTCTGGTGATCTATTGGTTTTTCCTACCTTCCTGACTTTTAAAGTTTGGCTTGCCACTGGGTACAGTCTTTAGTCTTAACTAACCTCTTCTCCTTCTACACTGGATCCTTCTGTGAGCTCATCCAGTGCATGCTTTAAATATCAAATTTATATTTCTGGCTTTGATATTTCCCTTAAAATTCGTATTCCTATATCTGTCTACTTAAAATTTAGGGCCTACCCAGGTAATCCAGGATAATCTGTCTCAAAGTTCTTAAATTAATCACATTTGCAAGTCACTCCGCCATATAAGGTAACATTCACAGATCAGGGATTAGGAGCTCCATATCTTTGGGGCCATTGTTTGCCTATCACAGGATGAACCCATCTAGAACCCAGAGGACACAGGAGCCTGTTGACGGGGTCCATACTTGTCAGCCTTAGAATGGCAAACGGAGGCTGACCAGCACTACCACTCTCTCCTACTAACCTCCCATCCACACTGCTCCAACCACACTGGCCTCCTGATTTACTCCGTGAGCTGAGAACACTCCTGCTTCAGGGCCTTTTTATTTTTTTGTTTATTATCTTCACTAGAATGTAAGTCCCATGAAACAGAATTTTTCTGCTTTGTTTATCATGTTTTCTTCAGTGCCTGGGACAGTGACTGGCTCATAGTAAATTACTGGCTCAGTAAGTGTTGATGAATTAATGAAGCCTGGGATGTTGTCCTGTTTCTGTTGAGTCGATTCTGACTTACAGTGACCCTATAGGACAGAGTAGAACTTCCCTGTAGAGATTCCAAGGAGTGGCTGATGAATTTGAACTGCCAACCTACTGGTTGGCAGCTGAGTTCTTAACCACTGTGCTATCAAGTTGGAGCCCTGGCGGCACAGTGGTTAAGAGTTTGGTTGCTAACCAAAAAGGCTGGCAGTTCAAATCACCAGCTGTCCCTTGGAAACCCTACGGGGCAGTTCTACTCTGTCCTATAGGGTCGCCATGAGTCAAAACTGACTCGATGGCAGTGGGTTTGGTGAGATGTTGTCATGCCCGCTGCTCAAAAATGCCTCAGGGATAATGTCTACCCTTCTCAGGCATGTAGTCCCAGTTCTCTATAATCTGCCTTCACCTTTCTTTCCTCTCTACCCTCCATCTCCCACTCCGCCCTGTCGCAACTGTGCTTCAGTCGAACCAACTAATGTGTTTTCTCAAAATGCCCAGAGATTTTTGCTTTTGTGTTTTTTCCTCATTCCATTCTTGCTGCCTGAATTGGTCTACCTTCTGCTTGTATCTATCCAGTTGTCCAGTTTTACCTGTTCTTTCAGTCCTAGCTGAAATGTCTTCTCCATGAACCGGCCTGGATTCTCACTCACTGCATGTAATCTCATTGTCTTATGTGTTACACATTTTTTTCATTTCTAGGCTGTAGATTTCTTGAGGGCAAGATCTACTTGTGATCTGCCTTTCTCTCCGCCTAGTTGGAGACCAGTAAATATTTACAGGGAGGTTGTTAAAAATATTGTTTTTTTGTACTCATATAGTCTGGTCACAGGGTCACGATTTTTTTAAAAAAAACACTAGTCGGTATTTCATGCAGGATGGGAAAAAATGGGAATCAGTACAGGCTGACTTGCATCATCTGCCAAGATGTGAAAGCTCCGAGAACAATGATTCTGGTCTTTGTCCCCCTCAGCTGTTCAGGGCAACAATGAAGTGTCCATGTGGGACATGGAGACTGGTGACAGAAGATTTACTCTCTGGGCCAGCAGTGCACCTCCGCTTTCGGAGTTACAGGTTTGACTCCAGTTTTCCTGTAAAGGCCAGTATTATGTATCACATGGAAATACTTTCTGGCATTATACCAAGCATGGTATCTGTTGGGCTTTTGGGTTATGTTTTAAATTTGGGTTTTTAATAAAATCAAGTATCATGAGGCTAGTGCTGCGTAGTTTGTTTGTTTTTTTCCTAATTCCTTAGGTGTACTAGTGTCTGCTTCATTAGATGCTTCGGTTGCCAGCTCCGTGAAGCTTGTGATGTCCCT
This sequence comes from Loxodonta africana, assembly GCF_030014295.1. NCBI lineage: Eukaryota > Metazoa > Chordata > Mammalia > Proboscidea > Elephantidae > Loxodonta > Loxodonta africana. The sequence goes on along the minus strand of NC_087368.1, from coordinate 10,941,088 downwards.
TTGGAACCCCAGTAAGGCCTAGGTTAATTAAGAAATCCCATATTGAAGTTTAGATTGTTAAAAAATGGAACATGATCCTCTTACATATACCTTTGTTTTTAATTATCATGTAGCCTTGTTGAGGCAAATGGCGGGAGATTTTTTTTTCTCCTTTAGTTGGGGTCCCGCTCAAGGTGGTCATGAAAATGAAAAGATTTAAGGGAGCTGAACAGGCTGTGCCTCTCTATTCAGAGTGGTAGAAAGCAAACACGTTTTCAAGTCTGGGAGAAAGAATTAGCTATGACGTACACGGACTGGTCTCTTATTTCATCAGCTAGCCAGGTGCCTGTGGTCTAAAAAGCCACTAATATTTAGCTTGCCTTTGAAAATGTACCGTCATTTATGAAATATATTATGTCTTTTATTTGACTCCATATTTATTTCTCTTAAGCCTTCTTCTCACAGTGTTCATGGTATCTACTGTAGTCCTGCAGATGGAAATCCTATCCTACTAACAGCTGGCTCAGACATGAAAATAAGGTACAGTATTATGAAAAGAATGTTTAACACAAAAGACTTACAGAAAAGGATTATAAAATGTGAATGCATACTTTGGTTAATATAAAGGTATTATTATTATAGTTATTAGCATCATTGTAATGTTTAAAATCATCAACATCTTGCAGGGGCAGCTGTTAATATTTTATCTGTAATTAATTCTCTGCTATTAGTTCTAGAAAAATCTCTTTTCCTAATGCAAAAGAAAATAAGCTATGTATTGATGAATGTAAACCAATGACCATTAGTTCCTCCCATTATCCATCAGAGGTGAATTACCATTTTTTTCCTTTCCCCTAGGTTTTGGGACTTGGCTTACCCAGAGAGGTCCTACATTGTTGCCGGAAGTACTAGTTCCCCGTCTGTGTCCTACTACAGGAAGATAATAGAAGGCACTGAAGTCGTCCAGGTACAATAGTCTTTATTTATTCTCTCAACTTTTGTAGGTTCAAAATAGCTTTCAGAAACGTTGAGTTGATTAAAATAAATGGCCTTGGACAGTGGTGGCAGTATTTCTTTGAGTTTAAGAAATTATTTTCTCTTGGTTTTTCTGTATTTCTTAAATGAACTTTTATTAAGATATAATAGACATAGAAAGTAAACATAGTGTCCTTGGACTCAATGGATTTTCACAGACCAATCACATCTGTGACACCAGATCAAGAAATAGGGCATTACAAGCATTCCAGAAGCACCTTCCCATGTGCTGTTCTACTCACTATTTCCCCCGTCCTCTTGTAAGGGTAACTGCTATTTTGACTTTCACAGCATAGGTTAATTTTGCGTGTGTTTGTACTTTATATTAATTAAACCATACAGTATTTACTTTTTGGTGGATGACTTCTTTTGCTTAGTATGATGTTTGTGACATTCATTCATCCATACCATTGTGTGTAGTTGTGAATCATTCATTTTTATTGCCTTATTCCATTGATTGAGTATACCACAATTTATTTACCTGTTTTCCTGTTAATGGGTATTTGGGGAGTTTTCAGCTTCAGGCTATTATGAATAGTGTTGCTATGGACATTCTAGCACATACCTTTTTTATATATATAATTTATTTTATTTTATTTTTCTTGTCATTGTTGAGAATACACACAGCAAAACGTACACCAATTCAACAGTTTCTACATGTACAATTCAGTGACATTGATTACATTCTTTGAGTTGTGCAACTGTTCTTACCTTCCTTTTCTGAGCTGTTCTTTGTCCATTAACATAAACTTAGTGCCCCCTGAGTTTCCTGTCTAATTTTTTTGAGTTGCTGTTGTCAATTTGATCCCACATAGATAGATCTTAAAAGAGCACAGCGCTCAAGGCACACATTCTTGAGTAGTTAAGCTAAACTTTTTTTTTTTTTTTAATTGTGCTTTGGGTGAAGGTTTACAGAATAAATTAGCTTCCCATTCAATAGTTTGTACACAAATTGTTCCGTGACATTGGTTGGAATACCTGCAACGTGTCAGCACTCTCCCCATTACCACCGTGAGTTTCCCATTTCCATTCATCCAGTTTTCCTGCCCCTTCCTGCCTTCTCATCTTTGCTTTTAGGGCAGATGTTGCCCTTTTGGTCTCATATAGATGGTTGTTCTAAGAACACTTTCCTCATGTGTGTTATTGTTTATTTATAAGCCTGTCTATTATTTGGCTGAAAGGTGATCTCTGGGAATGGCTTTAGTTCCAGGTTGGAAGGGTGTTTAAGGGCCGCAGTCTTGGAATTCTTCCAGTCTCTCTTGGACCAGTAAATCTGGTCTTTTTTAAGAATTTGAATTTTGTTCTCTATTTTTTCCCCACTCTAACTGGGATCCTCTATGATAACCCTGGTCAGAGCGGCCAGTAGTGGTAGCCGGGCACCATTTAGTCCTTCTGTCTCAGGTTAATGGAGGCTCTGGTTCTTGTGGTCCATTAGTCCTTTGGGCTAATTATTTCCTTGAATCTTTGGTTTTCTTCACTCTCCTTTGCTGTTGATGGAAAGAGACCAATAGTTGTATCTTAGGTAGCTGCTCACAAGCTTTTAAGACACCAGATGCTACTCACCAAAGTAGGGTGTAGAACATCGTTTTTATGAACTGTGTTATGGCAATTGATGTAGCTGTCCCCTGAGACTATGGTCCTGAGCCTTTAAGCTCAGTAACCAGGTATTTGGTTATGTCTAGGATGTTTCCATGCCTGTGCCCCCAATGTGCTCTGTTATATGTGTGTGTGTGTGTATGAATATACACACAGCACATACAAATATGTATGTAGTAATATCCACAGCCAAACCTATATATGCACATGGGTATACTCCCATATGCCATCCACACCTATTCAGCATACGTATCTACCTATGTATCCACTCATAAATTATTGTTTATTACTATTCTTGTTGTGGGATTATATATGTTATAGTATTTACCGTTGTTGTCTTTTGTTCTTGTGTACCTCTCAGTGTCTTTCCTTGCCTTGGTCGTGTTTTGCTGACTCTCCCCATATTGTGTACTGCCTTTCCCTTCACCAAAGTTAAGACGTGTCTACTCACTAGTTTGTGATTTTTCCCTCCTGTCCTTGATAACCATCAAAAATGTTTTGTTCTGTGTGTAAACCTTTTCTTGACTATTTATGATAGTGGTCACATACAGTATTTGTCCTTTTGTGATTGACTTATTTCACTCAGCATAATTGTCCTCCAGATTGATCCATGTTGTGAGATGTTTCATGAATTCATCACCATTCTTTATCATTGCATAGTATTCCATTGTGTGTATGCACTGTAGTTTATCCATTCATCCAGTGATGGACACTTGGGTTGTTTCCATCTTTTTGCTGTTGTGAATAATACTGTAATGAACATGGGTGTATATATCTCTAATCTTGTCATGGCTCTTATTTCCCTAGGATATATACCTAGGAATGAGATTGCTGGATCATACAGTATTTCTATTTCTAGCTTTTTAAGGAAGCGTCATACCATTTTCCATAGTGGTTATACCATTTTACATTCCTACCAGCAGTGTATAAGAGTTCCAATCTCCCCATAACCTTGCCAGCGTTTGTTATTACTTGGTTTTAAGGAGATTTCGGGGATATTTTGTTGTAAGCGGTAGTTAGAGGGATTCATCTAGCTTCCATGGCTCTAGAAAATCTGTATTTCATGAGAATTTGAAATTTTGTTCTATACTTTTCACCTTTTATTCGTGATTCTTCTATAGAATCTTTGATCAAACTCTTCAGTAGTGGTAGCCGGACACCATCCAGCTCTTCTGGTCTCATAGCAAAGAGGGCAATTGTGTATGGAGGCAGTTAGCCACACATTCTATTTCTTCCTTGTGTTCCTGATTGTCTTTCTTCCTCTGATGCTCCAGGCAAATAGAGACAAATGGTTGTACTTTGGATGGCCATTTGCAAGGTTTTAAGACCCCAGGTACTACACAACAAACTAGGCAGTAGAACAGAAGCACTAAACACAATATTAGACCAATTAACTGGTCTAACCAAACCCGTTGCCATCGAGTCGATTCCAGCTCATAGTGACCCTATAGGACAGAGTGGAACTGCCCCGTAGAGTTTCCAGTGAAACCATAGCACATGTCTTTTAGTGAAGTTATATACATGTTCATTTGTTTTTAACTACCACCCATGACATTTTTTAATAATGAAAACTTTGACTTTAATTTTCAATTAGAGATTTTTTACTGATTCTTTCACTGGCATTAGGTTATTCCTTCTTAGAAGGAATTCCATCTGTTTGAGTCAACAGGAAGAAATGGTAGAGCAGCAAGTTGTAACCATGGATAGAAGTGACTATAAAATAAAAGCCCGATTCTATCTACTTGCTTTATAGTTACAAACCCTTTTATGTTAGTTTTAAAGAAAACTGACAAAAAAATAAGCCATTGCCTCTAAGTAAAATGCGGTTTAACCTGTAAGTCAGAGGGCTGCTCTAATTGCTACCTGTTCAGCATCAGTCCAGTTCTCTCCAGTGCTAAGCATCTGTGTCTCTCCAGCCTTGGGCAGGCCCAGAAACCTTTTGGCATCAGATCTGGGGACTCCAAATGAAGCCCCTGTTCTGGGGACCAGACACACTGCCACTAGACATACGATTGAGAAATTTGATTCTATAGAGATGACTTTATTGTAGTGGCTCTTGTACCATCATTGACAAATATACAGGGTGCAGTTTTCTTAAACTGTGAAAATATAGGCAGTCTTCATGAAAACGTATGCTTAAAAAATAAATGAATTGAACAGTAGGCACTTTATATACTCTCTCGGTCCTTAACTTTCTAAGGAAGTGCTTTTGTTATTTTCTGTTACAAATTAGAGCAGCAAAGCTGGAATTTCAACCTGGCTGTTGGGACTCTAAAGCTTATGTTCTTGCCTTAGGCAGAAACTCTGTATGAGGTGACGTCATTACCTGAAAGTGCACGGCCAGAGTGGGTGCTCGGTACGTGGAAGTGTGCTTCCTTCCATGACAGATCATGACGAGCTTTAGAAACACTGACCATCTGATGTTTGTTTACTTCCTGTGTTGTGGTCATTTATACCTCTTTCAATTATATTGTTTCCCTTAGCTTTTTCTTTTGATGTTCACCAATGTTAATATGCACAGACTCTTTGCTTATTTATAAGTTTTCCTTATTTTTAAGAGGCTACTCATGAGACCCAGTGACTGGAAACCTAGAAGATTATTTTGGACCCTCCCTCTTTACTTCTTTCATTCAGTGTACTATTTGTGACTTCATAAAAGGTGAAGCATGGTTACTTCACAAAAGGTGTTAAATATATATACATACAGATATCGTAGAAGCAAGAATGCGACAAGACTTAGAATGTGATACAGGCTTTTAACTCTTGGCTTTCTCCTTGACTTTTAACCATGAAACAGGAGATTCAGAATAAGCAGAAAGTAGGACCGAGTGATGATGCCCCTAGGAGGGGCCCAGAGTCTCTGCCTGTAGGACACCATGACATCATCACGGATGTTGCCACGTTCCAGACAACACAGGGCTTCATCGTCACTGCTTCTAGAGACGGGATTGTTAAGGTGTGGAAATAAAAGCCTAGTGACTTGTATTATTTGTAATAAAGCTATAAATACACTGTAACTCAAGAGAAAAGGTATTTCTAGAGAGCAGAAGTGAGCCGATTAATTTCTTTAATTTTCAGAATCATGTCTCTGTATTACTGATTCATGATTAAATAAGTCCCACCCACGGTGGTTAAGGTAGTACTTGACTAGTATACCTGTGCATATCTCTGTAAGATTTTATTGTATATGTCATGGAGGTGAGGAATTCAAATGCTAAGGCATATATGATCTCGGATTACTTTGTATTGAATAAAATGGTTGGAAAGATGGTTGTAAACTATTGTAATGTAAACACAGTTTTGCTATTAAAAATGCTATTGAAACCAGCCAATAAACTATATTCAAACATCTTAAGAATTTTTTTAAATTTTATTGTGTTTTAGGTGAAATTTATACACAAATTATTTTGTGACATTTGTTGCAGTCCCCGCAATGTGTCAGCATTCTCCCCCTTTCCCTTTCCACCCCAGGTTCTCCAGGTCCATTCGTCGGTTTTCCTGTCTTTTCCTGCCTTCTTGTCTGTGATTTTGGGCAGGTGTTGCCCATTTGGTCCCGTATACTTGACTGAACTAAGAAGCGTGTCCCTCATGTCTGTTATTGTTTGCTTTATAGGCCTGTCTAACCTTTGGCTGAAAGGTGGACTTTGGGAGTGGCTTCAGTTCTGAGTTGGCAGGATGGAACCAAACCCGTTGCATCAAGTCAATTCCGACTCACAGCAGCCCTACAGGACAGAGTACAGTCGCCCCATAGGGTTTCCAAGGCAGTAATCTTCACAGAAGCAGACCGCCGCGTCTTTCTCCCGTGGAGAGGCTGGCGGGTCTGATCTGCTGGCCTCGTGGTTAGCGGCCAAGCGCTTAACCACGGAGCCACCAGGGCGCCTTTAATGATTTTTTGTTTTTGGTAGTGTTTTTAACGGTAAACTTTAACAAAGAGATAACCTCTGCAGCAAACAATGTTTGTTCAGAGGTGAAGAGATGGACTCAGTCACAAGGAACCAGGAACCAGTGACAGAACTCGGCCTTATGCCCCACTCTGCACTCTCAGTAGTACAGTCTTTCTGTTCTGCTATCTTATCTTCCTTCCTGTGTGTTTTATAGTCTGCCTTATTAGTTATTTTGGCTGTAGGATCGACCTCCTGTGTATCAGCTCTAGAGAAATGTCTTCTTGTCCATCATCATTGTTTTTTTATGGACTTTACTACAAAACCTGAAACTTGGTTCATCAGCTTGCTTTTTATCCAGTGTAGATTTTTTTAACGCATGAAAAAGAAGGAAAAAACAAAATAAAAGGATTAAGCTGTTAAAAACATGTCAGAAGTTCATACTAATTTTTAAATGACCAAAATTGGTCTTTCCTATTACGATAAAACCCATCAAGGTTATGGATTAACCTTTGTACACAGACCCAATTCTTTCTCCGCATTTAATTCTCATCCACTTGCAGAAGGGTTTATTGTACTCAAAATATTTTAGTTTGAAAATAGTTACATGAGTTTACAAACCTAAAAAGTTGAATAGATAATCAGAGCATGGGGAAATTACTAGTTGTCTACAAAATACTCCAAAAAATTAATTTTCTATAATTCTGTAATTCAGTTATAAAACATGGCAGTTTACAGTACGTATGTCTGGCTTCATAATACTTAGTGTTTAGATAAAGTGTTTAGGTAAACAACAAAACTACTGGAAAATGCCAGTTGTTGATAAAGGTCAGAGTCAGGCACGACAGACTCTGACTAGGCCCGATAGTTTAGTGGGTTGGTAGAATTGACAAATTTGTCATTGTCATGCTGCATTGCTTCTGTTCCCCTTAAAGTTTGCTACTGAGTCAGATTTAGAGTATGCAGGGGCTAGGGAAAATTTTTCTGAAGACATAAACTGTTCTGCTGGGAATGTGTTTCAGGCCTAGAGCCATTAGATAAGCCACAGGCCTGATAAATGTGGGAAGTGCCGAGGAAAAAATGGAGTGGGCTGGCTGAGATATGGTCTTTTTCTCCTCATCTTCCACCTGTTCCTGTTCCCCTAGATCCCCCCCTTTTTAAGAAGTCATTTGGTTGAACTGTTACTATTAAAATCGGATGCCACGTTGAGTTGCATGTCTTTTTGACCTCTACTTTTTTTTTTTTAAACAAGTTTGATTCATAGTTCAGTGAAGAGATAATGGGACACAGGAAGCGTCAGTGCTTATTTGTGTGATTCTTGGTTTAAATAAAGTTTTATGTCATTTACACTCAACTTTTAGTTTTTGCTGCATTCTACTTTTAGGAGAAGAAGGAAATCATGGAAAATGCTAATAAAACCAAAAGGATCAAACCCGTTGCCATCAATTGATTCCCACCGATAATGACCCTATAGGACAGAGCAGAACTGCCCCATGGGGTTTTCCAGGAGTGGCTGGTGGATCCGAACTGCCAGCCTTTTGGTTAGCAGCCAAGTTCTTAACCATTGTGCCACCAAGGCTCCAAAATGCTAATATTCGGATTTATTTTAAAAAAGGAATTTCAGTTTGCAGTTAGTATGCCTTAAACCCCTTACAGATTAATGGTTAGAAAGCTGACCCAAAATGCTGAAATAATCTCAATCACCAAGGAAATATTTGTTTGGTGCACTTTACTTTACCAATGCAGAAAAAATAGGCAAATACATTGTGAAAGTATTCTCAACAATAAACAGAAGAAAGGGGTTTTTGTTTAATCCAAAGTTAACCAGAAAAATTTCTTTTAATTGAAATACTTCTTAAATATTATTCATCAATTTCTTGTACTTGAAACTCGATGCACCACTTAGGAAAAACGAAGAAACCTGATGTGCTTCGTTCTTCTCTGTTACCTGAGTGTGACTACGTGTAGCATTTAACTCCTTGGAATTCCTGGTCCTCTGAACTAATGGAGAACTATATCTACTATGGTGCTGCCTGAGTATGGATGGCAGAAGTGGTTAAAAAAAAAAAATACTGCAGATGGCTCTTCTTTACCAGGTTTTATGAAAGAAGTATAGAAAAGAAGATCAGATTGCATCTACTGGTCTTTGTTGTCATTAATCATCTGACCATCCAAACAGGACCTCTTCCCCAAGAGGGTGATATTCTGCTTAGCAGGGGCATTGCTACCATGTATGTTTTTCTATGGAGCTAGCTCTTAGAGTTTCAGGTAAGGTCTTAATATAGTGTCTAAATTCAATAATGCTCCGTTGGCATTTACTTGTTGAGAACAGCAGCCCCATCACAAGATTTAGTTCTGTCTTGTGCAGGGACATGAGGAGAGACAGAGAGTGCTATCAGACAATGCTACTAGGGGCTAGGTATTTTTGAAGACTTTTCCTGCTTTAACTCACTCTGATCTCTTCTGCATCTCTGCAGCCTCATATGGATTTGTAGATTAAAACAATCCAATTTTCTAGCATTTTCCAAGCTCAGTAAGTATATATACAGGTGATTTTCGGAGCTCTGCTATTCCTATTTTGGTGTTGTTCACTAAAGACTAAGTAGCTACCTGATGGGTAAGAATAACTAGAGCTTCACCCATGATAAGTTGTGTCTTTGGTCACCTTGTCTGAAGAAAATAGGAATTAGCGGAAAATAATAAATGACCATAATAAGAAAGAAGGAATAAAAGTCCATCAAAATGGCCAGGCAGGAAGCTCTGTAATGAAGGGAACTTCCACCTCAAAAGTGATAATTCATGTTCTGGAGGAATTATGAGCTGCTTGGTGAGCTAAGGAGGATTTGGAGCTGGAGAAAATTACCTTCTGCTTCTCACCTTTCTAAACAAACAACTGCAGAAGGTGTGAGGAAACCGTCCAGCACAAGCCCATCTGAGGGCTGGTGAGTCTACACAGGGACAGTGTGTTTAAATGGAATAGACATGGAAGTTCAGATTTTTGAAAACAGGACGTACCAACAGCATCCATTTCTAGGGTAAATGTCAAGGCAGACCAAAACATTAAAAAATACCTCTGGTTAAACAGATGAACATTAAACAGTACTAAGTTGAGAAAGAAGGCTTGGTTTGCAGAAAATGGACTGGACAGAGACCTATAATCAAAAAAATTAGCATTGGCCCTTGTACACACACATCTAGGCATTTTATAAAATTTACTTTCAAATTACATCTCCAGTAGACTTCTTACGCTCTTCCATCTTCTAATGATAACAGTTCTTGAACATAACAGTGTGAGAGTGCTGGAACTGTCAGGGGTAATCAAATAAATGAGCAAGATATATCTTAATAACAATGAGCGCGAGGAGTCAGGTTACCGATAACCTGCAACCTGTGACTTGTTCAACACTCCAGAGTGGACATTCGGACTCATGCAGATATCCAAATACAAGTCGCCCAGGGTTCAGGCTCTGGGCTTGGATTTAGTTATTATTTAAGTCCCAAGTCTTACTGTGCTTCCTAAAGCTAAGTTGTTCAAGTACTTCCTTTATCATGTCATTTGGAAGCAGTTTTTATCACATTTTTTCCATTTTTAAAAGTATGGGATATGCTTCTGGTAAAATTTGGAACAGCAACGTCTTTGCCGCTTCTTGTTACTCTTGAAAGATATTTTCTACCTTGAAAGAAGTGTGCTGCTTGTAATGCACCTTTTCTGAGGGTGGCTTTATGTGGTCCAGGAACAAAGCTATACAGCAAAAGAAGAGAAACATCATAGAAGATAAATGCCATTTCAACTTTAATAGACTGTATTAATCTGTCTTTCTTCCTACATGAATGGTTGTACCTGTTTCTGTTCTGCGTCCTTCCTCCAGGGTAATTTTATTAAGATTATTAAACCAAGAATTTGTACTGGCTTATATGTATCAGAAGCTAGAAAATGAGACATCTTGTCAAAGTATGTAAAAATATAAGTTCAACAGCAAAATTTTCTCCTCATGGAACATATTTTACCCAGATCTTCGTATAGTTGGTTTCTTCTGATTATTCAGATTTGGATTCAAATGGTACTTCATCAACCTTCATCAGAGACTACCAAATCTAAGTATCGCCAACCTCAGGCCCACTCCTAGTTACTCGGCACAGCACACCCTTACTTTCATCATAGGACATGAGTATCTGAATTTTGATTTACTTGTGAGCCACTTTATGATCTGTTCCCTACTCTGCCACCCACCCAGCCAGAAAGTTAGTTTCACAAGATCTTGTCTCTTCACTACAGTAATCCCAGGATTCCAGAAGAGTGCTTAGCACATCGCAGATAGTAATTACTTATTTAATGAAAACACAAATGAATGCCACTCCTTCCTTTCCTCCCTCCCTCCTGGCCATCCCTCCCTCCCTCCCTCCCTCCCTCCCTCCCTCCCTCCATCCACCCATTCGTTCATCCACCTGTCTGTCCTTCCAAATGCCTACCATGGGAGGCACTGTGTTAGGCACAGTGGAGGATGTAAAGTAGAGCCCAGCCTGGCAGGCGCATGAAGAGTTTGATTATGAACAGTGAGTAACCCAGCAGTAAAAGAGCTAGAGTCAGACTCTGGAAGGCCTTGAATGCCAGGTTGAGAAACCAGGAAGTCAGAGAGGTCAGTGCTGACTCAATGTTCTAGAACGTCTAACAAAGCTTGCGTGCTCATGGAAATGTCCTGTAATCTGCACTGTCCAGCATGACAGCCACTAACCACATGTGGCTATTGAGCGCTTGAAACGTGGTTAATGAAACTGAGGAACTGAATTTTTAATTTCAGCTGATTTAAATTTAGATATCCACATGTAGCTGGTGGCTATTGTATTGGACAGCGCAGGAAGGAAATCATTTTAGACAACCTCATTTTACAGGGACTGTAGGGACTGAAAACATGTTTATATTTCAGCCCCAGCATTTAGTAGCTGTACAGCTCTGGGCAAATCAGTTAACTAGAGTGATCCTTATTTATTCAGGTATTAAATAACCCATCTTGTTGTGAACAACAACGGAGGACTCCAGCCTCTCTTGGTTACAGATGAGGAAACTGAGGTGCATAAAGGTGAAGGTTAGTGGCAGAGCTGGGCCTATAACTCAATTTTTCTGATACTAAGAGTCCAGTGTTACTTTCACTTAACTAATTCTATTCAGGACGCCACAGAGAACTACCAAGATATTTGGAGTAAGAAAGTGAAATAGAAGGCAGGAAGGCAGATGGCCTGGGGCAGGTTGGACAGTTAAGAAGGCTCGAGGAGGCTGGCACGTGGCTGGCTATTCGTAAATATTCATAGAAGGATTGGATGAGAGCCTGGTGGGTTGAGAAGGGAGAGGTTTATCAATAGTGATAAACCTCAGCGATGAGTGAATTGAAGTCAAAGGAGGATTCAAGAGAACTCCAAAATGGAAAGATGAGAAAACAGTGGCAATATTCACTATGATCCATTTCTTCATATGTGGATTTTTCTATTTTCTCCAAGGTGTAAAATCTAACCTCACTCATAAGCCAAACAACCATCAATATTCACAAAATGAGTACAGTGAAAGGCATAGGAAGAATTTAAACAAATTGTTTCTCACACACACATACACTTAAATATTCTTTTATCTTCATCTGTAAACAGAATTAAGGGTAAAAGGAGACACCAAACCAAAAAATGTTACATAGACCCCAAAGTACCCACGCATCATGTACGTCTGGACTTTTGAAACTCAAATCAAAGTTTATCTCAATTCACTTCTGCCAGTGGGATCAGGGAATGGTTTCCAAAAATACTTTTTATTTGTGTAGGTGGCTCTTGCATGTGCCCTTGTACTCATGGCTGGCCACGTAATTTGTGAAGCCTGGTGCAAAATGAAAAAGTGCTTTTTTCTTTCCTCCGCAGTCTCACTCTCCTGACCTGTCACAGAGGGTTTTTATTTGCTATTTAATATTGCTGTCCCACAGCGTGGGGATACTCACGTGGAGTATGGACCATCTCAGGGGCCTTGCCCTATGACTTGGCCGTGCAGTAGGGGCCCTCCAGCCTCCAGACCAACACCCCAGGAAGTAGAGCCAGGCATCTCTCCTCCCCACCACCCATCATCCCAATCCATGGCAAGACATTGCAACCTTGCTAGGACATGCTAGGTGCCTGGATGGAGGTGGACAAGAGGCTCACTCCCACCTAGCCACCAGCCAAACTTGCCGTGGCACCACCAATTTGAGGTGGGACAGCTGCTGACCTGCCCTGTCCCATGACTCTGGGGGGAGTGCGCCTGACCCCAAGCCTCCTTGTGTTTGTGTCTATGTCCCTGCCAAGGTGGCAGTGGTCACTGGGTGGGCAGCCTGGGAGAGAAGGATGCCAGGAGGTGGGGAGCAGTGGAAGGCGGGATCTTGAGTGAACCAAGGCCCCATCTCCCTACCCCCACCCAACCCCGCAATGATGTACTGCCCGTTGGATTTTATTTACAGAACGCAAATTCAAAGGTGAAATTATTAATAGCGACCACACAGTGTCAAAAGTCCAGGTGTGGGCCCTTCTGAACACATGGTTGGACTGAACTTGTCCCACGCCCATGAAGCTGGCCTGCTTGTAGCACCTACCACCCCCAACTCAACGAGAATGCGCAGATACCTGTTTGCCAGCTTTAATGCATCCTCCATACTGAAGGTGCCACCCTCCACAGAGTCAGAAGGCAGGGCATCGTGTCTATTTCCTCCCTCTGAGCTGCCAGACATTTGCTGCAGAGGGAGCCCTGCCCTTGACTTCAGCAAGTATTTGCTGCTGGACAGTTCCCCAGCCTCAAGTCAAAGCGAGGAGAGATTCCAGGCAGAGACTTCTCAGAGGCTCTGAGCTGGGGCTTCTGGGTTGGGAGTGCCCCTCTTCTCTGATCACCATGCAGAAATATACATACTACACAATGTAAGAAGTCACACTGTCAAAGGTGTTTGTCTGTGACTCTCAGACTGCTGCAAACTTGATTTTAGTCATTGGCCAGGTATGTTTGTGTGTTACTACAAAATGATTTCCACAAAAACACTTTCCTAACTACTTGATTTTAATTATTTTTAATTTTTAAAGATGTAATATTTATACATGCAGAAGGATATATTATATATATTTCTAGTATAGCTATAGACATATCCTGAAGTCTAATAGAAAAATAAGCACCTTGAACCCACTCTCCCCAATTTAAGTTCTAGGACACAACACCATCCCATCTCCCTGTGTGTTCCTCTCTAATCCCCTTCCCTAGCCGTCCTCTCTGAGTATTCTGAAACTTGGATTTGTAGAAAAACAAAAACAAAAAAGACACGTGGTGGCATTCATAGGCAATATGTGGTGTAGTTTAGCCTGTTTTATAAAAACTGGCTTCATACAGTTTTTTTTTTTATTGTTGTAAAAACGCATTTGCCAGGACAGCATTTTTTTACATGTGCAATTCAATGGCACCAATTACACTAATCATGTTGAGTATATAGTCTTTGGAGACTTGCTTTTTTTCACTCTTTTTTTTCTGTAAGAGAGTTCAATGTCGTTGCATGTACTTTAGTTTGTTAATTCAGCTAGTGTCTTTTATTCCTTTGTGTGTGTATTACCACAATGTAGTCATCTATTCTGTTGATAGACATTTGGGGTTTTTCCAATTTTTTTTGCTATTATGAATGATGCTACTGTGGACTTTTTTTTTTAATATACTTGCAAAATATTTATTGATTGCTGACTGGATGGAGGCAGTCATTTTAATAATACTGGGTATGCGGTTTGGGGGCTTTAACGCATGGGGCCACAGCATCAAGGTTTCAGTAGTCCACTGTGAGGTGCCACTTAACCCTTCCTATTTGTCTACTTGAGAACAGGCAAAATTGGTTTGCTAAATGGAGAAGTAATGGGGTAATCATCCCTTTCTCTAATTAGGTCTTTTTTTTCTTTTTAATTAAGGTATTTTACTGTGTTTTCAGTGAAAGTTATGGACATTCTTGTACATATCTTTGGGGCCCATGTGCAAGAGTTTCTTCTCTAGGACATATAGCTAGGATGGGAACTTCTCGATCATAGGATATGCATATTTCAGTTCTAGTAGATATTGCCAAAAAGTTTTCCAAAGTGGTTGTAACAACAACAACAAAAAATCCCAAACCCATGTCCATCGAGTTGATTCCAACTCTTAACAACCCTATAGGACAGAGTAAAGCTGCCCCATAGGATTTCCAAGGATCACCTGGTGGATTCAAACTGCCAACCTTTTAAAGGTTAGCAACCTGAGCTCTTAACCACTGCACCACCAGGGCTCCCAAGTGGCTTTGACAGTGGTTAAGCACTCAGCTGTTCCCAGCAGTTTGAGTCCACCAACTGCTCCTTGAAAACCGTATGGGGCAGTTCTACTCCATCCTACAGGGTCGCTATGAGTCAGAATCAAGTTGACGGTAGGCACCACGTTTTCTAAGAGTATATAAGAATTCCCGTTGCTCCACATCTTTGAGACATTTGGCACTGTCAAGCATCTTAACTTTTGCTAATCTGCTGGGTATAAATGGTATCTGGTGAATTTTCCTAATTACTAATGAAGTTGGGCTTTTCCATAGGTTTACTGGCACACTTCTGTGAAATGCCTGCTCACGTCTTTTATTATTAAATTTTTTTGGTAATAAAATTATTTATAGTATTCTTACTATCTTTTTGATTCCTGGTCTATTCTTTTTATTTCCCCAATATTGTTTCTTTAGATCTTTTCTTTTTCCCTCGCTGTAGTTGCAATTTGTCTATTTTAATTAAAAAAAAAACGTTCACCTTTGTTTACACTCTTGTATGTTAATTAAAACTGTTCTATTAAGTTCTACTCTTATTATCTTCTTTGGGTATATTATGTTTTTTTCTTACCTAACATTTTAAGTACTCCTAGCGACCCTATAGGACAGAGTAGAACTGCCCCATAGGGTTTCCAAGGAGTGCCTGGCGGATTTGAACTGCCAACCCTTTGGTTAGCAGCTGTAGCACTTAGCCACTACGCCACCAGGGGTCTCTATGAGTCAGAATTGACTCGATGGCGCTGCGTTTGGTTTTTGGGTTTTGGTAACATTTTAAGTGCAATGTTCAGCTCGTTAGCTTTTAGGGTTTTAAAAAAATTCCTAATATAAGAATTAAGACTAAAAACATTCCTAAATGAAGACTTTTGGTGCATCCCATAAGTTTTGACAGGTAGCATTTCCATTATTTTACAGTTCTAAATACTTTTCAGTTTTTATGATGATACTTTTGTCCAATTAATTATTTAGAAAAAGATTTTTAATTTTGAAATGTACGGGCTTTAAAACAGTTGTTAATGATTTCTAACAATTGCATTGTGGTCAGATAACGTGCTGTGTATGCCACCAGTTTTCAGACTTGTCGACGCTTGTTTTGTAAATTAAAAACTGTGCAATGAACACCTGTAAGCTCTCCACCTTGATTCAACAGTAGTTAACATTCTGTATGTTCTTTAGAAGGATGGCTAATTTTTCTGTGCAGCGTTAGAGGTATGAGTATTAAATCAAGATTGTTATTTATTTAAACTTTTTTTATCTTTACTAATTTTCTTGTCTGCTTGACCTATCAATATTCAAACTGGTGTATTGAACCCTCTCACAGCAATGATAACTCAGGGGCAATTTCTCCTTGTAGGTTTTCCGTTTTCACTTTTTATATTTTAAAGCTATTCTATTACCCTCTGATAAATTTAGAATTGTTATATTTTCCTCACAAATTTAACACTTTGTACTCATGTACTGACCCTCTTTATATCTAAAAAAACGACTTTTTTAAAATGCCTTTGTTAAAATAGACTTTATTTGATATTAATATATCCGTCGCGGTCAAGTCGATTCTGACTGACAGAGACCTCAGAGGGTTTTCAAGGCTGTGAAACCGCATGGGAGCAGACTGCCACATCTTCCTTATGTGGAGCTGCTAGTGGTTTCGAACCTCCACCCTTTCAGTTAGCAGTTGATTACTTTAACCACTGCACCACCAGGGCTCCTAATTAGCTGTCCCAGTTTTCTTTTTTCTAACTTTTTTAAATATTTGCCTGGTATATCTTTTCCATCACTTTACTTTCAGCCTCCCCATTTCCTAATGTTGTGGGCATGTCTCTTGAAAACATTTAATATTGGATTTTGTTTTCTTTTTAAAATCAACTCCATCAACCTCTGATTGTAACTGGCATGTTTAATATATGTATTTTTATTGTGATTATCAATATATTTAAATGATTTGATTCTGTGTCTTATTTTTTGCCTTCTATTTGTTGTTCTATATATTTTTCCTTTCTTGCCTTTTTATTTAAAAATAGTTATTATGTTGTTTGTTTTTATTTCATTTTCCCTTTTGGTAGTTAGCTACTTTATATTTTTCTTTTTAATGTGTGCCCTTGAAATTTCTAATGCATTCATTGTTGTTGTTGTTAGGTGCCATCGAGTTGGTTCCAACTCATAGCGACCCTATGCACAGCAGAACAAAACACTGCCTGGTCCTGAGCCATCCTTAGAATCGTTGTTACGCTTGAGCTCATTGCTGCAGCCACTGTGTCAGTCCACCTTGTTGCGGGTCTTCCTCTTTTCTGCTGACCCTGTACTCTGCCAAACATGATGTCCTTCTCCCGGGACTGATCTCTCCTGACAACATGTCCAAAGTATATAAGACGCAGTCTCGCCATCCCTGCTTCTAAGGAGCATTCTGGTTGTACTTCTTCTAAGACAGATTTGTTCGTTCTTTTGGCAGCCCATGGTATATTCAATATTCTTCGCCAACACCACAATTCAAAGGCATCAATTCTTCTTCAGTCTTCCTTATTCATTGTCCAGCTTTCACGTGCATATGATATGATCGAAAATACCATGGCTTGGGTCAGGCACACCTTAGTCTTCAAGGTGACATCTTTGCTCTTCAACACTTTAAAGAGGTCCCTTGCAGCAGATTTACCCAATGCAATGCGTCGTTTGATCTCTTGACTGCTGCTTCCATGGCTGTTGATTGTGGATCCAAGTAAAATGAAATCCTTGACAACTTTGATCTTTTCTCTCTTTATCATGATGTTGCTCATTGGTCCATTTGTGAGGATTTTTGTTTTCTTTATGTTGAGGTGCAATCCATAGTGAAGGCTGTGGTGTTTGATCTTCATTAGTAAGTGCTTCAAGTCCTCTTCACTTTCAGCAAGCAAGGTTGTGTCATCTGCATAACGCAGGTTGTTGATGATTCTTCCTCCAATCCTGTTGCCCCGTTCTTCTTCATATAGTCCAGCTTCTCGGATTATTTGCTCAGCATACAGATTGAATAGGTATGGTGAAAGAATACAACCCTGATGCACACCTCTCCTGACCTTAAACCAATCAGTATCCCCTTGTTCTGTCTGAACAACTGCCTCTTGATCTATATAAAGATTCCTCATGAGCACAATTAAGTGTTCTGGAATTCCCATTCTTCGCAATGTTATCCATAATTTGTTATGATCCACACAGTTGAATGCCTTTGCATAGCCGATAAAACACAGGTCAACATCCTTCTGGTATTCTCTGCTTTCAGCCATATCTGACATCAAAAGTGATATCCCTGGTTCCATGTCCTCTTCTAAAACCAGCCTGAATTTCTGGAAGTTCCCTGTCGATATATTGCTGCAGCCGTTTTTGAATGATCTTCAGCAAAATTTTGCTTGTGTATGATATTAATAATATTGTTCTATGATTTCCACATTTGGTTAGATTACCTTTCTTGGGAATAGGCATAAGTATTTTTAAGCAAATAACAAGCACCTTCTATATTTGTTTGCCAGCCACTCCTTCCCCCGTGCCACGCAAGGCATTTTCATAAGTGCCGCTATGCCAATTTTTTTTTACATATTGCTGTAAAAAATTAGCATAGAACGCTTACGGAAAAAAAATACCTTGGGAGGGGAGGGAGCAGTTGGCAAACAAATGTAGAAGGCACGTGTTATTTACGTAAAATATGGCAATTCATGATGCTCAGCATCTTTTATTTATTTGTTGTGCTTTTGATGAACGTTTATAGAGCAAATTAGTTTCTCATTAGGCAATTAATACACATATTGTTTTGTGGCATTGGTTGCCAACCCCACGACATGTCAACACTTTCCTCTTCTCCACTTCGGGCTCCCCATTTCCATTCGTCCTCCTTTCCTGTCCCTTTCTGCCTTCTCATCCTTGCCCCTGGGTTGGTGTGTCCATTTAATCTCATATATATGGTTGAGCGACATGTATTATTGCTTGTTTTATGGGCCTGTCTAATCTTTGGCTGAAGGGCGAACCTCAGGAGTAACTTCAGTACTGAGTTAAAAGGGTGTCCGGGTGTCATAATCTCGGGGTTTCTCCAGTCTCTGTCAGACCAGTAAGTCTGGTCTTTTCTTGTTGAGTGAAAATTTTGTTACATTTTTCTTCAGTTCTGTCTGGGACCTGGTATCAGAACAGTTGGTGGTGGTAGCTGGGTACCATCTAGTTGTGCTGGACTAAGTCTGGTGGAGGCTGTGGTACTTGTGGCCTATTAGTCCATTGGACTTATCTTTCCCTTGTGTTTTTGGTTTTTTCCATTCTCCCTTGCTCCAGATGGGGTGGGACCAGTGGAGTATTTTAGATGGCTGCTCACAAGCTTTTAAGACCCCAGACGTTACTCACCAAAATAGAATGGAGAACATTTTCTTTATAAACTATTTTATGCCAACTGATCTAGATGTGTCCGAGACCATAGTCTTTGTCAAGCATCTTTTAATGTGGGTATTGGCCATTTATGTATCTTCTTTGGAGAAATGCTTACTCAAGTACTTTGCCCATTTTTTAATTGGGTTGATTTTTTTGTTGTTGTTGACTTGTAGGAGTTCTTTATATATCTGAATATTAAGCCCTTATTAGATGCATGATTTCCAAATATTTTCTCCCATTCCATAGGTTGTCTTTTCACTTTCTTGATAATGCCCTTTGATAAACAAGAGTTTTTAACTTTGATGAAGTCCAGTATATCTATTTTTTCTTTTGTTGCTCATGCTTTTTGTGTGGTATCTTGAAGTCCATTGCCAAATACAAGGTCCCGAAGATTTCTCACTCTTTCCTTCTAATAGTTTTATGATTTTAGCTCTTATATCTAGGCCATTGATGCATTTCAAGTTAATTTTCACATACGATGTGAGGTATGGGTCCAAATCTATTCTTCTGCATGTGGAAATCTAGTAACCTCAGCATCATTTGTTGAAGAAACTATTCTTTTTCCATTAAGTGAATGAGGCACCCTTGTCAAAAATCAGTTGGTTTTATTTCTGTTTTGTCAATTCTATTCCATTGGTCTCTACATCTATCCTTACACCAGTACCACATTGTTTTGATTACTGTAGCTTTGTAGTATGTCTTGAAATCGGGATGAGTATGCCTACTTTGTTCTTCTTTTTCAAGATTGCTTTGGCTATTCAGGGCCCCTTGCAGTTCCATATGAATTTGAGGACCAGCTTTTCCATTTCTGCAAAAAGCATTGTTGGAATTTTGATAGGGATTGTGTTGACTTTGTTAATGGTATTAAGTCTTTCAGTCCATAAACATGGAACATCTTTCCATTTAAGTCTTCTTTAATTTTTGTCAATAATGTTTTCTAGTTTTCAGTGAACAAGTCTTTCTCCTCTCTGCTTAAATTTATTTGTAGGTATTTTATTCATTTAGATGCTGTTATAAATAGAACTGCTTTCTTAGTTTCCTTTTCAGATTATTCATTGCTTGTGTATAGAAACACAACTGATTTTTGTGTGTTGATCTTGTACCTTCCAACTTTACTAAATTCAATTATTAACTCTAGTAGCTTTCTTGTGGATTCTTTGGGATTTTCTATATATATAGGATCATGTCATCTGTGAATAGAGATAGTTTTACTTCTTCCTTTCCCATTTGGATGCCTTTTATTTATTTTTCTTGCGTAGTTGCTCTGCCTAGAACTTCCAGCACAATGCTGAATAGCAGTGGTGAAAGCAGACATCCTTGTCTTATTCCTGATCTTAGGGGAAAAGCTTTCAGTCTTTCTCCATTGAGTGTGATATTCTAAAACAAAAACCAAACTTGGTGCCAAAGAATTGATTCTGGCTCATGATGACCTTTGTGTTTCAGAGCAGAACCGTGCTCCGTAAGGTTTTCTAGGCTGTGAGTTTTCAGAAGCAGTAGCTGTGGGTTTTTTTGTAAATACTCTTTATCATACTGAAGAATTTTTCTTCTATTCCTAATTTGCTGAGTGTTTTTTTTTTTTTTTTTTATCTTGAAAGGGTGTTGGATTTTGTCAAATATCATTTCTGTATCAAATGAGATAACCATGTGTTTTTTTCCCCCTACATTCTATTAAAGTGCTGTATTACTTTGATTGATTTTCTTATGTTGAACCACTTTTGCATTCCTGGGATAAATCACACTTGGTCATGGTGTATAATCCTCGTAATATGCTGTTGGGTACAGTGTTATAGTATTTTGATGAGGATTTTTGCATCTACATTTATAAGGGATATTGGTCTGTAATGTTCTTGTGGTGTCTTTATCTGGCTTTGGTATTAGGTAATGCTGGCCTCATAGAATGACTTAGAAAGTATTCTCCTGTTTTTTCAAAGAGTTTGAGAAAGAATGGTGTTAATTTTCTTTAAATGTTTGGTAGACCTTACCAATGAAGTCATCTGATCCTGGACTTTCCTCTGTTTGAAGGGGGAGGTGGTTGTTCAATGTCTTTTCTCATGTTTATATAATTAATCAGAAATATTTTATCAACATTTATACTCTTGGTACAATGGTTTTCTTCCAAAACTACCAAGTGACAGATGTTTTCTTTCCATAGCTTTGTGAACAAGTACAGCTTTTTTGTAACACCACAAATTAGATGTTACTGTTATTTAAAAAGACATTTGTTTAGATTTACCTAAATATTTACAAATTTTACTATTCATTCTTGCTTAGTGCACCTCAGCTTCCTTCTGTGGTCTTTTCATTTCCCTTCAAGTGTTTACTTCAGACGATTTTTTTAAGTAAAAGTCTTCTCAGGCTGAAATATTATTTTTGTTATCATTCATTTGGTTTGTCTTTGTTTTACCATTATTTTGAAAAGCAGTTTTTCTGAGTACACCATTTTAAGTTGATAAAATTTTTCTTCCACCACTTTGAAGGCACTCACTAGCTTTGTGGTTTCCAGTGTTGCTATTAGGAGTTCAATTACCAGTCTAGTTATAGTTTCTTTGTAAATGATCTGCTTTTTCTTTTTGGCTGCCCTCTTTGTCTTGGTGTTCTACATTTCCCTACACTATGTATAACTTGCTTTCTATTATTTATCCTGCCTGTTATATCTTGTGCCTTCTTCATCTGTGAACTCATGTCTTTTATAAGTTCTGGAAAATTATCATCCCTTTATCTCTTTGAATAATGCCTCTCACTCATTATTTCTATTTTATCTTTCTAGAATCTGATTGGCTATAGGCCAGACATTTTTGTTCTGTTCTGTCTCTAAACCTCTCATATTTATCATCTATGCATTTTGAATAATTTCCTCAGCTTTATTTTCCACTTCACTATGTTCCTCTCAGATGTGTCTATTATTCTGTTTAACCCATCTAGTAAGTTTTCCCAAGTTAATTTTTAATCCGAAAATTGTTAAATTCACAGGAAATTGGAAAGAACAGAAGAACCATTATCTGTATATCTTTCACCTAGATTCTCAACTGTTTTCATCTTGCTACTTTCTATCTACACACACACGTATATACGCACCTCTATATATATACGTGTGTGTGTAGATAGAAAGTATACGTATATATACATATATAGAGGTGCGTATATACGTGTGTGTGTAGATAGAAAGTAGCAAGATGAAAACAGTTGAGAATCTAGGTGAAAGATATACAGATACAGATAAAAATTTTTTTTTTTTTATCTATACATGTACATATATACGCACACACACACACTGTCCTACTTCCCTTTAGGAAAACCAATTGAAAGTAGGCTGCAGCCATCATACATGTTATTTTTAAAACTTCAGCATGCCTCTCTCAGGAACAAGGACATTTCTCTTATACAACCGTGTTACTATTACTACACATAAGAAAATCAACGTAACTGCAGTATCATCCAACTTAGCATTCACACTCAAATTTCCCCAACTGTCCCCCAAATGCCATTTTTTTCAGGTCTTTTCTTCTGCTTTAAAATCTAATCAAGCTTCACATAATTACATCTGGAATATATGTCTCTTTAGTCTCTCCCATTCTACAAGAGAACTCCACATCTCTCTGTTCATGACATTGAAACCTGTGAAGACCATAGGACAGTTGTTTTGAAGAACATTTCACATTCTGGAATTGTCCAACTGTTTCCTCCTTAGTAGACTTGGGTCAAACATTTCCAACACAAACCTTACGTAGGTGATGTTCTCCTCCACTGCATCGCATCGGAGGGAACATAAAACCAGAGCTGGGTCAAAGTGGGTACTGCCAGACCACACCATGTAAAGGCACATTTTCCTCTTCGTAGTTAATAAGTAATATATTAGCAGGGTTTTGAGGCTATATAATAGCCTGTTCCCAATCTTCACCCAATGGTTTTAGCATCCTTTTAATGACCCTTGCCTGGTTCTGTTATTACACTAGGGATTAAAAATTGGTGATTTTCTGATTCTACATTTATTAGCTATCATTATTCTATAAAGAAGAACTTTTCCTCTCCTTTCCCTTTTTTGGGCATCCCTACAGACTTGTGGATTTTAAAAATTCAGTGTGTTATTCAATCTATTACTATCATTAGTCTTTCTGATGTTCCAATTGTCTACAATTAGGCCAGTAGGAGTTCTTTCAAGATAGCTCCTTTGATCTTTTGACAAGACATGTAAATTTTACTCCTTTTTTCTTTCTGGCAAAAGTTGTTCTAGGCTCACATTGTGCTTTCTCTGCTACAGCCTAGAAGTGCATATTTCTCCGGGAAGTCCTGGTTCCTTTTGGTGGGAAATGGTATTTAGAAACCAAGATCTGATCATTAGGTGTGCTCATTGTCACTAGGCTGTCCCACTGGGTGTTTTATTTCAACAATTAGCTTTTCAATTTTAAAAAGTTCTGTTTGGCTGTTTTTCAGACCAACCTGTTCATTCTGAGTATCTTTTGTTCCCTCACGTTGTAAAGTAACATCACGTAGCACGAGATTCTGCCTGAATAGAATGGAAGAGGAGAAGGGGGGAAAGAAAGAAGGAAAAGAGGCGAAGGAGACAAGGGCACGTTCATTTATCAACACCAAGCAAATAATACCTTCGCAGCGGCTGTAGAGGCTGCTTTGGGTCTGCAGGGCTGAGTTTATTGCACTTTGTTTTGAAGCCTATTGGTGGATATTTATTGACTGCACCTAGGAAGAGAGAAGTCTGCGGTGAGTCTCTTATTCACAAATGTTAACATCCTGCAAATCTGCTCCATATGCCAAGTATCACTTCACTGTTCTCAACATCCATCAGAGAAAGATGCCAACTTTGGTGGCCATATGAAATAAAGGCAGATTTCCCTGGGGGAATCTCTAGATCTGAGATTAGAAAACACATCTCTGCTGAATTTAGAGGCAGAGAATTCAATTAACTTTCCAATAAGATGCCCTGAGCTGCAAAAAGCAGTCAAACATTAGAGATCAGAGCCAGTCCTAAGGTTCCAACCTCTAATTGCTGTGAACTAATCTGAAGTTATTTTTTTATTTGCTCCTTTGCAATATCAAAATGCAAAGGAAAAGGATATTCCATTTATGGTCTTTGTATCGCTAACAACAGTCACGACAGAGCCACCTTGGGTTTAATTCATTAATGGCTCATTTCATTTGGAAGTGTAAGAGATTAACATGGTCCACATAAATTAATTTTTCAAAATAATGTCACAGGCCTCTTCCTATACCATTTAAAATTTTGATATCCATTTTTAATAGGAAACCTTAAGAACTGTGTTATATATTTCCTTGGAGCATTAAATTGATCAGACTTGTTAAACACCCTTCAATCTCTTCCTGGTGACTCAGAGCCATCCTAAGTAGCAAGTTTGCTCTGGGCTGTGATACAGCACTGTCACGGGAGCTGCTGCAGTAGGCGGAGCTGTGTGCTTCAAGTGAACGGCCGAAAGCCGTGATGCTTTCCTTTGCAGGCATCAGGCTGTTTGTCAGCAGTTTTGTTTCTTGTAGGAAATGTGTTGATTCTGACGTGGACTGTGCTTGCTAAACTGTTACAGCAGTGTGCTAAATAAGAGTCACAACAACTTAGACAGGAAGTCAGAATATAATTCCCAGGAGGCCAGTGACCGTGTCTGTTTTGGTCACTCTTCGACACCCAGTACCTGGGAGAGTTAGTGGCTCAGAGTAGGTGCCTCATAAATACATGTTAATGTTGAATGGGTGCGTGTGTGTGCGCCTGCTATTGAACCAAGTGTGTAGGCTTTAATATGATTATGCCAAAGCCTTTTTTGATTTCTTGCACTTTCATGGTTATGTTTTAAAGATTGGAGATTTCCTGATACCTAAGTTCTAGAAAAGTGGTGTTTAACTGCATCATGGTTATAGTTTTCAAAACACTTTTATGTATCCCTCACTTACCCCGTATAATTTTATTTCAAGTCTCTTCCTGTAGTTGGACTAATTACTGTGAAATACCGTTATGAATGTGGGACAACCAGTGAAGGAAATTCCATCTTAAAGTTCCTTCCAATTTCTTGCCACATAGGGTCGCTATGAGTCGGATTCGACTCGACGGTACTGGGTTTGGTTTTGGCTTAAGGAGTGTTTCTTCACAAGTTTTTCAGAGTCTTGGGAGGTGTTCTTTTGTTTTACCCTTGCAAATGCCTCTGGTTACTTCCTTCAGAATGTCCCCCAGCCCCCCTTTTTTTCCTTCTTTTTTGGTAACTCCTCGTTCTGGTTCCTGTTCAAGAATCAACCAAAACCAAACCCATGGCCATCAAGTTGATTCTGACTCATAGCGACCCTATAGACCTGCCCACCAGGGTTTCCAAGGCTGTGATCTTTACAGAACCAGACTGCTACATCTTTCTTTTGAGGAGCAGCTTGTGGGTTTGAACCGCTGACCTTTTGGTTAGCAAACGAGCATTTTAACCACTGCACCAACAGGGCTCCTTATTCTAGAATATATCCACCTAAATTTCATTCTGGAAATTTCAGCATTTCTCAAACCTTAATGTGCCTATGAATCACCTGGGAATCTGGTTAAAATGCAGATTCTGGTTCAGAACGTCTGGGGTGGGGCCTGAGATTCTGCATTTCTAACCAGCTCCCAGATGATGCTGATACGGCTGGCCCTATGCTCAGATTCTGAGAAGCAGTGGACTAGAAGACACAAGGTCAGCCCCATCAGCAATCTCCCAGGGCTCCTCAGACCTCACCCTGCAAACTGAATAATCTGCGTCTGCATCCTTCATTGATCTCGCCCTGTAATGTCAGCAGCAGTTCAAGACACAATCAGGACCTACTTGTGCTGTCCTGGGTGCTCTGTTCCCTGTGTGCCTATATTTCTTTATCTGAATGTCAAGAGTTCATTCACCACGAAAATGTTCAGAAATCCTATTATTGTTGTTGTTAGGTTTCGAAGAGTCAATTCCGACTCATAGCGACCCCATCTGACAGAGTAGAACTGCCCCATAGAGTTTCCTAGGCTGTAATTTTTAGGGAGACAGATCGCCAAGTCTCTCTCCCTCAGAGCTGCTGGGTAGATTGGAATCACCAACCTTTCAGTTAGCCGCCAAGAGCTTAACTGTTTGCCCCACTGTTTGCCCCAGTAGGGCTCTTTTCAGAAATCCTACTGAGTGCTTTTCAACTTCAGAGTCATAGCAGAACAGGGCTTCTTTTTATGCACCCTGTTGCATCCAAAGTGGATTACATACTTCCAAGGCGAACTCAACCCAAGAAATGAAAGCCCATGTTTTTTTTATATGGGCACAAATTACGCTAACTACTGGCATCATAGAAAGTCATTAACGAGACTGAGAAAGTTTTGCAAGTCTGTATCTTTCATTCTGACAGGTAAAATGGTATCCGCTAATACTTCAAACTCTGCCTTCAGGACTTGGAAAAGCCAAGCCAAGGATTGTTTATTTTAATTTTTCTTTGACTCTCTCTTTTGGTGTGTTAACTGATGAAACTTTCCATTGAAGGGCAGTGAGCTATTGTTACATGGCAGGGTTTTGTACTCTGTAGCTCCAGCCCAGAGTGTGACCTCACAAACCCAGACTGCACTGCTGCATGTAGACAGATGAGTGAACAGCTGCTTGTTATGATTGTCTCTCTGTGGGAACCAGAGGCATAAAAAAGATGAGCCAGAAAATTAAATGCTTAGGAAACAGAGCCTCTCCCCTCCCCAACTGTCCATCATTACATATTTTCCTTTTTGACCCTGTGGCACCCTTGAAAACAGAGGAAAAGTTTCCAAGAATCCAGCTGAGCTCATCAACCTGTCTTTTGGGAATACCAAGTCTACTCTTAATGTGCAGAAAAGTACAGATTTTATGACTTACGCCTGAGCGAGTTTATAAAGGACTTCACAAACTTCACACCGTATCTGTGGTCAGGTTTATGAATTCGGCCAAGCTGGACCAAGTGGTGATCCAAAGGGTAGCTGGCTAGATCCTCCAGTTCCTTGTCATTCCAAGCAGGACCAAGGGAAAACACAAACAGGGCATAGCCCTGGCATTTGGCTCGCAAGGATTCCTTCTTTAAGGTTTCCTTGTCCAAGTGGCTAGTTTCTCCAACGGATACCACAAATATGACTTTGTTTCTTCTCAGGTTGGGTGTATGTAAAAAGACATTGTCTAGAGTCCACTGTAAGGCGTGACCAATGAAACGGTCTCCATTTAGTTGTTGAACTGACTCTTCCAGGTGCCTCTTCATGAGGCGTTTACTGTTGTAGGTGGTAAGGTTGAACTCAGTTCTCACGGGACTCTTCTGAGTGTTAGGTATGAAGTCAGGGGGAGCGTGGCTCAACAGGGCTACTCGGTCTCCAGTGATGGAGGTCATGGGTTCAGGAGTAATTTCAAAGTGATCTAACAGTGCTTCCATGAAGGCTCTTATGTCTTCAAAGTCGGCACTTCCCACATTCCGAGAACCATCCAGAAGGAAAGCTGCATCCACGTAAGACTGCACAGGGGGTGGTCTGGCTTGACTGCAAGAAGGATCCGGTTTGCATACATCTGCTAACCAAAAGTCACTTGGGGTTACTAAGTAGAAATGGACAGAAAATGAAAGATAGCATCTCATGTATTTGGCATTTGAGAACTGCATAGCCTTTGATGTTAAAATAGTTGCTAAATGACTTTAATATCAACAAGACTTCCTAGCACATGGTTTGCACCTATATTCAAAAAGCACTGACATTATACCCAGCCTGAGTCTTATACTTACACTAAAAATCAGGCTGTTTTCAACATCAATTTCATCTCAGCTGAATTTTAAGCTTACAAAGATTTAAATGGACAGTGTATCTCACCCACACACGAATATACTGTATCACAACATAAAAGCTAATAATTTCTCTAGATTGACAATACACGTGTTAAACCAATGGCTCTTATCTTTATGCTCCCATTGTTCTACCCTGAAAAGGTAAACTGTTTAAAAAGTGAGAGTGAAAAATAGCAACACGTCTTTTATTTCAATTTAAAGGTGTGTTTATAGCTCAATGTCCATGTATGCTCCTTAATGACAAAGCTACCACTCATCTTTGTATCTCCAGAGTGCTTACTAGTTGAAAGCTCAATACTTGTCTGCTAAAGAAATGAATATAAATATCACCTATTAATTGACTCTCAGAAAAGACGAGGTCATTCTTATAAATATGCAAATCACATTTAACTAAGGAATGTGTAGCAATAAAAACAGAGAGGGGATTGTATTGAATCCGACCACAATGAATATTCACAGGAGGTCACCTGATCCATCCTTCTTGTTTTACAGAAGAAACTGAAGCCAAGAGAGGAAAGCATTCTGCCAAAGGACACACCAGTACTTCTAGAAGTTTCTAAGATGAAGTCATGTTCTATTGTTAGAGGTAAGCCATGCGATGTAGCAGTGGAGAGGCCCCTTGGCCTGGCGGCCAGGATGCCTGGGTTCTGGCCTTGTCTCATTAACACTGTGTGCCCCTAGTCAAGCCCCTTGTTCTGTACAATTCCTCTGTAGGAAATAGAATAATATGTGTGTGCACAGCCGGTACTTAGATATGGCCATGAACCACCAATAAAAGCTACTGGATAAAAGATTAATGAGCAGAATGCAGATCCTAGGGAATCTAGCAGACTTCCTAACTTCAGTCTTGCTCACAGACTCACTACGATGTGGCTCTGAACAGGTAATGCTTCCTTACTGACATTCAGTAAAATGTCATGACCATGTATAATGGTCAGATGACAGCGCAGTAGTCAGCTGTGTGCATGGCAGTTTCTAAAATCAGAGACAGCAGGTCGCCCATTTGTTCAGTTTTGTGGGTTTTTTAACTGCGGGGAATGACAGCCAAAATAGCGTCCATTATATGCCTCAGAGACTAAACAAGTGTTTGAGCCAAAATCCATCCCCAGTCACACATGTGCAATTTCTGACTGCACGACATGTCAGCACACTGTTGTAATTGATATGTTTGAGGGTGCAAGTGAGAACACATAAGGTGGGATGTGTCTCCCCATAGCCTGGTAGGTGCTGTAACTGCTGTGAAGACTGCCAGTGCTGAAACCCACCCTGTGCAATGGGGGGCGGTTGATTAGGAAAACGGAGGGGGTTATTAGAATTGCCCCCTCTCTGTGAAGTCACTAAAATGGCAAGAATTAGCATCCCGCTAATTAAAAAAAAAAAAAAAAATTTTTTTTTTTTTAATATACATGGGGAAGGAGGGGAATTCAGCTTTTTCTTTTAGACCAAATGGGGAGTTTCAGGGAGCAGAAAAATGGACCCTCCATTAACTCGCAAAGTGCGGGCAGTGTAGACCTTGCTTTCTTGGGTTTAACCTGGCTGTGTGCTCCTAAGTAAATTATTTTTTCTCTTCAAGCCTCATTTTCTTTATCTGTAAAATGGTGCTAATAATAGTCCAAATGTTTTAGGGTGATTGAATGAAATATTCAAAGTAATAAGAACAGAGCTTGGACCATACTAAACACAGTAGTTTAAGTATTAACTATCATCACCACTGATATTATATAAGTAAGTAGCCAAGTACATGGCCTACAGTAAACACTTGATAACCGTCAGCCATTACACCTACCAGTAACCTCAGGGGCTTCCACTCTCTTCACGATTATTACCAGGACCAGTTGCCATCATGTCAGTTCTGACGTATGGAAAGCCAATGTGTATCACAGTAGAACTGTGCTCCAGAGGGTTTTCAGTGGCTAATTTTTTGGCAGTAGATAGCCAGACCTTTTCTTCTGAGGCTCCTCCGGGTGGACTCAAACCTCCAAACTTTCAGTTAGCAGCTGAACATATCAACTGTTTGTGCCACCCGGGGACTCCTCACTGTTATTAAAACCCACTACCATTGAGTTGATTCTGACTCATAGTGATCCCATTGGGTTTCAAATGCTGTAAATCTCTGCAAAAGCAGGCTGCCACATCTTTCTTCCGTGGAGCCGCTGGTGGTTTCCAACCGCTGACCTATCAGCAGTTAGCAGTTGATTGCTTTAACCACGGTGCCACCAGGGCTCCGTTGATAATTATTAGAATGCTCGAACAGAAGATTACAGTCCAGTTTTCTAGCTAGATGCTATTTAAAACACAACAATAGACACAGCCAGGTGAAACCCAAGAAGGCACACCTTTTTGAGGCCTAACATTTGGCAATTTATGAAGCTTTTTTTTCAATGAGAAATGCATGAGTATCTGCTAGTTTTCATTTCTACTGTACTAAAAAAATATCCCCAAGCAGATAGGAAGGTAATGAATTTCTAGAAAGCATTTCTTTGAGGTTGTGAACATTTGAGGTTTGAAAAACACATAAATACACTGAATTTTTATGCAAATAATGTGCACGTTATGTTTTGGCAACTGCGCAACCCCTTCACGCATTATTTTCCTAGGTGTGCTATGCACGTTAGGGTATTTTAACGTAAATAACACACGCCTTCTATGTTTGTTTGCCAACCATGCCCTCCCCCCACAAGGTATTTTCTTCTTTTTTTCTCTTTTTTTATTGTGCTTTAAGTGAAAGTTTACAATTCAAGTCAGTTTCTCATACAAAAAGTTATACACACATTTTTATGTGACCCTAGTTGCTCTCCATATAATATGGCAGCACACTTCTTCTCTCCACCCGGTATTTCCTGTGTCCATTCAACTAGCTCCTGTCCCCCTCTGCCTTCTCATCTTGCCTCCAGACAGGAGCTGCCCACCTAGTCTCATGTGTCTACTTGAGCTAAGAAGCACACTCCTCACCAGTATCATTTTATGTCTTATAGTCCAGTCTAATCTTTGTCTGAAGAGTTACCTTTGGGAATGGTTTTAGTTTTGAGCTAACAGAGTCTGGGGGCCATGCCCTCTGGGGTCCCTCCAGCCTCAGTCAGAACATTAAGCCTGGTCTTTTTGCAGAATTTGAGTTCTGCATCCCACTGTTCTCCTGCTCCATCAGGGATTCTCTGTTGTATTCCCTGTCAGGGCAGTCATCGGTTGTAGCCAGGCACCATCTAGTTCTTCTGGTCTCAGGCTGATGTAGTCTCTGGTTTATGTGGTCTTTTCTGTCTCTTGGGCTCTGATTTTCCTTGTGTCTTTGGTGTTCTTCATTCTCCTTTTCTCCAGGTGGGTTGAGACCAATTGATGCATCTTAGATGGCTGCTTGCTAGCTTTTAAGACCCTAGACACCACTCACCAAAGTGGGATGCAGAATGTTTTCTTAATATAGCTTATTATGCCAGTTCACCTAGATATCCCCTGAAACCATGGTCCCCAAACCCCTGCCCCTGCTACTCTGTCCCTCAAAGTGTTTGATTGTATTCAGGAAACTTCTTAGCTTTTGGCTTCATCCAGTTATGCTGACTTCCCCTGTACTGTGTGTTGACCTTCCCTTCACCTAAAATAATTCTTGTCTACTATCTAATCAGTGAATACCCCTCTCCCTCCCTCCCAACCTCATAACCATCAAAGGATGTTTTCTTCTGCGTTTAAACCTTTTCTTGAGTTCTTATAATATTGGTCTCATATGATATTTGTCCTTTTGCAACTGATTAATTTTAGTCAGTATAATGCCTTCCCCAGATTCATCCATGTTATGAGATGTTTCATGAATTCATTGTTGTTCTTTATCGTTAAGTAGTATTCCATTATGTGAATATGCCATAATTTGATTATCTATTCATGCATTGATCACCACATTCATGTACGTCTTTTTGCTATTGTAAACAGTACTGCAATGAATGTAGGTGTGCATATATCTATTCATGTGAGGGCTCTTATTTCATTAGGATATATTCCAAGGACCAAGATTGCTGGATCATATGGTAGTTCTATTTCTAGCTTTTTAAGGAAGCACCAAATTGATTTCCAAATTGGTTGTACTATTTCACATTCCCACCAGCAGTGTATAAGTGTTCCAGTCTTTCCACAGTCTCTCCAACATTTATTATTTTGTGTTTTTTGGATTAATGCCAGCCTGTTTTTTTTGGGGGGGGGCGAGATGGAATCTCATTGTAGTTTTGATCGGCATTTCTCTCACGGCTAATGATCGTGAATATTTCCTCATGTATCTGTTAGCTGCCTGAATGTTTTCTTTGGTGAAGTGCCTGTTCATATCCTTTGCTCATTTTTTAATTGGGTTGTCTTTTTGTTGTTGAAGTTTTACAGTATTTTGTAGATTTTAGAGATTAGATGCTGCCTGGATTTGTCGTAGCCAAAATTTTTTTCCCAGTCTGTGGGTTGTCGTTTTACTCTTTTGGTGAAGTCTTTAGATGAACATAAGTGTTTGATTTTTAGGAGCTCCAAGCTGTCTAGTTTCTCTTCTGATGTTTGTGCATTGTTAGTAATGTTCTCACGTGGCATTTTTGTAATCGTACTATGCTAATTTTTTGGATTGTATTTTAGATGAAAGTTTACAGAACAAACTAGTTTCTCATTAAACAGTTAGTACACATATTGTCTTATGACATTGGTTAGCAACCCCATGGCATGTCAACACTCTCCCTTCTCAACCTTGGGTTCCCTATTACCTGCTTTCCTGTCCCCTCCTGCCTTCTAGTCCTTGCCCCCAGGCTGTTGTGCACCTTTAGTCTCGTTTTATTTTATGGGCCTATCTAATCTTTGTCTGAAGGGTGAGCATCAGGAGTGACTTCATTACCGAGCTAAAAGGGTGTCCTGGGGCCATACTCTTGGGGTTTCTCCAGTCTCTGTCAGGCCAATAAGTCTGGTTTTTCTTGTGAGTTATAATTTTGTTCTACATTTTTCTTCAGTTCTGTCTGGGACCCTGTACCGTGATCCGTATCAGAGTAGTCAGTGGTGGTAGCCAGGCACCACCTAGTTGCACTGGACTCAGTCTGGTGGAGGCTGTGGTAGATGTGGTCCATTAGTCCTTTGGACTAATCTTTCCCTTGTATCATTAGTTTTCTTCATTCTTCCTTGCTCCCAAAAGGGTGAGACCAGTGGAGTATATTAGATGGCTGCTTACAGGCTTTTAAGACCCCAGATGCTACTCACCAAAGTAGAATGCAGAACATTTTCTTTATAAACTATGTTATGCCAATCGAGCTAGATGTTCCCAGAGACCATGGTCCTCAGTTTTGTCCCTTGGGGAGTTTGGATGTGTCTATGGAACTTCTATGACCTGCCATGTATAAGTTGTGCTGGCTTCCCCAGTATTGTGTACTGTCTTACCCTTCACCAAAGTTACCACTTATCTATTGTCTACTTAGTGTTTTTCCATCCACATCTCTCCTTTCCCTCATAATCATCAAAGATTGTTTCTTTTTGTGTGTAAGCCTTTTCATGAGCATTTACAGTAGTGGTCTCATACAATATTTGTCCTTTTGTAATTGACTTATTTCACTCAGCATAATGCCCTCCAGATTCACCCATGTTATGAGATGCTTCACAGATTCATCATTGTTCTTTATAGTTGGTTAGTACTCCACTGTGTGAATGTACCATAACTTGTTTAGCCATTCATCTGTTGATGGGCATCTAGGTTGTCTTCATCATTTTGCTGCTGTGAACAAGGCTGCAATGAACATGGGTGTGCATATGTCTATTTGTGTGATGACTCTTATTTCTCTAGGATATACTCCTAGGAGTAGGATTGCTGGAGCATATGGTATTTCTATTTATAGCTTTCTAAGGAAGTGCCATATCATTTTCCAAAATGTTTGTATCATTTTGCATTCCCACCAACAGTGCATTATCCTAATTTTTTATAGCAACACATAAAAAAATTGGCATAGCAGTTGGCAAACGAATGTAGAAGGCAAGCATTATTTGTATAAAATTCGGTACATGTATGAGCACTTAATTTACGTGGACACATTATTTGCAAAAATACGGTACTTTACAACAGCATGAAAAACTTGGCATTGAGACAGGCTAAACTTTTCTGAAAATTGTTACTGTTTCCTGGAGCTGCACTCAGTAGAGAAGCCTGGAAAGCAGCCTTCCTGCTGCAATATGTATAGGAGGAGACTCTGCTCGCTGAGCTAAGAGATTCCATCTGTGGAAGACACAGTGTGATGGGGTGAGCCCAGAGCCCCAGGGAAGTCCTCCTGGGGCCACTCACATCCCTGCTGCCAAGTTCCAGCTGCTCCTGCCAACTGTGACTCAGTGCACTAACAGGCCTGACTAGTTGATGCTTTCTCTGTGGGTCTTACCATAGCAGAAAGTGCACCGCTGGAGACTTTCTAGTGCTGGCATGTAGTCAGCCCCCGATGGAATCGTTATTATTTGGAATGTGCCAGTATCGTCGATCTGCAAGGAGCAGAAGCAAGAGAAAGAACAGCTTAGTGGGTGGGGCTGCAAAAACTTCCCAGGATTGCTCAGGGAACTGAGATCTGGAGAGGTCAAGGCTGCTTCTTCTAAGAAGGTCATGGTTGCTGCAGCACGTCAGGGAGGCTAAGAACACTGCCTGGGTTTAACCTCGATATTCCCTTTAGCTATATGACCAGGTACTTCACCTCTCTGTTTCCTCATCTGTAAAATAGGGATAATAAGCAATCAAAGCCTGTTGCCATCAAGTCGATTCCAACTCACGGTGACTGACCCCATGTGTAGAGTAGAACTGCTCCATAGGGTTTTCTTGGCTGTAATCTTTATAGAAGCAGGTTTCCAGGCCTTCCACAGTGCCGCTGGGTGGGCTCAAACTGCTAACTTTAGATTGATAGTTAAGGGAAAACCATTTGCACCACCAAGGGACCTGCTG
Organism: Loxodonta africana; assembly: GCF_030014295.1. NCBI lineage: Eukaryota > Metazoa > Chordata > Mammalia > Proboscidea > Elephantidae > Loxodonta > Loxodonta africana. The sequence continues at coordinate 10,906,226 of NC_087368.1, read as the reverse complement.
GGATGATAACATTACTACCTAATAGGGCTATTGTGCGCATTAAATGAGTTCATAATTGTAAAGCACTTACTGGCACAGGGTGAGCGCCACGTGGGTAACTGAAGACCACCTGGCAGTTTACAAAGCACATTAATGTCTATTATCTCAACCCAACAGTGATAGTTCTGTTTACCGCCCACACTTTACAGATGAGGAAACGGGCACTCAGAAAAAGGTTAAGGGTCTGATCAAAAGACAGTGGACACTGAAGTCATTTAAAGAAGAGGATCCCCCAGGTCCCAGACAACCGTGTGAAATTTATAACCATCCTTTCAGTTCCCACTGTAAACCAAACATTGAAGGTGGCTTTGAAATGGACACCTAGATCCATGTCCAGGCGCCATTCCTCTCTAAACAACTCCCTACTCAATCCAATTTGGTCCACTGTTAGTAACCTGCCTAGGAGATTTGAGGGTAGAGAGCTGGGAGAACTGAAGGAGGCCCCAAGTAATCAAGAATAGTTAACTTGGCAGTTAACTGACTTAAAGATAATTGATAGTTGAAGAAAAATTGCAGGTATGGCCTTATCTAATGCCTAAGGGATAGGTCAGATGACATTTTAGTTTTTCTCTGTGAATCCTACTGTCTTAAGCTAATGACCCCCCTCTTTCTCTGGGAATTTCCCTTCCCATACTTCACCCATAGAGGTAGGACTCTGGCAGCCACGTTTGTATGGGACGACTCCAGCTCTCTGACCAGAGCTGACGGAACCAGGGAGGAACATTTGAGCCAATCAGATCCACTCTCTCGGGAATCTGCAGCTGGGGTCCTGAGGGTGTTGAGCCTATCCGTGTTAGCGACAAGAACGAATATAGCTGTGTTGTTGATGCTAGGTGCCATAGAGTTGGCCCCGACTCATGGCATTCCCATGCACAGTGCATGAAATGCTGCCCAGTCTTATGCCATCCCCATGATTGGTTTCAGACTGGACTGTTGTGATCCATAGGGTTTTTATTGGCTGATTTTCAGAAGAAGATCACCAGGCCTTTCTTCCTAATCTGTTTTAGTCTGGAAGCTCCTGTAAAACCTCTTTGTCATCATAGTAACATGCAAGCCTCCACTGACAGATGGGTGGTGATTGTGCTTGAGGTGTATCAGCTAGGAATTGAATCCCGGTTTCCTGCACGGAAGGAGAGAATTCTACCACTGGATCACTAATATCCCTAATAGAGCTGTAGGCTGGATGTATTGCATCTTGTGGAGTGAGGGTAAAGGAAAATGGGAGGGAGGAAGAAAGAGAGAGAGAGAGAAAGAGAGAGAGAGGAGGAGGTTGAGGAGAAGGAGGAGGGAGAGAAGGAAGTAGGGGGAGGGAAGGAGAAGGGAGAGGAATAAAGCAGATAAGAGTGAAGTGGAAATGAAAGATGGAGAGAGTCCTGGAGACTCCAGGCTTTTCCTGAGGCTCATCTCTGTTTCTGCCCCATCTTTTACTCTTCTGTGTATAGAGATGGAGAAATCTGTGCCCACGAGAATTCCTCTCTGGGAGACCATTGTGCTTGCCTTCATAAGCCACCTGGGTTAGAGGGGATCCTCTGAGGGGAGATGTGATCACTGAAGGTTCTAGCTAAATCTCTAGGTACAAGTATATGTACGGAAGAAACGATAGTCCCAAGGAGAGACTGGGAGGGAAGAAGCAGAAGGTAGCAAAGGTGAGCACTGTGTAGTATAAAAGGGTACAGAAGACCCTGTGATGGGCAGGGCAGTGCAGAAGAAGAGGGTGCAGTGACATGAATGGGGACTTTCTGTGGTGGAATGCAGTGCTCTGCAGGGTGGGGCCCCTCTTGTGACCCACAGACCTTTAGTAGAGTCTGCATATCACTGGTTCATGGTGCAAATGAATCTCTGAAGAAATGGTGGATTCTGTGTCAATGGGGTTAAGGCAGAGGCTGCTCCCCTGGACCTGAGATCAGAGGACACCTGGGTTATATCCGGATCCTTATAATAAATTCCACTTATTACGTGTACATGGGTGTACTTAAATTGGTTTTGGTGATCTGTAAACAAAGTCTTGACTAATAAACCAGCAGAAACAATTAGTCCTTATTGTTAATAGCTTTTAATAGGTATCTCCGTGCAATGTTTCAAGTGAATCAAGCCTTCATGCCATCTGGATGATGACTGGTGACTGGAAACGAAACCCAGTACCAGTCCAGAGGACATGGGTCGGACCACCTGGAAGGGGCAAAGAGCTTTCTTATTGCCAACAACCAGGATCCAGGGGGAAAAAAAAAAGCCACACAGAACATTTGAGCTAGAAAAAATCTCAGAAACCATGTAATCCAATTCCGTGATTTTACAGATGAGGAAAGTGAGTCCCAGAGGGGGTGGAATACGTAGGGCTCTACATTTAAGGTTTGCTCTCCCCAACCGAGGCCTAAGTTCCATCTTCTGTGTGAGCAGAAGATTGTAGTTTTGAATCAGTGAGTCCTAAGTCAGTTTAGAGCAATGTCTCTCAAGATGTGGTCCAGGGACTGCTGCTATTTGTCACCTAATCTTGTGTTCTGCGTGGCTATAATATGACAACTTCCATATTCCTGGTGGTTGCATTCTTTAATAATTTAGGCTTCATATTCAATCATGCAACATCATGTTGGTGTCAACCTAAAGCAGTGCCGTCCTTCTCATCGGTTCTAGTGAGTTGCTTTACTGGGGAGAGTGCACAGCGGGCCTTTGCCCCCACCATCCTCACCAAGGAAATCTCTCAATCAGTCGGTAAAGTTTGGAAGATGTTGTTTTAGAGATCACCTATCCTACCCCATATCACCGCAGCAACTATAGTTAGTACATCACGGAAAAATGCCGTAAGCTGAATGTGGGCTGGGGGTTCAAATAAAAGGGTCCTTTTGTTCACTTCTCCTGTTACTCACTTTCCTGTGCATTCAAAGAAGCACCAGCTTGGATGCAAGTTCAACTATAAAGTCCACAGACGGGCTGTATGGGGTGTTCAGCAAATGGTTCTGGATGACACCCTCTTTTTTCCTCTCTAAACATCAAGTGGTTAACATTAGAAAAAAAAAAAACAAAAACAAAGGGCTCCCTAAATTGGTGTACTCAAGGAAAAATAACATCAATATTATGGATAATTTCTTCAGACAACTATTACACTTAGACAATTGTCTTTAGACAAGTCTATATTTAAAAAAGAAATACTTTTAAAAAGATTGCTAACATTTCCCATTGAAAAATGTTCCCCAATTCAGTGGTGTCTCCAATCACTAGAATTATTTATAAAATCAAACACTATACTTCTTAATGTTTTTCTCAGCTGCAATGCCAAACAGCAGACTTAAAAAAAAAAAAAAGGGCTATCGAAAAGAGAGGAGTCCTGGGTGGTGCCAGCTATTAACCCCCTTAGCTGTTAATCAGATGGTTGGAGATTTGAGTCCAGCCAGAAGCACCTCAGAAGAAAGGCCCGGTGTCCTACTTCTGAAAAATCAGCCACTTGAAAACCCTACGGAGCACAGCTCTACTGTGACACACGTTGAGTCCCGTGAGTCAGAACTGACTGCACCGAAACTGAGTTTTAGAAGATAGACACATTTCTTGTAAGTATATTAGAAAGCGAGACACTCCTTATGTTAGAATTCCTAATGTGGCCTGGTGGTCCAGTGGTTAACAGCTATGGCTACTAATCAAAAGGTGGGTAGTTCGAATCCACCAGCTGCTCCTTGGAAACCCTACAGGGCAGTTCTACTCTGTCCTATAGGGTCATTATGAGTCCGAATTGACTCAATGGCAACAGGTTTTTTTTTTTAATGTACAGCAAGTAAAATTTCACCAGAAGTAAAAGCTAATTGTCAAAGGAATTTAGAGGAAAATTCCTAGGGCAAAACAAAGCTGAGCTTGAGATTTTCCAGTCAAAAATGGTCTTCTACTCTAGAAGGGATGACCAGTTCATCAATCAGCTGTATACCATTGCAAAAACTTTCCAAGATGGTAGCCATTTGCTAAGAAACATAGGGAAATCGCTCCATGCTATCGGAGCAGCTGCTCCTGAGTCCTGCCACACATCTGTACAGGCGCTCAATTTCAGATTGGACAACTGAACTCAGATGAATCAAGATTTATAAAATTCATGGTAATGATGAAACAAACCAGGTCTATAAAATATGACCTCAAAATGAAGACGCAGGGCAGCATGGTGCCCGTAGACCTTTGAGTTCTGTTCTTAAAAAATAATAAACAAAAGCTTAAGGTTCCTGGGTGGAGCAAATGGTTAAGTGCTTGACTACTATCCGAAACGTTAGCTGTTCCAACCCACCCAGAGGCATCTCAGAAGGTGTTCTGCTCTGCACACATGGGGTTGCCATGAGTGGGTACAACTCGATGGCAACTAACAATAACAACAACAACAACAAAAGCACAGTTGAAGAGAACAGTAGAAGAAAAAATAAAAGAGGGGAAAAAAAGCACAATGGAGAGGTACAAATGTAATTTCTCTTCTGTAATGTCAGGGATTGAGTTCCAACCAACATGTGTCTATACCTCTAGCCCTTCTAGACGACCCTGTTCATCATCTAATGTCAGCTTTCCGGGTCTCTTGTTTTTCTAGTTTACTCTTATATCCCCAGAGCCTAGAACAACACCTGGCGTGTATGAGGTGCTCACTAAACATCTGTTGGATGAATGGACCTTGGGACCAATTCTAGCTCCTCTCTGCATCTCTAGCTCTCATGCCTGAGGGATGCTGAGGACCAATGCTGCTCTGATTTATGACGGCCTATGATCAAGAACTTGAATCTTCATTGGTGCTTTTTTGAGATGAATTCCTTCAAAAAAGTGCAAAGAGTCTCTAGGCTATTTGGGTAGAATCGAGAAACCAGATTCATTAAGCTCTAAGGGAGAGTGTTAGCACTCAAAAATTAAGGGTGATGGAAAAATTTGGGTGTGGTTGGGGTGATGGTTGAACAATGTGATGAACATAATCAATGTCACTCAACTGTAAATTTGAAGATTGTTGAAAGGTAAGCATTTTGTTTTATATATATATATTTACCACAGTCGGACAAGCTAACGAATAAACCAAAAAACCCCAAGAAAATATGTCTTTGTAAGTTACTTGCTGTGCATATGCCTTTGGGTGAGTGGGTGGAATTGTGTCAGTTACGTTTATACCACAGCACCGTCAGTTATTTGCATCTGTGCCTAGATGAAGCCAAGAGGTGAGGGGGGCCCTCAGTAAACAGGGAATGATGAGGACTCTGTGTGCTACCAAATTCACGTACAGAACGTTTGAGTTGCTGCTTCTCACTCAGCAGCTCCATTTGCATAGCCTATCCCCAGTCTTTTCTAATCTATGTGTATTCTCTTTTCTGGCCCTGACACATCAGCCTTTCGTTTGCCTAATTCTGAGAGGTAGTTCAATGATGCTCACAGCAGTTTTGGCTCCTTTACAACCTCTACTTCAGGATTCTTAAATTGGTTTCAATTCAGATCATGCAACTGAATATAATAATAAAGCAAAGCAAAGTGCTTACTTCATCCTAGGCACCTATGCACCTGCATTATAAGACCTAATCTTCACATCAACTCTAGGAAATAGGTACTGTTTTCCGTATTTTACAGGTAAGTACTATATTTCAACTCTGTTTTGCTTATTTAACCACCTTTACGTAAAATTATAGAGCTGGAAAGAGCCTTAAAAGACCATTTAATCCTGGCCTCCAAGAAAGATAGACAGAAGTTACCTCAACAGGTGAGCGGCCCCTATAAAACTGATATCTTGACCACCTGAATTTAGTCCATGCCAACAGTAAATCAAACTTGCAATCCAGAAAGTTCTTTCTTAAACCTAACCTGGAGTTTCTTATTGCTATTACATTCAGTTTCTCTAATATACTCAGTTTCTCTAATATAAGGTTTTTCTCCACTAATGTTTTTTTTTCACACATTTGAAGAGCTTTGCTACTTCCTTTCTCTAAATGAGACAATTTTCAAATGGTTAGCCTTTAACAATACTGCTTTGCTGCTCTTTGGGGTCCCTCTTGAAGTTTTCTACATGAATAAAGAAGCAAACTCCATGTTAGACCAACATGGCCGTCTTGATCCGCATGTGGTTTACTCAGGAACGTTACACATTAAGATTTTAATCCTCAATCCCAGTAACTATAACTAGAGTGGCTTTTCTTTTTTAAAATTTGGATCTTTTCATGACTGCTTAGGTTATAAAATCAGCCAATTGTTTTTCATCCAAAAACCACTCCTCCCCTGGCCATATTAGTGACATCCATGCTGTTTATGGTCCTTCCTGGTTCAGTATCTTGAGACCCTGAGGCAACTCAGTAGCCCTGGGAAGCAGTAGAATAAAAACCTGGATTTAAATCCTGACGTTGAGACTTATTAGCTGTGTGAACCTGGGTAAATAGCTTCTCCAGGATCAGTTTTCTCATCTGTAAAATGGGAATAACAAGTCTATCTCTAGATACCACCTGTGAGAATCAAACAGGATAATGCATGTGAAGGGCTTAGCATGTTGCTGGTATAATAGTAACAAACAGTTATCACCATTACTCTCTACCAACACAGAATTAAAAAAATTCAAACAAAGAATCCTAATTTTGAAGACAGGAAAGTATAGTTATACGTCTAGAGGCTTGTGAACACACACACAAGATAATAATTGTTGGGCAAAAGGCTAATCCTCTTACCGCAAACGCCCGCTTGACTGAAGGGGTGTTGCTGAAAGCGATCACGACGGGAGTGATGTCAAGGGCGCTGAACTCCATGGTGGCTGTGGTGATGGAGTGGGCATCGGCAGACTGGCCACTGCTGAAAAACGTGGCGATCCTCCTGGTGTGAGCCCCTGGGAGGGTTCGCTTGAAGACATTCCTGGAAATAAACCTCATTGCTTTGCCTATCTCCCTGCCGTCCGAGGAGCTCTCATAAGGGATGGCTTCGATTTCCCTGAGAAGTCGGCTCTTGCTGTAGGTGTCTGAGAAGCGGATGAGGTGCCTGGTGTGGGAGTTATAGGAAAGGACGGCAACGCGTGCTCCCACGGGACAGCTGTTGTCCCGGACTTTAACTTCTCTCATGAGGGACAAGATCATCGCCTTCATCCGCTCAAAATCCTGCCTGGTGACATCCCGGGACTGGTCTAACGCAAACACCAACTCAGTTGGATGCACAGGGCATTCGGGCTTTCCTGAAAGGCAAGAGAAGCCAGGTGCCATTGAGGGGACTCTGACTCATGGTGATTCCATGTGTGTCAGAGTAGAACTGCATTCCATAGGGTTTTCAATGGCAGGCCTTTCTTCTGAGGTACCTATGACTGGACTTGACCCTCCAACCTTTCCTTTAGCAACAGGGTGAGTTAACTGCAATGGGCTTGGTTTTTGGTTATAAGTAAATTACCATTTCTTTCTAAACAATAAAGAGATCACAGAAATGTGAGGTCCACCAGCTCTTCATAAGCTAGCTCAGGAACTCACACCTGCCAGGGCTTGCCCAGGAGGCAAGGACGGAGTCCCCTCTGCCATGGGGCCAGCAGGGCCTTGCCCACCTTAAAAAGCACTAGGTTATTATTTCCTTCTGGTTCTTGGCACCATGACCTCCGTGACCAAAAGGAGTTCTTAGCTGGCCAGTGAGAAAAAAAATGTTCAAAGCCAAATTACACTCTTCACCTCAATGGAGACAGGAAATGTTTTATTAGCTTTTGAGCCAGACTAAGTGGGTTGAACAGATATTTAAAATTTTTTAAGGTTATGTCATTTTTTTAATAAAAATAAAAGGAGTAGAATTACGACCAGCCACTCAGGTGGTTCTGCTAGCATTCTGGCTGGGTCATTATTTGCATAGAAAGCTTCAGGTGTGATTTGGAGATAAAGGAAAAGAAGATTCACAGTGCTGCCTGAAGATATGAAAAACTTCAAGTTTTTAGGAAAAAACACATGAAGGCTAACTCAACTTGCAAAATACATCCTCCAAAACCCAGCAAACTGCAGGAACCCTGAGGATTCTGAAGAATGATGGGCTGGATGCCATGGTCCCTCGGAGGCCCTCCTGAAGGCATCATCACCACATGGAGACCCAACTTGGTTCTCTGGCCACACACTACATAGTGACGGCTGCTGCTTGTCACAGACCAGGTGACGGTGAGGATGGAGGGAGGCAAGGGTCAGCTCCAAACCACTGCCATGTAACTAACACACAACACTGGTGGCCCTCGTTCAGGCCACCTCATCTGTGTCATGAACACCACGACAGCCTCCTGACAGTCCTTTGACTTCTACACTTGTCTTCCTACTGTCCACTCTCCCCATAACAGCTCAAAGAAGCTTTAAACAATGTCTATTGGACCATGCTCCTCCCCACAATACTTTCAATAAGCTCTTCACTACTGTCTAATTGGAAACCCTGGTGGCACAGTGGTTAAGAGTTATGGCTGATAACCAAAAGGTTGGCAGTTTGAATCCACGAGGTGCTCCTTGGAAACTCTATGGGGCAGTACTCCTCTGTCCTATAGGGTCGCTATGAGTCAGTAGCAACTGGTTTGGGTTTTTTTTTTTTGGGGGGGGGGTACCAATTACAACTCACATAAAAGCCAGCCTCCTTATCATAACCTGCAAAGCCCCTGCTTACTTCTCCATTTTCTCATGTGCCGATCGCCCCCCTTGTCACTGTGCTTCAGTCATGCTGGGCGTCTGTTGGTTCCTGGGACCTGCCTGTGTGTTCCATGGCCTTGTACTTGGAGTTTCCCTGTGAGAGGCTCTGGCAAAGCTGGCTCCTTTTAACTATCCAGTCTGAACATCAATGCCACTGCCCCAAGAGATGCCCACCATCCAGAAACATCTCTCCCTTCCTACAACATGATTCTGTGTCAGGGCATCTCTCTTTCACACCAACTATAGATCCTGTAAGAGGTGCAGTGGTTAAGCCCTCGGCTGCGAACTGAAAGGTTGGCGGTTCGAACCCAACAGCCACTCCTTGGGAGAAAGATGTGACGATCTGCTTCCTTGAACATTTACAGCCTTGAAAACCCCATGGGACAGTTTTACTCTGTCCTATAGTGTTGCTAGGAGTCAGAATTGACTCAACAGCAATGCATATAAATCCAATAGAGTCCCTAAGTGGTGCAAGATGTTTACATGTTTGGCAGCCAATTGAAAGGTTGGAGGCTCAAGTCCACCCAAAGGCACCTCTTCCTGAGAAACAGCCATTGAAAGCCCTGTGGATCACAGTTCTATTCTGACACACAGGCTGGTTACTGATTATAGATCCTGTAATTCTTTTGTTTATTATCTGTCTCCCCCACTAGAATGGAAGCTCCTAAGGGCAGGAACCACGTCCATCTTATTCAGCCCTGTGTCCCCAGTGCCTAGGACAGAGCCTGGCACATAGACGGCTTTCAGTAAACATTTGTTGAATGAGTGAACAAGCGGTCAAAGAGCATGATGGTGAGGGATTTACACAAGAGCATCATGTAATAAGCGTTAATAAAATACTTGAAAACTAGCACTGAAAGGAATTCAGCCAACTTGGAAATTAACATCAGGATTGAGCTGTACACTCAGCTTAACTGCTAGCTGAACATCTCTGATTTATTCTTCACACATTTGCTCTCTGCACCTTAATCTCTAACCACCGGACTATAAAGATGACGTGAAAAAGAAAGAGAGAAAGGGGGAGAGAGAGAGAGAGAAAATGAAGGGAAAGAGATTTTTTTTTTTACAAAAAATCTCATAGTTAAGTGAATAGTAAAGCTAACCATTAAAATATTAATAATAAAAAGAAAAGCAAACCAGTTGGTTGAGAAATAGTGTGAAGCTCAGCTAAAAGTGAGTGATTTATTGGGTCTGTGCTACCAGTAGACGGCAGCAAAAAAAAGCGCGAATAAATTTATATTGTTTGGCAGGCAACACATTGTTCTAACTCATCTCTCCAGATGTACAACATTTTGGATCTTGATTAAAACACACTGTAAATAAAGATTACTCACCGCGTCTGCCAGCTGGGGAAGAAGAACAGAGGAGACTGGGTTATTATTTGGTAAGAGAAGGAGTTCTGTACCATACAGAAAAATCATCGCAGCCGAGGTTCTGCCTGGGTGTTTTTTATAGACGACCCACAAATGAAGGTGGCAAGTAGGGTATGGAGAATTTGTGGACAGAACCTAGCATGTTGGTGAAAGCTACTTCTTTCCATGGGGAAGAGATGGGAGTAGTGGTGGGACAATAAGTCAGCAGCCTGCAGTCGGCCGTCAGAGACAAAGGACCTTTCCTGAGGGGGAACACGGTCCTGCAGGGAGGTTACTGAATCTGGAAAGCTAACAGGCCCTAAGCTGTCTTTAGTCTGAATATACTTCCGGTTTCACCCATGTAAATATCTGTAGCTAGTGATTTTGTGTATGTCTCAGTGTTGGGATGTGCGTGTATTTACACATTCTAAATGTCAAACGTAGATTTACTCTGAAGAAAATGAAGCTTAAACTTTAGACTTGCACGGTACAATACAGCAGCCACTAGCATAGGTGGCTATTTAAAATCTAAATTAATTAAAATTTAATGAAGTTAAAAAAAAAAAAAAAAACAGCTCCTCAGTGGCACTAGCCACATTTCAAGTGCCCTGTATCTGAATGTGGCTAGTGGCTACTGTATCGGATAGCACCGTGGAACACTTCCATCATTCCAGAAAGTTCTACTGGCCGGTGTTGCTTTAGCCTCTCATGTGCAGGGGCCTCTTGTGAGGCCCTGGGAGGGGTGCTCGCCATATGTTCACACAACGTTTTTATAAATGCCGAAGTCATTGGCTGTGATTTCTTTTCTTGTTCTAAATAATACTTACCAGTGAAATAACTTTGTACCTACTTTTGGATTTATAATTGTATATCAGGCTCCTCGAATTTTAAATGATTTTAAAAGACCCCATCACACTTGGATCTGCCCCTCAGTCATTAAGTTCACATGGCTACCATGTTAGAAAATCTACTGTGCTGAGTCAGCCCCAAAGCAAGCAATGTTCATGACCCAGTGTATAGATTTGATTCCCGTCATGGTTCTATTCTGATAAAACACAAAGGCAGAGTTAAGGTCAACACAGAATTGAAAGTTTTAAAAAGTCTCTGTCTTGGAAACCAGTTCTCTCTATAGAAATGGACTCTAATTTGTCTATTTTTCTCCCTTAAAATTCCTTGAGGTAAATTTTGGCTTCTTTCAGTCACCTTGTTTATTTGGGTAGTCGTTAAGCATTATAAACGAACATGAAAAGTTCCCTCTCTGCTAATCCTGCAATGGAATTCCTATGATGGCACTAAAATGTATCTTGATAGAAGAGTGTCATGGACTGAATTGTGTCCCCCAAAATATGTGTCAACTTGGTTAGGCCATGATTCCTACTATCGTGTGGTTGTCCTCCATTTTGTGATTGGTATAATTTTCCTATGTGCTATATAAATCCTAATCTCTGCCTGTGGTTAATGAGGCAAGATTAATTATGTTAAAGAGGATTAGGGTGAGATGTAACACCCTTGCTCAGGTCACACTCCTGATTCAATGTAAAGGGAGTTTCCTGGGGTATGGCCTGCACCACATTTTAGCTTATAAGATAAGGGAAGCAAGCAGAGATGGGGGGACTTCATACCACCAAGAAAGCAGCCCTGGGAGCAGAGCGCTTCCATTGGACCTGGAGTCCCTGTGCCTGAGAAGCTCTTCGACCAGGGGAAGATTGATGACAAGGACCTTCCTCCAGAGCGGACAGAGAGAGAAAGCCTTCCTCTGGAGTTGATGTCCTGAATGTGAACTTGTAGCCTACTTGACTGTGAGAGAATAAATTTCTCCTTGTTAATGCCATCCACTTGTATTTCTGTTAGAGTAGCACTAGATAACTAAGACAAGGAGTCTGCTATGAGGGTCTTAAACAAATTCAGAAGAGCATTTACCAAATCAAAATGCTTTTCGCTTTTAGAATTTTGAGAGGAAGAGGGGAGAAAAAATATCCCCAGAAATGAATAATTTTACAAGCGAGTCCATTAGTCCAACTAAGAGCAAGTAAAACATGCCTTTCTAGGAAAGGAGCAAGAAACAATGAACTGAAGTCAGGTTCCCACCCACTAGGTCACCCTGTTATCATGGCTGCCTCTTTCACACCAAGTGAATTCAATCCTGTCAATTAGCGTCAGTTGTTAATGCTCATTTGAAAAAAAAAAAAATTCAATGTGACTCTTCGCCGATGGATTTCACCATCAGGAGAGTTCTGACCTCATCCTTCAATTTCCCCTACATAAAAAGCACTAGATATATTATTATTTAGCTCTTGGAATGGGTTCAAATAGACAAGCTGGCTGCCAGAAAAGAAGTTAATAGTCGCCCATCTGTGCAGACTCAAAATATATGCAGTGAGATCTCTAATTTTAAGAAATTGGCTGGTAAATTGTCTCAATTCAGAGTGCACAGTTTGCTACTTTCCTTCTATGAATAGTGACACCTGGGTGACCATTTTCAGCAGGGTACTTACGACTGTTGTCCCGCACATACTGGATGAGCTCACATGTCTGTAGTTCACAAATAAAACAGAGAGAATTAGCCAGCAGACCACTAGGTTCTCACATTGAAAATACATGCGTTTAATGCGGTGAACCAAGCACTCTTGGGATACATACCGAAAATGAAGCCCATCCTTTGGCCCCTTTCATGCCCTAGAAGAACAAAAAAACGTGGGTTTCATGGCTCTGAATACGCCAGTAGCCAGAATGTGCACCAATCATTACCCTGACAAAGTGATAACCTTTCAAAGTTCTTATTCTTTTTAAGTTAGAGGGGGGGAAAAATAAAACAGGCAAGATACTCATCGCCTAATTAACAGTAACATTCTAGGAGGAATAAACTGTAAGCAGCAAGTCGGACCCATGCAAGCTTCCCAAGGCCACTTTCCTCTGGCTCCATCTTTGGCTAACAACAATGGAGATGACAACTGGAGATTGGCACTCAGGGCTGCGGAGCAGACTATAGCTCAGACTAGATAAGGCTGAACCATTCGTCTGCACCGGCCCTCCTTAAGGCGGGGCTTCCGAGTTCCTCAACCCCTACACCTGGCCTTGGTCGCTGAACCTTTATCTGTTCCTTTCATCAGTTTTGATGACAAAGGGACCAGGCTCAAATCAAACATCTGGAAAGGTAATCATATATATAAATATTTGGGTTGGGAATAAAAGGGGAATGTGGAATTTGCTTTAATTTCATATGCTCAATCCCACATTGGAACCAGGAAAAGTTTGGCTACTCAAGAAAAAATGCAACGGAGCCTCCCTCCCAACTCCTGAAGAATAAGTTTCACGTGCATGCAACTTTTGATCATTTATTCACTTTCCTCCAGCCTTCATTCATTCACTGATCATTTACTGAATGAAACGAGAGGGTGATTTTAGACTAAGACTTTTAATTTTCTCTCCATTTCCCCAGCTTTCAAGAGATGGCAACTGATTATTAACTGGCATTTTCCCTCCTCTCTCTGACCACATAAAGGTGGAAAAATAGTGAAATGAGTGGCTAAGCAACAGAGGCAGAAATCATGCGCATTTGGACAATGACGGCGCCACACACTACTGGCTCTTCTGGTGGAAAATGACTCGGTGTGATTTATGGATTTTCAACTTACCTTGCGTCCAGGGGGTCCTGGCTCCCCAGGGGATCCTGGCTCTCCTGGAAGCCCAGCAGATATCTTGAAGCAGAATTTATTTATTTTAAAATTATATTTATACACATATATATGTGTGTTTGTGAGTGTATGTATGTTTTAAATTGTAAAGGTAATACTCTTTTACTTTAGAAAGGTGAGAGATTTCTAGAAAGCAAACAGAAGAAAAAAAATTCCCAGAAATCCCAAATAATCCTCATTAACATTTTCTCTAGCATTTTACTATTTATTCTTTCGGTGTTAAAATACATATTGATTTTTTAACTTATTTGAATCATAATTTTCTTTTCCCTTTTAAACAATATCTATCTTATGGACATCTTCATGTAACTGAATATTCTTTGGCAAAATCATTTTTCGTGGTTGCTTAGTAGTCAGAATTGACTCGATGGCAATGGGTTCTTTTTTTTAGTATTCTTTTTATTCTATGCATGCACCATGATTTATTTAATCAATCATTTATTGATGGCATTTAGGTTGTTGTAATAACCAATATTATTATAAAGTTATATGCATAATTACGATTATTTCCTTAAGAAAGCTTTCTAGAGCTGTTAATTGCTGGGACAAAGGAGAGATTTTCATTTAAATGAGATGGTAGATGACTAAAGCAAAACTCAAACAAACAGAAAACCCAGAAAAACAAAAATTAAAACATAAAACTCCTGAGACAATAAGAACAAAAGAAATCTAACAGTTGGCTAGAAGTATTTTTAGTGAAATGGGGAATAACAACAGTAATAATAACAAAAGTTATTGAAGACTGTTTACTATATCCCAGACATTTTTCCATGTGCCTTAAGCATAAAATTTATCATAAAGGAAGCTACAAAATTTGGTCAGTGGTCCTTTCTTCATTCAAAATGCCATGGAATAGACAAATTTTATAGGAATAAAAAATGAAGCATTGCTTACTGAACAGCAAATAATTATTGACGACCTTTGGGTATTGCAATGATATTTACAGTGTAGTGAGTTGAGTGAGAAATAAAATAAAATAAACTTTGTAAGCCATGTTTTATTTATAAGATACAGGTGAACTCCCAGGGGAAAAGATGGCAGATTGAACACATGCATTTAATTTTGCCCCCTCCCAGTATCCTACTAAAACGACAATAAGTAGATTTTTTTGAAAAGCAAAAGACAATAAGATGCAGAGAACGAGACAATAGCTGTAAAATCTTGGATACTGGGAAGCAGGTGTATGTATGTGAAATGACTTAGCAGACCTGAGAAAGCTGATTCCTAAGCCAGCAGCAGGGAAAGCCAAGAACTGGTGTGTTTTATACTGCACAGCCCAGTAAGGCTCAGGAATAGTTGGCAGCAGGTGCCTTTAGAAGTGGAGGTGAAGAGGAGAGGCTAAATAAGGGAAGATTCATTGAACATTATTTTAGGAAACCCCAAATCTCCTTCCTACTCTCTATAGTTGGGTGAGGGTCCTTTTTCTCACTCCAGCAACAGGCAGAGGGGTAAAATCAATGGGTCTGGACTGGGAGGTTCCAGGCAGGGTGGGGCCAGAGGTACCATAAGAAAACATTAAACAAAATATATGCAGTGCATGTGAGACCCTCAGCCCTCTTTTTCCATGTGGCCCCTAGAAAGCTGGCAGACAGTCTTTGACTTCCTGGCAGGAAATTGCAAGAATCTTCTCAGGGGAATCAGACTAGTCAAAGAAGACTTAAAGATACTGGTCTGAGAAGTTTGCTAAATAAAGAGCTCAGCCAGACCACTTTGCAATGAAACTTGTAGCTGACAAGCCCTCCCTATGCGCTCAGCTTCCATTCAGCCTTTTTGTCCTCAGTTCTTAAGCATGAAGAGACCGTGCATTTATCAGACATGTGAGAAAGAGACCAAAACAAATACAAGAAAACTGCAGGAAACAGACTATGTTGGGCAAGGAAAACTTACAATGTACCCGTTTATCTTCTCAGAGTGATAAGACATGATGTGTCAACTATGCAACAAGAACAGAATAGTATTAAAAAAAAAAAAGAACATTCAGAGAATAAAAATGAGCTCTTAGAAATTATAAGAGGAGGGTTATAAGATAAAGCCAAGAAAATCTCAGAAAGTAGAGCAAAAACACAAAGAACTGAAAAATAGAAGAGATAAGAAAATTAGAGGACTTGCCTAATATAACAAATGATAAAACCCACTGCCATTGAGTCATGGTAGGTATGCCAAAATTAGAGAAAACAGAGGAGAAGAAATCATCAAAATAAGTAATGAACAATTCTCTGAATTAAAGGACATGTGTTTTCAGTCTTAAGAGGCCCACTTATTGCTCAGGAAAATGGATAATAATGGGCCAGACATCAGAGCATAAAAACCATAAAATACCAGAACACTAAGGACAGAGAGAAGATCCAACAAGTTCCTACAGAGAGAACACTGGTCACACACAAAGGATCAGGAATCAGAATGGCTTTGGACTTCCTAAAGCAACAAAGAAGCCAGAAGGCCACGGAGAACTAATTGCCTTCCAAATTCTGAGAATCTCAACCCAGAATTGTATACTAGCCAAAAAGAAAACAATTACATATAAAGGTAGACTAGAGCTATTTTCAGATGTTGGCAGTATAAAAAAAATGTCCTTCTCATGCTCCGTTCTTAGTAGGCCACTGGATAAGTGTTCCATGAAACGAGAGAAATACAAGAGAGAGGAGTCTGGGAATGGGAAACAGAGATCCAACATGGAAGAGAGGTAAAGGGAATCTTGAGGGTGAGGGTGAAGGACAATCTCAGGGTGGCAGGTGGCATCAGTTGTTGAAGGCAGCCAACCCAGTTTGGACAGGTCAGAAGACTCTGGGTCAGGATTAAATTTGATACAATACCTAGTATATCTAAATGTCTTGAGAAGGATTTAGATAAATAGCAAACCAAGCAAAGTAAACCATCAACTTCTATGTAGAAAATCAATTCATAATACTTAAAACTTAAAAATCAAGAAGTAGCATGATATCTAGAAGCACATTGTCAATTTCAAAACAATCAAGAACTGAAAGTTGTTTCTGAGAAGGAAATGGGAAGGGGTGGGGGAGTGGTTCTGATTATTGGTTGCTGTTGAGTTGGTTCCGAATCATGGTGACCCCATGTGTTATAGAGTAGAACTGCTCCATAGGGTTGAGGGAGCGCAGGGATTGCCATTTTTTCGTTTAACAAAACTTGTAAAATTATTTGACCCTTTAAAACAGTAGGTCTTAACCGGGGATGGTGGTGGTGGTGGATTTTGCTCCCCAGTGGACATTTGATAATTTCCTAGATAGAAGTTGACGGTTGACTTTGCTTAGTTTGCCATTTATCTAAGTCTTTCCGGAGACATTTTTGGTTGTCATAACTGGTGGGAGGGGGTTGTTACTGGCATCTAGTGGGTAGAGGTGAGGGATACTGCTAAATATCCTGTGATGTATAGGATAGCCCCTCATGACAAAGAATTATCTGGCCCAAAATGTCAATAGTGCTGAGGTTGAGAGACCCTGCTTTAAACTATGTGCATGCATGAAGTTGATAAAAATATAGATACATACAAATATACATTTTTATACAAAATAAGACACATTAAAAATCAAGGCAAACTTAAAAAATTGCTCCAGTTGATTAAAAAAAAAATCAAGGTAAAGATGTAAAGAACTTAATCTAGGCAGATAGTCATTTCAAGAGAACTGAAGAGGTATGAAGAATTTAAGGCAAAGCTTTACCAAAATCTTCCAATGGAAACTTCAGCTCTTCCAAGGGGGCAACCTGGAATTTTTCACTATCTAAAACCTCAGCTTCAAATCCAAAAATACTCATGCAGAAGTAGAAAAACAGCTTGGTAGGTGAAATAACCAAGTTACAAACAGTGATACAATGCCCAACATGGGGAAGAAAAATAGAAATTCAAATATTTCCAAAGGTCAAAAGTTCATAGGTTTTCAATTAGTTTATTGGTTTCTAAAAATGATTGTTGTGCCATTGAGGGGAGGGAACCCAAGGAACTGCTGAACCTGTCAGCATGTGTCTAGTGTCTACTTAATTAACAAGCCAAGGGAAGTGATCCAGAGGTATTTCAAGGCAAAGTGACATCTGGGTTAATTTGAAAATCTATTCCAAATTAATTTTCAAATTATATCAGGCTTCAATTTTTTTCCTTAGAGCATAATATTAAAGGCTAGCTATTTTTTTTTATACAAAAACTAGTATGAGGAAAAGAATTCTAGGTGGAAAGCAATCCTCTTTGAGAGAAGGAGGTAGAAGAGAAATAAGAGTTTCCTTATTTTATCCATTTAAATCTTACTCCTAAAATCCACACAAATAATCTTTACACATAAAGCTCTTGTTACAGTCTGTAGGGAGACAAAAAAAAAAAAAAAACACTAGATCAGAGTAAAATTAACTATGATGACAAAACTGGAAAACCATCCCAAATATAATTTTTATCAGACTTCTTTTTTTGTGCTAACTGCCATGATATTAAGACCAGATTCCATAATCAGTGTTGTTCTGAAGAAAAAAGACAGAGAATGTTTTGAGAGACAATTGCCATAAAATTGTCTCTTCAATAAAACAGCCAACTCACATAAACGTGGTCTAAGTTATACAAAGAGTCAGCAAATCTAAGAAATCCGTTCTTAACCCGATGGGGCCCAAGGCAAGCCTGGGATACGGATGCCTGTGAGATGTACCGGAGACTTGTTTCCTCCAAGCCATCCAAGCATTAGGCGATATCTAAGCCCCTCCATAAAGACATATTTGGTTACAACATAAGTGGAGACTTCCTCACAAAAACTCAAGAGATACGCTCTTGAGCTAACCAAGGAGAGGACCTGTCAGTGTACACCTTATTAAAAATAGTTTCAATAAACCTTGATATTGAAGACAAAATGCCAGTGGGCATTAGATTGCACAAAACCTGACAGGAAGAAGGGATCACACTAACCATATTTTGGCAGTGCAAAAACTGTTTTGCACCACTTAAAAAACAAACAAACAAACCTGTTGCTGTCGAGTTGATTCTGACTCATAGTGACCCTATAGGGCAGAGTAGAACTGCCCTGTAGGGTTTCCAAGGAGCAGCTGGTGGATTTGAACTGCTGACCTTTTGGTTAGCAGCATGAGCTCTTAACCACTGTGCCACCAGGGCTCCAACAAGGATCTCTTAAAAATTTGTTGTTGTTGTTGTTTTGTTTTAATTTCTAGTGGTTAGAATGGTACCTTGTCCTCGAAAAGTTGAATTTAGAACTACCATATGACCCTGCAATCCTAATCCTGGGTCTATGTCCTGAAGAAGTGAAAGCAGCAGTGCAAACAGCAATGTGAACACCGATGTTCATTGCACTACTTTTCACAATAGCCAAAAGGTGGAAATAACTGCAATGTCCATTAACAGATGAATGAATAAACAAAACGTGGTATATGCATACAATGGAATATTACTCAGCCATAAAAAAGAAACGAAGTCCTGATGCATGCCACAACATGGATGAACCTTGAAAACATTGTGCTGAGCGAAGTAAGTCGGTCACAAAAGGGTCTCCCTTATATGAAATAAACAAATACCTAGAAACCAAAGAGTATTTAGTGGTTACCATGGGTGAGAGGGAGGAGGTATGGGGGAGCTTTTGCTTAGGGGGTATTGAGTTTATGTTAATACTAGTGGAATAATTTGGAAAAGGATTGTGATAATGGTCATACAACATAAAGAATGTAATCAATAGCACTGAATTATACATTAGAAATTGTTGAATTGGCAAATGTTTTGTTGTGTATATTTTTACCACAATAAAAACCAAAGACAAACAAACAAAAAAAGTCATGGTACTTTGGCAGCTAGAACAGGCGAATCTGTTCACTAACGAACAAATTCATGGACTGCTTGCCAGCACTGGGGGTAAGTAATATGCCGATTTCTCTTCCCCAGGTTGGTCTTACCAACAAGTAAGTACCATCTACAAGTCTTTGGGAACAAGTGACAACTCAAATGATTGTAAAACACATAAAGAAGGACTTCCCAAAGTAGCTGAGGTTGTAGACAGCTGGGATTTCAGAAGCTTACCGTTTTGCCTCTAGCTCCCTTGGGTCCAATTTCTCCTGGATCACCAGGGTCCCCAATCTCACCCTAAATAAGTTCAGAAAAATAAAACAAAATGATTATTATAATCAAACAAGCATATCTCAATTTTTTTTTAAACTGATCCAACATGAAGATCTTTGTTATATGTATTTCCGTCCTTAACAGTCTTCTTTGAAATGTCTTTTTTTGTTGTTGTTGTTTTGTATTTTCTAGCTCTACGGAGCACGCAGCATCCTCGTTGCTTTACTTTTCTGGCTCTCCAACTAGAACACAGGCTCCATGGCGACATGAACTGTGCCCTTTATTTTGTCCCCTGTCCCTAACCCAGGACTGGCATTTACTTAGCTCAGAAGTGAAAGCATTAAGTTAAAGGACACCCCTGCTAACTTATTATCTGAAGGTGTGTTACAAACACATTGGGGAAAACCAGCCAGGCAAAATCAGACAAACTGAGTTTTCTTCACATTTAACTTTCCTTTGAGCAAAGAAGAAAATATGTACAACAGAGGGGAAGGTGTATATCAGAGGAGAGAAAAATTTTTTAAAATTATTTTTCTCCCTTTACCCATGAGCTAAAAATGGAAATGGAATTTTTTTTTAATTATACACTTGTAAACAAATGCATGATCTTAAAACATGAAAAAAAAAATAGCCTGCTTCTTTCTTCCCTCTTTCCCTCCAGAAAGGTAGAATATTTATTATAATGAGCTATCCTTTTATTGTTCTAGGGTACGTTTCAGAACTTCAGGCTGATAAGTGAGCAAGCTTTTCTGAGTGATCTCTAGCTAATACAAAGCACACAGTACCTTAGGTCCACTTTCTCCAGGGAATCCTTCTGGGCCCTATAATTGACAGTAGGGAAGATTAACACATGCAACACATCACCCAGATACGTTCATAGTGATTTTAATTTTACCTGATACCTTGTTCGGTTTTAGTACTTCTGAACCAAAGAAGCGCCAAAACAATTGGAACCTGGTAATTGCATCTGCTATCTGAGAAACGAACCTCAATTTCTAAATTAAACTATTTGCTTAATTTCATCAAAATATCATGACAATCTAAGATAAGTGGCTAAGTGTCCACACCTGAGGAGTGATAAGTCGGCTCTCCTTCTATTGTGGGCATATCACAAGTTAGGTAGATGGTCATCTGCCCGTGTGCTTCTGAAACAGTCTGTAAAACACATTTCAGTGGAGCAATTTGGGGAGGCTACATAGTCTGACCACTGCCTGCCTGTCATTTTGTGGCTTGTGTGTTGTGATGCTGGAAGGTGTGCTACCAGTATTTCAAAAACCAGTAGGGTCACCCATGGTGGACGTGTTTTGGTGGAGTTTCCAGACTAAGACAGACTAGGAAGAAAGGCCTGGCAACCTACCTTCCAAAAAACAGCCAATGAAAACACTATGGATCACAACAGAACACTGTCTAGCTCTCTTGCCTTGGACATGCCATCAGGGGGGATCAATGGCTGGAGGAGGACATCATGAAGCAGAGAGCCAAAAAGGGTCAGGGAGACCCTTGGTGAGATGAATTGGCACAACAGCCACAACAATAGACCTGAACATGCTAGTGACCTTGAGGATGACGCAGGACCAGGCAATGTTTCATTCTGTTGTACATTAAGGTAGCCATTAGTAGAAGTCTATGGCAGTTATTTATGGTCATTCATTTTCTGGTCCTGTGTTTACCTTCTTTTGGACAAAGTCTGAAGAGGTATGATCATCTCTATTTGGTAAATGTTTTCCTGATTACTAAAGTATTATATGCTCAAAAATATATAAAAACAAAAGAATAGAACAAAGAAACATCACCCAAATCTTACTACCCAGGATCGATCATTACAAATATTTTGCCATTCTTTCTTTTAGCTTTCTAAAATATATTTCAGCATAAATGGGAAATATGATTTTCTAATTATAGATTTTTTTGACATTGTCAAATAATTTCTCCACTTCATTATAAATTTTTATATACATTCCATTTAAAGGATATCTAATATTCCAATGCTATAGGCTATTTAGTATTTCCTCTATCATGGGATATTTAAGTTGTTTTCAATTATTCCCTATTTTAGTGAACATTTCACTGGACATTTATTTTTTATTTTTTGGTTTATTTTTCCAGATAGCTTCTTGGATCATTTCTATTGGGATTTCACTTGGAATTACACTGATCCTTTGTATAAGCTTTAGACTTTCAAACAAGAATTTGGTGTGCCTCTCCATTTATTCAAGTTTTCTTTTCTATCTCAGTAAATCTTTGTTATAGGCCTCGTTTATTTTTCAGAAAGGGTGTTCTTAACTATATTATACTTTTGTTGATGTTGTAATTATGGTTGTTTTTTTTTAATTACGATTTCTAAGTGATTATTGTTGGTAGAGAGAAATCACTGGCTTTGGTACATTCATCTGTCTTACTTCCAGACACTTAAATATTCACTGACAATATAAAATTACTTTTTGATGTAAAATTAAAAGTGTTTATTTTTAAGTTACCACTTGGCCCAATGTATTCAGGAAAGTCCTGCAAAACCTCTCATGGATGGCTGGAGCCAACACTATAAAAGAACGCCACATCTTGGAATGCCTCCCTGAGTAAGCTCAAGCACACAGCTGCTAGGATTACATGTTCTGTTCAGTCTGGAACAAGTCAGGCCCTGGCCACACACCTCTGCAAAACGCCAAATTCATTTTCAAGTTTCAATCATTGCCTGTACCTTAAACCAGCAGGCGATTTTCTCCCACATCACATTCTCCACAGGGTACCAGCAAAGAAATTATCAAAATACCAAGACAGTCTTATTCACTATCTGCCTTTTTTTTTTCTCTTAAATGTGGCAAACAAACAAGCAACAACAACAAAAAATGGAAAATGGCCAGCTTCTAGCAGCTGTAACTTACTTTTTCTCCTTTAGTTCCAGCTCTACCACTACCTGGACTGCCATTGTCCCCCTGTAAACAAAGCAATGGGTTACAAACATCCCAGACTCAGAAAAAGGCAGATGCACTCACAAGAGGACTTTGATTAGGGGAAACTAGGGGTGGGGTCCTCCCTCTAGGGTATGCCACCGACATTTTGTGATAGTGACACTAAAGACAACTGTCAGTAACAGATACAATGTACTGCCCCTTAGTATTTTCATCTGTAAAACTGAAAAAATACTTACTCATAGTATTGTTTGGAAACACTGGTGGCGTAGTGGTTAAGTGCTACAGCTGCTAACCAAAAGGTTGGCCGTTCGAATCCACCAGGTGCTCCTTGGAAACCCTGTGGGGCAGTTCTACTCTGTCCTATAGGGTTTCTGTGAGTCAGAATCGACTCAACGGCAATGAGTTTGGTTTGGTTTTTTGGTTCATGGTGTTGTTATTGGGATTAAATGAGATAATATCAGGCATATAGTAATTTCTTAATAAAAGGAGCTAGTAGTATTATCTTTTGGGGATAACATGTGTATTCCATACCTTAGCTCTATTTATCAGTTTGTTAGATCAAAATACCAAAACCAAAAGCCAGTTGCCATCGAGTCAATTCTGACTCATAGTGATCCTTTGGTTAGCAGCCAGGCTCTTAACAACTGCACCACCAGGGCTAACCAAAAGGTCAGCAGTTCAAACCCACCAGCCATTCCTTGGAAACCTTATGGGGCAGTTCTACTGTGTCCTATAAGGTTGCTATGAGTCAGAATTGACTTGACAGTGAAAGGTTTGGGTTTTTTGAAATGCCTGGGCATTGACTACTGCCTGACCTATGCCGGAGGCCTTAATGAGAAGCCCTGAGCATTGGTGGAAGGATGGGTCTCTGATGAAGAGATTCTGATGTGACAAAAGATTGGAAGAAGTGTTATGGGGTACTGATGTCAAGTTTTGTCCATTTTACAATTTGGCTTCTAGAGCATCCCAGCCATGCTGTTTTGTACCAGGAAACTGCCCCCTTGGGAAGGCTGGCCACTGGCCAAGGAACTAAGCCAAGACAAGGATGATATGCCCCTCAATTTCTAGAAAACTGTAAGGCTAAACTGGGATAACCCATTGCTGTCAAGTCAATTCTGACTCTTAGCAACCCTATAGAACAGACTAGAACTGCCCCATAGGGCTTCCAAGGAGCACCTAGTGGATTAGAACCACCGACATTTTGGTTAGCAGCTGTAGTACTTAGCCACTACACCACAAACTGGGATAGTATCCTTAAAACTCTTTCAGAGAATCACACCAGGTATCGATCTATTGAACTAAAACATTCCAAGGGCCTGACTGAAAGTAGCGATAAAATGCAAACCGGCATTCCTCGAGGACCGGGCAAGCCAATATTTCCTTTATTCCCCAGATCTCCAGGTTCTCCCTGTTAAAGAGAACAATCAAATATGTCCTCAGTTAGGTTGTTACTATAATGGAAATCAGACAAAATGGCAGTGAGACAGCATTCAACCACATCTATGTGCACCACACACGCAACGACAGTGGGTCTGGGCTGTGCATGTTACACGAGAGGAACTGCAGCTGTTGGCCTGTGAGGTCTCTCAGTTGACAGCTGAAGCCTTAGTCTGATTTATTGTTTAGTGCAAGTTGCCATGTTAGCAGCCCAGTGACCCGAACCACACCCTTGGAAAGGTCTTACCAGGGCTCGAGGAGGAAGCGCTGTATTGTTTAACAAAACACTAACTAAACTGTTTCTTATGACCATCCATGCAAATCATCTGGCCGCTGCAAAGACAGCAGGTTTATTCATCCAATTCTAAGTGTGAATAAAGATACCCGAGGGAGTATGACATCCCTGGCAAGAGTCGCTGACTTCTTACTGGAAGAGCATCTACTGTGGGCTGTAAATCAACCTCAGTGTTACATTTAGGAAGTTCCAGCTATGTAGGAAAAAGTAACCCAGGCTTATTTTTTAACAAAGGGTGGTTAACTCCTTTAAAAAAAAAGAAAAAAACTTTTAATTTTTGAGTAGTTTTAGATTTGCAGAAAAGGTAGTACAGAGAATTCCCATATACCCAGACCCAGTTTCCTCCATTGTTAACATCACATTGATTACATTGGTATGGCACATTTGTCATAGCAAATGAACCAATACTGATCCGTTATTCCTAACTAATGCCCATACTTTATGCACATTTTCTTAGTTTTTACCTAATACCAGGGGCAGATTAACCAGTAGACATAGTATGCACAGCTGACAGTAAGCAAGGTAACCAAACCAAACTCCTTGCCGTTGAGTCGATTCTGATTCAGGATGATCCTATGGGACAGAGTAGTGCTGCCCCATAGGGTTTCCAAGGAGCAGCTGGTGGATTTGAACTGCCAACCCTTGTTAGCAGCCAAGCTTTTAACCACTGTGCTACCAGGGATCCGTAAGCAAGGCAGGCAGGGCTTCGTTGTGTTTGCTTACTAATTTGCAGTACATGATTTCACCTGGGTGATGTGGTGAAACCCAGGTGAAACTGTGCACTACAGATAAGAAAGTAAACACAAGTAAGGTGTTTACCAGAAGGTCAGCGAGAAAGAGGAAGACCCTCAAAAAGATGGTTTGACACAGTGGCTGCAACAATGGGCTCAAGCCTAACAACAATTGTTATGCTTGACTGGGCAGTGTTTCGTTCTGTTGTACATAGGGTCGCTATGAGTCGGAACCAACTTGACGGCACGTAACAACAACAACCTTGCTTATTGGGTAATCTGTCCCTGCCTAATGTCCTTTTTCAGTTCCAGGATCCTCACCACACTGCATTTAGTTATCTCCTTAGGTCCCTCTAGACTGTGACAGTTTCTCAGACTTTCCTTGTTTCTGATAACCTTGATAGTTTTGAAGAGTACTGATCAGGTATTTTGTAGAATGTTCCTTAATTAGGGATTGTCTGATGTTTCCTCGTGATCAGACTAGGGTTATAGGTTTTTGAGAGGAAGACCACAGAGGCGAATTGCCATTCTCATCCCATCATGACCAAGTGTACATACCATCAATGTGGCTTATCGTTATTGATGTTGACCTTGATCACCTGGTGGAGATTGTGTTTGTCAAGTTCCTCCACTGTAAAGTTACCCCTTCCCACACACACTTTCCATACTGTACTCTTTTGAAGGAAGAGTGTGGAAGTGTGTGTGCAGTCCACTCTGAAGGGGGGTGGGGAGTGGTTAACTCCTTTTATAAAGATAGAAAGGCAACGATTAGTGTGAGAGGTACAAATGGACAAGTGTCTACCAGCAACTGCACTCTAGGGGTGAAAGAGAGTAGAGTTCCATGGAGAGGCTACAGGAGATCATCTTCCCTGAAGCCCATCTTTCAGGGCAGTGATTCTCCAAGTATGTTCTGGTGACCACCTGTTCCACAATCACCTGGGGTTCATGTGTAAAGGGAAATTCCTGGACTCCATGGGAACAGGTTTCTGGTAGCTTCTCAGCTGATTCTTAAGCACGCTGAAGTTTACCGATGTCTACTTTAAGAAAGAGAAACAAGGGAAGCTAGGTGACTTGTCCAAGATCAAATGTGTGATTATTGGTAGAGTCAGGCATTGAGCCCAGGGTTAATGGCTGAGTTGCTTGCCTCGCTGGTAACTTGAGTAAGCTAGGGATACGGCTTTTGGGTTCACCTCAGTTATGATGAGCCTAGAGGCTTCTATCCATTCTGGAGCTGCCCAGAGGGTTCAGGTTTGCTTTGGAATGCTTGCCTCCCAAAATCTTGCCCCCTCCCTTGAAAAGCCCTTTTTATTAATAATGACCTTTCTTGGCACAAATACCTTGTTCATGTTTGACCTCCTACCATGCTCTCACCTCTACCCAGCTCTAGGCTCCCTCTAGCCTTGTCTACCCCTCTTTTGGTCTCTTCTATTACACCCTGTGGAGTCCTTCATTTCACATGCAAACCTTCTCTATACTCTCATGATGTGTGATACATCTTTCCTAACTGTAATAGAAACTTGATTCTCGCAGTGACACCACTCCTCTGCACTTTTCTCCATAGTTTGGGTTGGGGGGGAGCTCTTCCTCCCAGTTCCTCAGCCTTTCAAGGCCAGAAGGCAGCATTTTCTCTGCTCTAAACTTTCATTTATAGACAATTATTGCTACACAATATGCCCAGCAATTCCTTCATTTTTAAGGTGTCTGTCCTTGTCATCCACGTATCCGATTTCATCCTCTAACCAACTACTCAACTGTCTTTGCAACATTCAACTGCCGGCTTCCACCATTTCAGCCATTGCTCACAGTTCTCCATTACAAAGCTAACCCCTCTTCTTATGCCCTCAATCTTATCCTCTCTGTCTAGAAATATCTCCATTAATTCTCTATTTTTTATAACATCTTCAACTTCTTTTTTCACCCTGGTTTTCTCTTCTCTCCTCATAAACACACTGCAGTCAATCCTATCACTGAAAACAAATACCTACCTCTAATCTTTCCTGAAGTCCTGGGGACACAGTCATTAAGGGCTTGGCTGCTAACCAAAAGGTCAGCAGTTTGAATTCACCAGCTGCTCCTCGGAAACACTATGGGGGCAGTTCTATTCTGTCCTGTAGGGTTGCCATGAGTCGGAATCGACTTGAAAGGAACAGGTTTGGTTTTTGGTTTAATCTTTCCTAGACCTTGCCAGTGCTAGTAGATAATGCCCTCCTCTTTCCTTCTCTTTAAAGCCTGGTTTCTCCATAGTTTATATACCTGTATCCATTTCCTTCCCACTTACACATTGTTCAGTTCCTTGCAGTTTGCTTGCCCTTCTGTCTCCTCCCTTTAACTGTCACTCTTTTATTCTTTGGAGGGTCTTAGCAACCAGATGTGATGGTTTCTCCTTGCTTCCTCTCCTTAACTTTCTGTACCAGTTGATACTCTTGACCTCTCCTTCTTGAAATCTCCTCAGCATGCTCTTCTGTTTCTTCTCCTTCCTAATAATTCACCATATGGTTTCTTCTCACCTTTCTAACAAGTAGGTGTTACCAAGAGGTTTTTATTTTTTTATTCAAATGACTCCAAAACTGTATCTTCAGCCAGCCCTGAACTCTTTGTTACCCCCCCTAAAACTAAGTGGTTTTCTTTGCCCTTAAACCCTCATAACTTTCTTATTTCCATGACAGCATTATCGCTCATGCTGGAAGCCCCAAGTCATCTAGCATTCTTCCTTTGCCTCAGGTCCCTATTGAAAGAATCCTACTAAATCATCACAAGCCCCGCCTGCCCCACTCTATTAAGTCACCCCAACACTGCTTATCCTGAAGACTGTAAGGCCATAACAACTGGCTTCCTAACTTCAAAATATCTCTACACTGGACTGTCTATTTAAAATCTTCTAAATATCTGGCTATGTTAATATACGTCATTCAAAAAGTTTAAATAGCACTGTACTGGCACAGTGGTTAAGAGCTATAGCTGCTAACTGAAAAGTCGGCAGTTCGAATTTACCAGCCGCATCTTGGAAACCTTATGGGGCAGTTCTACTCTGTCCTATAGGGTCGCTATGAGTTGGAATCGACTGGACGAGAATGGGTTTGTTTTTTTTTCTGTCCTGGTTACTGGATAAAGTCAGTCACCATGGGTTTTCTTGTTCTATTATTAACCAGCTAGAGAGGATCATTTTTCATTCCTCAAATACTCCCACCCAGGATTTTCTAAGTCCATGCCTTCCTTCACACTATTTCTTTTACCTGGAATTCCTCATCATTTCCTATATCTACTTGTCAAAATCCTTCTTATCTTCCAAGTCCGTGTCCTCTATGATGTCTGTTCCTCCAACTCCCAAATTAGCACTTTAAACCTCCATTTCAGCCCTTTATCCCAGCCTACTTTATATCATAGGTCATAGTCCTGAAACTATTCCAGATTCTGTGGGAGATGATTCCATGTCATATTTAACATTATGTTGATGTTGTTGTTAGGTGCCATCAAGTTGGTTCCCACTCATAGCAACCCTATGTACAACAGAATGAACATCACCCAGTCCTGTGCCATCCTTACAGTTGTTGCAATGTTTGAACCCATTGTTGCAGCCACTGTGTCAGTCCATCTTGTTGAGGGTTTTCCTCTTTTTCACTGATCCTCTGCTTTACCAAACATGATGTCCTTCTCCAGGGACTGGTCCCTTTTGATAACATGTCCAAAGTACATGAGATGAAGTCTTGCCAACTTTGCTTCTAAGAGCATTCTGGCTGTACTTCTTCCAAGATAGATTTGCTCATTCTTCTGGCAGTTCACGGTATACCTAATATCATTGCCAACACCATAATTCAAAGGCGTCAATTCTTCTTCATTCTTCCTTATTGATTGTCCAACTTTTGCATGCATATGAGGTGACTGAAAATACCATGGTTTGGGTCAGGTGCACCTTAGATGTCCTCAAGGTGACATCTTTGCTTTCGAACATTTTAAAGAGGCCTTTTGCAGCAGATTTTCCCATTGCAATATGTCATTTCATTTCTTGACTGCTGCTTCAATGGGTATTTAATATTATATCACACAGAAATTCATTCATTCAACAAATATTTACTAAGCACTTACTAGGCACCAGATACTGTTCTAAGCACTAGGGATGCATCAGAAAACAAAGCCGACCAAAATCCCTGCCCTCCTGGAGCCTAGCTGAATGCCCAGTAGAGTGCTTTGGTCCTAAAACGTGTTAAGCAAAGATTTGAATGAATGGAGGAAAGGAAGAAAGCAAAGAAGGGAGAAAAGTAAGGAGGAAGAAAGGAAGGAAAGAAGAGAAGAGACAGGGAGGGAGGGAGTGAGGGAGGAAAGAAGGAAGGCCTGCCTCAGAATAGCTCCCTTTCCCTGAGGTCTCTTAATTCAGACTGGGTGTAGCCCCTCATGAGATTATGCTGCACTGGAATCTCTGACTTCATCCTGGTCCACACCCAGGTCCTTAGACATTGCTGGCTCTCTAAGAATCAAGCCATGGTGTAGGGGCAATGAGATGTGTTCTCTTTTGTGTTGAAAGGGCTCTGGCTAATAGCACCAGATACACTTCTCTTTAGCAGCAAATCTCATCTTTGGTGAGTGTCGTGGAGGTGACCTACTTTATTTCCTCGGCTTCCCAAGTGGCCTTGACTCCCTTCTTCTCCTCCTGGTCCTGGAGGCCCCTGAAACAAAACAAGGAATGCAGATATAGCAGAACATGAAGCGACTTTTCTTTAAACCCCTCATGTCTCTTTGAAGAGGAAAATGAACTACAGATGGCAAAGGAGTTATGGCTGTACTGATTCCTGCTCTGGAAAAAAGTATTGCAGCTGTCATATAAAGACTAGTAAATAGATGAAAATTAATAAAGTAATTCATGCCAGATGTTATGTAAATGCTTGTGCTTCCTTGTGAGTCTTCTCTTCCAAAGAGATTTCAGGTTCTCACTGTTTTGGTGTTAGGGCAGATGTCACTACAATGGCTAACATTTGAGGAAGGCATTCTAAATGGCATTTGCCTTCAACTTTATTCTTACTGGTCCCTTACTTTGGTAGAAAGCATTTTTGTAAAGGTAAAATTATTTCTATTTGCAAATAATATGATTCCTCTCTTAGGAAGCTCAAAAACTTTACTAAAAACAATAAGCATTAATAATAAAATTTGTTAAGGTGGTACAAGATAAATATTCAGAAAAAAGTTTTTTTTTCTCTTAGCAATAAGCTAAAAAAAGTTAATGTAAATACATTCATACTTACCAGTAAGAGAAAAATGTAAAATATTAAGAATAAATATAACAATAAAGATACAAGAAAGCGCTTTGAAGATATTATTAAAGAACAAAATAACAAAACTTAAAGAAATGGATAAATATGCTATGCATCTATATGCAAAATATATTAGATATAATAAAAGTAAGACCTTCCAACATTCTAGAAAGCATGTTTTAACAGAACAGTCTTAAAGCTGAACTTTTTAAAATCTTAATTCAAGGAAGTACGACTGCCCTCCTCTGTTATTAACACTTGGGACCAGGTTTTTCCTTTGGCGTATCCAGACACATGGCAACAAAAATATGTTTTGGTTAAACTGCTTATAGGTACTTGTAAGTAATTTCAACACCAGTGAACTGAGTTTATTTTCAGAAATATTTTTGCCATGGTTGCTATAATTTAAAAGTAAGTTAACTGTGTGTAATAAGTATGATGCTTACCAAATTTATTTTGCTCAGAAAAAAAAAAAATTGTGACATTAACCTTTTGGTCTTAAAAAAAGATAATAAGTTGGACATAAACATCTCCTAATAGAAAGGATATTGAACGAGTTGGCTACTAAGGGAGATAATAACGATCTTTACACCATCTCTCATTTTTCCCCCTTTCTTCTTTATCTAAAAGAAAAGTCTAAATTTCTTCACCCTCATAGCTCTTTAAGCCATTTCCTTCTAACTTTCACTTCCAACACTGAGTGGAGCTAGCTCCAGTGACCTTCATGTTCAATTCAGTTGACACTTTTCTGTCCTTACCTTACTGGAAAATCAAATCTGCTGCCTTTGAGTCTATTTTGACTTATAGCAACCCTATATGGTGTTGACAAAGAGTACTGAATACACCAGGGACTGCCAAAAGAATGAACAAATCTGTCTTGGAGGAAGTACAGCCAGAATGCTCCTTAGAAGCAAAGATGGCGAGACTTCGTCTCACATACTTTGGACATGTTATCAGGAGGGATCAGTCCCTGGAGAAGGACATCATGCTTTGTAAAGTGGAGGGTCAGTGAAAAAGAGGAAGACTCATACAGTGGCTGCAACGTGGGCTCAAGCATAACAACAATCATGAAGATGGTGCAGGGCTGGGCAGTGT
This sequence comes from Loxodonta africana, assembly GCF_030014295.1. Classification (NCBI taxonomy): domain Eukaryota; kingdom Metazoa; phylum Chordata; class Mammalia; order Proboscidea; family Elephantidae; genus Loxodonta; species Loxodonta africana. The sequence continues at coordinate 10,874,778 of NC_087368.1, read as the reverse complement.
TTCCTTCTGTTATACACAGGGTTGCTATGAGTCGGAACCAACTTGATGGTACCCAACAATAATAAACTTACTTGACTTTGCTTAGATACTTGATGAAACTTTTCCATTAACTTCTGTAATACCAAGTTACCATAGTCTTCCTTGTACCTCTCTGGTCTCCTCTCAGTAACCTTCCAAGACTTCCTTTATTCTATTTGCCTCTTGAATTTTCATGTGCCCCAAAGTGAGAAAAGTCTGACCTTACTTTTCTTACTTCATCTTCCCTTCCTGAATGACACCTTCGTAGGTCCGCTTACCACTTCTACACAGTAACTCATAAATACATGCATCTCTAGTTCAAAGACGTAGGAGCCCTGGCAGTGCAGTGGTAAAGCACTCAACTGCTAACTGAAGGGTCAGCAGTTTGAACCCACCAACTGCTCCGTGGGAGAAAGCTGTGGCAGTTGGCTTCCATAAAGATTTACAGCCTTGGGAACCCTATGGGGGTAGTTCTACTCTGTTCTACGGGGTCACTATGAGTCGAAATCGACTCAATGGCAGTGGGTTTTGGTTTAGTCGAAAGCACTCAGTTGAACACCAGACCCATATATTAAAATGCCTATTGAATATCATATAGGAATTGATTATCCTAATAATCATATTTGTCCTAAATCATGCTACTAGCCTCATATTCTGTTCTTCAAGGAATGGTACCACCATTTATTCCCCTTGAAGTCCAAGCCAGAAGCCTGAGAATCATCCTAGACCCCTCTAGCTCACATTTTAAAACCAATCAGCTCTAAATTCTACAGATTCTATTCTCTTTTTGTACTCATTCCTTCCTTCATTCCCATTGCTATCACCTATCTTCAGAGAATGATGTTAGCAAAATGGTGGGGTGGATACCTCCAAGCTCCTGTCATCCCACAAAAACATTGAATAGCAAGCAAAAAATATCAGCACAAACTTTGTTAGAACTCGTAAACAGTAAGGTTAACAGTAACCAAATGAATGCTGAATCAAGAAAAAAGCAACGTAACATGGTAGAAAAAATAACCAATGGGTCAGAGAAGAAATCACAAGGTAAATTAGGAAATACTTAAGAATGAATGAAAATGAAAGTGCAATGTATCAAAACTTATGGGATGCGGTGAAGGCAGTGATCAGAGGAAAGTTAGACCTGTAAATCGCTACATTAAAAAAGATCTCAAATCAATAGCCTAACATTACATCTTGAGGAACTAGAAAAAGAAGGCAAAACTAAACCCAAAGCTAGCAGAAGGAAGCAAATAATAAAGATAAGAGATGAAATACATGAAATAGAGAACAGAAAAACAACAGAGAAAATCAACAACAAAACCAAAAGTTGGTCTTTAAAAAAATCAATAAGAATGACAAATGTTTAGCTAGATTAACAAAGAACAAAAGAGAGATGAAGCAAGTAACTATAATCAGAAATGAAAGTGGGAATTAGTCTCTGGGTTACAGAAATTAAAAAAAAAAGATTATAAGAACAAAAGTACACTAACAAATTTGATAATCTAGATGATATGGACAAATTCCTAGGAACACCAACTACCTAATCTGACTTAAGAAGAAATATGAAATCTCAATAGACCTATAACAAGTAAAGAGATTGGATCAGTAATCAAATATGTCCAAAAAGAAAAGTCCAGGACTAGATGGCCTCACTGATGAATTCTACCAAAGATTTAGACAAATTAAACCAATTCTTCCCAAACTTCTCCAAAATACAGAATAGAAGGGAACACTTCTTAGTTCATTCTATGAGACCAGCATTAACCTGATACCAAAACCAGATAAAGACATCACACCCACCCATCCACCCACACACAAATTACAGACCAATATCCCTTAGGAATATAGATGTAAAAATTTCAACAAAGTACTAGCAAGCCAAATGCAACAGGATATATGTTGGGGTAGGACCTTAAGGTAAATGAAGCAAGAAGAACAGAGAAAGGTAAAAGAATACTTTTCTCTCAAAGATATCTCCTCCTTTTTACTGTGCATTTCTTTTATACGATAGCCATAGGCTTGGCTAGATTAGCACGTTTGATTTATGCAGAGAACTCCTAACACTGCATAAGTTATTAAGCCTTCAAAGTATTGTCAACAGAAATCATGTCCCTTTTTCTAAATGTATATCTTAAGAAAAACTTTAAAGCCCACAATTAGAAAACACTCCTGTTACTCCACTCAAGCAGCTGGTCCTTTTGTGCTGTAAAAACAATACAAAATCTACATAGTAGATTTATAGAGCCAGTAAAGAATAACACTTGTTGTACAACTGATTGTGTTTGTCTCTTGTGGTTTTCCTTTGAAAACAACAATTTAAGATGTCATTCATCATGTTCTGGATGTAGAAATATTTGAAACTGCATTTTCACTGGGTTGACAAGCAAAGAAAAAAGAAAATCATGCGTTCCAGCCGGACAAATGCAAGAGTTAGACTAGAGAGAACAGATGCCTTAAACTAATCCTGGCAATGCCAGGGGGTTGAATGATTTATGACTACAACCAAACAGCCAAAGCAAGATTAAAGGGGACTCAGTCATAGAAGTACACTATAAGGCAAATGGAATAACTTATTTTGAGTAAGAGCTACTTGGATACAACTTTGGATTCTAGACCAAGGAAAATACCAACCTTTGGATTTCAACCCCTCTACATCTCAATATTATATAGACAGAGATGGGATTATTGCTCAATATATGTTTTCCTTGGCATTTACTAATTTTTTTTCTAAATCCCAATTTGCAGAGCCAGCCGGCTTTTAAGATTCAGGGATGTGAACACGAAATAATAGCTTTTTATGAATTTAGTTTTACCATGAAATTGAAAAAGAAGTTGCCGTGCTTTTTGAAGGAGTGCATTCATCAAAATGGGGAACTAATAGCCTCGTGAGGAGTAATTAATATGCTTTAAACCATTATCTCATGAGATAAAAGCTTACTCAAATGCTTCTTAAATATTTTGATGATGAACATAGCCACTTAAGCGTTGGGCCTTTGCCCAGTTTAACTAAAGGACACAAGGTCATGGATTCCCTTTTTCCTCATGTCAGCAAGAACACAAGTCCCTGTGTCTCATTCATTCAATTACTGATTAATTTACTATACAATTATTTGTTGTGGTCCACTATGTGCCAGGCGCTGCTGTTCTGAGCTTTGGGGAGACCTTGTGGAGCTTACAATCTAGAAGGGGAGACAGAAAAACAGCTAAACAAATACATATATAATTCAATAACAGGTAAGCAAGGGCCTTGCTACTGAAAGCGTGGTTCAGGGACCAGAAGCAGCAGCAGCGTCTCCTGGGAAAGAGGTCAGCGGAAATGCAGACTCTCAGACTCCACCCCAGAGCTATTGAATCAATATTTGCATTTTAACAACTTTCCTGGGTGATTCTTATACACTTTGAAGTTGGAGAAGTGTTGACGTCTGGCAGTCATTCCCAACGTTGCTGGATGTACACTGGAATCACTTGGGAAGCTTTCAAAACTAGATATCCCGGCCCCACCTCCAAAGATTCTGATTTAAGTGGTCTTGGAGAGTCCCAGGTGGTGAAATGCTTCATGGTTTCCTCAGGATATTCTAATGTTCAGCCAGGGTTCAGGACCACTAAAGTAGGCTATATCCTTGACACCAAGAATATACGCCGCCGTATTTTATGGGAAGCCCCTGACCGTTGAGTGACATGATCTGATTTACATACAGGAGGAATTCTTAATCCACAGTAGCTGCTGGTTAACCCAGGCGAAGAAGGTTAGAAACCACCTCCCACCTCTGCAGGAGCCCACAGGGGCAGATTATCCAGTAGGCAAAGTAAGCACAGTGCTCACTTGCTTACCAGATCATCTGTAGTGAACACTTTCACATTTTTTCATATCAAAGATTCTGCTTCTAGGTATGACTGGCATCCATCTCTCTCCCAACCCCACAGCACCTTCGTAGATAATCAAAGCCTCTTTTCAAGTCTACAATCCCTGACAGGGGCAGATGACCCAGTACGCAAGGTAAGTACAGGCTTACTTGTGCTTACTTACTGATCTGTAGTACACAATTTAACATTTTGGATGTGGGGAAACCCATGTGAAATTGTGCACTACAGATTAGTAAGTAAACACAAGTAAGTCTGTGCTTACTTTCTTACTGGGTCACCCACCCCTGCACCTCTAGTTGGCCGGATCAACAACCTGCTCTGCATGGTGATGACCAGGATTTGACGTGGCTACCAAATCGAGCTCTGAAGTCAAACCTACCATCCCTTGCTGGTTCACAGGCAATAAATGACTCTATCTGAAGGAAAGAAACCACAAAGACATTCATGTTAAGACCAAGGTCAAATCCAGTTGCAGTCACCTTTTCTCTCATAACATACCTGGGGACCTTTACTTCCAAGACCTCCTTTATCTCCTTTCACACCAACATCTCCTCTTGGACCCTAAGTACACAGAATTAAAGCATTATTTTCTCCCTAAAAGAGAACAAATACTTAAAGGATGACTTGGACATTAAACATGGAAATGCTAAGTCAGTGGCATGGGCAGAAATTGGAGAGAGAGCTCCCATCTGCTTTTTGTTCTGTCTTGATCTTTTGAGCTCTACCTCATCTGTGCAGGGATACGGTAGCTTAACCTGAAACATAGGTTGAAGTGCCTGGGACCTAGAAGAAATACTGAACAGTTGAGTTTGAAAAGTTGGTGGTCTAGTGGTTAAGAGCTATGGCTGCTATCCAGAAGGTCTGCAGTTCGAATTCTCCAGGCACTCCCTGGAAATCCTATGGGGGCAGTTCTACTCTGTCCTATAGGGCCGCTATGAGTTGAAATCGACTCAAGGGCTGTGAGTTTGGTTTTGGTAGGTTCTAATTATCCTAAACATCTTTAAACTTCAAATCCATGTTTCTTACATTAAAAACAAAAACCAAAAAAATCCTTTGTTACATAAATCTCAAATCGGAACACTGAAGTGGCTTTTCTATTCAATAACTGCACTGAAGACTGGTCATAAACAAGATATGGCATATAAAGTAAGATATAATTTGGATATTTCTACTTCTCAGATATTATATTGCCTAGTAACTCTGGCTTCCATGTGTTATTCAAAGCAACCTCCATGTCGTGTTTGGTTTTAAAATATGTCATTGAAAAAGAGTAAGGGTATATAAAATGGAAGAAGGGATGTTGTACTATTACTTGTTCAGTGTGAGATAAAGCCACCAACCTATTGGAATGCTTCCTTATGATCCCAGTCCCAGCTTTTGTCAGCTGCCAAGTAACGACAAAGAAAAAGCAATAAAACTAGAAAGAGATAGAGGTCCAAGAGGGAAGACTGTTCACTGCTCTGAAATCTTGGTAAATGTGGACAAAATTTCTCTTCTGATGTTAAGGATATTTTGCCCAAGTTCCAGGCACCAAGCTGCCAACATACTACAGTTACTTTTATTTTTTAAACCTATGTGGATTTTTTTTAATGTGGATTAAAACTTTGAAAAATAGCAGAACCACTCATTGTCATGGAGACACCAAACAGCACCATTATTTCTCAAGTTTGCAAAACTAAAAGTTTGGAGAAGAAAACAATGTTCTAACTTTTTTGTGGTCTAACCTCTCATGTCAGCATTTTCTAGGACCTCCTTTTTCTTCTCACTTATTATTTTAGGCTACATTTTGCCCTCTCTGGCATTTGCTTCCTTTTCCCTCAGGTGATCAGGGTAAAGAGCCAACTACGGCTTGTTCCTTACAAAGGAAAAACTGCTTGAGGTATCTGCCTGGAGAAGTTAGCTAGAAAAAGCAGGCTGAATGCCACACTATAGATCACCTTGCTGAAGACTCCAGCTGTGTTCGGAACAATTCTTTCCTAAAGTAGAGCCATTTTTCTACATCACAGGCATCTAACTATATAACACTGAGCTCTGACTGTGCTGAATTGACCACAGTTTCCAGATTTGTGGTTCAATGTTTTCTTTGGCTCAAGGTCTCCCTGGAATACCCTAGCCAGCCTGAACCTAATACGCAGACATGGTTGCCAGGGTGTTCGTCCTTTAACCTCTTTAATGGTAATAAAGATAAAGAAGACCACGTGCTATGCAAGTCAAGATAGAGTTGCTTACTTAACTTTATTACCATGAATTCACTAACATCTGTAATTCTGCAACAGGCTTTGAGGGCTACTATCAAAGTTTCAGGTTGCCCCCACTCCCAAGTGGGAAAACAAACTTCTCCATGCTTTTGCACTTTTATTACATTCTGATATGTACCTGAGGTCCCTTTAGTCCCAGTGAGCCTTCAAGTCCATCTGGGCCTGGGACTCCTGTTGTGCCCTGTGGTGAGAAAGAATCAATCTGTTAACATTGTTTCCTAGGGACTTTGTCTCCTTTATGTGCAAGTTTATAAATAGTTTTGCAATCACAATGACAATAGATGATTTTTTCCAAAAAACTGAAAAATAGAGGAAAACAAAAGAAAAAATAAAAATAACCTATGATTCAGTCAAGCAGAGCTAACCATAGTTAATATGTCGGTGTATTTCCTTTTGGTCTGACTCATAGCCTATATATATATATATATATATATATATATATTATGTATATAAAATCAAATCCATTGCCATTGGGTCAATTCTGACTCATAGCAACCCTACGGGACAGAGTAGAATTGCCCTATAGGGTTTCCAAGGAGTGGTTGGTGGATTTGAACTGCCCGCCTTTTGGCTAGCAGCCATAGCTCTTAACCACTGGGCCACCAGGGCTTTTCTATAAAATTTATATTATATTGTATCTATCATTTTGGGTATTGGCCTTAAAAAACTGACTTCACATTTTCTTCAAAAACTCCAGTCACCTTACAGCACTATATTTCTATTCAAATAGGCTAAATATCTAAGGATCAAAAGTTCGGAATTTTCTTCACATTGCCCTTGCACTCTGCCACATATAAGAATTCCAAAAAGAGTAAGGAAGGATTAAGAAAGTTTAATTTCAGCAACTATTAGAATAAAAAACCAAACCAAACCCAGTGCCATTGAGTCGATTCCGACTCATAGTGACCCTATAGGACAGAGTAGAACTGCCCCATAGAGTTTCCAAGGAATGCCTGGCGGATTAGAACTGCCGACCCTTTGGTTAGCAGCCGTAGCACTTAACCACTACACCACCAGGGTACCTAAGTTTATATCTGAGTTGTTACACAGTTGGATGTAATTAAGTGTTCCTCACTGATACTTTTTCCATGTAAATCAAAAAGAGGAAACTCCTGAACGTCTCTCTCCTATTTCATTTATTTCATGACATCATTCTGAGTTTGTTCTCCTTTTTGTTGAAGTCTAATCTTGAAGAGGGATGGGAGGTATGTCTGTGGATGGTAAACTCTTAGTCTTCGTTTATCTGAAAATGTCTATTTTACATTTACTCATAGTTTAGCTAGGTATAAAATTCTAGGTTAACAATTATTTTTCCTCTGCACTGTGAAGATACTCCTCTGATGTTTTCTGGCATGTATTGTTTCTGCTGCAATCTAGTTTGTCATTCCTTTGTAGGTGTAACTATCTTTTCTCTCTGGTAGCATTTAAGATCTTTTTCTTTAAAAATTCTGGAGTTTTACCATGATGTGATTGAGAGTAGATTTATTATTTATCCTGAAGGCATTTTTAATCTGAGAGGATGTGTTTCCTCAATTTTGTAAAATTCTAAGTCACAACTGCTCTTTCATAAATGTTGCAGGTTAATGACACATGTATAATGAGGTTATAAATTATAAACCAATGTGCACTAGTGATATATAATATAGTTTTTGGTATAATTAACTTTTTGAACAAAACAGCCAGAGTACCTAATTTGTATTAAGGTTTTATTGCATTTTCTTGGTTTATATGAAATTGTACGGAAATAGTAAATAAGGCTTCAGAGTTGGTTGAACAAAAATCTAAAAGAGAGGTCACCCATTGAGTTATGACAGCTTGTGCTTAAAATCCTAACAAAGTTAAATGTAACAATAATTGGGTCAAGTACTGTCTCTGGTCATTTAGTTTTTATGGTCTTTGATTAAATTGCCCAAACTTTTCCAAGATTTTATTCCATAATAAATATCATCAAAAAGCAAAACAAATTTTAGGTTTGGAAAAGCCTTTACAGAGTCTTTACTCCAGATCATTGATTAGATAAAGTTATGGATTGAATTTTATCTCTCCCTCCTCAAATATGTGTCATAAATCCTAACCCCTATGCTTGTGGATATAATCCCACTTGGGAATTGGTTGTCTTTGTTATGAGAAAAAGGCAGGACTGATGTAGGATTTATCTTGAGTCAGTCTTTTTTGAGGTATAAAAAGATTAAACAAGGCATCAGAGAGAGGAATAGGGTAAAATAGACGCCAAGACACATGGAGATCTCCAAGGAACCAGGAGGCAGAAGATGAAGAGCCAAGGACTTTCCTCCATAACCACAAGAGGGTTAAAGTCTTCCCCTTGAGCTAGGGCTTTGAATTCAGACTTCTAGCCTCCTAATCTATGAGAAAAGAAATTTCTGTTTGTTACAGCCATCTGCGTGCAGTATTTCTCTTATAAAACAGACACAGAATATCTATCATTTAGAGTTCAGAAAAAAATCATTGTACCTGTGGCCCTGTAAGTCCCCTTCGGCCATGTGCTGCCTAAAACAGAAGAAAAAAGGGGAATATCATTAACTCTGACAAATAAGTTTTTAAAAATTTGATTAAATTTAGTAACAGACACCTTAAGGCACTGACATATAAAACTTTCCCACATAGTACTTAAAGCATTCAATTATTTTCTGCACCATGAAAACAAAATGTTGCCAACTCTCACTTTCTATCCTAGGGCAACGGGTAACTGAAATCACTGACAACTGAATTCTAAAGATACTTATGAAAACACATTGTGGTCAAAGTTGTCTTCCGTTAAGCTTTTACTAGAGCTGTTCACAAGCTGCAAAATTGACTGACGTGAATTTTATTTCTTTTCTTTTTTCCCTGAGCATTACCAAGTAAGCTAGAAGTCAGGATTGTAGTGGCCAAAGGGCAGGAGGCCAGAGGAAAAATTGAGAGAATTGACTCCATGAACTTTGTTATAAATTAAATTCAGAAACTAAAGACAGCCAGACTTTAATTTTATCCAAAAAAATCAAATAAAATACATCTTCCTTCAGCTTTTGGCATTCAGAAATAGAAGAACCATTCCAGCATTTGAAAGCTACTAAATTCAGTATATATACACAAACACACACAGAGATATATATGTATATACCTATTATAATTTATTTTATTTTTGTTGTTGTTGAGAATATACACAGCAGAACATACACCAATTAAACAATTTCTACGTGTACAATTCAATGACACTGATTACATTCTTCAAGTTGTGCAACCATTCTCACCCACCTTTCCCAAGTTGTTCCTCCCCCATTGACATAAATTTACCGTCCCCTACGTTTCCTATCTAATCTTTCAAGGTGTCAGTTTCATTGCATATGGATAGATCTTAAGAGAGCACAATGCTCAAGGTAGAAATTCTTTACTAGTTAAGCTAACCTATTGGTTGTTTTAAAGAAGACGTCAGGGGATATTTTTGAAGTTTAAAGATTATCTCAGGGCAATAGTTTCAAAGTTCATTCAGCTTCCATGACTCCAGAAAGTCCATGAGAATTTGAAATTATGTTCTGCATTTTCCCTCTTTTGATCAGGATCCTTTTATAGAATCTTTGATCAAACTGTTCAGTAATGGTTGTTGGGCACCATCCAGTTCTTCTGGTCTTATAGCAAAGAGGGCAGTTGTTCATAGAGGGAACTAGCCACACATTCCATATCCTCCTCTTATTCCTGACTCTCCTTCTTCCTCTGTTGCTCCAGGTGAGTAGAGACCGACTGTTGTACCTCGGAGGGGCACTTGCAAGCTTTTAGAACCCCCAAGCACTACGCAAAAAACTAGGAGGTAGAACAGAAGCACTAAACATATTATTAGGCCAATTAACTGGTATGTCCCATGAAACCATGACCCTAAACTTCCAAAATAAGGAAACAAATTACGTGAGGTGTTTGGTTGTACATAAGCAGCCCCAGTAACTACATTTTTTTTTTGGTTGTTGTTGTAAATAATATCTATCACACAACTTTTGCCAGTTCATCTTTTTACAGGTGTACAACTCACTGACAGCAATTACATTAATCAACTGTGCAACCCTATCTTTAATCAATGTGATTTTTCCTTCAATGTAAACAGAAACTCAATAGTCTGTAATAGGCCCCACCCCTTACCCCTCTTTCTGGCCCCTGGTAACCAATAATAAACTTTGGCCTCTATACATTTGCCTTTTCATGACTTTTTATATAAGTGAGGTCATACACTGTCCTTCTGGGATTGACTTATTTCACTCAACATAATGTCTTCGAGATCCATTCATACTGTAGCGTGTATCAAAACTTCATTTCTCTCCCTGGCTAAGTAGTATTCTGTTGTACGTATGTACCACATTTTGTTTATTCATTCATCCATTGATGGGCTTTTAGGTTGTTTCCACCTTTCGGCTATTGTGAATAGCGCTGCAGTGAACATTGGTGTATAAGTATCTGTTTGAGTCTCTGCTTCCAAGGCTTTTTGATATATAGCTAGGAATGGAATTGTTGGATCATATGGTAGTTCTATTTTTAGGTTTTTTAGGAACTACCACACTGTCTTCCACAACAGCGGTGCCATGTTGCATTCCCACCAGCAATGGATAAGAGTTCCAATTTCCCTACATCCTTGTCTACATTTATCATTTTCCTTTTATCTTAGTGAGAGTGAAATGGTATCTCATTGTGGTTTTGATTTGCATCTCTCAGATGGCTAATGACATTGAACATCTTTTTGTGTGTTTGGTGGTCATTTGACTGTCCTCTTTGGTAAAATGTCTATTCAAGTCCTTTTCCCATTTTATTATTGGGTTGTCTTTTTGTTGTTAAGTTGTCAAAGTTTTATATATATTTTGGTTATTAGATTCTTATCAGATATGTGGTTTCTGAAGATATTCTTCAAGTTGGTAGCTTATCTTTTTATTTTTTTGGTAAAGTCTTTTGATGAGCAAAATTGTAAATTTTTATGAGGTCCCATTTATTTATTTGATCTTTTACTGTTTGTGCTCTTGTTGTTACATTAGATAATCCACTGTTAAAAGCTAGACCTGTTGCCCTTGCGTTTTCTTCTAAAATTTTTATGGTTTTGATTTTAACATTTAGGGCCTTAATCCGTTTTGAATTTGTTTTTGTGTAAGGTGTTGAATTGGAATCAACTTAATAGCAATGGGTTTGATACGGGTTTTTGTTTAGTAATGTATCCTGTTACATTTTTCTGCATATGGAGGTCCAATTTTCCCAACACCATTTACCGAAGAGACTCTTCTTTCCCCGTTGAATGGACTTGGCACTTTTGTCAAAAATCAGTTTCCCATACATGTGTGGGTTTATTTCTAGACTCCCAATTCTATTTCATTGGTCTATGTGTCTATTGTTATACCAGTACCAGGTTGTTTTCATTACTGTAGCTATATGATATGTTTTAAAATGAGAAAATGTGAATCCTCCTGCTTTGTCTTTCTCTTTCAACATTGCTTTAGCTATTCAGAGCCTCTTGCCATCCCATATAAAGTTGAGGATTGGTTTTCCATTTCTGTAAAGAAGGCTGTTGGAATTTTGATGAGGATTGCACTGAATTTATAAATCACTTTAGGTAGTGTTGACATCTTAACATTATCAAATTTTCTAATCCATGAATGTGGAATATCTTTCCATTTATTTAATCCTTCCTTTATTTCTTTCAACAGTGTATTATAATTTTCATTGTATAAGTCTTTCACATCCCTGGCTAGATTTATTCCTAGGTATCTTATTCTCTTAGATGCTACTGTAAATGAAATTGTGTACTTAATTTCCCTTTTAGATTTCTTATTGCTGGTCAATTCAGTATATTAATAAAACATCCAATCAAAATAACTGTGCTACACAATCAAGTGAATTTTTCCAGCTACTCTCATTTGGTCTGACATGTAAGGTTAGGGTATATTTCAGATCAATATTGCACAGCTATGGAAATCAAAGGACAAAGACATTTTATTGTATAATTTAGGAACTCTCAGTAAGGTCATAGGAAGACTGGCATCCGGGATTTGCAACAGTTCAATAAACATCAGACAGCATTGTCTTGATGGAAATTTGAGATGTGCAGGTAAAAATTCTATGAGAGACCAGTGTTGTAGACTTTCAATTCTGCTACTCATATTTCAGTCAAAAGCACACTCTTATATAGGAAACAGACTGTGTACGTCTGAAAAAGGTTAGAGGTCAGTTTCTGTAAAACCTTAATGAGTTGGTTCACTGTTGATGATATTCCATTTCTACTATTGCCTTTGTTGCTTCCTGCTTCCCACACCCAAATGATTTTTAGTCATGTTTATTCTATTTTGTTGTTGTTGCTTGCTTCTAATATATCTTACATCTCTACATTTTTTTCTTTTTCTTTGCTTTTTTAGTACTACCAGCTTGCTTTTCTTCACCTTCTATTGTCTTGTTGATTTTTTATGCTCTTTTTTTAGAGTAGTCATGTTGTCTTCATTTCTTTGAGACTTTCTTTACAGAACTATTTGCCAGAATTCTTCTACTGTTTCCTTGGATAATTCCTCTTCCAGTAGGGATTTATCTATGTTTTGCAAGTAAATTTTTTCTCCTCCTTCCTTGGAGTTTCTATGCCTATGTCCTCAGTGACCTCTTTCTGATTAATAACCATCTTTGAATAAAAAAAGGGCTACCTAATTAACTGTTTGAGATGTATAGTTGGAATTGGGCCAGTAGCTTTGGTATATACATAATTATCTTAAATATATTCTCATCAGATTATTTCTGCTACATTAGGGCTACATCTCCCTTTAGCTTTTGGCATTTAAGAGATTCATGGCACTCACACAAAGTCCTGTAAGTAAGTTTCTCTGTGTTGTAGGTAATTTTTTCTATGTTGTGATGGTCACTGCTTCCTCTCCCCTCACTGCTGGCAGCCTCCACGCCTAGGTTGCTAGTTGTAAATAATACAAAGAGAATATTGTCCATCTTCTCATTATTTATACCTTCTCTGCTAAACTGCGTTCCTGGTATATTTCCTGCTCTTTTCACAATCTATGGTGACCCTGGGTTTTGCTCCCCAGCTCTTTCAGTACCATTGCAGTTACTTTTAGTGAAATTTGATTCCTGTTTGAGGTCGGAGGTAATATGTGTCAGATGTCCAAATCCTTTCTCACGAACATCCAGATTTAAGAATAGTTGGTTGGTATTGTCATCAATTGTGGCTTGAGGTTGTGGCTATTCTTTATCTATTTCTAATTTCTTTTGTTGTTTCCGGAGAGTTTCACAAAAGGGGAGTAATGTAAAAAATGTTTTTACTTTGCCATCTTTTACTGAAAGTCCCAGTTTTATTCCTTAATGGTACTTCTGAATCTATTACCCAAGGTAGGGGTCATATTTATCAGGAGTTGTGAAATTTAAATAATACTTGGAGATACTGTATTAGCCTCTAAAGAGTCTATAGCTGCTATAAAACAAACAAGTGAACCTCGCACACAAGGTTTTCCTGGATGATACTGCTGAAAATATTTTCCAGGCGTTGTAAGCTGTCTACACCCTTTCTGGAAATAAAATGATGGCAAATGCATTTCTTTATCCTGAGATGCATTAAAACATCATTAGTAAAGTGCTTTCCCAGAAATCAAATTACATACGTTTTAAATATGATATTTCCTTTTTCTCTGGCCTCAAAAATAAGAGGAAGGCGTGTTCCAAAATACAAAAATATTCTCTGGATGGGGTATAAGTAATTGGTTCTATGAATTTCTTCTGTTCAGAAAATAAAATGTATAATAAATGTAATATACCGAACTAGTTTTTGTGTTCAGTTTTAAAACATTTATTTGGTAGGGGGAGGTGGAGGAAGAAGCTTGGTTAACTAACTAAATAAAGAGGGAAAGAAAATATTGCAAAATGAGAAAAAAAAATCAAAACCAAACCCATTGCCATCGAGTCAATTCCAACTCATAGCAACCCTATAGGAGAGTAGAACTGCTCCATAGGGCTTCCAAAGAGTGCCTGGTGGATTCAAACTTCCAACCTTTTGGTTAGCAGCCAAACTCTTAACCATGACACCACCAGGGTTTCCAAAATGAGAAAACCAACCCACTGCCATCGAGTTGATTCCTACTCATAGTGGCCCTATAGGACAGAGTAGAATTGCCCCATAGATTTTCCAAGGAGTGCCTGGCGGATTTAAACTGCAGACCTCTTGGTTAGCAGCCATAGCACTTAACCACTATGCCACCAAGGTTTCCAAAATGAGAAAAAAGACAGGTCTAATTTAGAGCCCAGTGCAAGCATCTAAGTATATTTCATTAATGTTATCTTTTTCTTAAGTTTTTGGATAAAGGTTTTCTCCCATAATCTCTGTAGTTTTCCAAGTATCCAAGCACAGAGATATTTTTTGAAGTACTCTTGCAAAAGTAATAATGAAGCAAACAAACAAAAAATCCAGAAGCGTTCAATAAACAAGTAACCTAATCTCACTCTTCATTATGTCTACACCAGGACTGACTTTTCTAAGAAGTCATAAAATTTGGCAGAATAATGAAGTTTGGACTTAACATCACTGGCAATCTCAGTTAGCCTAGTGAGGAGGCCAGGCTTGGATCACTTTTCCCCTAGTTGGCTACTGTTTTGGTCTCTTTGCCCAGTTCTCTCTTTCGATTGATAATTATTCCTGCAGTGAGCACCTGCCTGCCTCAACTTCATAGGCTTTTCCCCCAAGTCCTTTGCCAGCCTTGTTCCGAGAGCTCTCTTAAGTCAGTTTCTCCAAGGTAGTGAGCTCCAGTGGCACCATCCCACCTACTCCCCGCAATCAACCATTTTCATCACAAAATAGGCTAGTGGAGCAGTGGGTCTCCTTGTCTAGAAGGGCTCTTACTGTCTTTCTTCTGGATCCTGGTGTCCCAGGAAGGCCTGGCCAGCCTCTTCCACCCTGTGAAAGGAAAAAGCAGATGTGTGACAATAATTACACAGCATTAAACATTTCCTCTTTAATATTAGCTCGTAGTGTTCTACAGAGGATGGATGGGTATACGCCAAGGAGAGAAATGTTTTTCCTTTGGAACATGGCACTACTTCTAGTGGTCATAAACCACATCTCTTTTTGGGTAATGAGGAACGGCAGGACAAAAATGCTAACGACATGGCTTCATCTTTCATAACCACTGTCTAACTTGTGTTTGGAGTGCATGTCACAGAGTATTCAAATTGCTGTCCCCATTGTGTTGACACATAGGCTATGCGTTCATTGAACCATAGTACATGGCAGGAGTATGGCTGCTACTGCTTTGAATTTCTACCTTTGGATTTCTTGCTCCCTTTGGTTTTTTTTTTTTTTGGTTAACCTGTGTAGATTAACACCCTTGTGAATAAAATCTCATAGTACTCACAAGTCTCCTTAATTTAGGGGTCTATTTTGAGACATATTTCTGATGTAATAACGACAGTAGGTAACACTTACTGCATGTTTATGGTGTAACAGAATGGGTCACTGAATCCCCATCATAACCTTCAAAAGTAACCTACTCATCTCATTTTGCAGATGAGAAAATCCAGGTTTACAGAAAGTGGCTCAAGACTTCAGAGCTGGTAAAGGGCAGAGCCAGGGACAGGATGTAAGTCTGTCCCCAAAGCAAAGTTCTTTCCACCATACCAGAGTTCTTCCCTCGGTAGAATCATGAAGGAAACTTCCTAATCAAGAAGATCCAGAGGCACACATTTTCCAGATAAATAACTATTTTTTTATAAATCCTGAAAAAAAGGCTAGGATGACCAAATTGTGACTTGCAAGATCCATGAGATTAATTCTAAGAGACTTGCCTCTAGGACGTGGGCCATACAGATCTACCAGGTCTTGTTCTTACAACGTACTACCAATAACACAATGCCTTTATAGGGTATGTGTTTTCTGGATAGCAGGAAGGCCAAAACTCTCTGGATAGCACAATTCTATCAGATATTTCCACATTTCAGGTTAGGATTTAGATGTTTACACTCAGAATGAACACCTCAAGGGTATAGCTTGGTGAAGTGAGTCACCACAAATTTAGAGGAAAAAGAAGAGAATGTTCCTTGAATCCGAGAGAGCAGATAACCAACAACAGCAACAAACCCAAGCCTGTTGCTGTCGAGTCAATTCCAACTCATAGTGACCCTATAGAACAGAGTAGAACTGCTCCATAGGATTTCCAAGGAGCTCCCGGTGGATTTGAACTGCCGGCCTTTTGGTTAGCAGCCATAGCTCTTAACTACTACACCACCAGTAGCAGATAAGCAGGTGTAAAAGATGTATGTACTCCTAGAAAAATTTCCATATATCAAGTGTATTCATTATGATTCCAAATTCTTTATTGTGCAATTCATAATCCATCACAAAGTACTTGAGCCTCATAGTTGTCCCATCATCATTTTACAAATCTATGCTCAAATGCCCACATAATTACTTGTCTTCCGTTTTCTCCTTTCAAGCCCTGGGGTCCTTGTATGCTATTGTCAGATCCAGGAACTCCCTAAAAATAGACAATAAAGAGAAAAAAATTAAGAAATTTTGAACATTTCTCCTTAAAAATGTAACTTGCATAGAACACATTTTACTACCCCAAAGGAAGTTGACAAAAGTCCAACCCATTCGAAAGCATAAAATAGGTTAAAATCACAAATGGCTTCCATGAGCATTCTTTTCCTCCTGTGCTTTGCATTATCAGGATGAGAATGGAGAACTAAGGTGAGTGTGTGAGGAGAAAGCCAGCACCCACTCGAGAAGGCACAGCCAAGGGAAGCTAGGGTGACATGACTTGTGTTTATGACAATTCTTAACCTAAGTCTAGAGGTGCCCTTTCTTGCTATTCCACTTCTTCTCTTAGCTTTCCCTCTCTTTCCTTGGGCCTAGGCAATTTTATAGTTGAGGGCTGGTAGATTTTACTCTCACCTACCCTTGGGGGAAAGAAAAAGTTTGTAATGGGTTCCACCACAATAACATAAGCACACTGAGTAATATTGCGGATACGCCTGCCACTGGCTCCTCCTCCTCCTTCTGGACACCTGGCTCCCTTCTATTCCTGTCTACTCATCCCGACTTTTCTGTTTTCCCAGAAAATACTGGAATCTTGATTTTTTTCTAATATTCATACAAATATCCCAGCAGAAACTCATTGAAAAGCAGAAACACATTATGGGATATATTATCCTTAGCCGACCAAAGGAAGGCTTTCTAACTTGGTTAGTTAGGACCACAAATAAAGCCTTGTCTCCAAGATGCCAAGACAATCAATTGATCCAGTCATTCAGTCAATGCTCCAATAAATTGAGAAGGACAACAATTACCCAACCTGCTGAGTACCACCTGCCTGGCTGTTTGGCTGAAAGCAGCCCAGACTACCTTCGTCAATCAATAAGCAATTTGAGATCACCAACAGGGACATAACGTTGCTCCACATATTTAGTGAGCTATTTAAAGGAATAGTTTTTGCACTTATAGAGTTTATAGGCTAATGCATGAAAAAATGGGCTTGGAATTTACTTTATATAACTAATATTACTAAAATTTATGTGAAAATTTAATCATTTCTTTTCCTGACATACAAAACGCCAAAGGTTGTTTTATACTCTTTCTTTCCCCTTAAGTTTAAATATTTGCCTGTTAAGTTCTTCAAGCAGGGTAGACCTAATATATAAAATTAGAAAATTGTATTTTGATGAGAAAGGTGGATCAGGAAAAGGAAGGTACTGTAAAGCCCAGAATTTTATCCCACTGGACATGTAAGACTCTTACTGTAGTTCAACTCTAAACTATTGGATCGAAGTGATGACATCGAAAAGAACCATGCATCAGCACATTTTACAGAATAGAACAACCGAATGTGCGTATGAACCAGTTGTTTGGTCAATCTGAATATGAACTGGTCCTGTATTTCTATTTCTATGCAACCGGACAAAAGCGCATCATCTAATACAAATTTATGATTACACCTGGGCCTCTAATACTAAATTACTTTAGAATGGTGACCCTTACTAGCCTCTATAAACCCAACAAATGATCTAGCTCAGTTTTCCCCCAATATTACGTGAGATTTATCTATCTTCAGGTGGGAATGGGAGATCGCACATACCTAAGCTAGCTTTCGGAAACCCTGATGGCGTAGTGGTTAAGTGCTACGGCTGCTAACCAAAGGGTCGGCAGTTCGAATCTACCAGGTGCTCCTTGGAAACTCTGTGGGGCAGTTCTACTCTGTCCTATAGGGTCACTATGAGTCGGAATCGACTCGACGGCACTGGGTTTTTTTTTGGTAAGCTAGCTTTCATGTGATCAGAAATCCTTTCTGAATAAGCTTAGATTTTCAGGAATTTGTGCCATTTGCACACGTCCCTATGAATAATCTGATCATGTGTGTGTTCCATGAACGTACGCCAGTATTTATTTCATCAGTCTTGCTCTCCCAGATTTTTCCTGAAATAGTAACCCACAAAAACCACATGTAAAGAAGAACAGTTGTCCCAGATTTGGATCTCTTTTTTCAAGTGAGTGGGAAGAATTGTTCTGCAAGGACAAATCACCTAAAGTGAGTTTTATGACAAACAGCTCTTTGCAGCGAGGCTCTAGTGGGTTGATTTTTTTAGCCAACTTGAGGTCATAGAACGTTTGCTTTTAAGTAAAAAAAAAAAAACTTTTTACATTACTCAGGCTCTTTTAAGTATCTTATATAATCACACATTCTACAGCAGACAAATTAGGGGGAATTCTGATCAAAGTGAATGGCAATTGCAGAGCAATACCCTAAAAGATGCAACCCCAAACACCCCCAAAATAGTCACCATATACAGATGACTGAAATGCCTTGTATGCGAACTTTCATTTCTTAATTATCCTTATTTGTGGATGTTTTTCTGGTTATAAATTAGGTAGTTTTGAAGTACTTGAAAACTCAAGTCATCAGATTATTATCAGAAGATTTCACTTAGTAAACAATGTTGTCCTCAAGTGCAAATTCCCTCTGCTTTTAAATAATCTCAATGCATACTCAATATATGCATTTGCCAATACATATTGTATCAAATTCTTTCTCTGATGAACACATTGTATACTGGAGGAGGAGTTATTAAAGGCTAAGCTCTGTGAGATTGCTGGTTGCCCCACATCCTCTCCAGCACTTGGTTTTGGAAGTTTTTAAAAAGTTTCAGCCGTTCTGATGAGTGTGTACATCAGTACACTGCTCTCCTACACTGCTGGTGGGAGTATAAATTAAAACAAATTTTTTGAAAAGCTGTTTGGTTGTAAATAGTTAAGCTGAATATACGCATAAACAACACGATCCAGAAGTTCTACTCCTTTATATACCCAAGAGAAATGTGTACACACGTGTACCAAAAGTCAGGTACAAGAATGTCCATAGTGATACTAATCATGACAGCAAAAACTGGGAACTACCCAAATGTCTATCAAGGCTATAATGAGTAAATAAATAGTGGTACATTCACACAATGGACTACTCTATAGCAACAAGATAGAATGAATTATTGTTATGAACAAATTTCACAAGCATAAAGTGGAGCAAAAGGAGCCAGAAACAGAAGAGTATATATTATGAGATCCCATTTATATATATTATATATATATATATTTTAAATATATTTTTATATTTATATTTTTAAATTTATATAAAAGGTCAACAACAGATAAAACTAATCTGTGGTGTTAGGATAGCAATTATCTCGGGATAGGAAGGCAGTGACTGGAGAAGGCGTGGGGGCTTCTGGGATGCTGGTAATGTTCTATTTCTTGATCTGAATGGCAGCCATACAGGTGTACTTACATTCTTCAAGCTGTGCACTTGACATTTGTGCACTTTTCTGCTGTGTGTTACAGTTCAATAAAAGTTTAAAAACAAACCTAAGTGTATGGTGAATGTAATTAGTGTCACGGAATCGTACACTTGAAACTAGTTAAAGATTTTTTGCTTTATATATTTCACCGAAATAAAATTAATTTTAAAATAAAAAACAACAAACAAGTCCTAATTCATTCAAGTTTTGGATTCAGGGAAATGAGGCTAAAAGTCTCAACTGAGAAAGACTCTTGGAGAATAGAAAAAAAAAGTGGCGACTTTTGTTTCCTTCCATTCATTCCACATTTTGAGGTACTCAGAAGGAAAACAATGGAGTGGACTGGAATTCTTTCATGGCTCTGAGGCCCAAGGACAATTCTGAACAGATATTCTTGAGAAATACGCGTGCAAGTGATGTGCAAGGGCTTCTCCTTGTCCATACTCCTCTGATACATGAAGGGGGTCTAGTGTTAGGTGTTTGCTTTTAAAATCCTACAACAGTTGTGCCTGTGATGGTTTACATTCAGGATGGCTATTGTAATACCTTTAAATGGGGATGGCTCTCTGGGTGGCGTAAGCGGTTTGTGATGGGCTGCTAACAGAAAGGTTGGAGGTTCAAACCCACCCGGCGGCTCCGTGAAAGAAAAGTCTGGTGATCTGCCTCCATTAAGATTACAGCCAAGAAAACACTATGGAACAGTTCTACTCTGTAACATGGGGGATCATGAGTCAGAACTGACTTGATGGCAACGGGTTTGTTGCTCTCTTCTCCGTATCAGAAGTGCTGATGGTAACCAAACCCAAACTAATTTATAGGCCATGCAGCCCAGGTACTTACAGGATCCCCTCGCAGGCCCTTTGGTCCATGGTCACCAGAAATCCCTCTCTTCCCTGGGTTGCCCTAAAGTTAATACAAATGAGAAGGAGAACAGGACTAGGACTAGGATTTTTACCAAAGTTAATACAAACAAACAGACAAAGAGCTTATAATCTTTTTCCTGCTTTGAAGAACTAAATATTTTTCCTACTGAGATTAATTATTTTTAAACTGGAAAGAAGAACAACCAAAATTAGTTTCAGGCATCATATGGATAATTTAAGAGTGACCTCAATTATCTGCCACGGTAGTAAAATCTGTGGTACAGACACACCTGTCACCTTGTTTAATTCTTGCCACTGCTTTGTGAATCATGTATGGCTGATTCTTTTAACGAGGCAGTTGCAAGTCAGAAAGATAGCCAATTTGCCCAAGGTGGTTGTGTCAACTGGAAAGGGCTTTCAATTCAACCGTTCACACTCTATAAATAGATAAACTTGATGACGGAAGTATGGCCGCAGCTGCCATTTGTTCAAGATGAATGTGTGGTGTGCACGTGTCATTGTGCCACCCTGCACCTCCGACCCGTCTATACCTCTAACTGCTGCCCTTGGTGTAGTCGCTGCTTTTCATTAATGGCTCCAATTCTTCAGGTTTTAGTGCCTTCCCGCTGTGGCAAGGAGTCCCTGGGTGGCACAAATGGCCAAGTGCTCGACTACTAACCTAAAGGTTGGCAGTTTGAGCCCATCTAGAGGTCTTCGGAAGACAGGCCTGGTGATCTGCTTCCTAAAGGTCACAGACTTGAAAACTCTTTGGAACACAGTTCTACTCTGCAGGCCTGCGGTTGCTATGAATTGGAACAGATTTGTTGGCAGCTAACAACAACAACAACTACTGTGTCTGGGCAAAATTCTCCACCACTGAGTTTGGCCTTGTGACTTGATTTAGCCAGAGAAAGAAACAAAAGTGTCAGTGTAAGAGTTCCAAGGTCAGGCTTCGAGAGATCGCTGAGTGTTTCTTCTTATTCTGTTGTGTTTCTGCCATATCCTTGGAAAGGACATGGCCTACATGGCCGGACTAGTTCTGCAGTACCAGGAAGAAGATAAGAGACATCTGGAACAAAGCCCCCAGCCAATGAACAGACACATGAATCAAAGTCAGTCTAGATTAACTGAACCCCTCAGACTACCTAAGAACTACATGTTTATTTCTGTATGCAACTGAGGCTTTGCAGTTCTTTGTTATACAGCAATTTGGGGCAACAGCTTACTCATGTAGCCAGGGTAGCTATTCTAGTCCATTAATCACATCTCTATTTCCCAGTGCTGCCCCTTTTTTTCATTCCTTACCTGGGATCCTTCATCACCCTTTTCTCCTTTTCTTCCAGGAAGACCATTGTCACCCTAAAAGAGAAAAAACTCAAATTTCCATTTTTGTAACAGAATCACTCAGAAGGATTCCTGTGTACAAGGAGAAGGCTTTACCTGTTCTCCATTTAATCCATCAATTCCACTTTCCCCAGCTTCTCCCTGAAAAGACAGATGAGATCAGAATAGAGCACATCCCATCGATGTGAAAAGAAGTCAGACACCAAACAAAAACAGCCTAGTTTTGTGTTCTACATACAATCTCATTGTTAGGCTGGCCCTGGGTAACATCAAGTATTACTCAGCAATAGAAACTGTCAACAAACAAGACACATCACCTGCAATCAAAGACAGGAATGCAGGGAAAAAAGAAAATGGCTGGCAATAAAAAAATGAAGGTCAAAAACCATGAAGTTTACGAAAGAAACTTCAGTTGTGCAACCTACTGGCCAATAATATCAGGAAATAAAAATATTCTGGATAACAGAAGGCAGATCAACGGATGTGCCTGGTGGCATACCTCCTGTCCAGTGAAGCCCCTGGCTCCCTGAAAATAGAAAGACAATAGTGGTTAGTGTAGGAAAATGAAATTAATATTGAAAAGGCTTTGCAATGTTTTATGTGACTCTTACCTTAGGACCTTTGGTACCATCGCATCCTTTAATACCTTGCTCTCCCACTGGTCCAGGGACTCCTCTTTCTCCCTGAGAAAGAGCACATGTCTAGATAAGCTTTTTCTATTGTAGTCTTGGATTTGTCTTGAAAACTTGAAAAATTATTTGTTGGGAAAAAAATGTGTGACTGCTCATTGTTTACAATCCATAATTCATGTTTA
Organism: Loxodonta africana; assembly: GCF_030014295.1. Taxonomy (NCBI): domain Eukaryota; kingdom Metazoa; phylum Chordata; class Mammalia; order Proboscidea; family Elephantidae; genus Loxodonta; species Loxodonta africana. Next base: position 10,851,832 of record NC_087368.1, on the reverse strand, counting down.
TAAAAACTTAAGAATGGAAGCAAATCGGAGGAACTCTGATGACGGCACTTTGTTTTTGGTCCCATCTCACACTGCCCTGAGTGGAGTTCTATCTAAATATGACATGCAAACAAACAACCAGCAACTAAAGTCTATTCTCAAGGTTTCAGGAGGTATTCTGGGAATAGGTATTGAAGAATTGATGAGACATCAGAGAAGGATGATCCAGACATGATCTAGACAAGAGGCATGATTTCTAGATTAAAATTCATCTTTCTCAAATCATATACCTCTTCAGCAGTTCTTGTATTGCTGAGCTCCACCACAATCTGTGTAATCTTATTAGCTGGAAACAAAGATGTATCCTCGGCTTTTCTCTTCCCAAGTGGTCACAAGTTAGGTCTATTTAATCTCCTTAACATACCTATTCATCCTGTCCCAAGCCAAGATTAGGACAGATCTCTCTGTCTTGCACCTGGCCTACTGTGAGGCTTCTACCTGCTACCCATGCCTTAGCATTATCTATAATGTTGCCTGAGCAAGCTTTCTAAACCCACACCCCCATCATCACTCCTGTGCTTAGAACTATTCAATGACTGCCAATCAACTAGAAGACACAATACCAACTCTTCTGCAGCATATTCAAGACTGCTGCCTGGGTCCTGTCCACCATGTAACCTCCCTCTGCCGTGCTCTGTATTCCAGCCATGTGGACCCACATGCTACTCTGAAATCCAGGGCTTTGAGCCAGTTAGAACCGGTTCAATCATGGCCAACAAAGCAAAACCGGAAGAGACTCAGATGTTTAAAATTTGAGTGATCTGAGAGATAACCAGAATGGGAAAAATTAGGGAGGAAGCCCTGGAATGGGAGGCTCAGAAGATACACAGTGAGTCCTTTCAGGAGCTTGATGTGTGAAACTGGATTACTTGCACAACTGTGGAGAGTAACATACATTCAAAGCAGTGTGGTCAGCCGCCATCTTTGCATGGGGCACTGCTGTATTTAACTCTGCTCAAAATCTGACAGGTAAAAGATTTGGTTGCTATGCAATGCATATGCAGCCCTTGTTTCCTAAGAGGGAGATTAAGTTTCCAGCAGAGCTTTGACTCATAATTTTTCCCATTCCAGTTAGCCCAAATTCTAAAAATTCAGGTCTGTTCCAGTTTCGCTTCCTCAGCCACGACTGAACTGGCAAGCACTGGTTTGAAGCCCCACTGAAAACATACCATTCTCTGACTCAGTTACGTGCCCTTGAACACATTGTTCCTTCTGTAGTAGAATGTTCTTCTCCACCCACTTTGCTTGGAGAGATTCTTATTCTTTGTTCAGACGTCTGCCTAAGTATTACCCCTTGTCTGCAGCCTTTCTCTCTTATGTTCTGACTCTCAACCAAGGCTATTACTTGAGGCTGTTAGGTCTTATTCTGCCACACTTCCTTGCACCTCTTTATATACCTTTATTATAGCCCTGTGTATAATAACTGTAGCCACTGTTTTCACACTTGCCTTTTCACTAGCCTGGAAGTTACTTGAGATAGGGACAATATTTTTTCTTTTTTTTACTTTTCTTATTTCTCGGGCCTAGCATTGTGCCCGGCAAGATGCTTAATATATATTTTTTAAATGAATCAACAAATGCTTTAATGAGTTAGGTCTTTGATAAATAATGTAGTGAGTGGTAAGATGTTTAATATATAATTGTTAAATGGATGAATGGGTGGATGGAAGGAGGGAAGGATGGAAGGAGGGAGGGAGGGATGGATGGATGGATGGATGGATGGATGGATGGATGGATGGATGGATGGATGGATGCAAGAAAGAGTAAGCTCCTTTATAAACAAGGTGTGGAGTGGGTTTATCTGTGCAAAATGGGCCAGAAATGGGAAAATGGTGGTAGTTTGACTCTCCTGATGAAAAGGATAACTTTTGCATTGAGTCCATTGTACAATGTTGGTGGATGGTCAAAGAGGTTAATAAACCACTAACAACTATCAGAAGCAAGATCCTATCCATGACTAGGATCAGGAAAGCCCTGAGTTTTTGCACATAAATCCTTAGACTCTGACCTTTATTGCTTCTCTCTGAATTGATGCAAGTGATACCATATTGTAAATATATTTCTGGGAGTAGATGAATCTGAAAAACAACTTGACTTACAGTAATACCCTCATCTCCTAGGTAGCCTTCACTGCCTTTAAAGCCTGGAAGTCCCTGGAAATAAGAGAAAGGAGAAAATATTAGCATTCCATAGACCCTAAACAGAAGTAATCAAGAAAAATTCTTCAACTCTACAGTTTTATCTCATGTGGAATAATAAGGGTTTGAAAAACTACTCTCCCACTCCCAAATCAAGGCAGCATTTATACATATATAAAGAAATGGGCTATGGAGACAAGTAGCCAGGTAACTCAAGATATCATGAATGTGTGTGTGTGTGAGAATCAAGATATTGTCTACTACTCTCTCAGGGGTTATTCACAGGCCTCTAGTTTTAAGACAGGGAACAGATGGGCCCCCAAATCTGCAACTCACATAAACAAATTAAAGTAAAAAGGTCACAGGAAATGGGCCAGGGCACAGAAACAAAGCCATTCCCCAGAACAATGGGGCAGGGTATCAGAAAACAGTCCAGAAACTTCCTTAAAGTTATCTTTCAGAAGCAGCCGGATGAAACCAGCCCCAGGGGCATGCACAGGACATCTACCTGTGACCACTGTGTGACCTTCCACCAGGGGCAGCGAGGGGCTGCAGCTGTAGCTGGGGAATCGAACTCTGGGTGTGAGAGACTGCGCAGGTGTGACATCCCTTCATAAGTCTTGCTACGAATTGCAGAAGCCTCCGGGACAGGAGCCATCTTAAAGCCATCTTAGAAAGCTGCTGCGCGCACACCGCAGCTAACATACCTCCGCCCAGATGAGCCACCTCCTGGAAAACCCCACCTATACCTATGAATAAACATAAATCTTGTCCCACCCAAAAACCTTTAAAAATCCATGCAAATCCTTTGTTCTGGGAGATGTGGGTAAGCGTTACCTGGGCCCTCCTTGTTGCCACTTGAAAGCCTCTTTTAATAAAGCTTTGCTCATGTGGAAATTTCTCTGTGCCTTACCTGTTCATTCTTGACCAGTGAGAGGCAAGAACCTTATATAATTAAAGGCATAAAGGCACCAGCAACAGTTTCTGTTCAGACTCATCATCAAATGAACAGAGCTATATTTGCCCTCAGCAAATAGATTAAAACTATTGTCTTTAATTAAAAAAATCTTTTTTAGGATTTATGCTACACACAGAATAACAGACCACATGCGTTTTCCTCCCATTCTCTCTGAGGCCTGTTTTTATTTTTTTTAATATAACAACCTTTTTACATCAAGTTGAAGCATTCAGGAAACAATTGCAGCAAAACTTTCAGAGACACAGCCATGGTGATTTGGAAGTTACAGTGGTGTCTATAAATTATCCCCAAAATTAAACACACATGTAAACAAACAGGATTGAAATCATTATTAAACACCTCTGTTGTATGTTTTTGTTGTTGTTGTTGTTGTATGTTTACACATATTTCAACATTTCCTAAAGTCCAAAATAGTATTTTTACATAAGGGTAAACAAACTTTTTTGGGGGGAGGGGTTAGGAAATATGTGAATGAATTCTGGTTACTTTTTTTTTTTTTATCATTGGCCTGTTTTTGTTTGTAAATCTGTGGCAATATTTTGGCCTGGTAAAGCTGAGTAAAATATCTTAGCACCTTTTGCTCTGACAGAGTAAGCTTCTTCAGCTTGATTTTCAGCAAAATAGGTACAATATTCTCTACTTTAGGAAACCCCGGTGGCTTAGTGGTTAAGTACTACGGCTGCTAACCAAAAGGTCAGCAGTTTGAATCCACCAGGCGCTCCTTGGAAACTCTATGGGGCAGTTCTACTCTGACCTATAGGGTCGCTATGAGTCGGAATCGACTCGACGGCACTGGGGTTATTCTCTACTTGATTTTGTAAATATATAGCCGTGACTCCACAGCTATATACTTAAAAATGGAAATTAAAATGAGTTATCGGTGTTGAGGAGGCTTTCATTATTCAACATGAGGAATCACAGTTGAGTTTTTGTATCACTGTCATCACTTCTAGAACAGTGGATAATCAAGGATCCTGGCAGTTGTTTCTCCTGAGATGTCTATAAAAACTTTTGAAAAAGGTTCTTATTTAGAATGTCAAGGAAAATTCATGACTATCTAATTTGATATATAAAATGAGGAGTGAAATAGAGATTTACCTCAGAGGTTCTACCTTGGGGTTAAAGTCACCCCTTAATCTACCTAACCGCATTTCTGAAGGACATACTACATTCAAATAAAGTGAAACAGGAATCTGAACTAAAATCACCTTTTTTCCTGATGGTCCAGGAACTCCTATTGTGCCATCTCCCCCAGAGCACTTGCAGAACAAACAGCAGCACGTTCTTTCAGCAACATTGACCTTGAGTTGAGGGGGGATGGGGAATACATAACATTTGGTATCATTGCTTCCCAAATCATGCACACAAGCTCATCATGCAAATGAGACTTCTACTGGAGTTTCAGAAACCTGTTCACCATTAAAGAGACCATGTTCTAGAGTGAGAGAGAATGCATGAGACGTTCCTCTGGTACTATCTTTCCTCCTGTGATCTGCATTCTACACCCTTTGAGGAATTCTGAATTGACAAAAGATGTTTTTGGGTTCCCCAAAATGGTATCAGTTTAGCCCAGCTCATTCCATACTAATTTATTACCATGATTCCCTGTCTCCACCCTACCCCAGCATTGACCATGGTGTTATCGATTACCCTAAATAATTTTGCCTCCAAAGACTTTGTGGACTAAAATGCCTGCATGATGTTTTCCCCATTTCATGAAATTTATTTATTTTATTTTTTATTGTGCTTTAGGTGAAAGTTTATATAGCAAATTAGTTTTTCATTAAATGGTTAATACACAAATTGTTTTATGACACTGGTGCAACATGTCAACACTCTCCTCTTCTCCACCCTGGGTTCCCTATTTCGATTTGTCAAGTTTTCTTGTCCTTTCCTGCCTTCTATTCTTTGCTTTTGGGCTGGTGTGCCCATTAGTCTCCTATGCATGAATTAAACTATGAAGCCTGTTCCTCACATGTGTTATTGTTGGCCCTATAGAACTGCCTAATCTTTGGCTGAAGGGTGAACCTCAGGAGTGACTTCAGTACTGAGTTAAAAGGATGTCCAAGGGCCATACTCTCGGGGTTTCACCACTCTCTGTCGGACCAGGAAGCTTGTTTTTTTTGTGTGTGTGTATGTGTGAATTTGACTTTTGTTCTACATTTTTCTCCCGCTCTGTCCGAGGCCCTCTATTGTGATCCCTGATAGAGCAGTTGGTGGTGGTAACTGGGCACCATCTAGTTGTTCTGGGCTCAGTCTGGTAGAGGCCGTTTTGGTGAAATTTAGATGCTAGTGCATTTAAAGAGTGCCTGTAATATTGCAGGAACTAAGTTCAATGGTGAACCCTTCAGAACAGCTTGTTTGTGATACGATTTCAGAAATACCAATTACATGTCCAACATTTTGGAAGTATTTGCTATAGAGAGTAGGGGCATGGGGAGAATATTTCTCTTCGTACTTTGGCCAAAAAACTGTATATTTATAATTTTATCCTGAAACTATTTAGTCACACATATGAACAAACAGTACTGTGCCAAAAAATAGCTGGCATATTCCACTGTATTTTTACAATGAACCCACCGAATTTATTTTTAGGAAAGAAAGTTCTGTTTGAAGTAAATTCTATGCTTCACTTTAGTGGGGAAGAATCAATCTTTGTGTTGAGAAGTTTCCCATCTAAATTCTAGTGTGATGAGAAAAATGGAAATCGCTTGTGATAACCATTTAGTAATTTCCCGCCTCTAATTGTTTCCTATTACATAAATATTCTTTTTATGGCATTATAAAATACTCTGTTTTCCAGAAATTTTCAGAGAAACCAATAAAACCTGAAATGCGTGAAGCTAAATGAAAACAAATGGACTCTGCAATTTCATACTGCTTGGCTTAATGTCAGCTTTCTTTGGCTCACCAAAACCTGGCAGCACCAAAATCTATTACTATTACTATTATCATTAAAATTGATCTATGGCCATTACAGAAATTGATTATTGTTTTTCATATACAGTGTTTCATTTATGTGATATCTAAAAACTAACAGACATGTTTCAAAGAATAACTTCCTCTCTCTATGAATCACCAATACAGATTTCCAAATGGAGGAGACAGAAAAAAATACATTTTTGTAAAATAGATTCTTTGCCTTCCCCACGTAGGAAAGGGACTCCAGCAAAACTTCCATATTCTTTAAGTAATCGTTTTTATATTTTATAATTGACTCCACGGCACTGGGATATTATATATAGTGGTGGCATAGTGGTTAAGTGCTACGGCTGCTAACCAAGAGGTCGGCAGTTCGAATCCACCAGGCACTCCTTGGAAACTCTATCGGGCAGTTCTACTCTGTCCTATAGGGTCACTATGAGTAGGAATCGACTCGACGGCAGTGGGTTTGGATATTACATGTATATATTATTATACTGAACAAACTATGTTTAAATATATATTTATATACTAATTCTATTGGTGGCAAATAGCAGCAGCTAGCACTTCATTTGAAAGTGTCCCGATATCCTGATTACAGACTTTACAAGTTATTAACAAATGGCACATTATTAGCCATTTTTAAAATTATTAACGTAAAAGCCGTGCCACATAACTTGGTAACACTTCACCATCCTAGTTAAAATTCTTGTACCTTTTTGAAAGAAATATGATTGAGATGCGTCTTATTTAGGCATTGCTGTTAGTGTTGTGGAAACCCTGGTGGTGTAGTGGTTAAATGCTGCAGCTACTAACCAAAGGGTCGGCAGTTCAAATCCACCAGGCGCTCCTTGGAAACTCTATGGGGACAGTTCTACTCTGTCCTATAGGGCTGCTATGAGTCGGAATTGACTCGACGGCACTGGGTTTGGTTATTGCTGTTTGTTGCCTTTCAGTGGGTTCTAAAAATAGATCATAACATAAAAATCTCAACGTCAGGACAAGCCTTAAAAATCCTTCACTCTCACATCAAGTACAGTGTATGACATCCACCGTCACTACTCCAGGAGCAGATTGTTCTTTCCCTAGTTGCGCTCTAAATGTGACTGGCTCTTGTTTATGGGTTACATTGTAGGGAAAACATACATCTCAAACACTATAACCAGACTCTGTGGTGAGATGTGATGGATGCCCAGGCTCTTCGAGGAATGTGACAACTGGCTGCCTGAGGGAACAGCTGGTTCCAGCTTTGCATCTCGGGTTCTCTGGCACTTTCGCTTGTTGACTGGAATTTGGGCAGGACTACAGGTGCTGCTATTTAAGTAATTTTTTCTTATTTCTTTTTATTCTTCTTTTTGCCAGGCATATAAATTAAACATGCCTTGTCACATCTCCTTCATCTTACATTTCTTTCAAAACTCCCTCCTGTTTACGTTGTTCTTTTTTTTTAATTTAGAAAAATCTTTCTTTGCTCCAAAACGAACAGAATGAGTCCAAACTCATAAGCATAAATATTAAATCTACATTCAAAATGAATAGAAAGTTTAAATTCACCCGCCTTTTCGGAATAACTTACCAGCTGCTTTGACAGTCGGCTCCTGAGATCTCTCATTCCAATAATCAGCTGTGTTCTGTACTCAAATCCTTTCCCAAACTCAATGGAGAGAAGATTGTCCAGGTCACTTGAATGAGCAGCTCCGTCCAGGGCAACAGTTATGAGTGCATTCAGGCCTATTCAATGCAGTTAAACAGTTGTCAGTTACACTTAACAGTAGCTGACAACAGGCAACAGTTGACAATTCCCCAAAACAGATGGCTTTGGTTACCATCATCTTTTTGCACATGTATTTAAATTGTTTTTCTAGGAATTGTATTCTACTTGCAGGAAAAGAAGTCATTTTATTGTCCACTTCACCCAACCACTTGATGTAAAATTAACCAGTGATGAGACTACAGTAACAGCACAAAAGAAATGGGATTAAACTAAATAGACTAGAGCCAAGGAAAATTGTAACAGAGCCTGCAGTTCCCAGATGATTTGAATTGAAAGAATGAGTTCATTGGGCATCCTAAACACCGCCCCCCCCAAAAAAAAACCAGAACAAATTCACTGCCGTTGAGTTGATTCCGATTCATAGCAACCCTGTATGATAGAGTAGAATAGCCCCATAGGGTTTTCAAGGAGGGGCTGCAGATTCGAACTGCCAACCTTTTAGTTCGGAGCCAAGCTCTTAGACACTGCGCCACCAGGACATCCTAAAGTACAGAGAAATTCACAAATGTAGAGAACAGGTGATCTAAATTTTTGCCACTCAAAGAAGGATGGGATCCTCGGCATCACGTGGGAGTTCATCAGAAATGCAGACTCTCAGGCCTCATCCCGGATGTACTGAATCAGAATTTGTATTTTAACACACCCCCAGGTGATTTGTATGCATGCTAAATTTGAGAAGCACAGCTCTAAATGACGTCATAAGGAATCCAAAATCAAGTTGGAACTATAAGTAATAAAAGACAGCAACAGACCTATTGTTAAAAAAAAAAAAAAAAAAATTTTTTTTTTTTTTAGGTAATTAGAAATAAATGACACCATTTATTTCTAACTGCCCAGATTGAGTCAGAATCAACTCGGTGGCAACAGGTTCGGTTTGGTTTTGGTGACTGCCTGAAAAGGAGCCCTAGTGGTGCAGTGGGTAAGCACTCAGCTGCTAACTGAAAGGTTGCCAGTTTGAACCCGCCAGCCACTCCAAGGGAGAAAGATGGGGCAGTCTGATTCTGTAGAGATTTACAGCCTTGGAAACCCTATGGGCAGTTCTACTCTGTCTTTTACGGTCACTACGAGTAGGAATTGACTCAACAGCAATGGGTTTGGTTTGGGTTTGGAATTGCCCGGGGCTGTGGTTCACAGACCTTGGCATTTCTTAGACCAGGCATTTTAATAACATAAATGTAATACGGACATAATCACAGAATAAAGACCAGGGCTAAAGATTGAATAAATTTAGCTTAAAGAAAACCAGACTCTACTGGCATCATTTGCCTCATTTTATTACACATGAGTAAAGAATTTTCTGGGTGGGATTTGGGAACCAATTCACTGGAGTAGATAAAGAACCGTTCAAGCAGTTGGCTGAGAGTCAGGAACACCTTCTTATTTATGCTTATATGACCTGAGTTTAGAATGAAGCAAGGGGTTGATGTGAGAAGAATGAAGGGAATAAAGTTTCAGGGGCATATTGAGGAGGCTCAAGTTCTTCAAGAGGCAAACAGAGTGGTTGGCTGAAGAGGAGGAGTCAAGGAGAGAAACACCAAGGAATAAGGTGACCAACTCGTCCTTTTTTGCCTGGGACTTTCTGATTTCAGTGCCGAAAGTCCTGGATTCCAGGAAACCTCACAGTCCCAGGGAAACCAAGACAGTTGGTGGTCACCCTTTCAAGAATGAGAATGGGGACAGGGAGTAAAGACGTGGTGGATATCTGTTAGCTGAGGTAGGTAGTGAAGAATGCCGTGTAGATCATTTGAAGCTTAATCATCAAGAGAGGGCACGCTAACATACCTGCATACATTTAAACCACGTGCATTTATAAGGAAGGAGCCCTCGGCACAGTGGTTAAGTGCTTGGCTGTTAATCAAAAGGTTGGCAGTTCAAACCCATCCAACAACTCTACTGGTGATGACGGGGAGACCTGGTGATCTACTCCTATAAAGATTGCAGCCTAGAAAACCATATGAGGCAGTTCTACTGTGTCATATGGGGTCACTATGAGTCTAAAATCAATTTGGCAGCATCTAACAACAACCATGTATTTATAAGGGAAAATATTCCCACATTTGATTTGTTTTGTTAGTTCCAAGAAATGTAAAAATTTATGAGTTATAAGAACAATGGGAATATTGACTTGCAGGAAATATGCATATAATTATTTCTGGTAAGAATGAATGGATATCAATCTTGCTCCTCTCAGGAGCAGGGGACTCCAATAAATGAGCCACATGATCTTAAATACAATATCTAAAATTTCCTAAAAATTAGAGTAGACAAGATTTTTTAAAAAGTGGGAGAATAAAGAATCACTGAATAGATTCTAGGGTTTTAAATTCTAAAAATTAGCAAACTAAGTCAAGCCTCAGTTTACATAGATAAGTTCTAAAGGCACGTCCATCATCCGGGACACTTTCCTCCTTGTCTCCTTCTTAGTCCTTGGTAATTGCACAGTTCACCTGGCCTCATATTAGGAAGGATCTCCTAGACATACAAGTCATAGGGCGCAGCACCTACTCAAACCCTGTGTGTAAATATGGGAAGTCAGTGCTAGAGGTACTCTTGGTTCATATTGTCAGCATCCCTGAGAGCCATTTGACACTTTTCAAAGAACACTATAATCATCATCCTTTTATTTCTCCCTTTTGAATATTCTTAATTTCTGGGGATATGATTAAAAATCAGCTTCTGAAATGGAAACTCCTTTATTAGATTTCTTTGGTGGTTGGAAGAAAGAAAATGAGACTTGATCTTAGAAACTTCCTGAAGAAAGCTCTGATGTTGTGTGCAAGCACTCTATCTTTTTCCCCCACAAAAGAAAAGTGAAATAAAAAAAAAAATTAAAAACCAGCTTGTTCTCAATCTTAATTAAAATAGCCACTACAGTTATAAAAAAAAAGATCAAGACTTGGCAGATTAAAGAGAAGGCGGTTTTAGTAAATAAAGGGTAAAATTAAAATCATTACTCGCTAGCTGTAAATTCAGAGAACTTTGTAATTTGTTTAAGATTGAGGAGAGAGAACCAAACAGAAATGACAAAATCCAGCCAGCATCTACTAACTAATCTGGGAGGTAGATGTCTTATGTCAGGTTCCCTAGAAGCAGAGCCTGAGCCAGGGTTTGGGGCGCACCTAATTTATTGAAAAAGTGCTCTCAAAAGAAAGGGAGGGAGGGAAGCAGGATAAGGCAGGGGAAGGAGCTGAACAAGGTGTGTTAGCTCTAGTCTAGCTTCAGCCTGTCCCCATGGCGAGCCCTGGAGCATAAAATGCACCACAGCACTTTGAGGCTTGGATCCAACCCAATTCCCACAAGTAGCATGGGGTGCTACCTTCCAGGTAAGGCAATTCACATTGGCCAAAGGCTATTCTCCAGAGAAGGAAGAAGCTGTGCATTGTTTGTAGCCAGTACTCACAGCATCTGTGGGTGTGCCGAGGGGACCGTGGGGTGGGTGAACTTGCCTAAAAGGGGGATACCGGTAGGGCACCAGTAGCCTCCACTTACAGAAGAGTATTTCTATCCTTAATCAAACCAGCACACATGGATGCATTTTTCTTCTTCTGACTCATATTTAGTAAGAACTGACACTGAGGCCAACTGCCATTGGCTTCTAAAGCCAAAGCCCGGTGCAAGAGCTTTAAAAAGTCATAAACACCGTAGTTGTTCCAGCTGTGGTATGAAGGAAACCAAAACCAGATCCACTGCTGTCGAGTCAATTCTCTCACAGAGACCCTATAGGACAGAGTAGAACTGCCTCATAGGGGTTTCCTAGGGTGTAATCTTCACGGGAGCAGATCGTCAGGTCTTTTCACCAGAAGAGCAGCCAGTGGCTTCAAACCGTGGACCTTTTGGTCAGCAGCCAAACACTTAACCACTGCACCGCCAGGGCCTTTGGTATGAAGGAAGGAACAGATTAAAAAAAAAACCCAAACATGAATAAACTTGTCCAACAATGCTTGCAACTCTGGAAACTTTAAGAGTGTTAGAGGAAAATAATCTAATACCTTCTTTCTTGGTGCAGGAGAAATGTACTGTCCACTTTTACGGATACTAAAGAAGTAACAATGTTAGATAATGTGGGACAAGGGAGACAGGAACACTCTCACGAAAACTTAAGAAGAAATACAGTAATACAAGACAAAGGATAGGATTTGTATTTAGCATTCTTCATATGCGTACTGCATAACATGAGGAAAAAAAAGATGCCAGAACGTCCTGAGGGCCCATTTGCTCTGCCAAGCGCATACAGAGTGGAGAGTTTGGAAAATTTAGGGATATTTGAGTGCCTGGAAACTTAAGAGCCAGGGTTGAGTGCTAAGATAATAAAGTTAATAAACACTCCTTTCCCATACCTCCCCCATACTTAGTACCTTGTTTTCTAAGTTCATCAGATTTTTGTTCAAGTTTTTCAACATCATCATCCAATCCATCTGAAAATAAAAGAACCACCTAGGAAAATGTTAAAAAAAAAAAAAAAAGAGAGAGAGAGAGATGAGTAAAAAGAAGGTCATGGCAATCGTTGACCAACAAATAAAATAAAACCATGTTACCTTTCCTCGAGCAGCTGATTTATTCTGAAATGCATCCCATAGTGAGCTCAAGAGGTTTGCGTTGAGAAGAGACGGCTCTTTAACTGTTACATCCTTCAAGCTGTTCAGGATATTTTCACTGTAGATCTCAAACTTGGGGGAGTATTTTTTCATGGCATTTGTCACTTGAAAAGCTATACTAACCTGAGTCTCTGTCCCGACCTCACAGCTTACCCCATTGAGGGAGCTGACAGCATGTAAGATGTCTTGAAGGTAGGTTCCCATCCAAGACTGATCTTCAAGTAAACTCTGCCCTTTCTGCTGAGTTGAGATATCGAATCCCACCACAATGTCCACAAAACAATCTAGGATTCAAAGGATAAGTATCTCTTATTAGATTAACAAACACCTTTAATTGGCTCATATGCCATGACTGATTCAAGTGATTTGGAATTATTTCTATTTCAGTTATAAAATTGGAAAACAAGGAAGACTGCGGGTAAGTAATGAAAGAGGCTGAGAATCACTCTTTTATTACCTGTAAAAATGTAAGTGTCGTTATTTGTTGTTAAGTTGGTATAAAGTCTACATAATTCTATAACAAAGTTCTGAAAGATTTTATTGAGGTCATTGAAAAAGCCATGCAGAGCCATTTAAATAGTTCTAAAGTACGTCCTAGAAACGCTAATAGTCTAAAATAAGAAGGTCATATCATCCTACTTATCAGTTGAGGTCATTCAACAAATACTAACTTACAACAATTATAAGGCAAATGTAAATGTATTTGAATAGAGAAAATCAGTTAAGAAAAAGTAAATCACAAAGTATTTGCCTAAAAGAAGGGTCTTCTATGATTTATCTTTCTAAAAATGGTCTCTGATTTCTCTTTTTATTTCTTAACATCCACCCAGACATGAAACAGTCAAAAACAAAAATGAAAATTCAAGAGGTCTTTTGAGATCTTGCTTGGTTTGAGTCCTAGAAGAAATTAGGACTCTTCTTTCCTGAAGAAACTAAATACCAAATTACTGTACCCATATTCAACCATGTCAAAGAAGGCGCTGCCTTCCGGAGTCCAGCCACTCAGTAAGCCAAAGTCATTGTCATTTTGGGGTTCAAGAAATACTGACAGAGATGTTGCATCAAGAGCACTTTGCTCTTATCCTTAATCATTCCAGGGAAATCCAGCATTTGAGAAGCTAGAAAGGGCTTGATATTTTAAGCTGAGCCTCTTAAAGGCAGTTAATTAGAGAAGGATAAAGTCTGAGAAACAGTTTTAATTCTCCTGGAATCCACATTTCTGGGGTCCATGGAATTGGGGAGACCCACCAGGTCAGTACCCTGAGATCTTCTTTTGAACCTTGAAGCTTGAGAAAACTGGTTTCCTAAAGTCACTTTTAAGTCAAACAATAGCCTAGTAATAGCATCATGAAGACTGTTTTGCCTTAGGCATTGGGCTGTTCAGAAAAAATTATCTTTGTGCAGTCAGTTTCGAGAAACAGAAACTCCCACTTCAGACTAGAAGCTGTATTTTAGGGTAAATTGTTATTATATAAACACTCTTCCAGCCCTTTTCCATGGCAATGCTGATAAGATGGGGTCTAAGAATGTTTGGAAGTTCTTTCCAGTTTGGAACATTTTTGACTCCCTAGTAGCACAGTGCAGTGCTTAAGAGCTCAGCTGCCAACCAAAAGGTCGACAGTTCGAATCCACCAGCCTCTCTTTGGAAACCCTATAGGGCCGTTCTACTTTGTCCTATAAGGTCAAGTAGTCAAAATGTTACCCGGATTTGCAAATCATATATCAAATAAACTTCAATCAGTTTCTATTACTGGCTTAATATGATTTTTGTTTTAACAAGTCATATGACACATAACTCTTCATTCAAGAGTTTTTAATTGGTTAAAAACTCCACCCTTCTCAGGCAAACTCAACACATATGACTTGCTTGGCAAAATAAGAAGTGTTTATTTTTAATTTCCCTGTTTATATCAGCAGTTTTTCAGATAATCATTGTGTGGAAAAACGTCTGCCCACATTACTTGGCCAGCTGGACACACGGGCCAGTTGGACATTTGCAAGTTTTTTCAACCAAATGTCAGTTTCAAGCCTTAAAACTAGGGCTGGTAACTTGATTCATTTTTAATGAGAGAAAACTTTGGTGAGGGAAAATAAAAGCCTTACTTGATAATAAATTTTCACCATGATATTCAAGGTAAATCAATGTGTTATCAAAAAATTTGCAAGATTGGTCTTCTTATTTTACTAGACAATCTCATCTCAGATATTCAGAAAGTGAAGAGAAAAAAGACAGACAGAAGGGACCCTCAGAATGCACCCATTCCAAAATTCCTCTTGAGCCCATAGACTCTCACTTCTATCTTGAGATCAAAAGTCTCACTCCTGAACAAACATTGTTCAAACCTTTGAACAGAGAATCATTCAGTGACCAAGATATGTTACTGCCTTCAAGGTAAATAGATTCTTGTGGGGGAAAAAAAATCTGCAGAAATGCCTAAATGACATTGAATGACCCTGGGAAAGTATTTCAACTTTTTATCTAGATTGCTGAAATTACAAATGCTACCTAAGAAATGTTCTGGTGTTTATTGGGCTAATTCAAATTGATAAACAATTTGCTAATAATGTAACCAAAAGGATGTTATTTGGGGAATGAGTCCAGAATCAGCAGCCATGTGTGTACGTACAATTAGAGAAAGACCTATTCTGATCAAGTGGACTTTCACCTAACAGCGTTGAACACTATGGAGGCGCTTGCCCATAAACCAAGATCCCTTCAAAGTTTCAGAGCTGGAGACTTCCATGACAGAGGTTATGTTTTAGAGCAAATCTGGCAGTGGTGATTAGAATTAACTGGAAGCAGGGATAGCTTTGAAAGCGAGCCACAGGGAGAAGTCTAAAATTAAATTTCCAAAGAGAAGTAAGGAAAGATTGAATTGGAATAGAAGAAGTGGGAATAGAAAAGCGGTGATGAATGGAAGAGAAATGAAGAACGTAATCTACGGGACTGGCTATAAAAAGCTATAGAGGGTGACAAAAAACTAGTGCTCTAAGCTTTTGACTAGTCTTCAGAAACAAGCAGTGTGGGAGCCTGGAGGAGGGAGGTCTTTGATTAGGAAGTCAGAAAGTTTGGTTTCAGTCACGTATTGGTCACGACCCTGTTACTGTGAAATAACTTTTGGCAAATCATTTATCTTCTCTGGGCATTGATTTTCTTGTCTATAAAAACACGATTATGTATTTTAAAATAAAAATACAAAAGAACAAAAAACAGGGGATTGGACCAGACGGTTGCAGTCTCATGGCTCCATGCCAGGCCCAAAAGCTGGTTCTAATGATACGACTCATAAATAAAACACATAATTAGAGTTGATGATGGCAAAGTTTTAGTACTAGCAAACAGTGTCAAGTGGCCAGGATATAAGAAGACTGGAGATTCTTGAGAAAATACCTTAAAGGGGAAACTGAGGCTCTTATTAGCTGGAATGGTAGAAAAATTTGTTCGGGCCCTTCGAAAGGAATATCTTAGATGAAAAAAGGGGAAGAAAGATCTAGAACATATAGCTAGGTACTGTAAGAGACCCAGTTTAAATGCTTCTCAGATTTGCTTGGTTTTCTTTCTCTCCTCTTGGTTCCCTTCCTCCTCTTTCCCCAGGGCTTGGGCATTTGTCCAATGGACAGCACCAGCTGCCACCACCATCTGGTCTACCAGTACTGCGGGGGTGAAGGCCAGACTTTGACATGGCCTCCATGATGCCCACAGTAGTAAAACTACAGTTGCTCTCATGCTCGCATCCAGCCCAGCTGAACTCATGGAGGCTCTGTTCCCTCCACCACTTCAGCCCCAGATGTAGTGCACTGCAGGTCATACAGCTTCCCAAAGGGGCTGGATAACATAACCCAGGAGGGTGGGAGAGTTACTCTCCATAAAACTTTGACCAATGAAAGGCAGGAGATGGGGAGGAATTGGCAGGAAAATCCCATCCTTTCTTCCCTGATGGAGTGTTCCATGCAGTTGCTCTATATGGCTTCTCTGGCAGTGTCTCGTATAACTAAGATACCAGTTATGCTTTCTTAAGAAGCTGTGGATAGCTTGGTAACACATGGCATTGCATTTATTTTCCCACCTTCCCTGCACCACTTCCCCTCCCTTCACACCTGCTTCCCTGGGATTGTAGCTCCAATAAAGGATTAACACATAAACTTTGCTTTAAGCTCTGTGTTCTAGAGAACCCAACTAAGACAGAAATCTAACGAGATCCTCATCAAGAAAAGTTGGAAATTGCCATGTTTTGTTCCCCTTATATTTCCCACATTCCTTAACTCAAATCCTGAGCTTCTCTTTATCTTACTTCATCCTAATCAGATTGGCCTTTTGCTTAATCTCCTTTTTGATTCATCTACACATAATAATAATGGAAACCCTGGTGGCGTAGTGGTTAAGAGGTACGGCAGCTGATCAAAAGGTTGGCAGTTCGAATCCACCAGGCTCTTCCTGGAAACCCCATGGGGCAGTTCTACTCTGTCCTGTAGGATCGCTATGAGTTGGAATCAACTCAAAGGTAATGGGTAGTAGTAGTATCCATAATAATAGATGCAAAATATGAGAAGTGTTCCTGATTCTTTCGCTACCTAAACATGGCTCCATGCTAAAAAGGTCTTTCACAATGCTGAAAATTTCCTGATGTCCCCTCTAGGTGGGCAGAGTAGACAGGGTCAAAGACATACCAGAAACGTAAGCACGGATGAATGTAAGCAAACAGATATTGGAGTTTAGTTGCTTCAAGGAATTTGGTGTATGTTGAGACATTAAAGATGAATACAGCTTTGAAGTGTTGTGTGGTATGATGGATTGTTTTTGTGTGTCCTTTCTAGCCATGGTCTTATAACTTCCACCCAAGTGATTGGGTGGGACCGTGTGATAGGGCAATTGTGGCCCACCAAAGGGATTGGTCAGTTTTGCCATCCTGCTGGGCTTGAAATGAGCCACCCCAGAGGCCAGAGAGAGAAGAAGATACAACCACCACCAAGGAAGAATGGCCAGGAGCCAGCACGTCCTTTGGACCTGGGATCCCTGCGCTGAGAAGCTCCTGGACAGAGGGAGCTAGCTGCAACCTTGAAGATGGTGAAAACTGGCAGCAGAGACTCTGCAAGCACACCTGGAGCGAGGCTGTCCTGGTGGAAGAACTATATCCCTGAGTGTTCCTGAGTCTGAATTGTAACTGTTACTTCCCTGATAAACCCAATAATCGTGAGTATTGTCTGTGAGTTTTGTGTGGCCATTGCAATGAATTATCAAACCTGGCAGAGAAGTAGAGAGTGTCATGGGAGGGACTGCCAGGGCCAGAGCTGGTAAGGATGGTGGGAGTTGGTAAAGAGGAGGCATATCTGACCTCTGCCTCATAGGAATCATCTTGGGCTGTAGGTCTTGATTCTCCTCTCCCCTTGTAAAGTTAGAGGAGGTTGATACTACCTCCACGCCATTTTTACATGTTGCTAAAATATTTAGTTTGTAAACGAAGAAACTCTTGGTAATTATCCTTCTGTGAACTAACCCCATTACTCCACACAGGGGCAGATTAACCAGTAAGCAAAGTATAAAAAAACTAGTGGCACAGGCTTAATTGTGCTTGGGCTTAACTGTGCTTACTTACTAATCTGTAGTGCCCAATTTCCCATAGATTTCTTCACGCCTTTGGTGTGGTGAAAAACAGGTGAAATTGTGTACTACGGATTAATAAGTAAGCACAAGTAAGCCCGTGCATACCTTGCTTATTGGGTAGCCATCCCTGACTCCCTGCATTTGCATTTGTAAGATTACTTCCAGGAACCCTCTGCAGCACTCTGTGATAGCAACTCGTACACACTGAACATTTACCAGGCACTTCTCATTCTTTATCTCATTCTTTATCTCACGTATCTGTATGAAATGCAGAATAAGTAGAAATGTTTTACTTACAGCATTCATTTCCAGAAGAGGAAATTGAGACTTACAAAAGGTTGCCTGAGACCTCACAGTTATTACATGGCACACTTGGGATTCAGATCCAGGATTGCCTAATTTTCCCTCCTGTATAGCCTGTGGTGATGATAGGTCATGCGAATTCCTCCTTCTGTTACTAGATTGTGCTGGTGGGAGCTGACAGTTTAGCGGTGTGTAGCTTCCTTAGGGAGCAGCAGTTTATGAGAACAATTTCAAAGATACAAACCCATAATGTCTTAATAAGCTCCAACTATTAGTTAGTGAGGCATGGCACTTAGACGCTAGTTCTTTATAATGTCAATACAGATACCCTAGACAACTACATCAAGAAAACAGCCAGTTTAACAAAAGAAAATGGGCTGGAGTCAGACAAACAGGTTTCAAATTTGCTTAATCTGCTACTTACTGTACTACTGTGGCCAAAAACTATTGTGGCCAGGTGATCAATATTCCTTTAAGGCCCAGTTTCTTCACTTACAAATGGGGGGAGAAATACAAGCTACGCAGGGTGTTGGGAGATTTAAATGCGATAATGCATTTAAAGTGTTTAGGGCACCATGCTCGACCCCTCGTAGAGGCTCAAGAAACATTGATTCTTAGCACTGCCCTCATATCTCCATGTGGGTGACCTTCCTCTCACATATATTGAATCACAGTGTACAATTAGAGAAACTCTTAGAGGTTATTTAATTTTACAGATGAGGAAATTAAGGCTCAGAAACAGTGTGATTTCTCCAAAATTGTACATATTTTACTAAGAAGCAGATCCGGGTTTTCAGACTCTAAGCTCAAGAGCCCTGGTGTTTTAATGGTTAAGCCTTCACCTGCTAACCGAAAGGTTGGCAGTTCAAACCCACCAGCGGCTACATGGGAGAAAAATCTGTTTATCTGCTTCTGTAAAAAATTAAAGCCTAGGAAACCCTATGGGACAGCTTTACTCTGTCACATGGCGTCCCTATGAGTCAGAATCCACTCGACATACCTAACAACAACAAGCTACTCAAGCTACTGTCTTATTCCTTTAATTTTGAGTTTACCGATTACGAAGAACTGGCATCCCTTAATATATTTGTACATGCCTTTGAAGCATTGTCAGCATTCATTCCAGCCCCATCGGTCCTCAGCCCACAGCTTGGCTACAAACGCCTCACATTCTTGATTGTTGGAGTAATGATTTCAAGTTTATCTTAATATAAAGTACTTTTCTTATTTTTTGTTTCATGACTGTTTGCTTTAAAGATAACTCACTCTCTACTTGGAGCGTACATTCCTGTTTTTGACTTTACACATGGTTTTCTCTCATTCTTTCCAGGAGAGGCTAGATGGTTCCAAGATAATCTTCTGGTTATTAATTGGAAATAAGTATTTCATATGAAACAGGAAATTAACATGGAAGGTTTGGTTGAGGTACACAGACAACAGATGACACACTGTGAAGTATGAGGAGATCATGAAGCAGGCTTGACAAAAATATAGCCTCTAAGCAGTTATAGGACTCTTAACCTTTAACTTACATGCAGGTTTGCACTAGGAGTTTAAAAGAACATTTTGGGGAAGGCTGTTTATATACAATCAGTGCTCTCTCTCTTTCTCACATATACATTTCCTTGTTAAGTCAAGAGAAAGGGGTTTTCAGAGATAACTTGGGGTCACCTGATCTTTGACAAGGGTCCAAAGTCCATCAAATGTGGAAAGACAGTCTTTTTAACAAGCGGAGCTGGGAAAACTGGATGTCCATCTGCAACAAAATGAAACAGGACCCATACCTTACACCGTATACAAAAACTAATTCAAAATGGATAAAAGACCCAAATATAAAACCAAAACTAAAAAGATCATGGAAGGAAAAATAGGGTCAATGCTAGGAGCCCTAATAAAAAAAAAAATACACGGCATAAATAGGATACAAATCATAACTAACAATACACAAACACCAGAAGATAAGCTAGATAACTAGGATCTTCTAAAAATTAGAACACTTATGCTTATCAAAAAAAAAAAAAAAATTTTTTTTTTTTTTTTTTATCAAAAGACTTCACCAAAAGAGTAAAAAGAGTACCTACAGACTGGGAAAAAAAAATTGGCTATGACATATTCAAAAAGGTCTAATCTCTAAAATCTATAGGAAAATCTAACACCTCTACAACAAAAAGACAAATAATCCAATTAAAAAATGGGCAAAGCATATGAACAGATACTTCACCAAAGAAGACATCCAGGCAGCTAACAGGTACATGAGGAAGTGCTTGCGATCACTAGCCATTAGAGAAATGCAAATGAAAACTACAACGAATTACCATCTCACCTTGACGTTACTGGCACGAATCAAAAAAAAAAAAAAAAAAAAAAAAAAGACAAACATTGGGGAGTCTGCAGTGAAATTGGAGCTTTTATGCACTGCTGGTGGAAATGCAAAATGGTACAAACATTTTGGAAAATGATATGGCACTTCCCTAAAAAGCTAGAAATAGAAATACCATATGATCCAGCAATCCCACTCCTAGAAATATATCCTAGAGAAATAAGAGCCATGACATGAATAGACATATACATACCCATGTTCATTGCAGCGTTATTCACAATACCAAAAAGAAACAACCTTGGTGTCCATCAGCAGACGGACGGATAAACAAATTATGGTATATACACAATGGAATACAACGACATGAAGAAGAACAATGATGAATCTGCAAAACATCTCACGACGTGGATGAATTTGAAGGGCATTATGCTAGAGAAATAAGACAATCACAAAAGAACAAATACTGTATGAGACCACTATTATAGAAACTCATGAAAAAGTTTACACACAGAAAGAAACAATCTTTTGGCTAGAGGTGGGGAGGGGTGCGGGGGAAAAACACTAGACAATAGATAAGTGGTAACTTTGGTAAAGGGTGAGACAGTACGCAATACTGGGGAAGAAAGTACAACTTGGAAACCCTGGTGGCATAGTAGTTAAGTGCTACAGCTGCTAACCAAAGGGTCAGCAGTTCGAATCTGCCAGCCGCTCATTGGAAACTCTGTGGGGCAGTTCTACTCTGTCCTATAAGGTCGCTATAAGTCAGAATCGACTTGACGGCACTGGGTTTGGCTTTTTTGGGTTTAAGTACAACTTGACCAAGACAAAATCCTAGAAGATTCATAGACACATCCAAACTCCCCGAGGGACCAAGTTATTGGGCTAAAGTCTGGGAATCCTGATCTTGGAGGGATATCTAGCTCAATTGGCATACATAGTTTATAAAGAAAATGTTCTACAACCTACTTTGGTGAGTAGCATCTCGGGTCTTAAAAGCTTGTGAGCAGCCATCTAGGATACTGCATTGGTCCCACCTCATCTGAAGCAAGGGAGAATGAAGATAACCAAAGACATAGGGAAAGACTAGTTCAAAGGACTTATGGGCCACGACTACCACAGCCTCCACCAGCCTGAGTCCAGCACAACTAGATAGTGCCCAGCTACCACTACTGACTGCTCTGACAGGGATCACAGTAGAGGGTCCCAGACAGAGCTGGAGAAAAATGTAGAACAAAATTCGAACTCACAAAAAAAAAAAAAAAAGACCAGACTTACTGGTCTGACAGAGACTGGAGAAACCGGAGAATATGGCCCCAGGCACCTTTTAACTCCGTACTGAAGTCACTCCTGAGGCTCACTGTTCAGCCAAAGGTTAGACAGGCCTATAGAACAAACAATAACACACATAGTTCAACCATCTACATGAGACTAAATGGGCACACCAGCCCAATGTCAAGGACAAGAAGGCAGGAGGGGACAGGAAAGCTGGATGAATGGAAATGGGGAACCCAAGGTCAAGAAGGGGAGAGTGTTGACATGTCATGGGGTTGGCAACCAATGTCACAAAACAATATGTGTATTAATTGTTTAATGAAAAACCAATTTGCTCTGTAAACACCTAAGCACAATAAAAAAAAAAAGATAACTTGGAAATCACTCAAGTCTGGTAATTCTAAAGAATGAGACACAGGATGGTGTGCTCCTGTTCCTGCAGAGGAAAAGCAACCATATTGGAGGGCTGTAATTTTCAGAGTTTGTTGGGAGCCAATTGATATGTTATTTCCCAATGTGCTGATATGGCCAATATAAGAAAGAGTTGTTGTGGGCTCGTTTGACTTCCTGTTCAAGAAGGCTATCTGAAGGAGGCAAACAGATCTTAGAAGGATAAAGCTGGAGGCATCACCGGATGCCCAGGGGCTGAAGACAGCATAAGGGACCATCTGAGATTGAGATATACTTACCCTCCTCCAGGGAACTCTGGTTGAGAGACTTCCTGACCAGTGTTCTTTGACAGGGGTGGAGATGATGGGGGTGAGTAGAGAAATCTCGGAAGGACCCATGAAAGGGCCCAGTTTTAGACAGGGGCTGCAAACACTGAAAACCTAAAACTTCCCTGCACCTCTTTAGCTCTTCTCCCTTCCCCAGCCAACTCTGGAGAGGCCAGAAACCATGGTCAGCAAGATGGGGGCAGGACCTGGGAGAGGGTATAGAAGTGAAAGGTAGGGAACAATGGGTAAAACCCCGACCACATATGTCCTCTTCTCTCATGGCAGGCGAGCAGCCTGCAACAGACCGGAAAAGTGGAATAACCTTGAACCAATTTTAAAGTTTTAATAGTTATGCTGGAATGGACATATTAATCACCAATAGGAAGTTCATTTATTTCCTGAAAGTAATTAGGGGCAAGGGAAGAGCTAGCCCCCATGAATAAATCAAACGGATCACCGGTAGACGAAAATGAGGTGACTTTATAATTACATTTCAGGTGTCATGCTTATTCAAGGTAGAATTTAAATATGCATTTTCTCACTTAAACCTCACAACAATCTTTTGAACTAGGTGCTACTATCGTTCTCATTTCACAGATGAGAAGATTAAACTTTGAGAAGTTAAGCATCTTTCTCAAGAAAAAAATACCTATAGAGCAGGGATCTACAGTCAGGCTGTCTGCAGGGCTGCCTCTTAACTACCTTGGAGCTTTTGTCTTCTTCATGGAAGTAAGTAGCTTTCCTCTCCTTGGCAAAAATTAGGATTACTATTTACCATGGGTAGTTAGTTATATAGAGCCAAAGCCAACCCATAGGACACCTTTATAAAAATAGAAAAAGTTAACCCTTTCTTCAATCCCTTTACTTCCATCTGTTGGAAAATGTCAAAATGTGCCAATTTTTAAGAAAATACTAACTTCTGCAGTAAAGTTTTATAATAAGGTCACAAATCTCTAGAATGTTCCCTACATACCTATACCACAGCACTCAGACACCCTGTAGGTTCTACTGCCAGGCAACTAAAATCCACTAACTAGTTCATTTTTTGAGACCCCTTCTCAAACCTCTGAAATGAACCAGACTGTAAACAATGGACATTCCCTCACACTTTCTGAAGTGGAAACGTTCCCATTCACAAGGACAGTATGCTCTCTCAGGAGAGACAGAGATAAAAAGATACATGCTCTCAAACACCTTTTTTCTCAATCCACAGATCATAAAAAAATGCTTGATAGCTGTGAAAAGTTCAAAATCCAAATTCTCCCATAAGCCCTAACCCCAAAAGACACTGCCCTGAAGCTGATTTCGACTCATGGCAAACCTACAAGACAGAGTAGAACTGCCCCACAGGGTTTCCAAGGCTGTAATCTTTAGGGAAGCAGACTGCCACCTCTTTCTTCCTCCATGATGCTGGTGGGTTTGAATCCTCAACCTTTCATTGGCAGCTGATGGCTTAACCACGGTGCCACCAGGGCACCTTTCACCAGCCCCAGAGGATGTGAATAGAGCTTGAGGTGAATGTCAGTGAAGACAGGGAGAGGGAGAATAAATATGAAGAACTCGTTAAATACTTACTGCTCTCACCCCCTGAGGTACAGACGTGGCGAACGATCCTTTTTTTGACCTTTTTTAGCTCGTCAAAGTTTTCCACTGTCATTTTTTTGTCTGCGGTCCCAGTGATCTGAATGAGCTCCTGGTCATCCACGTCCCCAATGCCCACAGAGTAGATGTCGATCCCTCTGTGTCTCAGGTCTTCAGCTGCCTGAGCCACCTCATCTTGGGACCGCCCATCTGTGAGGAGCAGCAGCACCTGTGGGGTACCTGCATTGATTCTACTGCCCATGTCGGAGTGGAAGTAATACCCCACCTGGCGGAGGGCAGCGCCGATGTGAGTGTACCCGAAGATCTGGTTGATGTTTTCAATCTGAAGTGAAATCTCCTTTTCACCTGTGAAACGCCCCAGTGGGAACTCTGGCCGATAGGCATCACTAAACTGGGCTGCTCCAATACGCACTCTGTTGTGGCTGACATCCAAGTCTTGAACAACAGAGGCCAAAAATTCCTTCATCTTCTTGAAGTCATCTGGATGAATGCTATTAGAACCATCCATGAGGAAGACAAGATCCACTTTTTCAAGTCCACAATCTACAAAGAAGCGGAAAGGGAACAGCAGCAACAATGAAAATCATATTGTTATTCTTTCTTTAACTCTCCAAAAGTAAATTCGATGTTTGCAGCTATACAGAAATGATATATCTGAAAGTGGCTTCTTGTCTTATCCTGCACAGTGGTCACATTACTTGGAGAACAAATAAGAACAAACAGCCACTCGTAAAGGCAGCCATAGGCATGGACAACTTACACATCCTTTTACAATGCTCTGAGCTTGCCTAGTTGGTCTTACGCCATCTTCTTTTCCCAGAACTGGGGAGGGTGCTACAGAAAACTTGTTCTCACCTGCTATCAAGATTTGTTCCTTCTAGAAAGCCAAGTGACTGTAGTAGCTCAGCAAGAAAAAACAAACAAAAAAGCTCACATTCATTTTGGGATTCAAAGACACAGATGGTTTGTATCATTGACTTGGCTTCCCTAATGAGTTGAGCCAATAAATACTACTCTGATTTATTAGGGCAAATTGAAGAGAGGTTTTAAAATCATGCCTTATGGCCTGCACCTGATCAGTTTTCCTCTTTATTAACCCTCTTTTTGGTGCATGTAAAAATGTCTGCTTGAGAAAAATGTTTGGGGACAAACAATGCTGTATAGTTTAGAAATGTTTCCCCTGTATTGTCAGAGCAAATACAAAACAAAAGGAATATGAAAGCATTGCTGATGAGTGAGTTATGCTTGGCGCACAACTCATGTGTGTTCCTCAGCCTTCTGGTAAGCATTATCGTTCCCTTGAATTCCCCAGTGATCCCACCAGTGACCCAAGTAAATTCTCATTTTAGCCTCAGGAAAGATTAACGGTGGCTGAGATTCCTGCAGTAGAGATAAGCAATAACCAGTAATGTGGCAAATAGATCCTTCAGGAATTGCTTAACTCATTAAATGTTTTTGCTTAAGATTCAAAGAAAAGAAATCAAGTACTCTTTTTATCTACCCAAAGGAGAACAAATGCTATGTCCACTTCTCCAATGTACTGTGGAAGATCAGTTCATTTTTGAGATTTGAGAAAGACAGATTCAATTTTAGGCACTGGCCACGAAGAGGTAAACAATTTGTCCCAGTTTTCAAAAAGACCCAGAAAGTTTTTGTTAGTTTTGTGAAAGAAAAAAAATGGTAGCTGCGTTCTAAAGACACAAAGCATAGAAAAATCAAAAGAGGTAAATAAATAATATTTTAAAAAGAACTGCACCAAGAAGTTGGAATCCTGGATTCATAGCAATTCATCTAATAAAAATAGTATATTTAATACAATACACCTTAGCAAAACTACTAAGGAATTTTGTTGTTGTTGTTAGTCACCATCAAATTGATTCCAACTCATGGCGACCCCATATGTGCAGAGTAGAACTTCTCCATAGGGTTTTCAAGGCTGTGACCTTTCAGAAGCAGTTCACCAAGCTGTCTTCCAAGGCACCTCTTGGTGGGTTTGTACCGCCATCCTTCTGGTTAGTAGTCCAGTGCTTAAACATTTGCACCACCCAGGGACTTCAAGGAATTTTAATAGGCCACAATTTCTTTCTGAACCGGAAGTATAAAACGGTAGCCAAATAAATAAGTAAACAAATGCGCCAATGAAATCTTCAGCTGCCAGAATAGAAACACAGTGACCAGGGCAAAGCAAGTCCCACTGTAATCTGCCTTGGAAACATCTTACTAGGAAAAAAAAAAAAAAAAAACCAAAAACCCACTGCCGTCCAGTCGACTTAGCAACCCTATAGGACAGAGTAGAGCTGTCCGATAGAGTTTCCAGGGAGCACCTGGCAGATTCAAACTGCCGACCTCTCGGTAAGCAGCCGTAGCACTTAACCACTATGCAACCATGGTATTCTAGGCTAGAATAGAGCATTTAACACTGGGCTTCACATTTTAAACAACCTTGTGCCATAGGAGAAGTAGGTGAAGCATCTGGGGACTTTTAGCCTGGAGGAGGAAAGACTTCAGGCGATGATGCTAGTTCTTAGGAGGAGACAGAATTCGACTTCTTGTGTAAAGAGCTGGAAGAAGAACTAGTGTATGTTCCAATAAATAAAGCCTAATCGTGAATTTTCCTTTATTAGAAGAAACGAGTAGGAATGTTGTAGAAGGTATTTCTCCTTGAGGAGGCAAATTAAATGTCCTCGAGGTCTTTCCAACCCTGAGATTCTGGAACTGTGGGAAATTCTACGAAACAATTAGTGTTCCTCTCTTCTCTCTGGAGAACTTTGTTCTGAAAGTTGTTACTTTGGTGCTCCCTCATTTGGCCCTCTGCTAATATTAGGAAAATCATAACCGACAAACCTTACCTACTTTTGAAGAGTTACAGACGCTGGCTGACACGTCTGAAAATATCCCCTTCAGGCCTCCAAAAGTCTCCACGAAGAAGTACTTGTCACTTGACCCTGCCATAGCTAACAGCTCCACTTGATTGGCGCCAGCAATCCCCACAGCTAGGACTAGAATGCCCTTGTCCCGCAATGCCCTTGCTGTGGTGTTGAGTTTATCCGCATCATGGGATTCCCCATCGGTGATCACAATGAGGACCTGGGGGACCCCCTTTTGTAGGCGGCTGCCCCGGACTTCGGTGAACATGTGGTCTGAGAAGCCTAGTGCTTCGGCGGTATAAGTGCTGCCCCCCATGGGCTGGTCACCCTGGAGCCGTGAAATCACCTCCCATTTTGTGCCCAGGTCACCAAGATAAAACAGCACCTCTGGGTCATCAGCATACTTCAGAGCACCAAACCGGACCTGATTCTTGCCAACATCGGCTTTTTTCACCAAGCCAATCATAAAGTCCTTCATGATATTATACTCATCGTGGTCAATGCTGCCAGAGCTATCAATCACAAATACAACATCTAAAACTTCAATCCGCTTGCATTCTAAAAGAGGAAGAGAAAGGAAAACTGTATAAAATTGGCTTTGGATATCATGGGAGACTTTTTAAAGCAACAAACTTTATATTTTAGGGGTGTTTAGGTGTATAGAAAAATTACATGGAAAGTATAGAAATTCCCATATATCTCCTCTCCCCGCCCTGCCCCCCCCCCCCGCACATAGTTTTCATGGGAGATTTTTTCATTTCCCTTTTTGTAAAAATTGTTGGTGTTTCTTCTGCAAGGAATCATGTTCTACATTAGAATGTCGATTCCCTAAATAACCGAGACAAGACATTCATTTGTGCTGCCCGTACATAGCAATCCTCAAGTAGGGGAACTCGTGGGACAAGACAGATGTGAAGTGAAGTCCACTGTAGGGGTGTGAGGGAGCCAGTCAGCACAGAATCACCAGGAACAAAAATTTCAAGTACTTCTGGTCTTAAAAAGAATGTACAATGTTGTGGAATTTTTCTCCTATAAATGGTTTCTTCAACATGTGCTTTCATTTACACAAATTTATCTTTTTTTTTAAGCCACAAGGATGGTGAGATTTTCTTCTTCAGATAAACCTTGCAGAAAACGACAGAAAGAAATCAGTTTGACAACACTGTATATTTTTTTCATGGTTCTATGATGGCTGACTTTTCAAGGTTACATTTTCTCCCTTTTTGTCTTTCTTGAAACATTATCTATTTTCATTATTGGACCTGATCATAGACATAAGCCCATTTCTCCCTTGGCCCAACTCAGTTATCCTAGCATGATGCCCCTACTAACTTTCTTAATCTTGGGTCAAGGCCATGGAAAGGTAATTTAGCAGAAAAGACCCAATTAATACTTTAACCATGGGTAACGTGTTCCATTTGAAGGGCACAGCATTCCAAACTGTAACTCATCTCTTCTGGAGAAGTGGAATTGTAAGATGGTTAGTTATTTAGACCTTGAATCACACATTTGCTCTAAGGCCTCGGAAACACATGTTCCAAATGTCAACTCATCCATTTCTTAGAAATGGGATTTTAAGAAACAACCCACACTCCCCAGAGACTCGCCAAATGTCCCTTCTTTGCCAGCTACTTGCTGACTATGTGGTAGGGCTGTTAAAAACCCTGTAGCCAATGTGCTTACCCCACTGATTGGAGGCCATATGTACTGAACCATAAATCAAATTCTTAAGCAAGGCTGGTTCCAATAAGAAAGAAACTATGTCTCTCTGGCCTTCTGATATCCTGCAAAACCTAGTTGGACCACTCAGGGGCTGGGCGTAGATTGCTCAGTGTTGGGACCCTTCTAAGGGTTCTGATTTGTTCGGGGGCATGGGGCAGAATTACCAGGGAAATAAATCAGGTATATTCCTCTTCCCTCAAAATGCTGACCATGGTCACAAAACTGTCTACTGTGAATTGAACATAATTTGAATAAGAGAGCAATGTTCCTCTCTTCCTTCGAAATTCCATTAAGACCTATCTCCTTCATAGATACTTTTCAGAATGCCTCTGCCATCAAGCCCTGTGGGTCATAGTGCAAAACAGTCCCTTACATTTTTTGAACTTTCATATGTTTTATCACTTCCATTTCTCTGCAGGTTCCTGGGAGAAGGGTGGGGACTACACCATTTACTTCCTTTGAAGCATCCATTGTTTTAGTTCCCTTACTAAATTCATCCTTTATAGAATTTAATGAACATCAAAGTGTTTTCCAAAACATTGGCTTATTTTATACAAGCATTCTTTTTAAAAAAAAATTGTAAAAATACATTTGTAATGGATGCTTGGCCAAAGGGGAGCCATCCTGGGCAGGAGATTATGCCCCTCTAGTGCCTACCTCGACAGCCCACATGTAGCCCATGACACAGGTACAAAAGACTGGGCCCCTTGCCTCCAGGAAGGACCAATTCTGAGGTATAATTCATGCTCTAGAACTCTCCATGGGATGAGGCTGAAGCTAGACTCCAACTAAGACCATCTCCTCATTGAGCTCCTACCCATGCCCTTCCCTGCTTTCCTTACTTCTCTCTGAGAGCTCCCTCTCAGTAAATCGCTTAAGAATCCCAGACTCACCCTCTGTTTCTAGGGAGCCTAACCTAAGACACGGGATGATACTTTTCCTAATCGGAGGATTTATTACCCTAGTACACAAACGGGAAAGAGTCTAGGTGCACCAAAATTGTTCCTTCCCATTAACCCAACTGCTTAATTTGACAGTTCTGTTTAGGAAAGTTGCATTTCACAAGCAGGTCAAAATCGACTGGGATAAATTTTCAATTAACCAAAAAAGTGCACGATGTTCAGACAGTGGTCCATCAATTCAGGAAGTAATGGGTAGCATTGACACCCGATGTTTGGATAGTCCTGCTAGTGAACGTGCCCATGCCTACCTTCACGGGGGCTGCAAATTCCAAAAACAAGATCATTTTCAATGTGCTGCAGGATGTCAAAATTCTCAACGTAAAAAACCATCTCCGGCCTCCCGCTGATCTCCTCCAGCTGGGTAACATTGGAGCCAAACACCCCCACAGAGTAGATAATGATGCCTTCTTGCCGAAGTGCTACTGCTGGTTCCTTCACTATGTCATGAGCTTCGCCATCCGTGATGAGGATGAGGAATTTCCTGATGTTGGACCGGGCCCCTTTGGCAGGATGGAAGTACTGAGATACAAAGGTCAGGGCACTTCCAGTCAAAGTGGTTTGTCCGATGTGAGTCATGCGGTCTATTGCATGTGAAATTTCACTTTGGGACGTGAATCTGTTGAGTGGAAACTCCTCCTTATTGATATCGCTGAACTGGACGACACCAATTTGCACCCAATCTGCCCCAATCTGAGACTTGCTCACCAGGTTCTTCATAAATGTTTTCATTTTGCTGAAGTTTTCAGGTCCTATACTGCCTGAACTGTCCACCAGAAACATGATGTCAGCTTTCATCTCTTTGCAGGCTGCATGAGAGAAATAGGGATGTTTATTCAAGGTGGCTACATGTAAAAAAGTGAGTGAACAGGGAAATCCAAAACCCAAATGATTCTAAACTGAAATTAAGCATGTGCTTGGTCAGGGCTGTTAGCAAGCAAATAAAGCATTGAAGGCAACAACAGTGAGAAGATTGTATTTGTTTAGTAATTTGCTTTAATACGTACCTCAGGGTCTCTCCACCCGCACTTTTGACGTTTTGAGCTAGATAATTCTTTATCGTGGGCAGCTATCTGTGCGTTGCAGGACATAGTAGGATGTTTAGCCATTTAATACCAGTAGCATCCCCTCAATTGTAACAATGAAAAGTGTCTCTAAACATTGTCAAATGTTCCCTTAGGGGGAGAAGCCACCCCTGGTTGCAAACTACTGATATAGCTCTAAAAGATTTCATAAAAAACAACTTAAATAAACCTGAAGTAATCCTAATTTCTGAAATTATTTAATCACATGGCACACTGCAGCGTCAAATTGTACATCTACCCTTAGCAGGGATCTGCGGGAGAAGCTAATTAGTACTTATTAGGGAAACTCTGAAATATCACAATGCTATGAGCCCTTATTTTTGTTTGAGCAAAAAACATAGTCATAGGTCAACAAATCTCAACTTAGAAATGCATATTCTTTCTCTAAACCACCAATGTCAAATCTTGCCAGGAGTGCAATTTGTGATCTGAAGTCAAAAGGTAAAGTCACTATTTCTCTTACCTTCTTTAGCACAGATTTCTTGAACAACTTGGTTTCTTATGTCTTTCAAAGAGTCAAAGTCATGCACGTAGTACACTCTCCTGTCCTCACCCGCGATTTCCCGCAGCTGTGTTTCGTTGGCCTCCCTGACCCCTATAGCATAAACGTTGATGAGCGCTTCTCTCAGTCTGTTCGCGGGCTCCAAGACGCTATCCTTGGACACGCCACTTGTCAGGACAATAAGGTGATATGGCACTCGGTTTCCTCGCTGCTGCTTTGATTTTTGTAACTGCTGCAGAGTAAAATTCAGGGCTGCACCTGTGTTTGTATTCCCACCTATCTGCCTAATGTTTTCAATGGCCTTTTCCAGATCGTGCTTGTTTGAGTATTTACCAATCACAAATTCCAAGTCACAGGTGTCAGCGTACTGGACAGCCCCGACCCGCACCTTATGGGGTGCGATGTTGAACATCCCTACAATCCCCGACAGGAAGGTCTTCATTTCTTGGAAGTCAGTGGCTTGGGTGCTCCCTGACCCATCAATGAGCAGATAGATGTCAGCTTCTTCTGTGTCCACGCAACCTAAAATAGAACAAAAAATTGAATCTGGTATCTAGGACAAGTGTGAAGAAGAAATGGGAGCAGGTGAGGAGAAAAACAAGTATGAGCTTCTCCAAACAGAAAGATAGGAAACAGCTCTGAGGCTTAAAAGACAGGCTTGAAATTGTGAATCTAAGCATCTGCTGGGCCAAATGAATTGCTTCTGAGATGTCAGTACTATTTGGATATTTCTGTGCCATGAATCAGGGTAAACCTAGATAGAGCAAAAAAAAAAAGTAGAAAGAAAAACTTTAAGTGCATTTTGAAAGTCATTTCTCTCATAAGTAAATAACTGCTTAGCAAAAAATCGAGAGGTACGTTGTGAAGTGCAGAAGGCATTTAATTGAACATTGTGGTCATATGAGTAATCTTACTTGAAATCTTGAACAAATTATTTACTCCTCACTCATACCTGGTCAAATAACTAAACCAGCAGGATTGTCAGTGGCTTTATGTATGTAGGACAATGATGTTTTTATAGTACACGTGCTATAAATATTTGCCTAAGAATGTATTCATACAGATATATAAATACATAGAATATGTGTCTACATGAAATATATTAAAAATATATAAAGTACATTGCTGTCTATCTCTGTCTCTAAACTCTAGATACTGGAATGGAGCTTTATAACAAATTCATTATCCCAGGCTCAATTCGAATCATAACTTGCTGGCTTCTGGTAGATTCCAACTCATAGCAACCCTATAGGGCTGAGTAGAACTGCCCCATCACGTTACCCAGGGTGTAAATCTTTACGGAAGCAGACTGCCACGTCCTTCTCCCTCACAGTGGCTGGGGGGTTTGAACCACTGACCTTTAGGTTAACAGCCGAGAGCATAACCACTGTACCACCAGTGCGCCTATCCAAATTATACTTCCTATTTATTCTCCAAATTGGAATTTGGGGATAAGGAAAGAAGATAAGGGAGAGAAAAAAATATCAAAAAGAAAATAAAGGAAAGAGAAGGGGAACATGTGAAACAAAGGGGAGACAGAAAAAAAAGTGAAGAAAACCAGCAAAATATGGTGTCCTTGGAGTATTTATAAGTAGCAATCAAATTACCACTACTGAAAATAGGAGGTGAAAAGTTCAACACTTCAATACCTTTTACTCTCCCCCATATTACACTTTGTATTATCAAACTAACATAAAAAATTAGAAACTTGTTCTCCCCACCCATAGTATGTCCCACCAATCCCTTTTGTATGTGCAACACCTGAAAGACAAAAAGAGATGACACACGCACGCACACAAAAGAAATATGACCTGAAAAATCTTTCTCTCAGTAAAAGGCCTTACCAGATTTGAGGTTTTCTGTCCGTTCTGAGAAGACAGAGACTGTGTGCGTTATTTGATTCCGCAGCTTCTTCAGAAACGTCTGGTTGTGGGCGGCAAGGTCCGAGAAGGTTTTCAGTTTGGAGATGTACTGTTCAGCAGGGTGAGAGGCTATCTTCTCCAACTGGGCATCACTAGCCCCCTCTATGCCCATGGTGAAGATGGTCACGCCCTCGCGCCGGAGGTTCACAGCTGCCTTGGTCACATTGTCTTCTGACGGTCTATGTGTCACCAGCACTGCGATCTGAGGCACCCCTTGATTCTTCCGACTGCCTTTCTGTGCCCTGAAGACTTCCTTCTTGATCTTCCTGATGGCAGCTCCAGTGTAGGCCTTCCCGGTC
This sequence comes from Loxodonta africana, assembly GCF_030014295.1. Classification (NCBI taxonomy): domain Eukaryota; kingdom Metazoa; phylum Chordata; class Mammalia; order Proboscidea; family Elephantidae; genus Loxodonta; species Loxodonta africana. The sequence continues at coordinate 10,818,214 of NC_087368.1, read as the reverse complement.
TGGGGCGAGAGGTTCTGTATATGCTGGAGAACCTCTGACTTATTCACACCTGCACTCAGTGAGTTTATCACCGTCGTCTCATTGCTATAGGCCACAAGGGCAACCCGCATGCAATGTTCCTTTATGTCAAGAGCAGAGACACTCTCTTCCAGGAAGTCTTTAAGATAGTCAAAGTCGTCCAGGCTGCCATTGATCGACACATCCAACAGGAACACGACATCGGCCACAGAATGGCCTTGGCAAACTGTGTGGGCAAAAAGGGAACAATCACAGTTTAAGTTGGAGGTTCAGCATCTCTGTTCAGCATAAGAAGGTGTGAAGAGCATCTACCATAACTTGGCTGTACACTTAAAGAAAGAAAGAGGTATACAAAGTGATCATGCAGCTGAGATCAGAGGGACTAGGATCAAATACTGGATCTTGCCTAAACACCTAGCTTCAGTTTCCTCATCTGTAAAGTGAAGAAAATAAAAATAATAATTCCCTCACAGAGTTGTTATGGGGATTAACTGAGATCATGGGCTTAGCTTTACTGAGTGAACAGTACCCATTGCTATCAAATTGAAATTATTTAAATCATTATCATCATTATAATCAAGAAGCTATAGTCCAAATATTACTAAGCAATGGTCACAGAATAGCAATTGTGCTTTCAATTATTTTATTTGGGAAAGATACTAGTAATAAGGATCCTTATTTTCAGAGATTCTCACAAGAAACACACTATTATCAAAGCCGTTGTTACTGTTAGTTGGCATCGAGTCAATTTCAACTCATGGTGACCCCACGTGTTACAGAGTAGAACTGCTCCACAGGGTTTTCCTGGCTGTAATCTTAATGAAAGCAGATTACCAGGACTTTCTTTCACAGTACCACTGGGTGGGTTTGAACCACCAACCTTTATGTCAACAGTCGAGTGCAAACTGTTTATACCACCTAGGGATCTGTCTACTACGAACAGATAATTATATATATCATTTAATTCAAGTTGATTTAACTAGGAATAATGTGTTTCCTCATTAATTATTTGGATGTTTGCACTGTGAACAAATTGTTTTTTAGTGACTGTCCCCTGCCCCTTGCTTGAATGATGTTCATGGACTCTTGGCCATTCCTGTCAGTAGAAGAGTGAAAAGAGGACTAACCAGGAGGGCAGGTTGGAAGTGGAACAGAAAACAGGGGGTTAATTCAGAACAAAGCAGCAGGAACGGAGGCACTGTGGGGCTAAAACCACATGGGGCTGGGACTCGGAAGACCTGACCCAGCTCTGACTTCAAATTTCCACCTGTCCCTGGGCCAGATCACAACACCTCTAGGGATGGCCACAATTTCGTCTCTGCGAGTAGGGGTTTGGACAATCTGAAGTTGTTTCTAGCTCTAAGATTCTGGGATTAAATCATGTGGCTCAGGGATTTCTTTAGGAGCAAATTTACCTTTTTAATTCACCTGTAATAAAATGACACAGCAGCTAAAGCCCAGGGAGGTAGCTCAGAAGTAAGCTGGGTGGCTGGGAGAAGGTGGCCCTGAAGTTTAAAAAGCCTGTGAATGGTGCACAATGCACATAAACTCTATGTGGAGAACCAAGGCTGTGGGTTCACTGGGTTTAAAATGGCCACAATCATTGGGCCTCTTGAGCACAGCATATTTAACATTCTGAAAATTCAGCCCAGGGGAAAGGGATGTTCATAGAGTTTCAGTTCTCTCCTCATGCTGATTTTTGAAAAGTGTTTTTTGTCATCATTTCTATACATGTATCTGAGCCCACCTTCTACAAGGACATCATCGGCTACTCCTTCCTTGTACTGAGTCACATCCCTGATGATCTGCGTCATGTTTTGGGAAAACGTGCTGAGGTCTCTGGCTGTCCTCAGGTGGAAATGAAACTGAGAAGTGGCCATGGCCTTCAGGTTTTCCTCCGAAGCTCCCTGCAGCCCCACAGAGACAATTCTCACCCCGTCATTCCGCAGGGCCCTAGCAGCCTCTTCCACGTCATCCTCAGACTCTGCTGAAGCCAGGACCACCAAAATGGGGGGAAACAGTTTCTTGTCTCTCCCGTTTGTGGGTGCAGAGAAATAGGTCCTGTGGGCCTCCTGGAGAGCATTTCCTATCCGCAGGGACCCACCAAGGAACTCAAAGTTCTTCTTGAGGTGGGTCAGCATGGGGTTCTTGCCCTTGAAGGTGCTCAGTTGGAATTCATCGAGGAGCTCATCGCTGTACTGGGCCAGGGCCAAGCGGTATTTGTTGGCCTCTATGGGGAGACTGTTGATCACTCTGTGGATGAATGCTTTCACAAACGGGAAGGACTTAGCTCCCATGTGATCCGAGCTGTCCACCAGAAACACGACATCTGCATACTCGGGGCCTACAAAACCACAACAAACATGAATGAAGCAAAAAAACTTAAAAATTTACTGCCATATTTAATGCCAACTCTATGAAAAGAAACTTACTTTTCTCTTTTATTGATTTTCTACTTCCTTTCCCCATGAACAGAAAATAGTAGCCTCCGATCACAAATTCTCTCAGGAAAAAGAAATGTTTGTTTCTTGGGCCTATGCATTTATTACTACCTCTTATTTGAACTAATTACAAAATTAAGCCTTAGGAGTTAACTAACAGGTAAATGTAGAGAAGTAGAAAATCATTGGTGTTTATACCTTTTGTGGATAACTTCCCCTTGTACTTTTTTTTTGGCTTTCAGAGTTTGATCTGAGTTTACATTAACAGGATAAAAATTATACTTGAGAATCAAATTGCTTTGAAAAGACAGTCTATCATTGTGACTCCCACTTAGGCAATGCAGAAAATGACCTGATTGGCTTCTAAATACCTTAGTTTTGAATTTCAAAGTATCAAAATGATGTTTAAAAAAGTCTCAAAATCATAAAAATATGGATTTGCCTTAATTTATTTTAAGGTTATTTATAATATTTTTGAGAAATCATAAAGAGTGAGCATTATAGTTGGTAAATGTATTCTCACGTATGTGTAATATGATGGAAATCAATATATCTTGGGCCATAACCTTTAGCGCTTCATTTGATGCTAGATTCAATGCTAGGTATCTAGAATTATATTTTTTATGAGCTAGAGAATCATTGGGTTCAAGCATTAAATACCTTTTCCTTTTGGTCTGATGGTTTGTTTGGATTCAGAGTTCCTACCCCCTTGCATGAGGTCAATTTCTTGTCTAGGGAAGAAAGGGAAATTGTGTACATATGTATATGTATGTGTATGTTTATTTAAGAAAATACAGTGTAATTGAACAAGTAATGGAAGGTCTGACTTTGTAATCGGCTAACTCTATGAGCTCTATCAAGTCATTCAATGTACCTTGGCCTCGGTTTCCCTCTGCTTTAAAATGAGCAGCTTCAACTAGAAAATATTTAAGTTCTTTCTAATGTGATTCTGATGATCTGAAACAGTGACTAGATAAATTCTAGTCAAGTTAAAATAACTTCAATCTTTTCCTTTCTACCATCACTAGGGAGCCCACGTTGACATCCCTGTTGTGTTGTTTCGTTCTTTTTATAGCAGTCCAATTGAGGCATAGTGGACAAAACGGTTCTTTTTTATCTTTGAAACAACCAAACTCTGACCAGTTTGAGATTCTTTTAATGATCATACAGCCAGCAGCGTCTCAGGCGAAGAAATACGTGAGGGCAAATCAACACCTTTATCCCAGAGAAGGCTGGAACTTTCACAAGGACTATCAGTAAAGCCCCACCCAGAATGGCTTACTGTGACCAGCAGCAAGCTCTCTTTTCATCAGTGAGACCTCGCATCTTGTGTGGGGACAGGAAATATAGATGACTGGCACATGAGGTGGATTCAACAACTAGAGAAAAGGCATTGCCTCTCTTTAAAAAGCTTAATACCAGGCCCAGTGAGACATCAAAGGAAGACATTTTCAGGGCAAAGTCTAGTTTATCTGTTCAGAAAATTGGCTGCCAAGATCAAAGTTCTTGAGGAAGCTGTAAAAGCCAGTATAGGTAGCCCTGGATATGAATTGAAGAGGTGGTAGAGATAGTGAAGGGTGGGCCAACATTCTGACTTTAAGTCCACTGGACATAGAGAACTGACAAAAAGTAGAAAGCAGCTGCGGAACACTTTCTTTCCAGGGTGAATGCCCTTTCTTTACAATAAGCAGACAAGCAGTTTAAATTGGAGCAAACTCTGGGCACTTACCCAAGACATCCTCTGGCACAAACAAATTAGAAAAAGACATTTCACACATTTTCCAGACCTGAACCTAATGTGAATGGATAGAATTTTCATGCAACTTCCCAGAGGCCCAAAAGGAATTGAAACTGAGGATAAAATGACATCTTTCATCTGTCTATTGTTAACAAGGAATAAGGCCCCAAAACAAATGATCTTCAAAGGAACACATGTGACGTTGAAAAGAAATTGAACTACCACTGTCCCAACCACCAAAAACAAAACAGAACAATACAGTAAAACTCCTGACTTTTAAGTAAGCCCAAATTGGATGTTATCTATTTTCCATAATGGAAGTTAAGGAAGATCATTCTTTCCATGCATTTTTTCCTTACCAGAATCCTGGTTCACAGAATCGTGGAGACAAGTTATCATGAGCAACAAAATCAGCAGCATGTTCATATTGTGACCTGAAAAATCTCCAACTTGAAATCTGAAAAGGTAAAAACATAAACATCTAAAATTGTTGTGGTTATTATCTGGAAATCAAAACTTACCCAAATATTAGCAAATAAAATTGTATAATAAATTGAGTGCAACAGAAGACAAGGAATTTCTGGGGTTCCTTGACCTTCTGATCTGTGAAGTATCTTAGAGAAAAGAAGAACCAACAATTTTAGTCATCAGAGCTTATCCTGGTCCACAGTCCCCCAGCAACATGAGATTTTGGATACTCAGTGGTAGTAGCCAGACGCATTCTCGTTCCAACAATATTATGTTCCTGTTAATCATTTTCCTTATACCCTAGAGTCACTCTCTTTCTACCCATTGCCAAGACAATTGAGAGTTCATGGCTGGGACACAGTCTAAGCCATGTTTTCTTAATCTCTCCAGCATGGAAACATAGGTGTATTTCATCTTTGAGTCATATTTAGTATTTCTAGGTGCAGACAAAGGAACTCTGGTGGTGCAAAACATAGCACTTGACAAAGTAAAGTCCGGCAGTTCGAACCCATCCATTGGCTCCCTGGGAGAAAGATCTGGTAATCTGCTTCTTTAAAGATTACAGCCAAGAAAACCTTACAGGGCAATTCAACTCTAATCTGTCACAACTCGATGGCACCTAACAACAACAAGATGTGGTCAAAAGTTCTTTTCTTCTTCTTCCTAGGTAGTAAGAAAGATAACCATTTCTCTTTATGCTTAAATTTGAGGTATATATTTAAAAAAATGAACTTTCATATTTCATTTGATGTCTTGCTACTCAAAAGGACTTTATTTGAGCCATTTGTTTCCAACTACTTAGAATCGAATGAAGCAAGGTTTTTCAGTTTTGTAGTTTGGTCTAAAGCATTTTTAACTACCTTAAAATGTTCATTTCATAGAACGAAATAAAATATTAAACATATTGAAAACAAATATTTTAATGAAGCAGGGTGGGCTCATTCATTCACTCATTCATCTATTGAACAGGAAGAAATTATCCATATAATAAACTAGAGTCTGTGCGTCCTGCCTAATTCTTACCCCAATGTGTATTTGCAATGTTACAGGTGGCTGTCTCACTCCATATTAGGCAGATTCCTACTGATTTAATAGTTGGCCCCTTCTGAAAATGGCCGTTTCACATGAGAAGCTCCAGCTCAATTTTCTCACCTGTTCCATTCTGGCTCTGAAATTCTGGAATTTGGGACTCGGTTCATTCCTTCATAAGAAGCTACATGATACAAACTTTTCAGGCTGTAGGTCAACTTATCTGTCCTATCCTAGTAGTAATCAATGAGCTGGAAAAGACTCTTAAGAGCTAATTTTTAGTCTAAACCTCTTGTTTTAGAGGAACTTAAATCTCAAAGTGGTTTGTCTAAGTGAAAATCAAGTCATATCATCTGTACATATTTTTCATTCCTGTATATGGTAATAAATGATAAATTTTATCATTTGTTGAGACTTTGCTATGTGCCATGCCCTGTGCTAAGTTTTACCTCCATTCTCCTATTTGATACTGATACTCATAACAGCCCTAGTCAACCCACTGCAGTCGAGTTGATTCCGACCATAGCGACCCTACAAGACAGAATAGAACTGCCCCATAGAGTTTCCTTCCAAGCCTGTAAATCTTCACCGAAGCAGGCTGCCACATCTTTCTCGTGGAGCAGATGGTGGGTTTGAACCGCTGGCCTTTCGGCTAACAGCTGAGTGCTTAACCACTACGTCACCAGGGCTCCTATCAACCCTAGAGCAGGTATTATTGTTGCTCCTATTTTACAGATAAGGAAACAGTGATTCATGAAGGATAAATAAGTGACTCAAGGCCACATTGTTGAGACTAGAACTCACATCTGCCTGACTTCAAAACCTATCCTTTCAAACACTCAGTTACCCTGCATCCCCAGATCTGGGAACACAAAAAGTGTCTCCTAGTTTCTTCTTTCCATTTTTTTTTTTTGCTTAGTGCTGGGAGATATTGGTACTCGTTATCATTTCTTTTTATTTTGTCTTAAAAAAAACAGCTTTACAGTGTTTTCATCTTTACCGTTTATGAGTTTTGTAAAGAAATGCAGGTTTCAGGAGGCATGAGAGGCAAAAGAGAAGATGCGTCAAGGAGAATCAATGGGATCATTGTCAAAGGTTTCAGCAGTCAAGACAGGCAGAGAACAATAGTGGATGAAAGTTAGAAGGCCTGGATGAGGAAGCAAGGAGTAGATAAGGCCACAAGAGTCCCCAAGCAGCATGCAGTGAGGGATACAGGTGGGCTAACACTGTCAGGGGGGCGACACCAAATGGTTGTCTATAAAAATACCCCTGTAGTTAGTTATAACAACAAAAACATTTTTTGTAAGCTCAGCTCACATGTGTCAATATACCTACAAAGCTAAAACTCTATGCTAATTTATTTTTTGAACCTTCTGATGCACCCTGGTCAGACCTGTCCTTATTACCCAGTTACAACGACACTAGGAATCACCTGGTTACATCTGCATCTGCAACAAGCACTGTCGTTTTCGTTGCTGCCTGTGTTTTTGTAGTTGCTGATTTTGTCGAATTTTCTGGTGTTTTAGCTACAATATTGTGGCAACGAGTACTTGTGAACCTGTATCAATAACTTTTTTGAGAATGAAGTAGTCATTAAAGGAAAAGAAGGAGTGATAAACAGGAATTTATGATCTATGAGTAACATTAGAACAAAAAACATCATTAAGGATTCTGTATGGCCTTGTATGGGATGAGGTCCATGGGGCGGGGGTGGGGGGGGTGACACCAACCCTAGCAATGCCACTGCATGCAGTATCTGGAAACTTCCCCACTCAGATGCTAATGCCACTGGCACACTAAAAACGAAGCTCTCTGGCTTAGCATCTTGTGTAGGAGTTTTCTTGCAGGCTTTAAATAACATTCCAAATCCAGTGTGCTATAAGGCTATGCCATGATGAGACACAGTGAGCGACTCTCTTGAGGTGTTTATGTGCCCTACTATGTGCGTATGTGGGGGGAGAACTGGTAGGACTAAACCTCCAAGTTCATGCTTGGGAGGCAAGGAGAATGTGTTCATTTTCACTTCATCAAAATATGGATGTGGCCTGAACAATCTGCAGCTTGAAATCTGAAAATGCAAAAATATAAACATCTGAAATTGTTGTGGTTATTATTTGGGAATTGTCCCAGTCTGGGTTCACTAGAGGAGCAAAACCAATGAACCACATATATAAATATATATATAGAAAGAGATTTACTTCAAGGAAATGGCTCACCCAATTGTGGGGACTGGCAAGTCCCCAATCCGTGGGTCAGGCAGCAGGCTGAAGGTTTCTGCCGGCTAACGTGGTTGCAGGGGCCGACAAACCCAAAATCTGCAGGTCGAGTGGCAGGTTGAAGGCTTCAGCTGGCTCACATGGCTGCAGGGGCTGACAAACCCAAAATCTGCAGGTCAGGTGATGAGAAATATACAGGATTGAGAAAGAGAGCTAGCTTTGCCAGAACATCCATTTATGTACTGGAGGCAGGCCCTACCCCCAAGGAAACTCCCCTTTCAACTAATTGGCTGCTGACATCAGATCACCAAGTCACAGGTGATTACATAGTATCCGCCAAACCACTGAGAATCATAGCCTGGCCAAATTGACACATAACATTAACTATCACAGTCCACCCCTTATCAACCTGGCACCTATACACATCTCCTTAAACCACACATAATCTCTAAATAAAGGCAATTTTAAAGTCATACTTGTGCCTACATGATACATGTATACAACCTAAATGCACTAGCCCCTGTTACCTCTTGTATTTTATGATAAGTAATGGGATAAGGGAGTGAAGAAAACAAAGATATTTTATAAATAAATGGGGTGCAACAGGGAATAAGCAATTTCTTCCCATAGTCTGTATGGTGTTCTGCTACCAGATATGACTAAGATTTTCATACTTAAATTTTAAACATATCTGATCACTGAAGACATCTGAGGGGAGAATAAAGAAGGTATTTGTTGAAAGTAATCAACATAAAATTGAAACATTCACTCCATCTCAATATAACAACAGCGAAATTGCCTCTCATTACGGAAACACTCTCAAAGGCACCGTTCCCTTGAATCTGAAAATTGCTGCACTCTGTTCATTCAGAATTAGGCGAGCAGAGACTAATAAATCTCTTTTGGAAGTTACAGACTTCTTTTAAAAAAATCTGGATCTCTGTAAATTCTATGTTGAAAAGGTAGAATGTTTCTGATTTAAACTACAGCTGCAAAAGCAATGCAGCCACCCAACACTTGGCTTCAAACCCAGAATGTTTAGAATGTGTGCAACACCTCTCTCGAGGCTATTATGTACCAGTGTTCTAGGGAGACATCTGCCCCACACAACCCAATTCATAATCCAGGCTAAGTTCTCGAAAAAATATCAACAACCCACAAGGGACACAAAAGAGACTCAGCAGAATGAACATAAATACCAGTCCTTTCCCTTAAAATGAAGCATGCAAGATTCATCATTTCCAAGTACTGATTTTATCTCTCTTCAGAAACTAGAATATTGTCAGCTTTTGCACAACACTAAATCTTTGCCGCCAAGTTGAAGATAATGGTTGTTTGCTTACTTAACCCCTCATCTTTTCACTACTTCCCTTCTTTAAGGCATTCTACTTCTCAGAGGTCAAAATATAGAAAGAAGAATATTCAAAATAAGACTTAAGTTCATGTTAAAATGTTGCAGAATAGACCTTTGGGACACAACAGATACAAATAAATATTGCTGAATCAATGAAAGTAAGGAAAACAAAATACACAATCACTCATGGTACAAGCAAGTTGCGTAGTTTTGCTTTTGACACTACACTTTTCCCCAACTGCATTTTCCAGAATCACGAAAAGAGGATGTATATACTGATCACATTTGAACAAGGCCATACAGGTGACCTGGCCACTTTTCAATGTTGAAGAGGCACTTGACATGGTAGAACAGCTCATGATCTGAGGTTCACTCTGACCCTAAACTGTTGCATGACCTTAGACAACACCACCTTACTTCCCTAGCTTCCTAATCTGAAGCACATCGGGTTACATTCTCTCTAAATCCAAGCAACTCTACATTTGAAGAGTTCACTGATCCAACAAACACAGCTGAAAATATTAGCATAAAAAATGTGTTCCTAGAAATCAGTGAAAAAGCCCTGGTGGCGCGATGGTTAAATGCTTAGCTGTTTTAACTCATCAGTCCACCTGGCGCTCTGCAGAAGAAAGATGTGGCGGACTGCTCCCATAAAGATGTCAGCCTAGGAAACCCTATGGGGCAGCTCTATATTGTCCTGTAGGGTCACTATGAGCTGGAATCAACTCAATGGCACACAACAACAACAGAAATCAGTAGAAAAGAACAAACAACAACAACAACAAAAAAAGGGCCAAAAAGCATAAACAGGAATTTCATAGAAGCCAGTATACATATAGGCACCAAACATACAAAGAGATGTTTAAATTCATTTGTGATCAGTGGGAATTGGTGTAACATTTACATCCATTCAATTGGCAACACGCACGAAATCCGACAAAATTAAGTATTGGAGAGGATGTGGATACTCATATACATTGCTGGGGATAAAGGTGTACCACCACTTTGGAAAATTGTTTGACACTGTTTTAGGCTGGGTTCTCTACAGAACCAAAACAAATGAAGCATACATATATATGTAGAGACAGAGAGAGAGACTTAGCTCAAGGAAATGGCTCAAGCAGTTGTAGAGGCTAGAAAGTCCCAAGTCTGTGGGTCATGTGTCAGGGTGGAGGCTTCTTCTGACTCATGTAGCTGCAGGGGCTGATGAACCCAAAATTGGCAGGTCAGATGGCAGGCTGCTTGCTCACAGGCCACGGAGGCTGACAAATCCCAAGATCACCAGGCCAGCAGAGCACTGGCTCAAGTCCCAAGAAATGGAGATCAGATGATGATGAACCAGATGCTGAATCCAGAGTGAGCAAAAACCAGCAAGCTTTGCCATAACATCCATAAATATATATTGGATGCAGCCCACATCCCTGAGGAAACTCCCTTTACAACTGATTGGTTGATCACAGCATGGAAGTTATTTCATTATATCACAAAATGGAGGATAATTACATCATGACATAACTACCAAATTACAGCATTACATACCAGCCAAACCACTGAGAATCATGGCCCAGCCAAGTTGACACACAACCTTAACTATCACAGGTACTATCTTATAAAACTGAACTTTCTCACGCCTTATGTCCTACCAATTGTCTATTAGAATGTCCTAGAATGTCTATTCCTAGGACATTCTTTCACACATATGACAGGAGATTTGTCCAAGAAATTTTATAGTAGCGCTGATTGCAATTGCACAGATCTGGAAATAACCCAAAGAGTTATTGACAGGAAAATGAAGATATCAATGTATAACAGAGTATTACACATCAATCAAAATTAACCACTAGAGGCAAAAATATAAATATTAGCAATATAATGGATGAAAAAGTAAGTCCCAGAAAATTATATACAGAATGATACCCTTTTTATACTGTTAGTTTAATACATAATATTAAATCATATACTTTTAAAGGAATATAAATGTAATAAAACTACATTTTAAAAATCTAAGGGAACGACAAACACAAGATTCAGGATAGTGGTCACACAGAATGTGGGAGGCAGGGTAATGAGATTGGGAAGAAGCTCATTGTAGATAAAAGGTATTGTTAATATTCTAGTTTCTATATGGGTAGGAGGTTTGTGGATTTATTACGTTATTAATAAATAAACAAATAGACGGGCTTGGAAGGACCAGTGGATGAAAGTGAATAATGAACTAAGAATTAGGATTAATTCAATTCTGCGTACTGAGAACCAATAAATGTATTTCAAAAAATAATCAAGAAATGTTTTTAATTAATTAAATACATCTACTGGAAAAGAGGAAAAAAAAAAAAATCAGGCAATTAAGCCAAGAGTCCACTGAAACATTGAGAACAGGTTTGGAATAGTTACAGGGAGAAATTTGTCCTCCTGAGACTGTCATGCATGGTAAGTTTTATATTAGTGGGGCTGTACAAGGGAATCAAAGAGCACGTTTTGACCAAAAAAAAAAAAAAACCCCAACTTTCCTTGCGACAATAGCTCCCCACACATTCTGCAGGATTTAATTAAAGAAATTCAAAGAACTCAGATTTCAGCAATGACAAATCACCTAGCAGTAGTCACGGTTGCTGTGGCAGGCACCTCCAGCTGTTCATCAACAATTGTGCTGCCCCTTCACCTTGCAGAGCTGTTACTCAGATGTGGCTACCCAGGGGGGTCTACGTTTCCCAGCCTCACTTGCAATGGCTAAATGATGGTGTTCTAGCCATTGGTACATGACAGAAGTGAGGTCTGCCACTTCCAGGCCTGGCCTTAAGACCTCTCACAGGGCAGTCCTCCACTTTTTTTTCCTTTTCCTTCCCATTGGTTGGAATGGAGATAACGTCAAGGGCCAAATGTTTTTAAAGATGGCAGAGCCACACTCAGTCTGGGTGCCTGAGAGACTGTGTGAAAAGGGGCCAGCCACAAATGTGTTTATCCACCTACTTCGGTGAAATCAGTAATAATTTAACTTCCTATTGTGTATGAGCCAGTATACCTTTTGAGGTTTATTCGCCACAACAGCGTCACCCAAACCAATGCAGCCCCACTCCTCATAACAATAGGGTAGCATGAAATAGTAAGGACAGGAAGTTAAGGTGAGAGAATTTTTGAGAGGGGCAGAGGATGAGTGGATCGAGTTCCTGAGGTAGAGTGGGCATCACTCCCCTGAAAATGACTTGGCAAGCCCCAACACGGAGCTTATCCTCCAATTACACTAGCTTTCCCCAGACATTTCCAAACCTTAACATTCATATAGGCTTGCATAAGAATAACATTTGTTTAAATATAACATTTTGCTTAGGTATAACATTTTGAATATACCATGGACTGCCAGAAGAACAAACAGGTCTATCTTGGAAGAAATGCAGCCAGCGTGCTCCTTGGAAGCAAGGATGGTGAGGTTTTGTCTCACGTACTTTGGACATGTTATCAGGAGGGACGAGTCCCTGGAGAAGGACATCATGCTTGGTAAAGTAGAGGGTCAGTGAAAAAGAGGAAGACCCTCAAGAAGATGGATTGATACAGTGGCTGCAACAATGGGCTCAAGCATAACAATGCTTGTGAAGATGGCGCAAGGCTGGGCAGTGTTTCGTTCTGTTGCAGATGGGGCCGCTATGAGTCAGAACTGACTGACTCAATGGCTCCTAACAACAACAGATGACATTTTGTACTTTCCAAGTCCTTTTGTAGTCATTATCTCCCTGAATCCTGACAGTACTCTGTGAGGCAGGTAGGAATTATTATTCCCATTTGACAAAGGAAATATCTGAGGTTTAGTAAAGTTGAGCATTTCCCCAGGCAGGGGTTGCACTGGTTGTGGACTCTCTCCACTAACTCATGGTGTTTTACCTGATCGCTGCTGATGAAGGAATTTAATCTCACATGCTGGAATGTACCGGTAGTACTCAGCTACTTCTCAACACCGTTTTTACTTCCACCCTCATCTAATTTGTAATTTTTTTTTTTACTTGAAATTAGTTCTTTAATTTGTCCTCTTAGTGGACACCAACTGCTGTGAATTTCTGCTGCTGACAACTGATCTCATTAAGTCGGAATAGTGGCTCCTCATCTCCAAGCTGCTGTTTTTCTGCATTTGCTTAAAGCTACAAAAGGACAGCCATACTGACCTGATTCTTAAAAGCCAACAATGACATCAGCTAAACAGAAATCTGTTCAGCAATACCCAGAAGGACCAGAGAAGTAATAAAATACATTGGATCATTGATAAAATATTTATTCACTGCAACTAACTCAAAAGCATGCATGGCTTAATGTGATAGAAAGTAGGAACCAGATCTACCGGTCCTTTTTAATAACCCTGTCGTTAAGTCAAAAGTAAAGTCTACCATATGTTGACCTCAGCGGCAGGCTTGCAAAAGTGAAAAGAGATTCAGACATAGAGGAGCATTCTGAGGTTGACATGGTGTTTTTGTCAGCTCAAGTAAGTACTGGGTGCTTTTTGAAAAACATTTTTTCCATACATTGAGCAAACAGAGTAAAGAGTAACTCATAAGATCCGTGCTTTGAATGAGTATAGTTGTGGGGTACAGGGTGTGGGTGGATTCCTGGAATGAATAATGATAACAGCTAATACTTAGTGAGCACTTACTATATGCCAGGCCTTTTCCTAAGGGCTACACTCAATCACCTCAACGACTCCAGTGAGTGTTAATCTTACTAGACTCATTTTACAGATGAGGAGACTGAGTCACAGGCTTTTGTAACTTGCCAAAAGTCTACTAACTGATAGAAGTGGAATCAACTAATTAATCAAAAGTGAAGAGAGTGCCCCCGGCTGTCCTCACCTATTTTAAGGAAACTGGGAGACCTATGATTTAATTGGTGAGCAATAAAAAAATACAGGATATAATCAAAGTACCGTTAACTCTTAAGTTGGTGTTAAAGTGTTAAATTGTTGACTACAGCAGCCATCTCAGTTCATGGTACCACCACTCACCAAGTTGCCCAAGCTAAAACAGGAATTATCATTGATTCCACTCTTTCTTTCATACCTCTGAGCAAATATGGTTGGCTTTACATAAAAAAGCAAGTCCCAGACTCAGCTACTTCTCAACACCGTTTTTACTTCCACCCTCATCTAAGACACCATCATTTCACCTGGATTTTAGCAAAAGCCTCCTAATTTTACTCCCTGCTTCTGATCTTGCCCATTTACAGACTGTTCTGTTATTATTGTTAATTGATGTGGAACTGACTCTGACTCATGGTGCCTGGTCTGGAACAGAACAGCAGAACAAACAACAAACAGAACAAAACAATGCCTGGTCTTGTCCTATCTTCATGATGGCTTATGCAATTAAGTCTATTGTTAAGTACTGTGTCAATCCATCTGTTATGAATTTAATAGTGTTCTCCAAAAATATGTGTCAACTTGGCTAGGCCATGATTCTCAGTATCATGTAATTATCTTCCATTGCAGGATCTGATATAATTATCCTATGTATTGTAAATCCTAACCTCTATAATGTTAATGGGAGTCCTGATGGTGCAGTGGCTAAGAGATCAGCTGCTAACCAAGAGGTCTGCCGTCCAAATCCACCAGCCACTCCTTGGAAACCCTATGGGGCAGTTCTACTCTGTCCTATAGGGTCGCTAAGAGTCAGAATCGACTTGACAGAGACAGGGATAAGTATGATGTTAATAAAGCAGGATTACAGGCAGTTATCTTAATGAGGCAGGATACAATCTATAGGATTAGATTTATTTTGAGTCAATCTCTTTTGAGATATAAGAGATTAAACAAGTGAGGAGAGATCAGGCGACTTCCTAATACCAAAAAAGAAAAGCCAGAAGTGAAGCACGTCCTTTGGAGACCCTGGATCCTCATGTCAAGAACCTCCTAGACCCAGAGGAACATGGATGCTGTCTTAGTCATCTAGAGCTGATATAACAGAAATACCACAAGTGGATGGCTTTAACAAAGAGAAATTTATTTTCTTACAGTCTAGTGGGCTATAAGTCCAAATTCAGGGCATCAGCTCCAGGGGAAGTCTTCCTCTCTCTGTTGGCTCTTCTCTTGGTCCTTCTCATCAGTCCTTCTCATCAGTCTTCCCCTGGACTAGGAGCTTCTCCACACAGGAACCCAGGTCCAAAGGAGGTGCTTTACTCCTGGCACTGCTTTCTTGGTGGTATGAGGTCCCCTCCCCACTCTGCTCACTTCCCTTTCCTTACATGTCTTGTAAGATAAAAGCTGGTACAGGCCAGACCCCAGGGAAACTCCCTTTACATTGAATCAGGGATGTGACCTTAGTAAGGGTGTTACAATCCCACCCTAATACTCTTTAACATAAAATTACAATCACAAAATGGAGGACAACCACACAATACTGGGAATCATGGCCTAACTAAGTTGACACATATTTTGGGGGGACGCAATTCAATCCAAGACAGATGCCAAGACACATGGAGATCCCCAAGGAATGCCTATCCCACAGATATTGAAAGGAGACAAGGATCTTCCCCCAGAACCAACATAGAGAGAAAGCCTTCCCTTAAAGCTGGTGCCTGGAATTCAAACTTGTAGACTCCTAAACTGTGAGAGAATAAATTTCTGTTTGATAAAGCTGTCCACTTGTGGTATTTCTGATATATAGAGATACTAGAAAACTAAGACACCATCTCATTGAGGGTTTTCCTTGTTTTTGCTGACCCATTGTTCAACTAGTTTTCTTTGACTAATTTTTGGAAGTAAAGTGTAGGTTCTTCTTCCTAGTATGTCTTATCTGGAAGACTATTCTAGAATGCTTCATTTTAAACTAAAAATGAGATCATCTGAAATCCCCACTCAAAATTCCTTACCATGACCAACAAGGCCCTACATGACTCTCTCACACACATTAAAAAAAAAAAAACTACCGCTAATTCTCTAACTTTATCCTACCTCCCCTCGCCCCGCATTGCCCCAGCTTCATTGATCTTGCTTTTTCTCAAAAAGGACAAATTTCTACCTCAGAGCCTTCATATTTTTTGCTTTTTCACTTTGTTTAGATGTCTGTTCAAATATCATGTCCTCCTTAAAGAAACTTTCTGTTAGTGCCCTCTTGAAAATAATTTCCCCCTACATATCTCCCATCACTGCCCAACATCTGACCCTGCATTATTTCTCTTCTGATAACTTGTCATCAACTGCGAATTTATTGTGGTGATATGTGTTTCCTTGTTTATAGTCTGCCTTCACACAGAAATGGGAACACGGGGAGGGTAGGTGTCTTAGGCTGGGTTCTCTAGAGAAGCAAAACCAGTGAAGCAGAGAGAGAGAGAGATTATCTCAAGGAAATGGGTCACGCAGTTGTAGAGGCTGGCAAGTCCCAAGTCCACGGGTCAGGTGTCAGGCTGGAGGCTTCTCCTGACTCATGTTGCTGCAGGGGCTGATGGAAGCAAAATCAGCAGGTAAGACAGCAGTTGCTGGATCAAGTCCCAAGACCCAGAGGTCAGATAATAATGAGCTGAATGCCAGATCCAGAGCAGAGCAAGCCAGAAAGTCCACATATACTGGATGCGAACCACACTTCCAAGGACTCCCCTTCAACTGACCAGGTGCTCACAGCAGATCCCATCATGGAGGTGATTACATTGTATCAGATCTTATCATGTAGGTGATTACATCATTACATAACTATCAAACTACATCGTAACTGTCAAATCACTGAGAATCATGGCCCAGCCAAGTTGATACACAACTTTAAGCATCACAGTAGGGAACTGTCTTTTCCATGCTGTATCCCAGTGCCTGGAACAGTGACTAACCCACTGTGGTGCTTGCAGGAACAAATGAATGGATGCACGATGGACGGACAGATGAAAACAGATATAAGCTGGGTGTGGTGAAGGGAGAAAAGGACTCATGTAGGAGATGAGACTTGAGCTTCACTTTGAAGAACAAACATAATTTGGTTGCATGAAGAGGAAAAGGAAAACAAATCTGAGGCTCATGAAGATGAGTGAACACAAATCACCATGTCAGACTGACTAACAGACACATTTTCTAACTTCTGCTAAATAAAAAATAGAAAAGTTGGGCCTCTGGTCTGGAGAAATGGCAACGATAAAGATAGAAACTCTTCCCATGTGCCAGCTACCATTTAGTATTCATAGCAATTCTATGAAGTTTATTCTATTATTATTATTCCCATTTTTTATTCTATTATTATTATCCCCATTTTACAGATTAGAAATTGAGGTTCAGCAGAGTTAAAGAACTTGCCAAAAATCCCACAGTGAGGATTTAAACCCAAGCATTCTGACACCTGAGTACCAAGACTTTATCACAATTCTCCACTGTAATTCTGTATAAAAAACAGGTTTATAGATAAGAAAAGAAACTCGAGTGTGGTGAAAAATGGGTATGGAGATTGAACGTATGAAATCCACATGATATAGGAATCCAAAACTTAGGAATTAATGTAAAAACTGGTCTCAACGAGTGGAACCACAAGACTGTTGCAGAGGCAAAGTCAAAACTACTATTGATGGGCATTTCGACAACCTTAGACACACGGAAATCTCACACACATAAAAACAACTACTGCTAAAGATGAAATCACAGCAATAAAAAAAAAAAAAGCAAACTATGAAGGTAAATAAGCTACTCTGATGGGGAAGCAGCAGATTCCACAAAGAGATGTGACACCCCAAGAACACAAGGTAATAAAATAACCTAAAAGAGGCCATGAAGCAAGATGTTAAAGGTATTTAAAGACATAATAACAAAAATCAAACGTGTTGCTACCCAGCCAATTCTGACTCATAGTGATCCTGTAGGACAGAGCAGAACTGCCCCGTAGGGTTTTCAAGGAGGAACTTGTGGATTCCACCTTGGTTAGCAGGCAAACGCTTAACCACTGGCACCACCAGGGCTCTCTGAAAGAGATAATAGGAAGTATGAAGTATAAATACCGTAATGAAATATTAGAAGATCACAAAATGAGTATATCTGAAAACAACCATCAAAACATTTTGCTGTTCAAAAAAAAGCCCTGGCCCGGATGGCTTCACTGCACAGTTCTACCAAACTTTCAGAGAAGAGTTAACACCACTACTACTAAAGGTATTTCAGAGCATAGAAAAGGACAGAATACTACCAAACTTATTCTATGAAGCGGCCATATCCTTGATACCAAAACCAGGTAAAGACACCACAAAAGAAGAAAATTACAGATCTATATTCCTCATGAACGTAGATGCAAAAGTCCTCAACAAAATTTTAGCCAGTAGTACTCAACAACATATCAAAAAAAATAATTCACCATGACCAAGTGGGATTCATACCAGGTATGCAGGGATGGTTCAACATTAGAAAAACAATTAATGTAATCCATCATATAAATAAAACAAAAGACACGAATCACATGATTTTATCAATTGATGCAGAAAAGGCATTTGACAAAGTTCAACACCCATTCATGATAAAAACCCTCAGCAAAATAGGAATAGAAGGAAAATTCCTCAACATAATAAAGGGCATTTATACAAAGCCAGCAGCCAACATCATCCTAAATGCAGAGAGCGTGAAAGCATTTCCTTTGAGATCTGGAACCAAACAAGGATGCCCTTTATCACCACTCTTATTCAACATTGTGCTGGAGGTCCTAGCCAGAGCAATTAGGCTAGATGAAGAAATAAAGGGCATCCAGATTGGCAAGGAAGAAGTAAAATTATCTCTATTTGCAGATGACATAATCTTATACACAGAAAACCCTAAGGAATCCTCCAGAAAGCTACTGAAACTTATGAAGAGTTCAGCAGAGTATCGGGATACAAGATAAACATACAAAAATCAGTTGGATTCCCCTACACCAACAAAAAGAACATCAGAGAGGAAATCACAAAATCAATACCATTTACCATAGCCCCCAAGAAGATAAAATACTTAGGAATAAATCTTACCAGAGATGTAAAAGACTTATACAAAGAAAACTACAAAACACTTCTGCAAGAAGCCAAAAGAGACTTACGTAAGTGGAAAAACATACCTTGCTCGTGGATAGGAAGACTTAATATTATAAAAATGTCTATTCTACCAAAAGCAATCCATAGATTTTATGCAATTCCGATCCAAATTCCAACGACATTCTTTAATGAGGTGAAAAAACAAATCACCAACTTCATATGGAAGGGAAAGAGGCCCTGGATAAGTAAAGGATTACTGAAAAGGAAGAACAAAGTGGGAGGCCTCACTCTACCTGATTTTAGAACCTATTATACAGCCACAGTAGTCAAAACAGCCTGGTACTGGTACAAGAACAGATACATAGACCAATGGAACCAAATTGAGAATCCACACATAAATCCATCCACATATGAACACTTGATATTTGACAAAGGCCCCAAAACAGTTGAATGGGGAAAAGACAGTCTTTTTAACAAATGGTGCTGGCATAACTGGATATCCATCTGCAAAAAAATGAAACAAGACCCATACCTCACTCCATGCAAAAAACAAGATCAAAATGGATCAAAAACCCAAATATAAAATCTAAAACGATAAAGATCATGGGAGAAAAAATAGGGACTACATTAGAAGCCCTAATACATGGCAAAAACGGTATACAAAACAATACTAAAAATGCAGAAGAAAAAGTAGATAACTGGGAACTCCTAAAAATCAAACCCCTATGCTTATCCAAAGACTTCACCAAAAGAGTAAAAAGCCTACCTACAGACTGGGAAGAAGTTTTTAGCTATGACATTTCCAATCAGCGCCTGTTCTCTAAAATCTACATGGTACTGCAAAAACTCAACTGCAAAAAGACAAATAACCCAATTAAAATATGGGCAAAAAGTATGAACAGACACTTCACTAAAGAAGACATTCAGATAGCTAACAGATACATGAGGAAATGCTCACAATCATTAGCCATTAGAGAAATGCAAATCAAAACTACAATGAGATTTCATCTTACTCCAACAAGGTTGGCATTAATCCGTAAAACAGAAAACGATAAATGTTGGAGAGGCTGTGGAGAGATTGGAACACTTAGAAGCTGCTGGTGGGAATGTCAAATGGTACAACCACTTTGGAAATCTATTTGACACTTTTTTTTTTATGGTAGTTCTATTTCTAGCTTTTTAAGGAAGTGTCAAATAGATTTCCAAAGTGGTTGTACCATTTGACATTCCCACCAGCAGTGTCTACAAAGTGCCAGCTTGGCCCAGTAATCATAGTCCCCAGACCTTCTGTTGGCCCAGGACAGGAACCATTCCCAAACCAATTCTTCAGACATGGATTGGACTGGACAACGGGTTGGAGATGGATGCTGGTGAGAAGTGAGCTTCTTGGATCAGGTGGACACTTGAGGCTATGTTTGCATCTCCTCCCTGGAGGGGAGATGAGAGGGTAGAGGGGATTAGAAGCTGGCGAAATGGACATGAAAAGAGAGAGTGGAGGGAGGGAGCGGGCTTTCTCATTAGGGGGAGAGCAATTGGGAGTATGTTAGCAAGGTGTATATAAGTTTTTGTGTGAGAGACTGACTTGAGTTGTAAATATAAGTTTTTGTGTGAGAGACTGACTTGAGTTGTAAATATAAGTTTTTGTGTGAGAGACTGACTTGATTTGTAAACTTTTGCTTAAAGCACAATAAAAATCAGAAAAAAAATCTTGTTGTTGTTAGGTGTCGTTGAGTTGGTTCTGACTCATAGCAACCCTCTGTACAACAAAGTGAACACTGCCTGGTGCTGAGCCATCCTCACAATTGTTGATATGCTTGAGGCCATTGTTGCAGCCACTGTGTTAATCCATCTTATTAGGGTCTTCCTCTTTTTTGCTGACCCTCTACTTTATCAAGCATAATGTCCTTCTCCAGGGACGGTATCCTCCTGATAACGTGTCCAAAGTATGTGAGACAAAGTCTTGCTATCCTCGCTTCTAAGGAACATACTGGCTATACTTCTTCCGAGAGAGATTTGTTCATTCTTCTGGCAGTTCATGGTACATTTAATATTCTTTGCCAAAACCACAATTCAGAGGTGTCAATTCTTCTTCAGTCTTCTTTATTCATTATCCAGCTTTTGCATGCATATGAGGCAGTTGAAAATACCATGGCTTGGGTCAGGCGCACCTTCGTCTTCAAGGTGACATCTTTGTTCTTCAACACTTTAAAGAGGTCTTTTGCAGCAAATTTGCCCAATGCAATGTATCATTTGAATAATTTAGGTCTCCATGATTCAATAGGAATAAATCATAAAACAAAGTGAGAAAAGTAGTTGTAGCTTGATACGACCTCATTCCTGAATGAGGGGCTCCAAATCCGAAAGGTATTTAAGAAAAAGAACAAATTTGGACATAAGGATGGGCGACTGAAAGATGATGTAAGGAAATACAACAAACATCCCCAAATGCTGAAAAAATGAATTTTTATTTCCATTTAAATATGTTCCTTTAAAAAAAAAAGTCCTGGAATGCAGGGATATGGAGGGATTATAAACAGACAAAAAATCGCACTTATTAAAAATGGGGTAGATTATAAATATGGCCATAAATTTTTTACTACTGCTCCCATTGGGAAAACCAAAAAAAGGAAGAAAAAAAAAAAGCAATTCTGACTTACAGTGACTGTATTGGACAGAGTAGAATTGCCCCATAGAGCTCCCAAGGAGTGGCTGGTGGATTCAAACTGCCAACCTTCTGGTTAGCAGCCGAGCTCTTAACCACTGTGCCACCAGGGCTCCTCCCATTGGAAGGGAGAGTCTAATTCCCTTCTCTTTGAATCTGGGTTCGCCTTAATGACTTACTTGACCAATAGCATGTGGCAGAAGTGATGCACTGAGACTTTCAGTGGTAGGTCAAAAGAAGCTTGGTAGCTTCCACCAGGCTTGTGCAGTGCTTGCTCTGGGAGAAGCCAGGTGCCCTGTAAGATGTTCCGTGTCTGGGACTACCATTCTGTGAAGAAGCCCAAGCTAGGCCCATGGAGAGGCTATGTGGAAATAAAGAGACACCTCATTGGCCCCCAGTAGAAAAGTTTTTGGATGATTCCAGCTCCAGTCACCATCTGAATGAGACCCCGACCAAGAAGTGGCAATAACTGCTGAAGAGAACCTAGTCAACACGGAGAACCATGAGACATAATAAGTTGTCATTTGGGGGCCACTAAACTTTGGAATAGCCTATTTTGAAAATTTAGATAACTAGTACAGGAAGGAAGATCTTTTTTGAAACGCTGAGTTTTGAGATGTCCACATGTCATGAAAGTGGAGTCATCCTACAGGCAGATGGACACTTAGGTTTGGAGCTGTAGTGAGCCACTGTCACACTCATAAGTATAGTCAATCTGCAGTCACCAGCTTTGGCCAAACACTGCCCCAGCCTCTGGGAACACAAGATCCAGCAAACGTAGCCCTGGACCTCAGAAAGCTCTCAGTCTGATAGGAGAGGCAGCAAAAGTAGCACAGTGAGTCTGGTGTTCTGATGCGGAGGGGCAAGTCCAATGAGCTGTAGAAGCTCAGAAAGGGGATATCTCTGTGCCTTGGCATGGGCAGCTGGTGTGTGTGTTGGGGGGCGGTCACAGAGATGATTCTTCCAGAAGAGGGGCTATTTCAACCAGTTCAGAAGGATAAGTATTTGGTGCCAAGCACAGGTACTCCCTGAGGGAATAAGACCTAGACAATGAGGATAGTGAGAATTATTGACCAATGCCGTAATTTCCTGGAACTTGAAGTCAGTAACTAGGCAAATTGCATTGCCTTGGCAACTGCCCCATTAGTTAATTTATATAGTAATCTTGGAAGGACACAGACAGGCCCCTTCCTACATTACCTTAAAGGCTATCGAAAAAGAAAATTAGTTAATGCAAAATGTGATATGCAAATCCATGTATTCATTTGTTCATTTAGCATTTTCCAAGGTAATATTTCATCCTAAGCCCTCCTGTACTGGCTATGTACCAATAAAAAAAAAAGCATAGTTTTGCCTTTTGGGGAAAATGCCCACACTTCTATAGTTCACAAAATACTCTTACTTCATTACTATCCTGTGAAACAGACTCAACCATTCCCATTTTACAGATATTAATACCAAAACTCAGGAAGAATGCGCTAATCTCCCAAGCTCACATGGCTGGTGAACAGCAGTATTTGGACTCAGATCAAATTCTCTGGTCCTCTTTCCAGGTCTGCCCCTGCCTTCAAGGAGTTCGATGGAGGTGGGCAAACAAAGCACGTGTACATAAGACAGTGAAAAGACACCCAAGTAAGTGACAATGTACACGAGGGAAAGACAAAGCATAAAGTGTGATCTGAAGAGGGAGGGGAGGGCTATCTATTGGGCCACATTTAGTGGCAGTGAGTTTTGAATCAGATTTTGTGGAAAGTGATAAACTTGTTTTGGTGGAAGGAAGGGAAGAGTGTGTTCAGCAAGCTAAGCCACAATACTTTGCCTATATCTCCTTGGCACGTAGTCATAATATCTGTAGAACTCTGTGCGTACGATACGTTTTCTGTGCTCCATTTCCTCATCGGTAAAATAGGGATGGAAACACCTCATTTCCTAGATTCGAAGTACACATTTCCATGCCATTTTAACATTTATGAAATCTAGGCCTTAAAATAGATTTGTACATTTCCTGTTGTTTTCTTTTTTTCCTCTTCCTTGAAAGCTATTGGTCAACTCATAGTATCTGAGAATTAGAGAAAGGTGAAGTCATTTTGCCTTACCTATCCCCTAGGGAGAAGAGAAAATGGGACTATCAAATGAGATTAAGTCCCCATCACAGTGATTGCCCCTCAGCATCACCCGAGGAGGTTTTCAAATCTATCAATGCCTTGGCCCCATCAACAGAGATCCTAATTTCATCCATCTGGAGTAGGGACCTGTTGGGTATTTTTTGAAAGCTGCCAAGTGATTGTAAAGTACAGCTAAGACTGAGGATCAATACCCTATTCCAGCTATTCAGGTAGTCAGCAAACTACCACCTGTGGACCAAATCGATCCTTTGTGTGTTTGGGTAAATAAAGTTTTACTGATACTGTATTTATGGTCACTCCCATTCGTTTACGAATTATCTATAGCTCCTTTTATGCTACAATGGCAGAAATGAGTAGTTAACAGAAGCTCATCTGGCTCTTTGTAGAAAAATCTTCCAGCCCTTGCTTTATGCTGTTGCTACTCAAACTGTGGTCCCTGGGATCAGCATCACCAGCAATTCGGAGCCTATTAGAAACCCATAAGCTCAAGCTCTACTGAAGCAGACTGTGCATCTTAACAAGATCCCGAGGTGATACACAGGCATGTTGAAGTTTGAGACGCGCTGCCTTGTGCCCATCTGAACCTGCCACCCTCTCTGACCACTTTTTTTTGCCCCTGCACGCTTGGCACGTGCTTGGTTCTCATCCTCCAGGATTTCACTGCAATACTACTTCCTCAAGAGGGCCCTTTCCTCCTACCCTGGTTTAAATTAGACTTTGTGAATTTCTTGAATGTTTTTGTTGTTAGCTGCCTTCAAGTCCCACTGACTCATGGTGATCCCATGCACAATGGGATGAAATGCTGCGTGGTCCTGTGCCAGCCCGTGTTCGTTTGCGGATTGGACAATGTTTCATTGTGATCCATAGGATTGTCATTGGCTGATCTTTTGAAAGTAGATTGCCCCAGGCCTTTCTCCCAGTTTCTTCCAGTTATTATTCCCTTATTGTGCGTCTCACAACCTGTAACTACATATTTATCTGTGTGCTTATCTCTTCAATGTCTGTCCCCTCCCTAGACTGGAAGCCTCACCAGGGAAGAATCTGGGTCTCAAGACAAGAGGACCAGCTCTGAAAAGTGTACAGCACAACTGGGTGTTGCTTCCAAGAGTTGGGCAAAGAAAAGAGGAAAGAGCAAGGTTGGAAGTAATTTGAATGAAAAGAACAGAACGAATTATCATGCAGACCTGGTAGGATGCAGCCTAGAAGGTCTCGACTGGAGCAGCTAGGTTAGATTTAACGTTCTCTTTTTGTATTCCAGGGATAAATATTAGTATTCAATCACACAGAAGCGTCGAAGCACTCTGGTAAACCTCCACAGAGCAAGGATCCAATTTCCCCAGCTGTTCAGTAAATGAAATATCCATATATCAGGAATTTAATGAGAAAGGCAGAAGGCCAAGGATGTTATCATTGTTCAAGAAAGTTACATTTCAAGCAGCTTTTCACTTCCAACAGAATAGAGGAAACTCTTAATTGCATTCCATTTTCTTTTCCCTCTTAACCACAGCTTGCCTTAACTGATTTTTTTTTTGTTGCAACATGCCCTGGGAAGGGGGGTGAACATTTTTGAATGGCTAAAATTTTATATGAAAATTAAGAACACCAGCTGCTCTTATCTAAAGATCTGTACTGTCTTTCAAATCAGAACACAAGTCAGATGGCTCAGGCTGACCTCCTCTGGGTCCTGGGCATAATAGCACTCCCCAACAATGAGATGAGATTAATGATCTTTGCTGGAGAATAAATCAAGCTCTAAACTCTGAGAAATGGGGAAGAAATATCACAGACTCAAGGCGCCCCAACCAAGCCTCTAAGGTGATTAGAATAATGCTGGCCACCATTTGTCAGTGGCTGGCTAAATAGACTAGTCACTCATTAGGAATATCTGAAGTACATTTTTGTAGTCTCTCCCTCCGCCAAGGAGCTCTAGTGGTGCAATGGTTAAGCACTAGGCTACTCACTGGAAGACTGGTGGGTTGGAACTACACAGGAGAAAGATTTGGTGATCTGCTCCCGTAAAGATATCAGCCTAGGAAACCCTATGGGGCAGTTCTACTCTGTCATATGGGGTCACAATGACTTGGAATTGACTCGATGACAACACAACAATAATAACAACTCCCTCCCCCAAATAAGAGTATGGGGTTTGGAAGGGTACCATAAGTGGGAAAGTAGCCTCAGTGAGGATGATGAGATGGACTGCAGTGCCAGCACAGAAGCCTTAGGCCAGTCACTTGGCTTAAACCCTCAGACACTCATTTTTTTTAAATGGAAAGGTGGTTTTAGTTTGTATATCCATTCACTTATTCATTCATTCAAGAAATATTCACTGAGCATCTACTCTATGGTAGGCACTGTGTTAGGCAGTAGGCATGCAATGAAAAGCAAAACCAGGCATGGTCTTTGTCTTCCTGGAGCTGAAAGTCTACCGTGGGAGCTAAGTATTTATGAACGATCACATCAGTAAGTAAAGTCACAACTGTTACATGCTGTAAAAGTTTCTCTGAAACCCCGCAGCCAACCCATCAGCAAGGCATGTCAAGCATACCTTCAAAATATATTCTAAATCTAACTGCTTCTCACTAGCTCTCACCCAAATCCATGACCCATCCCCCTTTTTTTTTTAATTGTGGTAAGTATATATAATAAAACATTTGCCACTTGCATTGCGATTGATTACTTTCGTGTGGCCTTTCTAGCCATGGTCTTATAACTCCACCCAGGTAATTGTGGCCCACCAAGGGGATTGGTCGGTTTTGCTTTAAAAAACAGCCAAACCCAGAGCAGAGAGAGGGATCCTACCACCACCAAGGAAGAAAAGCCAGAAGCGGAGTGTGCATCCTTTGGACTAGGATCCTTAGGCTGAAAAGCTCCTGGAAGCAAGAGACCAAGAGAGAGAAAAAGAGAGAGAGAGAGCAAGCTGTAACCCTGAAGACTGTGAGAAGGATGGGAGGAAAGACCCAGCAACCAGGAGATGGTGCAGTGGACTTCCCAGCCCATGGATAGAGGAAACTGAGTGTCTTTGGGAAGAGACTGAGGGCCAGGGAGAGTTGTGCCTTTGAGCACAACTAGGAAGAGGCTATCCTGATGGAAGAACTGTATCCTGAGTGTTCCTGAGCCTGAATTGTGACTGTTACTTCTCTAATACATCCCATAATCATGAGTATGGTCTATGTGGTCATTGCAATGAATTATCGAACCCAGTAGAGACTGCTATGGGAGGGGTGATTGGTGTCAGAGTTGGTAAAGATGGCGGAGAGAGGAGGTATGTCTGACCTCTGCCTCATAGGAATCAGCCTTGGGCTGTCGATCTTGATTCTCCTTTCTGCTTGCGAAGTTAGAGGAGGTCAGACACCGCCCCCATCCTGTTTTTACACCATTTCAACATTTTTTTGTATGTTTATCTCATATCTTGCTAATCTGCTGAATATTTCTATTAGTTCCAGTAGTTTTCTCGTGGAGTCTTTTGGGTTTTCTGTGTAGAGTATCATATCATACACAAATAGGGAGAGTTTAACTTCATTACAAATTTGGATGCCCTTTTTTCTTTTTCTTGCCTTATTGCTCTAGCTTGGACTCCCAATGCTGTATTAAATAGGAGTGGTGATAAAGGACATCCTTGTCTTGTCCTGTTCTCAAGGGGAATGTTTTCAGCCTCTCTCCATTAAGAATGATGTCGGCCGTTGGTTTTGCATAGATGCCCTTTTTTTATGCGGAGAAATTTTCCTTCTATACCTATTTTACTGAGAATTTTTATCAGGAATGGGCATTGGACTTTGTCGAATGCCTTTTCTGTGTCTATTGAGATGGTCATGTGATTCTTTTCCTTCTTTTATTTATGTGGGGGATTACGTTGATTGATTTTCTAATGTTGAACCATCCTTGCATACCTGGTGTGAATCCTACTTGATTGTGGTGTATTTTTTTTTTTTATATGATGCTGAATTCTATTGGTTAGAATTTTGTTGAGAATTTTTGAATCTATATTCATGAGAGATATTGGTCTGTAATTTTCTTTTTTTGTGGTGTCTTTTCCAGGTTTTGGTATCAGGGTTATGCTGGCTTCATAGAATGAATTTGAAAGTATCACTTCTTTTTCTATGTTCTGAAATAGTTTGAGTAGTACTGGTGCAAGCTCTTCTCTGAAAGTTTGGTAGAATTCTCCAGTGAAGCCATCTGAGCCAGGGCTTTTTTTGGTTGGGAGTTTTTTTACTACCTTTTCAATCTCTTCTCTTGTTATGTGTCTGTTCAGATTTTCAACATCATTTTGTGTTAGTTTGGGTAGGTAGTGTGTTTCTAGAAATTTGTCCATTTCCTCTAGTTTTTCAAATTTGTTGGAGTACAGCTTTTCATAATATTCTGTTATGGTCTTTTTTATTTCAGTTGGGTCCCCCATTTCATTTCTTATATGGATTATTTGCATCCTTTCCTGTTTTTCTTTTGCGAATTTGGCCAGTGGTTTGTCGATTTTGTTGATCCTTTCAAAGAACCTACTTTTGGTTTTGTTGATTCTTTCATTGTTTTTCAATTCTCTATTTCATTTATTTCTGCTCTGATCTTTATTATTTCCTTTCCTCTGGTGGCTGTTGGCTTCTTTTGCTGTTTTTCTATTTGTTCAAGTTGTGTAGCTAATGTTTTGATTTTGTCCCTTTCCTCTTTTTTGATGTGTGCATCTATTGCTATAAATTGACCTCTGAGGACTGCCTTTGCTGTGTCCCAAAGGCTGTAGTATGATTTGTTTCAATTCTCATTTGATTCTAGGAATTTTTTTAATTCTATTTCTGATTTCTTCTATTTCCCAGTGTTTTTTAAGCAGGATTGTTATTCAATTTCTATGCAATTGATTTTTTTCCCTAACTCTTCTTGTTGTTAATTTCTACTTTGTTGGCATTGTGGTCAGAGAAGTTTGTGAACTTTCTTCGTGGTCACCTTGAAATTTACCCTTATATTCCTAGATTTGAACCAGTCTATTATTATTTGGTATTGCCTCGCCTTCCTCTCCATTTGAAAGTTCTATACCTACACCATTTATTCCCTCTTTTATTGTTCTGATGTTGTTGTCATTTACAGATTAACCTCTCTGGTTCCCTGTTGCAATTCTTTTGGTTTTGGATAGTCCTTAATTGTTCATTTCCTACATTGATATCTGGCTGGTACAATCTTGCATACTAGATTCAGGCTGTGGTCTGATGTTTGTTCTCAGACCAGAGGACTCCGTTTAATAATTCTTGTAAGTTTGGCTTGGTTTTTACATATTGCCTTAATTCCTGTTTATCTGGAAATGTCCTAATTTCACCATCATATTTGAACGAAAGTTTTGTAGGATATGTTATTCGTGGTTGGCAATTTTTTTTCTTTCAAGGTCTTATATATGTCATCCTATTGTCTTCTGGCCCGCATGGTTTCTGCCAAACAATCAGGGCTTAGTCTTATTGTTTCTCCTCTGTGTGTGACTTTTTGTTTTTCTCTAGCTGCTCCCAGGATTTTTAATTTATCTTTGGTTTTAGCAAATGTGATTATGATATACCTTGATGCTTTTCTTTTGGAGTCTGTCCTATATGGGGTTTGTTGAGATTCTTGGATGGTCAGTTTCTCATTATTCATATATTAGGGAAGTTATCTGTCAGCAATTCTTCAGTAATCTTCTCTGTGTTTTCCATTTTCTCTTCCTGTTCTGGAACTCTGATCATTCACAAATTTTTGCTTTTGATTGTATCCCACATAATTCTCAGGGTTTCCTCATTTTCCTTCATTCTTTTTTCTGATTTTCCCTCAAATGGAATTGTAGCCAAGTGCTTGTCTTCAATTTCACTGATCTTTTCTTCCGTCATTTCAAATGTGCTCCTCGGCCCTTCTGTGACACTGTCCATTTCTGAAATCTTGTTGTTTATCTTTTGAATTTCTAATTGTTGTTTTTGTATGATTTCTAGGTGTGAATTTATTTTGGCATTTTGTTCCTGTATTATTTTCCTGAATTCTTCCATTTTTTTGTCTGTATTTTCCACAAATTTATCTGCCTTTTCCATAAATTTGTGTTTTTACCTCATTTTTGTCTGCTTTTTGCTTCAACTCTTGGATAGCTCTGAATATTGGAGATTTGAATTCCCGGTCAGGTAGTTCTAGTGCCTGTTCTTCTACTGGAAAGTCATCTGGTGTTTTATTTTGGATGCATAGTGGAATTGTTTTGTCTGTTTTTTAATATGTTTTGATATTGTCTTTGGGACATTCAGTAGTTATTTTCTTCATTTCTTGATTGTAGATTTGTTTGTTTTGTCCTGGTTTTTTGTTTTATTTGGTTATGTCTGAGCAAGCGGGCTGTGTGTTCTTTGTTGTATGCTCATCTGTAGTCGTGATAATTTTCACCTCCTTGTCCAATGGATGGGGCCAGTCACTCAGCTATGGTGCAGCAGGACAGGTCTAGCAGGTGCTCTGTCTTCTGCTGGGAACTTCATGAAGCTGCTGTCCCATACTCCCTGTCCACTGATCTGCAATGTGGGTGAGGTGAATCCAAACAGCATGGATGCTGCACTTCCTGGCTGGCCAAGCCACTGCTCCAGCCAGGAAGCTTGGAAGTACAACAGCAGAGAAAGGATGTGGAGGGGGGGAGCATGCAGCACTGGTTACCAGGTGCTCTGTCTCCAGCCGGGAGCTCCGTGAAGCTGCTTTCCCATCCTCCCTGTTCGCTGACCCCTGACAGGACTCCAAGATGGTGAATCCATGCTGCATTAGCTGATAAGTTCCCTCTGCACGTATCTCTCCTTGCTCTCTGTCCTCTGCAGTTTCTCATTCTATTTGGTATTTGCCTGAGTTCTTTATCTCCTCACTTGACACTTCAGGTTTCAGGAATGAAGCTTGTCTGTTGTACTTAGTTCTTCAGGTCTTTGCTGTGGAGGGATGGAATGGTGCTTCTGTCTATGGCGCCATGTTGGCTGGAAGTTCTCAACATTTTTTTACACGTACAATTCAGTGAAATTATGTTTATCGTGTTGTGCACCCATCACCACTATTTGTGTCCACATTTTTCCATCACCTCTAACAGAGCTCAATGCCTCCCAAGCAATGAGTCCCTCTTCCCCCTTCCCTCTCCCTCCTCATCCACTGCTGGTGGGATTGTAAGTGGTACAGCCTCTACAGAAAACAGTTTGGAGGTTCCACCATTACTTCTTGCCAGGATTATGGCACTAACAGGTCTCCCTGCTTCAAGTCTTATCCACCTCAATCTATTTTTCACACAGCAATCAGAAAGGTCTCTGAAGACCATAAATTAGATCAGTACCCTCATATTCAAAATCTCCAGTGACTTTCCATTGAGCTAAGATAAAATTCCAATTCTTTACCCATGGCTCATAGGGCTCCACATGATGGGGGCTGTGCCAGTTCTCTGATCTCATCCTCTTTACTATCCTTTCATTCACTCCACCCGGCCACACTGGCTTCCTTGCTATTCCCTGAACATTCCAAAGTTATTCTTGCCTGGAAATGTCCTTCTCTCCGGATGGCCTCATGCCTCACTCCCATATTCACTCAGGTCTCTGCTCCAATGCCACTGCCTCAGAAAGGCCTACCTGACTACCCCATCCCAATAAACCTCCCATCCCCTTACAGTCAGTCACTAACCCCTTACTTAATCCTTTCTTTTCCTTCCTAGCACTAAACACCATCTGAGAGTTATTTGATGACTTGTCTCCCTCTGGAGGTGGGAGTTTGTTATTCCTGTTCTCCAGCTCCTAGGATTGGGTTTGTACATAAAAAAAGTGCTTAGTAAGGATTTGTTGACTTACAATATGCAATGATGACATATAAAAAGAAGTGATTAACTCAAAGAGGTCAAGGGAGGCTTTCTTGAGGCAGTGTTGTTGAGCTAAGATCTAAAGGAATGGAGGCAGTTAACCAGGCCAAGAGGAGTGTGGTGTTCTAGGAGAGAGGGATAGCACATGCTAAGGCCCTGTGGCAGGAAGGAAAGTGATGTGCTCAAGGAACCAAAGGAAGTTCAATATGAATAGAACACAGCAAGTGAAGAGGAGCACAGCCCTGGATGAGGCTGGACAAGACAAGTGGCCATGGCTTTGCAGGGCCTGCTAATGATTTCCATCCTTATCTCAACATAATTGGAAAGTTATTGAGCGATTTTAATTGTGAGGGAAGGCGGGAGGAAGGTAGAGCCAAACACGTATGTTTACAAATAATACTTGAATGATTTGTAAGATCCCTTCCTGCTACCAAATTCTAGGAACCTATGAAAAGCTAAACAGCAAAACAAGAAAGAACTTTTGAAAACTTTAACTCAAATCAACTTCAATAACAAAAATTCAAGCTACTGAGTATGGTGTGTTTCTAAAATATCACCATTTGGGGACTTTATGTTCACACTGAGCTCAGCATTCTTCCTTTCTTCCCTCCTCTAAAAAAAATATCGAGTCAAAATTTTCTCATCATGAAAACTAAGACTTCTGACTATTTACTTTGCCCAGTGCAGGGGTCTAAATGGCACATCAACAGTGGAAACTTCTAGGCTCTTGAAGCACATATTTTCTAGTTTACCTAGAAGAACAGACAGAAGGCAGAATATCAAGGCTTGAGTTTTGCCTTATGGCTGGATTCCAATTTCCCCACTGGCTGTGATCTTGAACAAGTTGATATACCTTGAAACCTCCTTAACCCTCATCTGTGATTAACACTTTCCTCACTGTGTTGCTGTAAGGACTGAATGTGATAACGTATATAAAGTCTTAATAAATGCTGAATTAATTGACTTTGAAAATTCTCTGAATTGGAGAATTCAAAGATCCACTGTGTAAAGAAACCTGGAGTCAACCATCTCCTTCTTCTTGGGGTAATTCTTGCCCAGCTGCCTCTCACTTACTGTCTGAAGCAAGTGGCATGGCTACAGCTCTGAATCCAGGGCACATGTCTCCTTTCTAAATGGGAGTCTGACAGGTATGCAGGGCACATGGAATCATGACCTCAGTGCACTACCCAACTTCAGCTGCTGCTAATGGAGATGACAATGGAATACCTATGCCTAATTGTGACATTCTGTATAAAAACAATTAAAGAACTGATGGAGCACTGAGAAATAAACAGTTAAGTAAAAACCCTCAAACTTTTAAGTGTAAACAGGCATCTATTTAAAGTATTTTGCAGCTAGGAATACATATTTATGGATTCAAGTTCTATCCAAGAGAATGAGATGGGTCTCCAACATATACAATACACCAACCATCAATCTACCTGTTTTTCTTAGTAAAAGCTGGTAATTACAAATTGCTACCTGTGCCCAAAATTGTTGGAATATGTGGAACCAAAGCGAATTTACAAACTTTGTGTGTAACCCCTGGCCTCAATGAGTTTGAAAAATGCATCACCATAGTTTTTCACTTTATATATCTATATACTTTCCACAATTAAAAAAAAAAAGGATTATGAACAAATTTTCTTTTTAAAAAAATGGATTACCGTAGACTACTAGGTAAGTGTACCAAAGCAGTAACTTATTAAATAATACCTTAAAGTCTTTAAAGTGTGGAGGCAGCTCCCTGGGGTGCTATTATCCCAATTTCCACCCCAATTATGTGCTTAGCTTGCTCTGCACTTCTGCAATCTAAAAAGTTCTTCCTTGAATCATTGACCAGTGTAAGTCCATGATTTTGTTTAGTGCTTGTCTCCGCCCAGTTAAATCACTTACAAATGTGCATCTGACTTTGAGCCTTTTGATGACAGTTCCCTGGAGGCTCAACAATTCATTGCTTAAATGGTGCTGTTGTGGAATAATGACAGTAATCATGAAGAAGAGGAAAAACCAAAAGGGAAAAAGCCCCTCAGTTTAGAAACTGGATACATGGCATTAGTCTGGGTGACACAGATGTTGAAGCTTGAGAAGAAGGATTGGTTGGAAGAAACTGTGTGAGGGAGTTAGACTCCGTTATGTGTTATTATATTGCTTAACTTCCAAAAAAAAATTGCCCCGCGCCAGGTTTGAAAGGTCATCAGAAAGGCAGGATGCTTTTGGATTCATGACACTTTCCTCCTCCTGGGTTCCACCCAAAAACTCTATATTAAAGTGCCCTTTAACTTATGCTTCCTGGAATGCAGCCTTTACCCTCTCAAAACATCACAGGATGAAGTCAAGCGTGGTACTTATCTTACTGAGCACAAAGTAGTTATAATTTATTGAGTACCAACTGTGTGCCAGGCACCAAAAATCCATAATTTCTCCAGATCTTTTCAAGCAATCTGCGGCTTAGGTAATATTTCCACTATAGATGAGAAAACTAAAGTTCAGAGAGGTTATATGATTTGCCCATGGTCACTAGCATGTAAGAAATCTGATCTCAACTCATTTATTCATACAACAGATATTTACTGAACTTCTACTATATGGCTGGCACTGAAGACAGCCTGGTGAATAGGAAAGACTCAGGAAGCACAGTTTAGTGGAGAGGCAGCTAATGCAGGCAAAGCAGTATGATTAGGCAAGGCCAAGGTTCTGTGGCAACCCAGGGCAGAAATGCTTTCCCAAGGAATGGACATATTAGCTGGGCCTGAAAGGGAGACAAGGAGTTATCCAGGTGAAGAGTTGTTGAAATACTGTGCTAGGTAGAGAAAATTCTAAGTACAGATGGCAGGAGGTGGGAGAGAGCAAGCTGTCCTCAAAGAACTGGAGGATTGGGGTTGGTGGTAAAGGGAGATGGGAAGGCATGAGGCAGGAGAAGTAGATGAAGATTGGACAGTGGAAGAATTTTAAATCAGAATAAGAATTTTGGATTTTATCCACAGACTTTGGAATATTTTAAGGAAAGGAAAGTATGAATCGAGAGTTTTAGGAAGCTCACTCAGGTAGAAATAGACAGAATGCTAGAAGGGTAGGTGGACTAAGAGGGAGATGTTGTCCAGGTGAAAGAGATGATGGTGGCTTGGGAATTTTTTTTTTTTGTGGGGGGAACTAGGAGTAGTGATGACATAGAGTAGGGAGATACGTGTTTGCAGAAATGATTAGAAAGTTAAATTGTAAGGACTCGGTGATAGATTAGATAGTATTGTTGGTGAGGGCTGAAGAGAAGGATGGGGCTTCAAGCCTACTTAACAGTTTTGGGGGGAGTCACTGAGCTGTGCCATTCTTCAGAAGAGAGGAAAGTTTGGAGGGAAGATAATGAGTTTTATTTGGTTCTTGTTGGGTTTGTGGTGCAAGATGTTCAAGTGCCTTGTGGGCAGTCAGATATCCGGGTCCGGAGTTGGGAATATGACTAGAAAACCATGACAAATAAATGAGGATTAAGCCCTTGGCAGGAATGTATTTGGCATGCATTTGTTAGTTCGTTGTATGGTGGTGGCTTGTATGTTGCTATGATATGGAAGCTATGCCACTGGTCTTTCAAATACCAGCAAGTCACCCATGGTGGACAGGTTTCAGCAGAGCTTCCAGATTAAGACAGACTAGGAAAAAGGACCTGACAGTCCACTTCTGAAAAAACTGGCCAGAGAAAACCTTACGAATAGGAGTGGAACATTGTCCAATATAGTGTCTGAAGATGAGCCCCTCAGGAGCTCAAAATACAAATGGGGAAGAGCTGCCTCCTCAAAATAGAGTTGACCTTAATGACTTCGATGGAGTCAAGCTCTCAGAACCTTCATTTACTGATGTGGCATGACTCAAAATGAGAAGAAACAACTGCAAACATCCATTAATAGTTGGAACATGGAAATGTATGAAATATGAATCTAAGAAATTGGAAGTCATCAAAAATGAAATGGACCACATAAAAAGATAGATATCCTAGGCATTAGTGAGGTGAAATGGACTGGTATTGGCCATTTTGAATACAACAATCATATGGTCTACTATGTCAGGAATGACAAATTAAAGAGGAATGGCATCACATTCATTGTCAAAAGGAATATTTTAAGAATAATCCTGAAGTACAAGTAGGCGTATTTATCCACACACCTACAAGGAAGACCAGTTAATGTGACTATTACTCAAATCAACGCACCAACCCCTAATGCCAAGATGAGGAAATTAAAGATATTTACCAACTTCTGCAGTGTGAAATTGATCAAACATGCAATCAGGATGCATTGATAATTACTGGTGATTGGAATTCGAAAGTTGAAAACAAAGAAGAAGGATTAGCAGTTGGAAAATATGGCCTTGGTGGTAGAAACAACACAGAAGACCACAAGATAGAATTTTCCAAGACCAATGACTTTTTCATTGCAAATACCTTTTTCAACAACATAAATAGCGACTATGCACTTGAACCTCACTGGATGAAAAACACAGGAATCAAATCAATTACACCTGTGGAAAGAGGCAATGGAAAAGATTGATATCATCAGTAAGAATAAGGCCAGGGGCCTACTGTGGAACAGGGCATCAATTACTCTTATGCAAGTTTAAGTTGAAGCTGAAGAAAATTAAAACAAGTACAATGGAATCAAAATATGACCTTGAGTATATCCCACCTGAATTTGGAGACCATCTCAAGAATAGATTTGATGTATTGAACACTAATGACCAAAGACCAAAGTAGTCATGGGATGACATCAAAGACATCATGCAGGAAGAAAGTCAAACGTCATTAAAAAGACGCGGAAGAAAGAAAACACCAAAATTAATGTCAGAAGAGACTCTGAAATTTGCTCTTGAGCGTAGAGTAGCTAAAGTGAATGGAAGAAATGATGGAGTAAAAGAGCTGAACAGAATATTTCAAAGGGTGGTGGGAAAAGACAAAGTAAAGAATTATGATGAAATGTGCTAAGACCTGGAGTTAGAAAAACAAGAGGGGAGAACACGCTCAGCATTTCTCAAGCTGAAAGAACTGAAGAAACAAATTCAAGCCTCGAGTTGCAATACTGAAGGATTCTATGGGAAAAGATATTGAATGGCATACAAGCGTCAAAAGAAGATGGAAGGAATACACAGAGTCACTGTATCAAAAAGAATTGGCAGACGTTCATCCATTTCAAAAGGCAGCAAATGATCAATGACCAATGGTATTGAAGGAAGAAGGCCAAGCTGCACTAGAGGCATTGGTAAAAAAACAAAGCTCCAGGAATTGACAGAATACCAAATGAGATGTTTCAACAAACAGATGCAGCACAGGAGGCGCCCACCCCTCCATGCCGAGGAATTTGGAAGGCAGCTACCTGGCCAAATGACTGGAAGAGGTTCTTATTTGTGCCCATTTCGAAGAAAGGTGATCCAAGAGAGTGTGGAAATTATCATGCAATGTCATTAATATCACATGAAAGTAAAATTTTGCAGAAGAAAATTCAAAAACAGTTGCAGCAGTACATTGACAATGAAATTCCAGAAATTCAAGCTGGATTCAGAAGCGGACGAGGAATGAGGGATATCATTGCTGATGTCAGATGGACCTTGGCTGAAAGTAGATAATATCAGAAAGATGCCTTTGACTATACAAAGGCATTCGACTGTGTGGATCATAACAAACTATGGGTAACGTTGTGAAGAATGGAAATTCCAGATCACTTAATTGTGCTCATGAGGAACCTGTACATAGACCAAGAGGCAGTTGTTCAAAGAGAACAAGGGGATACCGCGTGGCTTAAAATCAGGAAAGTTGTGCATTAGGGTTGTGTTCTTTCACCACACTTTTTCAATCTGCATGCTGAGCAAATAATCCGAGAAGTTAAACTGTATGAAGAAGAACATGGCATCAGGATCGGAAGACTTATTAACAAACTGTGATATGCAGATGGCACAACTTTGTCTGCGAAAATGAAGAGGATTTGAAGTACTGCTGAAAATCAAAGACTTAAGTAAGGATTATATCTCTGCATAAAAAAACACAAAAATCCTCACAACTGGACCAATAAGCAGGATCGTGATAGGATGAGAAAATACTGAAGTAGTCAAAGATTTCATTTTACTTGGATCCGCAGTCAAGCAGCAATCAAGAAGTCAACATATTGTATTCAGCAAATCTGCTGCAAAGACTTCTTTAGAGTGTTGAAAAGCAAAGATGTCACTTTGAGGCTAACGTGCCCCTAACCAAAGCCAGGATGTTTTCAGTTGCCTCGTATGTGTGTTAAAGCTGGACAATGAATACAGAAGACCAAAGAAGCATTGCTGCATTTGAAACATGGTTTTGACAAAGAATAGTGAATATACCATGGACTGCCAGAAGAACAAGCAAGTCTGTCTAGGAAGCACAGCCAGTGATCCTTGGAAACAAGGACTTTGTTATCAAAGGGAACCAGTCCCTGGAGAAGGGTCAGTGAAAAAGAGGAAGACCCTCAGTGAGATGGATTGACACGGTGGCTCCAACAATGGGCTCGAGCATAGCAAGGATTGTGAGGATGGGGCAGGACTGGGCAGTGTTTCCTTCTTTTGTGCTTTGGGTTGCTATGAGTCAGAACTGACTCCAAGGCACCTAACAACAACAAGCAGGAATATACACAGGCCAGTTCAATCTACACAGAGCATGTGTTTGACCCACTCCTCATACCCAGTAGAACGTGTTCTTTGTGTAAAGTTACTGAGCCCTCAGTGATATCTCCCTTCATGTCCCTGTGACACAGTTGCCAAAGAGTTGATGGCAATTTTGGAAGCATTTGGATCAGGTTATGACCAACAAACTAATTGATCCAGACATAAGTGAAGCAGTGTTGGCTGGAGCAAAATTTTGTTCTCCAGCGTGGAAGGCAAGAGTTTCAGTCTTGATTTAATTTTTGACTAGAATGAAATCTATAGTATACATACTTATAGCTAAAACACTGTGTTTATTGAAATAGCTTGCAAGCTTTTGTTGGTTAGTGTTATGGATTGAACAGTGCCCCCCCCCAAACATGTGTTGTAAATCCTAACCCCTATAAAAAAAAACCCCTATAGTATGGTTATAATCCCATTTGAGAATTGGTTTTCTTTGTTATGCTAATGAGACAGTATTAGCATAAGGTGAGTCTTAAATCAATCTCTTTTGAGATGTAAATTGAGCAGATTAGGTACAAAAAAAAGCAAGCAGAGATGGGGAAAGATAGATGCTATGCTACTTGAAGATCACAGAGGAAACAAGAAACAGAAGCTGAGAAGAGACAAGAACTTTGCCCCAGAGCAGTCAGAGAAAGGGAGCCTTCCCCTGGAGGTGGCACCCTGAATTTGGACTTGTAGCCTCCTAAACTGTGAGAAAATAAATTTCTGTTTGTTAAAGCCACCCACTTGTGGTATTTCTGTTATAGCAGCACCAGATAACTAAGACAGAGTTGGGTTCACCCAAAAGTAGACACTGGAATAAGAATTTATGCAGTTCATTTATTTGAAAGCACTGGTAGACCAGTGGGGAAATGAGACAGGGACGGAAAGGAAGCCAATATAGAATGGGCATATTATCACTAAGGGCTGCTGGAGGTCAATTCCATTGGGACCTCTGGGAGAAGTTAAAGATCAGCTCTTGGAGATACCAAGAGTTGTCTCCCTGCAAGATGTGAGAAAGTTGGGGTATTTATTCATCAGCTCTGATCTGTAACTGGATGAGAGTTTGCTCTGAGCAGTGTTAATTCCCAAGCCCTTTTGGCCTACCCACAGGAGTCAGGCGTGACTCTGAGCCCAGAGAGAGCCCTCAGACAGTCACAGGTGCTGGAAGTAAGAAAACGCCTTCAGCACGCCTGGAACAATGGCGGCAGAGCGGGTGTGGGCAGGGCACTGACATCATCTGCTACTCCAGTAGAGGGAATCTGCTATAATCTATGACATTATCTTTTTGATATTACTGATTTCAACAGTCGCGGATAAAATGTGAAAGTACATGAGACTATAGAGTTAACTACACATGTTCTTGGGGTAAGGTAAAAAAGGTAGGGGTACCAAAATCTGGTACATGGACTATTTGACACACTACTGGGATTTTTTCCACCAAACAGTAACAGCCAAATATGACTACAGCTTGCTCATGATCTTCAAAGTTCTATTGTATTTGGACTCATGGAATGGAGACTTACAGTCAGCATTCCTTGCCAAACATTAATCAAGTTGTTTTTAAAGGACTCAATAAGTGATTAGTTTATGATTTTTCAAGCCAGCACAAATGCCTTTGCCAGCTAACTCCGGCAAAAATTTTCCCCTCTCAAGCCTAGGATATAGTACTTCAAGCATTACAGATATATTCTAGAGCCCATTCAATACCCAAATACTTAATCGTATGTGGTTAAACACGTATTTATTTATGCCTTCGTGACTTAAGAGGAATGTTAAGGTTTGCGTTCGTAAGACTAAGATAGCTCGGATGCTCTCTTTTTCTTCGCTCCCTTCCACTGATAGAGTCCTTGGGGAAACCTTTCTCATCATGCAAGAATTAAATCAGTAAATTTCCTTAGACTTGTTGTTTGGAAATATAAAAAGCATTAGCTCTTAGGTTATCTCAGTTAATCAAGATAACTCACAAAGGTCAGCTTTAGAGGCAGTAACAAACACTAGGCCAGCTGTCTCTTGCTTTAGCAGGACGGAACTTCGGAAGCAGACAGAGAGGTAACACCACCTCCTTTTTCTGGCTCTGAGGTTTTGTATCTTTTGGATTTTCTAAGCACATCTGCTTCAGTTTTACATGAGAAGCATACGCCAGCCAGACTTTTGAAAGTGTTTAACAGTCGCTCATTTATCAAATATTTGTTTTGAGGACCTACTAAGTGCCAGGTACTGTGAGTGTGGAAAGTGTTAGGGATATGAGAGACGTAAGAGATCTTTCCTTCTGCACATGGTTTATGTTAGCCAAACAGGACTCATTTGTTCATTCATGGCCACAGGGAACCTCTTCCAAATTTCCCTGCCAGGCCCTTGGGGTCACCACAAGGGGGAAAAGACAGGTTTTGGAAGGAGGGTGAGAGACCAGGAGAGAGGGTGAGGCAAAGTCTCTGGCTGTTACTACTTCATCAAGAAAAGTCTGGCCTTTAACCCTGTTCTGTCAAGGATCCTCTGGGCCTTTTTTAACTCTCCATTCCCTTGAACAGCCGAGGGTGCTTTTTGAGCCTTTATTTTAAAATTCTGAAAATATAAATACATTTCTCCTGACAGTAGAAAGATATCTGTATTACCACAAAACCATTACCCAAAGAAATTAAAACACTGAGTGCATTTGTCAAAGCCTCCTACCTGTACGGACAATCTGATCTCCATGGGAGAAGTTTCCCCAAACCATAAAGCACAGAGATATGAAGGAAAGCATAAGGACATCAGAGTAGTCATAGCCCCCAAACAGCTGTCCTGGAAGGACAGCAGCATGCTTGAATGGCAGATCTTTCCTTAAATGATTTCTACAAACTGGAATACTTCCAGTGAAACAGGGAGATAACGAAGTTTGGTGAGTCTCTGGTTTCCGTTAATCATGTGTTATACTCCCTGGGAACAGAGACATTTCAGTGAGGTCAGTGCATGGAATAAAATCGGCCTCAACGTTAAGTGAATTATTGGGAAGGGTTCTGCTTCTCTGATCCTTAAGCTAAACCCTCACCATTAGCCTCATCTACTGAGCGCCTGCACTTGGCATTTTACAAGGACCTTCCTATTTGTTTCTCACACATCCCTGTGAAGGAAGGAGATATCACGGCTCCATGTGCCAGGTGAATTGGTCATCGTCCAAGCTCATCTGTAACTACATCTGTTTGAGAGCAAAGCTAAACCACTTCTTACTTTAAATAACAAGAAGAGGAAGGTCAGGAAGGGAGAAAAAGATTTTAGTCAACATTTGATCACCCCGGAAAAGCTTTCTATTCATGATACTTCTTTGATCTAGATATAGAAAAATCTAATTTTCATATTTATTTCTTGGACTGTAGGAGTAAGTAGAGCCCCTGGACAATGCAAATGGTTAACCCACTCAGCTGCTAGCCAATAGGTTGAAGGTTCTTAGTCCACCCAGAGGCACCTTAGAAGAAAGGCCTGGCAAAGCACTTCTGAGAAGTCAGCCATTGAAAACCCTATGGAGCACAGCTCTACTCTGACACACATGGGGTCACCATGAGTCAGAGTCAACTCAAGGGCATTGGTACTGGTTTTAGTAGGCGAGAATGTTCTTTGATTGCAAACAATGAGGATCATTAGTCTGGACCACTTTTATTTATTTGCACAGAGTATAGCTAACCATTGCATATTTTTGAGAAGATGTAGGGCCAGGGGATATTTAATGACAAGGAAGTTCTTGTCAGTCATTTTTAAGAACTATAACATTAATGGGACTATATAGTATAATGTACATATGTTGCTGTTAGGTGCCCTCAAGTTGATTTTGACTCATAGTGACACTGTGTGACAGACTAGGACTGCCCTATAGGGTTTTCTTGCTGTAATCGTCACAGAAGCAGAGCGCCAGCTCTTTCCCCTGCGTAGCCGCTGAGAGAAACTGCCAAACTTTGGGTTTGAACTGCCAAACTTTAGGTTAGCAGGTGAGTGCCTAACTGTTTGTGCTACCGGGGTTCCTTATGCTGTATACACAGCCGAATAAATATTCCACCTGTTTTTAACAATTCTTGCAGCCTGCCTTTCATTTCACGACTTAACTAGCTAGTAACTATTTGAAGAGAATGAGAAAGCTGGAAACTGCAAGTACATTTTCTTTAGCAACTTTTTTGTTGTTGTTGAGAATTATTTCCCAAGAAGATTTCACAGATTTTTTTTTTTTTTTTTTTGCTGTTGCTACTAAAAAAAGCTGAAGATGATTCACCAATCAGTGCTTACCATCAAGTCTTTTAGGAAAATCATAAAATTTGATTTCACACGGCACAATGTCCAAAACACACCTAAGTATGGGTGGAAGGAAATTTTTTTTTTTCAGGGTCTCCTCTGCACTTCTAGTATTTTGAAATAAAATGAGAGAAGCAGAGAACTGACAACTTTTTTCTAAGGACAAAAGCTTTTAAAGCCACATATTTTAAAGCACTTTTTTTTAGAAGCTTCAGTATTTTTATGTAGGCAACTCCAACTATAGACACTAAACAAAAAATTTAACATTTTAACTTAAAAAATGACATACCTGAAAATTTTATATTAAAAATTCTCATCAGAGAGACCATTTTTTTTTTTTTTCCAAGGCAATGTGACTGTTAAATCCTTCTTGGAAATTCTCTCAAAAGATTTCTAACATCCTTTCTGTGCCAAGCCTTATCATTCTTACTGACCTCTCAGAAAGTTTGAATTAACATCAGCCCTCTTCCCTAACAAAACATGTCCCTCCGCTGGGAACCGTTTTTGTAAATATTTCCATAAGATAAATTTCTAAAATCAGGCGTGAGAAATCGTTATCATAAAAGAACACACAAGAAAAGAAAATTACTTCCTAGTTCCAAACCGTTTCTCCCTCTTCCAGCTGCCTCCTTCCCCGTCAACATTATTGGTGCTGTTGATACTGAGCCAGGCAGTTGGGGCCCCCTCACAGCAGGATAGCGTTGGGATTTTCCCCGCTCTCCTCAGACAACAGTAAAAATTCAACCATCTTCAATAAATTTGTGTGAGGTGCGGGAGGAAATG
The DNA here is from genome assembly GCF_030014295.1 of Loxodonta africana. Taxonomy (NCBI): domain Eukaryota; kingdom Metazoa; phylum Chordata; class Mammalia; order Proboscidea; family Elephantidae; genus Loxodonta; species Loxodonta africana. The sequence goes on along the minus strand of NC_087368.1, from coordinate 10,774,749 downwards.
TACAGGCTGGGTATGTAGAGGCTCGGGAGTGACTTTTTCCACTCAGGCTGCCTTGCTGTTGACCTCATTCATTCCCCGCCGCAGAGTCCGGAGTGTCTGCCGCCTGCCAGGCTCTGTGCTGGGCGTGGGGACACAGTGTTGGGCTGGGCACCTCTCAGTCTTCCAGGCGCCCACGTGTGCGGTGGGGGACACACAGCCGGGGGCAGGGAATGACAACACAGTGTGCTGTAGGTTCTCTGATAGAGGGATACAGAAAACTACAAAAGAAACAAAAAAAAGAGCTGAGGGCAGCTAAGTGCCCGGAAGACGTGAAAAACCTGAAGGAGGCGATTTGGAGCGTTCGAAATCCACTTCTTTCCTTTCCACCTCACGCAGCCCCCACTATTCCGAGCCGCTCCTCCCATCCAAGTACTGATCACTTGTAAACGGAGTTCTGGCTCTTTTTTGCAGTACCAGCGGACTTCGGCTCCAGGACTTACCTCGGGGAAACGTTCACGCAGCCCCCAGCCCTGCACTTCCCAAGCCTAGGGCGGGTTCCCGCTTGGCGCGCAGGGCGCTGGAGCGCAGCGCCGAGTCCCGCCAACGCCGGAGAGGCTAGGCTGACCTTGGGAACCGTGGAAGGGACGGGCGGCGGCACCGGCAGCCTCTCACCTCCGGGTGTCCGCGAAAGGGCAGCGGTTCCCATTCCCCTCCCCGCCACTATATAAGCGCTTCTCCCCGCCCCGGGCCCGACCCTTCCCCGCCCCGGCGGCCCCGGGCCCAGCGCACGTCCCCCGGGAGGGAAGTGCAGCCACAGGGAGGTGATGATGGAAGCGGGAGTGAGGGGATCCTGGAGGATGTAACTGTTCCACCGGCTCCGCCTCAACGTGGAACCCCTACTGTCAGCTCCCCACTGGGGTAAGAAATTGAGGGAGGGGAAATTGGAGCTTCGGTGGTGCGTTCCTCCTCTGCGCGCAGCCGACGGGCCGGGCGCGCGGATCCCAGGCGCACGACAGGCGGCAGGTCTGCTCCTACTATTAGAACTGCTGTATTTGCTCTGGGATCTACTTGCAGAAGTGGGGTCCTGCAAGGAAGCCCGAAAGCCTTCTCCTTCTTGGCTGGGAATAGAAACTTGGGGCGCGAATCCTGGCCACTGTGCACCCCATGGCTGAGGTCAAGCGTCATCTGGGCCCTGCTCAGAATGCAGGGTCTGGAGAATATCCATGACTCTTTTATCTACTGACTCTCTTGCTATCTGTCTGTTCATTGATCCATCCATTTAGTTATTTTAAGAAGATTTGAGCATCTATTAAACACGTTGCCCTCCAGTCAATTCCGACTCATAGCGACTCTATAAGACAAAGTAGAACTGTCTCATACGTGCTTGGGATACGAAACCTACTAAGTTGAGTTCTCAGCCTGACAAACTAGTTGAGGTGGGGTTCTCATGGGAACACAGAAGAGGGTCTCCTAACTCACCCTTAAGGCCAGAAGAAGCTTTCCCAGGAAATAAAGTCCACTCTGAAATCTAAAGAGTTAGCCAGGCATAAAAGCAGGGAAAAGACAGTCTCAGGCAAATGGAACAGAAGCTGCAAAGGCCAGGAAAACAGAGGAATCACTGCCCCTGTTCAGGGGAACCAAACATGTTTTTTGTGTTTTTAATTTGATACTTAATGTAATTCTAAGTAAAATTTAATTTTTTAGAGAGAAATTGGAGTCCCTGGTGGCACAAATGGCTAGATACCCAACTACTAGCCAAAAGGTTGGCTGCTTGAACCCACTTAAAGGGGCCTCAAAAGATAGGCCTGGTGATCTGTTTCCAAAAGTGTTTCTATAGGACACAGCAGAAATGCCCCATAGGGTTGTTACACAGGAGCAGCTGGTGGAGTCAAACTGCTGACCTTTTGGTTAGCAGCCAAGCTCTTAACCACTGTACCACCAGGGCTCCTCCAAAAGGTCACAATGTTGAAAAACCTATGGAATGCAGTTCTACTCTGACACACATGTGTAACCATGAGCCTGAATGGACTCCACATCGTTCACCTAACAATGACAGAGAGGTAAACTTGTAAGTGGTAGAGCTGGGCTTTGAAGGCAGGCAGTCCAACTCTGGAGTCTGTCCATTCAACCACTACTCTGGGGTGTCAACTCAGCAAATGACAAATTCAAAACCGAGATTATTCCCCATGGATTCCTCTGGAAGCCGGATATGACTTCAAATCCCAGCTAGACCACCCACTAACTGCAACTTTGGCCAGGTGATTAACCTCAGTTTCTTCCCCACTGGAGTGGAAATAATAAAGACACTTTTCTGGTGTCCTTTATTGAATGTCCTGGGTCATGAGGCTTCATGTTCTGGTTCACTGCCTTGGCAAAAGACTCCTCTGTGTCTCCCTTGGCTTTGGTGCAGGGAAGGCTGAGATAATTAAAAAAAAAAAAAATTGAAACATGTCAAATTACTACTACTTTTAATTAAATGATTTTAAAAAGATAATTCAAGTTTTCATATTCTTATATAGTGTTTTTTCTTTTTTTTAATACGCTTGATAACCCAAGCATACGTTCCTTATTCCAGGATCATATTGAAAAAGACAGATGTGACTCCTGAGTGGCAGGCTTTCTACCAATTGCCAGCCCTCCCAAAGTGATTTTCACAAAGTGCGCCATACGTGCAAACAATACCCATCGTATTATGGCTCCATAGAAATTACCAGCCTGATAGAAAGGTTTCTAGAAGTCATGAGCCTATGACCCATGACCCAGACAGATTAATAATCACATCAGTTCAATGGAGGGGGGGGGCTTAATAGCGCCACCTCAACCACAAACTGAGTCCTCTTGGCATACTGTTTTGGGACATCTCAAAATATTTTATCAGATGCCCTGGATCTTCTGATGCCCAAACAATTATTCACAGCTGGATCAAACTTTGGCCAGCACCCAAAGAATTAGACTTTCTTTCACCCAGCCTGGTACAAAAAGACAGAGAAGAAAGAAAGGTTCTTGGGTCTTTTAAATGCAGGTGGTTGCCTGAAATGACCCCAGTCTTTCCCATTGTGCAGCCCTTGATTCCTGGACCGGGGAAATAATGGGCAGGTATCCAGTGTTCTTCACTGTGTTTTTGGAGCTTTTTCCAGAACATCTGTAACTTAAGAGGAAGTGTGGGTGCCATATGGGTTTGATCACTCTGCTACCTTAATGCCTTAAAGGGCTCCCCACTGCTTGCAGAGAAGAGCCCAAACTCTTCCTTCTCGCCTCATTTCCCACCATCTTGTCACACTCCCACTACTGATCATGAACTCCATGAGCCTCAGTAATGCCTCACATTGCATGATCTCATGCTGCTTTCATACTTCTTTGCCTTGTTAAGGCTGTTCTCTCTGCATTTATTTATTCATTCTTTCAGCAAAATATATACCGAATAATTACTATAGGCCAGGCACTGTGAAAGACGGGAATCATTTTTTTATAATGATAGTCTATATTTTTTACATCATAATTTAAAATAATATATTTAACCCAAGCATCTTATTTGGTTTACTAGGATCCACCTACTACTAGAGGGTCAATATGAGTGAGAATCAAATTGAGGGCAATGGGTTGCTTTGGGGGTTTATGTGGCAGATACTGTATTAAACACCAAGGATGCCTAATGTTGGAGATGAATAACTAAGCTACTTATTAATATAAGTCTGTATGTAATATGTATTATGAGAAAAGCTCTGGAAGAAGATAGTCTTTAGATGAAATGTTGAACCTGGAGTTGATGAAGAAGGTTGAGGGAGGAGTGTGATAGTAAGAGCAAGCAGCATATAAGGAAGCCAATGGTGACTAGGGTGCAGCACAATGAAGAGGCATGAAATGAAATGAGATTACAGAAGTAGTTGGGGAGCAGGTGATGGATTGGATGTGAGTGAGTGAATGAGTGAGGGAGAAGGAGGGAGGAACCTAGGATAAGGCTAAAATCTGACTTACAGCTATGTGGGGGGGGGGCAACACCATTTACTGAGACAGGGAACATAGGAGGAGAAGGAGATTTGGGGAAAGAGTGGAAGAAAATAATTCCACTTTGGATATTTTGAGCATGAAATGCCTGGGAGCTGTCCAAGTGGCGATGCTCAGTGGCCCCGTGGATATATACAGGGCTAGAGCTTGGAAGTGAGGCCTCAAAAGGAGACATGAATTTGGGTTCATCATAAAATTGGTCATTGAAGCCACAAGAGAGTATGAAGTGATACAGGGGGAGGTCATCCATTCATTCATTGAAGAAATAATCATTGAGCTCCTACTGCGTGGGAGGCCCTATTCTAGATCCTGGGAATTCATAAAGGAACAAAATGAATGAGATGGATGAGAGGGGAAGGTTACAATTTTACTGCAATAGGAAGGTGACTTTGGGCAAAGTCTTGAATGGAGACAAGGAAGTAAGTCCTAGGGGATATCTGAAGGAAGACTGTTCCAGGCAGAAAGCATAGTCAATATGAAGGCACTGAGTTAGGAGCATGACTGGTGTGTTTGAGCAAAGGGAAGAGGCCAAAGTGGCTGGAACAGGGTGTGTAAAGTGAGGAGTAGGAGGGGATGAAGTCAGAGAGAAAATGGGGGGGGGGGTGCAGGTCATGGAGAGAAATGGAGGCTTTTGAGCAAAGAAGTAACATAGCTTAACTTCTGTTTGTAAAGGATTCCTCGCTGCTGTGTTGGAAACCTTGGTGGCATAGTAGTTAACAGCTACTGCTGTTAACCACAAGGTTGGCAGATTGAATCCACCAGGCACTCCTTGGAAACCCTATGGGGCAGTTCTACTCTGTCCTATAGGGTCACTATAGGGTCACAATGAGTCGGAGTTAACTCAACGGCAATGGGTTTTTTTTTTTTTTTAAATGGGGCTGCTGCGTTAATAATTGACTGTAGTATGACATAAACTGGAGACAGTCCTGGCAAATAGCTGACATTTAAGGGATGAGCAGAGGAAAAGGGTACTCAGCTCAGTGGGAATGTTGATGAAGGGCCAGGTGCAAACTATCATAAGGATGTAGACTCTCCAGGATTTTTTGTGAAGGCAAGACAGGAGGAGACCAGGGAACAGCCCTGTCTCAGAAGACAAAGGAAGATCGTGTTGTAGGAAGAGACTCAGGGATGTGTCAAAGGTCGCAGAAAGGTAGGGAAGGATAAGGTTTGAGTAGTATCTTTTGGATTTGGGAATACAGGGAACAATGAACTGGTAAAAGGTAGAAGTCGGAGCTTGGTGGGTCATAGAGTGAAAAGCAGATGAAAACGTTGAATGAGAGTGGACTCTTCCAAAAAATATGGTTGAAAAATCAAGAAAAGCTGGGGTTGTTACTTCACCAAGGCATAGTATTGACAGGCTGCTCATCTTATTTATTCTAGCATAGCTTTTCTCTCCTGGAGACAAATGGAAGAAGACTTTGCCCTGATAAAGTGGACCAAGAATAAGCAAAAGAAGTGTGAAGATGTCTATATTACAGTAATTCTGGCCCCAACACTTTTCAAGATTTTCCATCTTTCTTATCCTTCAAAAGGAAATCTAGGAATATGGGCATACTAAATATTCTGGTAGTAAATAGTCAGGAAATGGGGAGAATTCTAGGATAATCTCATACTGTACTTTAGGAATTCTGTAGTAGTACAGTAAACCCCAAGGTAGTCGAAGTTGGATCTGTCACCATTGACAATTGGCTCCTGTGATACTTAAGGTTGTGTGTCAACTTGATTGGGCCATGATTCTCAGTTGTTTGTCAGTTATGATGTAGTTTGGCAGCCATATAATGATGTGATCACCTCCATGATGAGATTTGATATAAGGTGATCTTTCCCGGTTACTTGGTCAGTAGAGAACAGTCTAAATTTCACTATCTTACTTTTGTGCCTTCTGAGATCATATGGACTGTCCACAAAACATTGGTTTTCATTAATCTTGCAATAACTCAACCCCCAAATTTATGAATTTTATTTTACACATGATGTTTAAGGTTATGTGTTAACTTGGATAGGCCATGATTATCAATGGTTTGGCAGATGTTATGTAATTATCCTCCACTTTGTGATCAGATGTGAGTAGTCAGTCAGTTGAAAGGGGAGTTTCCTTGGAGGTGTGGCCTATATCCAATATATATGGATGTTTAGGCAAAGCTCACCTTCTCTCCATCCTGCATCCAACTCATGATCCTCTGACCTCTGGTTCTTGGGACATGAGCCAGCAGTCTGCTATCTGACTTGCAAATTTTGGGTTCACCAGCTCTGACAGACTTGTGAACCAACGGCCTGCTAATTTTGGGTCTGTCAGCCCCTACAACCACGCGGGTCAGGAGAAGCCTCCAGTCTAATGCCTGACCCACAGATTTGGAACTTGCCAACCTCCACAACTGCATGAGCCATTTCCTTGAAATAAATCCCTCTCTACGTACATTTATGTACATACATGCTTCACTGGGTTTGCTCCTCTGGGGAACCCAGCCTAAGACGCACCCGATTTACCATATTGTAGCAGGTGTTTACTGGTACAATTGCTTACTTAGGGTATTGCTGGATGAGTCAAAGAGAGATATTCTTTTTCAGACACTGAGGTTTTTGAGTCAACCATGATGTCAGAGTAGAGGAAGGTTTTTCTTCCCCCAACCAGCCAAATAAATGTTAAGAGGCTGGAGACGTGGAGCCAAATTCTCTGTCAGTTCACTCTTAATAGGCCATTAGGGCCTAATTACAATTCAGCAGGAATCTTCTAAATGCCCTTCTCAAGACTGAATAGTAAGTATACCATGTTTAAAAAAACCAAACCAAGCCGTTTGTCATTGAGTTGATTCTGACTTCTGACTCATGGTGACCCCTTGTGTTACAGAACAGAACTGATGCATAGGGTTTCCTTGGCTGTAATTTTTTTTTCAGGAGCATGTTTATTGTGTTTGAGATGATACGTCAGGTGTTTCCTGAGCTACAAAGGGTAAAAGTGAAGCAGGGAGTCATGAAAGGGTTATTAAGGGTCATTAACTATCCCATAATTTTTGTTTTTCAGACAAGTCTACTCTCTCTACTCTCACTACATTTTTGTTACAAGTTTTACAGCACTTCACCATGATTGGTCGAATCCTCAGGTTTCTTCTCTTCTCCTGGCAGGTGACAGTAGCCAGCTGCTGCCATTTTTTTAGGGCTGTGAGCAATATTTTTAGATCCCGTGTGCAAAAACTCATTCACAAAAATTATTCAGGCTGTACAAGCATCACAAGACTGAAGATCCTCCCCACACTGTTCATGCATATGTATGTCACTCCCTATAAAAAGAGTAAATCTGCCCTGGTTCAGGGAGCTGGCAGCCTTGGGTCACGAGATCCTGCCTGCCTTCCAGTTCACAAACTGTGAATAAGCCTTTCCGTTCTTCCAACCCTATGTCTGGCTGACTTCAATTCTCTAGTCTGCTTGACAAGAACCTATTAGTTTATGACTTCAAAAGGAAATCCTTTCATTACAAACTGACAGAGGTAAAACACTTTCTCAACAACTTGGCTGTGATCTTTATGGAAGCAGATCACCAGGCCTTTTTTCTGTGGAGCTATAGCATGCGTTCGAACTGCCATTTGTGCCCCCCAGGGACCTATATTATGTTTAAAGGGACAGAAAACAACCAAACAGTAATTCTCCGATTCAATGAAACAACATTTTACTGTTCTCCCTGTGCTGGGCATTGGCATTATCCTAGTTTTCCACCTCCCCTGCTCAAGAAGCAGACCCTTCAACTAGAATTCATGTGTAAGTAGTTTGTTTGGGAGGTGATTCCAGAAAACACTGTTAGTGAGTTGGGAAGTGAGTCAAGAAAGAGAAAGCAGCCAATGAACGGTGTGTTACCAAGCAAATTACCACTTTGGGCAATTGGAGCTGAGTCCCACCAGGGAATGCTGGGAAACAGTGTAGAGCACACCTCAGTTACTTATCCATCAGATCTCTGTTACTGGTTAAGAGTTGCTCTCAGGAGGACTAACTAACTCTCTGGTACTTCTGACTCACCCTGGGACTAGGGAGAACGGCCAGAATTGAGTCCTGACAGGATACGGGGGTGTGAGGGAAAGGGCATTGACAATATTAGCTGGAAAGACCTTTCAAATCTGTGTGCGTGGGTCAGTATGTGGGCCCCCAGGGGGACAGCTGGACACCAACCCCAAAGAAAAGCAAGCTGTGATTTGAGGCTCACATTACCCAAACAAGCGGAACATAAAATTCTCTTGAGGTTTGTGTGCAGGCAAGCTCCCAGTCTAGAAAAATCTTTGACAGGAGGAGGAAGAGGGTCCATACTAGCCCCTGTTACTTTTTTTTCTGAGTTTTTGCCTGTCCTGAATTGTTTCTCTACTTAGTTCCTCTCTTCCCCTGCCAAATTCTGGTGCTTATGGTAGGGACCAGTAGACACCGGTCTGCCCGCAGGGAGTTTACATTAGAAACATTTAAATCTCTATTTGAGGAGCATCAGCGTGGAAGAAGTATCCCTGCAGTGTACAAACAGTGTCAGTGTTTTGTGTGATGTGGGACTTAGGTATTTAACTGCGGCCGCTGATGAGTTTAATTGAAAATGCAGACATCAAAAGTTGGTTCATGATGTGGTTTTCCTTTATCTAAACAAGAGTTGTTCCTTTTGATTCCATCTCAAATAATTCAATATGTTGACTGAGTGCACAGTCCAGATGATCAAATCTCTGCAAATTGGATAATGCATAAAAGCTCTGCCAAAGGTCTCAACTCATAATCTCAGTGCTTCAATATGTACGTATTTTATTTTCACAAAGAGGTGGATTTAAATATCCTAGTGCATTTTCCAACTTTTTTTCTTTTTTGCCATGAAAATGCCAATAATTTTGTTCCTATTTAAATTTTATGACCTGATTCTGAGGCCCTCAAAGAGTGTGAGAAAATCACTCTGTAAGACTCATGGCACTCTTTGGAGGCAAATTTTATTTGAGATTCCTTCTCGCTTTCCAATTATTTATGAGTTTAAGCTGTAGCACATGGTGTTTCCATACAGTGACCACAAGTATTGAATTTTCCAAGGCTGAAGGCTTTATTACATTAATAATAATGAAACTTTATAATTCAGACTTAGATATCAAACAGGTAGGAAGTGTAATCTCTAAGTCTGCAAGAATGTTATCTACCTTTTCACCATTATTTAAGGAAACATAGGGCAACTGCTGTAATATGTGATTTAGGCAGCACAACTAATTGTATTTGAAAGCATGTCCCCCTTGGCAGTGTGATGCATTGCTTTTATGTGGCCTTTCTTGCCATGGTCTTTTAACTCCCACCCAGGTGATTGGGTGGGATTGTGCAGATAGGGTAAGTATGGGCCACCAATGAGATTGGTCAGTTTTGGCACCCCACTGAGCTTGAAATGAGCCATGCCAGAGGTGGGAAAATAAGAATCTCATCACCACCAAGGAAGAATAGCCAGCAGGAAAGAGAGTGTCCTTTGGACCTGGGATCCCTGCGCTAGGAAGCTTCTGGACACAGAAGACAGAGAGAGCTGTAACTCTGAAGACAGCAAAAAGCAGCAGCAGAGACCTGGTGGCACAGACCTAGCAGCAGGAGAAGGCATGGTGGGCTTCCCGGCCCATGGAGAAAGAAAGCTGAGTGCATTTGGGCAGAGGCCGAGGGCCAGGGAGAGGGGTGCCTGTGAGCACAGCCGGGAAGAGGCTGTCCCAATGGAAGAACTGTATCCTGAGTGTTCCCGAACCTGAATTGTAACATGTTACTTCCCTAATAGAACCCATAATCGTGAGTATTGTCTGCGAGTTGTGTACGGCCACTGCGATGAATTATTGAACCCAGCAGAGAAGTAGAGGGCTGTGGGAGGGATCGTTGGTGTCAGAATTGGTAAAGATGGAGGAGAAAGGAGACACATCTGACCTCTGCCTCAGAGGAGTCAGCCTTGGGCTGTTGACCTTGATTCTTCTTCCCCCTGGTGAAGTTAACAGTGGTCAGACACCGTCTCTACACTGTTTTTACACCCATGCTCTGTTCATACTGACCTTGCAGGTAAAAGGCGTGAAAAGAGGAATGTAGAATTTGGAGGGGAGTTTTTTCGTAACATGCACACACTAAAAATAGTTCAGATAAATACATTTACTAGAATTTGATCTAGAGTTTTTCTTGAGTATAGGCGGAAGCCTTATTCTGAGGTTTTGCTCAGCCAGAAGAGATTGTGTTATTGGAACTGCCTGAACTCAAGTCCATTCTAGGCATCTGGAGAAGCAGCAGATCTCTACTGAAAAACAAAAATAATAAGCCAGTGCTTTCAAAGAGGCATGATTCATCCATTTAAGAACAATTAACTCAAGACCATTTGTGAGTCTATTGGTTCTATGTTTCCAGCAATTTTTAATACACAATAGTGAGTAGTAAAGCCAAGAAGGACAACTAATAAATTGAAAACTGCAATGAGATTTATTAAGGAGCAACAGCCATGGACATTACTTCAACTGCTAATTTTTCTGTAAGAAAGATTATTGAATAAATATGTGTGAACATCTGAGGTTTTGTTTATTTCAGAAATGCCCCTTTAAGGAATAATTAGCTTTTCCCCCACAACTCTCACAAAACTAGCCTCTTCTTGTATCTTATTTCCATTCCAAGGTCTCTTGTGCTATAATTTCTTGTTGTTGTTGTTAATAAACATTTTTGTTGTTGTGTGTTGTCTTAGTCATCTAGTGCTGCTATAACAGAAATACCACAAGTGGATAGCTTTAACAAAGAGAAATTTATTTTCTTACAGCCTAGTAAGCTAGAAGTCCAAATTCAGGGCGTCAGCTCCAGAGAAAGGCTTTTTCTCTCTGTCAGCTCTGGAGAAAGGTCCTTGTCATCCACCTTCCCTTGGTTTGGGAGCATCTTGGTGCAGAACCTCAGGTCCTAAGGACACACTCTGCTCCTGGCACTGCTTTCTTGGTATGAGCTGCCCAACCCTCTGCTTGCTTCTCTTTCCTTTTATCTCTTGAGAGATAAAAGGTGGTGAAGGCCACACCCCAGGGAAAATCTCTTTACATTGGATCAGGGATGTGGCCTGAGCAAGGGTGTTATATCCCACTGTAATCCTCTTTAACAACAGGCAGAGATTATGGCTTATGACACATAGGAAAATCACAAAATGGAGGACAACAACACATGGCCTAACCGAGTTGACACATATTTTGGGGGGACACAATTCAATCCATTACATGTGTCGAGTCGATTCTGACTGATAGAGACCCTATACGATAGAGTAGAACCACCCCATAGGGTTTCTAAGGCTGTAATCTTTATGGAGGAGCCCTAGTGGTGCAGTGCTTAAGAGCTTGGCTGCTAACGATAAGGTTGGCAGTTGGGATCCACCAACAGCTCCTTGGAAACCCTATGGGGCAGTTTTACTCTATAAGGTTGCTATGAGGTGGAATCAACTTGATGGCAATAAGTTTTTAATCTTTATGAAAGCAGACTCCCACAACTTTCTCCCGTGGAATGGCTGGCAGATTCAAACCATTGATCTTTCGGTTAGCAGCTGAGCGTTTAACCTGCTCCACCGGGGCTCATTCTTTGAGGATAGGATTATTTAATAGAGGAGAGTATTAATTAGCAGTCAGAAGTATGTATCATTGCACTGTTTCCATTTTTCCAAGGCTGAAGCTTCTTTTAATATTTGTGCTCAGACTGATTGATGAACTAAAAGAAAACTTAAAGATTATCAAGTCCATCTTCTGCCTTTTACACGTGAAGAGATGGGGGCACAGGGAGGGCAAGCAAGGCCACACAGCAGTTGATGGCAGAGCCAAGCCCCAAATTGTTGCCCCCTGCTCTTGACCTGCTGCCCCTTACTTCCTTAACCACCACGCTTTGAAATGTGCAATCCAATCCAGTTTTTCTTTCCTGGGAAATCTCCCTCTAGTTTTCCATGGTGGATTCCTCTCTTATTAGGAAATTACTTAATTTCCCATAAGTAAATTTATACCTCCAAAAGGTATGAATTGAAAAATAATGAGTCACAACTGGGCTTCTATATCTTTATATATTTTGTCAAGAAATAAGCTACTTGGGGAGACTAATCTACAGGGTGAACAATGAGACTTTTCTAGCAGAAACAACTGATTCTCTTATTTTCTTGTTGTCCAAGGAAGCATACATTTCCATTTCTCTAAAATGAGTGTGACAGACAGCTGACTGTCCACAAAAGTTTTGTGCTCCACCTTCCCTAGAATGAAGTTTTAACCAGGAAGCTAGAAACCACAATTTTCTTACTCCCTTGCATCCATATCATCATTTAATGCCTTTGGACTATGATGCTGTTGAAGAATATTGAATATACCCTGGACTGCCAAAAAACAAACAAATCAGTCTTAGAAGAAATGCAACCAGAATATTCCTTAGAAGCAGGAATGGCGGACAAGCTTACTTTGAACACATCACCAGGAAAGACCAATAGCTACGTTTGGAAAAGTAGAGGGTCAGCAAAAATGAAAGGAACCTCAGTGAGATGAATTAATACAATAGCTGTCACAATGGACTCAAACATACTTAATGATCATGAAAATGGCGCAGGACTGAGCAATGTTTCGTTCTGTAATACATAAGTTCCCCGTGAGTCGATGTCAATTAACCACAACAACTTGCATGCATGTATGGGCATGACTAGTTTTGGCCAGTAGAAATGCAAGCAAAGGCGATTGATGAGTCATTACCAGACCAAGGGGTATAAGAAACAAAATTTCCTTGCCCTCTTATGTTCCCATTTACTCTTTCCTTGTAGAGTAGCTGAATCCAGAAAGGGAGGGTTGAGTCAGAAGATGGAACAAGCATGCATCCTTGAATCCTCTAAGTTACCATGTAGAAGGCTGCCTGCTAAAGATAAAGTCAGTACGGGGCCATAAATAAGATATAAACTTCTAATGTGTTAACTGTACAGTTATCTATTGCTGTGTAACAAACCACTGCAACACTTAGAGGCTAAAAATAGCAACAATCATTCATTTTGCTCACACAACTTTAATTTGGGCAGGGCTTTATTGGGTCAGTTATACCCTGTTCTACTTGGTATCTGCTGGGGCAGATGTGCTGGGGACTGGAGGGTCCACTTTCAAGATGGCGCACTCACATGGCTGGTGAGTAAGCGCTAGCTGTCAGCCAGGAGCTCAGCTCAGGCTGAGGACTAAAGGCCCCAGTTCCTCTCTATTCTGGCTTTTCTATAGGCTGCTTGGCTTCTTCATGGAATGGTGGCTGCTTTCCAAGAGCAAATGTTTCAAGAGACAGAAAGCAGGTCATTTTTTGAGGTTTGAGCCTAGAAACTGGCATAATATCATTCCCACTGTACTTTATTGATCAAGCAGTCATAGAGCTCAGATTCAAGGGACAGGACAGAGACCTCTCTTTTCAGTAAGAAGAATGTCAGTGAATTTTGAGGTCATGTTTTAAAATCATCGTGTATAAGCCACTGTGGTTTTGGAGTTTATATGTTGCAGTGGCTAGTGTTATGTTTACAATTACTACAGTGAGAACTGGGGCAAGGTAAGCAAGGTAAGCAAGCAAGGTAAGCACAGCTTACTTGTGCTTACTTACTAATCTAAACTGGTCACTATAGCTTAGTCAATAAGCACAAATAAGGTCATGCTTACTTTGCTTACTGGGTAATCCATCCCTGTCAGGGACTGTAAATTTAAAAAGAGGCTTTGATTCTGTAGGAAGGTACTGTGGGGTTGGAAGAATGACAGATGCCAGCCATACCTAGAAGCAGAATCGTTGATGTGGTGAAAAAAATTGTGAAATTGTTCACAACGTTGATCTGGTAAGCAAAGGAAACACCGTGCTTATCTTGCCTATTGCATAATCCACCCCTGAGTGAGAGAGAAGAAAAAATGCCAACTCCTTAGCAGTCTTAGATATTTTAATTATAGGTCTCAAAAAACAAATAACAATAACAAAACTTTCACAAAGGGGCCTTTATCTTTTGTCGGTTACAAAATGAAGAGATCTTTAAGGGACTTCTGCAAAGCCCACTGACTTCAGCTTTCAAATGTACTTGCAGATCTCTTAGAAATCAATGAGAAAAAGATGAACCCTGAAAGAAACTAACAGGCAGAAAGCATGACTAGATGATTCACAGAAAGATAAGTATGAATAAACAATATGGAAAAAAAGCTACCATGGTCATTTGTTGAGTTGACTGCCCAAGGCCCATTTCTCCTCCCTCGATTTCTCTTGAGAAGTTACCACTTTCTCTCTGGCGAAGATGGTTCAGTGGGATTGTAATCAGAGCACTGTCCGTCTCTAGCCTAGATTGGCACATAGTCCAGGCTAAGCCAACTGGAACTTGAACGTTAAGGCAGGAATTGAGAGACCAAAACTCTGTGGGTTCCAGACCCAACCCAATGATGCCCTTCTATGCTGAGTCCACTGCTGGATGCCTGCTTCCTCACCTTCACAAATGCCTGTGTTCTGCCCACTCCTAAGCCCGGTTCTCCACCCACTCATTAATTTTGTGGGTCTCTGATATCCTCCCACTCTCCCACACTACATTATTCTTGATTTAACCCAAGCAGAATTGTTTCCTGTCAGTTGTAATCAAGAACACTAATCAATACAAATGTTCACCTGCAGCAGTAGTGAAATACATATATATTAAAGCAGTGAGATATAATTCCACATATTAAACAAGCAAACATTTTTAAAAATGAATGGTTGAACCACATGATGACTATAACTAATGTCACTGAATTATGCACGTGAAGAATGTTGAAAAGGCAAATGATTTGTTACCAACATTACTACTGTGGATATATAAACATACATATGTGTATATATATATACACATGTATACGAATACCAAACCAAACCCATTGCCATTGAGTCAATTTTGACTTATTGCAGCGCTATAGGACAGAGTAGAACTGCCCCATAGCATTTCCAAGGAGTGCCTGGAAGATTCGAACTGCTGACCTTTTCGTTAGCAGCTGAGTTCTTTTTTTTTTTTTTTATTAACTTTTATTGAGCTTCAAGTGAACGTTTACAAATCAAGTCAGACTGTCACATATAAGTTTATATACACCTTACTCCGTACTCCCACTTGCTCTCCCCCTAATGAGTCAGCCCTTCCGGTCTCTCCTTTCGTGACAATTTTGCCAGCTTCCAACCCTCTCTATCCTCCCATCCCCCCTCCAGACAGGAGATGCCAACGCAGTCTCAAGTGTCCACCTGATATCATTAGCTCACTCTTCATCAGCATCTCTCTCCTACCCACTGTCCAGTCCCTTTCATGTCTGCTGAGTTGTCTTCGGGAGTGGTTCCTGTCCTGGGCCAACAGAAGGTTTGGGAACCATGACCGCCGGGATTCCTCTAGTCTCAGTCAGACCATTAAGTATGGTCTTTTTGTGAGAATTTGGGGTCTGCAACCCACTGATCTCCTGCTCCCTCAGGGATTCTCTGTTGTGCTCCCTGTCAGGGCAGTCATCAGTTGTGGCCGGGCACCAACTAGTTCTTCTGGTCTCAGGATGATGTAAGTCTCTGGTTCATGTGGCCCTTTCTGTCTCTTGGGCTCTTAGTTATCGTGTGACCTTGGTGTTCTTCATTCTCCTTTGATCCAGGTGGGTTGAGACCAATTGATGCATCTTAGATGGCCACTTGTTAGCATTTAAGACCCCAGACGCCACATTTCAAAGTGGGATGCAGAATGTTTTCATAATAGAATTATTTTGCCAATTGACTTAGAAGTCCCCTTAAGCCATAGTCCCCAAACCCCCGCCCTTGCTCCGCTGACCTTTGAAGTATTCAGTTTATCCAGGCAACTTCTTTGCTTTTGGTCCGGTCCAGTTGAGTTGAGCTGACCTTCCATGTATTGAGTATTGTCCTTCCCTTCACCTGAAGCAGTTCTTATCTACTAATTAATCAGTAAAAAACCCTCTCACACCCTCCCTCCCTCCCCCCACCTGGTAACCACAAAAGTATGTGTTCTTCTCAGTTTATACTATTTCTCAAAATCTTATAATAGTGGTCTTATACAATATTTGTCCTTTTGCCTCTGACTAATTTCGCTCAGCATAATGCCTTCCAGGTTCCTCCATGTTATGAAATGTTTCACAGATTCGTCACTGTTCTTTATCAATGCGTAGTATTCCATTGTGTGAATATACCACAATTTTTTTACCCATTCATCCGTTGATGGACACCTTGGTTGCTTCCAGCTTTTTGCTATTGTAAACAGAGCTGCAATAAACATGGGTGTGCATATATCTGTTTGTGTGAAGGCTCTTATTTCTCTAGGGTATATTCCGAGGAGTGGGATTTCTGGGTTGTATGGTAGTTCTATTTGTAACTGTTTAAGATAATGCCAAATAGATTTCCAAAGTGGTTGTACCATTTTACATTCCCACCAGCAGTGTATAAGAGTTACAATCTCTCCACAGCCTCTCCAACATTTATTATTTTGTATTTTTTGTATTAATGCCAGCCTTGTTGGAGTGAGATGGAATCTCATCGTAGTTTGAATTTGCATTTCTCTAATGGCTAATGATCGAGAGCATTTTCTCATGTATCTGTTAGCTGCCTGAATATCTTCTTTAGTGAAGTGTGTGTTCATATCCTTTGCCCACTTCTTGATTGGGTTGTTTGTCTTTTTGTGGTTGAGTTTTAACAGAATCATACAGATTTTAGAGATCAGGCGCTGGTCGGAGATGTCATAGCTGAAAATTCTTTCCCAGTCTGTAGGTGATCTTTTTACTCTTTTGGTGAAGTCTCTAGATGAGCATAGGTGTTTGATTTTTAGGAGCTCCCAGTTATCTGGTTTCTCTTCATCATTTTTGGTAATGTTTTGTATTCTGTTTATGCCTTGTATTAGGACTCCTAAGGTTGTCCCTATTTTTTCTTCCATGATCTTTATCGTTTTAGTCTTTATGTTTAGGTCTTTGATCCACTTGGAGTTAGTTTTTGTGCATGGTGTGAGGTATGGGTCCTGTTTTATTTCTTTGCAATGGATATCCAGTTATGCCAGCACCATTTGTTAAAAAGAGTATCTTTTCCTCAATTAACTGGCACTGGGCCTTTGTCAAATATCAGCTGCTCATATGTGGATGGATTTATATCTGGGTTCTCAGTTCTGTTCCACTGGTCTATGTGTCTGTTGTTGTACCAGTACCAGGCTGTTTTGACTACTGTGGCTGTATAATAGGTTCTGAAATCAGGTAGAGTGAGGCCTCCCACTTTCTTCTTCTTTTTCAATAATGCTTTGCTTATCCAAGGCTTCTTTCTCTTCCGTATGAAGTTGGTGATTTGTTTCTCTATCACATTAAAAAATGACATTGGAATTTGGATCGGAAGTGCATTGTATGTATAGATGGCTTTTGGTAGAATAGACATTTTTACTATGTTAAGTCTTCCTATCCATGAGCAAGGTATGTTTTTCCACTTAAGTATGTCCTTCTTAATTTCTTGTAGTTTTCTTTGTATAGGTCTTTTACATCTTTGGTAAGATTTATTCCTAAGTATTTTATCTTCTTGGGGGCTACTGTGAATGGTATTGATTTGGTTATTTCCTCTTCGATGTTCTTTTTGTTGATGTAGAAGAATCCAAGTGATTTTTGTACGTTTATTTTATAATCTGAGACTCTGCCAAACTCTTCTATTAGTTTCAGTAGTTTTCTGGAGGATTCCTTAGGGTTTTCTGTGTATAAGATCATGTCATCTGCAAATAGAGATAATTTAACTTCCCCCTTGCCAATCCGGATGCCGTTTATTTCTTTGTCTAGCCTAATTGCTCTGGCTAGGACTTCTAGCACAATGTTGAATAAGAGTAGTGATAAAGGGCATCCTTGTCTGGTTCCCGTTCTCAAGGGAAATTGGTTAGCAGCTGAGTTCTTAATCACTGTGCCATCAGGGCTTCATATATATGAATGGCACTACCCAATTTTGTTAAAGTTTTGGAGAAATGGCCCTTCTCTTAATTGTTGGTAGGAGTGTAAATTGGTACAATCTGTCAGGAAGGCAAAGAAATATATATCAACAAACTTAAAATGTACACATGCTTTAATCCAGTAACATAAAAGTTCTGTGTAAAGACTCAGCTACAAGGATATTTATTAAAGTTTTATTTATAACAGGGAAAAATTAAAGCAATATATACAACTTGGGTGACCATATAATGTATTATCCAAAAGGCGGCACTTTTGAGAATGAAAAGAGGTGGTATTAATAATCATGGCAATATAGAGGTATAAACCAGGCCTGTTCCAGGCCAACTGGGATGCTCATTGTTGCCTTGTACATAACCAATGATCAGAGGCTAGTATCAAAATGGTAGTATACATCCATACCACAGAATTCAGTGAAATTATTTAAAATGCTGGTACATTAAGGAAACCCTGGTGGCATAGTGGTTAAGTGCTACAGCTGCTAACCAAAGGGTTGGCAATTTGAATCCGCCAGGCGCTCCTTGGAAACTCTGTGGGGCAGTTCTACCCTGTTCTATAGTGTCGCTATGAGTCAGAATCGAATCGACGGCACTGGGTTTTTTTTTCGGGGGGGCGGTTTAGTATATTAAAATCTTATATTTATTTGGGTCTGTTTCTAGAACTTTTTATGACTCCATTGATTGACCTGTATCTTTTTGTACCTGTTTAAAAATTGCTATGGCTTCATGTTATGTTTTACTACATGATAAAGCAAGTCTCCCTGTGTTTGTTTTCTTTTTAAGAATTCTTCCAGATGAAATTTATAGTAATTTCTTCAAGTTCCACACCCACCCTCTCCAATGTTTAATTATACATTATTTTGGGGAGGAAAGACATCTTTACTTATTCTATCTTTTAAGAATATGGCATGTGTCTACTTTTATTTATTTTCTTTCATATTGCTCTGTGGAATTTTATAGTTTCTCTACACTTCTTGTCAAGTTTATTTCTACATAATTTACTTTGTTTTCTTTACTGTAAATACTGTCCCACCGTTATTGTTATATGAAACATTATAGATTTTTGTATATTTGTATAACCAGCTATCCCACTAAGCATTCTTTTCAATTATAATAGCACCTCATTGCATTTTTCTTGGATTTTCTAGGTAGATGATCGTATTATTTGAAAAGAGTCATGATTTTGCCTCTTCCTTTCCAATTTTGTTTTATTGTCTTATTACATTTGTTAGTATTTCCAGAATGGAGTTTAGGAATAGTGGAGTTAAGAGGCATCACTGTCCATTTCTGACTTTAATGGGAATGTACCCTATCCCCATTTTTTCACACACTTCAATGCACCTTCTCCCCTTCTCCTGCTAACTCCTACCTGTCATTCAGATCTCAAAGCATCACTTCTTCTAGAATGCCCAGACTTGAGGGTCTGAACTAGACCAGGTCTCCCTACTTACATTCTTTTAGTGTCTCATGTGTCTTTACTTCGTTACACTCGCCACAGTTTTTAGGAATTATTCGTGTTATGTGACTAATGGCTGTCTACCCCACTCATCTACGAGCTTCATGAAGTCTAGAAACTTGTCTGATTTTGTTAACAGTGCAATATCCAGCACCTAACCAAGAGCTGAAGGGACTGATCTCAATAAGTACTTGTTGAGTAAATACTTTCTCACATTTTATCAGTAGGCATAAAAATAGTACAGCTCATTTTCCTTTTTCCTGTTGCTGTATTAGTGCTTTTATTATTGAATTTTAGAATTTTTTGTGTTTTTGGTTTATTAAGTTCCAGAATTGGAATAATTGCCCTCAGTGACCACATAATAGGAAGTCAGAGTTGCTGTTTGAGGGTGGGACCAAATGCTTGGATGCTTTCCTGTCCAGGTCTGCCATGCTATCACAGCCTGGCACGCACTGGTCTGGGGAATAGAAAATGCTCTACCAGTGGAGGTCCACTCTTTTCCTCACCTCCAATCTTTGTCCCTTCAAGACCGTTTTTGCCAGGGTTCTTTTCCTTTTGTTACTGTACCATTTCCTTGAGAAGGTGAGTTCAGTGTTGGTTCTTCTTGGATTTTGTACAAACTCAACTTGAAGTTTGTGGTAAGCAGTTGGCATCACTCTCTTGAACTCTTACCAAGTATCCCTTCCCCTTCCCTTTTGCTTCTTTGTGCTCATCTCAGCTCATAGGGATAAAGTGAAATTTTGCTCTTAAACATCTTTTTTGGAAATTTACTTGTAAAAGCCATCCCAAATCCTTTTGAGAATTAGTTGAGGACAAAACAAACACATAACCAGCCAACTGGGTGGCAATAATACATCAGTGAACACCAGTAATGTGATACCACTTTGTCACTGTCTGGTAAATCATTTAGCCTCCCCGGGCTTCAGTTTTCTCATCTCTGAAATGGGACTATAATAGTACCTACTCACAGGACTGTAGGCCCCTAGGAGGCACAAGTGGTTTGTACTGGACTACTAATCTAAATGTTGGCTGTTCAAACCTACCTGGTGGCACTGTGGAAGAAAGGCCTGGTGACCAGCTTCCATTGATTACAGCAAAGAAAACCCTACAGAGCAGTTCTACTCTGTAACACATGGGATTGTCATGAATTGGAATCGATTCAATGGCACTGGATTTACTCATAGGGCTATTGTGAGAATTGGAGTATGTAGAGTGCTTAGGACGGTGCCTGGATATTATTACAAGAGAGATCTTGTGCTGAAGAATCAAGTTAAATGGATATTTCAGGAAATAACCACAACCGTACACATGGATCTTTACACAGAAAGCAAGTGTTGGAGGAAGGGGCATTATAAGAGTTAGTCCCACATTTTGATGTAAGAATTCTACAGAATTCTTACTTTAGGAATCCTTTTTGGAGCATCCCTGACATTAGCTAGTTGCTGTCGAGTTGATTCTGACTCAGGGCAACTCCATGTATTTTAGAGTAGAATTGCACTCCATAGGGTTTTCAAGGCTGTGGCCTTTCAGAAGCACAATTTCAGGTTTTTCTTCTGAAGCACCTCTGGGTAGGTTCAAGCCACCAACCTTTCCATTAGCAGCCAAAAGTTTAACTGTTTGTGCCACCCAGGGACTCCTTCCTGATATTAGTCACCCAGTATTGGCTTGAATACTTTCTCTGAAAGCAAGCTCACTACCTTTCAAACGTGTTGTTGAACAGTGAAGCATTTAATGTATTTTAATATATGTCATGTATCAACATTAATTTTGTCATATTTTTTCGAATAGTCTCCCCACTCAATCATTTGTGTGTGTTTTTTTTAATACTTACATGGATTTTCTTAAATTTTGGGCCTTGAATAAAATAAACTTTTTACCTAGAAAAAAATGAGCAAAAAATAATGAAAAGACAATTAACAGTATACAAAAACCAAACCCACTGCCTTTGAGTAGATTCCCACTCACAGCGACCCAATAAGACAGAGTAGAATGGCCCCATAGGGTTTCCAGGCTGTAATTTTTATGGGAGCTGGCCACCCCATCTTTCTTCCAAAGAGCGGCTGGTAGGTTCGAACTGCCAATCTGTTGGTTAGCAGCTGAGTGCTTAATCACTGCACCACCAAAACCCAAACCAAAACCACTGCCGTCGAGTTGATTCCAACTCATAGTGACCACCCAGGCACCCTAATTACTAGTATAATGAGTATAAATGGCCAATAAATATATGAAAAAATGTCCAACCTCATAGTAATGAATGGTATGTAAGCTAAAATCAGGAAATACAATTTTTGCATAAAGAATTGGCAGAGATAGAAAAAAGATAATATTGGTTATTCCTAGAATGTTATATGATGAGTTCACTCATACAGTGCAGATGGGATTGTAAATTATTATAGTGTGGCCTCAAAAAAATTCATGCCCTAAAACTTGATAACACCACCTCTAGGAATCTACCCCAGGGAAATAATCAGAAATGTATTTAAAATTTTTTTATATAGATAAAAATATTAACAAATTAATGTCCAAACACAAATCAAAAAAACAGAAAATAACAAATGGAGAGGCTGCAGGGATATCGGAATTCTAATGCACCACTGGTGGGAATGCAAAATGGTACAACATTTTGGAAAATGATATGGCGCTGCCTTAGAAAGAAATAGAAATACCGTATGATCTAGCAATCCATTCCTAGGAATATATCCTAGAGAAATGAGTCATCACACAAATAGACATATGCACACCCATGTCCATTGCAGCATTGTTCACAACAGCAAAAAGACGGAAACAACCTAGATGCCCAACAACAGATAAATGGATAAACAAACTGTGGTACATACACACAATGGAATACTATGCAGTGATAAAGAACCACGATGAATCTGTGAAGCATCTCACAACATGGATGAATCTGGAGGGCATTACGATGAGTGAAATGAGTCCATTACAAAAGGGCAAATATTGTATGAGACCACTACTGTAAAAACTCATGAAGAAGTTTACACACAAAAAGAAACAATCTTTGGTGGTTATGAGGGAAGGGAGGGTGGGGGTGGAAAAACACTAAATAGACACTAGATAAGTGGTAACACTGGTGAAGGGTAAGACAATACGCAACACTGGGGAAGCCAGCACAACTTGTACAGAGTAAGGTCATGAAAGCTCCACGGCCAAATCCAAACTCCCTTAGGGACCAAATTACTGAGCTGAGGGCTGTGGGGACCATGGTCTCAGGGACCATCTAGCTCAATTGGCGTAACATAGTTTATAAAGAAAATGCTCTACATTCTACTTTGGTGAATAGATTCTAGGGTCTTAAAAGCCTGTGAGTGGCCATCTAAGATCTCACCCCTTCAGGAGCAATGGAAAATGAAGAAAACTAAAGACACAAGGGAAAGACTAGTCCAAAGGACTAATAGACCACATCTACCATGGCCTCCACCAGACTGAGTCCAGTACAACTAGATGGTGCCTGGCTACCACCACTGACTGCTCTGACAGGGATCACAATAGAAGGTTCCAGACAGAGCTGGGGAAAAATGTAGAACAACATTCTGACCTAAAAAAAGGCCTGACAGAGACTGGAGAAACCCCAAGGGTATGGCCCCCAGACACCCTTTAGATCAGTAAAGAAGTCACTCCGGAGGTTCACCTTTTAGCCAAAGATTAGACAGACCCACAGGACAAAATGAGACTAAAGGAGTACACCGCCCAGGGGCAAGGACTAGAAGACAGGAGGGGACAGGAAGTACATGTATTAACAGTTTAATGAGAAGCTATTTTGTTCTGTAAACCTTCATCTAAAGTACAAAAAAAAAAAAACATGTGCAAATACAAAAAAAAACAGCTAGTGTCCAAAAATTTAGAGAATAATTAAATAGGTAGATTGTGCCATATAAACTATAAAAGGAATGCTATATTTTGCAACCAGTGAAAATAATGTGTTGATTAATATTTTTTTGATAAGGGGAAATGCTGATATATAACAATATATTGTAGGAAGAGTACATCACAAAGCAATATACCCATTTATGTAGATAGATACATAGATATCCCTGTTTTCTATGTATTTATCCATCTATCTGTGCTAATACAGTAGCCGCTAGGCACATGGTGAGCACCTAGTCACGTGACTGAGGTCTGAATTTTTAATTTCGTTTAATTTTAATCAATTCAAATATAAATAAAAAATCTTGTACTCATTTCAGTTATTAAAAATGTTACAGCGTGTTTGGAACAACTTGGGTTTTTCAATCTGCTTTTTTTTAGCTTTGAATTTTATAAAATTTAAATACAGATTAAGTATTTTTGATGAAAATTCAGAGTGCGAATTGAGATAAACTATAACAGCAAAATAAATACTAGATTTCCTAGACCTAGTTAAAAAAAAGAATGTAAAGTATTTCAATAATAACTTTTTATATTGATTATAAGTTGAAATGATAATTTTTGGATATATGGGTTAAATAAAACATTATTTAAAGTTCATTTTACCAATTTTTTAATTCTTTTTAATGTGACTACTATGTTTTTTTTGTTTTGTTTTGTTTTTACTATGTAGTGTGGAAACCCTGGTGGCATAGTGGTTAAGCGTTATGGCTGCTAATCAAAAAGGTCAGCAGTTTGAATTCGCCAGGCACTCCTTGGAAACCCTGTGGGGTGGTTCTACTCTGTCCTGTAGGGTCTCTATGAGTCAGAATTGACTTGACTGCAATGCGTTTTTTTTTTAATGGGACTAGAAAAACAAAACCAAACCCAGTGCCTTGGAGTCGATTCCAACTCATAGCGACCCTATAGGACAGAGTAGAGCTGCCCCATAGAATTTCCAAGGAGGGTCTGGCAGATTCGAACTGCCGACCCTTTGGTTAGTAGCTGTAGCACTTAACCTCTGCGCCACCAGGGTTTAGACTGTATAATGTAAAATTACCTGTGTGGTTCTCACTGCATTTTCATTGGACATTATTGATCCAGAGCAGGAAACAAGCAGGAGACAAGTTTTTCTTTAGTTGAATTGTACTTTTGAAATTTTCTATAATGGACACATATTATTTTAAAATAATGGGGAAAATGCTACTTAAAAAAGAAAATACAAGCTCATCTTTAGCAGCAAGATATAATAAAAAAAATTTCCGAACGTGCCTCTCCTGACCTTCATAGTACAAATAATTTACTTTTCAGGAATAAGACTCTCTAGGCTATTGGGGAAATAGTATTTCATGGAAAACCAAAAAAACCCAGCGCAGTCGAGTCGATTCTGACCCATAGCGACCCTATATGGAGCAGTACCTAAAAGAAGAGGAAATTCAGTTAGTCTGGGTCCACATGTGGGAATTTGAGAGCATTTGTTAATAGCTCAAATACAATTATCTAACACATTTTGTGAGAACTCTTTTCTTGAGCCTTGAATAATTTTTTAGTTATCTTTCTGAATCTTGGCTCTGAGTTAATGTTTTCTTATTCCTGGGGGATTTTATTGTTAGATTTTGAAAAGATCAACTATCTTTGGAAACTATGTAAGATGCATTTCCAGAAGCCTATTCTTGTACAGAAATCAGAGCAAAAGGGAACTTGCAATTTTCATTGACATTTTTTTCTTTCCTTTCCAATATAACAGTCTGAGAAAATTCCTGAAAAGGAATGATTCTGCTGAGTTCTTTAAATGATCCCTCTCCACCATCAATTTTTTATTCCACACCATGGGGCAAAATGCTCAGCGTCAGCAGGGATGGCAGGGATTAGGCCTAAACTATTTGTGACTTAGGTCCTTGAGGGGCGCAAATGGTTTGTGCTTGACTAAATGTTGGCAGTTGGAACCCACCCAGCAGTACTGTGAAAGAAAGACCTGGCAATCTGCTTCCATTAAATTACAGCCAAAAAAACCCTAGAGAGCAGTTCTACTCTGTAGCACATGGGGTCGCCATGAGTAGGAATTGACTCAATGGCAACGGGTATTGTTTGTTTTGTTTGTACCTGTGATCCAGCCCTACATATTCCCCAAAGTAGATAACATGGACCCCTATATACTAGCATTGACTACTCATAGGTGGGTATTTCTATGTCTCTTTAAAGACAAACAAACTGAATTTTTACCCACACCTTTCAACTTCTAATGCCAGTGTTCATGTTTCACTGGTGGTGTCTCCCTGAATAAAATGTTATGATAGAAATACTAGCTGTATGTTGTACATTGGAAGATGAAGGAAACTTCTGATTCACCATGGCAGAGGACCACACACATTTAATTTATTATTTTTTTTATTGTGCTTTAAGTGAAAGTTTACAATTCAAGTCAGTTTCTCATACAAAAACTTATACACACATTGTTATATGACCCTAGTTGCTCTCCCTGCAACGTGACAGCACACTCCTTCTCTCCACCCTGTATTTCCCGTGTCCATTCGACCAGCTCCTGTCCACATCTGCCATCTCATCTTGCCTCCAGGCAGGAGCTGCCCACGTAGTCTCATATGTCTACTTGTGCTAAGAAGCACACCCCTCACCAGTATCATTTTATGTCTTACAGTCCAGTCTAATCTTTGTCTGAAGAGTTGGCTTTGGGAATGGTTTTAGTTTTGGGCTAACAGAGAGTCTGGGGGCCACGTCCTCTGGGGTCCCGCCAGTCTCGGTCACACCATTAAGTCTGGTCTTTTTACTAGAATTTGAGGTCTGCATACCACTTTTCTCCTGCTCCATCAGGGATTCGCTGTTGTGTTCCCTGTCAGGGCAGTCACTGGTGGTAGCTGGGCACCAACTAGTTCTTCCACTCTCAGGCTGATGGAGTCTCTGGTTTATGTGGCTCTTTCTTTCTCTTGGGCTCTTATTTTCCTTGTGTCTTTGACGTTCTTCATTCTCTTTTGCTCTAAGTGGGTCGAGATCAAACGATGCATCTTAGATGGCTGCTTGCTAGCTTTTAAGACCCCAAAGTGGGATGCAAAAAGTTTTCCTAGTACACTTTGTTATGCCAGCTGGCCTAGATGTCCCCTGAAACCATGGTCCCCAAATCCCTGCCCCTGCTACTCTGTCCCTCGAAGTGTTTGGTCGTATCCAGGAAACTTCTTAGCTTTTGGATTAGCCCAGTTGTGCTGACTTCCCCTGTACTGTGTGTTGACCTTCCCTTCACCTAAAATAATTCTTGTCTACTGTCTTATTAGTGAATACCCCTCTCCTTCCCTCCCACCCTCGTAATCATCAAAGAATATTTTCTTCTGTGTTTAAACCTTTTCTTGGGTTTTTATAATAGTGGTCTCATACAGTATTTGTCCTTTTTGCAACCGACTAATTTCACTCAGCATAATACCTTCCAGGGTCCTCCACGTTATGAGATGTTTCACAGATTCATTGTTGTTCTTTATCATCTCATAGTATTCCATTGTGTGAATATACCATAATTTGTTTATACATTCATCCATTGGTGGACACCTTGGTTGTTTCCATCTTTTTGCTATTGTAAACAGTGCTGCAATAAACATGAGTTTGCATATATCTATTCGTGTGAAGTCTCTTATTTCTCTAGGATATACTCCAAGGAGTGGGATTGCTGGATCTTGTGGTAGTTCTATTTCTAGCTTTCTAAGGAAGCCCCAAATCAATTTCCAAAGTGGTTGTACCATTTTACATTCCCACCAGCAGTGTATAATTGTTGCGGTCTCTTCACACCCTCTCCAACATTTATTATTTTGTGTTTTTTAGATTAATGCCAGCCTTGTTGGGGTGAGATGGTATCTCATTGTAGTTTTGATTTACATTTTCTAACGGCTAATGATCATGAGCATTTCCTCACATATCTGTTAGCCCTCTGAATGTCTTCTTTGGTGAAGTCCCTGTTCATATTCTTTGCCCATTTTTTAATTGGGTTATTTGTCTTTTTGTTGTTGAGGTTTTACAGTATCTTGTACATTTAAAGATTAGACACTGATTGGATTTGTCATAGCCAAAAATTTTTTCCCATTCTTTAGGTTGTCTTTTTACTCTTATGATGAAGTCCTTGGATGAGCGTAAGTGTTTGATTTTTAGGAGCTCCCAGTTATTTAGTTTCTTTTCTGGTGTTTGTGCATTGTTAGTAATGTTTTGTCCCCCACTTGAAGCACTTACTAATGAAGATCAAAGACCAGAGCCTTCAGTATGGATTGCACCTCAACATAAAGAAAACAAAAATCCTCACAACTGGGCCAATGAGCAACATCATGATAAACAGAGAAAAGATTGAAGTTGTCAAAGATTTCATTTTACTTGGATCCATAATCAACAGCCATGGAAGCAGCAGCTAAGAAATCAAATGATGCATTGCATTGGGTAAATATGCTGCAAAAGACCTCTTCAAAGTGTTGAAGAGCAAAGATATCACCTTGAAGACTAAGGTGTGCCTGACCCAAGCCATGGTGTTTTCAATCACATCATATGCATGTGAAAGCTGGACAATAAATAAGGAAGACTGAAGAAGAACTGATGCCTTTGAATTGTGGTGTTGGCGAAGAATATTGAATATACCATGGACCGCCAGAAGAAAGAACAAATCTGTCTTGGAAGAAGTGCGGCCAGAATGCTCCTTAGAAGCAAGGATGGTGAGACTGCTTCTTACATACTTTGGACATGTTATCAGGAGGGATCAGTTGCTGAAGAAAGCCATCATGGTTGGCAAAGTACAGGTTCAGTGGAAAAGAGGAAGACCCTCAAAGAGGTGGGTTGACACAGTGGCTGCAACAATGAGCTCAAGCATAACAATGATTGTAAGGATGATGCAGGACCGGGCAGTGTTTTACGTTGCTGTGCATAGGGTCGCTATGAGTTGGAACTGACTCAATGGCACTTAATAACAACAACAACAGTAATGTTTTGTATACCGTTTATGCCATGTATTAGGGCTCAGCAACACAGCTCAAGGAGCCGATGGAACTCCTGTGACAGCAACTGAAACACGTAGTCAGCTTTCTGTTGAAACTGTAGATAACCAGGAAACATGGAGAGTCAGTGGGATATTCTGGGGAAGGGATGAGGGGGAAGGCTACAGGAAGGCAGTGGCTGATCCTAAGAAAGACCAATTCTATTCAGAAAGTAGCTGCAGGCACCAAAAAAAGTAACAAATTCTTAACCACAGAATTTAGAAGCAGAAAGAACCTTAGGGAAGATTAGCTTAACCCCCTCATTTTACTGACAATGATGATGCGTAGGAGCAAGATGATCGCTAGCCTTATTTGAGTATTTTCATATGCTGGGCATTGTGCTGTGTATTATCTCATTCAATCCAAAGAGCCAAGTAAAGTTTTTATCCCCATTTTGTAGATGAATTGGAGATTCACTCAAGGTGGCACATTTAGTTAGGGCTTTTTAGAATGCAAGCGCTCGATTCTGAATCCTGGCTATTTTTCTTTATACCCTATTTTACCTCTTTACATGAGGATGTGTGAAAAGAATGCAGACTTTGGGAGATCCAGGCAAATCCAGATCTAAATCCCAAGATACCTTGGACTGTGTGACCTTCTTTTTCTGAGTCCTAGATCCCTCATTTAGCAAATGGAAATAATGATCTCTTACTCCTGTGTTTCTGTTAGCATTAAATGAAATAATGGATATAGAATGCCCACCACAGCGTCTGGTAAACTGTAAGAACTCAACAAACATGTTTTTTTGTGGTTGTTTTTTCTTTTCTTCTCCCTCTTCTTCTTGCTTTAATGTGGAGAGAGTATATACTTAATTGGTCTTTTCAGTGACTGTCCTTTTTAGTCACTATATGTTACAGCGTCATATAACTATGATTGTGAGGATGGTGCAGGACCAGGCGGTGTTTCATTCTATTGTACATAGGGTCGCTCTGAGGAGCAACTGACTCGACAGTACCTAACAACAACAATATGTTATGTTGATCTTCCAGATGGACTGCAGTCTCGGTCATCTAGTGCTGCTCTAGCAGAAATACCGCAAGTGAATGGCTTTAATAAAGAGAAGTTTATTTTCTCACGGTGAAGTTGGCTAAAAGTCCAAATTCAGGGCGTCAGCTACAGGGGAAGGCTTTCTCTCTCTGTTGGCTCTGGAGGAAGGTCTTTCTTGTCCATCTTCCCCTGGACTAGGAGCTTCTCTGCACAGGAACCCCCGGACTTAAGGACGCCCTCTGCTACCGGTGCTTCTTTCTTGGTGGTATGAGGTTCCCCGGTCTGTCTGCTCCCTTCTTTCTTTTATATCTCAAGAGATTGCCTCAAGACACAATCCAGTCTTGTAGATTGAGTCCTGCCTCACTAACACAACTGCCGCCCATCCTCCCTCATTAACATCATAGAGGCAGGATTTACAATATGTAGGAAAATCACACAATACTGGGAATCATGGTCCAGCCAGGCTGATGCACAGATTTTCGGGGGGGGGACATAATTCAATCACGACAACTGCCTAGATATCCACATACATGTGAGGGCACGCGTAATGAAGCATTTGAAGAGAAAAGGAGAAGAATATCAAGAAATAATTTTAAGTAACCCCAAAATGACTCTTTTGTCTGTGTTCCTAATATAACTGAGAGTTATTTAGCTGACATTCAGCTGCATAGTAGAATTACCTGGAGCTTTAAAAAAAGTCCAGTGTCCAGGTTTCACTGCACACAATTTGATCAAAATCCCTGGGGGTGAGGTTCAGGCAACAGTAGTTTAAAAAACTCGTCGGGTAATTACAACATGCACCCAAATGTGAGAACCATTGAACTACACTAGAGCTGTGGTTCTCAGCTTGTGGGCCTGGGGCCAGCAGCATCAGTGTGCCCTGGGAACCTGTTGGAAATAGATGCGAGGCCTTTCCCCATACCTATTTAATCAGACTGGGGTTGGGGAAGGGGCAGAAAGCTGTGTTTTAACAAGCGCTGTAGGGGACTTTGTTGCATGCCGTAGTTTGAGAACCACTGGTCTAGACATTCAGCCCTCTCCCTATCCTCTGCCCAAACCAATCAAGTACCATGTCCTACCAATTTTACCTTTTAAATATTTCCTTATATGCCCACCCATCTTCATCCTGACCAACACTGTCTATTCTCACCTGGGTAACTGATTACCCTGTGACTAGTTATTTTCCCCTCAATAGTCAGCTATCTATAATGGTAGTTTAGCCTTGTCCGTGTCCATATCTGTCTTGAAAGAAGTACAGCCAGAGTGCTCCTTAGAAGCAAGGATGGCAAAATGGCATCTTACATACCTTGGACATGTTGTCAGGGTGGATCAGTCCCTGGAGAAGGACAACATACTTAGTAAAGTACAGGGTCAGTGAAAAAGAGGAAAGCCCTCAGTGAGATGGATTGACACAGTGGCTGTAACAATGGGCTCAAGCATAACAACGATTGTGAGCATGGTGCATGACTGGGCAGTGTTTCATTCTGTTGTACATAGGGTTGCTTTGAATAGGAACCAACTCAACAGCACTTAACTACAACAGCAATAACCATGTCCTGTCCCTGTCCTCAGAGGTCCCCAGTGCCTCCAGAATAGAATCTAAACTCCTTAGCATGGTGCACAAGGCCCTCCACTGCTGGCCTGTACTAACCTCTCTATTCTTATCTCCCATCATCCCTTGACTCTGTTTAATATGGAATCTATATAGTCCTTCTCCCTTCCCCATGAACACATGGGGTTTATGTTTTAAACAAAAACCTACTCTAAGGACAAAGAGTCCTTTTTACTGGATTGCCTACCTCATTTTTGCCTAGCTAAATTATTTCCAATCATTTTACTTCAGATCAAGTTACCTCCTTGAAGACATATTTGAGTTCCCAGTCTGAGTGAAGGAGTCCTCCATATTCTCACGGGGCTCTCAGTATAGCCTCACCTTAGCAACATCGGTTTAAATTGAAATGATCTCTGTCTGGGCCTTCCTAGCTAGACCATGATCTCAAAGCATATGTCATGTCATCTTTGTATTCCCTGTCCTTAGCACAATGCTTGCTACATGGTAGGTGGTCAATGTACAATGCCAAGCTGAACTGAACATCTACAAAATGTATCCACTCATTTGCAGAGCTTTAAGCAAATGAGCTCTAGGTCAGCACTTCTCATACCTAAGTGTGCACATAAACCACCAGGAGATCTTGTTCAAATGAAGATTCTGACCCTGTGGACTTGGGGTGGAGCCCAGAGATTCTGCATTTCTAACAGGTTTCCAGGTGATGCCGATGCTAGTGGTCATGGGCACCACCTATACTTTGAGTAGCTAGGATCTTGGCCATCCACAGCCATTAAACACAGCGCATTTGTAGATCAATGTATGTGTTATAGATTGAATTATGTCCCCCCAAAATGTGTGTCAACTTGGCTAGTCCATGATTCCCAGTATTGCATGATTGTCCACCATTTTGTCATCTGATGTGATTTTTCTATGTGTTGTAAATCCTTCCTCTATGATGTTAATGAGGCAGGATTAAAGGCAGTTATGTTAATGAGGCAGGACTTAATCTACAAGATTAGGCTGTATCTTAAGTCAATCTCTTTTGAGACGTAAAAGAGAGAAATGATCAGAGAGACAGGGGGACCTCATACCACCAAGAAAGCAGCATCAGAAGCAGAACGAGTCCTTTGGACTTGAGCTTCCTGTGCTGAGAAACTCCTGGTCCAGGGGAAGATCGATGACAACATCCTTACCCCAGAGCCAAGACAGAGAAAATCTTTACCTGGAGCTGGCACCCTGAATTTGGACTTCTACTCTACTAAACTGTGAGAGAATAAACTTCTCTTTGCTGAAGCCGACCGCTTCTGGTATTTCTGTCATAGCGGCACAAAAAAACTAAGACATTATGTCATGCAAAAAAAAAATTTTTTTGTACTTTGCAGAGGTGCTTGTTCCTGAAAAATAATGGATAAAAGATGATTTGTGTTGCTGACTGGTCTAGTCTCATGATGTCTATCATCCTAGAGCTGTACATTCTTCAGAAAGAGATTACAACAGTCCTCCTGTGAGCCAGACATCAGCACAGCTGTTTTCCCCATCATGGGAGATGAGAGCTTTCTTATCAGCCACAGTTGTGTAAAGGACACCTTCCAGCCATTGTAGGACCTTTTTTCAACACAGAATCCAAATTCAGTTTGGGAAGTAGAAGCTAGGGAGAAGCAGGGAGGGAGGCCAACAGGATGTTGTCCTGGCTCAGCAAGAGAGAACACATTCATTCATCCTTTCCTGCACGAAGAAAAGTAGCTACTGAACACCTATTAAGTTCCTACCATTCTGCAGGGTGAAAGGTGCTACAAGTTGGTGAAGTAGACAATGGAAGGATAGAGAAGAAATCTAGTCAAAAGAAAATTCCAGACTTGGGGCTGGACCTCTGATATTCTGGGGATAGGAGAAGTGCTCTCGAAGTAGACACAGTTCAATCTCGAGAGCTAGAAAGAGGTTTCAGTCTAGGGAGACTTATAGAAACTCTAAGGAGCCCTGGGGGTACAGTGGTTAAAGTGCTTGGCTGCTAACCAGAAGGTCAGTGGTTCAAACCACCTGCCACTCCATGGTAGAATGATGAGGCATTCTGTTTCTGGAAAGATTACAGCCTTGGAAACCCTATGGAGCAGTTCCACTTTGTCCTATAGGGCTGCTATGAGTCGGAATCAACTCAACAGCAATGGGTTTGTTTGTTTGTTTGGCTGTAAGGACTTTGGCGTCCCTGGGCAGTGGAAACGGTTAATGCACTCAGCTGTTAACTGAAAGGTTGGAGATCTGAGTCCACACAGAGGCACCTCAGAAGAAAGGCCTGGAGATCTTCTTCCCAAAGAAAGCAGCCATTAAAAGCCCTATGGAGCACAATTCTACTCCGGCAGGCATGGGGTCGGCATGAGTCAGAATCAACTCAATGGCAACTGGTTATAGAGACTACACAGGCTTCCAGTTATGACTATTGAACTTCTCATCCCCACTGCCCACACTCAGATATAAGATTTAGGAATCATATTTAAGATGTCAAATGAAGTTTCCCAGAGATATCACAGGATTCTTAGTCATTATAATTCAGACCAGCTGCTCTACAGAGCATTGTCTCATGTCACATAAAGCTGCAGTGGCTAGCTATGGGTCATTTCTGCACAGAAACTGGAAACTGGGTGCTAAATGCGTGCACTGAGGCATGCAGTTATAGTCATCCCCTATTTAAATAGGTTGGCAGATATTTTAACATGTTGATGGAAATGTGAAATGGTCCAAGATTAAAAAATGCTTGCTTATTTTTTTTTTTTTTGAGGCTTTTTAAAAAAAAGTCTTCAGCAAGTCACCATAATATCCATGGCCTCAGCTTTCATTAATCCCTAGATTTCCACTCCAGCTACACTGGTCTCCTTACAAGCCCTGCTTAGACTGCCAATTTCCCCATTTGCCTCAGTGCACAGGTACACAGCCCTTGCTAACTTTTTTTTACTTGTCCTGTCATTACGCATGTCAGTCCCCCCTCCTTGCTCCCAGACCAAACCGTATTTATCCTTCAAGGTGAATTTGTTCATGAAAGTATCAAATCTCTATTGGGTGCCTTTTAAGTGCCAGCACCACCCTGGGTATTGGGACTTCCGTGCCTCCTTGGGGGGATACAGTCAAGAAAATGTGCCATTATAACCCTTCCCAGGTGTGGCTCAGTGGTGTAAATAACTAAGTGCTCAGCTACTAGCTGAAAGTTTGGCTATTCAAACCCACGCAGGGGTGCCTCAGAGGATGGGCCTGGTGATCTGCTTCTGAAAGCTCACATTCTTGAAAACCCTATGGGGATATTCTATTCTGACACACGTAGGGTCGCCTTTGTGGGAACTGACCTGACTGCAACTAAAAACAACTCTCCCCAATGAGGGCCTAGAGGATAGATTCAGGTGCGAGGAGAATACACAGTTAGGCAGGGGTTACCTTATTCAGTTTTGGAAAGTTTATGGAAGGTCTCCCAAGTAGGCAAGAGCCAGCCTGGTCAGGAGGGGAAGAGGTTCCTTGCAGTGGGAAGAGATTAGGCTGGAATGGTGAGCAAAGTTCAGATTATGCTGGATCTTGTAAGGCATAGAAGGAGCTTGTATTATTATCTTAAAGGAACCAGAAGAAGAGCTTTAAATTGTGACCCTGTGTGAATCTCACTTATTCCCCGAAGTCTTCTCCATTTATTTAAATCTCAAGTGATTTCTTCCTTCTTTCATTCCCGAAGCCAATTGCTGGCTCTATATAGCAGTCTTACACTGAATTCTTGCACTGTATTTTTTATCATTCTGTGGTCATTCTCTGCTGTTGGTTTTCAACTCTTTTTGTGCCCATAACATACATTCAAGTGTTATATTTTTGGCTTGAATACCCCAAGTACATAGTACATTTACTTAAAACAAAACCCACTGCTGTCGAGTTGATTCCAACTCATAGTGACCCTATAGGATAGAGTAGAACTGACTGTGATGGTTAAGGTTGTGTGTCAACTTGGCTGGGCCATGATTCTGAGTGGTTTAGCAATTACAATGTAGTTTGGCAGTTATATAATGATGTAATCAACTCCATGATGAGCTCTGTTATGAGCAGCCAATCAGTTGAAAGGGAGTTTCCTTGAGGGTTTGGCCTGCCTCCATATATAAATTAATGTTGCAGTAAGACTCTCATTCTGCATCCTGCATCTGGCTCGTCATCATCTAACCTCTAGTTCTTGGCATTTGAGCTAGCAGCTTACTTGCTGACCTTGGGATTTTTTGGCCTCTGCATCCTGTGAGCCAGTGGTCTGCCAGGTGACCTGCCGATTTTGGGTTTGTCAACCTCTGCAGCTATATGATTCAGGAGAAGCCTCCAGCCTGACACTTGACCCGTGGACTTGGAACTTGCCAGCCTCTATAACCACATGAGCCATTTCTTTGAGATAAATCTCTCTCTCTGTACACACACACACACACCCATATGTACTCTCCCCTGGTTTTACTTTTTTAGAGAACCTAGCCTAAGACATTTGGTACCAAGAAGTAGGGGTGCTGCTCTAACAAATACCTACATCGTGGAAGTGGTTTTGGAATTGGGTAACGGGAGGAGGCTGGAAGAATTTTAAGCTGCCTAATAGTAAAACTCTAATAGGATAATGGGGCACCCAAAGCCAAAGGAGCTGAACTGCGGTCCCAGTGGCTTCTGGAAGGCAGAACTGAAGCCCAGAGTGGAGAAGCCTCCACCCAGAATCCAGAGGGCTTGGCGAACATCTAGAATCTGAAGGGCAGGGCCATTGCTCGGATGGTACCAAAGAACAGAGGATTATTTTCAAGACTTGAGAGCTAATGTAAATTTTTCTGGTGGATTTTGAACTTGCTTGGTGCCTGTTATCTTTTCTTTACCTGCCATTTCTCCCATTTGTAACGGAAGTGTCTACCTTGTGCCTGTTCCACCATAGTACTTTGGAAACAGATAGCCTGTAGTCTAGATTTCATAGGTTCACAGATGAAGAGGAATTTTGCCTCAGGATGGAATATATCTAAAGACTTAACCACATTTGATTTAGATGATTCAAAAGATGAGATTTTTGGACTTGGAGTGATTTAAGACTTTTGGGGTGATGTGATCATGTTTGGCAGGATGGTAGGAC
Source organism: Loxodonta africana (assembly GCF_030014295.1). Lineage (NCBI taxonomy): Eukaryota > Metazoa > Chordata > Mammalia > Proboscidea > Elephantidae > Loxodonta > Loxodonta africana. The sequence continues at coordinate 10,738,887 of NC_087368.1, read as the reverse complement.
ATGAATTTTGGAAGACCAAAGGATGGAATGTTATGATGGATTGAATTGTATCCTCCCAAAATATGTGTTGTAAATCCTAACCTCTATACCTGTGATTATAATCCCATTTGAGAATGGGTTGTCTTCGTTATGTTAATGAGGCAGGATTAATATAGGGTATGTCTTGAGTCAATCTCTTACAAAATATAAAAAGAGCAGATGAAGGAAGCCAAGATGGGAGAAGGTAGACACCATGTCACATGAAGATCACCAAGGAAACAAGAAAAAAAACCTTCTCCTAGCTCTGGTGCCCTGAATTCAGACTTCAGTCTCCTAATCCCACATGTCTGTCAGTTTGTCGTACTGTGGTTCCTTGCCTGTTGCTGTGATGCTGGAATCTATGCCACTGATATTTCAAACACCAGCAGGGTCACCCCGTGGTGGACAGGATTCAGATGAGTTTCCAGACTAAGACAGACTAGGAAGAACACTCAGGTTGGAAGGCCCTCAAAATACGACTGGCAAAGAGCTACCTCCTCAAAGTAGAGTTGACCTTAATGACGTGGATGGAGTCAAACATTTGAGACCTACATTTGCTGATGTGACATGACTCAAAATGGGAAGAAACAAGTGAAACACATCCAATGATAATAGAAAAATGGAATGTACAAAGTTTGAATCTAGGAAGATTGGAAATCATCAAAAGTGAAATGGAATGCATAAACATCAATATCCTAAGCATTAGTGAGCTGAAATGGACTGGTATTGGCCACATTGAATTGGACAATCGTATGGTCTACTATGCCAGGAATGACATATTGAAGAGGAATGTCACTGAATTCATCATCAAAAATAACATTTTAAGACTTAATCTGAAATACAATGCTGTCAGTGATAGGACAATATCCATACGACTACTGGGAAGACCACTTAATATGACTATTATTCAAATTTACACACCAACCACTAAGGCCAAAGATGAAGAAATTGAAGATTTTTACCAACATCTGCAGTCTGAAATTGATCAAGCAGTCAAGATGCATGAATAACTACTGGTGATTGGAATGTGCAAGTTGGAAACAAAAAAGAATTTGTATTTGGAAAATATGGCCTTGGTGATAGAAACGACCTCAAGATCACATGACAGAATTTTGCAAGATCAGCTTCCTCTTCATGGAAAAAATGCCTTTATTCAACAACATAAATGGTGACTATACACATGAATCTCACCAGATGAAATACACAGGAATCAAATTGACTACATCTGTGGGAAGAGACAATGCAACAGCTCAATATCATCAGTCAGAACAAGGCCAGGGACCAAGTGTGAAACAGATCATCAATTGCTCATATGCAAGTTCAAGTTGAAGAAAATTAGGGCAAGTTCATGACAGCCAAAGTATGACTCTGAGTATATCCCATCAGAATTTAGAGACCATCTCAAGAATAGATTTGATGCATTGGACACTAATGACCAAAGACCAGACGAGTTGTGGAATGACATCAAGGGCATCATACATGAAGAAAGCAAGAAGTCATTAAAAAGACAGGAAAGAAAGAAGGACCAAAATGGATATCAGAAGGGACTCTGAAACTGGCTTTTGAATGTAGAGTAGCTAAAGCAAAAGGAAGAAATGATGAAGTAAAAGAACTGAATAGATTTCAAATGGCAGTTTCAGAAGACAAACTAAAGTATTATAATGAAATGTGCAAAAACCTGGAATTGGAAAACCAAAAAGGAAGAATACACTTGGCATTTCTCAAGCTGAAAGAACTGAAGAAAAGATTCAAGCCTCAAGTTGCAAATTAAAGGATTCTACAGGGAAAATATTGAAGGATGCGGGAAGCATCAAAAGAAAATGGAAGGAATACACAGAGTCACTGTACCAAAAAGAATTGGCCAACATTCAAGCATTTCGGAAGGTAGCATATGATCAAGAACCAATGGTGTTGAAGGAAGAACTCCAAGCTTCACTGAAGGCATTGGTGAGAGACAAGGCTCCAAGAATTGATAGAATATCAATTGAGATGTTTCAACAAACAGATGCTGTGCTAGAAGTGCTCACTCATCTATGCCAAGAAATTCGGAAGACAGCTACCTGGCCAACCAACTGGAAGAGATCCATATTTGTATCCATTCCAAAGAAACGTGATCCAAAAAAGTTCAAAAATTATCAAACAATATCATTAATATCACACGCAAGTAAAATTTTGCTGAAGAACATTCAAAAGTTGTTACAGCGGTACATCAACAGGGAACTGCCAGAAATTCAAGCTGGATTCAGAAGAGGACACGGAACCAGGGATATCACAGCTGATGTTAGATGGATTCTGGTGGGAAGCAGAGAATACCAGAAAGATATTTACCTGTGTTTTATTGACTATGCAAAAGCATTTGACTGTGTGGATCATAACAAATTATGGATAACATTTTGAAGAATGAGAATTCCAGAACACTTAATTGTGCTCATGAGGAACCTGTACATAAACCAAGAGGCAGTCATTTGAATAAAACAAGGAGATACTGCTTTGTTTAAAGTCAACAAAGATGTGTGTCAGGATTATAGCCTTTCACCATACCTATTCAATCTGTATGCTGAGCAAATAATCTGAAAATCTGGACTATATGAAGAAGAATGGGGCATCAGGATTGGAGGAAGACTCACTAACATCCTGTGTTAACGCTGATGACACAATCTTACTTGCTGAAAGTGAAGAGGACTTGAAGCATTTACTGATGAAGATCAAAGACCACAGCCTTCAGTATGAATTACGCCTCAACATAAAAAAAAAAAAAAAACATAAAGAAAACAAAAATCCTCAACACTGGACCAATAAGCAACATCACGACAAACGGAGAAAATATTGAAGTGGTCAAGGATTTCATTTTATTTGGATCCACAATCAAGGCCCATGGAAGCAGTAGTCAAGAAATCAAAAGATGCATTGCACTGGGCAAATCTTCTGAAAAAGACCTCTTTAAAGTGTTAAAAAGCAAAAATGTCACTTTGAGGACTAAGGTGAGCCTGATCTCAGCCATGGTGTTTTCAATCGCCTCATTTGCATGTGAAAGCTGGACAGTGAATAAGGAAGACCAAAGAAGAATTGACACTTTTGAATTACAATGCTGGTAAAGAATATTGAATATACCATGGACTGCCAGAAGAATGAACAAATCCCATTGGAAGAAGTACAGCCCCATGTTCATTAGAAGGAAGCAAGGATGGCGAGACTTTGTCTTAGGTACTTTGGACCTGCTATCAGGAGGGACCAGCGCCTAGAGAAGGACATCATGCTTGGTAAAGTAGAGGGCGAGTGAAAAAGAGGAAGACCCTCAAGGGGATAGATTAAGCAGGCTGCAAGAATGGGTTCAAGTGTAACAATGTTTGTGAGGAGATGCAGGACCCTATTGTACACAGGGTCCCTATGAGTCGGGACTGACTCAGGGACACCTAATGACAACCATAGTCTTCTATACCGTGAGAAAATAAAATTGTTTCTTAAAGCCACCTACTTGGATATTTCTGTCATAGCAGCACTAGATAACTAAGACACTGCCCCACGGGGTTTCCCAGGCTGTAAGTCTTCACAGAAGTGTACTAGCACATCTTTCTCCCTTGGAGCGTCTGGTAGGTTCATACTGCTGACCTTTTGGTTACCAGCCGAGTGCTTTAGTCACTGCGCTTCCAGGGATCCTCATTTACTTAAAAGTTCCCCATGTTTACAGTGTAACTGCTTCTCCAGTGACTCAATGTCACTTCATTTTAGCCCTCTTACCTCTTATATGCATCAATTGTGCCATTCTCTGTACAATCTCAAATGAGTCATTCAGAAATCTGAAGACGTGAATGTACACTTAGTGGTAACATAAACTAGTTTTCTTCATTTATCAAACTCATTTGCCCCACTAGTGAAGGGGACAAGTTGCCCTGGCACACGGTGTTTGAGGAAAACCGTTGTCCTAGAATGTTACCATTCTCCGCTGACCTCAACTTGAGTGCAAACTCCTCCGGAGCGGAGGTAATTTTTAAAAATCCCTCGCATTTCCTAACACAGTTCCGGATGTAGTTTAAGGATTTACTTAAATTTTGCTTCTCTCTTTTCATGACTCAATTTACTCCTCCAAAAATTATGAAATATTTCAGACATCCAAAACAATATAAAGAATAAGATGATGAATATCTCTATGTATCTATCAACCAGGTAAAGAAAGAAAACATTACAATGTTAAGCGGACCTTTGTTTTATCTCTCTCCGCTGAAAGATAACCACTGTCTTGTATTTGGTGTTTATCATCCCTGGATGTCATTGTTCTTTTTCTGCAGTTGTGGGTATTCCTAAGCAATGCAGGGTATTGTTTCTCAGGCTTTAAAATGTTGTACAAATGATGTTGAAATATATCCTTATATAACACTTTTAGGTTACGTCTGAGATTTGTCCAAGTTTATAAATGTAGCTCCAGGTAATCCATTTAACTGCTGTATCATATTCCACTGTGTTCAGTTGGAACCCGTGCTGAGAATTTGCACTTCCACTCCAGATATACTGAATCAGAATCTACCTTTTAACAAGAGCCCCAGGTGATTCTTATGTATAATAAAATTTGAGAACCACTGCTCTGTTAGTGGTAGGTCTCAGAATTGGTCCCTAGCATGGCCTGGGAACTTGTTAGAAATGCAAATTCCCAGCAGGGGTTCAAACCAGACTAAGGTGGTGTCGCTAGGGTTGGTGTCACCCAGTAAGGTAACTCATGGTGTCACCCCCTCCCCCATGGGCCTCATGGTGTCACCCTCCCCATGTAATATAGGTTCACAAATACTCATTTCACAATGTTGTAGCTAAAACAGAAAATTTGACAAAATCAGTGACCGTAAAGACACTGGCAGCAATGAAAACAAGAGCCTGTGCCTGTAGCGTGTACAGAGAAAACCAAGTGGCCCACAGTGTCATTTTAATGGGATAATAATGACAGCTCTGACCAGAGCACGTTGTAAGGCTCAAGAAGTAAATGAGCATTGAGTTTTAGCCCTGTGGATATATTCATACATTTAAGCTCGTTTAAGAAAAATGTTTTTGTTGTTGTAACTAACTACAGGGATATTTACTTTTTTTTAAATTGTGCTTTAGATGAAAGTTTACAACTCAAGTTAATTTCTCATATAAAAATTTATACACATATTGTTTGGGGACATAAGCTGCCGTCCCCGCAATGTGACGCACACTCCCCCTTTCTCCCCTGGGTTCCCTGTGTCCATTGGATCAGTTCCTGTCCCTTCTTGCCTTTTCATCCTGCCTCTGGACAGGAGCCGCCCACTTGGTCTGGTGATCTGATTGAACTGGAAGCACATTTCTCACGTGTATTATTTTCTGTTTTATGGTCCTGTCTGATCTTTGTCTGAAGGGTGGGCTTTGGCAATGGTTTCAGTTCTAGGTTAACAGAACATCTGGGGGCCATATTTTCAGAGGTTCCTCCAGTTTCTGTCAGACCATAAGTCTGGGCTTGTTACATGAATTTGAGTTCGGTTCCACACTTTTCTCCTGCTCCATCCGGGACTCTCTGTTGTGTTCTACAGGGATATTTTTATAAAAAATTATAAATTTCTGCTGAAACACTGCACAAAAATTTTATAGACAGTCCTTTTGGTGTCATCCCCTCTGGCAGTGTCACCTGATGAGGTCCACACCTCCAGCAACTCCTGAGTACACCACTGCCAGAACGAACCGGTTGGAAGCCATGTTTAGGGCATTTTTCACTAAGACGCACAATGTTGCAATGAGTACGTTTGTACTTGGTCCATTGTGTACACGTGTGTGAACTTCTGTAGGGTACAGATCTGGTAGTGGGATTGCTGGATTGTAGGATATGTGCATCATCAATCTAACTAGATATTGCTAAAATATTGTTCCAGGTTGTTGTACCTACCCATCTACGCTCCCATCAACAAAGTGTGACAATTTCTGTGGCTTCACGTTCTTGACAACCCACAGTACTTTCAGATTTAGGGATCTGATATATTCTGCATGCACCAGGGAAATTCTTGAGGGACAATAAAACTTAAATTTATTAAACGAGTAGAGTTGACTTTAGAACTTTCCAGAGAGCAGTAAATATAAAAAACGCATTTTTGGCAACTTAAAATTAATTTGTTAGATTATTTTCAAAGCGTATAAACAATAGTAATGTTAAGGAAAATCATGTGGAAAAAGTACAAAATTTTTATACTATTACTTCAGCGACATGTTATTGTTGTATTATTGAGTCGATTCCAACTCATAGTGACCCTATAGGGCAGGTTAGAACTGCCCCCGAGGGTTTCCTAGGAGCCCTGGTAGAGCAGTGGTTAAGAGCTTGGCTACTCACCAAAAGTCTGAAACCACCAGCCGCTCCTTGGTTTTGGTTTTTCAGTCTTTAGACGCTGATGACTTTTGTTTAGCAGCCCAGCACTTAACCATCACACTACCTGGGTTTTTGTCATTAACACAGTCACTCTTTTTTTATACAATAGATACGCATTAACTTGGTCATTACTTTGTTGCCTTACACAAATTGAATGATTTTTTAAAACTAATTCACTGCTGGCTTATTTTACATTTTATGTGTATTTCCCAAATACGTTTAGTCCTGGACGAATGGGTATGGGTTCGACTACAGCTAAATAAAAATGAACAGAACAAGCTTCCGGGTCAGACTTTTTATTTAGAGACTGTCCTTTGTTACATTGTGATTCCCAAGAATAGCTCTAGTCAAATAGAAAGTGCTTTTTAATATTTTTTTTGCAGCAAAAATCAAATACACGTGAAACAAAGCACGCTAAAATGTAAAACAAATGATCACAGCACAAAATAGCAGTTTATAAAATTAGCGTCTTTTCTTTTTTTCTTCATGAGTAATTCCATTCCTTTGTAAATGTCCTGGTGGAGAGAAAGCATTGACTATGGGTGGCAGTAGTCCCACAGGGGTTTTTCCAGGGCCATCGGTGCTAGATGCAACATTAGGGTTGTATTAGAACTGAAGACATGAACATGTATTTCTAGTTTCATGAAGAGATAGAAGATCTTCATTGGAAATTTTAATTCTAAATACTTTATTCTCAAGAATCCAATTTTTAGATAGGGATATGATGAAAATTATGACAAAAATCTTCTTTGATATAACATCAAGGTCGATGTCTGAAGTGTGCAAAGATGTCAAAGACAAGTTTCAGTTAACTCCTCAAGGCCAGTTGTCTCAATTCCCAGGAGAAATGACCTCTTTTCTAATTTCACTGTTCTTCTCATTAATGTCGTCATTCAGAAAAGACTTACCCTCAGCTCTGAGGCACAGAACACATTTGGTGTATCGTTAGCCAATTGTTTTCATGAAAAATTCCTGCCACTCACCACTCCAGCTCCACTAGATGAATGAAGTGTGCTTCCTGGCTAGAAGCCTACGGCATTATAGATGCCAGTGGACCTATCTTCCTTTCTGCTATGCTCATCTTGTGTCCTCACCATCTGCAAGACAGAAAAGCACGCATTGTCCTTAATGTCACTGCATTTATTTAAAAAATGTCCCCCTAGAGCCTACTTTTTTTATACCACATATGACACAAACACAAGTCTGCCTTCCTTTTCTCCTGGAAGTTTTCACCATTTTCAATATTCATAATAAAAGCCTAATTCAGGGTAGTATGATAATAGATATAAAGGAACAACATATAAGTAGAACCATAGACACATTTCTTCCTGGGTGAACATTGGTACATCCAGAAATTCCATGCTCAGCAAATTTAGTGGCTGGTAGTCTGGTGGGGCCCTGGTGGCGTAGTGGGTAAAGAGCCCAGCTGCTAACCAAAAGGTTGGCAGTTTAAATCCACCAGCTGCCACCCCTTGGAAACCCTGTAGGGTAGTTCTACCTTGTCCTTTAGGGTCGCTATAAGTTGGAACTGACTGGACAGCCATGTATTTGGATCATTGGGGCAGTGATGGTTCAGTGGTAGAATTCTCACGTAAATGGGAGAACAAGGTCCAATTCCCAGTCAGTGCATCTCACGCACAGACACTACCCCTCTGTCAGTGGACACTCGTATCCTGCTATGATGTTGGAGCCCTGGTGGCACATTGGCTAAGAGCTCGGCTGCTAACCAAAAGGTCAACAGTTCGCATTCACCAGCTGCTCCTTGGAAACCATATGGGGCAGTTACACTCTGTCTTCTAGGGTTCTTATGAGTAGGAATCAACTCAATGGCAACAGATTTTTAAGATGTTGAAGGAGTCCTAGTGGCACAGCGGTTAACAGACCGATTGCTAACCAAAAGGTTGGCAGTTTGAATCCACCAGCTGCACCTTAAAAACCCTGTAGGGCAGTTCTACTCTGACCTGTAGGATCCCCATGAGTCAGAATCAACTTCGCAGCAATGGGTTAGATTTTTATTTTTTTGGTTATGATGTTGAACGATTTTCAGCAGGGCTTCCAGACTAAGACTAGGAAGAAAGGCCTGATGATCTACTTCGAAAAACCCTATGGAAAGCCAGGGAAAACTCTGCGGATCTCAATGATCTGTTCACGGGGATGGAGCAGGACCAGGCAGCATTTGTACACAGCATCGCCGTGATTCAGGGGCTGGCTTCACAGGAGCTAACAACAATGCCAACACTACTGAACTGGACCTAGTGGGGATTCGCAGTGGACAATGCCAGGGCTCTGCCCAGAACACCTCTGATCTCTTCTTAGCGTTACTTTCTAGGCCACCCACCCTCAGCCACCACCATGGGAGGTTTGCTTCCAACATCCAGCACCTACGATTTTTCTTAGAAGGACTGATGTCAAGCTACTGGAGTGGCTTTAAGCACACACAACCACAAGTACCCGGGAGTTCACTTCCCTCCCTAGGGTGGCCCTTGTCCAGAAAAGATCTATGAGTCAGTAAGAAAAACCAACGTCCTTGCCTCATGTCAGGACATCTCAGGCATAACGTAGGCTCCTGGAGTTCCCCCAAAGGATCAGGCTGAGGCTACCCACTGTGGGACTTTGTCTGAGATGACATCCTTGTTTGACTCCCACCCTTTCTCTGTCTTGCTTCCTCCATTCCTGTACTGGTTCTCCTGGGGTCACCTCCTCAATAAACCATGTGCGTACAAATCTTCAACTCGGGGTCTGCTTCAGGGAAGTTGGCCTGAGATAGAACCCCAGAGATGCTCCAGCCTACCCCGACAAAGGAAAAAAAAACCCTGTACTTCTAACACATTTTAAAGTTAAAATCTACTTTTTTTTTCCTTTACGAGTTTAGTAGTTGAAAAAGATGTAATTTGTGATATATTGTAAAAGCTGACATTTTAAAATAAAATAAAACCTTCACAGTTCTCTTTTAGTTTATCCAATCTAAATATCATAGTGATTGAGCACCACCATTATCCATTTTAAAAATATGTGAACCCGCTCATGTTTAAAAGTCAGATATTTTACAGTGATCATTTCTCTCCTTAAACTTGTATTTCTACTTTATTCCCCCATAGAATTTCCTTCTAACTGTAATATATTTATATGCTTTAAAATGTTTTTTGCCTGATCATAACTCTCTGCAATAAAAATATGTATATAAACTGAAAATTACATTTTTTAAAACTTCCTGTAAGTTTTTATGTGTTAAAATGTTTTCTAGATGAATGAGCTTTAGAATTTATCAAAAATACCATATATATTTAAACTTTGGTAAATCAATAAACACAAAAAAGTAAACATTTTTATTGGAAACACTCTTGTTACTAAGAAGGATAGTTTTTCCCATTATTTTTACTTATTATTATTGTCAGAATGAGACAATGTTTAATATTGATTTTATTCCATTTTTCATATTTATCGTTACAGATTTAAGCACTGGAAATGTTGCTTACATAAACAGACAGATTTTGAAGGTACTTTATTATAAACCATACTCAGCGCCGTCGAGTCAATTCCGACTCACAGCGACTTAACCACTACGCCACCAGGGTTTCCAGTACTTTATTACAGCAATGTCAAATAGTTCTTTCCCAGTTACATGCCAAAAACCACCTAGTCATCTTTGAAAAGATTTTACAAAGGAATCTGTTATCCAGTCATTAGAATTATTCACTTTCTCATTTCAGAGAAATGTAGGGAAAAAAAAAAAAAGCTTTATCAAAGTTTGCCAAGTGGTTATTAATTTTACCACTTAAACTCTTTTACTTATTGGTATACTGTTTAATTCCAAAAAAAGTAAAAAATGGCTGGAAAAGTTTAATACTGCAAAATTAAACACATTTGTGCTATTACTATATTTTTGATAAAATCATTTTTCTTATCACCTTTTTAAAATATTTTTTTCTTCAAAATTTTGAAGTTACTATTAAGCTCATTCTATTTATGAATAACGTTCCCTCTGTAGCCTAACTGGAGCCCTGTGGCGCAATGGTTAAGAGCTTGGCTGCTAACCAAAAGGTCTACAGTTGGAATCCACCAGTCTTTCCTTGGAAACCCCATGGGCAGTTCCCCTTTGTCAGAATCAACTCGACGGCAATGCGTTTTTAGTTAATAGCCTAACTGGCAGAGCTAGTCCTATAATCAACACCTCTGCCTTAGAAAGCATCTGATTTCATTTTTCAGTGGGAATAAGTATGACACCTTACTACTGATTATATTCCAAAAGAGGCTAAATGGCTAGAGCTCTTGCCAGGAGATTGTGGGCCTGATAAAAATAGAACACTGCTTGCTCTTCATCGATATTTCTCCAATACTCTCTTTGCTTTGTTCTCATACAGTTTTCACTCAGGAGGAATGCATCTTTTGACCATAATTGGGGATGGAACAGGCCAGATTACTAAATGAAATTTGTCATTAGTCCTACCATCTATGACTTATCTGAATTCAGAACATCTCAAAAAAAAAACCAAACCCAACCCACTGCCATCGAGTTGATTCTGGCTCATAGCGGCCCTACAGAACAGAGTAGAGCTGCCCCATAGAGTTTCCAAGGAGCACCTGGCAGATTTGAACTGCCAACCCTTTGGTTAGCAGCCATAGCACTTAACCACTACGCCACCAGGGTTTCCCAGAACATCGCAGCATGGTTCAAATACCCCATTTCTGGCAGCATACTTCTTCCTTAACAGAAATATGTACAAGGTGGACAAGACCTGAAGCCTCACCTGGCTTTATGGTGCTTTAATTAAAGGAAGTCTACAGATGTAATATTTAAAAATGGCTTCTTGTTTGACAACACACTACCCATTCCTCCCTGGGAGGTTTTTACTTCTGGACAAAGCACCATAATAAGATTCAGAATGGCTGAGAGATATGACACTTTCTGTGTATGTAATGTGTGGGCCACTTATAAAAGGGGATGTGGGAAAGGAGACCCTCTATGATTCCTCAGACACAAACATGTCTTCAGGCAGACGGGATCCTTTAAGAATATCCTTTAAGAATCCATTAGATTGGAAAGTCTGTGTGTGCCCCCAAAATATGTGTACCCTAGTATGAATAACTAGGGTATTTTTTTAGTATGAATAACACTGGCCTCACCCAAGTTCCTTCTTATACAGATAAGAAAATTAAGAACTAGAGCAATGAGGTGGCTTCTCGAGATCACAAAGCTAGTTAGTGACAGAACCAAAGCTCGCATCATCCAGTTCTCCTCATTCCCAGTCTGGCATTCTTTCCACCAAGGTCATCAGCTCTAATATCATTTGTCATCATCACTATCATCATCATCATTTTACCTAATAAAAAAAAAAGCTAACATTTATTAGGATTTTACTTTATGCCAAGTGCTGTTTGAAGCACTTCACACTCATTTAATGCTCACATTAGCCCATGACATAAACTCCATTATTATCCCCATTTTAAAGATGAGGAAGCTGAGGCTCAGAGAGGCAAAGTGACATGTCCAGGATCACATGGCTAGTAATTGCAGAAATAAGACTCAAATCTAGGTCTGGCCTGAGGATTTTTTTCTTCAAGTGGTTTCTACAAAATACTAGACCTATAAGATGCTCTGTGATACAAGGTTCTATGGTTAGATTAGTTTGACTACAATCCATCTCACAGAATCACAACTAACATCAGTTCACCAAAGGCATTAAAAAATCCTCATAAAAGGATTTATGAGTGACTTCCAGGGAAATTATTCTCCCCCCCCGCCCGACCTATTAATATCTATTGGAAGAATACCCATTAAAGAAGACTGATTTAGGCTCAGTATCTTTACGACTAAGTTAGTGGTTCCACGCTGTAGCCTGTGTCAGAATCAGCTGCAGAGTCCCATTCCCAGAGTCCCTGATTTAGTATGTCCGGGATGGGATTCAAGGATTTGCATTTCTAAACAGTTCCCAGGTGATGCTGATGTTGCTGGTTCAGGGACTACACTTTAAGAAACAATGAACTTGATGCTGGAAAAATAAAGAGCAAGAAAAAGTCCCTGGGTTGGCATAAAGGGAGAAGAGCTCCAATTACCCTGGAAAAAAATCCACATTAAAATATTGAAAATGCTAGCCACCAATTGAGAGAATACCTTCAGAAATCATATATCTGATAAGAATCTAATAACCAATATATATATAAAGCTTCCACAAATTAACAACAAAAAGACAAATAAACCAATCAAAAAATGGGCAAAGGAATTGAATAGACATTTCACCAAAGAGGATATTCAAATGACCACCAAACACATGAAAAAGATGCTCAATCCCATTAGCTGTCAGAGAGATGCAAATCAAAACCACAGCGAGATACCATTTCACTTCCACTAGGAAGGCTAGGATAAAACGAACAAACAAAAAACCCCAAACCAGAAAGTAACAAATGTTGTTGAGGATGTGGGGAAATTGGAATCCTTATCCATTGCTGATGAGAATGCAAAACGGTACAGCCATTGTGGAAAATAGTGTGACAGTTCCTCAAAAAACTACAAATAATACTAGCACTAACAACAACAACAACAACAAACAAACCTGTTGCCATCGAGTTGATTTCAACTCATAAAGACCCTATATGACAGAGTAGAACTGCCCCATAGGGTTTGCAAGGAGCAGCTGGTGGATTTGAACTGCTGACCTTTTGGTTAATAGCCGAGCTCTTAACCACTGCACCACCAGGGCTGCAAAACTAGCATCTAAAACCAAAAACCAAACCCAGTGCCATCGAGTCGATTCTGACTCATAGTGATCCTATAGGACAGAGTAGAACTGGCCCATAGAGTTTCCAAGGAGTGCCTGGCGGATTCGAACCGCTGACCCTTTGGTTTACAGCCGTAGCACTTAACCACTATGCCACCAGGGTTTCCCCAAACTAGCATATGACGCAGCAATTACACTTCTAGGTATATACCCAAAAGACTTGAAAGTAGGGACTCAAATAAAGACTTGTACCACAATGTTCACTGCAGCACAATTCACAATAGCCAAAAGGTGGAAACAACCTAAATGCCCATCAATGGATGAATGCTGTTGTTAGGTGCTGTTGAGTAGGTTCCGACTCATAGCGACCCTACGCATAACAGAACGAAATACTGCCCGGTCCTGCGCCATCCTCACAATTGTTGCTATGCTTGAGCCCATTGTTGCAACAATGGGCTCAAATGGATGAATGGATAAATAAAACGTGGTACTTACATGCAGTGGAATACTACTCAGCCAGTAGGAGAAATGAAGTTTCGATACATGCTACAACATCAATGGAGTTTGAAGACATTATGCTGAGTGAAATAAGTCGATCACAAAAGGACAAAAAAGAAAAGAACAGGCAAATATATAGGGATCAAAGTTTATTAGTGTATACCAGGGGCAGGAGGGAGGGGAGAAAGGACTGTTATTGATTATAGAGCACTGAGTTTCTTTTTACGGTGATAGAAAAATTGGATTGATTAAGGGTAAACGTTGCATAGCTGATTAATATAATTGATGTCAATAATGTGTACCCTTGCAAAAACTTGAATTGGTAAATGTGTGATATATATATTCACAACAATAACACAAAGAGCAGCTGCTGAGGCTACTTATATACAATCGAATACCTCATGGGATTTAGTTTCTTGGTTTGGAGGTTTAGGGTCATAATTGCATGGTGCATCCCAGTTCATTGGCCTAATATGTTCAGTGCTCCTGTTATACCTCCTAGTTCGCTGCATAGTGCCTAGGTTCTTAAAAGCTTGCAAGTGGCCATCCAAGGTACAACAATTCTCTATTCACCTGGAGCAACAGAGGAAGAAGGAGAGTCAGGAATAGAAGGAGGAAAGAATATGTGGTTAATTGCCTCCTTTGCAAGAGGCCGGAAGTGGATGGTGCCCAGCTACCATTACTGAACGTTTTGATCAAAGATTCTATGGAAGAATCCTGATCAAAATGGGGAAAGTGGAACAGAATTCTAAATCCTGATGGAATCCAGACTTCTGGAGCCATTGAGGCTGGATAAACCCCTGAGACTTTTGCCATGAGATGACCCTTAAACTTAAACTAAAAATATCCCTGGAAGTCTTCCTTAATCCAAATAATTGTTTAGCTTAACTAGTAAAGCATGTCTGCCTTGAGTATTGTGTCTTTTTAAAGGTCTACCTGGGAATGAGGGCAGCAACTGCAAAGGTTAGACCGGAAGCTTAGGAGGCAGTATGTTAAGGGAAGAGGAACAATTTGGAAAAGGAGGGTGAAAATGGTTGCATAACTTGAAGAGTGTAGTCAGTGCCACTGAACCATACATGCAGAGAGTGTTGAATTGGTGTATGTTCTCCTGTGTGCATTTTCAACAACAACAAGAAAATTAAATAAATTATTTTCAAAAGTTTCGAAAATGTACATTATAATGAGCAAACAGAAAATCTGTAGATTAAGTCAATGAATAAAATAAAAACATCAGAAAAATTAGCAAGCAAAAACGAAACTCCACTAGTTTTGGAAAAACGAAAGACGAGCAAAGTGATACAAAGGCTGATCAGTCTACACAAGCAGATTTTAATTTTTCATGGCTAAATAAATGATCAGCCTTAGATGTTTCATATGGAGAAAACGCCAGTTGATTATGTGCTAGACACAGGGTGTACTTTGAGCTCTGTATGTGTCATCTCCAACTTCCAACATGAAAAGAGATAATAAAATCTATCTCTAACAACTCAGAGATAGATTTTATTATCTCTTTTCATGGTCTAACTTTAAGGTGAACTTGGGTTCTCTAAACATTAATTGTGAGCAAGAATCACTGTGACAAAACAGTATTGGGCTAAGTGCTGTGTATTATTGGATGAGATGCTTCAGATGTCTCTACCCTCATTTCTTTATCTGTAAAAAAGACATACTAGAACTCAGTGATTTCTAAAATCATTCCAAGTTTCAAATTTCCAAGAAAAAAGCCAAACTGATATTTTCAGAAGAGACTCCTGGAGCTCTCCTCCTGGAGCAGGGCTGGCCAATGTCACCAAACCAAGCCATTGACTAGAGCTCCCTGAGGAAAATGATTAAAGACATCATCTCCTTGTAGTTACATGATCTATAATAATTACAGAAAATTGGAAAACACTTTGGAGGAATGAAATTATGAAGAATGATAATAAAGAAGAAAGGTACTGATAATGCTCACTTGTTAATAACCCTTTCGATGCTGCTAACCTTTTCATTTCCAGCAGAAAACCACCTTGAGATATCTAACAGGACTAATTCAGTCATAATTCGCAGCAGCGTCTCCCAAACTTGTATGCACATTAGAATCACCTGGAGAACTTAAATAAAAACAAAACACCAACACCTGTGTCTCACCCCCAGCGAACGTGATTTATTTGATGTGGGGTATGGTCTGGTCTCTGGAATTTAAAAAAAAAATAACCAAGTGATTCTAATGTATAGGCAAGCTGGGGAATCGCTGATTTATAGATTCTTTCCCGTGATCAGGGCCCTGGTGGGGCAATGGCCAAGAAGAGCTCGGCTGCTAACCAAAAAAAGGTCAGCAGTTTGAATCCACCACCTGTTCCTTGGAAACCTTATGCGGGAGCTCTACTCTGTCCACTGAGTTGGAATGGACTCGATGGCAACAGGTTTGGTTTTGGGTATAGTTGCTGTGAGCACGTTGTTAATTATATCCCCTCTTATACCCACTGTGTCTGCCTCTGACCAAAAAACCAAACCCACTGCCGATGAGTTGATTCTAACTCATAGCAACCCTGCAGAATGGCTTCATAGGGTTTCCAAGGCTGTAAAGTTTTACCAAAGTAGACTGCTACATCTTATTCCTGTGGAGGGGCTGGTGGATTAGAACTGCCAACATTTTGGTTAGCAGCTGAGCATCTTAACTACTGTTCCCCAAGACTCCTTAGTGGCCACTAGACTGCCGATTTTCATGGCTAATGTAGTTGTGGGTCTGTTAGTTTTCAAGGTTACCCCAGGGTTGGGGAGAAAACAAACAGAAAAACAAATCTGTTGCCCTGTAGTCGATTCCGACTCATAGCCACTCTATATATAGGCCAGGATAGAACCGCCCCATAGGATTTCCAAAGAGTGGCTGGTGGATTCGAATTGCTGACCTGGTTAGCAGCCCAGCTCTTAACCACTGTACCACCAGGGCTCCGAGTTGGGGAGAAGGGGAAGGAATTAAACAACAACAAAAAAAGTTACCCATGAATTGATTCCGACTCATGGCAACCCCGTGTGTGTCAGAGTAGAGCTGTGTTTATAGGGTTTTCAGTGGCTCCTTTTTCAGAAGTAGATCACCAAACTTTTCTTCTAGGGCATCTCTGGGTGGATTCAAACCTCTAACCTTTTGGTTAGGAGCAAGCAAGTTAACCGATTGTACCACGCAGGGACTCGGGGATGGGGTTAGGGCAAGTTAAACACCACCTGGTTCCATGTTCTTACAGATACAGAGATTTAGTTGTTTTTCTTCAATAAACACTCTTTGGATTGTTCCAGTCCTTCAGTTAATTTCCAAAGTTACAAAAGAGTTGGTGTTGACAGATTTTGCCAGTGTTCTCATTGCTTTTATTGAAAGGAGCAGGTTTTCAGATATCCTTACACTACTGTTCCAGAAATAGAAAGCCTGCATGCTCTTTTTAAACATACTTTTTAACAAAATATATCGGTATTATCTTTCATATAAAAAATTCATTTCCACATCATTTTTATAGTCTCACCATCATTTATGTAACCAATTTCACCACTGCACTTGTAGGTTGCATTTGGTTTTTTACTATAAAGAAAGCAAAGTTGAACAGCCTTAAAACTAAATCTCAGAGCTTATTCTTAGTTATTTCCTTAGGATATGGACACAGTAAAAGCTTGTGACCTGTACTGTCAAAAAACCCTCCAGGGAAGATGTATCAACTGCACTCCACCAGAGGGCACTGTATAAAAATGCCCCAATGGCCTTAATAGGTTTTCACGCTACTTGGGTTTTTAATTGCATTTGAGAGCTGCCTTCAGGTCCATTTCTTAAAAATTCTCTCTTCTGTTGCAGTCTATGATATAACTTATCTGGTTTTTTCTCTCTCCTTTTCTGGCCCTGCTCTTCCTGTCCCCCAACTTCGGCTTCCTAAGATGCAGGCCTCAGACTGTTGTTGCCCTTTACAATTCCTTCCTTTCCCATACCACTCAAAACCTTCGACTGTCAACACTACTAATGATTTCAAAATATGTAACCCTAACACTGAAAACCTTCCTGCACACCCTCTTATTGTTCCAACTCTTCACTCTGACACGGCTCCACTTAGACACTTTACCATCACCTCAAATCCAATCAGCCCACATCGGCTCAAAAGGCAAGTGCTGCCCCGTCTTCTGTGGGCCGTGTTTCCAATCTCGGTTGAGTTTCCAAAGCCTTTGATATCTGTTTTGGGTCTTTCCCATGCATATGCATCTCGGGAGAAAGTCTGGGGCTCACTCAGGTTCACACACAGAATTAGGGATCCCATTCTCCAGCTCTCTTTTTTCCAAGGCTTTCTACACACTCTCTGGCTCACAGGGCCTCTTTTCCCAGTTCACCTGTCCAGAGATTCAAGTTTTCTATTTAGTTTTAGCTGCCTATCCTTCTGTTCAGCTCCCACCTGGGGCCTGCAAAGCCAGGAGGGAAAAGAGGTAAAAACTGGGGATTCCCTCCACAGTCTTTGACTGCAGGGGCCCCTTTTCCTCGTTATTCTGGTCGGAAGTCTGGGAAATCTATTGCAATGTTGGCTACCTTCTCCACTGCCAACACGCCCTCCAGAACTGGAGCCTGCCCTCAGCACAAAGCTGTGAAAGAAAACAAAACAAAACAAAAAATTCCTGCCCCTTCACAAAATAATCACTTTAGCTTGCGTTCAGAGTTGTCAAGAAGCTGCCTTTTGTATCTTGTCCAGAGTTTTCCTTGTAATTAGTGGGAGAGAGAGGCTGTAACGGGCTTGCTCCATCTTGAGGCTAAAGTGGGCTTATTCCATCTTGATGGGAACTAGACATTTCGTTACATTTATAGTTAATTTTTCTTTCCTTACATCTTCTCTTCTTTTCCCTTTTTTGTCTATATTTTTAATATTTCCTTTATCCTCATCTCTTTTATTTTCCGTCATTTTGTTGATCTTGTTCTATGGCTATACCAGTTGCCATCAAGTTGATTTCGACTCACAGTGACCCCATATGTAGAACGTTCTACTCTTTCGGAGTAGAACTGTGCTCCATAGGGTTTTCAATGGCTGATATTTTGGGGAAGTAGATCTGTAGGCCTTTCTCCTGAGGTATCTCTAGTGGACTAAAACCTCTAACCTGTCAGCTAGCAGCCAAGTGCGTTAACTCTTTGCATCACCCAGGGGCACAAACACACACACACACACACACACACTCTCTCTCTCTTTATACATACACACACAGCTGTATCTCACCATATTCTCAAACAATAAATAGCTATATCTTTAACTATTTAGATTAATAGCAGTATCTGTATTTAAACTTTTTTGAAGTATAACACACATATAGAATATGTGCATGTGATAAGCATACAGCTCAGTGCGTATTCAAAAACAGGGCATAGTCAGGTACCTGGCACCTAGATCAAACCAGAGTACATTACCAGCACTCCCGGCTACCCCTCATGCTCCCTTTCAGTTACCCCACCCCAAGAACAACCAGGATCCCACCTTCTAACACCACAGATTTAATCTTCCTGTTGCTTTCTTTACATAAATAGAGTTTTGTGTCTTTTGCTTCTGATTTCTTTTGTCCACTATTGTGTTTGTGAGACTCATCCATGTTGTGTGTAGTTGTAAGTTGTCTGTTCTTATTGCTATACAGTATTTCGTTGTAAGGATATACCAATTTATTTATCAATTCTACTGTCACTGAACATTTTTGTTCCCACTTTGGGGTGACTACAAATAGTCCTGTGTGAACATTCTAGTACATGAATTTTGGTGAATTTAGATTTCTGTTGGGTATATACTTTGGAATAAAATTGCTGGGTTATAGAATATGCATCTTTTCAGCTTCAATAGACACCCAAGAATACGCATTTCAGAATAATTTCCCACGTTATTCTGGTACACAGCAAGGATCATGAGTGGCTGCCTTCGAGTCTCCCATAGCTTCCTGTGCCCCATCTCGTATTTCCTCTATATTTGTAGGCCAATAGCCATTTTTCTGCCTAGGCTAAGAAGCTGCCTTCAGCCTCCACATACCTCTCCAGGCCCCAGTGAGACCGAGATTCAGCTGGGAGCCTACATCTCAGACCAAGAAAGCCCTAGTCGCTAGTCAGGAAGCAGGCTGTGAAAGTTTGAGCTCAGAAGGCTCCTTGTATTGTTCCCCACCCTCCCCCCGACCCCCGCACCACCAATCCTGCACAGGGGAGCAAGTGCTTCCTGGTTACCCAGGGCCTGTCATTCTTGTTCTCACCCCTCTCACCTCTTAATTCCCTGGCTCCACACTAAGCATTCCTGCCTACTCTTACGGATTGAATTGTGTTCCCGAAAAATGTGTTATAAATCCTAACCCATAGACCTATGGATGTAATTGCATTTGGGAATAGGGTTTTTTCTGCTATGTTAATGAGGTCATATCAGTGTTGGGTCTGTCTGAAGCCAATCACTTTTGAGATATGAAAAGGGCTTATTGGGCATGGAAGCAAGCAAGCAGAATGGAGGCAAGACAGATGCCACATGGAGATCTCCAAGGAATGCCGAGAACACTAGAGAAGCTGAGACAGGATTTTCCCCCAGAATGGACAGAAAGAATCTTCCCCTAGAGCTGGTACCCTGAATTCAGATGTCTAGTCTCCTAAACTGTGAGAAAATAAATTTCTGTTCATTAAAGCCACTTATTTGTGGTATTTCTGTTATAACAGCACTAGATAACTAAGACATCTACTCTATATACATAATTTTACTTATTTTGCTGTTATTGTTGAGAATATATACAGCAAAACATACAGCAATTCAACAGTTTCTACGAGAACCATTTAGTGACAATGATTACATTCTTTGAATTCTACAACCATTCTTGCCCTCCTTTTTTGAGTTGTTCCTCACCATTAATGTAAATTTATTGCCCCCTAAGGTTCCTATCGAAAACCCTGGTGGTGTAGTGGTTAAGTGCTATGGCTGCTAACCAAAAGGTTGGCAGTTCAAATCCGCCAGGTGCTCCTTAGAAACTGTTTGGGGCAGTTCTACTCTGTCCTATAGGGTCACTATGACTCAGAATCGACTCGACAGCACTGGGTTTGGTTTGGTTTGGTTAAGGTTCCTATCAATCTTTCGAGTTGCTGTTATCAATTTGATCCCATGTAGATCTTAAGAGATCATAATGCTCAAGGCTGACATTTTTCACTAGTTAAGCTAAACTATTGTTTGGTTTTAAGAAGACTTCAGGGATTTTTTTGTTTTAAGGCTTAAAGCTTATCTCATGGCAATAGTTTCAGGGGTTAATCCAAAGTTTATGGCTCCAGGATGTCTGGATTCCATGATAGTTGAAAATTCTGTTCAGCATTTCCCTCCTTTTGATCTGGATTCTTCTATGGAATCTTTGACCAAAACGTTCAGTAAAGGTAGCCAGGCACCATATAGTTCTTTTGGTCTCATGGCAAAGGAGGCAGTTGTTCATGGAGGCAATTAGCCACACACTCCACATCTTCCTTCTATTCCTGACTCTCTTTCTTCCTCTGTTGTTCCAGGTGAATAGAGACTAATTGTGCCTTGGATGGCCTCTTGCAAGCTTTTAAGACCCCAAACACTACATATCCAACGATGAGGTAGAACAGAAGCACTAAACATGTTAGTAGGACAATTAACTGGGATGCCCCATGAAACAATGGCACTAAACCTCCAAACTAAGAAACCAAATTCCATGAGGTTTTTGGTTGTACATGAGCACCCTCAGTAGCTACTCTTTTTTGTTGTTGCTATTGTAAATATGTCTATCATACAACTTATGCCAATTCCAATTTTTACAGGTGTACAACTTATTGACACCAATGACAACAATCAGCTGTGCAATCCTACTCTTAATCAATGCAATATGTCCGTTATCATTGACCTTCCCTTCCCCCTCCCACCCCTGGCAGCCACTAATAAAATTTGTTGTCCATACATTTGCCTTTGTTTGTCTTTTTATATAAGTGAGGTCATACAATATTTGTCTTTTTGCCATTGACTTATTTTACTCACCATAATGTCTTCCAGCTCCATCTATATTGTACCAACACACTGTCTTAGTTATCTAATGCTGGTATAACAGAAATATCAAAAGTGGATGGCTTTAATAAACATATTTATTTTCTGAAAGTTTAGGAGACTAGAAGTCCAAATTCAGAGTGCTGGCTGGAAGGGAAGTCTTTCTCTCTCTGTTTGCTCTGGAGGAAGGTCCTTGTCTCTTCAGCTTCTAATTCCTGGTTCTTTGGAGATCTCCATGTGGCTTGGCATCTATCTTATCCCATCTCTCTCTCTATTGGTTTGCTTAATCTCTTTTATATTCCAAAATAGATTGATTCAAGACATACTTTACACTAATCCTGCCTCATTAAGATAACAAAGCAATCCATTCCCAAATGGGATTATAACCACAGGCATAGAGGTTAGAATTCACAGCACATATTTTGGGGGGACAGTTCAATCAATAACCAATGACTACTTTTAGTTCTAGTTTTGTCAACACAACTGACTTTCTTTGCCTTTCTGGAGCTATAGTTCCCTTGCTCCCTCATTTTAGGGACCCCTTGTAGCCCTAGATGATCGGCCCCTCTTTCATTTCTATCCTGGCATCTCTGTCTATCTCAGTGAGTTCTCATTGCGCATCCTTCACCAGAGAAAACCTAAACAAACTGAGGTACTTCATAACTCTGTTGTACTCAAGGTTACCTTTATTTCTTCTTTGTTTATGATTCTCTGAAGCTGTAATTTCTTCTGAATGTGCCTCTTCGTTGTCATTCATCATCAATTCCCCAGTTGCAAAGAGCATGTATAACTTCTGGATTAAATCAGTAGTGGTCCTAGAACCATCACTATGATTGCTCCCTAACACAAGGAAATGGTGCTCCTGGGAATCCGATTCACCAAATCGTTCACTGTTTTCTGATTCTATTTCATACACCTCAGGAAGAAGGCTGAGAAGACAGAGGATAAAAATGAAAACCATGTTATCTAAGTCCCTTGCAGGGTTAAATGTAAATACAGCCAGGTCATAAAATATGAATTCATTTTATGCACATGATTGAAATAGCCCAAATGTAGTTTGTGGATGAAATGTCACTCAGAGACAATTTTATAATGTTCCAAAGGGAAATTAGACATTTGTCTCAGTGTTCTAAGACTCCAGGCCAATATTATGTCCGTCGCTGAATTTTTCTTGAGTACTTAGGGCTGTACTTTGCAAAATCCAACTTGCAAGAATCCTTCCTGCCAATCTTCACATGGGTTCTGTTTACTAAATGGCAAATGTTTTTGTTGTTATTTTATGACTTTTTAAATGTTTTTCTCCTGCTCTAAAATCGTTACATCTGACCTTCAATATTATAAGTTTTCTGATTTGGCAGTGACTTTTTTTTTTTTTTACTACTTTTTTTTTTTTTTTACTACTATATAGCTACTAATAAGGGGCTTATTTATTATTTTTTGTAAAAGAAACAGAAATGAAAACATAGATTTTTCCAATATGTGTCATGCTCTATTTGCTGTTAAAACGAGACCTGTGCTGTCAGCACAAACCAGGGGCATTTAAAACATACTGAAGTGTATGCATGCATACACACGTGCACATACATGTGCACACACACACACATACACATATACAACCAAACTTGCATCTTGAAAACTCAAATGCCATTAATTTCAAATTATTTTCTTCAGGGCTATTTCCAGCTGTGGTATTGCTGAATCTGTGAATTCCTCAACTCAGAATACAGTGTTTTCTGTTCCAACATTGTCTGGATTGGGAGAGGTGATGTTAACACACTTGGGTCTCAGCTCTGCAGGGGGATATTTGTTGATGGCACCTGAGGAGAAAATAGCCTGGTTAGTCCAAATTTTACCCTACCACATTCTGACTATCACCCAAAGTCAGGTCATCCTTTTCTGTGGTTGGAGGCATTTTTAGGAGAAAATTAATTAAGGGGCTCTGAAAAGTAGGCATCTTCTGACACTGAAAGACCTTGTTGCAAAGTCAATGACACACAGCAGTGATTGAGTCAAAAGCTCCCATCATCTGTACATCATAAGCTTGTGGTATAATTCAAAGGCATCTCTTAATCTCTGATCTGTTTCTCTTCCTCTGAAAGGAGGATTCTTCTAGGAGACTCTATTAGCTAGTGAAATGTCTTCTCTATCTTGAGGTTGGGAGAAGGCACTATTTTTTTGCAAGTAACAAGTCTGACACTAAATAAAACCCCTGAGTTCCAAGATTCCTGAGGGCTATGTGAGCCCTGGGGCATTATGGGAATCTGATTACCTGGTAAAATTGGAGGAGCTGCAGACAACCATGCAATGAGACCTCTGCCCCATTCCTAATTCCTCAGGATAGACCACGACTTGTTTCACAGTCCAGATGCTTAGCTTTGCTCTATACCCATGCCCTAAACTGGTAACATGGGCCCAGGCTTGGGCAGCCACCCTTGAAGCCCCTCTGTATACAGATATCCCCAAAATCCCTACCTGGCTGTTTCTGAGCCTGCTGTCTGCAGCAGAGGCTCTAGAAGAGACTTGTGCCCGTGGCTGATAAGAATTCAGATCAGAACCAAAGTTAATTCACAATGACAAGATAAAATGGAAATCCTCGGAGCAGGTAGAGAGTGGTGGTAATGGGACATTATGTATTACAGTTGCATACGTTGTTAGGCATATAGTAACTGAAGTACAATTTAACGGATAAGAGCACAGCTCTGAGGTCAGAATGAATAGGGTTGTGTCGGCATTTGCCAACTATTAACTGTGAGCCTTTGAGCAATTTATTTAATATCTCTGAATATCAATTTTCTCATCTATAAAATGGGAATACTAATACTTTCTTTTGAGGACTGTATTGAGGATTAAGTAATATAATCCATGTGAAGAATTTATCACAGTATCTGGCACATAGTAAACAGTCACAGATTAGGGTTAAAAGACACTTTTCACCCATATGGAGATTTCCTGGCAAAAACTGTTGATGGTGCAGCAATGAGGCTCAGGGTTAATTAGATCTGGGATTTTTCTCTGTGAGTTTCTCACTACCTCCTACCCCACCACTCTTGGCTGATGTGAGGACTAAATCTACTGATGGATTATACACAGAGACATTAAACCTGTTGCAAAAGCAAGAGCAGAGAAAAGGTTGAACGACTTACATCTGATTGAATGGACAAATGGCTTGATGAACTTGATGATATAGTGGTAATCTGGCTTGTGGGTTCGGCCAAGCTGGACTAAGTGATGATCCAATGGGTGGCTGGCTAACTCTTCTAATTCCTTGTCATTGTGTATAGGACCAAAGGAAAACACAAATATGGAGTAGCCTTGACACTTGGCCCTCAGAGATACATTCATTAAGACTTCTTTGTCTAAAGGGTTGGTTTCACCAGCAGATATTATAAAGATAACTTTGTTTTTCCTCAGGTTGGGAGTTCTTACAAAGACATTGTCAATTGTCCACTGCAGAGCATGGCCAATAAAAACATCTCCATCAAGCTGTTGAGCAGAGTCTTGGAGATGATGTTTCATTTGGTATGTACTGTTATAAGTAACCAAATCAAATTCCAGGTAGACTGGGCATTCTTCAGTGTTGGGCATGTAGCCCAGAGGAGAGTAGCTTAGGACTGCCACTCTATCTCCTAAGATGGAGGTCAGAGGATCTGGGGCAATATGAAAGTAATCAAGCACTGAGATTATAAAATCTTTCACTTCCTTAAACTCATCACGTCCTACTCTATGTGAAGCATCTATGAGGAAAGCCACATCCATGTAAGAGTCTTGAAGAGAGGCATTTTCAGGTTCGTAAACAGGACCTGGCTCTTCTTTCCTGCCATGATTTTCATGTCCTGCAACAGAATAACTCAAGTCACTCTTTTTAGTTGAAGGATAAACTCAGAACTCCTACCTCAAGGATGGCAAATACACAGCATGGAGTATTACCATGTCCCATTCCTACACCCATGGAAGACCTCACTAATCAATCACGGTATTTGTTCCCAGATGCATTCTTCAGATGTCTCTTCACACAGAGCACCTGGAGCCAGATGTTATCACATGAGGAAAAATAACCTATTTAGTATCCCATCTTACATCTTTGTCAAAGGATTTATTTATTCTTCAACTATTTTCTATATGCAAGATGAGAAACATAACTTATTTTTAGCATATCCCAAATGGTTACAAAAATTGGAGTATACATTTGCATGGGATTTAAGTGCATATAATAACCCCAAGAGAAAAGTATGTCAATGTCACATTTACTGATGGCACAAATGCATACACCTTTATAAAAAAAATTTTTTTTTTTTTTTTTACACACATTCAAAATACGCACCATGGAGTGCTGTCACCAGGATTAGTATAAGGGCTGCCTTTGGAATCTCAACTCTGTGTACAATATACTCCAAGACTGTGGTCCTCAAAGTGCCAGTCTACAAACAGTTTATCGGCCCATGACAAAATAAGGAGATTGCATCATGATGTAAGTCAACTGTATTACTAAGCACATTGATTAGTTTAGCTGACCTTTTTTTAAATTTTGTACCAAGACTTTCTCAATGAAGAAAGCAGTGTCTTAATTCACATTCTGATGCAAGCTTCTTAACTTGTTTCAGACCAGCATTTCAAGTACCACTGCTCTTAAAGGATCATGAGACCAATGTCTCCAGTTATGGGAATGATGGCTGGTTGGTGAGACCACAACAGGAAGTTCCAGCTTAGAAAAATAGGAAGAAGGTGGCCAAAGCTTTTTTCTTCTATGAAAGAAGTGTGTTTGTGAGTCTAATCAAGCAAGAAGTAGTTTTCTAATGGGCAAAATGTATTGATTCCTATTTGTGCTTGACCTTGTAGTAGAAGTTTTTACATATATTACTTGTTTAATTTTCTCAACATCAATAAATCTATTAACCTGTATTAGTGCTACAAAAGCAAATAGAATGCAAAAATACCACTAGCTGTTAATTTTACAGTTATATTAATGCCAGAAATATATGGATACCTGGATATCTATGTATAGACAAGTGTCCCTTTTTTGTCCTACTTTTGGCCTAGCTCAGTGACGCTGAAACTTCTGTGTGCTTAGGCATTACTGTACCAGGTTGCATTGTAAAAAATATGTATAGAGTTCTTTGTGTGAAGGATTTTTTCAGGAAAATTTTGACTATGTGCATTTTTTTGCCTTATGCTTTGACTTCAGGCCCTAGCCTCATGCAGAAGAAGCAATTCCACTGTACACCTTTTGAACAGTATGTTTTCATGGCAAAAAGAGAGAATGTGAAGATACTATAAAATTTTTAAAAAAGAATGCAGGATAGAAAACTTAAGTCTTCTCTATAGTTTGTCTTCCTGAAAAGACTAGGGAAAGCGGAAGCTTTGTGGAGTCAGATTTTAACACCCACAATAACTTAAAACTTTGGCTTTGTGCTCCTCATTTTGATGTTCTGTATAATGTCCATGATGACTTTGTGTTTAAACTGTTTCCTAAAGAGTCAGGAATTGGAGGAGGAAATCAAATACATGTCTAGTTGCCTCCATGAACAACTGCCTCTTCTGCCATGAGACCAGAAGAACTAGATGGTGTCTAGCTACCATTACTGAATATTTTGATCAAGATTCTATAGAAGAATCCTGATCAAAAGGGGGGAAATAAAGAACATAATTGCAAGTTCTCAGTGGAATCCAGATTTTCTGGAGCCACTGAAGCAGAATGAGGCCCTGAAACTACTGCCCTGAGACAATTTTTAAACTTTAAACCTTAAACCAAAACTATTCCATGAAGTCTTATTTGAACCAAAAAAATAATTTTAATTAGTAAAGTATATCTGCTTTGAGCATTGTGCTCTGTTATGGAAATATCTATGTGAGATCAAATTGACAATGGCAATTCAAAAGCTTGGCTGGGAAGCTTAGAGGGCAGTGAGTTTAAGACAATGGTGATGGAATCTGTGGAAAAGGATAGCAAGGATAGTAGCAGAACTTGAAGAATGTAATAGATGTCACCGAATAGATATCTATGTACAGACAAGAGTCCCTTTTTTATCCTACTTTTGACCTAGCTCAGTGATGCTGACACTTCTGTGTGCTTAAGCATTACTGTACCAGGTTGTATTATAAAAATTATGTATAGAGTTCTTTGTGTGAAGGATTTTTTAAAGATAATTTTGACTAAGCACATGTAGATATTGTTGAAATGTTGTATCTTTGGTTGTGCATATTTGCACTGAAATTTAAAAAAATGCAAACAAATAAAACATTCTTTTAAGAAAGTTTAGTTCATCAGAATCTTTGAGAAACAATACTGAAAGGGCTCTTAGTAAATTACTATCAAACTTTCTGAAAAAGGGATTCACATTCGCAGGTAATTCATGCTTAGGCATGACAATTAGTACACTATCCACTCATTCATATCTACCAAAAATAAGGAAAACCATTTTTTAGATTGCCCATTTGTTTCTACCCTTGGGGAAAGAAGAGGGGTACTGTGTTTCTTGACAGACTATCGCTATAAACATCTGGTTACTTTTCCCTCGGTAATAACGCTCACGCCAAGAAGCAACACTGAGGCAGGGCACACTCATCCAAAGTCCCCACGGGTTTTAATAGACTGTGGAAGTTTGAAGGGAAATATGAGCATATTAAGACTTCCTGGGCAGTACCGTCTCAAGAGTAGAGTCCTGGGACTGAAGTTAGTAGAACTAGAGTCAGACCACAGCAACTCTGTGAGGCATGGTCAACTGTTGAACTTTTCTAGGCTTTAGTGTATGCATCTGTAAAAAGGAGTCATCCCTGACTCTATCCATAACTCTGTAATACTGTAAGGTTATCTAAGAATTTATGGTAGGGCTGCTTTTCAAGGTCGACTTCAGGACTGATGGATGCTACACAGGGAATGTTACATACAGTTTTTTAGTAAGCAGCAAATTGCAGTGACTCCAAGTTCACTAAAAAATTACCCAAGTTATTGTAAGGCCTTACTGAATTTGTAAAAAACAGCCTTAGTTCTCCAAAGGAAAAAAGCCAACACTGTGGGTGGTATTAACAGTGGAAATGCTCTACTACGTGAATTTCGAATGTTCAATGAACCCTGTCTTCATGGTGTAAACCCCACTAGGTCAGGATGCCTTCAATTTTTTTTGTAGTTGGATTAGATTAGCTAAAACTTTGTTTAGAATTTTGTGTCTATTGCCATTAGTCAGGAGCCAACTTGAGGGAAGCTAAAAACAACAATGTTCACGAGGGTTATTGGTTTTTGATTTTCTTTTCATGTAATTGCCTTGGTCTGGTTTTGGCATCGGGATAATCTGGCTTCAAAGAATGAGCTGAGAAGCGTTCTCTCCTCTTCAGTTTTTTGGAAGAATTTGTGTAGAACTGGTATTATTTTTTTCCTTAAATGTTTTTTAAAATTCATCAGTAAAGCCATCTGGGTTTGGAGTTTTCTTTATGGAAAGGTTTCAGACTATGAATTCAAGTCTATTCAGGTTATCTGTCTCTTCTTGAGTGAACTTTGGTAGTTTTTGCATGGCACGAAATTTGTCCGTTTCACCTAAGTTGTCAAATATATATGGAAAATGTTGTTCATAAAATTCCCTGATTATCCATTTAGTGTCTGTAGAGTATGTCACCTGTATCATTCATGGGGTCACCATGAGTCGAAACATCTTAACAGCAACTGGTTTGGTTTGGTTTTTGGTATCATTCTTGATATTGGTAATTTGTGTCTTCTCTCTTTTCTTTTCACGACAAATCGACAAGAGGCTCATCAATTTTATTGATCTTCTCAAAGAAAATGTTTTAGTGTTATTGATTTTTCTCTGCTGTTTATCTTTTTTCTATTTCATTGAGTTGCACTTTGATTTTATTATTTCTTTTCTTCTTTTTACCTCTGGTTTGATTTACTCTTCTTTTTCTAGTTTCTTAGGGTAGAAATTGAAATCATTGATTTGAAACCTTTTAATTTATATAGGCAATTGGTGCTGTAAATTTTCTCTTACGTACTGCCTTAGTGAAATCTCACAAATTCTGATTTAGTTTTCATCCAGTTCAAAATACTTTCTAATTTCCCTTTTGATTTCTTCTTTGACCCATGGATTATTTAGAAGTGCTTTATTTAGTTGTCTAATACTTGGGGCTTTTTCAAAGATCTTTCTGTTGTTGATTTTTAAAAAATATTGTATTGTGTTTAGTAAGTGGCAAATTGCAGTGACTCCAAGTTCACTAAAAAGCTTACACAGAAAATTCGGTTTCCATTTAACAATTTTTATACATATTGTTCAGTGACATTGGTTGCATTTTCCACATATGTCAACATTTTAATTATTTCCATTCTGGTTGTTCTGTTTCCATTAATCTAGTTTCCCTGGCCCACCCACACCTTCTCATCTTTGCTTCAGGTAAATGTTGACCATTTGGTCTCATACAGATTTTTTTTTTTTTTAAAGGATCACAGAACTAAGAGATTATTCCCTTGCTTTGAGTTTCTCTCCAGGTATTAGCATAATGTTAGATTTCCCCAGCTGCATAAAGCATTTATTAATTCCTTTTCCTTCAGTTATTATTTCTCCTTCCTTCCATTTGTCATTTATTTTACCAAAACTTTTCCACCTTGGGAAACAACATCAGGTGCAGCTACTGTGCCAGTCCGGATTGCTGGTAGCAAGACCAATCTAGCAAGCACTTCCCCCTCAGTCTACTCCCTTTCGTGTTAGGTAGGGTTACAAAGGTATAACACTAGTGGGCTATTCCCACCAGTAGGAAATGCAGCAGTATTCACTGCCAACCCCAATTTTGCCACATGAGGGGAAGGTACAAGCCAACCCATCAGGCCCTTGGGAATGCTAGTGTAAAAGTTCAGGAGTATAGTTACAGTCTCTTATTTAGGGGTCACCCCCGCTTCCAGCACTGCAGCTGCGTCCCTGGTCCTGAGACCACAGCAACCAGCAGGAAAAAAAGATTTTTTTAGTCGATGTGGGGAAGAACTGCACGGTGGCATCAGCATCCTCACCCACCTCCTCTTCCCCAGATCCCCCACAGGAGCGAAGGAATCCGTCCAGTGGTGATCCTCCCTTTGCTCTCTGTCGTGGATTGAATTGTGTCCCCCCAAAATATGTGTCAAATTGGCTAGGCCATGATTCCCAGTATTATGTGATTGTCCACCATTCCATCATCTGATGTGATTGTCCTACGTGTTGTAAATCTTACCTCTATGATGTTAATGAGGCAGGATTACAGGCAGTTATGTTAATGAGGCAGGACTTAATCTACAAGATTAGGTTGTGTCTTAAGTCAGTCTCTTTTGAGATATAAAAGACAGAAGTGATCAAAGAGACAGCGGAACTTCATACCACCAAGAAAGCAGTGTCGGGAGCAAAGCGCATCCTTTGGACCAGGGGTTTCTGCACCGAGAAGCTCCTAGACCAGAGCAAGATTGATGACAAGGACTTTTCTCCAGTGCTGACAGAGAAAGAAAGCCTTCCCCTGGAGCTGGCACCCTGAATTCAGACTTCTAGCCTCCTAGACTAAGAGAGACTAAATTCCTCTTTGTTAAAGCCATCCACTTGTAGTGTTTCTGTTACAGTAACACAAGATAATTAAGACACTCCCCTCATGTTGAGTGTGAGCACACATTCATGAAAGCGTGTGAGCCAACCTTTCATGCCTTTATCTCCCCGCATTTTAGATAACAAATGTTTCCATTGCCCACCCCAGTTTCCTATCAAACCAATACTCTGAAGGTGGTATGCAACATGGTATGTCTATTTAATACGATGTTTCTTGGCCAGTTGCTGCACCCTGTGGGCTATAAAGTGCATTCCTTGGTCTGGTGAACTATAACTCACTGGCCCAAATTGGTACAGTATCTTTTGTTCCAATCCCTTAATGGTGTTTTTGGCATTTGCCTCTGTTACGGGATATGCAAAGCCCTGTCCAGAGTAAGTATCTTTTCCTGTGAGGACCCATTTATAACCAACTGGTGTGCCACCAGTGTCATTGGTCCAATATAATCAATTTGCCAGCTACGTACGTGGCTTTCTCCCAAGGAATCTGCCCCATATCCATCTGAAACCTCTGTCAATGTTGCTGGAAAAAGAGCAGTACTTATTGGCATTTTGTGTCTCAGAAGGTGCAAGAGGGTATGTGTTTAGATTCAGCCCATCTGTGCATTGCTGCAGCACCCCCATGTCTGCTCATTTCACGTACCCAATTGGCCACCTCAAGTGAGCATCCTAACAGGCCCACTTGCTGATTCCAATTGCTTTCCAATTCAGGGGAGGGGTTCTTCTGATGGGTATTGACATGTCCTACTCTAATGTGCCCTCTAAAGTCCCAGAGTGCTTTCCATAAGGCCATGCCCCACACAGGTGCCCCTTTAATAGTCCAATTTTCCATCACTCATTTGCCTGACCACATAGCCAGGCCATTGACCACTTCCCATGAATCAGTAAAAATCCTGCATATGGGCTCTCACCATTGCCCAATTCTTCCATCTTGTCTAGGAAGAGAGCATGCAGTTCAGCCCATTGAGCTGAACTTCTTACCTTCTTCAATTAGGGTCTTTCCATTTGCTGGTCCTAATGCAGCAGCTTTCCACATCAAATGTTGTCCATGTACCCTGGCACTGCCATCCATGAATCAAGTAGCCTTTTGCTGGTTGGCAGAAAGTTGTTTATAGGATGCTGTCCATGTAGCAATGGGCTGTGGCAGCTTCTCAGGTGGTTCCGGGGTAGGATCTATGGGAAAAGTGGCTACCTGCTCATGGATACAGTGGGTGCCTCCTTGCATTCCCCAAGTAGCTTGTTCTTGGGCATTTTATTATGGAACTATTTTCGTCACTGCCTTCCTTATTAGAGTGTTTCTCTGACATCACCCAAGACATTATGGGTATTTGAGGTCTCAGGATGATTTTATGTCCTCCTGTCACTGAGGCAGTCTCAGTCAATACCCAATAGCAGGCAAGTAGTTGCCTTTCAAAAGGTGTGTATCATGTTGCAGCTTCTGGAAACTTTCTTATCCAGAATCCCAATAGTCACTGCAGGGCAGCATTCTCAGGTTTTTGCTATAAGCTTCAGTCTGCATGAGCATGTGTGGCAGACATCTCCAAAATCATGTCTGAATGTGGATTATAAGGGCTTAAAACCAGGGAGAATGTCTTTCTATAATTTAAACAGCCTGCTGTTGCTCTGGCCCCCATTTGAATGCAGTTTTCTTCTGAGTGGTTTTATGGTTGGGAGCCAGCAATATTTCCAGATGTGGAATATGTGTTCTCCAAAATCCAAATAGACCAACCAAACATTGGGCTTCCTGCTTCGTCTTGGGAGTAGATAGTGACAGCAACTTATTCTTTGTAGTCTCTGGAACATCACAGATGGCTCCTGCCCAAGTTGTTCCTAAGAATTTCACCATTAGAGCAGGGCCCTGGATTTTTATTAGATTTATTAACCAGCCTCTGTGGGTCATGTGGGCCACAACTGTATTCAAATCAGCCCTAGCCTGTTCTTTAGTGTTTGATATTAACATAATATCATCAATGTAATGTATCATTACACTTGCGATCGCCACCAAGTCCAAGTTCCTTCTAACCAAACTATGACAGTAACCCAGTGGATTCAAGTAACTCTGTGTCAATACAGATTTGTTGACAAAGACCTTCCCCCAGAACTGACAGAGAGAGAAAGCCTTCCCCTGGAGCTGGTGCCCTGAATTCGGACTTCTAGATTCTTGGACTCTGAGGGAATAAATTTTTGCTTGTTAAAGTCATTAACTAATGGTATTTCTGTTATTGCAGCACTACATAACTGGAACGGAATTTGGTACCAGAAGAGTAGGGTGCTGCTCTAACAGATACCTAAAATATGGAAGCAGTTTTGAAGCTGTGAATGGATAGAGGCTGGAAGAGTTTTAAGGCGACTAACAGTGAAAGCCTAGATTGCCTTGAAGAGACTTGGTGAAATTATGGACATCAAAGACAATTCTGGAGAGGACTCAGACGGAAGTGAGGAGAGCTGTTAGGATGGAGATGGCACAGACAGTGAGAAGCATCAAAAAAGAAATGGCAGCAGCAGAACTAGGAGACCAGTGCGAGGTAGTGCTGGAGCCGACCGATGGAGAGAGAGAGCTACCCATGGAGAGAGAGAGAGCTGAGTGCCTTCTAGGTGAAGTTTACTGGCAGAGTGGAGTGCCTTCAGGCATTTATCAGCGGAGCTAAAGAGCTTTGGAACACTTGCCCCAGCAGAGCAGATACAGTCAGTGAGGCCTGTGGGGCTGAGAGGCCAAGGAACGAGAAAGCAGAAGCTGAAGAAACAAGGAATACAGGAAGCTGACTTGCCTCAGTCTCAAAGGGTAGGGCCATGACCTCTGGGGACTCAAAGGGTAGAGCCACAGCCTCTGTGGTATCAAAGGGTGGGGCCACAGCCTCCTAGGTTTTAAAGAGTCAGTTCTTCACCAACTCTATTCTGGAGCATGGGGTTGCCATTCACAAATGCCAGCTGGACAGGGCAGGATCTGCTGTCCAAGGCTTCCGGGGGTGAGGCTGCCATGCCCAAGGGGAAGAAGAACAGGGTGTGCCAGAGCCAAGGGGACAGGGTCACCACCCAGATGGACTTGGAGAATGGGGTTGCCCAAATGCCAGGGAGCAGAGTTGCCATTCCAGGGGGCCTGGAAGGCGGAGCTGAAGCACAGAGCTGAGGGACCTCCACCCAGAATCAGGGAGTGTGGCAGACACCCAGGAGGGTAGGGCAGTTGCCTAAATGATCTCAGAGAACAGAAGATTATTTTCAAAGTTTGAGAGCCAATGTAATGTGTTCTGCTGATTTGCTTGGTGCCTGTTATTCCTTCTTTCCCTCCAATTTCTTCAATTTGTAATGGAAATGTCTACCTTGTGCCTGTTCCACCATTGTACTTTGGAAGCAGATAACTTGTACTCTAGATTTCAAAGATGAAGAGGAATTTTGCGGAAGAAGAGATTTTGGAGTTGATTTAAGACTTTTGGGATGACATGATGGGGTAAATGTGTTTTACATGTGGCAAGTACATGAATTTTGAGGGGGCCAGAGGGTGGAATATATGGATTGAATCGTGTCCCCAAAAAATGTGTGTTAACTTGGCTAGGCCGTGATTTCCAGTATTGTGTGATGGTCCATC
Source organism: Loxodonta africana (assembly GCF_030014295.1). Taxonomy (NCBI): domain Eukaryota; kingdom Metazoa; phylum Chordata; class Mammalia; order Proboscidea; family Elephantidae; genus Loxodonta; species Loxodonta africana. The sequence goes on along the minus strand of NC_087368.1, from coordinate 10,704,187 downwards.
ATTTTGTCATCTGATGTAATTTTCCTATGTGTTGTAAACTTTACCTCTGTGATGTTGAGGCAGGACTCAATCTATAGGATTAGTTTGTACATTCAGTCAATCTCTTCTGAGATATAAAAGAGAGAATTGAGCAGAGGGGAGAGTGGCCTCCTACCACCAAGAAGGCAGAATTGGGAGCAGAGTACATCCTTTGGGCGTGAGGTCACTGTGTTGAGAAGCTCCTAGACCACGGAAAGATTTGATGTCAAGGACTTTCTCCGAGACCTGACACAGAGAGAAAGCCTTCCCCTGGAGCTGGTGCCCTGAATTCAGACTCCTAGTCTCCTGAGCTGTGAGAGAATAAATTTCTGCTTGTTAAAGTCACCTACTTGTGGTAGCAGCACTAGATAACTAAGACACATAGCAATAATACATTCAGGTAAGGGAGATGCAACTACTTCATACAAGATCTGTTTAAATCTTCCAGTTCTCATTCAAACTTTCATCTTAGTCCCATCAACCATTGCATCCCCATGTTCCTCCAGTCTAAACTTAGGCCCCTTCAAGATTTTGTTGACAGGATTTGGAGTTACAGTACATTGTGCTCCTGTGTCCAGGAGCCCCAAGAAGATCTCTTCCCCACCCCCGGGCCATTTCACCCACACATGCGCATATGGCCTCAGATACCCTGCTGGGGGCTGGACCAGAAGATCCTGACCCCCTCTCAATCCTTATCTTGATCAACCAGCTGAGCCTCTGCTTCAAATGGTCCCAGGTGGGATTTCCTATCATTAAATTTCTCCCAACTACGTCTACCCAACCTCCTGTAGTGCTGCATTAGAATCTTTGTCTCAACTCAATCAATGTCTGCTATATTCATTTCATTTCTTAGCAGCCATTTAAAAGTCTCCATCCTTCCAGAGTTAGTTCTTTCCCCATCGCCTCTTCCTATTTGCCTATGAATTACCCTTATGTTTCTTGCATCTGTAAGACCCACGTGGGGAAGCCGTGCCCACAGATCTGACAAGTCTTCTTGATTGTTGCTTTGTTTTGCAGTGGCAAGGTTACATGATGTGCCCATGCAGAAGAGGCTCCCTTGATTACCATATCAGAATCAACTCAATGCAGCAGATTTGGTTTTTTTTTTTTGGTTACCATGACCTGTGTATGGGGCATACTCACTGGATGAAAATACTGATCATCATAAAGCCATTTCAGCATGGCTTGCATAAGCAGGACACCAGCTGCTTCTTCTGGAGTGTTCCATTGGGTATTTAAAGGGGGAGAGGGGCAGTTTCCCTTCTCAGGGTAAACAAATCTCACTGCAAATTTTATCCAGTCCACCAGGTTGGCTGTCCCCTCCAGGTTAATCTGCTGTGTAACTGGATCTTGTATCATCATTCATGACTGCTCTATAGTGAGTTGTGGGTCTTGCATCACCCCAAACATACTCTTCCATTCTGCAGCATCCAAAACCCAAGACAAACCCTTAAATTAGCTGCTCTCACAATCCATTTTAGTAATGGTTCATCAGGAAGCTGATGATAAAAAAAAACAAAAAACAGACCTACAAATTGAAGCCCTTCCTTTACACTATATACCCTGGTTTCAATAGTTTCTTGGTTTTGCCTGTTCCCCTCCCAGACTACATTCTTGGTAACCATCTGTCACAGGGGTACTTCTTGTTGTTCCAACATAACTTTTCCTTTCCAGGTTGGCCCTGAGTCTATTGGTCATAGCTCCAACTGGACTGGATCTGGGTTTGGCTCAGTGCTACAATCGGCTCCTACATTCTTTATAACAACAGCCAAGGAATTGTATGTCTCATTATTTCCTTATCACTCTGTATTTCCACATGCATCCAACTAGCCAATTCCTCAGTAGTTAGATCCACCCCTCCAAATTCCCATGAATAGCTTTTGCCTTGGGTAACTGACTGATTGCACTGTAACAGCTGCTAATCAATTGTTTGGCAGTTTGAATCCACCAGCCACTCCTCAGAAACCTTCTGGGGCAGTTCTACTTTGTCCTATAAGGTCCCTATGAGTCAGGATTGACTCGACGGCAATGGGTCTCGTTTCAATTCATGGATTTTTTTATCCCATCCAGAAACCAAAGATTTCTCATTCTTTCACTTATCCCTTTTTTTCAATACCACATATTCCAGTGAGCCTGAGCCATGGCAGTGAATCCCACCACTCTAACACCAACTAAATGAATAATTTCTTTTATAAGGATCAGCACAAAAGCTGGTTCCTATGAGGCAGAGGTTAAATATGTCCAAAATGTCCAGCTTTTCCAAACTGCTGTACCTGTCCATCATCTCTAACATCAACTACTCTCCCTCCCATCTTTGAGTTTGATAATTCTCTGCGATGTCTCACAGAACTCACAAACTGTACTTACAGTTAAGTGGCTTATCAGGAAAGTAAAAGGGTTCAACCTGGGATTGGGATCAACTTGGAAATAACAGGAATAACTCAGGATGCAGTTCTTCAATCAGGACAGCTTCTTCTCGCCCTCTGCCACTGGGCCCTGCTGGAGCCTTATTGCTGCCAGACCCTGCTACTGGGGGCCTTCTTGGGCAAGTGTTACAACTCTTAGCTCCGAAGGTTGGCAAGTCCACTGCAGCCATCTCATACCAGTCTCCTGGTTCCTGCTGTCTCGAGCCACTATCGTTCATGTTGCTCCTGTGCTGCCATCTCTCTCTGTTTTGTATGTTACAGATCCTCCCTGTCTCCCTTTATGCCTAGTGAAATGACAACACTGACCAATCCCCTTGTTAGGGATCCATACACCTTATTTACACAGCCCCATCCCCACAAGGGTGCCAGGCACCTTATTTACATTATTAGCAAGCTATCCAATTCCTTTGGTGGGCCCCAGCACCTCATTTGCATGGTCCCACCCAGTCATTTGGCGAGAGTTATAAAAACTATGGGTAGAAGGGCCATATTATGTATTTCACTGCACTGCAATTATGCATTGTATTTGGTTCTTCTTCTTCTTATTTTTTTTTTATTATACTAGACATTGTGAAATTTTCCCTGTTGGGTTAGTGTTCTTTTGTATTCTTGTAAATATTCATGTGCTTTCCTTTGGGAAGTAGTAAGTTAGCATGGAAACTGATCATTTTGGGTCTTTTATGATTTTTAGGTTGATCTAGAGTAGTGCTTAATTCCCACCACTGAGGCAAAACCTTCCTGAGTTTTTTACGCAATATTCTATGAATTATGATTTTTTCCAAACTTTTCTGTGGGAAAATGCACTTATTCCTGACACTGTGTGAGCCACTGGCACTTTTCTCTAAACCTGTCAGATGTTTCTTTCCCCAGCCTCTGTCAATTCCCTCACATACAGGTATTTTTCAGTAAGCTGCTGAATAATTGAGGGGAACCTCCAGAGATCTCTTGGGTTTTCTCTGTGCAGTTCTCTCTTCTCTGGCACTCTTCCCTGTAAACTCCAACTACTTTGGTCTCAGCTCTGTCTCCTCATTTCAGTGAGTCCACTTGGCTCTCCCTGAATTCCCCCTTCCTGTCCCGTGTCCTGGAAACCCTTCCAAGAAGGCCTCACCTCCTTTGTCTTCCATCTTTTAGGGATCAATGTCTTTCATTTCCTCATATCCAGTGTCTTGAAAACTATTGTTTTATATATATACACACACACAACACACGTATGTATATATGTATGTGTATTTCTGTTTGTTTGTTTTTGTTTCAGGTAGGAAGTAAACCCAGTTCCTGTTACTCCATTGTGGGCTGCTCTAATAGATGAGAACTGACCATCTTGTTTGAGAAGCCCCCATGTTGTTTTCCTTTTCGCAAAGTACTAAGAAATGGTCATTTATGGACCAGAATCTTCCTATAGTAATACATTTGTAATACTTGAGAGAATTTGGCATTTCACAAGCATATTTATAAGCCTCCTCCCATTTCTCACCTAGTTTTAACCTAGTTTCAAACTCATCTTAGAATTTTTTGATCGAGATGGAGGTCCCATTAAACTACTAAACATGAAAGTAGACATGCAGACAAAAGTATATATTTTATATTCTTCTTTGCTGTAGAGACTATACAATACATTTTTCTTTAAAACATCAACACATAAACATTTCTACAGTTCCCAGCCCTAAGTATTAGGAACTATGAGATAATTCGATGGACAGTTCTGCCTCTTTGAATTTTACAATCCTGGAGTACCCTAACCATTACCTGCTCTGCTATCAGTATCTCTATTTTCCACAACTGTGTTTCAACTTCTTTAAAAAGGCCAACCAATATACTTGTTAAAATATAAGGAAAAGTATTTCGTAAATGCTCTGGTAGAAGGTGAAGGGTTGACTTACGATGTTAACAGAATATTTTTTCATGCATGCCCATATCAGAAATATTCCTGCTTTTTCCAGTTTTCTCTTTATAAACAAGAAAAATCTCAAGCCCTTTCCGAAGCACCTGCAGAATTATTTTCTAAAGAGGGTTATTTCATCTACAAAATCTCTGGAAATAGGTTTTACTTCCAGGATAAGCATGAGAACGAATAAATGTAGATAAGTGTGCCTTGAAAACTCTAAAGTTTATTCAAACAGAAGGTATAATTAGTCTGCTTTGGGTCTAAATTCATTTTACTTAGGATGACTGGGCCTTCAAAAAGACTTCCCTTCAAGAAAACCTAACCAAACCGAACACGCTGAGTTCATTCTGACTCATAGTGACCCTATAGGACAGTGTAGAACTGTCCCATAGGGTTTCCAAGGAGCGGCTGGTGTATGTGAACTGCCGACCTTTTGGTTAGCAGCCAAACACTTAACCACTGTGCCACCATGGTCCCAAACCTTGAAGAAGTATGGATAAAATATATCTATAGCTCACAAAAGTGCTGTGTATTTTCTGGAAATGTCACCGAACCAAATTCCCGTTTTTGACTCTGTGGAAGAATTCCCTTAGCATGGCAGAGTGGCGGAGGTGGAAGGCCTAGCTCTGTTTATTACGGATAAGACTTGGAAGGAGAAGCAAGAGGTCCAGCTGAATTTCCTGGGAAGCGCCCCCAGGTGTTAGCCTAACTTTGGCCAAGGATTTAAGCCACATTGCCAAGTGTGTTGCAGTGACTTTAGGGAGAAGCGGAGGTAGAAAGGAAGTTTAGGTAGAAGGGGAAAACTAATGGATTTGAGCCATTTGGACTGGGATTAAGTACGCCGTGAAGCAGCTGTGCTGCCTTTCAGTGGTTTGTGGGAAACTTCAAGATAAAAAATAAGATATGCATGGCTTATCCAGTGGGCTACCCTGGAATTTACCCAGGCGTTGAAATTAGCCAAGTATTCCCCATAGGCAAGTCACATGCAACTGAGGCTACTTTAAATGTAAGTTTCTGTCCACAAAATTGTAAGCAGACATTTTTCATGTTCACATTTTATAAAACAACTTCCCACAAGGTTGGCAATGCTTTCTTTTTTGGTTTTCCACCTTCTGAGTATTTAATTGAGCATTCACTTTGCTTCAGGTCTCAGGCTCAGTAATCAGCATGTCTTCTCTCATTTAGTCTTCCTTGTAACACTGTTGTTGTTGTTAGGTGCCTCAGGTTGGTTCCGACTCATAGCAACCCTACACACGACAGAATGAAACACTGCCCGGTTCTGCACCATCCTCACAATTGTTATGCTTGAATCCATTGTTGCAGCCACTGTGTCGATCCATCTCATTGAGGGTCTCCCTCTTTTTCGCTGATCCTCTACTTTACCAAGCACGATGTCCTTCTCCAGGGACTGATCCCTCCTGACAACAAGTCCAAAGTATGTGAGATGCAGTCTCGCCATTTTTGCTTCCAAAGAGCATTCTGGTTGTCCTTCTTCTAAGACAGATTTGTTCGTTCTTTTGGCAGTCCATGGTATATTCAATATTCTTCGCTAACACCACAATTCAAAGGCATCAACTCTTCTTCAGCCTTCCTTATTCCTTGTCCAGCTTTTGCATGCATATGAGGTGATTGAAAACACTGTGGCTTGGGTCAGGCGCACCTTAGTCCTCAGGGTGACATCTTTGCTTTTTTAACACTTTAAAGGGATCTCCTGCAGCCAATTTGCCTAATGCAATGTGTCTTTTGATTTCTTGACTGCTGCTTCCATGAATGTCGTTTGTGGACCCAAGTAAAATGAAATCCTTGACAACCTCAAACTTTTCTCCGTTTTTCATGATGTTGTTTATTGGTCCAGTTGTGAGGATTTCTGTTTTCTTTACATTGAGGTGTAATCCATACTGAAGGCTGTGGTCTTTGATCTTCATCACTAAGTGCTTCAAGTCCTCTTCACTCTCAGTAAGCAAGGTTGTGTTATCTGCATAATGCAGGTTGTTAATGAGTCTTCCTCCAATCCTGATGCACCATTCTTCTTCATATAGTCCAGCTTCTCGGATTATTTGCTCGGCATGCAGACTGAATAAGTATGGTGAAAGAATACAACCCTGATGCACACCTTTCCCGACCCTAAACCATGCAGTATCCCCTTGTTCTGTTCGAATGACTGCCTCTTGATCCATGTACAGATTCCTCATGAGCACAGTTAAGTGTTCCAGAATTCCCATTCTCTGCAATGTTATCCATAATTTGTTATGATTCACACAGTCAAATGGCTTAGTATAGTCAATAAAACACAGATAAACATCTTTCTGGTATTCTCTGCTTTCAGCCAATATTCATCTGACATCAGCAATGATATCCTTAGTTCCATGTCCTCTTCTAAATCTGGCTTGAATTTCTGGCGGTTCCCTGTCGATATACTGCTGCAGCTGCTTTTGAATGATCTTCAGCAAAATTTTACTTGCTGTGATATTAATGATATTGCTCGATAATTTCCGTATTCGGTTGGATCACCTTTCTCAGGAATAAGCATAAATATGGATCTCTTTCAGTCAGTTGGCCAGGTAGCTGTTTTCCAAATTTCTTGGCATAGACAAGTGAGCACTTCCAGCGCTGCATCCATTTGTCGAAACACCTCAATTGGTTTTCCGTCAATACCTGGAGCCTTGTTTTTCACCAGTGCCTTCAGTGCAGCTTGGACTTCTCCCATCAATACCATCGATTCCTGATCATATATTACCTCCTGAAATGGTTGGACATCTACCAATTCTTTTTGGTACAGTGACTCTGTATATTTCTTCCATCTTCTTTTGATGCTTCCTGCATCATTTAGTATTTTCCCTGTAGAATCCTTCAGTATTGCAACTCGAGGCTTGAAATTTTTCTTCAGTTCTTTTAGATTGAGAAATGCTAAGTGTGTTTTTCCCTTTTGGTTTTCTATCTCCAGGTCTTTGCATATGTCATCATAATACTTTGTCCTTTTGAGCCATCCTTTGAAATCTTCTGTTTAGCTCTTTTACTTCATCATTTTTTCCTTTTGCTTTAGCTACTCGATGTTCAAGAGCAAGTTTCAGAGTCTCTTCTGACATCCTGACACCCATTCAGGTCTTTTCTTTGCCACCTGTCATTTTAATGATCCCTTGCTTTCTTCATGTATGATGTCCTTGATGTCATTCCACAACTTGTCTGGTCTTTGGTCATTAGTGTTCAACACGTCAAATCTATTCTTGAGATGGTCTCTAAATTCAGGGATATGCTCATGGACTTGTTCTAATTTTCTTCAGTTTTAACTTGCAATTGCATATGAATAATTGATAGTCTGATCTGCAGTTGGCCTCTGGCCTTGTTCTGACTGATGATACTGAGCTTTTCCATCATCTCTTTCCACAGATGTAGTCAATTTGATTCCTGTGTATTCCATCTGGTGAGATCCATGTATATAGTTGCCATTTATGTTAGTATTTGCAATGAAAAAGTCGTCGGTCTTGCAAAACTCAGTCATGCGATCTCTAGCATTGTTCTTATCACCAAGGCCATATTTTCCAACTACCAATCCTTCTTCTTTGTTTCCAACTTTTGGATTCCAATCACCAGTTATTATCAGTGCATCCTGACTGCATGCTTGATCAATTTCAGACTGAGAAGTTCATAAAAATCTTCAGTTTCTTCATCTTTGGTCTTAGTGGTTGATGCATAAGTTTGAAGAACAGTCGTATTAACTGGTCTTCCTTGTAGGTGTGTGGATTTTATCCTATCACTGACAGCATTGTACTTCAGGTTAGATCTTGAAATGCGCTTTCTGACGATGACTGCAATGCCACTCCTCTTCAAGTTGTCATTCTCAGCATAGTAGACCATACGATTGTCCTATTCAAAATGACCAATACCAGTCCATTTCAGCTTACTAGTGCCTAGTGATGTTTAAGTGTTTCATTTCATTTTTGATGATTTCCAGTTTTCCTAGATTCATACTTCGTACATTCCAGGTTCCAGTTATTAATGGATGTTTGCAACTGTTTCTTCTCATTTCGAGAAGAACGCTATGAGGACAGAATTACCATTATTCCTGTTTTACAGATAAGCAAGCTGAGGCTTAGAGACAGTAAATGACTTGGCCAAGAATAGACAGCTAGTAAGTGGTAGAGGCAGGATTTGAACTCAGCTGGATCTAATTCCCTCAGAAAAATTCCACATCAGATATGAGGCTGGAGCATAAATAATAAGGGACACACTAACCAGCTCACCTAAGGTCTTAGGACCTAGTTTGAAGAATGTGGTTCTCCATCAGTTGTGACTCCTTCTGATTGAAGCCATCAGAAAAGTTTTCTTCCAAAAGCAGGAAATTATATTAATTAAAAGAAATTTGCAATATTTTTTCTGGGCAGTGTAAAGCAATGATTATGAGCAGGATCATTAGAGTTTGTGTGATTCCTGGATCTTCGCTTTGCTAGTGCTGGAACCCTTAGTCACTTTAACCTCTCCATGTCTCAGTTTCATTATCTGAATGTAGTAATAATAAACTACAACCTTACACAGTTGTTGAGATAATTAAATAAAGTTTACACAGCCCCTAGCATATCCTAAGTTGTTGTTGTTAGCTGCCATTAAGTCAGCCTCTGGCTCATGGCAACAACACGTGCTACAGAGTAGAACTGTCCTCCACAGCATTCTCTTGGCTGTAATCTTAATGGAAGCAGTTGGCCAGTCCTTTCTTCTGTGGAGCTGCTGGTAGGTTTGAACACCAACCTTCAAGTTAGCTGCTGATTGCAAAAGCTTGTGCCACCCAGGCTCTTACATTCTAAGTTGATTTCAACTCATAGCAACCCTATAGGACAGAGTAGAACTGCCCCCATAGGGTTTCCTAGGCTGAAATCTTTACAAGAACAGATCTCCAGGTCTTTTCTCCCATGGAGCCACTGGTGGGTTTGAACCACCAACCTTTTGATTAGCAGCCGAGAGGTTAACCACTGGGCTCCTTAAATCCTAAGTACTTCATAATGCAATTTTCAGAGGAAAGCAAATAGAAAAGTTGCAGGTATTTGAAAATCCTCCTCATTATATTATATTGTGCAAACCAGAACTTCCATAAAGAAAAATGCAGGGTTAGTGATATAAGTGGAATACAAGCTACACACACATGCATGGGTGCATGCATACTCTCTGAAATGAGAAAGCTCGTTCTGTTCTTTTTATGCATGCTTAACCTCAGAGGAGTTGGGAATAATTTACACCCTCTTCATTTAATACAAGGAGCCGTAGTGGTGCACTGGTTAAAGCATTCGGCTGCGAACCAAAAAATCGGTGGTTTGAACCTATCAGCTGCTCCGCAGGATAAAGATGTGACAGTTCGCTTCTGTACAAGATTTACAGCCTTGGAAACCCTACAGGGCAGTTTTATTCTGTCCTATAGGGTGTTATCAGTTGGAATCAATTAGATGGCAATAGGTTTGGTTTGGTTTGGGGTCATTTAATGTCACTGACCCAGTCCTGTCCTCCCTCCTGACTAGTGGGGTCACTGGCCAAGCTCTAAGGGGCGTGGGCTGGGGCAGCAGGGCAGGCAGGCACAAGTGTACATATCTGATTGTGTGTCATCAATTTTATTCTGAAGAGAAATACAGACATGTTCTAAATTCTCTTGTTTTGCCCTTTGAGGTTCTCTTTCTCTCATCTGCCTGCCCCAAAGACTTGTAACATATGTATTTCTTAGTCTAGACTTTTCCAGGTTAGGCAGACAATTTACTTCTTACATGTGCGGCTGGCACTTAGATGGGGATAATCTTGTGGACTATTCCATACTCTGAAATAGTAGGCTGCAGAAAGGTACCAGCATACTGAGAAAAAGTGATGAATGCCTTAGAAGTCGATTCTACCCAACCACCTGGATCTGGCACTTTGATTTTAATGGAGTTATTCTGTGCTTCATGGCCCCTAGAAAGTTTATAAGCTGGGTGGTTTTTTTTTAATAAATTTTAAAAATATAATTGTGCCACCAAAATTATTTAAAAATAACTCTCCCAAAAGATGACATGAATTAACTTATTTTCAAATTTGACAGTTGGATAGTGTCTTAGTTATATCAACCAAATCCATTGTTGTCGAGTTGATTCTGACCCATAGTGACTCTATAGGACAGAGTAGAACTGCCCCATAGGGTTTCCAAGGAGCAGCTGGTAGATTTGAATTGCTGACTTTTTGGTTAGCAGCTGTAGCTCTTAACCACTGTGGCACCAGGGCTCCCTTAGTTATCTAGTGCTGCTGTAACAGAAACACCACAAGTGAAAGGCTTTAACAAACAGGAATTTTTTTCTCTGGCAGTCCAGGAGACTAGAAGACTGAATTCAGGGCACCAGCTCCAGAGGCTATTTCTGTCAGCTCTGGGGGAAGGTCCTTGTCATCAATCATCCCCTGGTCTAGGAGCTTATCAGCACAAGGACCCTGGGTCCAAGCATGGCTCCACTCCTAACTCTTCTTTCTTGGTGGTAATGAGGTCCCTCTCCTCTCTGCTCCCGTCTTTCTTTTATATCTCAAAAGAGATTGACTCAAGATACAACCTAATCCTGTAGATTGAGTCCTGCGTCATTAACATATCTGCCTCTAATCCCACCTCATTAACATCATAGAGGTTTAGATTTACAACACATAAGATAATCACATCAGATCTCAAAATGGTGGACAACCACACCATACTGGGAATCACAGCTTAGCCAAGTTGACACACATTTTGGGGGGACACAATTTAATCCATAACAGATATATTTCCTCATTTGTAAATGCGGACAATGCTATCACCAGACATCGTGGCATATGTGGTTAAAAGTCAATGCCCTTAATAAAATCTATTAAGAAAACATTCTGCACCCCATTTTGAAGAGTGGCATCTGGAGTCTTAAATGCTAGCAAGCAGCCATCTAAGATGCATCAATTGGTCTCAACCCACCTGGATCAAAGGAGAATGAAGAACACCAAGGACACAAGGTGATTATGAGCCCAAGAGACAGAAAGGGCCACATGAACCAGAGACTACATCATCCTGAGACCAGAAGAACTAGATGGTACCCGGCTACAACTGATGACTGCCCTGACAGGGAACACAACAGAGAACCCCTGAGGGAGCAGGAGAGCAGTGGGATGCAGACCCCAAATTCTCATAAGACCAGACTTAACGGTCTGACTGAGACTAGAAGGACCCCGGTGGTCATGGCCCCTGGCCTTCTGTTGGCCCAGGACAGGAACCATTCCTGAAGCCAACTCTTCAGACATGGATTGGACTGGACAATGGGTTGGAGAGGGATGCTGGTGAGGAGTGAGCTTCTTGGATCAGGTGGACACTTGAGGCTATGTTGGCGTCTCCTGCCTGGAGGGGAGATGGGAGGGTGGAGGGGGTTAGAAGCTGGCGGAATGGACACGAAAAGAGAGAGTGGAGGGAGAGAGCAGGCTGTCTCATTAGGGGGAGAGTAATTGGGAGTGTGTAGCAAGGTGTATATGGATTTTTGTGTGAGAAACTGACTTGATTTGTAAACTTTCACTTAAGGCACAATAAAAAATTATAAAAAAAAAAAAGTCAATGCCTTAGTGCAGATAGTCATGGGTTTTTATCCTGGCTCTGCTACTGACAAGCTATATATGACTTTGGGTGAAGTTTTTAATCGTTACATCAGTGACTTCATCTGTAAAATAGAATAATGATGATGATGATAGATCTGTTGTGAAGATTAAATGAAATTATGAATATAAAGTGCTTAGCATGATACCCAGCACACAGTTGTACTCAACACGTAGTAGCTTCTGTGGTCACCATTGTTCCTCATGCATTGCTTCAATAATCAAATGAGAGTGTGCATATTTGTTGCATGAAAGAATATCTGAGTAACCATGGGAAAATCTATGCAAATGCTTAACAGGGTCTTTTCACATAGTAAGCTCTCAATGAGGACTGACAATACCACCTCCACTGCCACTACCACCACCAACGCTACCACCATCGCCACCGCTACCACACTATCCTCGTACCTCTACCTCTGTCCCCATCACCACCTCCGCCACCACCACCACCACTGTCATTACCGTCGCCTCCCACCACCACCCTTAGCACTGCCACCATCATCACCACTGCCACCACTACTACCACCACCACCATTACCACCACCACCACCATCACCTTTATCGCTCTCACTGACTACCAGCATCACCACCACTCCATGCTCATACATCTACTTCCGTCATCATCTCCATCACCAATACTGCCACCATTACCATCTCCACCACCCACCTCTACCACCACCACCATCAGCAACAGCAAACATCTTCACCACCATTGCCTTCACTGTCACCATGACCAGCACCAACACTAGCATAACCACTTCTATCACCATCGCCACTGTCACCCAAGCATACGCTAATTTAGGTATTCACATTTTGTCCCATTAGAAAGGGGCCCACATGAAATAAGATGTAACCAGGACTCTAGAACATTTCTTTATTAGCTACAACAAATGACTGCAGAAGACATACAGAAGCAAATTCAGTGAACATTTGAAAGTCAACATACACTGAACTTCCAGTTCACATTAGTCTTGCAAAACCTTCAAGGGAGACAATGGAACCTACAATAACAATATTTAAAATGAATTCCTGAGAAAAGGTAAGTGCAACAACCTCAGTCTATAGTTTAAAATGAAGCAACAGGAGACTCAGTTTATTCCCAAATGAGCATTAAGATGGTTGAGGTTTCCTACAGATTTCATGAAACATGCCATTAAAATTCAGACATGGCCACAATTCTGTTACTGATCTCCTCTTTAGAATGTGTACCGAGATGAAAGCAAGACATTCAGCTGGTATTCCACGGGATGACTCAAAAGCCAATTCTGCTACATTTAATGACAATATAGACTTAAATTTAGCAGAAGCAATGATATACAAAAAAAATATACAGTGCTGTTTAATATATGACAGTGAAAATTAGAAGCAAAGTAAGTGGTTTAGTGACAGAAACGGTTAAATACATTCATCATGTAAAGAAACATCATGAGGATATTTAGGAAAATCGGTATGAAGATTGCAGCAATATGGAAAATGTCATAACATAATATTACATGAAAAGCAGGATATACAATGGAATAAAACTATGTAAGCCTATATGTCTATGGGAAAAAAGAATATGATCCACACTAAAAAGTGCTCAGTTCATTAAATGGCTTGATTTTGGGACTCTTTTTATATAAATTTTATAAGATATGATTTTTTTTATGATAGTCCTTTTATAATTTTTAAAAAATTAGCAGAATCCTGGAGGTGTCATGGGAAAACAGTGGACAAGTGTAGGACTCCTGAGTCCCTATACTGCGTCTGCTAGTTCCATGACATTGGGGGCATAAGGTTTCTTCTAAAACAGCGTTTCTCAACCTCAGTGCTGTTGACAGTTTGGCCAGACTTTGCCTTCTTTTTGGGGGGCTGTCCTGTGCATTGTAGGATATTGACTTTCTAGATGCCAGTAGCACCGTCCAGTTGCAACAACCAAAAATGTCTCACAAACAAAAAACCAAACCCGTTGCCGTCGAGTCGATTCTGACTCATAGTCGGACCCTATCGGACAGAGTAGAACTGCCCCATAGAGTTTCCAAGGAGTGCCTGGTGGATTTGAACTGCCAACATTTTGGTTAGCAGGCATAGCACTTAACCACTATGCCACCAGCTCCAGACATCGCAAAATATCCCTTTAGGTGGGGTAAGGTAGAACCACCCCTAGTTCAGTTTGTAAACACTAAATTCCCTTCCACCTGTAATACCCTATGATTGATTCAAAGTCAAAAGATTATACAGGTTTTTTTTTTTTTTTAAGCTGATTTGTAGATCACAATCAGATTAAAGTTAGGGAAAAAGAAGGAAAAAAAAAAAAAAAACAACAACTCTGCACTAATTTCCTTGAGCACCACTCCAGCCTAGTCTGAAGGGGCAAGTGTTGCTCTCATTCCTTAATGAAATTCATCAAAAAGAATATCAACTTAGCCTGTAGGCTAAGTTTAGGTTGGTAGTTAGCATTCATAGCAAATTATCCTGCCCCTCTTTAATCTTGTAGATTAGTTATACCTTAAATATTGGGTAATGCAGGGTCCTTGATTAAAGTTGTAGGCTAGCCATTGTGTCAACAGTTGCAATTTAATTAGAACTAAACCACTCATTCTTTATTACATAATCTCAAAGATCAAGGCACATTCCACTGGTAAATGATTAGGAGGGACTGTGTTTTCCAAGGAATTTTTGTATTGCAGATGTCATGGTCAAAATGTATAATATTATCTCAGATAATCCCTATATATTTGAATCTTAAGAGCATTTCATTAGACAGATGTTGGTTGCTTGGTTGGTTGGATGGATGGATGGTCAGTGTTTTTTGATGGGCAAAATGAAATTACATCCCTGGCTGTAACACCTGGTACCCTTTGGAAGTAGGATTTGTCACATTTCTGTTACGTGATACTAGATACCCAAATACTTCCAGCTCCACTGAGAACACAGACCAAATTTGGCAAATCAAGGTGGTACGATGTTCTCAAACTTCAGCTTATGTCAGAATCACCTGTGCTGCTTGTTAAAACCCAGGCTGCTGAGCCCCACCCCCCGAGTTTCTGATTCAGTAGGTTCGGGATAAACCAGAAAAACCAAACCTGTTGCCGTTGAGTCGATTCCAACTCATAGCGACCCTATCGGACAGAGTAGAACTGACCCACAGAATTTCCAAAGGACACCTGGTAGATTTGAACTGCGGACCTTTTTGTTAGCAGCCATAGCACTTGACCACTATGCCTTAACAAGATCCCCGGGTGATTCTTATGTATAATAAATTTGGAGAACCACCGCTCCACTGGTGGTTCTTTAATTGGTCCCTAACCAACAGCATTAGCATTGCCTGGGAACTTGTTAGAAATGTAAATTCTCAGTATGGATTCAAACCTGAAGGAACCAGTTGGAGGCCCTGTTCTGAGCAGGACTCAGGAATCTGTGTTTACTAAGGACTTCCAGGTGATGTCATACAGGTTGTTCTTGGACTGCTCCATTGGAATGGAGAGGGCCAGGAAAGGCCCTGAAGATTAATTTGGAAATTATAGTAGGTAGGAGGGAGAAGAGGTAAGAGTATTGGTAGGGACATAGCTAGGGAGACAATCAATGGCTGTGCTTCTTATGAACAACTCTAGGAGGACTCTTGGAGCTTCATAAATTTCCTAAACGGTTCAGGTTCCTGACCTTCCCCCAAGACTCTCAGTTCAAGGGCAGAAAAATCAGCCAACAGCCATAAGAATCATAAATGAGTAACATAAACACAGCATATGAAAGTTATCAAGCTTTTATTTGTCCAATATACCTGGAACTTATCCAAGCTCTTAGTGACCGAATACAATAACTGAACCACATTTTACTCTCCAGAAGGATAGCACATTATACAGAAAGTTCATAGCAGTTCTTGGCAACTGGCTAAGGATGGCAAAAAAGAAAGGAAGAGCACAAAGTCCCTAGAAAACACTTATGGCCAGGCACCCAGATTTATTTTAAAGTATATATATATATAACAGCAGTGGGTTTGGTTTTTTTTTTTTTTTATCCCTCAGGTCTGAGACTCTCAGGCTATCACAAACTGACATGGTTCTCCACGAAACTCCCAGCACACGTCACCCCACTACAGGACAAACTGGGTGGGGTGGGGGTAACTGACAATTTACAATTATTCCTTCAGCCAAATTGGACCTTACACTGGCTACAAGTATCATCTTGATTACCAGGCAACTGAAAAACCAAATGAAAAGCCTTTCTTTTACTACTGAACAATGGTCATTAAAGAGGACTATAAAGATGAGTTTTATCTTTTTAATAGCCAGGCATATCTATTTTTCCTTAGAAGGTGCACCCTTTTGACTTACTAGACTTTGGAATGTTTACCGCGAACAAAACAATCACAAATGACAATTTTGCTACTCTAACACTCTGCCAAAAGGCCTTCTCTGCTGCTTTTTAAACAGTAGCATAATAAATTTCTGTGCCTTGAGGGTTGTTGTCATTCCTGTATCGTCGAAATAAATACCCCCAAATTAATAACATCCATGAAAAAGGACAAATATTTAACATTCTCTTCTTTAGACTATGTCTACATGACAATAAAAGAATTGTTTTAACTAAAAAATGTGCACACCTGAATATTTCAATGCCATGGCACGACACAGATTGTTTTCTACTATGTTATCTCTTTCTATAGCTCAGATGCCTTATTTTTCAACTGACGTTTGACTTTTTAATTCTTCATTGTGCTTTCTATTAAGGAAAGTTTGGATGTTTTAAAAATAAAGTTCAAATATTTACATTTTGGAAATGGTTGTGGGGACGTGTATGTTGAACACAAGAAAAATTACCAAAGTAAGCTGCCAAGAATGAACATGACAGCATGAATTGGCCCTCTTTTTCTTTATTCCTGCATATTTTAACTACATCCATCATACTTATGACCTAATGCTTAAATCTTGGCATTCTGACCAGATGAGCGTTTTGGAAGACTAAATGCATAGATGGAATGGCCAACTAGCCTGTTGAGTATTTCAACCTTATCAGTGAAAATACAGAGAAAATTCTTTATCTTATTTGTTTGAAAACATCAAACCTGACAAGAGATTATTAACACGCCTTTAAAATGCATAACGTAGGTGGTGGGGGAGTTTATACTCTATCTTCTCCAGGTACCGCCAAAATAAAACATATCTTCTCATGGAATCACAAACTCTGGGGCACTGGCCAGGCCAACTTTGAAACGGTGTTTTAATCTGTCCTTTTATTCTGATGCTGTCTATACTGCCTCCTTCTATATAGCACACTAACTTTCTCATTTGTGGTTTCTAGAAAAATCTTAAGTTTGTTGAGAATATCAGGGTTATTTCTCAGAGATTACATCCGTGAACCCCTCATGGTGCCTGTCACCATTTACTTCTTCAATTTCAATAAAAGCAGTAGTTTCTGCCCCACCCTGAACTTGAAAAAAAGTCAATTTAGATACCAGCCTTAACATATTTGATCCTTTCCTAGTGTTAAAAGATGAGGATCTGGCTTATTTAAGCATTTCAACTGTGATTTTTCATTTCCTTACCAGAAGTGAGACTTGCCATTTCTTCAGGAACCTGATCATTTTCGTATTTAATAAATAATTTCGGTGGCTTAACTATTTCGCTCGGAATATAAACCAAATGGCCACTTCTATTGTCCTCCAACACAAAAGATGAGTCTCTCCCAGCACTTAATTCCACCTCAAAGAAGCCGTTCTCTCCTGAAGACATCTCATGTGGTTTGTCGATAAATCTAGGGGAAAAAATGGGGGGGAGGGCAGAGTTTTAGGTGATTGTTGACAACTGGGGAATGCAACTATCTCAACGATTTGATAGGATTACCTAATTATTTCTTAAAAATAATTGCAGAGCATTTAAAAAACTTAACTTCAGTGCAACAAAATAATTCATTAAGATTACTCAACCTTCTTAAGAACAAAGTGGGAGGTCTCACATGTCTCAATTTCAAAACATACTATTTAGCTGCAATAATCAAAGCAGCCTGGTACTG
The DNA here is from genome assembly GCF_030014295.1 of Loxodonta africana. Classification (NCBI taxonomy): domain Eukaryota; kingdom Metazoa; phylum Chordata; class Mammalia; order Proboscidea; family Elephantidae; genus Loxodonta; species Loxodonta africana. The sequence continues at coordinate 10,686,268 of NC_087368.1, read as the reverse complement.
ATTCAATAATAAGCACATAGACCAATGGAATAGAATTGACAGCCCAGAAGTAAATTCATGTTTGTATAGACACCTGATGTTGACTGATGTCATCAAAGATGTTGTGAAACTCACGTGAAATTGGGCACTACAGATTAGTGAGTAAACACAATTAAGCCCCTGCATACCTTGCTTACTGGTCCATCCCTGACCAAGCATGATGTCCTTTTCCAGGGACTGGTCCCTCCTGATAACACGTCCAAAGTACTTGAGATGAAGTCTCGCCATCCTCACTTCAAAGGACCATTCAGTCTGTACTTCTTCCAAGACAGATTTGTTCGTTCTTCTGCTCAGGCTTACCTTAGTCTCCAAGGTGATATCTTTTTCACATTTTAAAGAGGTCTTTCGCTGCAGATTTGCTCAATGCAATATGTCATTTGATTTCTTTTTTTTTTTAAATTGTGTTTCAAGTGAAAGTTTACATAGCAAGTGAAGTTCCCATTTAACAATTTTTATACTTGTTCCATGACATTGTTACGTTTTTCATAATGTGTCCACATTCTTATTATGTCCATCCTTTTTGTTCTGTTTCCATTAATTTAGCTTCCTTGCTTCTCCTTAGCTTCTTTGCTTTAGGGTAAAAGTTGACCATTTGGTCTCATATGGTTGATTAAGAGATCACAGTATTCTTGGGTGATATTGTTTATTTTATAACCCAATCTCTTATTTTAATGAAAGGTGATCACAGGAAGTGGTCTAACCAGTAACTTCTGTTGTGTCCCTGGTCAGCACAGTTGGTAGTGGTAGCTGGACACCATCTAGTTCTGGTTTCAGGCTAGAAGAGGCTGTGGTTCTCATGGTCCATTAGTCCTGTGGACTAATTTTTTCCTTGGGTCTTTGGTTTCCTTCATTCTCCTTTGCTCTAGTTGGGAAGAGACCCATAGTTGTATCTTAGATGGCCACTTACAAACTTTTAAACTCCAGCCCAATGAAATACATCATTTGATTTCATGACTGCTGCTTCCATGGGTGTTGATTGTGGATCCAAATAAAATGACATTCTAGACACCTTCAATATTTTCACTGTTTACTATAACATTGCTTATCAGTCTAGTTGTGAGGATTGTTGTTTTCTTTATGTTGAGGATAAACCATACTGAAGGCTGTGGTCTTTGATCTTCATCACTAAGTGTTTCAAGTCCTCTTCACTTTCAGCAAGCAAGGTTGTGGCATCTGCATATCGCAGGTTGTTAATGAGTCTTCCTCCAATCCTGATGCCTTGTTCTTCTTCATATAGTCCATCTTCTTGGATTATCTGCTCAGTATACAGATTGAATAAGTATGGTGAAAGGATACAACCCTAATGCACACCTTTTCTGATTTTAAACCACACAGTATCCCCTTGTTCTGTTTGAACAACTGCCTCTTGGTCCATGTACAGGCTCCGCATGAGCACAATTAAGTGTTCTGGAATTTCTATTCTTCACAATGTTATCCATAATTTGTATGATCCACATAATTGAATGCCTTTGCATACTCAGTAAAACACAGGTTAACATCCTTTTTGTAGTCTCTGCTTCAGCCAAGATCTATGACATCAGCAATGATATCCCTCATTTCATGTCCTCTTCTGAATTCACCTTGAATTTCTGGCAATTCCTGTTGATGTATTGCTGCAAATCCTTTTGGAATTATCAGTAAAATTTTAGATAAAAATGTAGAACAAAACTCGGATTTCTAAAAAAAACACCTGACTGAACCAATAGAGATTAGGGGAACCCTCAAGTCTATCGCCCTAAGACACCCTTTGAGCTTGGAACTGAAGCCACTCCCTGTAGCCATCTTTCATTAAAATAAGCGATGGGCTTATAAAATAAACAATATCACCCATGAATGCTGTGCTCCCTTAAATTAATCAAACATATGAGACCAAATGGTCAACATTTACCCTAAAACAAAGAAGAAGCTAAGGAGAGGCAGGGAAGCTACTCTACATTCAAGAGTAAGTTTCAGAGTCTCTTCTGACATCCATTTTGGTCTTTTCTTCCTTTCTTGTCTTTTTAATGACCTTTTGCTTTTGTCGTGTATGATGTCCTTGATGTCATTCCACAACTGGTCTGGCCTTCGGCCATTAGAGCTCAGTGCGTTAAATCTATACTTGAGATGGTCTCTAAAATCAGGTGGGATATACTCAAAGTCGTACTTTGGGTCTCGTGGACTTGTTTTAATTTTCGTCAGCTCTAACTTGAACTTGCATATGAGCAATTGATGGTCTGTTTCACAGTTGGCCCCTGGCCTTGTTCTAACTGATGATATTGAGCTTTTCCATCGTCTTTTTTCCACAGATGGAGTGAATTTGATTCCTGTGTATTTCATCTGGGAAGGTTCACGTGTATAGTTGCCATTATGTTGGTGAAAAAAGTTATTTGCAATGAAGAAGTCATTGGTCTTGCAAAATTCTATCATTCAATCTCCAGCATTGTTTCTATCACCATGGCCGTATTTTCCAACTACCAATCCTTCTTCTTTGTTCCCAATTTTCCTATTCCAATCATCAGTAATTATCAGTGCATCCTGATTGCAAATTTGATCAATTTCAGCCTACAGAGTTGGTAAAAATCTTCAATTTCTTCATCTCTGGCTTTTTTTTTCACTGGCTTTAGTGGTTGGTGTATAAATTTAAATAATAGTCGTATTAACTGGTCTACCTTGTAAGTGTATGAATATTATCCTATCACTGACAGCATTGTACTTCAGAATAGGTCTTGAAATGTTCTTTTTGATGATGAGTGCAACACCTTTCCTCTTCAAGTTATCATTCCCGACAAAGTAGACCATATGAATGTCCGATTCAAAATGGCCAATACCAGTCCATTTCAGCTCACTAACGCCTAGGATATCGATGTTTATGCATTCCATTTCATTTTTGATGATTTCCAATTTTCCTAGATTCATACTTCATACATTCTAGGTTCCAATTATTAATGGGTGTTCGCAGCTGTTTTGTCTCATTTTGAGCCATTCCGCATTAGCAAATGAAGGTCCTGAAAGCTTTGCTCCATCCATGTCATTAAGGTCAACTCTACTTTGAGGAGGCAGCTCTGCCCCAGTTGTCTTTTGAGTGCCTTCCAACCTGGGAGGCTCATCTTCTGGCACTATACCAGACAACGTTCCACTATATTCATAACGTTTTCACTGGCTAGTTCTTTACAGAAGTAGACTGCTGGGTCATTCTTCCTAGTCTGTCTTAGTCTAGAAGCTCAGCTGAAACCTGTCCTCTATGGGTGACCCTGCTGGTATCTGAATACCGGTGGCATAGCTTCCAGCATCACAGCAACACTCAAGCCCCCACAGTACGACCAACTGACAGACATGTGGGGGTGGAACCCTGGTGGCACAATAGCTAAGTGCATGGCTGCTAACCAAAAGATCAGCTGTTCGAACCTGCCAGTGGCTCCATGGGAGAAAAGACCTGGCAATCTGCTCCCATAAAGATCCCAGCCCAGGAAACCCTATGGGGCAGTTCAACTCTGTCCTATAGGGTCACTGTGAATTGGAATCAACTTGATGGCACACAACAACATACTTTACTGAGAGTGGCTGTGAGGTGGACTGGCTAAAAAGATTAAGGTGAGGTATTCCCTGTTCCACTTGGAACATGTCATTCAATGTGATTGCTGTGTGGTCGATATTACTTAGATACAACAAAACACTTCATGGGATTAGTTTTCTTGGTTTGAAGGTTTAGGGGTCTACCCAGTCAACTGGCCTAATGTTTTCAGAGTTTCTGTTCTATCTCCTAGTTCCGTGAGTAGCGCCTGGGGTCTTAAAATCTTACGAATGAACACCCAAGATACAACAATTGTTCTCTATTTGCCTGGAACAGCAGAGGAAGAAGAAGACCCAGGAATCAGAGAAGGAAATGGACTGTAGGTTTAATTGCCTCCATAAACTACTATCTCCATTATCATGAGACCAAAAGAAACAGATCGTGCCTGGCTACAATTACTGAATGTTTTAATCAAAGACCCAACAGATGGATCCTGATAAAAAGGAGGAAAAGCATGGAATGGAACTTCAAACTCATGTGGAAACTAGACTTACTGGATCCATTGAGAAATGGGAAATGAAGCTGAGGTGAGATGAGGCTAAACTGTGGGTTCTACTCTGGGGTAGGAGTTAAGCACTTGACTGCTAGCCAAAAAGTTGGCAATTTGAACCCATCTAGAGGCACCTCAGAAGAAAGGCCTGGCTATCTACTTCTGAAAAAATCAGCCATTGAAAGCCTTATGGAGCACAGTTCTACTTTGGCACACATGGGGTCACCATGAGTAAGAATTGACTGAATGAATCTGTTCTTTTTTATTTTATTTTATTTTGGGATTAATATGAATATGGTAATTTCTGAGGAAACCATGAATTTAAATGAAAAAACTGTAATAAAGCTTAAGAAGACATTATAGAAACATCAAGTCAGAAAGCATGCTTGATCCGAAACTTCTGCTACAGAAAATGGAATACGTGAAGAGCCTTTACTTCAGAGACCTTGTTAGTTTCCTCAACCTAATAACCTGTTATAAGCCAGCTCTACACCCATCAGTCAATTGGCAGTCACTTGTAAATATCAGAGCTTTTCAACTCACTGGAGGTTGCCGTTTTGAAAATCCTCTCCTTCTGCACTGATGAGTCTACAGGTATCCTCAAGCATTGGTGGTGGATACTGATTAAATCCTCCTGTTGAGAGAGCAAAGTTATTGTTAGATTTTTTAACTTTTTTTTCTTTTTTAGGTAAAGAGAATCCCAACAGGAATCCTCTTGAAGCAATAAATGTCACTAAAATATTTCAGTATAATTTGGCTGGGGTGAAAACAGCAAATGGTAGCAACTAGAAACAGCACTCAAAACCTGATTTTAGAACATTTTAGCAGCCAAAGAATTACCAGGGTCACAGAGGAAACAGGCCTCCTCAAATTGCTCATTTAATGATTAATGATGATACAGGGACATATGATTTCACATGCTCAGATCAACATAACTGAAGGGAAATTTTATTCTGATTCTCTAAAGCTTTTGCGTGCAGACGTATGCTACGGGATCAAACACAGAAGAGGTAACGTTTTATTACATCATGCTGTTTGGTGCTTCTACACCAATTAACGCTGATTTCATAGGAGGCAAAGAATCGCAGAGAGGTTTTTAGCTTACAGGTTTGAATAATATGCCACTGTATTCCCACCTGATGTTGTTCTGTAAGTGGCGGAACATTGAGAAGTGTATCATTTTCCCCTCATTTAATGAAAATAAACCATTTTTAGTTAGAGGAGGCCTTTGACCATTGAACAACCCAAGACTTCGGGAAAATATCTCAGAGAAATTCTGTGGTCTTATAATTATCGTATTTCTCTGGTTTAAGGTGAGTTCACCCTCCCCACACCCCCCCACCCCATTTCTCTGAAATGAGAATGTGACTTCTAACCAATTGCATCTGACGCTTGCTGTTGGTAAGGCAGGAACTCCAGTGGAGTTGTCATTGCCTGTGCAGGCAGGCACATCAGAAATACCAGCACTTTTATAAAACTTGTCAAATTGGGGTCAGCAATTGGGAAAATAATTCAAGAAGTATTAGTAGGGGAGTCTTTTGATCCCTATGAACCAGGTGGTGGTGGAAAGGCAGTGACTCAGATATGTTTGGCAACATTCTTCTGTTGGGGGTCAAAAGCAAGCTAACACTACAAAGTCGCAAAGCCACGTAACAGCCCAGCATCACCAGCTTTGAGTTATTTTACAGTCTTAAAAATGCTGCATCAATAGCCATCTTGATGACACAAAGAACAATATTGCATGGAAGAAAAAAAAAGTGGATATTGATGGTTCTGAGTCAAAAAGTAGTTCACAAGGGTCAAATTCTAAACAAAAAATTGTTTCAGGAATGTCTTAACCCATCTATTTCACATATATTTTCCTTTTTATGTATGTACAAGAATAATATATATACCTAAGTCTAAAAGAACTCTTCCAATTGCTACAAAACAAAAACGCTAATAGGAAAGTTTGTACCAAAATTCATTGGAGGCATTTTTTTCTTCCTTCCTACGTAAAATAATGGTGCATCTTACAACTGAGGGGATCTTAGATTTAATGCAATATAGTATTCCCAAGAAGGTAGTTATTGGATTCTCCAATTACATAGAGAAAAACCCACACCAAACCCACTGCTGTCAATTCTGACTCATAGGGACCCTATAGGACAGAGTAGAACTGCCCCATAGAGTTTCCAAGGAGTGCCTGGCAGATTCAAACTGCTGACCTCTTGCTTAGCAACTGTAGCACTTAACCACTAAGCCACCAGGGTTTCCATAGAGAGTCACATGAAAAGGTGGAACTCACTCTGCAATGAAGAATGAACTTTCAGGATATTCTCATTGTGGTGATGTTGCGGGATTCCTTGAACACCAGGACAACTTTTGCATTCTAGCGTGGTGGGATTGATTCTGGCAGAATCTAGCTCTAAACCTGTCAGATTCTCAGAAAAGTTCAGTTCTGATCCTGTGGGATTCTCTAGAACAGAGTTTCTTGATCTCAGCATTATTGACATTTAGACTGGTGGAGGGCTGACATGGGCATTGTAGTATCTTTAGCAGCATCCATCTGATGTCAGTAGTATCTCCCAGCTGTGACAACCCAAATGTTTCCAGATATTTCCAGATGTCCCTTGGCGGGGGGAAGTCACCCCTGGTTGAGAACCACTATTCTAGGAGAGCATTTCTCAAACCATTTGTGGTAAAAGACAATGTAATTTTATTTCTAACCCTTGATGGACTGATATTTTTGGCCGATATACTGTTCAACGAGGCAGAGTCCATTGCTCATGCACTCGCATGTTGCAGCAACAACAAATTGTTTTAAAAGTTTCTAGATGCTTACTTTCAATTTCTCCCCTTACCTCTTCACAGACCAATAATAAACAGTTCTTGGACTGGCATCCACATGCGGATGATGATTTTGTGCCAACCTGTAGCCTTGCTACTCAAAGTGTGGTCCATGAACCAGCACCATTGGCATTACTGGGGAACTTGCCAGAAATGCAGGCTCTCAGGCTCTACTCCAGATATCCTGAATCAGGACCTGCATTTAACCCGACTCCTAGGTGGTTTGTATGCCCAGACTCTTTGGGAAAAGCACAGGACTGTGTTGTCTTTATACCCTCAGACAGGTCTCCAAGGTAAGCCAAGGTTGGAAACAAACCAGGTGTAGCAGGTAAAACTTTTATGTAAATGCTCATCCTGGAGATCATCTAAGAGCTATATTGGAGCTTCCTCAGGTTGCGAGAGTGTGGGTCAGGAGACCTCCAGTCACTCTGTACTTTCTGGTGCTGAGATTTTGGCTAAGGGAATCAACCATGAAAAAGGTCTCACCACATTATGACCAATGTAGGTATAAACAGGGTATAACCAGGATATGTCCCATTCCCCACCCCATCGCACCACCTAAATCATATGTTTGGATTAGCTGTAGATGCAAAGATAAATTAGGTTATCAACACTATTAACAAACACCATATTCTTATTAAAATAAAGAAGAACAGCTGAATGACTTACGTCTGACTGAGTATACAAATGGCTTAATAAACTTCACAATATAATCCAGATGTGGTTTATGAATCCTCCCAAGCTGTATCAAATGGTGTTCAAGTGGGTAGCTGGCTAACTCCTCCATGTCATCCTTATGTGTAGAACCCAGGGAAATCACAAATATGACATAGCCTTGACACTTGGCCCTCAGAGCCATCTTCTTCAAGAATTCCTTCCGTTCAAGATTTTTTCCAGCTGAGACCACAAAGATGACCTTGTATTTTCTTAATTTGGGTATTCCTGTAAAGAGATTCTCCATGCTCCATAGTAGGGCACGGCCAATGGTGGCTTCTCCATTTAGCTGTTGGAGGGAATCCTGGATGTACCTCTTCATTAGGACTTGGTTGCCATAACTTGTAAACTTGAACTCCGTTTTCACTGTACTCTTCCTTCTCTCATCCCAAGGAGAATAGCTCAGCAAGGCAATCCTATCACCAGAGTCTGAAGCTAAAGGGTCTGCAGCAATGTCGAAGTTGTCAAGCATTGAGCTCACCAATGCCTTCATGGCTTTAAACTCATCATTTGCTATATTTTGAGAATTGTCTATGAGGAAGGCTACATCCATGTATGAATTTTCAGGTAAAGAAACCTCTTTGAGGCAAATATTTGGAAAACATTTATCTGAAAACACAGAGAGATTCATTGGTTCAAAGCTGGCACAACAAAGCACTGTTGTTTGAGATCTTTAAGCGATTCAGTGACTAATTACTAAGAATTAATAATTTGATCACTAACCTCTTCAATCTCACATCATTTCAGTTAATGAAGCGTTTTCAATGTTCCAGTATTTTGGTGGCCATTAGAAGACAACTGAGAATTTTGTTGGTGAAAGAAGATGTAGGTAGCGTGTATACCTGAAGTCTACAAGTCATATCTAAACTCATTTAAAACACAGTTTCAATATTTTTGAGGTTTTTATACAAACCACCAAATTGGCTCCCCAAAAGATACATCAACTGGGGTAATCTTCTAAACCAACTTTTAACTTCTTAGGAAACTTCACACACTATAGAAGTTAAAAACCTGACAGATGATACTGGAAAACTGGCAAATTGAAAATAGAACCTACAATTAAAAATCTGAATCTTTGATAAAGCCAGAATCAGTAGCTCACCAAAAAGACATTTTAGCTTTTCAGCATAATAGTATTCATCTCACTAATCTTACCATAGCAAAGTGAACAGCGCTGAAGTCTTTCTAATGGGTCATAGTCCCCATCTGGTGGAATTGGAATCACTTGGAACGTTCCAGTGTTGTCAAACTGCATTGAAAAAGAAATAGAGGCTTGTTTGCTCAGTTTCTCAAATAGTGATTGGGAAGCCACTGTGCACCTACTTTAAGGATTAGTTTGAAAAGCACCCAACTAATCGGGTGGGTTAATCACCATTACCTGGCATTATACCCGTGTTCTATTCTATGCATCTCCTCACACACACATGCACACACACACATAGAACCCCCCTTTAATTCTGAAAATAACCCAAGGAAATATTTAAAACAGGCCTCAACACCCTCATTTTATGATGAGAAACTTACCATAAGATAACCTGAGCAGATTCACAGACTAAGGCTAGAATTAAGATTTTCTAATGCTTGTTTTCAATACATTTTCAAACCTGCAATTCTACATTGAATTTTTTATGTTCTTCCAGTCACGCACCAGCTTCTGCAGTTGGGCCCTGCAGTTTTCTTTGGCCCCTTTTAGTAGCGACCTTACCTATTTCCACCTCAATCACATTGTCTAGAAGGCACATCTTTCAGATGTCAAGTGGACCGTCTCAATCATGGATTCAATTAACGGTCTACTTCAAAAGGCAGCAGATGGAAAATACTAAGACTATTCAAAATACTTGTTAGTCCACTGCTTGATTACTGTCTGTTTCTTGATTACTCTTTTGCTTTAATACTCACTGAAATGGGCAATATGTAGCATTCATTCATTCAGCCAGTCAATTACCATTTAGTGGGCATTTACTCTGTGTGAGGCACCATGGAAGGCAGATAACTTCTACTACAATGAAAGAAATCTATTATTCCCAGGTGCTGGGATATCTCCCAACTCACATAGATGCTCATACTTTTCCTCTCTATCCCTGGGGAAATTAAAGGATTAGAAAAGCCACATCCTTCCCTTTTCTGTGAAGTGCTCAGTAAGCATTTGGAAATATTCAAAATCATTCCAATCTTATACTTCGAAAGCATTTACTACATTACTACTCTCTGTTTTTTATGAAACTGGCTGCTCTGGGGTGTTATTTTGGTTTTGGCCTTGTTGGTCCCCCATGTAAATACTAAATGGTGACTTAGCAAATCAGAAAGTTTATTCACCAGCGTGATGCTCTTCATTCATTCATTCATTTGTTCAACAAATATTTATTGAATGCCCACAATGTTATCAACACTATTGTAGGTGCTGAGAGTACAGAAATGAACAAAATAAAATCCCTACCTTCCTAGAGCTTACATTCTTGTGGGGAGAGACATACCATAAACATAATAAATTAGTAAATCATCTAGTGTGTTGGATTTTTTTAATAGAAAAAAATAAAATAAAGCAGGGTAATAGGGATGGGAAGTGCTAGGGGTGAAAATTTAAATAGAGCCCAGTGTCATTTCAGCAATAACTCAAAGGTGGAGAGGGTGGGAGCCCTATCTGGGGAAATGTTTCAGGCACAGGGAAGAGTCAGGGCAAAGGCACAGCGGAAGCAATGAGAGGTAGTGAGGACAGCAAATACGGATCTTCTTTTTTTTCTAGAAGATTTGCTGTAGGGTAACCAAGGAATGGGGCAGTAGGTAAAGTGAAAAGTTGGATCAAAAAAGCTTTCTTTTTTTTTTTTTTTAATTTTTCTGATTGGAATGATTCAGTAGAGAGGCAAAATTGATCTGTAGTAGACGGTGAGCCTCTTCCAGTAATAATACAACTCTAACACCTTATAGGATGATAAATACGTAATAAATCTGTCCAATTTGTCCAACATCATAAAAGATTATGGTGTAAAATTTTTAAATGTATAGCATACAGAGAAAATCAGATGTATACAGGTTCAACTTGCTTTAGAAATTTCTAGAACATCAGTAAAACCCCAAACCCAGTGCCATCAGTGGGACATTTTAATCTAAATTCTAGTTGAGGCAGAGATAAAAACAAACAAATAAATAAATGAGGCAAAGTATTTTAAAGTAGGATTGCTACAGGAGATGGTACAAAAATTAAGTGATACAAGGGACATGACCTGGCAGTTTCATAAGAAAATAAAAATGACCAATAAACACGTGAAAAAATGTTCAAGCTCACAAAGAAACGTGGATTAAAACAACAACAGTGGAATGCTCTTATTTACCTATCGGGTTGGCAAAAATTTAAAAGCTTGATAGATAAAAGTCCAGCATTGGTAAGTATGTGGGGAAACAGGCACTCTCAGACCCCAAGGTGGTAAGCTTTATGCATTCAGTGCCCAGGCAGCAAGCACTTGATGAAGAGGGTGAAGAAGAGAAAGAGGAGAGAGGCCAGGCAGGGTGAGGAGGAGATTCTGAAGAGCATAGAGGCTGTGATGCATAAAAAATGGTTAAAGGGAGCATTGTTCAAACATGATCCATGACCAGAACTAATTAATGTGCAGAGTTATCATCTGGCAACAGTAGAGGTAGGAAGAAGTAGACAGCTTCGTGGGTCAGTTACTCTGCGGAGAGATGCTACAAATTACAAATGATCTGTTAACCAAGTAGTGGCTGGAGGTTGTTTTCCATTGATGATTCAGAGGAGTTTTGGCACGGTCCAATAAATAAAGGATTGAACTTGACACTCTATTCAGCCTTTGCCTATTCTATAATTTGATGCAGTGCTCAGAGCCATTTGTTCCTCCCAGGGAGCAAAATCAGGAAGGCAGAAAATTTTCAAAGAGAAACTGAAAACGACAAGACTTTGTACATTCCTTTTTGTTGGGCTCTATCATGACTCTCTCTGTGGTGCCTGTTTCCAAACAATTTTTTGGATGTGTCATGAGCAGATTAATTCTCTCCATGCTACAGAGGGCGTCTTTTTCTTTTTACAGAAGAAAAATATGTCTTAGTATGAAAATAGATCTTTATAACCCCTTGGATAACATGATGGCTTTGCCAAGCTCCAGGACCATGTATTTCATGGACAATCAGACTATAACAGTTGATGGAGAGGTTCTTATCTTTTTTAGGGGGAGGGAGGAGAGCATAGATCCCATTAAGAATCTGCGGATCTAAAAGGAGTCGACCCTCTTTTGGGAAAAATGTTCATATACACCAATTGTTTTGCACAACTTCAGAGACTCAAAGATCTCCTGAACTTCATCTATTACGGGATAAGGCCAACTGTTTCATGAGATACAGCAAGCAGATGACAAACCTGAGAAACACCAGGTCAACAGAGGGCTGGCAAAGCGACGCATCCGTGGCCCTTTATACAAGACCAACATGAGTTTGGAGCTTGATTTAGCCACTTACTAGCTGTGCAAAATTGGATGAGTCACTTGAATCCTCTGGGCTTCAGTTTCATCATTTGTGAAACGGAGGTAAATGCACTCAGTTCAGAGGGCTGTGGGAATGTATGATTATGTAGGTAGAGCTCTTGGGACACTGCCTGGCACGGGCAGGCGCTGAGCAAATGTGGTTGCTGTTATTATTAGCTATCGTAGCTCATGGACCTTGGTGGTATAGTGGTTAAGAGCTTGGCTGCTAACCAAAAGGTCGGCACTTCCAATCCACCAGCCGCTCCTTGGAAACCCTATGGAGCAGTTCTACTCCATCCCATAGAGTTGCTATGCATTTGAATTGACTCAACGGCAAAGGGTTTGGTTTTTGGTTCGGCCAGAATTCAAGGTCTCTAGGTGGCACAACAACTTGTTCTCAGCTATCAAGTAATAGGTTGGCAGTTCAAATCTCCCTAGCCATGCCACAAAAGGAAGGCCTGGTGATCTACTTCTGTGGAATTAAAGTCATTGAGAACTCTACGGAGTACACGTCTACTCTGACACCCACATGGTCCCCATCAGTTGGAACAGACTCAGGGGCAATGGGTTTTTTGGTTTGGTGGCAATATAGCTGTAAAAACTGAAAGGGTAATCAAGAGGCACATATCTCTCCCCACTGCCATCCTGCCCTACCAATACCATACCCTTAAACATAAAGAAATTGCCAAGGAAAGTTCTTACCCCAAAAGCGTCATCAAGGAAAACTCTCTCGTTAAAAGTGAAGACGGTTGGACTAATATCAAGGGCACTAAACTCCATGGTGGCCGTGATGATGGGCGACTTGTTGGCTGCTTGGCCAACACTAAAAAACACAGCAACTCTCCTCACGTTGCCTCCCGCGTACGTCCGCTTGAATACATTCCGGGCCACAAACCTCATTGCATTGCCGATGTCTTGGGCCTGTGTGGGGATTTGATATTTCACTTGGGAAAGAAGGTGGAGGAGTTGCTTCTTGCTATGATAGTCGGACCAACGGATGAGATAGCTGGTGTCTGAGTCATAGGAAACCACAACAACTCTCGCTCCTACAGGGCAATTATTTTCCCTGATGTTCAAGTCATTGACAATGGAAGTGATGGTGTCCCTTGTTTCATTAAATCTCTCTTCTGTGATGCCGTAGGACTGGTCCAGGGCAAATACCAGCTCTGTTGGATACACTGGACACTTTTCTACAAAAATCAGAAACAGAAATATCAAGTTATTTCAATAGATCAAAGTCTCTCTCACATTCTTTATGCCATTGAGGCTTGCACCAAAGTCTAGGAAAATCCAAGGGTTTCATCCAGCTCTAGAATTAGAGAGAGGTTCCCATGTGCAAAGGAAGGAAAGGAATCTGCTTTCTGCTTGGTAAACTTGAGGGTGTTACATAAGCGCTAAACAAACAAAAACCAAACCCAGGGTCGTCGAGTTGATTCCAACTCACAGCCACCCTATAGGACAGGGTAGAACTGCCCCATAGAGTTTCCAAGGAGCACCTGGTGGATTCGAACTGCCGACCCTTTGGTTAGCAGCCGTAGCACTTAACCACTACGCCACCAAGGTTTCCTACACAAGTGCAGAGCTTGCTATTTGGCTATATATAATGCTCAGACCTCACAGCCTATTACAGCCTGGCATTTCAAAGGAAATTGCAGGGAGTTTGGGGGCTAATGGAACAGTTCTGTACCCTGATTGGGGTGGTTATATAAATCTAGGCATGTGTTAAAACTCAGACCTGAACACACACACAAAATGTGGATTTTATTGTATGTAGACTTTAAAAAGGAAAATTATAGTTTATTGGGGGATTTTGAAAATCCACTTCCCCACAAAATCTTCAGAAACGAAGTGATAGTCAGTTACAAGATTTTTATCCACTTATGCGACAAATGTTTACCAAGTACCCAGCATATGTAACAAAGGTGATACCCACTGTGAGACATACACAAAGAGGAGTCAAATGCAGGTCTGCCCTCGAGGAACTTAACTTGGGGGAAGATCATTCTAAGGCATAGGGTAGTTGGGCCTCTGAATGAGGATTCAGGGAACTAAGAGGCTGTTTACAACCAGGGAGTATCTCCGGGGGCTTCATGAAAGTTGGCTTTTGAATGAAAGCCATGGTTTCATTCCAGAAGGAAGGGAGCAATAATCTATCATAAAAATGGGACTAACTGCAATTCCTAACTCAATACTGACAGTCTTATGACGATTGAACTTTAAGGGATTCATAGGGAATCTGACCTATGTATCAAATTGAACCTAACATAACCTAACTTGTTTAGACTCTGAACACAGGAAGGGAAAAAAGACTTAAAAAAAAATAAGCACCTCATCTATATGGTCTATTCTATTACTCTCAAGCTAGTTAAGTTCCAAAGCACCTTAAACTCAAAATCTTCCATACCCCAACCACTGCTCTCAGTAATAGAAGTAGAGAGGAAGTATTGATGTGTTTTGACTCAAGGAATTTTGCTGTAAATATCTGTAAAAACGTAAAATGACTAATGAACACTAGAGTAAGGAGAATGAGTATTCCTTATTTCTTAGATTTCCACTAAAAAATAACCGGTGAAATGAGACAAGCATCTTTGAAACTGATCTATCATCACAGGTTCTTCTGGAAGGAAGGAACCTAATCCTACTTATTTTTATTCTCCTCCTATCCCAGTGTCGAGGAGTCTTGGTGGTGCAGTGGTTAAGTGCTTGGCTGCTAATCAAAAGGTTGGCCATTTGAACCTACCAGCCATTCCACGAGAGAAAAAACCTGGTGATTTGCTTCTGTAAAGATTAGTCTTGGAAACCTTCTGGGGCAGTTAGTTCTACTCTGTCCTATAGAGTCACTATGAGTTAGAATCAACTAGACGGCAATGGGTACCTCGGTGGCCAGCAGGTTACCTGATATATTCAAATCCATAAAGTTTTTTTATTGACTCTTTACTATGCATAAGGTATTTTTCTTTCTTCCTGAATTAAAGTGAATGGCTTTATACTTGCGAACAAGCTCAAAGACCCTGAGGGTTTAGTTCGCAGGCCTCTAGGAGACAAGAAGCCGTTGAAGATGACATAACTGGCTTCAATAGCCACAACATCTAAGGTACCCTGCAACATCACTGCAGTCTAGCCCCTGAGGAGACCATTATGGGCAGGGTAAGGTTTACAAGTGGTTGACACTTGGTGAGATGAAAGGTGTGAATGGGGAGTCCAGGGAGGAAAGGAAACATTACTTGTCCAAAAAGCCAGTGTCAATGGGTTCAGCGCTAAACAGGGCAACAGAATGAGGACCAGTCAGAGAGAACCCTACTGACCAAATTCCCCAGTATCACAGGGCCTCTTCTATGAAGCAAGTGAGTTGTAATCCATGACAGGAAATAGGAAAAACCACAGTGTAAAGGGGCTGGGGGCTGGGGGTCACCACTGGCTTTTACCATCAGGCTGAGGCACAAGCAAACAATGACATTAACGGTTATATTCAAAAGACAGACATGTTCGCAGAGAATAAAGAAGATCTTCTCAAGAAGGTAAGGGTTTCTTTCAAAGGGTTCTTGTCAGAACGCAATAATTATTTCAGCAAGAAACACAGTACGGTAAGAATACTCACCTTTCCAACAAGCTGTAAAAAGGAGAGAGAAAGACAGAAGTCAGCTGCATTTTGAAACACAAACTAAGAATAATTCAGAAAATAAAATATCAACAGAGTTTAATACTTTGTTTGCCTTTAATTGCAAATGAAGTTAATCCTACATTACAGGAAGCCGAGGTTAAAGGACTGAGGAAAACATACGCAGAATTTTTTAAAATTGTGAACCTTCCTGACCTCTTCCCCTTGTGAGCCACTGCCAGACGACTTTAGCAGAACTTTGCTTGAAATCGGAAACATTGATCACTTGTCTGGGAAAGAGCCGAGCTGAGCCTCTGATTAAATGGCAAGATAGCTAAAATTCAATTTGTTTTGTCTCTCTGCTTATAGCCTTCTGAGAGTCATTCAGGAACATGAGGCTAAAATATGGGGTCTTATTTTCTTCCCTAACGAACACCTTGGGAATCTCTATTTTCTTGCAAAACCATGAGGATTTCCAAATGAACTTTATCTCTGCTGCAAAATACAGCTTCTCTGTTGAGTGATCTCCAGACCCACACAGGAGGGAAAAGCCCCCAAGGGTTCCTCCTGGGCAAAATAGCATATGGTTTCTCTAAGTGATTTACTCAAAGCCTAAGACTAATCAGAGGAGAAATGTTAGTAAATTTTTGAGAAGGCACAGGCCTGACAATTTCTGTGTTCATTTTACTCAATTCCTAGGAAACAAATGAGTCACTCCAATATAATAAAAGCTTTTCTTAGCGCTGGCAACAAACTGGCCTTCCAGCCTTCCAGCCTGCAGTGAACGCTTCCCTCTCAGCAAATCTTTTGTTTGATTTAATCCTGTGGCTGGGACTCCCTGGGTGGTGCGAACAGTTAATGTGCTTGGTTGTTAACCAAAAGCTTGGTGGTTCGAGTCCACCCAGAGGTGCCTTGGAAGAAAGGCCTTGGCGATCTACTTCCCAAAAAATTAGGTATTGAAAACCCTGTGGAGCACAGTTCTACCCTGACATAGCTAGGTCTCTATGAGTCAGAACCAACTGGACGGTGACCGCTTTTTTAATCCTGTGGCCACTGAGATGCTAACTGTCAGCAGATGCCCACAGAGCCGACTGCCTCCCCTGCGTCTCAAGGCCCTTTACCCTGGCTGAGACTTCTCATTTGCCGAACTCCAAATCAGCTCTGAGGTTAGAAGCACAGGCTCTGGAAGTACGCACACCCGTCTGGGTTTGAGTGTGGCAAAACTGAAGTGTCCTTGGGTGTATCATTTGACCTCTTTTAGTATGTGTGTGTGTTTTCCTTGACTTTATTTTTTCTAAAAATCCTCTAACTCACGCCTCTCCCTCCAAAATTATAGCCCATCAGGCCCTCCTTTTTCTTTCTCGATCACCCCCTTTCTCGCCCCATTCCTCTTTAAAAGATTTTCTTATTTTATTCATGGAGGAGCATCCCAGCCACCAGCTCAGGACACAGACTCTCCTCTCTGTGGCAGAGAGCTGCTGCAGACCTGAAGCACTAACAACAGTAGACCAGGAGTCCAAGCTCACCAACCTCATTTATAAAGTGAGGTTGTCTGAATTAGTTTTAAAAGCCTGTCACCCAAATCCTTATCTCTGTTTTAAGGTCAGGTCTGGAATTCCATGCTGTCCAATCAGCATCAAGTCCTGTTATAGAACCCACCCACTCTCCCCTCCCCCTCTTAATTTCCTGGGTAACTCTTCATTCAGTGTTGGAAAACAACTCCCTCAAAATCCCAAACCCTCCAAGGGCCGATCCTTACCTCCCCAGTCCCTTCCATCTACCTTCTATCTTCCCTGAGAAGACATCAGTGGTTTCTGTGAGAAGGCTGGCAACGCTGTGAGGGGCTTTGATCACCACACTTATCTCCCCTACCATGGCTCTCCCCTGTCTCCTCTCCCTGTGGTCCCAGTCCCTTGGCTCCCTCCTCGTGGGTACTGAAGAGGCTTTGTACCGCTCAAGCAATGTCCTTCACACATATCCTCTCCCTCTGAAGCTTCTCTCCATTGGCTTCTTCTTGTTTCCTTTCAAGTTGCCTACATTTAGCAGGACCTTCCCATCTCTGGGCTGCCATTTTTCTGCACTCTGGCCCTATTCCATTTGTCAAGGCATCTTTCTGGGTACAGCCCTTGAGTTTCTGACCCTCTAATTTGACACCCTTAGGAACCTCATCCACCCAGTGGTTTTAAAAACCATGATCGCTTGTGTGACTTCAGGGATAGATTACCCAATAAGCAAGGTATCCACGGGCTTAATTGTGCTTACTTACTAATCCTTAGTGCGTCATTTCACCAAAGATGTGGTGAAACCCATGTGAAATTGTGCACTACGGATTAGTAAGTAAACACAATTAAACCTTGCTTAAAAAACCTTGCTTACTGGTTAATCAACCCCTGAGTGATTTGGACATCTGAGTCTCCTTCCCTGACTCTGTACGTTTATTAAAAAACCAAACCATTTGCCACTGAGTCATTCTGACTCACAGTGAACCTATAAGTTCCACAGTAGAACTGGGTTCAATGGCTGATTGTTTGGAAACAGCCAGGCCCTTCTTTAGAGGTGCCTTGGGGTACAGTCAAACCTCCAACCTTTCCGTTAGTAGCTGAGCGCTTAACCGTTCCCACCACCCAGGGACTCCTGTACTTTTATTATTGCCCCATTTAATTACCTACTGTTGGTCATTTTAATTTAGGGCCCATCCAACTGTTGGCTGCCTCTAAAATGTTTAAACTCATCTTTTCCGACCAAGTGATTCTTACCAATTCTTCCTCTGCCTACTCATCCACGGTGATGCTAAGCCTCTCCCCCTCTAGCCTTACGTTATTGTAAATTGATTTTTTATTGTCATTTCCTTGCTGTACACTTGTACACACTACATCTTTATCTAGTCTCCTTCAGTAAAGTTTCTTGGATTTTCCCCCTATTATACTCTTCCGAGCTCACGATTGTATAAGCATTGTATTAATGTCATGGCAACATAAGAAGACAAATCACCTAAAATTCTACCACCCTAATACAACAAAATTTTATATTTTTTCCACTTTTGCTTCTAGTATTGATTCCTCTGTATACATATATTTACCTAAATGTAATCATACTAGGATTCAATTTAATTTTCTGCTTTTTAATGCCAATATTTTTCCATATTCTGATTGAATCTTCATAGAAACCACATCAGCTTAATACTTCATCAAGAAGATGACACGCCATAGCCTAATTATTCTACAATTGTAAATAATCTAAATGTCTAGCCATTTGGTTCTAATGAACAGTACTTCAATAAACATATTTACAGGTAAGTTTTTCCTTCTTTTGCATTATTTCCTTAGGATACATTTTCAGAAATGAAATCACTGTGCCTTTACTACCTCATTTCTCCCCTTCTTCATAACCAAAGGCGTCTCTATTTACCTCTTGCTTTATTCCTTTGCTGAAAGTATTTTCTTGTTGCTGCCCCATAACTTTCCCATCACCAGACTCAATTATCTCCCTCCAAGCAGCCACCTTTAGTTCCCTGGGTGGCACAAAGATTTGCACTCAGCTACTAACCCAAAGGTTGGAGGTTTGAACCCACCCAGCAGTGCCATGGAAGAAAGGCCTGGCAATCTGTCTCCATAAGATTACAGTCAAGAAAACCCTATGGAGCAGTTATACCTTGTAACACATGGGGTCGCCATGAGTTGGAATTGACTCGACAGCAACGAGTTTGTTTTTTGTGTGTTTTGTTTTAAGCAGCTTTCCTTAACCAGCTAACTAATTACCAAACAACCCTAAGCTCCCATGTTCATGCACTTACCTTCACGACCATTGCTGTCGAGTTAGTTCTGACTCATAGCGATCCTATAGGACAGAGTAGAACTGCCCCACAGGGTTTCCAAGGAGCAGCTGGTGGATTCAAACTGCCGATTCAGTTAGCAGCTGTAGCTCTTAATCACTGCACCACCAGGGCCCCAATTGTTACATTAGTGTGAGCTAATCCACACATGCACCTTTGGAGTTGGTCTCTAACTGATTCGCATATGCATGGTTTCTCTCCCTGTGTGAATCACACTTCTTGAACAAACGTACATATCTTTTATTTTCCATATATCTCTTTTTCTCCCACCTTTGATGTGAGATCTTCCTATAGAATCTCTCAAGACAAGCCTGTTGCAAAGGTCCAATGCCTTCCCCACCAGTAAACTCAGCCTGCTGATTCTGCATGCCCACACCGGAGTCTATCCTAAACTCCCTCACCCATCGCGGACGCCCTTGTTCTGTGACACTCAGACAGATACTCACCACTGCGCTCCCGCAGGAATTTGATCAGATCACACTGCTGTAAATTAAAAAAAGACGGAGAAGAGACATGAACACAGAGACCTCTGAGTGGCCTTGTTTATTTCCCAGAGGACTGGTGGGCTTGCCATAGTGAATAAGGTGATAAAAAAAAAAAAAAAAGTGATACCTACAGAAAATTCCGGCTGCCCAGCCGCGCCTTTAGCGCCCTAGGAAAACAAAAACAGAGCAAGTTATTGATATGTAAACCCGAGTCTTTAGTGTCAAGACAAAAGAAAACAAAACACTTTAACTCTTAAAAGCTCCCATAGGGTTACTGTATTTTACAGTATTCCCGAACCCAGTTTATAATGCACTTGTCCCATTCACATTAAGAGTGTAAACTTTTTTGTTTTAGCATTAGGTCAATTAAGCTAATGTCTGCTCAGAGGGAACTGAATTATTTTTCTAAGGTGAGGTGAGATAAAGAAGCAAAAACTATTTCTTAGAGATATTTTGACCAAAGATGCAATACTTAGAAGGAGGCATTTCTCATTTAAAAAGCCAAAACCTGTTGCCATCAAGTCAGTTCTGACTCATGTTGTTGTTAGGTGCCGTCGAGTCGGTTCCAACTCATAGTGACCCTATGCACAACAGAACGAAACACTGCCCCGTCCTGCGCCACCCGGTCCTGCGCCACCATCGTTGTTATGCTTGCGCTCATTGTTGCAGCCACTGTGTCAATCCACCTCGTTGAGGGTCTTCCTCTTTTCCACTGACCCTGTACTCTGCCAAGCATCATGTCCTTCTCCAGGGACTGATCCCTCCTGACAACTTCTGACTCACAGCGGCCCTATAGGACAGAGTAGGACTGCCCCATCGGGTTTCCAACGAGAGTCTGGTGGATTTGAACTGTCGACCTTTTGGTTAGCAGCCATAGCACTTAACCACTACACCACCAAGGTTTCCCATTTCTCATAAGAAAGCTTAAAATCTTAGACTGTGAACAGCAAACTTTCCAAAGAATGGCACTAAGGAGGGGGCTTTATTGGAAATTCAGAGGTTCAGCATATTACATATCAAGGAATTTAAAATGCAGGAGATAAGATACAAACGTCCACACATACGGAAGACACAAAGACAATTACACAGAAAAATGGACATGACACCAAAGAAGAGCATGTACATTAAGCTCATAAATGCCCAAGAGGTTATGGAGCAAAAACTAAAATCAAACTCATTGCCCTCAAGTTGGTCTGACTCACAGCGACCCTATAGGACAGAGTAGAACTGCCCCACAGAGTTTCCAAGGAGTGCCTGGTGGATTTGAACTGCTGACCTTTTGGTTAGCAGATGTACTTCTTAAAGACTATGCCACAAGGGTTTCCTTATGGAGTAAAGGAATACAAATAACTGGATGAGATAAATTAGAAAAGGCTTTCTAAAACAAGTCAGTTCTTTTTTCTCGATAACTTTCGTTTTTCTTGTGTCCTTTTCTTACTTCCTTTTATCAGGATCAGGCTTCTTGTAGGCAATGGTTCTTAATGTGGTTGTTGCAATGAATTAAATTGTATTGTGTTGGAATCCTAAGCCTTATACCTGTGGATATACAGTTTGGAAATACAGTTTCCTATATTATGTTAATAAGATCATTTCTGAGTACAGTGGGTTCTAAATCTAATCACTTGAGTTATAAAAAAAAGAGCATATTAGTTAGACTGATAAAGGGTTAACCTAACCACAGCAGGCCATAACCACAAAAGGCCAACTTGTTTGTTAGAATCTGAAAAGCTTAAAACAATAGGAAATGACATCAAAGGAGTAGGACAGAGTGCTCTAACCAGTTCAATGGACAGTGGACCTGTATACCAAAACTAAATAACAACTTACGCCAGGAAGCAAGTTAAAGATCTACCCAACATCACATGCAGCCCACATAACAAATAAAAAACAACCATCCTATGACAGACCCAGGACCCTTGAGCCAAGAGACCAAATTTTTAGAAAAGAAAAACAAGTTCACCCAAACATGATCTTAGTTCTTTGTCTTTACTTTGACCAATCATAGTCTGTAAGTAATTTACTCATAAGTACACGTGCCAGTGATTGTCAAGGGCATGTTTGAAAGACGCCTACTCATAATGAATTACCACCTCTCAAAATTGTATAAAAAGCACTTATAGATTGTGCTTCTTTGGATTTTGGTCTGTTTATAGCCTGAGTGCTTGCAGCCAATTTCCCCCTTTCGTTTTCTGATATGTCGCAATAAAAATCTCTTTGTTGCAGAAGGCTTCGGTGAAAGCCGTTTCACTACAAGACACAGAGACACACACGTGCGCACACACACACACACACACACACACACACACACACACACACAGGGAAAGACAGACACTATGTGAGGATTGCCCACAAGCCAAGGAAACAAAGAAGCCAGCGATTACCCACAAGGAAGGAATCGACACAGTGGAGACGTGGATTTGAACTTTTAGCCTCCAGAACTGTGAGAAAAGAAATGTCTGTTCTTTAAAGCCAACTACTTGCGGTATTTGTGTTATGGCAGCATTAGGGAACAGAAACAGTGGTATACATAGACCCTTTTAGGGAACTAACAAAAGAATGTTCGCTTCAGAAAAATGCTATTACATAGCTCATACTCAGACATGTTTTAACAGACAATTTCACTGACTCCTAGAAGCTCAACCATGGATGTCAGCTAAACAACCTCTGTTCTCCAACTTTATATGGAAAGGAAAGAGGCCCTGGATAAATAAAAAGCATTACTATAGAAGAAGAAAGGAGGGGGAATGAAGGAGTATCACTAACTAGATAGAAGACACCTGTTAATTCTGGTGAAGGGAAAGGCAATACACAACATAGGGGAAGTCAGCACAACTTGACTAAGGCAAAGTAAGACAGTGAGAGGCACGCAAGGATAAAGGGCAGCTACAGTAAATACTATAAAATTTCTGCAACAATAATAACAAACTGTAATTTACTACTTGATAAATAGGTAGGTATGTACGCTAAATAGGTGTGGGATATTGTACAGGAGTATACCTGCATGCATATATAGGTATGGTTGTGGATATATCTACATACATAGTTATATGTGCTACATGTATATTTATATATATAATAGAGCACACGGGGGCACAGTTACGGGAACTTCTTAGACATAACCAAACACCTCATGGGAGAGAGATACTGGGATTGAAGGCTAAGGGTCACAGTCTCAGGAGATATCTGGGTCAACTGGCATAACCGAGTTCATAAATATAATGTTCTACATCCTACTGTGGTGAGCGGTGTCTGGGGTCTTAAAAGTTTGCGAGCAGCCACCTTAGATACGACTATTGATCTCTTCCCATCCGAAGCAAAGGAGAGTGAAGAAAACCAGACTCAATGAAATAATTAGTCCACAGGACTAACTGCCCACATGAACTACAGCCTCCACTAGGCTGAGACCAGAAGAACCAGGCGGTGCCCAACTACCACTACCAACCCCTCTGACCAGGAACACAACAGAAGGTCCCAGTTAGAGTGGGAAAAAAATGTAGAGCAAAATTGAACTTTATAAATAAGACCAAGGCTTCCTGGTCTGGTAGAGACTGAAGGAACTAGTGAGACAATAGCCCTAAGATACCCTTCTAACATGGAACTGAAGCCACTCCCTGATATCACCTTTCAGCCAAATAATAGAGAGGCCTATAAATAAACAACACCCATGAGGAAAGTGCTCCTTAGAACAATCAACTATACAAAACCCAAAGGGTGGAAAAGGGGAGAGAGCTGACACACTGCAAGGATTGCAAAAACAAAACAAAAAACCTCTCTTCTAAATGAAAACTGAGTCATCCATCCATCATCCATCCATCCATCCGTCCATCCGTCCATCCGTCCATCCGTCCATCCGTCCATCCATCCATGCATCCAACCATCCATCCATCCATCCATCCATCCATCCATCCATCCATCCATCCATCCATCCATCCATCATCCATCATCCACCCATCCACCCATCCACCCATCCACCCATCCACCCATCCACCCATCCACCCATCCACCCATCCACCCATCCATCCATCCATCCATCCATCCATCCATCCATCCATCCATCCACCTATCCACCCATCATCCATCATCCATCCATCCATCCATCCATCCATCCATCCATCCATCCATCCATCCATCCATCCAATTACCCATTCATCCAATCAACATCTAAGTGTCTGCTGAATGCTTGGGTGGCCTATAAAATGGTTATTCAGGATTACCTGTGTGTTGATAATGTTAACCAGAACTGTTGTGGCATTCATGATTCTACCCATTGGGTGCATCATTCTTTTCTGCATCTCAGTAAAACAGAGTCTTATGCTTCCTTTTACAAGTTATGGCAGAAAATAGAAAAGCCTGCAGAGCCACTTAAATAGAGATGGGAAAAGTTTTCTGGCTAAGAAATAAAATAAGCAGCACACATTTTACAGAGGATCAGAACCTTGGAGGAATATGTTCTGAAAGACAATGCCTTGAGCAAGTTATTAAGCAAAGGCTCAAGGGCCCGAGACAAAGAAGCCACATCCCGGTCTTGATCAGCAGGGGCCAGGCACAAGACCAGGATAATGTGCGAGCTAAAAACAGGAGCTCCAGAATCTGGACAGGAGATAAATCGAGGCTGGACAAAATTAGCCCAGATACTACATTCTCATTCACACGTTTAATGACATTCATCAGTTCCTCAATGAGAAAGAAGAAAAGGTTATCTCAGGGTATTCTTTATGGTTAGTTGATTCTGAGGTAGATTTAGTCATCCACAAAACCATCCATGTTTTTTGTTTTCTCTATAAAGTCCCAGGATGAAGTTCTCCTCCAGATAGTAAGAACGTCTTCCAATGCACGACGCACAAAACAAGATAACGGTTTTTCTATTGCTTATGCAAGGCTGCCTTGGGCTTCCTACACAAAACACTGGTGCTGGCAGCATTTAGTTCTTACCTGGATATGCTCATTAGGGGAGACAGACATGTAAATAAATCATTATAACAATGTGAGAAGTACTAAAATAGAGATATGGAAATTTCATCAGCGGGAGGCAGCCCTGACTCTGCCTGGGAACACTTCCAGGGGATATAACATTTCTTTTGTAATGAAATCATACTGGGAAGTTGTGGTTATATTTCCAGATCTCTCTAGAGTCTCAATTTTGTGGATAGGAAGGGAATAATAGCGGCCTAACATTTTGGAGAACCCTATCTACTTGTCTGCCATGATGGAACTTAGCCTTAACACCTTTCGGACGTTTATGCAGTTCCATCCCTCTTTTAAGAACTACCGTAATAAATGACAGTGACAGCTAATATTTGCATTGCACTTGATAGTTTACAAGGAGTGTTCACATTTGATTATCTTATCCTCACAGCTTCCCCTGGAGCTGGTTAAAAAAAAAAAAAAAACTCACCATCGAGTTGATTCCGACTCATGGCAATGCTATAGGACAGGGTACAACTGCCCCATAGAGTTTCCAAGGCTGTAAATCTTAAGGGAAGCAGACTGCTATAAAGGGGCTGGTGGGTTTGAACTGCTGACATTTCAGTTAGCAGCCAAGTGCTTAACCACTGTGCTGCCAGTGACTAGCCCAAGGGCATACTGCTGGTAAGAAACTGCGCTTGGACTTGAACCCAATCCTTCTGACTTGAAATTCTGTGCCCTTTCTATTGAACACCCTAGAAACCATTAAACACTACTTAGTTCTCATGGGCATACTTACTCTCCGTCCAGGAAGGCCTTGGGATCCTGGAGATCCCGTTTCACCTTTCAAGCCTACAGTGAGCTACAGATAGGAAAATGCGTTAATCACCACATCTTCTATCCAGGGGAACTATCACAGTTTTAACGAAACTTAAAAAAAAAAAAATAATAAAGAGACTATTCATTCAAGTCAGGTAAACTGGTTACTTGTAATATATATCAGCCATTCTTAATCCTTGGTAAACATCCATTTCCCTCTTAGCCTCTTTATTAGTGACAGACTTTGCTCTGGCACTAAGTTTGCATTTAAATTTAAATTAGTCATAAACTGGGATTGGAGCTAATGGGCAAAGCTAATATACTAGGGCACACAGAGATCTTAATAACAAAAACAACAACAACAACCCTTCCCATTTGGAAAAGATAAAATAAGGAAAATGATTCCCTATACACATAAGAAGACATGGGTGGGCTATGTCATTCCCATACCTCAAGGTGATGGGTATGGGTGCGAAAGAAATTTACCCAGCCAGATGGAAAGTATTTGTTGAATTGATTCTCTTTCACACTGATAATGGCCACTGATACTGTGCTCAAACTTTAAAATGAATGGCTGCTTCTCTGAGCATCTTGTTTTTTAAGTACTCATAATATCCTACTCTGCAATTTGCTAATTAGAAGTTCTCAACAGCCTTCCTTAATGGAGTCATCAAAGAACTCTCAGAGACACAGTGGAATGATGGCAGCTTTATTTTCATTCACAGGGTTACTATTCTGGGCTTTAATATGTGCCTTAGAAAAGACTGGAAGTCACTGACATTTCTTGGAACCACCAGTCATCATCTTGTAAATCTTTAAAATAGTTCAGATTCATGGAACCTCAGACATTTAGAGCTGAAAATGACCTTAGGTGTCACTTAGTTCAACTCTCATGTCACAGAAGTCAAGACCCTGAAAAGGTACGTTGAAGGTCACAGAGCTAGCAAGTGAGATTTCAGATGCCCTTGGGTTGGATCAATAACCCATATTTCTTATTACAACATCAACGTCAGAGTCTTCCAAAGAAACGTTTATTACTCCTGGAATTATGGGTCACTTACTGTTAGTCCCCTGAATCCTTTGGGTCCGGGACCCCCAGATATTCCAGGATTGCCAACATCACCCTGAAGATTCAGAAAGAAGAAATCAAGATGGCAAAATATTTGCTATGAAAATATCTTGATATTATGAAAAAATGATCTCCAAAATCAAAACCTAATTAATCTTACAACAAATATACTACACGTTAACGAAGGTCAGTACAACACTTTCTCTTGTCATTTGGAACTAAGCCATTAACACACTTAGATATTTTCTAATAATACAAATATTTATGCATAAATTATCAGTGAAATCGCTATCCAATCAGTCACCAAGAATATTCAAAGAAAAATGCCTAAAAATCAAGGAAAACATATAGAGCACTGATTACATAAAACACTAAATAATGAATTACTTCCTAAAGTCATAAATAATTTCTGAAAAAGCTGAAGTTAAAAAAAAAACTTACTCTGATTTTGGTGAGGAACTTGTTTTCGTAGTTACTTATTAATATGCTAATTATGCCTTTTTCAGTAAATTGAAGTATGCTAATTTCCTCCCTTTATCAGTAAATTAGAAAATTATTTTCTCAAATAAGAATGCTTGCCCTAACATTTATTTATATAGTAACTGCCTATCCCCTTCCCTACCCAAGGAAATAAACTCTGCCTTGGTGATTCATCAATTACAAACACTGTTTTAAAAAGGATTAGAAAATTGGCTGTTTTCATATAGTTGATTTGATTTGATTAATTAGGCATTCCACTTTTTTTTTTAAACCATTTTTCAGATTTTAATTTGAGCATTAATTATATGGAGTACACTGTTCTAGACACTTTCTCAAAAAGGAGATCTTATACAGAATCCCAGTGTCTAAAACAGAGATAACATGAGCAGCTCTGGTTGAAATGAAGGGCACATCTGGTTCCAGAGCATGGAGCTAGATTCCAGTCTGGTAGCCAGTGAGGAATTCTGGAAGATGTTTGATGAAGAGAGTAACACAATCAGGGCTATGCTTCGGGAAAAAAATTAAGTGACTGCGGTGTTTGGGACTAGCTGAAGCAGAGACAAGATGGAAGTGTAAAACCGATGAGAAGAATATTGTTATCATTCAGGTAAGAGAAAGTGAAGGTCACAATAATGAAGGCAAGATAGCGGTAGCTGGAGCCAAGAGTATTGAATGAAATTACCAAGGCGGAGAGAACAAGAAGAAGACCAAGAACTAAACTTGAGAGGATACCTGGAGATAGGAAGAGGAAGAGAAGACCTAGTGTGTCGACAGAGAGAAAGACAAAGGGAGAAATATGCCATGTAGGCAAAGGGAGGAGTGAATTTAAGACAGATGACTAAGTACAGTCCTTCAGGGAGATTGAGGATTGAGGATGTCGAAAATTGAACTAACTAGATAGCAGACAAGAATCATCTTAGGTGAAGGGAAGGACAACACACAATACAGGGGAAGTCAGCACAACTGGGCCAAAGCAAAAGCTAAGAAGTTTCCTGAACATGACCAAACACTTCGAGGGACAGATTAGCTGGGGCTGGGACCTGGAGATCATAGTTTCAGAGAACGTCTAAGTCAACTGGCATAATAGAGTTTATTAAGAAAACGTTCTGCATCCCACTTTAGTGAGTGGTATCTGGGGTCTTAAAAGCTTGCGAGCGGCCATCTAAGATGCATCAATTGGTCCCAACCCACCTGGAGCAAGGGAGAATGAAGAACACCAAAGATGCAAGGAAAATATGAGCCCAAGAGACAAAAGGGCCACATAAAGCAGAGACTCCATTAGCCTGAGACCAGAAGAACTAGATGGTGCCTGGCTACCACCAATGACTGTCTGGCAGGGAACACAACAGAGAGTCCCGGATGGAGCGGGAGAAAAGTGGGGAGCAGAACTCAAATTCATGTAAAAAGAACAGACTTAATGGTCTGACAGAGACTGCAGGAACCCCCGAAACAATGGCCCCCAGGTGCTCTGTTAATCCAGAACTAAAACCATTCCCTAAGCCCACTCTTCAGACAAAGATGAGACTGGAATATAAAACATAAAATAATACTCATGAAAAGTGCTTTTAGTTCAACCAAATACACATGACCGAACGGGCAGCTCCTGTCCGGAGGCAGCATGAGAAGGCAGGAAGGGACAGAAACTGGTTGAATGGACACAGGAAACCCGAGGTGGAAAGGGGGAGTGTGCTATCACATTTTAGGGATTGCAGCTAATATCACATAACAATATGTGTATAAATTTTTTTATGGGAATTTAACTTGAGCTGTAAACTTTCACTTAAATCACAATTAAAAAAAAATTTGGAAAATTCTATTGTAAAAACTGAGTGCCCTGGAATTGACATCAAGGATGTAGCTGCCCTGAGGAAGAAATTTTAAATTTAATGTTGTCCAGGTGAATAGTTTAGGTGCTGGGAGGCATACTTCTTCATCATATTTGGGAGAGAAGAAAGAATATACAAAGTTTTGGAATGAAGAGAAAGAGGACAGCATTTGTGTCAGGTGGCTTCCATCTTTCCCAACAACACTATTATATCCTCCCACTAACGGCACAAGCAAAGTTCGGTGACCAAGTTTGTCAAAAATACCTCAAGTACAGTTTATTCATATTTAAAACATTCAGAGAGTTGGGAATGAAAAGAGAAGAGGCACACAATACAATTTTTTTTAGCCCTAAAGTATTTGTGACCCCAGTTGACTCAGTCCCACTTTGAACTGGAAGTAGGAGGTACAGTAAAAGGTATCAAGGAGTCCGGTTTCTCATATCACATGTTTGGTTAAGTTACTTTGGAAGACTGTGACTCCTTCACAAGCTGACTGCTTCATCATCAGTGGTCTTTAGAAAAGATGACTATTTCATTTTTAAAGAGCAGAACCAGGAGAACCATCCATTTAGACAGAACCATCCATTTAGACGAAAGCATCTCCGCTAGATGATTTACTTTTTGAGGGCATAAATTACATCTTAGTACTCTTTGGGTCTCCTTGCCCATAGTATGCACCATAATGTTAGTTGGATAAACGGATGGATGAATTAACATAATATGCTCCATCATCATTTCTTCAACTCATTCACTCATTGATTATTTAGCCAAAAACATTAATTATTAAAAGAAACTTCTTTTTAACCCCCCATGTGGGGACGAGCAATTTTTAATGATTTTTAACCTTGGGATGTTCTCTTTGTCACTTCTTATTCAGTGATCCAAATCTGACCAAACCATATAGTGTCCCAATTGTATTGACCAATGAGTTCTGCTCTCACCATTTCTCTGTTGGGCTGGACACAAAATTAGACAGGTGAATGAGGACACTGAGGATATACTTCCCAGGCACTCACAGTATAGTGGGGGATCAATTCAATACGTGGTGGTAAATGCCATTGGAGGGCAAAGGAGGAGCTCTCAGTCTTATCTGAGGATGCAGGGTACCTCCTGGGAGAGATGAATGCTAAGCTGAGACTCGAAAAATGAGTAGGAGCTAGTGAGAGAAGGTGGGAAGGAGGAAGGCAGTGATTCAGGTAGAGAAACTGCAAAAGCCAAGGCCCAGAAGTACACTGTGAGCACAGAAATACACTTTGATTTTGTTAGAGTACAAAGCCCAAGGCTGCAAGGGAGATGAAGGTGGAGAGTGAGTAACAGCCATGTTGTGGAAGGTGTTCTGGGTCATGTAAAGGGTTTGAACTTGACCTTGAGATCACAATGTGGACCATTTGGAGGCTGTTGCTGTAGCTCTGGCAAGTGGTTATGAACACCTATCTAGGACAAAACCTGTACAATTCCAACAATAAAACCATCAAAGAAAAACACAAATCACAATTAAAAAAAAAATTACATATAAAAAATCCCCAGAAATTTGGTCCCACAAGTAGGTATGATCTATTTTTTTTTTTTTTAATTTATGTCCTTGTACATCTAGGTCAATTGGCATAACAAAGTTTATTATGAAAATGTTCTGCAACCCACTTTGGTGAGTGGCGTCTGGGGTCTTAAAAGCTAGCGAGCGACTATCTAAGGTGCATCAATTTGTCCCAACCCACCTGAAGCAAAGGATAATGAAGAACACCAAAGACACAAGGAAAATATGAGCCCAAGAGACAGAAAGGGCCATGTAAACCAGAGACTCCATCAGCCTGAAACCAGAAGAACTAGATGGCTACCGCCAATGACCACCCTGACAGAGAACACGACAGAGAGTCCCTGACAGAGCAGGAGAAAAGTGGGGTGCAGAATTCAAATTCTAGTGAAAAGACCAGACTTAATGGTCTGTCTGCGACTGAAGGATCCCCGGAAAACATGGCCCCCAAACTCTCTGTTAACCCAGAACTAATACAATTTCCGAAGCCAACTCTTCAGACATAGACCGGACTATAAGACATAAAATGATACTCGCAAAGAGTGAGTTCTTAGTTCAAGTAGATACATAAGACTAAAGGTGCAGCTCCTGTCTGGAGGAGAGATGAGAAGGCAGAAAGGGACAGGGGCTGGATGAATGGACATGGGAAATCCAGGGTAGAAAAGAGGAGTGTGCTGTCACATTATAAAGAGAGCAACTAGGGTCACATAACAATGTGTGTATAAATTTTTGTATGAGAAACTAACTTGTGCTGTAAATTTTCACTTAAAACACAATAAAAAAATTTATGTCCTTGTAGCTCATGGAGCCCTGGTGGTGCAGTGGTTAAGAGCTACCGCTACTAACCAAAATTTTGCTCGGCCGTTTGAATCCACCACCCGCTCATTGGAAACCCTATATATGGGGCAGTTCTACTGTGTCTTATAGGGTCAAATTGAGTCAGAACCAACTTGACAGTAACAAATTTGCTTTGGTTTTTGGTGTGTAGCTCATGGCCCATTACTTCAGATTGAGAACACTATTCCAGAGTTTTTTTCTCTTTTGATATTTCTACTACATTGATTTAATAGGTGTTACTGTACTTCCTGTTCTGGTTAAGATGAAATAACAGGGACTGGATTTACCCTCCTACCTGAAAAACCAAACAATGAGCAAAATATATGAAACAATGGCTTTCAAGACACTGAGCATCAGGCAACGAAGAACAGGCCAATCTTTTGTGATTTAAAGATTCAAAGGAATTCAGTATAGTCCTTTCCTCATGAAGCCCAGGGAAAACACCTGCCCTGCTTTTTTCTTTTAATTTCATTCAGACCAAAAGGCTTATTTCAATCCTCAAACAGAAGGTTAAAGTTACAGTCATTTCAAAAGAAAGTCATGTGCACTATACCTTCTGTCCCACATCTCCAGGGAATCCTCGTGGGCCCTATAATTCACAGCAGAAAAGACAAAGAAATCAGCACATCACTTTAGATTTGACTCATGAATTAAAATAATAATTTTTCCACGCTTACCTTTGCTCCTTTTCGTCCCACCTGACCGTAGCCTGGGATGCCATAATCTCCCTGTGAACACACCGGTTAGTTTCAATTTCCCAAAATCGAGAATTAATTGTAATTGGGAGATTATGGTGTCAGGAGGGAAGCACTGGGGCCTTCAAGGTGGTGGGGGCTTAATCAGTGAACCTGAACTCTGGGAACAGGAGAGTTACTAGGTTTTGCTGAGTTTTCCTCACTTTCTGGTAGGATTCCCTGTACCTCTTTTCCAGCTTCACTCTGCACCATTGTGGAAAGCAGAGGGACGGTCCTTCAGGACTCATGGAATCAGTGGCAGTAACTCACCTGGGAAAGTAAGAGCTTGTCCAAAGGACATGGGTAAGGAATATCCCAAATACTAATCACAAACGACCAAAGACATGTGGGAAAATGTTCATCCTCACTACTAATCAAAGGAATGCAATTTGAAATCATAATGAGATACCATTTTTTTTGGTCAATAAAATTGGAAAAGATGAAAAAAAAAAAAAAGGAGACAGACAATACCCATTGTTGGTATGGATACCCTGAGTGAGCACTCTCTTGCATAACACAAAAAACCCGTTGCCATTGACTCCTAGCAACCCTACAGGACAGAGTAGAACTGCTCCATAGGGTTTCCAAGGAACGCCTGGTGGATTTGAACTGCTGGCCTTTTGGTTAGCAGCCGTAGTACTTAACCACTATGCCACCAGGGTTGCCTGCCAACATATGAATGCTTTATTTTTGGTATGAATTTTCCTAAGGGCATATTACAATAAGGCTTAAAGGCCTTAATTAAATATGTATTGATTATTTGACCTAGCTATGCTACTTCTAGAAATTTCTATGTAGAAATTAATTATGGTCTTGCCCAAAAATTTAGTTAGGTAAAAGAATGTTCATTGCTGTGCTGCTTATGACAGTGAAAAACTGGAAACAAAACGTCCAATAGTAAGAGACTGGTCAAATAAACTAAGGTATGTTAAAAAAAAAAAATTTTTTTTTTATATATATTTGGTAGACTATTTTGAAGTTACTTAAATTAACACTAAGGGAAAAAAGTGAATGACATGGAAATATGTTCATGATACATAGCTGAGAAGGAAAAATAGAGTATATTGCAATGATCCTATTTCTGACATCTCCAGGATGCTAATGCTGAAGAGCTCAAAGTGGTGGGATTATGGGTACATTTTTCTTTTCTTCCCCCTTTCACCTCTTTTTGTGCTTAGTAAATTTTCCGCAATATCTAGGCATCACTTCTGTAATCAAATATTATTTTAAAAAAAGGATTAAGAAATTGTCCCTAGATGGGCCTCTCCTTGTTCTCTGGGCTGAGACCTTGGTATAGTTGAGCCTGTGGAACAGAATTCAGGCCTGAAAAAGAAATGCCCTGTTTCTTGGTCCTACTCCACAGTTTTCGTTGCCACCATGGAGTCTTGCAAGAAAGGGAGACAAATGGGTGGTGCTGTTTATAAACTGGCGTGCAGCTACACGGCCCTACTGATGTTAAAATATTGAAATGCCCTGTTCTAAGTCATTCCTCTTTGCATCCATCCTCCCTCCCTGGCACCATTCTTTCTCCCATTGACAGCCTGGCTTTAGAATGAGTGCTGAGGGGTGAGAGAAATGCCCCCACATCCTCCCAGATGCTGAAATACCTTCAAACCCCAGATGTTGAAGCTGACAGTATCAATCCCCTTCTCTTTACCCCAGAACTGAGTGCTTGGAGCTGGGAAAGGATAAAGCTTCCCAAACATCATACCTGTTTTCCTCTCTGTCCAGTTTGCCCCACTGGCCCTGGCTCTCCAAGAATTCCCGGTTCTCCCTAGTGAGATGAGAAGAGCCTCAGATCAGTAAATCAAGACTTGGTTCCCACCCTACGAAGTTCTATCCACTAGATGAGGAGATCCAAGGCTGTCAGTGAGGGTTAGTGCTCAGTAAGGAAGGGTGGGGGAGAAACAATGATCTTCCTGAAGACAAGCAGGCCATATGTCTCGCATAGCGCCGGGATCAATTCCAGTACTGCTTTCCTGTTGCTGTACGAGGGCTAAAGAGGAAGGCAAAAAATGGGAAATTTACTCAAATGAAGTTGATTCATTTACTGATTTATTTGCCCGTTTAAAGTTACTGCTTGTCCTGGAAAATGAACAGCATTAAACATGATAAGACATGGTCCTGACCTCACCAAACGTAGTATGACTGGGAAAAGAGAAAATTAGACAAGCAATTATTATACTGCGTGATGAAGTTTGGGGGGCTATGGGAGCAGAGAGATGGGCAACCTAAATTAGATTTTGTGGGCCAGAGGCTGCCTGAAGGCCAGGACCAGAGAAGCTGGGGCTTAAAAGATGAGTTGTGTGAGCTAGGGAAAGGCAAGGGAGGGGTGAGTATGAGCCAGGTAGAGGAAAGGCATTGGCGAGAAGCCAGGGCAGGTGTGTTCTAGGAACTGAGAGAAGTTCAATATGTAGGGTCTCTGGGATGCCAGGCATGGAGGGTAGGAGAGAGATGAGCTGTGAAGCCATAGAAGTAAACAGGGTCAAATCACAAAGGGCCTTGTAAGCTACTTTAAAATTTGGAGATTTTCTTGAGGGCAATGGGGAAGGCAAGACCAGCTACATAATTGGTGGGGCCAAATGAAAATGTGGGGTACCTTGTTCAAAAATTATTAAAAATTTCAAGAAGGTGGAGCATTAAGCTAGGCACAGGGTCCTTCTAAGCTCAGAGACCTGTATCACAGGCCCGTGAACCTGGCTCTGGGTGGATGGGGGAGTCACAGAAAGGTTTTAAGCAGGGGCGTGAGGCCAGTGGTTTGCTCTCTGACAGTCTCCACAAGAAGCATCTCAGGTGGCAGATGGAGTTACAGAACTGCACGTGGAAAAAGAAGATTTGGGTTCTGGAGCAACTCTACCACCGAGTACATTCACGCATTCAGAAAATCAGGGGGTTGAAGAGATTTTCAGAGCTGTTTCATGAGGGACAAGATTACTGCGTCTCCTTGTAAAATGGGTGCAGTTTCATGGAGGAAGTGAACAGTTAGCAATTCTCTGTGCAATGAAGGAAGAGAACATATTAGCAGAAAGCTGGTGGCCTATTGATAGTGCCTGGATTCAATCATGTGAGGAACTGACATGAAAATCAGGAAGAGAATGGAGATACTTTGCTTCAGTATTTTATTTTTTAATTTTATTTATTTCGTTGTTGTGGTTGAGAATATGCACAGCAAAACACACACCAATTCAACAATTTCTACACGTACAATTCAGTGACACGGATAACATTCTTCAAGTTGTGGAACCATTCTCACCCTCCTTTTCTGAGTTGTTCCTCCCCTATTAACATACACTCACTGCCCCCTAAGGTTCCTATCTAATCTTCCCAGTTGCTGTCGTCAGTTTGATTCCACATAGATAGGTCTTAAAAGAGCATAATGTTAAGGCAGACATTTTTTACTAGTTAAACTAAACTACTGTTTGGTTGTAAGAAGATTTGAGGGGATACTTTTGGTTTAAGGTTTAAAGATGATCTCGGGGCAATTGTTAGAAACAACACTTACTTTTTTGCCCCGAAGTCCAGGTTCCCCAATGCTCCCTTTGGGTCCCACTGGTCCCAGAGATCCCTTAAAGGAAAGGGGAGACACAAATGTTGATGATGCAGCAATTCTCAGAAAACTCATTAGAAACACTTCACTTTCCTTCATGGCAGTTCCAACAACCCCTTGATGCCTCCTCACAAAGAGTCCAGTCACCCAAGGGAGAGGGAGACATCTTGGCTGAAACCACTGCTCAGGTGAAGTCTCAGTTAGAGGACCAAAACGTTCATCTGCAGGGACATCGCTAGCCTGTATGGTGCCTTGGTGAGGAAAAGAAAAGGTGCCCTTTACTTGGCACACTCTATTTCTAGATGTTGGAAAGTTGTTGCAATGCTCGATATTGTTAGATACTTGCTGCCTTCTGCCATGGCTATCCTCTGTGCCATGTGTACATACATAATGGGATGCAGGATACTTTTTAAAATGAGCAGAAGTGCCTTTCACGAACATGCTAGGAGTATATCTGAGCAAATGCAGGTATCCCTTGCCTTTTGAACTCTTTACGAGTCGAAGAACTGAACAGATTCAGAAAAATTTTCATACAAATCCTTCATCCTCCAAACTGTCATTACTCACTCTCAGAAACTCAGGAACCAAACAGATTCAGATGGCTAATTTGAGATGGGAGTTTAAGAATCAACTAGATTTGAATAGCAAGGGATCTTTGTAGAATCACTTTCAAATATCTATAATCAACGGAGTTATGAGTGGTACAAATAATTTTTAAAAGTTATAAAAACCAGAATAATATATCAAATTTGGGAGGAAATGCTCATTATTCAACAATATTTGTATTCCACCAAATGCTTTTTTTTAGGCCAATGAAACGGGTCTCTGCTTCCGAGTAAAACCCAAGTGAAGGAGAAAGAAAGGTGTGTAAGCTATGTGCCAGGAATCCAAACTGGGCTAAAAACTTGCTCCCCTCCCCCGTTAATCCCAAATGAAGTAATCCATATGTGGATAATAGAAAACAAAGCATATATGAAGGTATTTTTGAAGTAGGAAGAAAACAAAGATTGGAGGCCATTTACCGTAGTATCTCTGAGTCCCTCACCTGAGGTCCTTTATTCCCCTGGCTTCCCTTTTCTCCTTTCTCACCAAGAATTCCATTTAGCCCCTTGAGTGGTAACAAAAGAAACATATTACATGTCAGTTGTCAATGAAAAAACTGGTTTTCTTGGTTAGTGCTTTTGAAATACCCCAATGGAAAAACAATCTAACCCCTCAGGTAACCTCTTGCTTAACTATTAAAAGACTGAAAACAAACTTTAAAGTGTGAGATTGAGCATATATTAGAAGAGGAATTGGGGGCAGATCTGACTCAGTGGTACAGATCTTATTAGGGAATTCCCTACCTGGGTATATGACCTTTATCCCTCTCCATCAGGGAGGGATGACAAAGAAAGACTAAAGAGGAAAAGAAAGCCCAAAGACAAAGGAAGTAAGACATAAACAAGAATCCAAAGGAGCTCTTGATGGGGTTTATCAATATGGAAAATAGAGAGCAATGTTGTTTCAAGTTAGGACAAAGGGCATTTAGTAGCAGACCCCTATTGGAGGAATCAAAGCATATGTTTCTGCCATATTTACCTTCAAATCCATGGTTCTGAGATGGTTCTCTTACATAGAAGTCAAAACTAGATGTCTCAGTAAGGTTGCTCACTACCAAAGCACCAGGCATGAAATAGGATCTGGTTGCCCAGTACAAATGGTGGCAGGAGCCAATGGACCAGGCTTGGCTAATTGCCTATACAGTACAGTACATAGGTCCTATTCTATCTAACTCATGGCTCATAGGTTCAAAGGGGACCTGGAATGTCTGAGGCACTTGTCATTCCTGACTAAATGGCTGAGAATGGTTCCAGGCTGGTTCCATGGCTACTACATCTAGAGGACCCACTAGCTGGTCTAGGCATGGCCCCAGTAGCTTTCTGGCATGGAAGAAAGAAGAGAAGATGGAGAAGCCCTGACTTCTGATACCCATATAACAAATAATATGGCCATAATCAAATGTGAGTGGTTCACATAAAGCCCTATCTGCAATATTCCAGGAGTGCTGTCACCCTCAATGGAGTTCACTTTAGGTGAGTTGAATGAACTAACCTTCTTTCATGGGTGTCTGTGTTCAGGACCTCAGTTATGGAAAACCAATTTGTTGATTCTGACATTAATTAATATATCAATTAATATAATATCAAGGTATAATATATCATTATTACTACTATGCAGACACAATATCAGATGAGCACAGAGTATACCTTTCCTCTAGAGAAGGGTGACCAGCAAACTGCAAATGTGGGAACAGGTTTGATGGAGCAAAATCACCCACCCAGAGAGGGAAATGCAGAATTCCAGAAATAGGTACCATGTGGAGGGGGCAGATTAAAATTTTCTCATTTATTTTTTTATACAAAACTACCTGTCTTCTTCCTACCGGGGTAAATCAGCATTATTTATCAATATTTATCAAATATTCCAACACACCTGTGGTCCTTGAAATCCTTTACCTCCTGGTGCACCATCAAGTCCAGAATCTCCTGGCTCCCCCTGATGAATGAGCATTCTCAGTGTTAAGATTTTCTCCATATAGTTTCCATGTAGATTGTCCCTACATAATATACTATAATGGATCAAATTGTATCCCCCAAAATATGTACTGGAGTTCTGACCCCTATACCTGTGGCAGGAATCCCTTCTGGGAATAGGATTTTCTTTGTTATGTTAATGAGGCCACAGGGCCCTAAACCTAATCACTTCTGAGTTCTAAGGGGCAGCACAGACACTGAGAGTAGAAAGTACAAATGGGGGCGGGAAGGGTGGTAGACAGCACATGAAGATCGCCAAGGAACCAAGGAATGCTGGTGCTACATAAGGGGAGACAAGGATCCTCCCCCAGAGCCTTCCACTAGAGCCGGTGCCCCGAATTTAGGCTTCTAGCCTCCTGGCCACCTGAACTGTGAGAAAATAAATTTCTGTTCTTTAAAGCCACCTGCTTGTGATACTTCTGTTATGGCAGCACTGGGAAACTACGATAGCACCTGTACAGTAACCCATTGTCATCGACTCGGTTCTGACTGTGGTTAAGAGACTGACTACTAATCAAAAGGTCGGCAGTTCAAATCTACCAGCTGCTCTTTGGGAATCCTATGGGGCAGTTCTATTCTATCCTACAGGGTCACTATGACCTATACAGTACATAGGTCCTATTTTGTCTAACTCACGGCTCTTAGGCTCTAGGTCACTCCTACTGTACTGAGGATTTATTCTTTCTTACTCTCTAAGGGGAAACCCTAGTGGCATAGTGGTTAACAGCTATGGCTGCTAACCAAAAGGTCTGTAGTTCAAATCTACCACGTGCTCCTTGGAAACTCTATGCGAGGTTCTATTGTGTCCTATAGGGTCGCTATGAGTTGGAATTGACTCAACGGCAACAGGTTTACCATGTGAGGAATGAACCCACGCCGGCTTGCTTGCTTTCTTGTTTTCTTTTTTTGCTTGTTTATCTAAGGAAGAATTTCATTCTCTTGTCATGGATTCCAAATGGATACGAAAAGCAGTTAAATGGAGAATAAGCACAGATTCTGTTTACTGTGAGGTCTCTGTGAAGGATCCTTTGCCTGAGGCCAGGCCTATCCTGTTCTTGGGCAGCTGAACTGATGGGGACTTGCGTTTCCCACCATAGATGGGACCATACTCAGCACTCTGTGCTTCCTACCACATACTTTCATTCAGTATTACCTATTTGCATGTGAGGAATCGCCTTCTTCCCACCTACCACAGAGGACAGGAAGGAAGGAAACTTACCGGGACACCTGGGAGTCCTTGCTGGCCTTCTCTTCCCTGGAACAGAAAAGATGACATGTTAGTGTGTGGGTGTCTGGATGGAAGGGTTCCTTTGAGGCAAACCAGGATCTCTCGTTCCTTACACCTCTGATTGATATAAGTAATGAGCAGCTCACAGAAATGTCTCCCTTGAAGTGCTTTCCATAGATGAGTTCACACACTGGACACTTAATTACAGCCTAACATTTGGGGGATTGATTGCTAACCAATCTAAAAGTCATTACCGACCCAGCTCCAGTCTGACAACCTCTGCCAATCATGCAGGAGGCTGTTTGGAGAATCAAATCACCCTGAAGAGCCTGTCCTTTCCCACTCTGGTAAATCCCCCAAAAGAACTGCTAATCAGAGCCTTCCCTGTGAGAAAGAGCTGTGCCACGCCCATCTCTGTCTGCCCTTGCCCGCCCGCTGACTTGCATCTTGGGGAAAAGCAAAACATTGTCAGAGACAGTGCTTCAAATGGGCTCACTGAGGTTTGTCTCAATGGGATTCACAAGGAGGAAATGGCTGGTGGTGTCTCTTCTACTCTATGGCGGTCCAAGTGCCGCCAGGTTCATCTGGGAAAAGCCAGGCTGATCCCTGAAGCTGAAATCAGTCCGCAACCTGTCCAGAAGTGATTTCACATTGCTAGCTCAGGCTCTCCATCTAGTGGCTGTCTTTGCCTCACCTTCTCCTTTCCAGAGAGGAGCCAAGAAAGAAGATGACTTCAGGCCCCAGATCTTGATTTCTTTTTCGCTAAACAGCAATGCTAAGATCTACTACTCTCTTTCCCTCACTCCCTAGCAAGCCTCTGCTTTGACAGAGTCATGGAATGTCTCAACTTTTCAGTTCACTTTGTGTTGTGACAGACAGCTATGATTATTTTAAGTACAAAACTAACATTATTCAAAATTTCATTCATTCATTTAGAAAATCACCATGGAGATTGTTATATTGACAAGAAATGCCGTTTTCTTTCAACTGCTCACCTTCTTAAGTTCCTCAGAATAAACTACCTGCGAAACGTCACCTCCTCTTTGTTGGCTGAGGAGTCGTCCCTGGGTGGTGCGAATGGTTAAGGCACTCAACTGCTAACCAAAAGGTTGGAGGGTCACGTTAACCCAGATGTGCCTCAGAAGAAAGGCCTGGAAATCTACTTCTGAAAAATCAGCCACCGAAAACCCTATCGAGCACAGTTCTACTCTGACACACATGGGGTCGCCATAAGTGGGAATCACTCCATGACAACTGGTTTTAGGCTGCCTGACGATTAGAATTCTCCTAACGAGGTTCTGCCTCTTTATTTAAAGTACTCTTTGCTTTCAAAATGCAGATACCCTTAGGGAAAAGTTAACACACTGTAACTTGCCGGCTGTTTGTACGCTGGGGTGACTAGTTTGTCAGTTCTCCTGACAGTATGGAAGTGGAGAAGAAACGGTAAACAAAGGTCGAGGGTGCTGTGGGGGTTTCTATGCATCGTAATTCTGTCTCCACTATAAAGCAAGTATAAAATAATGTTTATTCTGTGTCACACAGAGCAGCATACCAGTTAGGGACATGCCCTTAGAAGTCGGGCAGTCTTTTGAGTTCAGCTCTGCTGTTTAAAGCCTGCACGGCACATAGCAATTGCACAATAGATCTTAGCCAGGCTGGTTAGGAGCATGGACTCCGGAGTGAGAAGATCTGGGTTCAAATCATAGCTGCACCACTTCCTAGCTATTGTGACCTTGGGCAAATTAATAATAATTTTTTTCACCTTATAGGTCTGTTGTGAGGAATAAATAAATTAATATTTTAAAGTGATTTGATCAGGACCTGGCTCAAAGTAGGCTCTATACAAATGTAAATATTATTATCTTTAAGTATTCCCTGTGCGGCAGGCAAAAGAAAAGGGCCTGGATGGTACAGTTATTGTGCTTGGCTGCTAACCAAAAGGTTGGCAGTTCGAGTCCACACAGAGGTGCCTGGGAAGAAAGGCCTGGAAATGTACTTCTGAAAAAGCAGTCATCGAAAACCCTATGGAGCACAGTTCTACTGATACACATGGGGCCACCAAGAGTTGGAATCAACTCTATGGCGACTGGTTAAAGATCACCAAACCCTCATAGAAAATTCTATCCTTCACTGGAAAGATGGGGAGAGGGTAGAAAAGCTGGACGTGGTTTTATGTCCCCGTTGCCTTGTTTAATCCAGGAAAAAAGAGTTTGCAAAGGAAGGAGGTCAGTAGGGAAGTGGGTAAAAATGGAGACAGTAGGGAAGTGGGTAAAAACAGAGAGGAAGCTGTGAGCCTCATGACTTGGGTTGATTTAAAAGTAATCAACTAGTTGTCCAAGTATCAATCCCAACCTCTGGCATCTCTTTTTTTAAAAGCTCTTAGCTTAATGGGTGTGAGAATGACAAAGCTATTTCACACTAAAAGTATCTTCTCTTAAACCAACAACAATTCATAGAGAGTTATCTTGAAAATTTATAGCATTTAGCTCAGCTTGCTGATCTAAGGCTTCCTCTGATTACATTTTAATTCTCTTGTGTGGAGATGAGGGCAAAGACCCAAAGAATTTTACCAGAAGCAATGGGAAGTCTAACCTCCAATGGCAGATTCTTTCCCTTAAGACTAGTGATTCAAGATAAACACAGGCAAGGGCAATTAAAACACACTTCTCCACTCTATCACAGAGGGAAGGGCAATCAGCCACCGCCTCCAAAGTGGTGAGAAGATTCCAAATTTGTAACAGACAAGAAAGCCAAGGATTTTCAGTTCCATCTTGAACAAAACTCAGGGCCAGCTCTAGGACCTTGGACACTCTTCTTCTCTTTTTATGACCTCCACGCTGAGCATGTGTTAGAGGACTTTCTCACACATTCTAAACATCATCTCTAAATTCCGTAGTACACAAGAGAAAGGTGATTTCTTGGTTGTTCCTTAAAGAGATGGGGAAATCCAATGGCCCTGTTTCATGCTGTGGTAGCCTTGATACCACATTTAAAAAAAAAGAAAAATAACCATTGCTATTCAGTGGTTTCCGACTCACAGCAATCCTGTAGGACAGGGTAGAACTGCCCCATAGGGTTTCCAAGGCTGCGATTTTTACAGAAGCAGATTGCCACATCTTTCTCCTGGGGAACAGCTGGTCAGTTTCAACCACTGACCTTTTCACCTTTTCGTTAGCAGCCAAGTACTTAACTATTGCACCACCAGGGCTCCTGATATCACACGGGACACTAGAAACTTACCCTAGAACTCCCAGGTTGCTACTGGGTTGGCCTTATTCTCCAGTGTTTTGGCCCTTTAAAGATTGTTCTGTGAATGTAAGAATTCTGCGGCTACTCTTTCCTAAGGGCAGCATGTGAAGAGAAAGGAAGTATGTTTACCCAGTTCATAGAGTCTGATGTAAGCTCCAAGACGCCAAGCTAGTAGGGGAGGACTTTTATGTTAAAGTCATTGACTCTCTTCAAAGACATTCAAAAACATCTAGAAAGTGGGAAGGAAAGAGCAGGCTGTATCTTATAGTACTTGGCCAGGAATGATTTTGTCCCCAGAGGACATTTGGCAATGTGTGGAGATGTTTTTTGGCTGTCACAATTGGGGGAAGTAGGTGCTACAGTAGTGGGTAAAGCTTAAGGATGCTGTTAAACATCGTACAATCCCTAGGACGGACACCCTCAACAAAGAATTACGCAGCCTAACGTGTCAATAGTACCGAGATGCAGAAACCCTATAAATGTATCAGATCCCTTGGTCAGCTGGCTATAGCCACAAATACTCTGAATGGCTTTTCGGCATCTTCTGGTGATAAGGAGGGGAAATAAACGTCCGTGGAAATACTCACCGTGCTTCCTCTAGGACTGGGACTGCCTTGTGTCCCTTTCTGTCCGGGTCTACCCTAGAAAGGCAATAGTTCTGTCAAGATCACAGGGCAAAAGATTCTGAAGCAATTATAAGGCATCAGCATCAGACCCTCAAGCATTTTTAAAACAGCAGAACAGTTAAAATATTTCTGCATTTTAACACGATGCCTTATATATCCTTTATAAGGTACAGCAACACGCACTGCTACTGTAAGTTTTCTAATAGAACATGACTTTCAGAAACATAATTTTCTCCATTGAAGTGTAATCTACTCAGACATACCTTATTTTAATATGATCTTAGAGGCGTTTGTTGAATGACAGAACAGTTATGTATTTTACTAAATCATTTTCTTCATTTAGACTTTATAAAAGCCCCCACTCCATAACATAATAAATCAACTCAGGTATGTAAAATAAATCTAATTACTTGTCTTCCTTGTTCTCCTTTGGAGCCCTTTTGTCCTTTGATGTTACTGTCTTGTCCTTGATCACCCTAGAGGAAGATTTAGAAAGTATTTCAGAATCAAGTCACATCAGCTTTGTCCACAAAATGGTATGATGTTTGAGTGCTAAACTGATTTGAATTAAGGGAAGAGGGGTATGAGAAA
Organism: Loxodonta africana; assembly: GCF_030014295.1. NCBI lineage: Eukaryota > Metazoa > Chordata > Mammalia > Proboscidea > Elephantidae > Loxodonta > Loxodonta africana. Next base: position 10,642,244 of record NC_087368.1, on the reverse strand, counting down.
ATTCTCCATCTTTGAAACTCATAGGAGTTTTGAAAAAATGAAAGCAATATTTCCCCAAGTTTGAAGGACATTTGCTGATAAATGAAGAATTATAAAAGTGCTTACTGAAGCCAAGGTGATTTTCCCTTCTCTGAAATGGCAGCCTTACTGATGCACTAGTCCAAACATTCTATGCCACTGCCCCAAATATGTAATCAGATTCTCGTGTAATCAAGTCTCCAAATAGGTAATCTGCAGGTCCACAAAATCAGAATCCCGGTATTCAAAACCATGGGAATTCCCCCTGCCCCCTCGCCAAGGAACCTGAAAGGTTCAATAGACAATAAAGGATTTTAATAAGATGAACCTGTATTGCCCAGTTCTGAATGTTTAGTATAATCAGCCCTTATCAGATACAGACAATTTTTTCCCAAACATCTAAACCTTCACCCAACATCTGCCAATCCCACTCCCCAGACAAACATTTGCCTAAATGTTAGCAGGATACACAAAGAGAAAGGAGATAGGAACTGTGGAGTAACTACAAAATTCAGAGCCAACTTACAGGATCCCCTCGGAAACCCTTCTCCCCACGTCCCCCAGGGGGGCCTCTGAAACCTGGGCTGCCCTAAAAAAAAATAAGATGAGAGCATCTGAGTTAGCTTGTACAAAGTTTTTATGATGGTGTTAAAATGTCAAGTCTTCGTGTATGAGAAATCAATCAGATAAAATGTTCCACGTTATCTTCTTCCATCTCAGATATGTTCCTTGTAGCAACTTGTGACAACTATAATTAAATTATCTACACGAAACCTCCAGAGGGATGTTCCGTTGTCACCTCAAACCCAGCTGGTCCCCAGCTAAACTTGCCCAAGCCAGGCTCCTTAATGTCACTTTGACTGACTCCTGTTTGCTGCTCCTCTGGTCACCAAGATCTGGAGATCTTATGTCCCAGGACTGGGACTAGTGTGAAGGCAGTGAGGTACTTAGAGTGCTACATTGAAGGAAGCACTCACTCTTTGCCTAATGCTGGGAGTGAGTCCCTCGTTAAATGCTTGCCTCACCCCAGCCCCGGCCCTGCTATGTCCTTAATATGTTTTGGAGCTCTTCTCATTGCCCTTGCTTTACTTGAAGACTTCATTACCACTCACCTTGATTACTGAAAATTTGTTTTTGTCCTTGCCTGCATCTATGTCATCTCCAACATCCCCCACAGTACTGCCACGTAATCTTCCTAAGATGCAAATCTGATTCTCGTTCTGTAGCTAAAAAATCCTCCAAAGGCTCCCAACTGCCTACTGGTTAAGAGGCAAACTCCTCTGCGTGGCTCATCAGTGCCCTCCTGGTCTCTTCCCACCAGCTCCTGAACCTCAGCTCCTGCTGCATGTACTCTAATGCTCCCACCAGGCAGAGGCACCTGCAAAGCCCCCAAACCTTCATGTCTTTGCTTATGCTGTTCCCTCTGCCTGGAATGCCCTTCTTCCACAACTTCGCCTTGCTAATTCCTATATGTCTTCATCTCAGGGACCCTTTCCTCCAGGAAAACTTCCTAAGCCCCCCATGTTGAGTTAGGTGGCCTTTTCTAGGCTCCCATGTAGATGCCTGTGACATGGCCTCATCAGATTCTGTGTTGTAATTAGCTGTTCATATGTCTGATTCCCCAGCTAGACCGTGGGATCCTTGAAGACAAGAGCTGTAGAACCGTGTGGCTCATTGTTGACTGTTTAGCACATAACTCAATACCTGACACATGCCAGGTGCTCAAAAATATTTGATAAATAGATCAGAACATAAAAATATAGCTTCTTAGAACCAAGTAGGCAGATATTAATAAGTTGAAATAAATTTTAGAAAATGTTTCACTGTGATTTGCTACACCAAAGCCCCCCAAATAATTTGGTCTCTTTCTCTTGCTTTTTCACTTTTTTTCTGAAGCAGTAAAGAAAACACAGGAGCCACTGACAGACAGAAGCATTTATTTCCAGGTTTCTGAAAAGCATGGCCATAGAAGAGTACTGTATGCTTTGAACTTGTCTAGATGGAAATTCTTGAAAATTACATAGCTACCAGATTTCCTCAAACTGGAATGCAGCGTCTCTTCAGTGGTACAAGGTCCCTATTATCTGGTAAAGTCAGCTGTCAGTTTTATCTCCCATAGCCACTGACATACAGCAGTCAAGATTGTCTCTGCCACCAAATTTTCTTTCTTTTACGTATTAAAAAGTATTACCTGGGATCCTGGGTCACCTTTTTCTCCCTTGATTCCAGGGACTCCATGAAAGCCCTAAAAGAAGACAAAGAAAACAAAACTCCTGTTTAAAAAAAAAATCAACCTCATGACAACGTTCTGGTGCTCAAGGGAAAATGGCTTACCTCTTCCCCGTTTATTCCATCAATCCCATCCTCTCCGTGTTCTCCCTGAGAAACAGCAATGGGCAGAAATCAGGGGAAGGTGAGCTTTAGCTACATGTTTATTGGGAAACTGATGCCACAAGGAAATCACTACAGTACCTTAAATCCAGAATATCCTTTGGTTCCCTGGAAAAGACGAAATATCACTCACCGACATATCAAAGACACAATGTAGATTCATAGGCCATGGGAGTAGGAAGGGGCTGCCCACCAAAAGTGAATTATTGTGTATTTCTTTAGTTGCTTCTGCCACAAAGAGGTTAGAGATGGAATTTAATTAATGCTCAAAACTCCTCAAGACTACTAAGAAGCGTGATTAATTGTCAGTGGAGGAAACTAACAGGTCTAACTGGAGAAAGGGAAAGATGGAGAGGTTATGGGAAAGAGAAAATGTGGAAGGGAAGAAATAGAAATGAGAGGGAGAGGGTGTTAGAGTGATCTTCAAATAACATTTCTGGTAAAGCCTTACCTTTTGACCTCTCTCCCCTAGGCATCCTGCAATCCCTTTCTCTCCTGGGGGTCCTGATTCTCCTCGTCTTCCCTAAGAAAAGGAACCCAGAGAGGTATCCAAAGTGACTCTTTTGCCAGAAACTGCCAGATGTTTACTTTTAGAGAGTTATGCTGAGCACATGGGCACTCTGAGTTTTTGACAAAGAAACACTTCCCACAAGCTCATTCATTTTAACCTATCTTTCCCCTATATTCACACAACTTCCCCTGTCAACTCTCAGAGCTTCCTTATAGATCCAATATCACAAAAAGGTACAGAAAGAGTTCAGCTACTTCACGCCCCCACCCAACAGCACAGCCCAAGGTTCAGAAGTCACTTCACTTTCCAGCCACATTCTAAATTCTCCGGTAATACATTGGTCCGACGTCTGGTCCAGAGCCCTAATGCTACTTTGGAAGAGTCAGCGTTGCTCACAGAAAAGTAGCGGCTTGGTGCCAGGGGACTGGAGCTGAGCAGCAACAGTCGATGGGAAGTGACACCTCTACAAGAGTGCAAAGATGAGAAGAGCCAGTCCTCCCGGGAAGGGTCATCTGAGCTAGACCATTCATACAAATTGGGACGAGCGCTCAAGGTCAATGACGTGTTTCCCACCAAGTCTGCTTCTCCCAGGAAATATTTAGGTACAGATAAATGTTGAGTAAAATGGGCCTCAAGAGAACATTTTTGTGCTCCTTGAGGGCAGGGACCCCAGCTGTCTCTGGCACTGTCGTGTCCCTTCTGCCCGGTGCAGCGTTGGTGAGTGGCCAGGTACATGGTTTGCTCATGAATAAAGGCAGGCAATGAGCTTGGAGCTCTGGTGGTGCAGTGGTTAAGAGTTCGACTGCTAACCAAAAGGACGGCAATCCAAACCCACCAGCTGCTCCTTGGAAACCCTATGGGGCATTTCTACTTTGTCCTACAGGGTCACTATGCGTCGGAATTGACCTGATGGCAACAGGTTTTAATGAGCTTAATTCTTTCCTTCCTGGCAGATGAGGCAATTGTACCCCAGAAAAGCAGAAGGCCTAGCCATGGCCATATTATACCTTGCTGAAAAGTACCCAAAGCTTCTGGCTTCCCACTCAATGGATTCACAGCCCGTCGGTGGGGTGACACTATTCCCCGCACTCAAAGTACTCTCATCCTAGCTTTGGTGGTCTCCAAGGCCCTCCGAGAGTACAGGATGAATAATGAAGGGCTTTTTTCTTAGCGTTTATTTTGTAAACTGGGATATCCTGTGTCCCAGAGGAATGTGTGTTTACAGATGAGAAAACGGAGGGAAAAGAAGTTAAATTTCTTGTTCAATTTCTCACATTTAGGTTAACCTTTGGCATCAGAAAATAAAATTTTGTGGAATTTTCACATCATACAGAAATTCCTGATTCCCTCTATTTCAAGAACTGTTGTGACTGAAGTCACTTATTTTGCAAGATTTGTTTCTCTTCGCAAGCCCTCTAGATTTTTATATTCCACTTGGGGAGTATAAATAGAGGCAGATGACAGTGGTGGGAAGAGCCCTTGGCCTGGAATCAGAAAGCCAGAGTTCCAGCTCTGGTTCAGCAACAAGCTCTATGAGTCACTGTTTCCTCATCAGTAAAACGAACAATTGGACTGGATTGGCGGTGACAATATGGCAGCCCCGAAGAGGAGCTGGCCTTGAGACTTACGGGATACTTTCACAGGGTCGATGCCTCCTGGACTTTGCCCATCCCAAATGGAGCCACCTAAATGGTTTCAGTTCCTCCACACCCATTTTCCTAATTTGATGGATGAACCAAGTGAGGGTTCTGGTTTGGGGGTCAAACATTGAAATTTGAAAACTTCTGCATGGCATTTATCATGAAGCCATGCCTTGGAGAATGCTTTGCCTACTTCCCTTTCCATGGAGGGATTTATGTGCTAGTTCCAGCCTGTAGTCAGGTGCTAAGTCCTGGGTTTCAGGTCTAAAGAGGACCCCCTAGCAGATAATCCCGCTGAGCCCTGCTTAGGGGTAGAGAGAAGGGTGTTCTGCCCCTGCCTTTGAAAAAAATGTGCCAGGAAACATTGATATAAACCTGTTCCCTCCTCCTTCCAAAAAGGGTTTAGCAAGTGCTTCATGATTCATCCAAGGAAAAGAAAAGCAACTCCTCCCCCCAAGAAACAAGAAAAAATGAGCGTATAAACCCATTCTGTTGAAAAATGAAGCTTTTCAGGAAAAAGAAAATCAATAAACAAGAGGGTGTGTCACAAAAACTTACAGGGTCTCCATCCTCTCCCCAGTGTCCTCGGCTTCCTTTGAAACCTGGAAATCCCTGAGGGAAAAGACAGAAAAGTAAATTCTAGCCATCTCTCCTTGATTCAAGCTTGTGAGAACATTAGGCATTTTAGGAAAGTCCCTCCCTCAAACGTGACTGTAGTTTTTGCCACTGTGTTAATGAGTTTGACAATATCTGGGGCTGCATTTTGTCCTTGGGCTCATCTCTGAAAACTCCCTGCAGAAGGTGGCCTCCCTGATACCTATGGGAGCCTGACCTTTGGAACCCTCCTTGAGCTGAGGACACCAGGGTCAGTCCCATGCTTGAGAGATTTGCCCAGAAGATAGCTGTGGCCACCACAACTCCTTCAGCAATCAAATTGGTAACATCTCCAGAGGGGATACTTCTATTTTCTTCTGTTTTTTCTTTTCTTTTTTTTTTTTTTTTGAGAGCTCAAGGAAGAATAAGCACTTCTTTTATCAACAAGGTTGTTGTTGTTGTTAGCTGCCATCGAGTTAGCCCCCGACTCATGCACAATGGAACAAAATGCTGCTTGATCCTGTGCCATTCTTATTATGAAAGGTTGTAGATCAGACTGCTTTGTGATCCATAGGGTTTTCGTTGGCTGATATTCAGGAGTAGATTGCTGGGCTTTTCTTCCTAGTCCACCTTAGTCTGGAAGCTCCACTGAAACCTGTTCGGCATCATAGTAACACGCAACCTTGACAGACGGCTGATGGCTGTATAGGAGACGCGTTAGCTGGTAGTTGAACTTGGGTCTCCCACATGGAAGGTGAGAATTCTACCACTGAATCACCACCGCCCCCCATCAACAAGGTCATGTTGTTGTCAGTTGGCTGTTGCATGGATTCTGACTTATGGCAACCCTGTATGTTACAGAGTAGAACTGTTCCATAGGGTTTTCTTAGCTGTAATTTTAACAAAAGCAGATTGCCAGGCCTTTTCTCCCATGGTTGAACTGCCAATCTTTAGGCTAGCAGTTAAGTGTAAACTGTTTGCACCAATATATTTAAACTATCTGTGGGTTAACTTTTCATGGCTTATTTGTGGCAAAGACTGAATTTGAAGCTTTGTTTCCCCTCTCTAACACAGGTCCTGACTCTGAATACCAGGGGAGTTGTGCTCATGGAACATAATTCTAATGTCGGCCTGAGCAAAGTAATGAAAGAAGCAATTGCATGATACAAAACATCATGAGGCCTTTAAAAAGTCAAAGATGGACAATGCAGATCCCATGAGCAAGTACTTAAGTGAGCTCTTAAAAAAAAAAAAAAAAAACTTTTTTTTATTGGTATCTAAAACCCATTTGGGAATAAAATATACAGGTGCAGCTTAATTATCATGAAGCGAATGTCTGTGTAGCCATCACCCAGGTCAAGAAATAGAACATGGCTGGTAAACCGTCACAGTGGCCCGCGTCAATTTCCATCTACTCCTTCCCCATAGAGGGAGCACAGGCCTGACTTTAATGAAAATACTTCCTTGCTTTTTATTTAATACTCCACCACTTAACTACTCATTAAACACTCTTGGTTAGTTTTGTTGGTTTTTGAACTTTTTAGAAACAGAATCATACCCTATGTATTTTGCTTTTTCTAATCATTATGGATTTTACAAAATTTATTCGTATTGTTGTAAGTAGCTGTTGTTCATTCATTTTCATTGCTGTAGAATATTCTAGCAAATGAAAATACCAAAATGCATTTATTCCTTCTATTGTTGTGTAATTGATCTTCTATAACTCGCTTTTTTCAGGGTCCATTAATCTGCAATACTATGTTCTTTGTGCAGTTCAATCTCGTTCCGTTGCTGATTAAGAACTCTCCCTACTAACACCTCTGTCATCTTTCAAATTGTATAAAGTAGGCACAAAAGTATAAATTGCAAATCTAAGAAGCAACATCACCAAGGATCTATCAGAGACAAGGGCGTTACTCTTAGTATTCTTAACGGCAATAGCAAAAAAGAACCATTCTGAACCGGATGCTTGACCACAGAAGTCACATGCAATTATATCAAAGCAATTTTATCAGCACTGAGTCCCAGTGCCCTCGAGTCGATTCCAACTCATAGCAACCCTATAGGACAGAGTAGAACTGCCCAATAGAGTTTCCAAGGAGCGCCTGGCAGATTCGAACTGCTGATCAAAGGGTAAGAGGCTGCAAATTCAACTACCTGGTCTCAGTCCCACCCATACCAAATCTAGGCACGTGAGGTTAAATAAGATCGCAACTGAATGGTACCTTCAAGGCTTTTGGTCCTCGGCTCCCACGAGCTCCTGGAGGCCCTGAACACTTGCAAAAGGCACAGCAGCAGGTCCTCTCTGCAATGTTCCCCTGGACAAAATGCAAACTTGAGTGAGCAACAGTTGGCAAGAACTTCATTACATAAGACCTATATTCAAAATGACAAATCACCTACAACACCCTCTCCACTGGGGAGAGAAGCTACAGAGAAAAAGGGGAATTAATGTTGCAAAGAGCATACCAGATGAGCAACTGTGTTGGTGAAATCCCTTCTCCAAAGGAAACAATATTTATAGAGAGGGTACCTTCCAAATAGACGGCTATAGGCCAAGTTTGCAGAAGACTACTTGCTTTCTAGACGGCAATCTCCTGTTTCCTGAGATTTTTGCAACAGAAACTACTGGGGGATTTTTTACTTGATTAGGAATTGGTTGGTGTTTTTTTTTGTTTGTTTGTTTTGTTTTTTTAAGTTCCCTTATGCATTCATTTAGTGAGATGACCAAGAATGAAAAGACATACACAGTCAAAAATAAGATGTTCTGGGCTTTCACACTTTTTCATATACTAAACATCAGTGGAACTAACAAAGGCAGTTTTGGGAAATATTCCTAAAGTTGCCAGTTTTGTTCCCACGGCATTTTGAATAACCGGATTTTTCACTCAACAACTCACCAGGTACCGTGACAGCGTCTCGCCCAGCTCTCTCATCCCAATGGTCAGATGAGTCTGGTAATCAAATCCTTTTCCAAATTCAAAGCTCGAAAACTCTTCATCAGCGGTTGCATTTAGGGAGACCACCAGCAGAGCATCAAGTCCTAATGAGTAAAAATAACAGACATTAAGCCAAAGAGGCTGACACGGAAAAGCAGCCGAGCCTGTCAGACTTCCGCTCAGTGAATGTCGCCCAGAGTATCAGAAGGGGGAGGGGGGCTTAAGAGAATGCAGCGCTCCCCACGTAGGAAGAACCCAACAGCAGTCTGGCTGCTTCTTCTGTAGAAATACCAGGCTGTGGTCCCTGACTTTAGCATGGAATTCCCCAAGAAAAAGTATTCAAAAAATGCTCTTAAATCTTAAAGAAGAATGCCAGCAGAAAACTCTGTTTAATACCTCACCACCAATTTCCTGGACACTGGAAGGATTCTTAAATAAAGTAGCTCATCTTCAGAGAGTTTTATGAGTTTTCCTGAGTGTAAATTAATGACCGTTCTCAAGTCATCCCTACTGCTAAACACCCCTGGGAAACCAGATCCCCAGAGGGGAGAGAAAGCCCAGAGTGATTCCAGTCTCAGCTGAACCCCTAGCCACACCCAGCAATTCATTTATTCATGTATGCACTCACTCATTCACTCATTTATTAGCTTATTTAATAGTTAGCTTACTCCATCCATCCAGTCATTAAACAGATATTTGTCCATTAGGAACTTATTATGTACTTATAGTTTTGCCGAGGACACAAGATGAACAGGAAAGACATTCTTCCCTTCACCAAGGTTATGATCTAATAGAAGAGATGGACAAGAATCAGTTGCTCTGAGAGGGAACATTGGGGAGCTCCAGGAGGCTAAAGGAGAAGCACCTAACATAGTCTTAGAGGGTCATGGAAGGTTTCTGGGAAGAGCTGATGTCTAGGCAGACCCTAAAGGATGAATGGAAGTTGGGCAAGGGAAGGAACCAGAGATGGATGGCAGAGAGAAGAATGGGGGAGGAGGGGAAGCTGGGAGAGCTCTGGGCAAAAGAAAATACTATACGCAAGAACCTAGAGGGATGAGGCTGTGAAGTACACTGGAGGGGAAATGAAAAAAAAAAAGTGCTGTATGCCTGGAGCAGGGGTGTTCCTGGGTGGCACAAACCGTTAAGCACTGGATTATTAATGGAAAGGTTGGCAGTTGAAACTCACCCAGGAGTGCCTTGGAAGAAAGACCTGACAATCTACTTCCTAAAGGTCACAGCCTTGAAAACACTGTGGAGCAGTTCTACTCTGCAACACATGGAGAATCAATGTGATGGCAATTTTTTTTTTTCAATACCTGGAGCACTGCATGTGAACAGTGAGGCAAGGCTGGAGTGGGAAGCAGGGACCAGATCCTACAAAGCCTGGTGTACCATATTAGGAAATTTGATATATATCCCAAGAGCCATGGGAAGATGCTGAAGGGTTCTGAGGAGGAGAGGTGACACAGTCCAGCAATAATGTAGGAAATTTTGTGGCCTCTAGGGAGGCTGCCTGGAAGCTGAACCTCAGAAGCCAGTCTGGGGCTACACCAAAGAAGTCTCAAAGAATGTATGCCATCTAACGACCAGTGATGTTTCCGGTCACTGCACAGTACTCTCCACTCTGCATTTAGCTTCTGATGCAGTCTGAAGTTATGACGTGGACAGTGGCATGTAGAGTGAGAAGTGCTTTCTCAAATCCACTTTGCTTTCTCAGATCAGACACGGATAATCAGAAATAGGAGGTATCTTAGGTCAGGACCCCTGGAAGCAGAATCTGAGAGAGGAATTTGGAATTTGGGTGGATGTGATTTACTGAGGTAGAGTCAGGGAAGTTGTGAGCAAGCATGTGTCTCAGTAAAGTCTTCACCGAGCCTGATCCCTGAAGGACTCTGGAGTGTAAACTGTGCCAGAGTTGCCCCACTGGAAGCAAGTGGACAATATCTCTGTATTGTTAGCTGCCCCCCTAGGTGGGATATGGTATCACCTCCTCCCCCCAGGCATGTCCAGGCTCCCTGGTTCAGGTCAGCCAAGGGCAAGAGTCTGTAGAGGTCACAGGCATGCGTTTACCAGAGCGTTTGCAGCACTGAGGGGTGGTTAGTGTGCTGCTGGTAAAGAGGATCTGGGCTGGGCAAAAACAGCATCTACTATAGGTGAACAGACAGATATCAAGACCTACAGAACCTGAGTACAGTCAGAGGCTTGTTTGGGAGGTCCCATACTCCATTGTTGAAATGTTCAACTTCGTACCTGCTTCTCTGAGCCTGTCCGATTGATCTTCAAGCATCTCGATGCTAGCATCCTGGAGACCATCAGAAAAGATGAGGAGGATCTAGAGCAAAACAAAAGCAGAGAATGAGATGATGTGAAAGCTAAATATATCACTGAGAAGAGAAGAGCAAATGGGAGAACGTGGAGAAAGATGGGGGAGAGGACATGACATGGGTACCTGTCCCCGAGATGCAGCTGTATCGTCAAATGTATTCCACAGCGACTGCAAGAACTGAGGGTTGAGATGAGTAGGTCCATTGATGGTGACCTGTGTCAGCCTGTCAAATACTGCTTTCTGGTAGATGTGGAACTTTGGGGGGAATTCTTCATCATTGTTCACCTTGAAGGCCACGCTCACCTGAGCCTCTGCACCTGCCCCACAGCTCACCCCCCTGATGGAACTGATGTCCTCTAAGATGTCTGGGAGGTGTGATTCCAGCTGGGGGTGGTGCTGGAATAAACGCTGCCCCCGCAGGAGAGTGGAAATGTCAAACCCGACCACTATATCGATGTAGCAATCTGGAGACCAAGGAAAGCAAGGCCAGATTAGTGAGTAGATAGGAGCAAGGAAGGGCAGAACAGGCAGGAGAAAGGAGAGGGGTCATGGTCAGGGCTGGAGGGTCTCTCAAGTATCCAAGAAGATGATATTGGCTGCTTTACCAGCATATTACATAGATGTTTCCTCTGTCTCCATTCAGATAATTGCAAATTCCAATAGCTATTTGAAGTTCAAACCATGGTTTAGGCTCATTCTCAGTGTCACTGGCTCTGTGCATGTGTGCTTCTTTGGATGATGGCATTAGGATAATTTCACAAATTATTGAAGACATTTTGTATCGTCCATTAAAAAAAAAAAAACCAAACCCATTGCCGTTGAGTCAATTCTGACTCATAGTGACCCTATAGGACAAAGTAGAACTGCCCCATAGGGTTTCCAAGGAGCGCCTGGCAGATTCAAACTGCTGACCTTTTGGTTAGCAGCCATAGCTCTTAACCACTATGCCACCAGGGTTTCTGTATTGTCCATAGGGATTATTTAATCTAAAGGTCACAAACCCAAATGATTATAAAGACCCGGTGAACAATGTGAATGAGTTAGTGGGCTGAGCGGAGGGGAAATGAACTGGGGAGCAATGATCCCCAAAAGAGAATGTCACTATCCCGCTCCAGCTAAAACAACCAGGTGGGAAACGGGGCCCAGTGTTTTCAGATCTTCTGATTTGTTCAAAGACTAGTTTGAAATCTACATTTTTATCACTCAGTTTCTGAATGTTGCCAACTAATTAAGAAGTTGTCAACACTGGACAGGACAGACAAAATTGATTTGCAAGCTGCCATATTGCCAAGTCTCTAGTCCAACTGCTCATCATTTAACAGACGAGGAAGCAGTGACTTACTATACCAGAGTTGGAACTCTGGCTTCCTGATTCCAGGCCCAGGCTCTTTCCACCACTGTCATCTGCCTCCACTTAAGCACCCCAAATGGGACATACAAGATCGGGAGGGCTTGGGAAGACTAACAAAATTTGTGAAAGAAGTAGCTTCAATCACAGTTACAGAAATGGAAACAATCAGGAATTTCTGCATGTTGTGCAAATTCCATAAAATGTTACCATTCATTTCTGCTTTCTGAGGTATTGTCCTCCCAAACCCCAGGCCCAAGTTCACAGAACCTGAAACCCACATGACCACTCTGAGATGCAGCTGGATCATGCCAGCCCCTTCCGATGGGCCTTTGTTCCCCACTTCATTTTCCTTCCGCCCTGCCCACTGACTCATCCACACTGCTAATCTGGCCTTTGTAGCCATTTGACCTTGAGTTTCTGGGTTAAATAATCCCTAAGGACCATTCAATCTTCAATACTTTATGATTATATGAATTTCATCATTAAACGAAGGCAACACACACACAAAGCAGAGCCCCATACAAGATAGTTTAACAAAATTAAAATAGAGAAACTTCAGCAAATATTTACGTTACTTGCCTTTTACTGAGTGTCAAGCATTGTCTTGGGCCTTCCAGAGGTGGAGAGGGTAAAAATAGGAGACCAAGTTCCAGGTTCTAAGAGAAGCGTGAACACTGGATTGCAGTGAGGGAACGGGGCTGACTGGAGGACACACGCCAGTGCCTCCGCCAGCCTTTGCTAACAGGTCCTTGTCTCTGAGGGTGGCTTACTGACCCCAAACTTCCTTTTTTTTAATTGTACTTTAGACGAGGTTTACAGAACAGGCTAATTTCTCATTAAACAGTTAGTACACATACTGTTTTATGACATCGGTTAACAACCCCAGGTCATGTCAATACTCTCCCTTCTCGACCTTGGGTTCCCCATTACCAGCTTTCTTATCCCCTCCTGCTTTCTAGTCTTTGCCCCTGGGCTGGTGTGCCTCTTTAGTCTTGTTTTGTTTTATGGATTTGTCTAATCTTTGGCTGAAGGGTGAACCTCAGGAGTGGCTTCATTACTGAGCTAAAAGGGTGTCTAAGGGCCATACTCTTGGGGTTTCTCCAGTCTCCGTCAGGCCTGTAAGTCTGGTCTTTTTTTGTGAGTTAGAATTTTGTTCTACATTTTTCTCCAACTCCGTCTGGGACCCTCTATTTTGATCCCTGTCAGAGCAGTCAGTGGTGGTAGCCAGGCACCATCTACTTGAACTGGACTCAGTCCAGTGGAGACCATTGTAGATGTGGTCCATTAGTCCTTTGGACTAATATTTCTTTTGTGTGTTTAGTTTTCTTCATTCTCCCTTGCTCCCAAAGGCGTGAGACCAGTGGAGTATCTTAAATGGCCGCTCACAGATTTTCAAGACTCCAGATGCTACTCACCGATTGAGCTAGATGTTCCCCGAGACCATGGACCCCACAGCCCTCAGCCCAGTAATTCAGTCCCTCAGAGAGTTTGGATGTGACTGACCCCAAACATTTTGCAAGCAGAGGAGAGTTCTACTGTCATGGCACACTCTTCTGAACACATGTTCTGCTAGAGCTGGTCTATAAAGCACCTTTGTGAAATGGTGCCATGGGAAGTTGCAATTGAATAAAACCAAGTAATGAGCAAGGAAACACTTACTGCTTTTCCCACAGCTCTGGCAGATCTCACGGACCATTCTTTTCTTCACGTTCACATCTTTTAATTTACTGAAGTCTGGAAAGGTGACTATTTTTTCAGAATCGCCTGTTATTGGCAGAAGTTGTTCTTTATGAGAATCTCCTATGCCCAAAGCCAGGATACAAATCCCATAGTCTTTCAGTGTTTTGACTGCATCTGTAATGTTATAGGCTGGATGCCCTGACATGATAACAAGCAAAGTTTGAGGGACACCAGCAGTTTTTCTCCCACCAGCAGATGAGTCAAACATGTATCTCACATGTTGAAGAGCAATGTCAATTCGCTGAGATCCACTGCTCTTGCCAGTAGCTTCAATTTCAGTCTTCATCTGGGTTTTATTCCAATTGCTTTCCAAATCAATAATTTCCTGGTAGCGGCTCCCAAATTGAGCGATCCCAATTTTCATTCTTCCTGACTGAGTATCAAAATTATCAATTAAGTCTGACAAGAAAGTTTTCATGGTAGCAAAGTCCGAATCAGATACCTTAGATGAGCCATCGCAAAGGAAAACCACATCAGCTTCTCGAAGGTTACAGACTGCAACAGGAAAAAAATAAAATAAAGTACATTATTTCCCGCCACAAATCATTCTAGATATTTCCTTTACTCAAATACTTAAATTGCTTTACTACATTGCTACATTAGTAGCAAATTGAGAGGTGTTAACAGATGAGATAATCACTGATTCGTCCACAAAGAGAAGGAAAAATAGTGAAAAAGGGGAAAGACAATATTTGTTTCAAATTTTAATAATTTACAGGTTTCATTTGAAAAGACACTGAAAGCTGCTCAGAGAGAAAAAAGTAAGAAGTTTCAGTACATTGAATCTAGTCCCTAAAAGGTAATGTAAAAGCTAGAAGCCCCTTCAACACACTCAGATTGAAACATTCACCCAAGTCAACGTAATTGTACTTCTATATTACCGTTAGTAAGATGCCTTCTGGCACATGGTTAAGCACTTGGCTGCTAGCCAAAAGGTCAGTGGTTCAAACCTACCAGCCTTTCTGCAGGAGAAAGATGAGGCAGTCTGCTTCCCTAAAGATTTACAGCCTTGGAAACTCTATGGGGCAGTTCTACCCTGACTTGAAGGCAGTAAGTTTTTTGGCTTACTACTATTAGTACTCCTATTACTACCAAATGATCCCTGGGTGGTGCAAGGGATTTGCACTCAAATGCTAACCTAAGGGTTGGTGGTTTGAACCCACCAAGTGGTAATGTGGAGGAAAAGGTGTGGCAATCTACTTCTGTTAAGATTGTTGTTGTTGAGTGCCATTGAGTCGATTCTGACTCATAGCAAACCCAATGTGACAGAGTAGAACTGCCCTATAGGTTTTTCTTGGCTGTTATCTTCACAGAAACAGATGGCCAGGCCTTTCTCCCACCGAGCCACTGGGTGGGTTTGAATCACTAACCTTTTGGTTAGTAGCTGAAAGCTTAACTGTTGCACCACCAGGGCTCCTTCTGTTAAGATTACAGCCAAGAAAACCCTATGGAGCAATTCCACTCTGTAACACATAGAATTGCTATGAGTTGGAACTGACTTGACAGCAACCAAGAACTACCAAGGCTACCACTTTATATTTGTGTTGAGAAATATAACTTAAAAAAATGTTTTTGGCATACAATACAGTTAGTACTCACAATCACCTTATATGGAATTATTCTAATTTCAGAGATGCAGAAATGGAATTTGGAGGTTAAGTAACTTGTCTAAGAGCACACAATTAGTTTATAGCAGAGCTAGTACCTGAATCTCTAGATTCTTTTTTACCCTTAAATCTGGCACTTTTTTACACGGCAAAGTTCTATTTTTAGAACTCTTGTTTATCATTGAGTCTCTACCAAATCCACCTTTTCATGGGAAAAGTGCTGGTGGCTTCATGCTCCTGAAGTCCAATGTGAAATGTTCCAAAATCAAGGGATGACCTTCCATGCTCAATTTCAATCCAACTCAACAGCTGGGGTAGGGAAAGCATGAAAATGATGACTAAAGGTAATTGAGGCAATGGGTTGCCACTGTCACAGAAGTCCTTGTAACTGTAGTGTGGTAGATACAGAGAAGTGCTGCCCAGATGGGCCCTCGAGGAAGGGCTTGCTGCCCAAATGTGGAAGTGTGGTCAGAAGCCAGCCTCCAGCTAACAGCTCCTTCAGGGTCAGCCTCAACTTCAGAGAGCAGCCTTGCCAAGGTCATGCCCTTCCCAGGGCAGGCCACCTCCAGTAACTTAGTGAGAAGGAGTTGCCCAGTCATTTCAGTCTGGTGGGCAGTATTCAATCCAGAGCTCCCTGCCAGGTTTGGAACCTTGCTGAGCATGCATTAATGTTTGTCTTCTGCCCTATCCTCCTTTCTTTCACAGGTGTGGATCCTTAGTAAACATCTTGTGCCCCAAATTCCATCTCAGCATCTACCTTCAACAGATAGACATGGGAGATGAATACAAAAGCTCCCATGCTCCTAGGGAAAGACCAGAGTCCTAGCAATGCACTGGATTTGGTGATATTCGAAGACAGACATGAGGCCAAGCCTGCCAAGGACCCCATAGTCTGTGACAGAACAGATAAGAAAACAGCAAGCAGAGTATGATGTGTTAAGTGCTACCACCAGGAGAAATAGAATGTGCTAGGAGTTGGGGGACACAGAGAGGACACGGTGTGTCAGGTCAGGAAAGCTGCCAAGCAGAGGCTAAAACCTGACAGACAAGTTAGATGCAGCCAGGTGAAGTGGTGGGGTAGAATGGTCTGTGCAAAAACGTGCAAGAATTTCAGAATGGCACAGGGTAGAATGTGATGAGGGGAGGGTCGCAAGATGAGGCTGAAGAGGCAGGCAGGGGCTAGATAGAACTCAAAAGTTTGGAAATTGTCCTGAGGGTGGAAGGAAGCCTCCATAAAATTGTAAAGCAGAGAAGTGACATCATATTCCAGTGTGAATTAGGAAGATAGCTCAGATCAGTGTTGAGAATGAACTGGACCGTGGCAAGATGGATGGTAGGGAGACCAGGCTTCTGGGTGGGAGTCCAGGGATAGGCTAGAGTGGGTAGAAGACTCAAGATGGTCCTACTGCCCTGGGAAAAATCATAATTTTTTCTTAGTTAAAGATGAGACTATCATTCAAAATCTGAAACCAAAAGGTTAACTGTATTGCTCACTTAAGTAACACAGAGTCGCGGTGGCAAGGCATGGTTTCACTGAACAAGGTAAATGTTGATCTGAACTAGGATATTAGGGCAGAGCTAGTTTGGAGTTGGATTGGTTGCAGAGATGAGGGTGGATTAATGTCGGTCTTAGAAACATGATTTGAATTAGATGCAAAAGTTGGTTTCATGTTGATTACCAGGTATAGAGGAAGGAAGAAAGGAGGAAAGGAAGACACGAAGGAGAGAGGGAAGAAGAAAGGGAGTGAAGAAGAAAAGAAGGAGGCTAGTCAGTTAACTCATTTGCCAGGTTTGGAGAAGTGTGCCAAGGTAAGGCAAGGATTTAGACCTTCCAAGGAGGCGCGGCAGCCCTCCCTAGCTGACTTCTTGTCAATCCCTGATGTTCTTCAGATCAAATTGCAAATCTCATCCTTCCTTCACTCAGATGTGATGCCTCCAGCCTGCCCTACCCCAGAACCCTAGAGGTATCTCACATACTCAGCTGAGTGCACTTCCCTCCCAGATCCTAGTAGCCAGTCTCCATTACTCCACACATTGAACTCTTATGCCCATTCCTCTACACTGGTGGCTCTTATCTAGAAAAGTTCCTTCTACCACTCAAACTTCCTATGGTCCCATTCCACCCTCCCGTTGCCACCCATTGCCGTCAAATAGATTACGACTCACAGCGACCCTGTAGGACAGAGGAGTAGAACTGCCCCATAGGGTTTCCAAGGCTGTAAGTCTTTACAAAAGCAACTGCCACATCTTTCTCTGTCCAGCTAGTGGGTTCAAACATTTCAGCTCCTCATGGCCCTATAGGATGCCTATAATCCCATTTACAGGGTCCTAGATCTTTGAAGACATGAAACTCTCCATTTGAGTTTGGCCTGAAGCTGGCTCCCTGTGGCTGCACTGAGACCATTAAGCAAATCTAGCAGTGTGAACAGCTATTAAATGGGCAAAGGTGATTATGATCCTAAGAAGAGTTCCTTTCTGCCCAGAAAAAGGCAACCGGATGGAAAAACAGCAAGAAATACTTCCAAAACGTTTCTTACACAATTGTTTCAATGCATGTTGTGGTGGAAAAGGACCTTCAGGATCTTGCTCAATCAACCCATTACTTTTAAAGATAAGAAAACTGGTAGCCTGAGCAGGAAATTCAGCGTGACACCCAGGTCACAGGAAGCTAAGCCTTACAATTTATTTTTATTAAAATTTTATAGCTACCCTTACAGAAACTTAAAAAAAAAACCTTAAACCAAAAATATTTCCCGAAGTCTTCTTTAAAACCCAACAATAAACCAAATAATTTTAGCTTAACTAGCAAAGAATGTCTGTCTTGAAGAATTATCTTAGGTGAAGGAAAGGACAACACACAATACAGGGGAAGTCAGCACAACTGGACGAAACCAAAAGCTAAGAAGTTTCCTGAACATAACCAAACACTTCAAGGGACAGAGTAGCAGGGTTGGGGGTCTGGGGACCATGGTTTCAGGGGACATCTAGGTAAACTGGCATAACAAATATTATTAAGAAAATGTTCTTCATCCCACTTTGGTGAGTGGCATCTGGGGCCTTAAAAGCTAGCAAGTGACCATCTAAGATGCATCAATTGGTCCCAACCTACCTGGAGCAAAGGAGAATGAAGAACACAAAAACACAAGGAAAATAGGAGCCCGAGAGACAAAAGGGCCACATTAACCAGAGATTCCATCAGCTTGAGACCAGAAGAACTAGATGGTGCCCAGCTACCACTAATGACTGCCCTGACAGGGAACAGAACAGAGAGTCCCTGATGCAGCATGAGAAAAGTGGGAAGGAGAATTCAAATTCTAGTAAAAAGACCAGGCTTAACGTTCTCACTGAGAGTAGAGGAACCCCAGAAGACATGGCCCCCAGATTGTCTGTTAACCAGAACTAAAACTATTCCTGAAGTCAACTCTTCAGACAAAGGTTAGACTGGACTATAAGACATAAAATGATACTCGTGAAGAGTGTGCTTCTCAGTTTAAGTAGATACACGAGACTAAATGGGCAGGTCCTGTCCAGAGATGAGATTAGAAGGCAGAAAGGGATAGGAGCTGGTTGAATGGGCACGGGAAACCTGGGGTGGAAAGGGGGAGTGTGCTGTCACATTACAGAGGTAGCAACTAGGGTCATACAACAATGTGTGTATAAATTTTTGTATGAGAAACTAACTTGAGCTGTTAACATTCACCTAAAACACAATTAAAAAAAAAAATCTGTCTTGAGCATTGTGCTTTTTTAAAGACTTATCTATATGGGGTCAAATTGACAACAGCAATTCAAAAGATTAGATAGGAAACTTAAGGGGCAGTGAGTTTATGTTAATGGGAGAGGGACAACTCAGAAAAGGAGGGTAAGAATGGTTGTACAACTCAAAGAATATAATCAATGTCACTGAATTGTACAAATTCTACAACCTAGAAACTGTTGAATTGGTATATGTTCAGCTTGTATATTCTCAACAACAATAATAAAAAATAAATTATAAAAACATCAATAAAAAATAACTTACCCTCTGGTGCACTGGTACACAGAATTTCTTGTAGAGAGAGTTGAATATCTTTCAGTTTGTCGAAATTTTCTACATGCATCGTATTCTCCTTATTCCCTGCCATAGCCTCAAGTTCTTCTCTAATGGCCTGTCCCACACCCACTGCAAGGATGGTGATGCCCTTGTTTCTTAATTCCAGTGCTGTGTCATTGAGCAGATTTCTGTCATGGGATTCCCCATCAGTGATGACAATCAGCATCTGCTTCACGTTTTGCTTGATGCGGCTGCCACGTTCCTCCCTAAACAGGTCGTTTGAGAGCTTGAGAGCCCTAGCAGTGTAGGTACTCCCGCCGGTGTCCCTACGTCTCCTCAGGTTCTCAATAATTCCTGATCTGTTTGAGTACGTATTAAGGTAGAAAAGAATCTCAGGACTGTCAGAGTATCTGAGAGCTCCAAACTGAACTCCGTCCTTGCCAACATCTGCCTTGTTCACCAAGTGGGTTGTTAGGTTAATCATGCTTTTGTGCTGTTCTTCGCTTATGCTGCCTGAATTATCCAACACAAATACAACATCTAGCCGTTGAATCCTTTTACAATCTGAAAGGAGAAGAAAGCGGAAGTCACCAACTTTGTGCAGCGCGTTCTGTGCAGACTGCTGAGAAGGGAAGCAAACTAACCGCCCTACTGTGCTATGCGCCAGACATTGCATCTCATTTACTTCTCAGAGGGGTGTTGCTATTTTACTGAGAAAGAAGCTGAGGCTCAGAGAAGTACCACTTGCTCAGCATCATGAGTCCATGGACGTTTGTATCCTTATCTATATGACTTCACAACCTGTGGTCCTTACTCTACACCATCGGTACTGCTACATCTCATTAGGACATGTAATGCCTTTTGCTAAGCAGCTTTCATCTGAAAGGAAATGTCAGAAGCTAGTTTAACGCCAGTATAATGGAAAAGCATGACTGATGTTTACCAGAGTGGCCTGCTGTTGTAAAGAGCTCAGGAGCTCATGGAATAAGCTGGGCTTCTACTCCCTGCAGCTCCAGCTGTCTTCTGAGCTTCTGGAAGGACCACACCTTGCCATGCACCCCTTCCCCTGACCTCCTGAATCAGAACTTAGAAAGGAGTGGTCCCAAGTAGGGGAGGCTAAAGCTCTTATCACTTCTTCTTTAGTGCCAAACCTTCCTCCATATTAGAAGACAAGCCACCACTCTGGGTGGGTCTCCAAAATGTGGTCTTCTCTTTTCCATCTCTCAATGGCTTGAGTACATGCTTCCCAAAAGTTCACTTTTTCCACTTTCCATTCTACCTATTTTACCTCCAACCCGTTTTTATGGCCACGGAGCCTCAAACTTCCAAGTTTCAGACACTGTGGATGAGCCCTGGCTACATCTGCAGATACCGGGAGCAATGGTCCCCTGAGATGTGGTGACTAGTCGTGACTGAATAAATACTTATGAATTCATCTAATGTATGAGTCAGCTGAAATTTCATTTTTGCCCACCTTTGTTATAGACAGGGCCTCCACAAATACTACCTTCATCAAAATGAAGAAATGCCAAGAAGAGCTCCGCAGGTTTCAAAGGTAGTGCTATGGTCCTAAGCTACAAGTTTCTTAGAATGTTGCAGTGCTACAAAGGGTTTTGGAATTACTTCCCCTCTGGAGGAAGGAAAAACTCTAATTAAGCTGCTGTGGGGGAAATCTTAAAGCTGTTGCCTAAAATTCGGAGTTTACAGTGAGACTTCCTGAAAATTTCGTACTGATAATTCTGAAGAATGATGTCCAGTGGACAACATGTTAGATGGAAAAGCGCAGTTGTTTTTTTGTCTGCGTGTGGATTTACAGCAAGTTCTCATTCCATAGCCATTAACAATTGATGTGCTCAAACTGAAGGTTGCTTAATATGACTTGAAAACCAGTTTAATTTGTGAGATAAAAATGATGAACTTCAAGCAATCAGAAATAAAAAGCAACAAATCAAAAATTTCCAAAGGGATAGTTACATGTATAGGCAAATATAAAATACCTAGTTGATAGAGGTTAAGAAAAATGTGAAGTAATGAAAATACACTGTAGCTTTAAGACAGACTGGGCAACATTTTGTTCCGTCGTACATAAGGTTGTCATGAGTTGGAGTAGACTTGATGGTGACTAATAACACAACAACATATTTAAGGCATAGGTGGGTATTTTTTTGGGAGGAAGGGGGTGGAAAGGGTTATGGTACTGGTTTTAATTTAACTAAGAGGAAGATGAATTTGTGTTTCTAATTATTTACTGTTTAACAATGGTTAGAGGTAGCCAAGAAACAATGTTGGGAAATCACTTGGGATTAAAAGTTAGCTCCAGAAATCCAGGTATGCAGGTATTAAAGAGTCAGAAGTTTAATGTAAAATTCAGAGACTTTCTTGGAAGACATTTGAAGTCACCCAAGCCAGTCTATTTTGCTTCCCGTGAATATTAGTTGCCAAAATTATTATTCTGAAATATCTCTGGAGGTCATAGGTGTTTTCATAACATACATAAGACCAAAACTTGACAACCAAGTCTAGGTAAAGACCAAGCCCAGAGTAAAACACACCATTCTCCCCACTGTGACATCAGTAGCTCATATCCTTGAGTCCTGAAGGGTAACTGGGTCACTTACCAGAAAGAGTGCAAATGCGAAAGACGAGTTGACTTTCTATCGCCTTTAGAATATCAAAGTTCTCAACTTGGAAAACCAAGTTGTCATCCCCACTGATCTCCTCTAGCTGAATCCTATTGGCGCCGAACACCCCTACAGAGAAGATGATCACACCTTTGTCCCGAAGCTCTCTAGCAGGTTCTTTCACGCTATCTTGTGCTTCTCCATCCGTGATGAGGATGAGAAACTTTCTGACCCCAGGACGGGCTCCCTGGGGGTAGGTGAAGTATTGGGCTACAAAGGTCAGTGCACTTCCAGTCAGAGTGTTTTGATTGATAAGAGTCATTCTGTCTATTACATCAGAAATTTCTTTTTGAGTAAAGTATTTATTAAGTGGGAACTCTTCCTTACTATCACCACTGAACTGGACAATACCAATTTGGGTTTTGTCTGGACCAATTTGGATCTTAGCTAGCAGGTGTTTCATGAAAATCTTCATCTTCCTGTAATTCTCAGTTCCTATGCTTCCAGAACTGTCCACCAGAAACATGATGTCAGCCTTCATGCCTTCACATCCTGGGTGTTATAAAAAAGACGGGAAATAAATGAGTTTGGTGTGGCTCTCAGAATACACAGAAACAGTAAAGCAGAAATAAATGCATGAATCAGAAAACATGAAAAATTCACTCAAGCCTTTGAACATTTTGTTTCTTTAGTAGAAGTCTGCTGACCAGCACCCCGAATCAGAAGTCCACTGAAGATTATACAAGGCACTTTAAAGAGGAAATGCAACTTCCAAAGTGTGCATTCATTCAGTCATAATTCTTGAGGGTGTATAAAATGCCAAGCATCAGTTCATGTATTAAGGATGCGATGGTGATCAAAAAAGGAATCAGAGCAAAAGCAATCGATTCTCTGCACCTATAGGAAATATATGCAGCAAATATATTGCCTTTATCATGTATCTCTTTAATCTTATCCCTTTTGTCACTCTGTCTATTATCTCTCCCAACCCTCTTAGCAGTGCCTCCCTCAATGCTCACATAGTCTATCCTATACTATTTAAAAATAAACAAGTAGTATAGGCTATACAAGTATAAAAAGATATTAATTATTTTTTAATAACATGTGTGTGTAAGGTCATACCTCTTAACCTCCAGGAGGGACTAAAACCACCACTTTAAGACCCAAGCTACCCTGGAGCCATCTTGAAGATCATAGGTAGGGAGGTCACTGAGCATGTCTGTGGCCTTGGCAAAGCACCACTGCTGTGAAGTGTGGAAGATTCTCTTTCAGGTAACACATGTAAAAGGCATAGATTTTAACGTGTGGTTTAGTAGTCACAGGGTCCACCTCCTTTTATCTATTTAAACAGACTGCATCTTGCCCCCTAGTATGTTATCGCACTCGTCTATGGTAATAAAATTTCAGCTAGGCAGATGATGGCCCAGTTAAAGACTACATTTCCCAGTCTCCCTTGAGTCTAGATGTGGCCATGTGACTAAGTTTTGGCCAACAGATACGAGCAGGAGCGATCTGGCTACTCTGGGTGTGATGGCTCTTTCTTCCTTTGGACTGGAGAAGGGGATAAGAACTGGGGTTTCAGTTTTGACCTAAAGATGGAAGCTATGTGTTGAGGATGAAATAGCCTTTCTACTAGACCTGGACTGCTCACCTGGACTATCATGTAAGAGGGAAATAATATTCTGTATTGTTGAAACCACTGGAGTTTGGGTCTTTTTATTACAGCAGCTTAACCTGTTCCCTAGTCAATCTGATGTTCCTCACTGCATCTGAGTCTGCTCTGAGACCAGTGGGTTTTTTTTTTTCCCCTAGCCTCTCAGGCTTCGGCTCCTTAGTTTACCTGCCTCTCTGTTCACCATCTTTTGGCTCATTTCCTTGTCTACAATGTGTGACAGTTTTCAGACTGACAAACTGCAAGAGAGGTGCTGGTCCAGGACTTTCTCCCTGGAAAGGATCCGAGATACAAGCAACTTTATGTTTCTTGAGACTCTTTCACTTTTCTTGGTGCCAACCCCAGGAAATACTGGGGATCTTTTAATCCCTCATTCTTTCTAAGACATCCTGAAAACCAAACTCCATTATTCTCCCTAACAGGAAGAACTAACAAAATCGTGATTTAGAATTTTGTTGTTAATGCTAGTTATTTGTTTTTTCATTTATTTTTCTATTTTTTAAGAGGCTCAGAGAAAATTCAAACACATATTCACTTTAGTAAGTTCAAATAAGTTTGAGTATCTTCTTTTCCTTATTATTAACCAACTGCTGTATCAGGTGCTCCTAGGAGGCTCCACACGCTGTTAGAACCTTTAACTTTACAATAGTCCTACAAACTAGGGAACCAAGGCAGGTAGACAGGAAGTAATTCAGTTAAGGTTCACAGCTAATTAGTGGTAAAGAGGGTTTGAACCTTAACTCTTTGACTCCTGCATCCTGATTCTTAACAAGTAAGCCAGCCTGTCTCTCAGAACACAACATTTTCATGTGCTTATATAGGCAATAAACACATACTCTATTGAGATCATTGGGATTCTCCACTGTTGGCAGTTGGTCGTCAAGTGAGGGGCTCGATCCCTCCATGGTGGTAAAGTAAGTAAGTTAGCTGCTGCAAAAAAATGTTAGCCAGACCACTTGTTCCATTATGCCTTTAGCAATCTGGCCATGAGTCCGCCTGAAGTCATTAATGTTGAAATGCAGAGAATAAAGCCCTTTGGATTTTGCTCACCTTTTTCGGTGCAGATGCTGCGAACAACTTCATTTTTTATGCTTTTTAAAGAATCAAAGTTCTGCCCATAGGTAACCCTTTCTTCTTTCCCAGCAATTTGTTGCAGTTCTGCTTTATTGGCCTCTCCAATGCCAATTGCATAGATGGTGATCCCTTCAGCCCTTAGTCTCTCCGCAGGTTCTAGGACGCTGTCATGGGCCTTCCCATCAGTCAGCACGATGAGGTAAGAGGGAATGTCAAATGGTCGATGCTCCTTTCCCTTCTTTATTAATGGCAGCATAAAATTCAGGGCTGCCCCTGTGTAAGTTTCACCTCTTTGCTGCTTGATGTTGAAAACAGCCTTCCTTAAGTCAACATCATTAGAATAGACACCAATATCAAATTCCACTGTATTCTTAGATGAGTACTGCACAGCTCCAACCCGGACTTTGTCTGGGCCAATGGTAAACATTTCTGTCACCGCCGACATAAATTCCTTGATTTGCTTAAAATGCTCTGTCGAGATGCTGCCTGAGCCATCAATGAGGAAATAGAGATCAGCCTCTTTTGTGTCCACACAGCCTGCAAACAAACAAACAAAAAAGGCAAGTGGAAAGCGTATTCTCTATCAATAGAAAATCTGGAGAGAACTGAGCAAGAGGGTTTGTGGAAGAACATGAAGAAGCTGTGGCGTTTGTAAAGAATGAGGACTCATCATATTTGTGTAGAGCCTGTACAGGTCATTGAAGACTTTCAAGCCCATTATTTACAACCTTGTGGGGACACTGAAGCAGAGCAAGGCATAGTGGTTTGCACATAGTCACACAGAAAGTAAGTTAAAGAGTAAGGATCAGATTCCCAATTCTCAGGCTCTAAGTTAAGTAGTCTTTCTTAAAACCTACTTCTTGGACATTTAAAACTATGCCTTATCATTTCCTGAGAAAGTGGATGGGACAGATGGCCTTCTCTTCTATTTCCCCAATGACTTCTTCTTCCCAGAGAAGCCAGAGTGATATATTTAAAACCAAGATCAGATTATATTACTTTTCTACCTGAATAATTTACCACTGTGTTTAGAATTTAAACATCCAAAATTGGCCTGTTCTTTTGCCCTGCTTCCCTCTCCGTCCCTATTTCCTACAACTCCTCATATCACTCACAGTGCTCCAAGTATATTGGGCTTCTCTCTGTTCTCAGAATGTGCCCTAGGGCCTTTGCACTTGCCTTCCTCTCTTCCTGGAATTTTCCCTCCTCCCTACCCAAATATGTGCATGGCTGGTTCCATCTCATCATGGATGTGTCAACTCAAATGTCCGTTCTTCAGAAAGACCTTTCCTCCCCCTCTAGTTGAAGCACTTCAGTCATTGTCTATCCTATGGCCCTGTTTATTTTCCTTATGGCACCCATCACTTGCTGAAATTATCTTATTCATTTGTACATGAGCACAGCCTGTCCCTGACTATAGGATGGCAGCTCCATGAGGCCAGAGACTTTGTCTAAGTCTCTGCTTCTGCCCAGAACTCAGGACAGGCCTGGCACATTATAAAATTTCAACAAAAAAAAATTTTTTTAAATAAGAACTCCTGGTGTTCCTTCCTTTGTTAAGCAGATTCTATAAAAAAGCATGCAAACTTCCTTAATAGTCTGTTTATTATCTTATCTTACACAAATAATGTGTACCTTCTACATTTGTTTGCCAGTCAATTAGCACAGCACACTGATGAAAATACTTCACAGGGGGAAGGCAGGTTGGTTGGCAAACAAATGCAGAAGGTGAGCATTATTTGCATAAAAATACTGTACTCTAGTCATTCATCCAAATTTGGTGGAAAGAAGAACATATTTTTGAAATTTAGGTTATTTACACAATTAACTGGTTTAATACATGGATCTTTAAAATACGAGATAATTTAGTCATTACAAAATTATTTTCTTTCTTGATAGCCTTTTAGCAATTTATAGCTGTTGACACTACATAAGGGAATTATTCCTTAAGAAATCAGAAATACTGGGAATAAGTTTGACTCTGAGAATTAAACCATGAAACCAACACATAAAGAGTTGGGGCAAAGATAAGCAAAGTTATCTGCAAAAGACAGAGCTGATCCCAGGTCAACAAAACCTGAAAGTTTCAATTTATTTACATAACTAATAAATAAACATTAAGTGCCTAGCAGAAGGAAGGTAATGGTAGTCAGCAATGAAGGAGAGAAAGATTTAAATCACAGTATGTAACCTTGGTAATGCCTGCTCAAATCCTGTCTAGAGCTGTGCTGTTCAGTATGCTAGCCCTTAAAAAAAAACATTAAAAAAAAAAAGTAGCCACGTGTTATTGTTTAAATGTATTTTAAACTACTTAAAATTAAAAATTCAGCTCCTCAATCACACTAGTCACATTACAAGTGCTTAATAGCCACATGTGGCTAGTGGCTACCACATTTCCATTGCGGCAAAAAGTTCTATTAGATAGTGCTGAAAAAGGGTGTGTCTCCTGGCCCAAGGTCTCACTTGTATAGTAATTTAGGTAGATAGATAGAGGGGTGATTGATACATACATATATATATATATAGAGAGAGAGGGATAAATGTACGTGTCTGAAAGAGATATAAATGTACTTACTCTGATGTTAAAATAGAGACATTCTCTCATTGGAATTAGATGCCACTAGACATTTCAATCACAAAACTAACTCCCTTGCTGTGATTCCACACACCCCCAGCAGTCTTTTCACTTCTCATTGGCATGTCTACAGACTGTATTAGTCAGAGCACATGAGTGTCCAGGCCCTTGGGCACTGATAGTCCTCATTGTTACAAAAATAATTTTTATTATTTTTCTACACATCAGTCTCTTAAGTTTGGTTAATGTGAGTCTCCCCCTTGATTTAACAAAGCTCTATTTAATAAATTGGACACTTGCAAAGTGCCAGAGGTAGGGGGTACAAAGGTGACTAAGCAAACAGAGACTGGTTCTCAAATTTTTGATCATGCTTCAGAAGAACCCAACCTAAGTCAAGTACTGTGATGGTTAATGTTATGTATCAACGTGGCTAGACTAAGGTTCCCAGTGGTTTTGCCAAACACTAGACAAGTTGCTGTTCCATAATGTAATCTAATGAAATGTAATATAACTACTTTCCATCATGTAATACAGCGTAATCGATCAGTTGAAAGAGGAGCTCCTTAGGGTGTGGCATTCCTTCAAACTATAAATAAATATTTTGGCAGAATACCCTCTCTTTCTCTCAACTCTACACTCTTCCTGCCACCTGACCTATAAGGATCTTGGGATGCAAGGCTGCTCTGAAGTCTCCACCCTGCTGCCTGACTTACAGATTTTGGACTTGCCAGGTACCATAATTGTGTCATCCAATCCCTTGAAGTAAATCTCTCTCTGTATATGTACACATCTCACTGGTTCTGTTTCTCTAGAGAACCCTAAGACATATACCAATGTTTTAGAGCCACCAAATTAATAAGAAGCCAATTATTGAGATGTTTTGGAAGATAACAATCCTTCCTGGATGGTCCTTACCCTAGGCTCGGTCCCATACCTTCTCATTTAGGACAGAGTAGAACTGTCCCATAGGGTTTCCAAGGAGCCACTGGTGGATTTGAACTGCTGACCTTTTGGTTAGCAGCTGTTTCACTTAACCACTGCACCTTCAGGGTTCCACCTTCTCATTTAGAATTTCTATAATGACAATACTTTTCATTGTCACATCATTGCAAAGTCCCCGAGAGATACCATGCTTTGTATCTCTCCTACGCCCTGAACAGTTGGTACTAGACCAAGGTGGCTGCCACTCTGAGGGAGTTTCCTTTGGGTCATTTGGGAGGTAACAGGGTACTTGTTTCTTGCTGCTACTTTGCAATGTACACATGCCAGACCAAATCCAGGGCTTCCCCAGGAGGCACTCCATAAGCCTGTCTTCAAATGATTTATCTGAGTTAAAATTAGCCTCTAATTTAACTGAAAGATCTAATCCCTTTCCATGTGAGTGCTTCCAAATTCCAATTCCAATTGTTTGGGAGCATTTTACCTACAGAGGAAATGTGTGAAGACATCAGATTTCTCAGAATAAGATAAGCTCAAACTCACAAAGTATCTTGGTATGTAGCTTTTGAAAAGAACTCAGTAAATTATAGCAGATTCACAAGGCATTTTAACTAGGCTACCCGCCCCTAGAATGATGGAAGAAAAATAATAATAAAAATAAAAATGTGAGAAAATAATCATGGATGTGCACAAAGATAGAGGGATATGGATGAGCTTGACAATATTTTATAAAAGCAAAACATTGAAAATAACCTATATGTCCAGCAATTCAGTATATGTTAAATAAATTATGGCACATCCATACAATGCAATATCATTCGCAGCTTAAAAAGAATATTTAAGGAAATGGCAAAGGGTCATGATCTATGATTGATAGAAAAGCAGGTAACGCAGATAATACTAAAAAAAACAGTTGTACCCAATATCCATCTCTCCTTCTTCTACACTGGTGGAACCCCCAATTTTCATCTGGACACTTGGCTGCTCCAAATAAAAACTACAGGGAGTCCCTGGGTTATGAACAAGACCCATTCCTAAGTCTGTCTTGAAGTGAAATTTGTAGGTAAGTTGGAACACGTATATAGGGTTCTTATTTAGCATCAGTTAGTCAAATGTTTGCCTTTATATGTAGGATAGATTTTACCTTTCTATGCATTTTTTTTTATGCATATAAAACACTTAAGGAACACCTCATGACTGTCACAAAGTAGTGCATGCATTTGTTATCATGGATCAATGTACTGAACTCAAATTTTTAATACAATGGGCTTTGTGGCAGTTCGTTCTTAAGCACAAGTTGTCTGTAAATCGGATGTTCTTAACCTGGGGACTTACTGTACATTTCATTTCCCAGCTCCCATTTTCCAGCTAGATGTGACATGTGACTAAATTCTCTTTCTTTTAACTATGTCTTTTAACTGGGTAAAAGCCCTTGGTGCAGTGGTTAAGTGCTCAGCTGGTAAACAAAATATCAGTAGTTTGAACCCACCAGACGCTCTACATGAGAAAGACGTAGCAGTCTGCTTCCATAAAAATTACAGCATAGGAAACCTTATGGGGCAGTTCTACTCTGTCTTATAGGTAGAGCTGGGATCAATTCAATGGCAATGGTTTTTTTGGGGGAGGTTGTGGTTGGAGGCTCATGGCAAACGTGGTCACGCCCTCCACCCAAATGGCCAATGGGATGTAAACAGAAATGGCGTGTGTGTCTTCTTGGGAGTATCCTTGAAAAAGAAGGGGTGGAGCCATGCCCTTTTCTTTCCCTTTAATCCTTCCTCTTTGCTGGATGTGAATGTGGTAGCTGGAGCAGTTATCTTGGACCATGAGGTGATCCCGGGAATAAAGGCCACAGACAGCAAAAATATAATGGAAAGAGACCAGGTCTCTGACAATGTGGTATACCACACCAGCAACGTCTACCTACCTCTGGATGTATTTGTGAAGCAGACAAAATAATTTTATTTTGGTTTCTTCTGTTAGTCACAGCCAAATGCAATTGTAACTAACACAAGCCACCCAGCTATATATGTCTGCACTGTCCAACACGAAAGGCACTAGCCACATGTGGCTATTAAAATTAAAACTAAAATAAAATTGAAAATTCAGTGCCTTAGTTACATCACACCAGCCACATTTAACTGCTACATGGCCATGTGTGACTAGTGGCTGCCTTGCTGGGCAGCACAGGTATAGAACATTGTCATCATCACAGAAAGTTCTGTTGGACAGCAGTGATATATACAATGTGACGCCATTTTAAAAAATGTGTGTGTGTGTGTGTGTGTGTGTGTGTGTGTGCCTGAAAGGAGACAGAAAGAAAGACAGAGTCAGCATCAGAAAAGACACTGGGATATAAGCGAAATAAATGTTAAGAATAGTTTTTTCTGAGAAAGTTATAAGCAATTTTATTTTCTTCTTTATGTTAATCCACAATGTTAAAATACTCTATAATTAACACATATGACTTTTTTACAGTTGATCGAGGTACAATTTAGATTAAAATTCCTCCACTGAAAGTGTATCTATCATTCAATGGTTTTTGTACATCGATAGAGTTGTGCAACATCACCGACACCCAGTTTTAGAATGTTCCCATAACTCCAAGAAGGTCCCTTATTCAACTGCGGTCAATCCTCTCTCCCACCCGATCCCAATCATTCAGACCACTTGAACAAGAAGAAAAGTATTTTTTTTAAAACATACCAGTTTTATCAAGGTCCATTTGTTCTGCTCGAGTAGAAATGTAGGACCATATTTCATTCTGGAACTTTTTCACAAACTTTGTACTGTAAGTTTCCAAGTCTGCGTAGGAACTCAGCATGGTAATTCTCTGATCTGGAGGGTAAGACACTATTTCTTCTAACTGAGTATTGTTAGCCCCTTGGATGCTCATGGCAAACACAGTCACATCGTTCTGCCGAAGCTTCTCTGCGGCCTCACGCACCTGGTCATCTGATGGTCTGTGGGTGATCAGGACTGCAACTTGAGGAATTCCCTGGGCTCTTCTGCTGCCACTCGATTCTGAGAAGGCCTCTCTCCACATACTCTTAATGGCAGCCCCAGCATTGGATTTCCCAGGCCGGAGAGAAAGCTTCTGGATTTGCTGCTGAAATTGAGAACGGGTTGTGTCTGATTTCAGAAAAGAAATAGTCTTGGCTGTGTTACTATAACTCATCAGACCAAGCCTCATGCAGTTGTCCTTCACATCCATAGAAGCGGTGATATTCTCCAGGAATCTCTGCAGGTACCTTAAATTTTGTATGGTGTCAAATGAGTCATCCACCAGGAATACAAGGTCAGCAAGTGAATCTCTCTGACAGTCCGGGGACACTGGAACGATGGAGAGAAAAAGTATGAGGATTAGAATAAACCACTGGCTCAGAGTGACAAAAGCACTTTACAGATTGTCAAAAGGCATTATTGAAAATATAAGTAGTCATGACAGATGTAATTAGCATTGTCTACGTCTAGTGGATTGAAACAAAAGATCAAAATTCTTAACTATGCCTACAAGGATATTGAATTCTGAGATTCTTTGTATGCTGTTCCCTGTATCTGAAGAAGGCTTCTCACCAATTTTCCTACCATATCCCACCATCACCACCCCCCCATCACTACTACCACCTCCACCACCACCACCACCCACATCATCACCACCACCTCCACCACCATCATCACCATTTTGATCACCACCACCACCCCCATCACTACCACCTCCACCACCACCACCACCATCTTCGTCACCACCACCACCCCTATCATCACCACCACCTCCACCTCCACCCCCATCATCACCACCACCAAACCCATCATCACCACCACCTCCACCACCATCACCACTACCAATCCCATCATCACCACCACCTCTACCACCATCACCACCGTCTTGATCACCACCACCACCCCCATTATCACCACCACCTCCACCACCATCATCACCATCCTAATCACAACCACCTCTACCATCACCATCTTTATCACCACCACTACCCCCATCACTACCACCTCCACCACCACCATCACCATCACTATCTTCTCCAACACCATCACCACCACCACCCCCATCATCACCACCACCTCCACCACCACCATCTTCATCACCATCACCATCACAAACACCGTCACCACCCTTACCACCACCGCTGCCACCTCCACCACTCTCGTAACTGCTTGGATTTAAGGATGAATAAGCAGAAGTATCTCTGACCTCAGGGACCTCATATTCTATGAGAAGGGGCAGACAACTATATGATACTGTTTCAGACAGTAATAATTGTTAGAAAGGAAATAAAATAGGTGACTCAATCAAGTGATTATTCTGGGATGTAGGGTGGGACTAACTTACCTGGGACATGAAGAAGTCAGGGAAGGTCTCTCTGAGAGAACAATATCTGACTGAGATATGAATGAAGAGAAGGATCTGGCCAAATGGGGTAGCCTCAAATAGACATTGCATGACTCTACAACTGAGAATGTCCTCTTCCTTCTCTGTCTGGTTGAACATGAAGCATGATCATGTGCTATTGGGTATCACATTCTCAGATTATTGTTCCCATTTAGTGTAGTTATATATTAATTGATAGGCATTCTTTGAATATTTACTGTATGCCTCCCACTGTGCCAAGACTGTGAGGGGAAGAACAGAGAAGGGTCTTATTTCTTTATCTGTGAGGCTTTCACTTATTCACTCATTAAGAAATTGAACACCAGCTTGTGGACAGGCATTGCGCTAAAAAAATAAACCAGAAAACCAGACCCATTGTGTTCGAGTCAATTCCAACTCATAGCAACCCTGTAGGACAGAGTAGAACTGCTCCATAGGGTTTCCAAGGAGCTTTTGGTTTGTAGCTGAGCTCTTAACCACTGCACCACCAGGGCTCTGGCATTGTGCTAAGCATTATGAATACAGAGGTAAGTATGAGTTGTCAATGCTGTCCACATGATACTACCAGTTCTTTGGTGGTGTGGGGAGGGCAAGCACAGAACTGAATAATTATACAGTGTGAGAAGTGCTACTGTCGTCAGTTGTGCACAGGTACTTGTGACTCCCAAAAAGAAATTTGGAAGGAAAGGCTTCTAAGAGGATATGATTCTAGGGTTGAGATTTAAATAATGATAGGACTTATTCAGGCTGCAAGAAGGCAAAGGAGTGGAAGAGGATTTCTGTCAAAGCAAATGCCATAAGCACAGGCAGAGGTGAGGAAGAGCATAATGTGTAGACATTTCCAATAATTCAATATGGCAGTATGTTTGGTTTTTGGGTTTTCTTAATCATGGAAACCCTGGAGTCCCTGGATGGTGCAAACAGTTATGTTCTCAACTACTAGCCAAAGGTTGGCTGTTGGAACTCACCCAGAGGTGCTTCGGAAGATAGGTTAGACAATCTACTTCTAAAAGGTCACAACCCTGAAAACCCTATGGAGCATTTCTACTCTACACACATGGTATCGCCATGAGTCAGAATCAACTCGATGGCAACTAACAACAACAACAAATCATGGAAACCAGGATGGGAGTTAAGAGAGATGAGGGTGGAGAGATGCAGATCCCCACAAGGACCGAGTACCTCTTCAACCAAGAGCTTTCTTACTTTTCATGTCAGTATCAATTGCTCCTTCCTTGTACTGAGTCACATCCCCGATGATCTGCGTCATGTTTTGGGAAAACGTGCTGAGGTCTCTGGCTGTCCTCAGGTGGAAATGAAACTGAGACGTGGCCATGGCCTTCAGGTTTTCCTCCGAAGCTCCCTGCAGCCCCACAGAGACGATTCTCACCCCGTCATTCCGCAGGGCCCTAGCAGCCTCTTCCACGTCATCCTCAGACTCTGCTGAAGCCAGGACCACCAAAATGGGGGGAAACAGTTTCTTGTCTCTCCCGTTTGTGGGTGCAGAGAAATAGGTCCTGTGGGCCTCCTGGAGGGCATTTCCTATCCGCAGAGACCCACCAAGGAACTCAAAGTTCTTCTTGAGGTGGGTCAACATGGGGTTCTTGCCCTTGAAGGTGCTCAGTTGGAATTCATTGTGAAGCTTGTCGCTGTACTGGGCCAGGGCCACGCGGTATTTGTTGGCCTCTATGGGGAGACTGCTGATCACGTTGCTGATGAACCTTCTCACAAATGGGAGTGACTTAGCTCCCAGGTGATCCGAGCTGTCCACCAGAAACACAACATCTGCATACTCAGGGCCTGGCTCTATCAACACAAAACAATAAAACAAAGTTACTGTTCACCTTTTACATTTCAGACCATGCTACTCATTTGAGACTATGTTCTAGTGTTCAGAGTAACTCAGAATCTCAAGAAAAATGTCTTCTAGAGATCAAACAGAAGAAGCTACTTGTTTTGCTAAAATGTCAAACAAGGGGACTTTTAGTAAAGTTAGCCAATAGATTTTTCTTTCTCAACTCTACACCAGAGTCAATCTGACTTTTTTGTTGTTGTTGTTCTGAAACCCTAAACTTAGAGAAGAGACACCATGGTACCACCCCAGAAAGTCCCAAAGTAGTCTTTTAGAAACATTATAGTGTAAACTATCTTAGGTTGGAGATCCTAGAAGCAGTGCCTAAGGCAGGGACTTTGGCGCATGGGCTTAATTGTGGTGGAAGGGATAAGGCACGGAAGGAGCAAAGAAGACGTACTCTTTGGGAAAGTCTAGGCTTGGCCTGATCTGCAGGGAACTCTGGACCGTAAATTGCACCACAGATGTCCCTACTTGCGGCAAGAGGGCCAGGTTTTTTTTATCAGCTAGTCATTGACTGAAGATCACCCCAGAAATTGGGGGTGAGGGGAAAAGGGTCATGGGCATAACCTCCTGGATAAGGTGGCTCCCATCAGACAAGATAAATTCTCCTAAAAAGTAGGGGGTCAGTTGTGAGCTGTTGCAGGCAGTATTCACAGCAGCTGAGGGGATGAGTGAATAGCCCAACAGAGAGGGTCTGGGCAATGGAAGGCACCAACGATGTCTACTTTAGCAGTTGTGGTCACCCCTCTCTCAAAATTAGTGACGTGCTGGTAAATGTCTAACAACTAGTTTTCAAAGTAACTCAGAAATCTGTCATGAAATCCTAGGGTATTACAGTGCAGAATTAGAAATACTTCTCTGAAATGCTTTTAGTAATTACAGGAGAGTAGAAAAACCTACTCCACCCCCCTCCCCCCGCAAAGTAAAATATACTAAGCCCTTCCCTATTTCATGTTTGTAAAAGAAGAGAAAAGGCAATGGTTTAAACACATGAAGACTTAAAATCTATTTTCTCTGTGGGGTTCTTTTTCCTTTTATCTATTAAGGCCACAATACAAATCGACCTACATGCAAATGGGTTGACTCTTGCTGAAGATATGGAGAACACTGGGACTTAACAAATCAATGAATAAGTAAAGGTTCTCCAGCCAGATGGACCAAAATTCATAACTTTTACCCATGGCTTTCTGTCATCTTTGAAAGGTTAAATTTGCTTGATATCCTATACCCACAACTACTACTAAATGTTTTCTACTTTTATTTTTCAGTATATACATTTTTTTTTCTTTCTCTCTGTTTATTAAAATAAAGGTTTGCTGAGGCATAACAAATATCTATTACTCTAAATAATAATAAACACAAAATGCACTGGTACCTGGGCTCTGGTCAGCTGATGTTTCAGTCCAAAGGATTAGGACAAATAGAATCCGCAGCATCTTCATTTTGTTAGTGAAGGTCTCTTGCTTTAACTATGAAAGAAATTATTTACAATATGAAAAATCTCCTCATATACTAGAAAATAACTGCTGTAAATTGGATTAGAGCAGAATACACTGTAAACAAGTCTTTGTGCACAATCCCTGATGTATTGGTAACATCCAACAAACCATTCGAATGGAGTATTTGTTAAAGATAGTGCTAATGTTTGCTGAGCCATTACTAGGGCTCAGACACTTTTCTCAGAGCTGTACAACTGTCGTGTAATTTAATCCTCATGACAGCCTTAGAAAAAAAAAAGATAGGTGCAATTATGGTACGTGACTGATAAGGAAACTGAGACACAGACAGGCTCAGTTAGCTGTGGAGCCAGGTTACCAATCCAGACAAAGGAACACAGAGTCCAAGCTCTTAACCATTCCTCTATAAATGTTATACAAAATCTGTATCCTCAGAAAATTTATAAAATCACTGTTCTTTTTCCACTATTGTTATGCCAACAAAGACTATTATATACATTCATAACTCAAAAAGTCAACAGGCGCTCCATGTTTCTTTCTTCTTTAAACCCTTGTAAAAATTGTTCTCTCACTTCCAGTTGTAAACAGTTTTACAAATTAATTTCAGCATTCTCTTCTGCTTGCAATTAATCAGAAATCCTCATGGGAAATTACAATATCATAGAAAGTTTACTAAATCAGATCTGTTATAAAAAAAGGAAAATGGATCAAATTGACCAATACTCAAAATAAAAGAACCAGGTGTCATTGAGTCGGTTTTAACTCAGGATGACCCCAAGTGTGTCAGGGTAGAACTGTGCTCCATAAGGTCTTCAGTGGCTAAATTTTTTTTGGAAGTAGATTGCCAGGCTTTTCTTCCAAGGTGTCTGGTGCTGAGGTGCCTTTCTTCTGAGGATAAACTTAAACTGCGACAGAATTGAGCCTCCTTCAATGACAGACGAAAAGTATCAGGGCTTATTTTTATTCTAGAGTTGATCTTTTCAGCAGTTCTTTTTAAACTGCTTTTCATGCAGAAAGATTCGAAGATATTGAAAGGCAGAGTTGGAAGAGAACCTCTAGAACCTTTAGATTAAACCTCTATTTTACAAAACAGGAAACTGAGGCTCCCTGGAAGCCAGTTGCTGAATTATGTCAACATATAATGACTTTCAAATCTATACTCATCACATTTTAATATACCATATACCTTAAAAAAAAATTTTTTTTTTATACCTTACTTATTTTTTTTTTTTATTGTTGTTGTCGTTACGTGCCGTCGAGCCAGTTCCAACTCATAGGGACCTCATGTACAACAGAACAAAACACTGCCCAGCCTTGCACCATCCTCAAAATCCTTGTTATGCATGAGTCCATTATTGCAGCCACAATGTCAATCCATCTCCTCGAGTGTCTTCCTGTTTTTTGCTGGCCTTTTACTGTACCAAGCATGATGTCCTTCATCAGGGACTAATCCTTCCTGATAACATGTCCAAAGTATGTGAGTCGTAGTCTTGCCATCCGCGCTTCTAACGAGCATCTGGCTGTACTTCTTCCAAGATAGATTGGTTCGTTCTTTTGGCAGACCATGGTATATTCAATATTCTTTGCCAATATCATAACTTAAAAGCGTCAATTTTTCTTCTTTGTTCCTTATTCATTGTCCATCTTTCACATGCATATGAGGTGACTGAAAACACCATGGCTTGGATCAGGCACACCTTGGCCTTCAAGGTGGACCCTTTGTCTTCTCAAGCTACCCTTTGAAATCTTCTGTTCAGCTCTTTTACGTCATCATTTCTTATGTTCGCTTTAGGTACTCTACATTCAAGAGCAACTTTCATAGTCTCTTCTGACATCCCTTTTGGTCTTTTCTTTCTTTCCTGTCTTTTTAACGACCTCTTGCTTTCTTCATGTATGATGTCCTTGATGTCATTCCACAACTGGTCTGATATTCAGTCATTAGTGTTCAATGTGTCAAATCTATTCTTGAGATGGTCTCTAAATTCAGATGGGATATACTCAAGGTCATACTTTGGCTCTCTTGGGCTTGTTCTAATTTTTCTTCAGCTTCAACTTGCATACAAGCAATTGATGGTCTGTTCTACTACAATCAGCCCCTGGCCTTTTTCTGACAATATTGAGTTTTTGCACTGCTTCTTTCCACAGATGTAGTTAATTTGATTCTTGTGTATTCCATCTGGCAAGGTCCATGTGTACATTTGCTGTTTATGATGTCGAGAAAAGGTATCTGCGGTGAAGAAGTCGTTGCTATTGCAAAATTCTATCACTCGATCTCTGGCATTGTTTCTATCACCAAGGCCATATTTTCCAATTACTGATCCTTCTTCTTTGTTTCTAACTTCCACATTCCAATCACCAGTGATTATCAGAGCATCCTGATTGCATGTTCAATCAATTTCAGACTGTAGAAGTTGGTAAAAATATTCAATTTCTTTATCTTTGGCCTTAACAGTTGGTGTAAAAATTCAAATAATAGTCATATTAACTGATCTTCCTTGTAGGCATATAGATATTACCCTATCAATGACAGCACTGTACTTCAGGATAGACCTTGAAATGTTCTTTTTGACGATGAATGCAACACCATTCCTCTTCAAGTTGTCATTCCCCCCATACTAGACCATGTTGTTGTCCTGTTCAAAATGGCCGATACCAGTCCATTTCAGCTCACTAATGACTAGGATATCAATGTTTATGTGTCCCATTTCATTTTTGATGATCTCCAACTTTCCTAGGTTCATACTTTGTACATTCCACATTCTGATATTAATGGATGTTTGCAGCTGTTTCTTCTCATTTTCAGTCATGCCACACCAGCAAACGAAGGTCCTGAAAGCTTGATTCCATCCATGTCATTAAGGTCTACTCTACTTTGAGGAGGCAGCTCCTCCCCAATCGTCTCTTGAGTGACTTCCAACCTGAAGGGCTCATCTTCTGGCACTATATCAGACAATGTTCCATTGCTATTCATAAGATTTTCACTGGCGAGTTCTTTCAGAAGCAGACCTCCAGGTCCTTCTTCCTAGTCTGTCTTAGTCTGGAAGCTCACCTGAAACCTGTCCGCCATGGGTGACCCTGCTGGTATTTGAATATTTGAATACTGGTGGCACAGCTTCCAGCATCATAGCACCATGCAAGCCCCCACATTATGACAAACTGACAGATGCATGGGGGGTTTATTTTATTATTGAGATATAATTCACATACTATAAAATTCACCTTTTTAAACTGTACAGTTCATGAGCAAGTGATTCTTCTGGGAAGTTAATTGGCCATTTTGGAGGAGATATGCCCCAAACTAGGAGTCCCTGGGTGGCACAAAAAATTAAGCACTTGGCTACTAACAGAAGTAGTTTGAATTCTCTCAGTGGGGCCTCAGAAAAAAGGCCTGATGATCTACTTTTGAAAGGAAACGACCATTCGAAACCCTATGCCCATTTCTACTGAGAAACACATGGGGTCACCATGAGTCGAAATCAACTCGACAGCAACTGTTTTTTTTTTTTTTTTTAATGCCCCAAACCAGACTTAGGGCACAAGATTGAACAGCTGCTAAATTAACCAACTCACCTATTCACACACTCCCAAATGCTCAGACTCGCTGAGGCGGCTCGGAATCCGAAGCCAGCATCAGCTCTGAGGGGCGGGCACCCCAAGCCCACTGCAGAGG
The DNA here is from genome assembly GCF_030014295.1 of Loxodonta africana. Classification (NCBI taxonomy): domain Eukaryota; kingdom Metazoa; phylum Chordata; class Mammalia; order Proboscidea; family Elephantidae; genus Loxodonta; species Loxodonta africana. Next base: position 10,602,847 of record NC_087368.1, on the reverse strand, counting down.
GAATCAACAGCCAAACCGCACATCTGGAGAGAAGATGCCACACCTTGAAAGCCGGGCAGCAACCGGCTGTCCAGCTATTTTTCCTGTGGGGATTTTCACACATGTAGATTAGCTGGATGGAGATGGGGAAAGAAACTCTCCAGCCATTGCCAGAAGCCAAATAGGAGGGCAACAAGCGAATAATTACTTCACTTCTTTTGATTACATTCCTTTGGTCATAAATGTCTGAGAAGAAAAATATCACTCATTGTGAATGATAAACTTTCTATGCGCAGTCAGTTTTATATCACAAAGTTGGAAAGTAACTTGGGGAAGAGGAATAACAAAAACAGTTAAATTTAGTAAGCTGCAAGGGCACATAGTAAGAGCGTGCAATCTTCTGGCAGGTTCAGACACTAAAGGAAAACAGCAATTGTTTATTTAGTAAATTATAAGAACACAGCAAAGGCATTGAGGTAAGCCTGGAGCCCTCTGGATTGGAAATGAGTATGTAAACGGTTTACTGGAGGTTTGTACTGCTAAATCCTAAATCAAATGCAGTACAAATAACATTTTAAAACTACCAAATGCTGATTTCACTCTTTCCTTTTGCAGACAAAGAAGCAAGAGGTCCTGAAAGATGGTCAGAAATAAAAGTCAGGTCATCCCCCCTTCTGTCCTGTATCCTTTTTCTCATCTCCCCAATGCCTACCTCCACTCTCCATGGTTAATCACGCCTTGGTCAGGATATTTACACAGATGGAAGGCCCACAAACAGGCCAAGAACAGGCTCTGACTAGGTTATGCGGCTCCAACGGAGAAAGAAGGATACAATTTAGGAACCACATCCCCCAGCTGGAAAGGGGGTTTGGATACACACTTACCACCCACTCATTTCCAGCGAAGGATCTGTGGTCGAGAGGCTTTGTGGTTTGTGCCAGGTCACTGGGACTAAGGCCAAGGCCTCTCAGCCTCCCTGGGGCATTGGTTCATTTCAGGGAGCATCTGGAAGGTATATTGTGTTTTCCTGTCAGTAGGACTGATGCCAGCCTTATCCTCCTGTGCTGCTGCTCTCTCTGTAGATATTCCCTTTGGCTTTCGAGCATCTCTTGCTTCTTCCACAGCATGGCTCCTCCTCTGAGAGAGTGAACATGTGGCTCCCTCACACCTTCGAATCCTCCAACACAACCAGATGAGCACCTGACCTAGGCCATCAGCCAATGACTATCAGCCCTGGGGCTTTTGCTACACCTGTTGGGAAGAAGTCCTATTGCTTCTGAGTTTGCTAAGCTGGTAGGAGAAAATCCTTCATCTTGCCACCACAAAGGAGAACCCCAGCATCAAGAGAGACACATCTGTGATGATATCAACTGAACACCTTGATCAGTCTGACCAATCCCTGGACTTTCTCAGGTACGTCAGCCAATAAATTCCATTTTGTGCTTAAGCTAGTTTGAGTTGGCCTTCTTTAACTCACAAGCAAAAGAATCCTGAGCAACATGACTTAGCAACTTCTGAAGATGCTTGGGGTCTTGTTGACAGTTCCATCTTACTACATTTTTGCAAAACCAGACCCACTGGAGGGCTCTCAGATTCCCAGTCCCTCTGGAGCTAACCAAACATCATGATATCCACAATGTTTTATCTTCCTGGTGGCGCAACAGTTAAGCATTCAGCTGAAAAACAAAAGGTTGGTGGTTCAAATCCACCTAGTGGCTCTGTGGGAAAAAGACCTGCTGATCTGCTCCCATAAAGCTTACAGCCTAGAAAACCTTATAAATGCAATTCTACTCTGTCACATGGAATCTCTATGAGTCAAAATCGAAGCCTTGGCACCTAACAACAAGAAGCCTGGATAATCCTTTCTTTTTAATGCACAGATTTAATCCTAACTATTCCTCAAGCCCTGGTCTACCTGCTTTCTGATGACTTCAGCCCACATTCACTTTCCTTGTTCACAAACACTCAGTCTACATCAATTTTTTTAAAACAGCTCATGTATATATTTTATTCAGTTGTATTGCTTATATCTGTGTAGATGTTTTGTCATCCTATCTTTAGTGTAAGTTTTGAGAAAAGAAGCCATGATTTCTTTCACTTCGGGGTCCTCCTAAGATAATACAAAGCAAACGAATGCCGTGAAATTCAATAAAATGGATACCATGGGGTAAGTGGTAAATGCAGAGCTGAGTATGTAGAATGTGACCCCAATTTTTTTTAATGTCAAATACATTTATTCAAGGATGTGGGGTGGAGGATATTTTTAGTTCATTCTTAAGTTTTTTTTTTTTCCTGAGTAAAAAAAAACATGAAAAACTGTGGGGAAAATCACAAATGTAAGATTCGGTTCATCCAGGACAATACTAATGTACGCCTACTGTCTTAGCCTAATTATTAACAGCTCTTCTTTCACTCTTAAAAGTGCCTCAGTCTGGGTACCCGGGACCTTTTTAGGGTGATGGAAATATTCTCTATATTAATTATGATTATATGGGAATATGCATATGCCAAAATGGTTCTAACAGTATGCTTAAAATGAATGTATTATAATGTATGTGAATTATACCTATATCTCAATAAAGCCGCTTTTTTAAAAAAAGTGCCCCAGTTTGGATGATGAATTATACAATCTTTAGAGTAGTGTAACAAGGACCAAAAAACCAAACCTGTTGCTGTCAAGTCAATTCCAACTCATAGCATTTCTATAGGACAGAGTAGAACTGCCCCATAGGGTTTTCAGGAAGCACCTGCTGGATTCGAACTGCCAACCTTTTGGTTAGCAGCCATAGCTCTTAACCACTACGCCACCAAGGTTTCCATAACAAGCACAGGGCTGTGGAAATGGACTGGCCCAGAGGCAAGTAATAAAGGGGTGAATTGTCCGTAGAGAAGTTAAAAACAGTAGTAAAACTCACTTGCATGCTTTTTATTATCCCCCCAAAAAAAGGATCCGGCAATTCTATTCAATGTCAGTAACAATTGACTCCTTCCTAGCAGGAAGGACTGCTTCTATCACAACCACACCTTGATCACCCACTAATACAAAGTCCCGTTCCCTAGACATAAAACTGGTACCAGTTAGGATCTATTCTTTCAGAACCTTTCCCAGGCACATATGAGTCATAACCTGGCTGAGCTGAATGCTTGCTGTCTGAGGGTTAAAATCAGTAGATAGTCGATACCGAGGCCTGAACTAAACAGCCCTGTTACAGGGCAAATTTCAGGAATCCAAGAATAAATCTGAAATTTCATCCCAAATTTGTAAATTATTATTATTTTATTTAAAATTTAGTAGCAAAATTATTTAAAAAAAAATTAACATTGGAATTCAGGAACAAGATTCTCAGCACTGTCAACTGCTGGATTGTTCCTGAGGCCACTAACACACCTGATATCTTTACAGTCACCATACTCATAACAACCCTATAGAACATAGAAGAACTGCCCCATAAGGTTTCCAAGGCTATAATCTTAATGGAAGCAGACTGCCACGTCTTTCTCCCGCAGAGCTATAGATAGGCTCAGTATGAGTCAAAATCAACTCAAAGGCAATGGATTTTTTTTTTTTTTTTTAATCTTTGCTGGAGCAGGTCACCAGGTCATTACTCCACGGAAACCAAAGCCAATGGGTGGGTTCAAACCTCCAACCTTTCAGTTAGCAGCTGAGCACTTAACCATCACGCTACCAGGGCTCCTTGTCAATGCCCAGTCATTGTTAAATATTTTTAAATATTACTCCTGAATCTGCCTCATTCTTCTTAACAGCTATCTAGGACTCCATTATATACAACCATATATGGAGCTATAAGAATTAATTTTTATCATATTGATTTAAATAATTTTATATTAGGCATCCAACATGTATTGGCTGTACATTATTTCACGTTTCATATTTATAGTTTTCAATTATTTAGTAGTTTATTGCAACTGAGAGTAGAAATTTACCTCTCATCACACTTTTAACTGGTTATTGCTAGATTTATGGAAAAGCTATTGCTTTCTTCTGGATTTATCTTGTAGTCAGCTATCTTAACTCAACCATGAAGTTTAGTGGTTCTTTAGAAATAAATATTTATATTTTTTCCATTTCTTTCCCAATTCTAAACAATGTTGCAATAAAGAGCATTATGCACTGGGGTGAGTATTTCCATAAGATTGTGTACTAGAAATAGCAATTCTGGGTCAAAAGGAAGGCACACCTAAAATTATGATACAAGACAACTGCAGTAAAGAAGGTCGTCCTGAGTTATATTTCTCTGTAGAATACATGGAAGTCCTTCTTTGCCCACACTCTCACTGCACACTTTTTAAGTTTTGGACCCCTGATTGGGGAAAAGATATTCCACATTACTACATGGCTCTTTAAATTTGTATTTCTGTAATTACGGCTGAGATTCAGAATTACATTTCTCCTGTGTGAGGAACTTCTAAATTCTGAGGTTTTTTTAGCCAGTCTAAGGAAACCCTGGTGGCATAGTGGTTAAGAACTACGGCGCTAACCAAAAGGTCAGCAGTTCAAATCCAAGAGGTGGTCCTTAGAAACTCTATGGGGCAGTTCTACTGTGTTCTATAGGGTTGCTATGAGTCGGAATCAACTTGACAGCAGTGGGCTTGGTTTGTTTTTTTGGTTTGGCAGGTCTAATTGAAGGAATTTCAGAACTAAAATTAGGCACGCTGTTCTGAAATTGAACCCAAGGCTTTACTTCTACTCTCTTGATAACATCTGACTTCTGTTAACTTTTGCTTTTTGAAAAACAAAGCTCAGTCTTCCTTATTAAGGGTGTTCCTACAACCGGCCTTAAAACACCTTCATTGAATTGTTAAAGTTAGAGCCTATAGATAAACATGTCATTTTAACTATCTTAACCCCAAAACCTCCTAGGCATTATCTCTTTTTCTCTCAGCTAAATAAACAGAGTTCATGTACACTTTCCTAACTAATGGTTGGAAAACCTGGTGGTGTAGTGGTCAAGTGCTGCAGCTGCTATCCAAAAGGTCAGCAGTTCAAATCCAGCAGGCATTCCTTGGAAACTCCATGGGGTAGTTCTACTCTGTCCTGTAGGGTCGCTAAGAGTCAGAATCGACTGGATGGCAATTGGTTTTTTTTTTTTTTTTTTTAAACTAATCATCAGTTCTGTATCCAAAGATCCCAACTAAGTTGGCCCAACTGCAAATATATCATTAAATTTCCATATCACTACACTTCCATGTCAGAATTTTTTATATTTGTCATTTTAGAAATATTGCCTTAGTTAAATTGTACTGAGAATGGGAGATTTGTGTTAGACTAGAAACTGATGTAAAGAAAGTTTCACAGTTAACTGCCACCCCAGTAAATCTCACCTTTCCTGCCATTTGCTTTAATGTGAAACTGTTATCTGTACTCACTCTGATCCTTAAATACCTCTTTGTTTTGCCTGTAAGGCAGGGCCTATCATTACAGCCAGACTGAATGCATGCTCTCCCTCGGTTCATTCCTTCAATAAATAGTGTTTTTTAATATCAAATTGGAGGGTTGGTCCAGTGACATCACTAGGACACTCCTATGAACTGTATACTTAAGACCTTTGCCCATTTCCCCCCATGAGTGTTTGCCTTTACATTGATCTGAATATGCTCTTAATATATTATAAATATACACACTCCTGGATGTTTTGTATCTCGTGTTATTACTGTCAGTAGGCTCTTTTCTTCCAGTTAGTTTACTAAACAATTATTCGTAGTGATCACTTTACTGAACTCTATTATTGACTTGCTTAGGCTTTTCTAGTACTAAATTCACACTTTAAATGAAAATCCATAATATAATTTTGTCTCCTCCTTTGCAAATGTATATATTTTATATTATTCTCTTATTATATTGATCAGTACTTCAGCTGCGCCACCAGGGCTCCGCTTCAACAGCCAAGTTAAATCATAGTGTTGATAATGTTCCTAATTTAACTGGATTTTTTTGGGGGGGTTTTATTTCAAATGTTTCACCATTAATGCAAATGTTGGCAGTTATTTTGTAATATATATTTTAATTGTGTTAAGAAAATATCTCTTCTTATTTCAAACTAAGATTTAAAAAATCAACAAAGGCTGCTAAATTTTAACAAATACTTTTTCAAGATCCACTATAATTATCGCATACGCCTTTTGTAATCTCATAATACGTTAAGCTTTATTAACAAAATAGTAATGATTAATTTATTAGAATTCATAATATCAAACCATTTTTGCCTTTCTAGAAGAAACTCCGCTGGGTTATCTTATAGTTTCCTTTACGTATCACTGAATTTTACCTGCTAATATTGGATTCAGAAACTTTGCATCATTGTTTACAAGTAAGAAATGCCTCTAATTTTCTTTTCATGAGCTGTCTGTGTCCGATTCGGTATCATTTATGCTGGATTCATGATTCCACAAATTATTTGGAAGCTTTTCTTCTTTCTCTTTGTGCGTAAACATTGTAAAGGCAGAGCAATCATCTGTTATTGGAACCTCCGAAAGGATTTGCCCAGGATACTAGCCAGACCAGGGTGCCAGCTTTGAGAAATTCTCAATTCCTTCCAGTGTTGCAGGCCACTTAGGTTTTCTACTGCTTCTTACTTATTTATTTATTTGTTTTTATTGTTGTAAAAATATAGATAACACAACATTTGCCAATTTAACATATTTCACACGTACAGTTCAGTGAGACCAATTAACATCGATCGTATCGTACAAACGCCACTTCTGTAGTCAAATTTTGCTTCTTTTTGCGCCTATTTTTTTAGTTAAATTTTGCAATTATTTTTCATGTTTGCTTCTACAATTTTCTATTTCATCCTGATTTGAAAATGTTTATTATACAATTGAATAAATTATTCTCTCATTGTTCTTTACCCTCTAGGGTTCATCTCTAATTTCTCATTCCTTAGATTATGCATTTGTTTTCTTTTCTTCTATCTTCCTGGAGTGGGTATCTTTCTGGATTTGGGTGACTGGTAGAGTATTCATTTTACTGTGAATTTTCCCCCCAAAAGGCATTTTTGCATTTGTTAATCAATTCTGTTGCTTTTCTTTGTCTTCATCCTCAATTTTCTACCTTTACTTCATTCTACTTAGTTTCATTTTGTGAACTTCTTGAATGATTAGTTCATTCATTTCTATTATTTTTATTGAGTAATGAAAGCTTTATGAAGCAAATGCATTTTCCTGAGGACAGCTATAGCTAAAAACCATCAGCTTTGATAGGCAAGCATTTTCATCATTATTACAGGCCAGATATTTTTCAATGATGCTTTCAAATCGATCAAGTTGCTAGAGATTTTAAGTTTTGTCTTGTTGAGGTTGTTTTATTTTTCAGTGTGGGTGTAGCTCCCACTTTTAATATTTATTTTTGGTTTTAACGCGTTGTGCTCAGAGAAAATGGTCTGTAATATTTCTCATTTTTGGAATATATTGAGGTTTCCCTTGTGACTTTAACACATGCTCCATTTTCGAAATGCTTCCTCCATACTTGAAAAGAAAGTTGTTTGTTTGTTCGTTTCCTGGTTGGTAATAAAGGGTTCAATGTTTATCTGCTAGGTAATCTTTCTTTCTTTCGGCCTATCTAATCTTTCAGGAAGACTCATTAACAACCTGCGTCATGCAGATGACACAACCTTGCTTGCTGAAACTGAAGAGGACTTGAAGCACTTACTGATGAAGATCAAAGACCACAGCCTTCAGTATGGATTACACCTCAACATAAAGAAAACAAAAATCCTCACAACTGGACCAGTGAGCAACATCACGATAAACGGAGAAAAGGCTGAAGTTGTCAAGGATTTCATTTTACTTGGATTCACAATCAACACCCACGGGAGGAGCAGTCAAGAAATCAAATGACGCATTGCACTAGGTAAATCTGCTGCAAAGGACCTCTTTAAAGTGTTCAAAAGCAAAGATGTCACCCTGAAGACTAAGGTGCGCCTGACCCAAGCCATGGTATTTTCAATCGCATCATATGCATGTGAAAGCTGGACAATGAACAAGGAAGACCGAAGAAGAACTGACACCTTTGAATTGTGGTGTTGGCAAAGAATATTGAATACACCATGGACTGCCAAAAGAATAGACAAGTCTGTCTTGGAAGAAGTACAAGCAGAATGCTCCTTAGAAGCAAGGATGGCGAGACTGCGTCTTACATACTTTGGACATGTTGTCAGGAAGGATCAGTCCCTGCAGAAGGACATCATGCCTGGTAAAGTACAGGGTCTGCGGAAAAGAGGAAGACCCTCAACGAGGTGGATTGACACAGTGGCTGCATCAATGTGCTGAAGCATAGCAACAATTGTGGGGATGGCACAGGACTGGGCAGTGTTTTGTTCCATTGTGCATGGGGTCGCTAAGAGTCGGAACCAACTCGACGGCACCTAAAAACAACAACACAATCTTTCAAAGACTAAGATAAGGGCATCAACATTTCCTCTGCAACTGTACTACCATCAATTCTCCTTTAGTTCCTGCAGATTTTCCTTTATATATTTCTACACTATGCTAAACCCAAACAAGCCGGTTGCTGTCGAGTTGATCAGGACTCCTGATGACCCCGTGTGTGCAGAGTAGAACTGCTCCACAGGGATTTCAAAGCTATGACCTTTCAAAAGCAGATTGCCAGGCCATTATTCTGAGACGCCTCTGGGTGGATTCCAACCACCAATCTTTTTATTAATAGTCAAGCGCTTAACCATTTAGTTACTTTGAAAGGTTTATGATAGTTATACCCCTATTGTGGACCATTTCCATCATTTCTTTCCTGTTATGATGTGATTTCTTACTATAGTTTGTGCTACTACTAGATCGTAATTTCCGTCAGAGAACGATGTAGAATTCTTGAGTTCTATTCCTTCCCTTTTCCAAGTTTTTTTTATCACTTGTCATTTAGTCACTGGGTCATTGTCTTCTGGAATCTGATGTTGCTGAGGAAATTTATGTCCAACCTAATTTATTTATTTTCTTTTTTTGCCTGCATATTTTATCTTTTATTTTTCCAATTTATTATTATTTTTTTTTTGTACTTTAGATGAAGGCTTACAGAGCAAATTAGTTTCTCATTAAACAACTGACACACACATATTGCTTTGTGACATTGGTTGCCAACCCCACGCCATGTCAACACTCACCTCTTCTTAACTTTGGGTTCCCCATTACCAGCTTTCCTATCCCCTCCTACCTTCTCATCCTTGCCCCTGAGCTGGTGTGCCCATTTAGTCTCATTTTGTTTTACGGGCCTGTCTAATCTTTGGCTGAAAGCTGAACCTCAGGAATGACTACATTATTGAGTTAAAAGGGTGTCTGGGGGCCATACTCTCCAGGTTTCTCCAGTCTCTGTTAGACCAGTAAGTTGGTCTTTTTTGTGTGTATGTGAGTTAGAATTTTGTTCTACATTTTTCTCCAGCTCTGTTCGAGGCTCTTTACTGTGATCCCTGTCAGAGCAGTTGGCGGTAGTTGCCCGGCACCATCTTTTTGCTGGACTCAGTCTGGTGGTCAGTACTTGTGGTCCATTAGTCATTTGGACTAATCTTTCCCTTGGGTCTTTGGTTTTCTTAATTTCCCCTAGCTCCAGATGAGGGGAGGCCAGTGGAGTATCGTAGATGGCCGCTCACAAGCTTGTAAGACCCTAGACGCTACTCACCAAAGGAGAACATAGAACATTTTCTTTATAAACTGTGTTATGCTAACTGAGCTAGATGTTCCCTGAGAACATGGTCCCCAGCTCTCAGCCCAGTAATTTGGTCCCTCAGGGAGGTTGGATGTACCTATGGAGCTTCCATGATCTTGCATTGGTCAAGTTGTGCTCACTGCTCCAGTATTTTGTACTGTCTTACCCTTCACCAAAGTTACCACTTATCTATTGTCTAGTTAGTGTTTTTCCCTCCCACTCCCCTCCCTTGTAGTCATCAAAGATTGTTTCTTTTTATGTGTAAATCTTTTCATGCGTTTTTATAATAGTGGTTTTATACAATATTTTTCCTTTTGTAATTGACTTAATTCACTCAGCATAATGCTCTCCAGATTCATCCATGTTGTGAGATGTTCACAGATTCATCATTGTCCTTTACCATTGCATACATTGTGTGTGTATACCACAGTTTGTTTACCCATTCATCTGTTGATGGGCACTTAGGTTGTTTCTATCTTTTTGCTATTGTGAATAACGCTGCAGTGGACATGGGTGTGCATATGTCTACTCACGTGATGGCTCTTATTTCTCTAGGGTATAGTTCTAGGGGTGGAATTACTGGATCATGTGGCATTTCTATTTCCAGCTTTTTAAGGAAGTACCATACATTTCCAAAAATGGCTGTACCATTTTGCGTTCCCACCAGCAGTGCATAAGAATTCTAATCTACCTGCAGCCTTTCCAACATTTGTTATTTTCTGTTTTTTTTTTATTATTATTATTTGTACCAGTAATGTAGGGATGAGACGGTATCTCATCATGGTTTTGATTTGCGTTTTTTTTTTTTTTAATAGTTAGTGATCACAAGCATTTCCTCATGTGTCTGTTAGCTACTTGAATGTCTTCTTTGATGAAGCGTCTATTCATATCCTTTGCCCATTTTTTAACTGGATTATGTCTTTTTGTTGTAGAGGTGTTGGATTTTCCTATAGATTTTAGAGATAAGACCTTTGTCGGATTTGTCATAGCCAAAACTTTTTCCCCCAGTCTGTGGGTTCTCTTTTTAGTCTTTTGGTGAAGTCTTTTGATGAGCATAGGTGTATAATTTTTAGAAGATCCCAGTTATTATTAGTTATGGTTTGTATCCTGTTTATGCTGTGTATTAGGGCCTCTAACATTGATTCTTTTTTTTCTTCTATGATCTTTATAGTTTTTGGTTTTATTTTAAGTCTTTGATCCATTTTGAATTAGTTTTTGTGCATGGTGTGAGGTATGGGTACTGTTTCATTTTTTTTTTTTTTTTTTTTGCAGATGGACATCCAGTTTTGCCAGCACCATTTGTTAAAAATACTGTCTTTTCCCTATTTGGTAGGCTTTGGGCCTTTGGGAACCCTGGTGACATAGTGGTTAAGTGCTATGGCTGCTAACTAAGAGGTCAGCAGTTCGAATCCACCAGGCGCTCCTTGGAAACTCTATGGGGCAGTTCTACTCTGTCCTATAGAGTTGCTGTAAGTCGGAATCGACTCGATGGCAGTGGGTTTGGTTTGGTTTTGGGTTTGGGCCTTTGTTGAAGACCAGGTGACCGCAGGTGGATGAATTTACATCTGGGTTCTCAATTCTGTTCCATTGGCCAATGTGTCTGTCATTGTACCAACAAGAGGCTGTAGTAGGTTCTGAGGTCAGGTAGCATGAGTTCTCCTAGTTTATTCTTCTTCTTCAATGGTGCTTTCCTTATCCAGGGCCTCTTCACTTTCCATATAAAGTTTATGATTAGTTTTTCCATCTTTTTAAAGAATGTTGTTGGTATTTGGATTGGGATTGCATTGTATTTGTAGACTGCTTTGTTTTTTGGGTAGAATTGACATTTTCACAATGTTGAGTCTACCTATCCATGAGCATGGTATGTTTTTCCATTTATGCAGATCTCTTGGTTTCTTGCAGTAGTGTTTTGTAGATTCCTTTGTATAGGTCTTTTACATCCCTGGTGATATTTATTCCTAAATATTTTATTTTTTAAGGGCTATTATAAATGGTATTGTTTTCTTGATTTCTTTTTCACAGTTCTCTTTGTTGGTATATAGGAATCCAACTGATTTTTTGTTTGTTTATCTTGTATCCTGCTGAATCTTTCCATTAGTTTCAGTAGTTTTCTTGAGGAGTCTTTAGGGTTTTCTATGTATAGTATCATATCATCTGTAAATAGAGACAGTTAAAACTCTTTCCTTACCTATTTGGATGCTTTTTATTTCTTTTTCTTGCATTATTGCTCTATCTAGGACTTCCAGCTTGTGCTTTGGGTTAGGACTTCCAGCACAACGTTAAACAGGAGTGGTGATAAAGGGCATCCTTGTCTTGTTCCTGTTCTCAAGGGGAATGTTTCCAGCCTCTCTTCATTAAGAATGATGTTGGCTGTTGGTTTTGTATAGATGCCCTTTATTATGTTGAGCAATTTCCCTTTTACACCTATTTTATTAAGAATTTTTATCAGGAATGGGTGTTGGATTTTTCTGAATGCCTTTTCTGCATCAATTGAGATGATTATGTGATTCTTTTATTTATGTGGTGGATTACGTTGATTGATTTTCTAATGTTGAACTCTTCTCACATACCTGGTGTGAATTCTGCTTGGTTGTGGTGTATTATTTTTTTGATATGATGCTGAATTCTCTTGGCTAGAATTTTGTTGAGAATTTTTGCATCTGTATTCATGAGAGACATTGGTCTGTAATTTTCTTTTTTTGTGGTATGTTTGCCTGGTTTGGGTTCAGGGTTATGCTGGCCTTCATAGAATGAATTTGGCAGTATCCCTTCCTTTTCTATGTTCCGAAAGTGTTTGAGCAGTGCTGGTTTAAGCTCTTCTCTGAATGTTTGGTAGAATTCTCCAGTGAAGCCATCTGGGCTAGGGCTTTTTTTCCCTGGGAGTTTTTTTTTTTTTAATTATTATTATTATTACCTTTGCAATCTCTTCTCTTGTTATGCATCTGTTCAGATTTTCAAATTCAGTTTGTGTTAGTTTGGGTAGGTAGTGTGTTCCTCTAGGTTTTCAAATTTGTTGGAGTATAGTTTTTCATAGCACTCTGCTATGACCCCTTTTATTTCTGTTAGGTCTGTTGTAATGTTCCCCATTTCATCCTCTCCTGTTTTTCTTTTGTCTATTTGGCCAATGGTTTGTAGATTTTGTCCATCCTTTCAGAGAATCAACTTTTGGTTTTGTTAATTTTTTCTATTCTCTGCTTTATTTCTGCTCTGATCTTTATTATTTCCTTTCTTCTGGTGGCTGTGGGCTTTTTTTTTTTTTTGCTGTTCTCTTCCTATTTGTTCGAGTTGTGGAGCTAATGTTTGATTTTGTCCCTTTCTTGTTTTTCAATGTGTGCATCTATTGCTATAAATTGACTTCTGAGCACTGCCTTTGCTGTGCCCCAAAGGTTTTGGTGTGATGTGTTTTCATTCTTGATTGATTCTAAGAATTTTTTTTTTAATTCCATCTTTGATTTCTTCTATTACCCAGTGGTTTTTAAGCAGGGTGTTATTAAGTTTCCATGTATTCAATTTTTTCTTTGCTCTTCCTGTTATTAATTTCTACTTTGATGGCGTTGTGATCACAGAAGATATTTTGTATTACCTCAGTGTTTTGGATTTTGTTGAGGATTGCTTTGTGGCTTAAAATGTGGTCCATTCTGGAAAATGTTTCATGTGCATTGGAAAAGAATGGGTTCTTTGTTGCTATTGTGTGGAGTGCTGTATATACGTCTATGAGGTCATGCTGGTGGATTGTGGACTTTAGATCTTCTATATTTATGCTGAGTTTCTTTCTAGATGTTCTATCCTTTACCAAAAGTAGTATGTTGAAGTCTCCTACTATCATTGTGGAACTGTCAGTTTCTCTTTTCAGTGCTGTTAGAGTTTATGTATTTTGGAGCCCTGTCATTGGGTGCATAGATATTTATTATGGTTATGTCTTTATGGTGGATTGTCCCTTAAATCATTGTATAATGTCCTTCTTTGTCTTTTATGGTGGATTTTGTTTTAAAGTCTACTTAATCTGAGATTAATATTGCCACTCCTGCTCTTTTTTGGTTGGTGCTTGCTTGATATATTTTTTCCATCTTTTGATTCGTAATATATTTATGTCTTTGTTTTGAAGGTGTGTCTCTTGTAGACAGTATATTGAAGGGTCCTATTTTTTCATTCTGTCACTCTCTGTCTTTTTATGGGTGCGTTTAAGTCATTTACATTCAGTGTGATTATCGATAGGTGTGAATCTATTGCTGTCAGTTTGTAGTGATTTTCGTGTGGTGCTGACATTTTCTTTGTTCCTCTTACTCTCCTGTGCTGAATTCCTTTTGTTGTGGATTATTTTTTTCCATTTCTTTCATTTTTTTAGATTTTGTGTTACTGATGTTCTCGGTTTTCTTCTTTATTTTGATGAGTAGGTTTGTTGACATTCTTTGTCGTTACCTTGAAATTTACCCCATCTTCCTAAGTTTGAATGAGTCTCTTATTACTTGATACCACCTTGACTTCCTCTCCATTTGAAAATTCTATACCTACCCTGTTTATTCCCTCTCTTATTGTTCTGATGTTGTTGTCATTTACAGGTTGACTTCTCTGGTTTCCTGCTATAAATCTTTTGATTTGATTTTATCCTCGAGAGTTCATTACCTAGGTTGGTTTCTGGTTGATATAGTCTTGTGTCCTAGATTTAGGCTGTTGTCTGATGCTGGTTCTCTAACCAAAAGACTGCCTTTAATAATTCTTGTAAGTTTGGTTTGGTTTTTACATATTCCTTTAACGTCTGTTTATCTAGAAATGTCCTAACTTCGCCATTGTATTGGAGCAAGAGTTTTGCAGGATATATTATTATTGGTTGGCAATTTTTTTCTTTCAAGGTTTTATATATGTCATCCATTGCCTTCTTGCCTGTATGGTTCTGTTGAGTAAACAGAGATTAGTATTATTGTTTCCCCTCTGTATGTGACTTTTTATTTTTCTTGAGCTGCTCTCAGGATTCTTTCTTTGCCTTCGGTTTTAGCAAGTGTGATTATGGTATGTCTTGGTGACTTTCTTTTGAGGTCTATCCTATATGGTGTTCATTGAGCTTCTTGGATGGTCAGCTTTGCATCTTTCATGATATTAGGAAAGTTTTCTGTCAGTAAATCTTCAATGATATTCTCTGTGTTTTCCATTTTCTCCCCTTGTTTTGGAATAGCAATCACATACAGATTTTTGCTTTTGATTATATCCCATATCATTCTCAGGGTTTCTTCACTTTTCTTCATTCTTTTACTGATTTTTCCTCAAACAAAGTGGTATCCAAGGATTTATCATGAGTTTCACTGACCCTGTCTTCCATTGTTTCAAATTTGCTGCTAAAACCTTCTATGGCACTGTCCTTTTCTGAAATCTTGTTGTTTATCTTTTGGATTTCTAATTGCTGTTTTTGTATGGTTTCTGGTTGTTTATTTATTTTGACTTTTTGTTCCTGAATTATTTTCCTGAATTATTCTATTGTTTTGTCTGTCTTTTCCATCATTTTGTCTCTATTTTTCATGATTTTGTCTATTTTTTCCTTATTTTTTGCCTGCATTTTCCTTCATCTCTTGGAGACCCTTGAATATTAGAGTTTTGAATTCCCTATCAGATAGTTCCAGTGCCTTTCCTCTACCAACAAGTTATCTGGTCTTTTATTTTGGACAGTTTCTGGAGCCATCCTCTCCTGGTTTTTTTAAAATATGTTTTGATATCGTCTGCTGTCTTCGGGACATTCAGGAATTATTTTCTTCATTTATTGATTGCAGATTTGTTTGTTTTGTCCTGCTTTTTTGTTTTATTTGGCTATGTCTGGGCAGGTAGGCTGGGAATTCTTTGTTGACTGCTCATTTGTGGCATGATACTTCTTACCACCTTGCCCAGATGGGCAGGGCCAGTCACTCAGCTATGGTGCACCAGGGCAAGTCCAGCTAGGGGTAAGGGAGGGGATGGATCATTTGAGGCACATGCTGGGGCCGACAGGGCAGGGCTGGGGTGATAGTGCAGGGCTGGATCCAGTGGTCTGTGTCTGTGCCACTTGGAGGTGTGGCACTGAGTGCGCTATGCAGAAAGGCAGGAAGGAGTAGGGAGCATGTGGTGTGTAGAGCTAAGTAGGTGTGGGAAAGAAGAGAGAGAAACAGAAGCAAAAAAAGAAAAAAAGGTTCCAAGGGAGCTGCCGGTGGAGTGGTATAGATCCAGGGAAGCCATGTGCCAGTGACTTTCTAGTCAGGTGGTATGGTACTGCCTATCAGAAGGGGTGGATACAGCATGTGCGGCTAGGTGGTGGAGAGAAAGGAAAGGAAGGAAGCTAGAGAGAGACAAGAAGCCGAGAGAAAATTTGAAAAAAAAAAAAAAAAAAGCCCCAAGGGAGTCCACCAGTGTGGCAGCACAGATTGGGAAATGGGCTCCCCAGCTGAGCAGCATGGCACAGCCTGTCAAGGTGTGGAGATGGCACATGGTACCAGCTGGGCTGGAAAAAGGAAAGAAAAGAGGTGAGAGAAAGAGAAGAAACAAAAAGAAGCCAAAAAACCACCACCGACAACAACAAAGTAGCACTGAAGAAGCTGTCCAGTGGAGGTGGAGTGAATCTGAGCAGCAAGGAGCCTACTTCACTCTGGCCAAGTGACCTCGGAGCACCAGAAAGCAGTGGAGACTGCAAAGAGGGAATAAGTGTGGGAGCTGGGAAAGTGCATATCCCTGGTTACTAGGTGCTCCGTCTCCTGCTAGGAGCTTCGTTAAGTTGCCTTCTATAATCCCTGTCTGCCATTCTTGGTGGCTGATGGGTCCAATACGGCAAGTCCATGCCACGTCAGCTAGTAAGGGACCTCCACTCTGTAGCTCTCCTCATTCTATTTTCTCCGTCAGTTTCTTATGCCATTCAGTGCTTGGTTGAGTTCTTTATCCCTTTGTTTGACACTTAGAGTTCCAGGATTGATGTTTCTATCTGTTTTTTTTTTTTCCCCAGTCTTTGCTGTAGAGGGATGGCATGGTACTTCTGTCTATAGCACCTGCTGGCTCTGCCCCCATCCTATACTTTGTCCTTTATTATCACCATGTTAATCTTTAATTTTTTTTTCTTAGAACATGATGAGACTTCTGATGTGCCTATTCAGGAGTTTCTGTTACTTCGGGAAAGTTTTCACCTAATTCCACATTCTAAGGTGTATTTTTTCACATTTTAATATTTCTCAAACTGAGGAATATCTGATAAGTAACACATTCATCTAACATATTATTTTTCCTTTTTACTCCCCTTTTTATTTACTTTTAAAGCTATTTCCAAATCAGTAGTGCATCTGGAAATAAATAATAGTTTGAGATTGAAGAAAAACAGCATATCTTGAATTTATTTTTCAAGTACTTTTGTTCTCTTTCTCTCTCTTTGTTTTTAAGAAGTCCACTTATGCATACGCTTTTTCTCTGTTTCCTGTTTTCCATTACTATTTTCTCTCTTTGTCCTTGTACTCTGAAATCTGTGAGATTTTTCACAAAGCTGTTCTCCAAGTCAAAACTGTTCTCCACAAGGTAGGCTTATATCTAAAAAAAAAAAAAAAAAACTAGCCACTTCTAATTCGGGTTTTAGTTTTGTAATGGTTTTATTACCCCTTATCCCCTTCATCATGTTCTTTGCTTTATCTATTTATTCCATTTCTTCTTTGAGCCTTTGATTTCTAAAACCTGTTGTTCTCTAAGGCCTTTGAGAGCTTGGAGAAAATTTTCTTGTTTTTCCTGAAATAATTTCAAATTTCTGTTTTTCATGTAACACATTTCCTTTTTACTGGGAATATTTTTGCCTAAGACTCATTCTGACGCTTTGGGCTTTCTGCACTGCCTTTGGATATGTGCAATGGTTAAAACGAAATATGCAAAGTTGTCTTCGTTTCCTCACATATTCTACAGCCTGCCCCCTCTACATTAAGGGTGTGAGAAAAGCTAAGGTCTAGGGTAGCTCTGTACTAACTGAATATGTGATCTTGGGCAAAGTTTTAATAATGCTGAGCTTCAACTTTCTCATCAATGAAGTGGTAATAAACACATATACTTTTTCTTTTTTTTTTTTTTTTACCTCTTAGGAATACTGTGAGATTTGCATGTAATCATTTATATAAACTGCTTCAAGACTTATTTAGAGAGATCATTATTACTCTAATTAACCCAGAGTAATTCTATTTCAGGGGCCTGAACATCCTCAAGCCATCTAGTTGCCTAGAAACTCATTTTTATCACATTCTATCTACCACAGGTCCATTTCCCAACACACACACTATTACTCACCACGATCATTGCCACCTGCCACTTTCCAAAGAACCGTTCTTGTCCTACATCCATATTGCAGAGGCTTCTAGTTGCCTATCCATTACTCAGTATTCCCTCCTTCTTTATTAACAGGTCTTCTATATTGATGGAAGGGGTAATGTGCTCAGCTATAAAAATGTACTTCCAAATCTTTTCTGTAGCTAGGGATAGCCAATGAAATATATGCAGAAGGTGGCTGACCCAGTTGGAAAGTAGGGCGTTTTTTCTTCTTTCTGCCTGGAACACAGACATAATGGGTGGGGCTCCAACTGCCATCTTGGGACCAGAAGGCACTCCTCCATATAAAAGCTACATGCTAAGAAGGTAGAACATAAAAGTCTAAAGAAGCCTGAGCTACTGATAACCATGGCACCCCTTTATCAGCCTGTACTGCCTACCTCTGTATTTATTTTTACATGAGGAAAAAAAATACTTTATGCTTTGTTTAAGCTGTTATTTGGATTTCTATTATTTGCAGCTGCACCTAATCATAATTGCTATAATCTAAATATAGACAGTGACGTTCAACATGCATAAGGATACATATTTCAAACATTTAGCAACATCCAGATATGAATAAACAATTGGTGAATAAAAGATAAGAAAATTATAAGTTATGCTTATCTATTTTTTTTTTTTATTTGCTATGGAGGAAACCCTGGTGGCGTAGTAGTTAAGTGCTACAGGTGCTAACCAAAGGGTCGGAAGTTCAAATCCGCCAGGTGCTCCTTGGAAGCTCTATGGGGCAGTTCTACTCTGTTCTATAGGGTCGCTATGAGTTGGAATTGACTTGACGGCACCGGGTTTATTTATTTATTTTTTTTTTGGTGATTTGCTATGGATTGAATTGCGTCCCCCCAAAAGGTATGTTGAAGTCCTAACCTCTGTACCCGTGAATGTGATCCTTTTCGGAAATAGAGCTTTTCTTCTGTTATGTTAATGAGATCACACTGAAATACATGGTGTCTTACAAAAATGTGAAAAAGACACTAAGAGTTATACATACACAGGGGCAAGACATCATGTAAGGACCTGTCTTCAAGCCAAGGAACACCCAGAAATGCCCAGGGCTGCCAGAAGCTGAAATACACAAGAAATGATCTCCTTCTACAGCAGACAGGGCATAGCCCTACTGGTGCCCTGAATTCGGACTCTTGGCCTCCAAAATGGTGAGACAATAGATTGCTGTTCTTTAAAGCCACCTACCTGTTGTATTTTTGTTGTAACAACACTAGGTAATGAAGACACTATTCATTAAGGATGTCTGAAAAGACCCTTCTTTGGCAATCTTTTTGTATATCACTATATTATTATGCTTCGATTCGACGGCACTGGGTTTGGGTTTCTATATTATTATGTTATGATTTGCTTAGATTTGTGTTTTAGTTTCCTGGCCATTAAACAAAAGGACTGGTCTGGGTTATTAGCTCTAAAATTATAATAATTGCTAGCATACATACTCACTATATGCCAAACATTCTATACAACATCTCTAATTTTCACATCAACTGTGCAAGGTAACTATTATTATGCCCATTCAACAGATGAAGAAACTTAGCCTCAGAGACATAGCACAGCTTGTCCAAAGGCTTACAGTATCTCTGACTACAAAGGTAATATATTCTTTTCCATTTCACTGTGCTAGATTTATAGAGCTGTAATTTCACTACAAGGCCCTGGTGGTGCAGTGGTAAAGGGTCTGGCTGTTAACAAAAAGATCAGCAGTTTGAATCCACGAGCCGCTCCTTGGAAACCCTATGGGGCAATTCTACTCTGTCCTATAGGAGTGCTCTGAGTTGGAATCGACTTGACACTTTGGTTTTTTGTTTTCTTATTCTACTATTCCGATCTGTTAGTGTCCCTTATTATCATCCCAAGACAATAATTAACCACCTGAGTTATCCCATGCTAAGGGAGAAGCACTGAGGTGTCACCTGAGCCATCAGATAACGTGCAGCTTTACAGTGGTCTTTCAGAGACCAAGTCTTGAATCATAGTCTACCCCGAAGAGCGGCTTGAAGGATGAGAATTCAAACACTCAGAGGGGCCTAGGGCAGTACCATAAGGCACCGGGGATTGGCAGAGATGATAAAAATGCCAGCAGGTGCCTAATGGAGCATCAGCCAGCCTTCCCCATAAGGTGGGCACACATTTGGTTTGTATCTTAGGTCCCAGCTTTGCCCAATGCCCACCACCTCCTCCTCTACACCTGCCCGGAGAGGACTGGATCTGAGGTCCTGTGAGACTGACAGAGACATCCTCAGAGAAGACAGAATGCCAAGGAAAGCACACAGCTCACGTGAATTCCTGTCCTCTGCTGTCAGAGCTAGAAGGTTCTGGCTAAATGCTCCAGATTTGAAACGTCTTCCTTTCTGGAAGGTGATTTGAACTTGAAGGAGGAAAAAAGGAACAGGAAATACCATGAAAATAAGACATATGTTTACAACTTTGTTATAGAAGGCTGTTGAGTACATGCTCACTGAATACTTAGGAACAAGTGTTGTGTGCAGCTATAATTCACAACGGGAAACATTTACAGTGGCAAACTTCATTTTCACAAGCTCGTGACATTCCAAGCAACGGCTCCCAATTTTAACGACATTTCCAAAGTTGTTTTCAAACAGAAGGTGGTTAGCCTTTGAAGTCTGTGAACAAGCCTTTTAGATGTTTTAATTTAAAATATATGTATGTAATTAAATTGAGCCCTGGTGGCGCAGTGGTTAAAGCACTTGACTGCTAACCAAAAGGTTGGTGGTTTGAAACCACCAGCTGCTCCACAGGAGAAAGATGTGGCCATCTGCTCCCGTAAAGATTTACAGCTTTGATAACCCTGCTGGGTCACTGTGAGTCGGAATCGACTCAAGGGCAATGAGTTTGGTTTTTGGGTTTATATAAAATACATTTAATGTATTGGATATTTTCTCTACTTTAATGTATTAATAAAGATTCAACATCATAGCCAAGCAGCAGGTAGGGAACTCGGGGAAAATGCTTTGGAATTAATAGTGGCAAGTGCCATATCAAAACTATATGTCCTGCCTCCAGTCATTGAAGAGAGGGGAAAACTGAGAAATATTCACAGAGGTTTGCTCCAGAGTCTCACAATGAGTCAGTAGGGGATTTTGACCTAATACTTAACTCATCTTAAATTTTAGAAAAAAAAAAAAAAATTTTTTTTTAGGTCTAACTTAAATTCAACTTCAATGTTAGGGAACTGACTAAAAGAAAAAGAACAATAACAAAGAAACAACTGCAGCAAGCCACTTATAAAACCTGTATCATCAAATATTTAGTAAATCAAATTCTCAGCAGCGATGAGGACCCCGCCTCGTTCGCAGGAACTGTCCATACCGCATCGCCTGTGTCTACGCAGCAATCGCATTTCTTTCCAAAGGGGTTTCCCCAGAGCGATGTAGTCCTTCTTGGCGTTTGCATGAGGCAGCTAGTTCTGGCCCTGGACTCATCACAGAAGATAAAGAAATGGTCTTTTCCACTTTGATTCTTAAAAAATTCCGGGATCCCTATTTATTCTACTTGTAAATTGTAGCATCATACACTTCAATATTAATATTGAAAAATATATCTTACCAGCATGAATTACTCTCAGGGTTCTTGTTCAGTACCCACAAAGTAAACACATTGCTTTTCAAATACCTAATCATCTGACAATCATGGTTAATAACAACCATTAGCTTCAGAAGGAGCACCGAAAACCAAAATAACTGTGAGGTAAAAACACTCCACCAAACTGCCAAGAACATAGTTAAAGAAACAAGATGTCACCAGTATGGACAGCCTGGGAGTACACAGACTCCCTCCTTCCCTTTGAAAGGAATTTGCTTGTAACCTTACACACCATTTTCCAGTTGCCATTATGGCGTCAGCTACAACTCACGGCAACCTCACGTGTGACAGAGTAGAACTGTGCTCCACGGGATTTCCAATGGCTGATTTTTTGGAAGTAGAGTGCCAGGACTTTCTTCCGAGGTACCTCTAGGTGGGCTTGAACTTCCAACCTTTTGGCTAGCAGAGGAGGGTTTTACACCATCCAGGGACCGCTCTGCACACGGTAAGAACTTGGAAGTATTTGTTAAAGCCGTGAATTCTATTTGGAGGAACTCTCTAAGATTCACAGTTTAAAGTTAGAAACAGAATAGCAATTCACATAAACCATGACTGCTTCAGAGTTCTTGTTAGCTCTGAATACAGCCTTATGGCTCCTTGTCCATACATCCACTGTTGTTTATTGGTTCTGGCATTGGGGTTGGGGACCCAAGAGTCAGACTAAATGACCTCTAAGGCAGTGGTTTTCCGACTTTGGCTGCATCAGAATTACCTGTAGGACTTGTTAACACACACATTCTAGCGCTCCATCCTCAGGGAGTCTGATTCAGCAGGATTGGGATGGTGCCCATGTATTTGCAATTTAACAAGTTTCCAGGTGATGGAGACTATGCAAGTCCTTGGACCGCACTTCAGGTA
The DNA here is from genome assembly GCF_030014295.1 of Loxodonta africana. Taxonomy (NCBI): domain Eukaryota; kingdom Metazoa; phylum Chordata; class Mammalia; order Proboscidea; family Elephantidae; genus Loxodonta; species Loxodonta africana. The sequence continues at coordinate 10,580,427 of NC_087368.1, read as the reverse complement.
GCACTGCTCTAAGGTCCTTTAGGAGCTCTGGTGTCACAGTGGTTAAGAGCTCGGCAGCTAAGCGAAAGGTCAGCAGTTGGAACCCACCAACCACTCCACAGGAGAAGGAATTGGTAGTCGGCTTCTGGAAACATTACAGCCTTGGAAACTCTATGGGGGCAGCTCTGCTCTGTCCTACAGGGTCTCTATGAGTCGGAATTAGCTCGATGGCAAACGGTTTGTTTGTTTGTAAGGTCCTTTCCAACTCTAAGAGCCTAGGCTTTCAGTGCCTTAGTTTCCCCTATTTGCAAAATTCCTCACAGCCCAGATTTTAGGGCACGCAACCTGCCCAAAATCACCAGTAGGGAGAATGCTCTTCACACCTACATACGTGCCCTCAGCTCCCTCCGCGTTCGCCTCAGGCCCCAAGCCCCTGAGCCCCTCACTCACCGAGCTTTTAGCACTCCAAAGAGCCTTCACCCAGCGCCCAGGCGCTGTAACCGCGCGCCCGTCCGGCGCCCGCAGCGCCGCGCGATGCAAAGCGCCCAGTGGGAGCCCCAGTCCACGCTGCACAGCAGCAGGTGAGGGCGCAGAGAACGCAGCGGCGCGCGTAGGGCGGCTCTTTTAAGCCCACACTGACCCGTGACCTTGGCGGGCTTACCCCTGCAGGCTGCGTCTTTGCTGGTTTTAAAGTGAGCGTCCAAGGCGCTCCAGCTGTTGCCTCTCTCCACACTATCTAGCCGCTGCCAAATGAACTTGAGAAGGCAGAATTTCTCAGAAATAGAGGGCAAGTTTTATCTGCCGGCTGCTGAACTGAAGTCACTGCTGCTACTTGGGCTCAGGACTGCTAGCCATTTGGCTCCCAAGTTTACTGTTCCCCAGAGCCAGTCTGCAGCGAAGCAGAGAATTCCCAAAGAGGGGCCCTGTCTAGAGGGACTGGGGTAGGAGAGAAAGTAACTGGCAACCCCTAGGCTAAAGGTGGCAGGAGTTTTGTCCAGCAGCTCCCAGGAAAGGGAAATGGCGCAAACCACAAAGGGAAGATGTGATTTAGCACATACGCCATAATGAAGAATTTGAAAAGCATGGACTATTCTTAGCCGAATGCCTTTTTTTTTTTTGAACTTTAGATGAAGGTTTACAGAACAAACTAGTTACTCATCAAACAGTAAACACATTGTTCCATGACATTGGTTAACAACCCGACGACATGTCAACCCTCTCCCTTCTCAATCCTGGGTTCCTTATTACCAGCTTTCTTGTTCCCTCCTGCCTTCCAGTCCCTATCCCAGGGTTGGTGCGCCCCTTTAGTCTTGTTTTGTTCTATGGGTCTGTTCAGCCTTTAGCTGAAGGGTGAGCCTCCGGAGTGGCCTCATTAATGAGCTGAAAGTGTGTCTGGGGGTCATACTCTCAGGGTTTCTCCAGTCTCTGTCAGGCCAGCAAGCCTGGCTGAATAGCATATTTTTAATGTTTTTTGTTTGTTTTGTTTCATTGGCACGTACTCAGTTGAAATTTCATATTGCATAAAGATATATCTCCTGCTAGTGACTGTGTTCCAAGCTTGTGTGGCTGCATTAAACATGTCAGTGTACTGGGGTAGCCCGCCAGGCTCTTTAGGCTGTCCATGAAGTTTGTTCCTGTTAGCTGCTGTCCAGTCAGTTCCCGGCTCGTGATGCCCCATATACAACAGAGTGAAACACTGCCCAATCTTGTATTATCGCCATGATCCAACCACTGTGATCTATAGGGTATACATTGGCTGATTTTCTGAAGTAGGTTGCCAGGCCTTTCCTCCTTGTCTATCTTAGCTTGGTTGGAAGCGCCACCGAAACCTGTCCAGCATGATGGCAACACGTAAGCCTCCAATGACAGACAGGGAGGTGCACTGGATATTGAGCCCCGGTCTCCTGCATAGAAAACAAGAATTCCACCACTGAACCACCATTGAGATGTGCTGAAATTGGTTACTCTGGTAAAGTTTATTAAAAGGCCAAGAGGAAATGTGAGCGCTATAACTCTTGCTCAGCAAGGTCCTGTGGGGCACCAGGTCCTCTGATTCTGGGGTTGCTTCAGAAGTTAATTAGAAAGTTCCCTAGCATGTCTCAGGAGGAATGGGTTAGAAGGACAGAAAGAAGGATGTGGAATGAGGACTGGCAGGATTTTCCCTTTGTATTATTCTATTTACAAAGAGAGCACAAATATGTGTAAACAAAAAAATGATGTGGGGGGGTGGAAATGGTTTTCTCAGAAGAGAGTGTGTTTGCTCTAGGTCAAAGGTGAACTGGACTCCGGATCCACTTAATACAGCCAGGATTCTGGATTTTTCTGCACAGAACATCCTGAGATCTGGGATCTGGATGCGGTTCTGTTCGGGACAAGCTCCCTGTACACTATCATCCAGTCTCGTTTCTAGAACATGATTGGAAAAAAAAATGAGCAATGCTAAAGAACCTTTTCACTGGTTGAGACGCACTTCCCACGGATCAAGACTCACCCTCCAATATTGAGGCAGACAGCCTCAACCCTCCTAAGAAACACCTGTTCCGGCTTATCCTCCTACACCGAGCAGAATAAGCTACACGGTCTTCTAAAATTGTCCTTGGCAAGATAACCACAGAACGGGCCATACCCCGTCGCCTCCGAGTTGATTCCGACTCATAGCCACCCTATGCACAACAGAACAAAACACTGCCCGGTGCTGCGCCATGCTTAAAATCATTGTTATGCTTGAGCTCATTGTTGCAGCCAATGTGTCCATCCACCTCGTTGAGGGTCTTCCTCTTTTCCGCTGACCCTGTACTCTGCCAAGCATGATGTCCTTCTCCAGGAACTGATCCCTCCTGACAACATGTCCAAAGTATATATAAGACGCAGTCTTACCACCCTTGCCTCTAAGGAGCATTCTGGTTGTACTTCTTCTAAGACAGATTTGTTCGTTCTTTTGGCAGTCCATGATATATTCAATATTCTTCACCAACACCACAATTCAAAGACGTCAACTCTTCTTCAGTCTTCCTTATTCATTGTCCAGCTTTCACATGCATATGATGCGATTGAAAATACCATGGCTTGGGTCAGGCGCACCTTGGTCTTCAGGGTGACATCTTTGCTCTTCAACACTTTGAAGAGGCCCTTTGCAGCAGATTTGCCCAATGCAATGTGTCTTTTGATTTCTTGACTGCTGCTTCCATGCCTGTTGATTGTGGATCCAAGTAAAATGAAATCCTTGACAACTTCAATCTTTTCTCCGTATATCATGATGTTGCTCATTGGTCCAGCTGTGAGGATTTTTGTTTTCTTTATGTTGAGGTGTAATCCATACTGAAGGCTGTGGTCTTTGATCTTCATTAGTAAGTGCTTTTTTAATTTTTAAAGTACTCTTCACTTTCAGCAAGCAAGGTTGTGTCATCTGCATAACTCAGGGTGTTAATGAGTCTTCCTCCAATCTTGATACCTCGTTCTTCTTCATATACCAAAGGGTAGACAGTTCAAATCTGCCAGGCGTTCTTTGGAGACTCTATGGGGCAGTTCTACTCTGTCCTATAGGGTCGCTATGAGTCAGAATTGACTTGACGGCAATGGGTTTGGTTTTGGGTTTTTTTGGTACCATCGGCCACCAGAGTGAAACACAGAAAGGGACCCTGAGGGCTGGAGGTCAGGAAGCTGGAATCTGGGTGACAAAAATTGACTTTTCCAATTTCACATGCTTGCCAAACCCGGGCAGGGGTTTTGCTCATCTTGTGTCCATGCACCCTCAGTGTACTGATGCAGGAAAAAAAAGACTTATTAATTGAGAAGTCCTTCCCCAACCTAAGGGGCCCTGATGGCACAGTGGTTACAGGGCTAGGTTAGTGGTTCAAACACACCAACCGCTCCATGAGAGAAAGATGTAGCAGTCTGCTTCCACAAAGATTACAGCCTTTTGGGGGCAGTTCTACACTGTTCTACAGGGTCCCTATGAGTCAGAACCAGCTTGATGGGAAAGGGTTTGGATTTTTCCCAACCAAGACTTGTGCCCCAAGGGAGAAAGTAGCCTTGTTTTACTTCAGGAGAAGGGTGGGGTTCTCTCACAGCCAGGACAATATTCAAATAGCATTGGAGTCAAAAGGAAGTGGTTTTTTGAAGTAACTTTTGTAGAAAATATTGGGATGGAAATTTTATTTACTTGCAACACAATTGCAATTTAGCTTTCACAATTGCAATACAAAATAAAAGTAGACTTTGGGGATCTACAAGCTTTTCCACAGGATTCAACTTTTCTTTTTCCTTACTTCTGCTTATAAAATTGAAATAAGTGTTTCCCCTAAAAGAACTGTAACGCAAAATAGCCTTCTACTCAGAATTACATTTATTTCCATTAAGGTTGCATTGCTTTAATTTATTTGAGAAGGTAGGAGCTTGGACCTAAATATCTGAAGGAATTCAGGAACTAAAAGCACCAAATTTTTACTTCGTAACAGGAAAAAACCTGATTGGGTTTTTATTACGTTTATCTCATTTCGCATGAACTTACCATTTTCTCTAGAAAAGGAAAAAGACACTGACTCAAAGAAATCTAGAATTTCAAAAGTGGGGAAAGGATACTAAATTTTTCCAGAATTCGTTTTTTGTTATATGCTTTCCATTAACCCAAATTTTACAATCTGGGTTTTTTTTGCAGCTGTTTTAAATAAGAAGAAAACATTAGACTGGGAGATACCAAACTCCACTTTGCAAAGGCTTATTCCCACTGGGAAATATTTGTGATACTTCAAAAAAAAAAATGTTAAATCTATTCCAGAAATAGTAAGAAGAATTTGGATGGGAGATGATTTTCGATGGATGGAACATAATTTTCTCCTTGATGTAATTGGAAGCATTAAGAAAGCAAAGAAAACACTTTTCTCACTGAATGACTCAACGTCAGTTTGTCATGTTGGTATATTTGACTATGGAAATCATATTTTACCAATTTCATTATCTCAGAACTGTCTTGAATGGAAGGAGTTTAAAAATAAAAGAGCACTAAACACCAAACCAAACCTATTGCCGTCAAGTCAATTCTGACTCATAGAGACCCTATAGGACAGAGTAGAAATGCCCCACAGGGTTTCCAAAGAGCGCCTGGTGGATTCAAACCACCATCATTTTGGTTAGCAGCCGAACTCTTAACCACTACGCCACCAGGGTTTCCAAAAAAAGCACTAGAGTAGTAAAAATCAGCAGTGATGTTTTCTGTCTTCACTTGAAGTAAAGACCTAACCAAAGGAAATTTCAGAGTATCTAACATCCCACTAGACGGATGGAACCATGTGTACCGAGACGCCCACTTCATGCAAGGTTTGGCAACCACTGCTAAACAAGTAGGCAGGTTCTCAGAACATTTAAGTCACCAGGTATGGCTATTAGCGCTAGCACAACTCATTCCTTAAAATTTCGTAAAATGTACAAGATCCCCAAATCAACGCTGTTTTCAAGGTAAAACTGGTAATGTAAGAGATGGTTAAGTTCTATTCACTGAAGAAAAAAAAATATTCACTGGCACAAGTTAAATTTTACAGGATGAGTTGCTGTATCCTGGGGGATTCTGGATCTCGGTTTTCCTGCTTTTATTTTATTAGGAAAGGTGGTCCATCTACCTTTCATAATAACCAGGTTTGGAGGAGCCAAATTAAATATGATGGCTGAAGGAATAAAGCAAAACAAACAAACAAAAAAGCTACTGTATGGTCTATGCATTAACAACTAAAGCCTTATGCAACACCTGCCCAAAAGGAGGTCATAATTTAGTGGGATAAGTGAGAGAGGCATTAGATATCTAAACAAACAACTATATGCATTATGATACAGACTGGTAGAGTAAATACCAAAGCGCTCTAATATTACAGTGGAAAGTCAGAAAAGGCCAAAGTGGGGAGATAACTCAAGATCAGGGCTTTGAAGGATGAGTAGGAGTTCGCTAGGTGGAAGAAGAGACAGGTCTCTGTAGAGGCTATTAAAGCACCCTGGTTTCATTCACTATAGTAAATTAGAATGGGTAAATCATTTCACTTTTCTTGATCTCAGTTCTTTCCTCTATAGGACTAGGTAATCCTAACAATAGCATTCATTTCTCTGTGTTTATGACTATTCAACGTAGTATCTCTTTCTCATAAATGAAGCTGGATATAAAAATTGCCAAAGCCTTACTGGCCAGATCTCTTTGTTTTGCAGTTCTTTTTTTTTTTATTTTATTGTTCTTTAAGTGAAAGTTTACAAATCAAGTCAGTCTCTCATACAAAAATTTATGTACACCTTCCTATGTACTCCTAGTTGCTCTCCCCCTAATGAGACAGCACACTCCTCTCCACCCTGTATTCCCCATGTTCATTCAGACTTCTTCTGTTCCCCTCTGCCTTCTTATCTCCCTTCCAGACAGGAGCTGCTCACATAGTCTTATGCGTCTACTTGAGCCAAGAAGCTCACTCCTCACCAGTATCATTTTCTATCTTCTAGTCCAGTCCAATCCCAGTCTGAAGAGTTGGCTTTAGGAATGGTTCCTGTCATGGGCCAACAAAAGGTCTGGGGGCCATAACCACTGGGGTCCTTATAGTCTCAATCAGACCATTCAGTCTGGCCTTTTTACAAGAATTTGAGGTTTATATCCCACTGCACTCCTGCTCCCTCAGGGGTTCTCTGTTGTGTTCCCTGTCAGTTGTAGCTGGGCACCATCTAGTTCTTCTGGTCTCAGGCTGATGTAGTCTCTGGTTTATGTGGCCCTTTCTGTCTCTTGGGCTCATAATTACCATGTGTCTTTGGTGTTCTTCATTCTCCTTTGCTCCAGGTGGGTTGACACCAATTGATTCATCTTAGGTGGCTGCATGCTAGCATTTAAGACCCCAGACACCACTCACCAAAGTGGGATGCAGAATGTTTCCTTAATAAATTTTATTATGCCAATTGACCTAGAAGTCATTTGAAACCATGGTCCCCAGACCCACACCCTTGCTACTATGGTCTTTGAAGCATTCAGTTTTTTCAGGAAACTTCATTGCTTTTGGTTTAGTCCAGTTGTGCTGATCTTTCCTATATTGTGTGTTGTCTTTCCCTTCACCTAAAACAGTTCTTGTCTACTATCTAATTAGTGATTTTCTCCCGCCTTTCCTCCATCCCCGCTCTTGTAACCATCAAAGAATATTTTCTTCTCTGTTTAAACTATTTCTCCAGTTCTTATAATAGTGGTCTTATACAATATTTGTCCTTTTGCAACGGACTAATTTCATTCAGCATAATGCCTTCCAGGTTCCTCCATGTTATGAAACATTTCATGGATTTATCATTGTTCTTTATCGATATATAGTATTCCATTGTGTGAATATACCATAATTTATCCATTCATCCATTGAGAGGCACCTTGGTCGCTTCCATCTTTTTGCTATTGTAAACAGAGCAGCGGTGAACATGGGTGTGCCTATATCTGTTCATATAAAGGCTCTTATTTCTCTAGAACATATTCCAAGGAGTGGGATTGCTGGATCCTATGGTAGTTCTACTTCTAGCTTTTTAAGGAAGCGCCAAATCGATTTCCAAAGTGGTTGTACCATTTTACATTCCCACCAACAGTGTATAAGTGTTCCAGTCTCTCCACAACCTCTCCAACATTTATTATTTTGTGTTTCTTGGATTAATGCCAGCCTTGTTGGAGTGAGATGGTATCGTGCTGTAGTTTTGGTTTGCATTTCTGTAATGGCTAATGATAGTGAGCATTTCCTCAAGTATGTGTTAGCTGCCTGAATGTCTTCTTTGGTGAACTGCCTGTTCATATCTTTTGCCCATTTCTTAACTGGATTATTTGTCTTTTTGTTTTGAGTTTTTGCTGTATCATGCAGATTTTAGAGAGCAGACACTGATCAGAAATGTCATACCTAAAAACTTGTTTCCCAGTCTGTAGGTAATCTTTTTAGTCCTTTGGTGAAGTCTTTGGATGAGCATAGGTGCTTGATTTTTAGGAGCTCCCCGTTATCTAGTTTCTCTTCTGGTATTTGTACATTGAAAGTAATGTTTTGTATACGTTTATGCCATGTATTAGGGCTCCTAGTGTCATTCCTATTTATTCTTCTGTGATCTTTATCATTTTAGATTTTATATTTAGGTCTTGATCCATTTTGAGTTAATTTTTGTGCATGGAGTGAGGTATGGGTCTTGTTTCATTTTTTTGCAGATGGATATCCAGTTATACCAGCACCAGCTGTTAAAGAAACTGTGTTTTCACCATTTAACTGACTTTGGGCCATCATCAAATATCAGCTGCTCATATGTGGATGGATTTATGTCTGGATTCTCAGTTCTGTACCATTGGTCTATGTATCTGTTGTTGTACCAGTACCAGGCTGTTTTGACTACTGTGGCAGTATAATAGGTTCTAAAATCAGATAGAGCGAGGCCTCCCACTTTGTTCTTCTTTTTCAGTAATGCTTTACTTACCCGGGACCTCATGTCCTTCCATATGAAGTTGGTGATTTGTTTCTCCATCTCATTAAAAAATGTCATTGGAATTTGGATTGGAATTGCATTGTATCTATAGATTGCTTTTGGTAGAATAGACATTTTTACAATGTTGAGACTTCCTATCCATGAGCAAGGTATGATTTTCCATTTATGTAGACCTCTTTTGGTTTCTTGAAGTAGTGTCTTGTAGCTTTCTTTGTGTAGGTCTTTTACATCTCTAGTAAGATTTATTCCTAAGGGGCTACTGTAAATGACATTGATTTGATGATTTCTTCTTTGTCGTTCTCTTTGTTGGTGTAGAGGAATCCAACTGATTTTTGTATGTTTATGTTGTATCCCAATACTCTGCTGAACTCTTCTATTAGTTCCAGTAGTTTTCTGGAGGATTCCTTAGGATTTTCTGTGTATATGATCAAGTCATCTGCGAACAGAGATACTTTTACTTCTTCCTTGCCAATCTGGATGGCCTTTATTTCTTTGCCTAGCCTAATTGCTCTGGCTAGGACCTCCAGCACAATGTTGAATAAAAGTGGTGATAAAAGGCATCCTTGTCTGGTTCCTGTTCTCAAGTGGAATGCTTTCAGATTCCATTTAGGATGATGTTGGCTGTTGACTTTGTATAAATGTTCTTTGTTACATTGAGAAATTTTCCCCCTATTCCTATTTTGCTGAGAGTTTTCATCATGAATCGTTGTTGAACTTTGTCAATGCCTTTTCTACATCAATTGATAAGATTATGTCGTTCTTGTCTTTTGTTTTATTTATGTGGTGGATTACATTAATTGTTTTTCTAATGTTGAACCATGCCTGCATACCTAGTATAAATCCCACTTGGTCATGGTGAATTATTTTTTTGATAGGTTGTTGAATTCTATTGGCTAGAATTTTGTTGAGGATTTTTGCATCTAAGTTCATGAGGGATATAGGTCTGTAATTTTCTTTCTTTTTTTTTTTTTTTTTGTGGTGTCTTTACCTGGTTTTGGTATCAGGGATATGCTGGCTTCATAAAATGAGTTTGGGAGTATTCCGTCCTTTTCTATGCTCTGAAATACCTTCAGTATTAGTGGTGTTAACTCTTCTCTGAAAGTTTGGAATAACTCGCCAGTGAAGCCCTTAGGACCAGGGCTTTTATTTTTCTGGGAGTTTTTTAATTACCTTTTCAAACTCTTCTTTTGTTATGGGTCTATTTAGTTGTCCTACCTCTGTTTGTGTTACTTTAGGTAGGTAGTGTGTTTCTAGAAATTCATCCAATTTCTTCTAGGTTTTCAAATTTGTTAGAGTCCAATTTTTCCAATTTCTTCTAGGTTTTCAAATTTGTTAGAGTCCAATTTTTCATAGTAATCTGATATGATTCTTTTCATTTCAGTTGGGTCTGTTGTGATATCGCCCATCTCATTTCTTATTCGGGTTATTTGCTTCCTCTACTGTTTTTCTTTTGTCAGTGTGACCAATGGTTTATCAATTTCGTTAATTTTTTTCAAAACACCAGCTTTTGATCTTGCTAACTCTTTAAATTGTTTTTCTGTTCTCTATTTCATTTAATTCTGCTCTAGTTTTTATTATTTGCTTTCTTCTGGTGCCTGAGGGTTTCTTTTGTTGCTCTCTATTTGTTCAAGTTGTAGGGATAATTCTTTGATTGTGGCCCTTTCTTCTTTTTGGATGTGTGCATTTATTGATATAAATTGACCTCTGAGTACTGCTTTCGCTGTGTCTCAAAGGTTCTGATAGGAAGTGTTTTCATTCTCATTGTATTTTATTAATTTCTTTGTTCCATCCTTAATGTCCTCTATAACCCAGTCTTTTTTGAGCAGAGTGGTATTCAGTTTCCAAGTGTTTGATTTCTTTTCCCCGGTTTTTCTGTTATTGATTTCTACCATTATGGCTTTATGGTCAGAGAAGATGCTTTGTAATATTTCAATGTTTTGGATTCTGCTAAGGCTTGCTTATGAACTAATGTGTGGTCTGTTCTAGAGAATGTTCCATGTGCATTGGAAAAGAAAGTATACTTTGCTGCCATTGGGTGGGGTGCTCTGTATATGTCTTTGAGGTCAAGTTGGTTGATTGTGGCATTTAGATCTTCCCTGTCTTTATTGAGCTTCTTTCTCGATGCTCTGTCATTCACCAAAACTGGTGAGTTGGAGTCTCCTACTATTATTGTAGAGCAGTCTATCTCATTTCTCAATGCTGTTAGAGCTTCTATCATGTATCTTGAAGTCCTGTCATTGGGTGTGTAAATATTTAATACAGTGTTATCCTCCTAGTATATTGTCTGTTTAATCATTATATAGTGTCTTTCCTTATCCTTTGTGGTGAATTTTACTTTAAAGTCTGTTTTGTCAGAATTTAATATTGCCACTCCTGCTCTTATTTGATTGTTGTTTGCTTGATATATTTTTTTCCATCCTTTGAGTTTTAGTTTGTTTGTGTCTTTAAGTCTAAGGTGTGTCTCTTGTAGGAAGCATATAGGCAAATTATGTTTTTTTTAATCCATTCTGCCACTCTCTCTTTATTGGTGCATTTAGTCCATTTACATTCAGCATAATTATAGATAAGTATGAGTTTAGTGCTGTCATTTTGATGTCTTTTCTTGTGTGTTGTTGACAGTTTCTTTTTCCCAAATAATTTTTTGTGCCCAGTAATCTTTATAAATTGTCTTTTCCTCTTATTCATTGTTGTTGGGTTTCTTTTTTATTTGCTGAGTATGTTTTTCTTGTATTTTATTTTGATGTGTAGGATTGTTAGTCTCCTTTGTGATTACTTTAATACCTACCCTTATTTTTCAAAGTTTAAACCTAACTTTTATTTCTTTATTTCACCTTGACTTCCTGTCCACATGAAAAGTCTGTGATTATGTTTTTTAGTCCCTCTTTATTGTTTTAATGTTGTCTTTTACATAATGACATCACTGTTTCCCTGATTTGAGCATTTTTTTAATCTTGATTTATTTTTGTGATTTCCCTATCTGGGTTGATATCTGGTTGCTCTGTCCTGTGTTCTAGTCTTGGGTTGATATCTGATGTATTGATTTTCTAACCAGACAGCTCCCTTTAGTATTTCTTGTAGTTTTGGTTTGGTTTTTACAAATTCCCTAAACTTCTGTTCATCTGGATTTGTCCTAATTTTGACTTCATATTTGAGAGAGAGTTTTGCTGGGTACATGATTCCTGGCTGGCATTTTTTTTCTTCAGTGCTTTATGTAAGTCATCCCATTGCCTTCTTGCCTGCATGGTTTCTTCCGAGTAGTCAGAGTCTATTCTTATTGACTCTCCTTTTGACATGACTTTTTGTTTGTCCCTAGCTGCTCTTAAAATTCTCTCTTTATCTTTGGTTTTGGTAAGTTTGATTAGGATATGTCTTGGTGACTTTCTTTTGAGATCTACTTTATGTGGAGCTTGATGAGCATCTTGGATAGGTATCTTCTCATCTTTCGTGATATCAGGGAAGTTTTCTGCCAACAAATCTTCTACAATTCTCTCAGTATTTTCTGTTATCCCTCCCTCTTCTGGTACTCCAATCACTTGAGGTTATTTCTTTTGATAGAGTACCACACGATTCTTAGGTTTTCTTCATTTTTTAAAATTCTTTCACCTGATTTTTCTTTGAATATATTGGTGCCAAGCATTTTATCTTTAATCTCACTAATTCTGCCTTCCATTTCCTCAATTCTGCTCCTCTGACTTTCTATTGAGTTGCCTAATTCTGAAATTTTATTTTTAATCCTCTGAATTTCTGATTTCTGTCTCTCTATGGATTCTTGCAGCCTATTAAATTTTCCATTATGTTCTTGAATAACCTTTTTAATTTGTTCAACTGCTTTATCTGTGTGTTCCTTGGCTTGTTCTGCATTTTGCCTGATCTCCTTCCTCATCTCTTGAAGAGCTCTGTGTATTAATCTTTTGTATTCTGCATCTTGTAATTCTGGGAAGATGCCTTCTTCCAGATGATTCCTTGATTCTTTGTTTTGAGAGCTTGTTGAAGTGATCATGGTCTGCTTCTTTATCTGATTTGGTATTGACTGTTGTCTCCGAGCCATCTATAAGTTATTGCATTAATTTATTTTATGTTTGCTTAATGTATCCTAGCTTGTTGCTTTGTTTTGTTTTGATATGCTTAAATAGTCTGCTTGAGTGAGCTAGTTTGATTATTTGTGCCTTCGAAGCTCTAATGACTAGAGGTGTTACCAGGTATATGAGCCTAGGAGTCCATTCACTTTTCCCATAGGGATTCAGCTCAGGTGTCCAGGTAGTTGGTCATCAAGTGTGTGATACAGGCTCTGTCCTACAGTCTTAGAGGGGCAGGAGTGATTGGTTTAGGCACAGGTATGTCATTGCAGCAGGTGGTCACACTCTGAACAAGGCAGGGGGCTGACTACCACCCCTTGAGTGTCTGTGAGGAAAGCATGTCCCTTTTCTCTAGAGTGCACAGGTGGGTGGGTTCTGCAGTCAGACCATGGGCACCCAATGCTTTTGGTTGTAAGGACTGGGAGGTACCACTTATTCTTGGGCCCCTGTCACAGGTGGCTAGGTAACATGGATGGAGCCACCAGTCCTTAGGCCCCCCATGTGGGTAGGTGAGGACTCTGTTTAATAGGCAAAGTGGTGTCAAACATCAAAAACCCACCCTTCCATCACACAGCTGAAACAGTTGAAGTCAGGTCCCAACACATACACCATTGCAGTCTGACAATAAGGGCCTAATCTTCTGAAATGGGCCCACACAGGTCCATGCAGGGGTGAAAGGTATTCAAAGTCTGTGGACCATTTGTGCCTGGACAGGAGCCGCTTCTGTCTTTAGCTCCCCAGCTTAGTGGAGCTGGCAGATTATCTTTTCCCCTAATTGTTAATTTATTCCCTCTCCAAGGCCGGGAGAATGGCTCAGGGCACGCAGCAGGAACTGTCTCAGGCCCAGGGAAATCAACAGCCAATGAAGCTGGCTTGGGGACTGGGAGCACAGTAAAATAAATGCAAGGACTTAGCTTTTTCTGAGGGTGCTGTTCTTCTCTGGTTATGGAGCTGTGAGAGGCTGTGCAGCTCACTGTCTCTTCCTGAGGAAACCGTGTCCCAAATGCTACAGCCAGGCCCACTGCGGTCACCTTTGGGAATCCTGCCTGACGGGCGCCAGTTCCTGCCAAGTCAGGTCCAACAACTCCTCATCACTTCTGAACCATCTTTCCCTCCCCCTGCTTCTCAGTCCAATTTCATAACTTTGCCTTTGATGTTCAGGGCTCCTAGCTTATCACATATGTAATTGTTTCACTTCTTTTTTCCAGTCTTTGTTGTAAGAGGGATCACTGGAAGCATCTGACTACTCTGCCTTCTTGGCTCCACCTCCCTGGAGTCTGTTTTGCAGTTTTTGATTACAATTCCCCTTCTATTTTCTGTTTGCTCTTATTAACACTCTTCATTTCAGAATGTGTTCATTATCGATTCAATTTCATAACATTGTATAACATTTGTCGATAAGGAAATCTGAGGTTAACCAAAAAGTGCTTTATCCTAAGTAGATGTGTATGTCCACATTCTGGTAGCAGGGGTTCCATGTAGAGGGTTGCAGGAAACAGATGTTTCTAACCATTTGGTGGGGATTAATAATAGCATCTTTCATTTCTTAATGAGAAATTCCACATCCAGGTTTTTTGTGTGTTTGTTTTTTATTTTACATACAAAAACCAAAGCAAACCAAACAAACCCATTGCCGCTGAGTTAATTTCGACTCACAGCAACTGTATAGGACAGAATAGAGCTGCCCCATAGGGTTCCCAAGTCTGTAAATCTTTATGGAAGTAGATTGCCACATCTTCCTCCCACTGGGAGACTAGTGGGTTTAAACCACCAACCTTTCAATTATCAGCTGAATGCTTAACCACTACACCACCAGGGCTCCTATTTTAGATGCCCATTTATTTTCTGGGTTTTTGTTTGTTTGTTTTGTTTTGTGCCAGTAATGTCGGGGTGAGATGGAATCTCATTGTGGTTTTGATCTGCACATTTAGATGCTAAATACTAGACTGTATAGTTCAACATCAGATCTTCACCAGACTGTAAGCTCCTGAGGTCAAGGTCTGTGCTTATCTTATTCATTGCTGTATCCCCAGGAACCCAGGGAATTTCTCAGCTCAGATACTCATTAAATAATTTTTCTAAAAGTAAATTTTAACAGAATGATTTAGAGGAATTGTCAGATTCCTTCTCTTTACAAAGGCTGCTATACAATTATCCTTCTAAATTTTGGCCTTATTCTCCTCTTTCACATCCAAGTTATTCTAGTTTGTTTGAAGGTTCCATCCAATTTACAGGTTCATTTCCATTTCTGTGGCTCATAAGTTATTCACCTATCACCACACCAGTTATGCATAAGAAGCCACCCCAAACTCAGAGGCTTATAATATCAAGCCTTTCTTTTTCTCACTTGCAGAGCTATGGGTTTTCTGAGATGGCTCTGCCTCATGCTGACAGTAAGGTAGGCTGGGTTCCAGGCTTGAGTTGGTATCAATTCTCCTTCACACATCTGCATACCTCCTTGGACCAGTGATTGCCCAGTCACATAGTCAAATCCTGCATGAATGGAGTGAAAAAGATACACCCTCCCCACTCTAGTGAAAGGACTCAGCAAGTCCCATGGCTAAGGGCATGGATACAGAAAGAGGGTGTCTTAGGCTGGGTTCTCTAGAGAAGCAAACCCAGTAAAGCATATAAATATACAGAGAGAGAGATTTATATTAAGGAACCAGCTCACGCGATTGTACAGGCTGGAATGTCCCAAGTCCATGGGACAGACTGGAGGCTTCCCCTGATTCACGCAGCTGAAGGGGCTGCCAAGCCCAAGATCAGCAGGGCAGACAGCAGGGCTCTTGCTCACAGGCCGCGAGGACCAATGAATCCCAAGATCAGCAAGCAAGACGGAGGTAAGCTGCTAGCTGAAGTTCCAAGAACTGGAAGTCGGACGAACAGGAGCTGGCTGCAGGATCCTGTGCAAGCAAAAATCCACGAGCCTTGCCAGAAAGTCCACCGACATTGGATGTAGGCCACACCTCCAAAGAAACTCCCTTTCAACACAGCAGATACCATCATGAAGGTGATCACATTATATCGAATCTCAGTATGCAGGTGATCAAACTACTTCATAACAGCCAAACCACTGAGAATCACGGCCCGGCCAAGTTAACACACAATCTTAAGGATCATAGAGGTGAGAACAATCTACCACATCACATACCATTGATAAGCTGAAGATTACCTTTAAGTGTAAAAGAAGTGTATATTATCAACTGCTGGCTTCATGATTTCAGGAAACAAGATTGATAAGGAAAGAGCACTGGCCTAGGAATCAGGAAGTCTGAATATATAACCCACCAGTTTATTTAGCTACACTTTCTGGAACTTTTTTTTTTTTAATATGTAAAATGGAAGAGGGGAGTGTTGTGTATGTTTTGTGTATTTCTTAGACTCTGGATACCAAGTTACAGAAACCTGACTCAAAGTTGCTTAAACCAAATAAAAGGCTTTTTTTTTTTCCTTAATTATGTAACTGGGAAGTTCAAGGGGGTAAATTAAAAGGTTTAAGACCTAATTATATACACGGATTCAATTAATATCATAAGGAATTATTTTATTTTCTCCATATTTGGTTCTGTTCTTTTGTGTTGACCCACGTCAAGTTGGCACTCTATCCAGCTGCAAAGACAGCCATAGGGAGTTCAAGGTTTGCATTGTCCAAACATCAATTCTAGAGATTAGAGGATTTTACTTTCCTTTCAACTCTAATAAAAGATTTGAGGATGATTCTCATACGCCCAGTAAAAATTCTGAGGGTGACTCTCACTTGCCCAGTTTGGATCACAAGTCCATGTCTGAATCACTCTCCATGGTCAGAAAGAAGTAGATCTATGACTGGACAATGACTATGTGTCCCTCCTTGGAGCTGAAGATGGGGAAGGGCTACATAAACAACAACATGGATTAGGAATGGGGGAGGAACATTTCGTCCAAAGAGAGGCTCGAAAGCACTAAACTTGTCCACTAAGGTCTCCAAAATTCCTTTCTGCTTTACAATGTTATGCCTTTGTGATTTTGATTAGAGCACCATTCGTTTGCCATTTTCTCCTGTTAAGTTCAAGTGCAGGTTTCCCTCTGTTATTCTAATCTTTGTCAGTCATTTATCTTTTAATGTGAACAGATTTCTCAGCTACTTTCAAAAGGTCAGATTAGTTGCAGGGGCCCTGTTGGAAGATTTCTGTTTACCAGATGCCTCCTCACCTTAAGGCTCAGTGCCATGTTTTTGGTTAGACTCTAACTGAAAGATATCCACCTGGTAAGAGATCAGGTCCGTGTCCTATTTTATTACTATACTCTCACTTTGCTTCCAGAAAACATGCCCTAAATTGCCCAGGGGCTCACATTTTTGGTGCATATAGGAAGAACCCCAGGGAGACAGCCTCAGGGGGGAAAAAAGTCTCTGTATGTGTGGCTGTTCTTGTTAATTGCTGTGAGTTGATTCTGACTTATTGCCACCCCATGTGTGCAGAGTAGAACTGCTCCATGGGGTTTTCAAAGCTCTAATCTTTCAGAAGTAGATCACCAGGTCTGTCTTCCAAGTCAACTCTGAGGGTGTTCAAACCACCAAATGGTAGGTTAGCAGTCAAGTAGTTACATGTTAGTACCACTCAGGGACTGTACATGTGGCTGCTAATATGCAATTCGACTGTAGTGTGCACACACACACACACACACACACACACATTTTCCCGTCTCCTCATCCATAGCTGCCTAAATTTACCCTATCCAACCAGACACAATAATTTTTCATATTTGTTTTATTTCTATTAGATTTTAAATTCTCTTTCTAATTTACATTTATTTCTATAAATTCCAAAAATGATACATGCTTGCTTGTAGTAAAATGTTTATATATTACAGAAATGTACAATGTTAAAAATGAAAACACAATCCCTCTCTCTCCTTATTTTCATAGCCTCTGGTCTTTCAAAAGGAAAACCTGGTGGCACAGTGGTTAAGTGCTACGGCTGCTAACCAAAGGGTCGGCAGTTCGAATCCACCAGGTGCTCCTTGGAAACACTATGGGGCAGTTCTACTCTGTCCTATAGGATTGCTATGAGTCGGAATCGACTCGATGGCACTGGGTTTGGTTTTTTTGGTTTTCTGGTCTTTCAGGAGTTACAATTTCCATTTAAAATGTTGCCAGGTGGAAACCCCAGCTTCTGCTCAGTGCAGTTCGTCTCAGCCAATAAAGGAAAGACGGAGGTGGGAGAATGGAAAAGCACCTTTATTTCATTGCACAAGGAAAGGAAACAGTCGAGGCTGCTGCCACCAAGACTGTTCAGTGAGGACAGTGCGAAGGTTACTTTTAAGGGGTTTGCAGGAACTTCATAGAGGTTACATCTGCAACATTCTTAATCACACTACACAGGTGCAATGGGGTTTACATATAACTTCACGTATCATGTGTTCAGAAAATGGCAGTTGAACTTCACCCAGAGGTGGGGAAGTTACTATGTAAGAGGTCTGAGAGGTTATCCTGAATGTCAACATGGTGTCTAAACCAGTTTCCACCAATTTCCTCTAGTTTTGGGCAGCAGTTAAAGAGAGAGGAACCAGGGTCTTCATGTAAAGCTAGGGGGATTGCCAAGCAAAGGAACCAGGATTTTAATGTAAAGCTACAGGGTGTGCCAAGTAAGCTGCTTGAGGTAGTGGAATTTTCCTCAGCCTGGGGACCTCTGTCTTATTCCCTCCTTTTTTTTTTTTTTGGACGTTGGTCATTCAGGATCAGTGTCCATTCTGAACTATAGCCTAGTTGAGAATTGTTTGGCATGTTCTTGGTGAGGGGAAAAATATTGGATACAGGCTTGAGCAGTTGGCATTTCATCATGGCCACTGATCAACTGTTGAGGTATTATGAGTAGGAAGAACTCACAGTGGTGTATTGGGCTCTGCCTAGGGTTTTTTTTTATTATTGTTATTTTTTAGTGTGCCCCCTCTTCTTTTAGCCAGTAAATTGGATGGAGAGGTACAGGGATTATGGGTAATCCTTGTCCTACATGTGAAGGGGAGTGTGAACAAATCCAGCAACTGTTAGCCCTGGTGCAACCTATTAAGAACATAGAAATTCCATCAAGCATTTTACACTTAGGGTGACTCCTAGAATAACCACATCACTCTGTTCGTGGTTGATTCTGCTTACTAAAAGGTCTACAGAAATTTAATCTGTTCAGGTATGGTTTACAGGTATAGGAGACAGAATACTGACACCAAAATTATTAGCAGTCTTAAGGGTCTTTGGAGGATCTCACCCATGCAGAAGTGTGTTGGGAAAACAAGTACTTATGGTCCTCAACTGGTTCAGAAGTCCAGTTCTTGCAGTTATGAAGAGTTTGTCCCTCAGCATCTGGTGGGGTAGTTTTCTTTACTCAAATATGGTGGATCCAAACTTGGAGCCCTTAGAGTTTGACAGCCACTGGGGTAGCCAAGAGGACTTCAAAGGGGTTGGCCCACTTCTGCTGAAGGGGTCGGCTTTCCACACCTTGACAAGGACCCAATCACCAGGCTGGAATGGATGGAGAGACACCTCTGGCTCAGGTGGGCTCCTCAGGTGAATGTATCTGTGGAGAGAAGACAGAGTCTCCCAAAGAGACTGCAAGTATTTAGTTACTTGAACATCTCCAGCTTTGTGGAGAGAGGGAGGTTGTAGCTTGTAAGGCAAGCTACATTGCTCATATTGGCGTTCTCTAATAAAGGGCTCAAATGGACTAAGTTTTAGTTTGCCTCTAGGGGTGGACCGAACTCTCAAGAGGGCCATAGGCAGTGCCTTTGTCCATACCAACTTGGTCTCTTGGTACAGCTTTGCTAGGTGTCTCTTCAGTCTGGTTAGCCTGCTCAACTTTACCATTTGACTTGGGCCTCCAGGCTGTGTGTAAGTTCTAATTAACGTCCAGGGTGGTTGCCACCAATTGCACCACCAAGGCCACAGAATGGGGCCTGCTGTTGCTGCCAATAGAGACATGAAGCCTGAATCAAGGGATGATTTTGTTCAGGAAGTGCTTCACAACCTTTTCAGTCCTACCAGGAAAAGCTCCAACCCAGTTAGTGAAGACGTTGATGAATATTAGTGGATGTTTGTAATTCCTGGGAGCTCGAAGCATCTCAGAGGAAGCCACCTACCAGTCATCTCTGTGTGTTGCCCTAGTTTGCTAGACCCCTGGGGGCAATTCAGCAGTGTTCTTGGGATTATTGTTCTGAAGATGGAGCAGCTCTTTACCACTGCCAAAATGGTGGTGTGGACTGATTAAATGTTTCTTAACTCAATCATGTAATGGTATTAAAAGACTGTCGCTCTGTCCTGGCCCATTCTGAGGGGCCTGTATCTTTTCCCTCTAAGGCTCAGTGTAAATGCTTAACAATGAGTCCGAAATTTGGGATCCAGATGCAACAAAAAACAGCCATTCCCAAAAAACCTTGGAGCTGTCTCTGGTTGGTAGGGGCCACCAATCTGCAGATAACATTTTTTGGGCTGGGAGGAGTTCTTGCTCACCCTGTCTGATTTTAAAACTCAGATAAATTTTTTTTGGTTGACCTGAGCTTTTTTTCAGAGATCCGATACCCTACATCTGCATGGTCCCTTTATCAAAAGAAATTTGTGCTTCCAGTTTGCACAAGCCTCTTCCCAGGAAAGGAATGGGACAGGCAGATATGCAAAGAAAAGAATATGTTAATGAATTCCCTTGTATGGAGTAGGTTAGAGGCTGGAAGATGGGCGGGCTCTCCCTCTTATCCAAAACTCCTGTCATCGACACAGCTTGTTTCTTTGGGACAGCCTTTTTCTGGGTCAGGACAAAGTGGGTTGCTCTGGTATCCATTATAAATAGTACAGGTTCCCCCCACCACCACCTTCATTATAAGTAGAGGCTCAGGTGGGGGATTCACCCCATGATTGGCACCATGGGGCACTGGGCAGCCCCCAGCTCCTTCTTACCTCTGAGTAGGAATTTTTTACTTCCAGTGTCCTCTTTCTTTTCACTATGTGCACTAGTCTTGGCTTAATGGGGTTTGCAGCCTCTCACCTCCTTCTCTCCTCAGGGACCCTCCTCTTATTGGGTCAGTGGGAGACAGGTCATTTCTCTGCAAGACGATGGCCAGGAATGTGGCCTGTCTCTTTTGATGGGTGAATTTTCTCTTTTCCTGTTCCCAGACTCAATTGGAATATACCTGGTAGGCAAGCTCAACAAGCTGTGAGATCACCAACTTCACACCTTCCTCAACTTTCCAGAGTTTTTCTCCGTATGTCTGGGGCATTCTGCCTGATGAAAACCGTATTCACAATGCAAGGTTTCTGGGACTCTCAGGGTTTGTGTCTGCTAACTTTCTAAAGACCTCATAAATTCTTTCCAGAAACTTAGAGGTATCTTTGGTTTGTTCTTGTTTGATTCCATATGTTTTGCTAAGGTTTTTCTTGTTGCTGTTGTTGTTTAGACATGATTTTCTTCAACCTTTCTAAAAAGCACTCCCTATGATAAGCAAGGTGAATCTGTCCCTCAGCAGTATTCTGATCCTAGCCAGGGTTCCCCAAGAGGAAAGTCTCTGCCCCAGGTGATTTTCTGCCTGCATTTCATGGTACCTGTCAGCCTCTGCACTAGCATTTTGTAGGATTGTCTTAGGGCTCACGAGAGCAGCAAAACCAGTAAAACATATAAATATTCAGAGACATTTATATCAAGGAAACAGCTGACACAACTGTAGAGGCTGGAACGTCCCAAGTCTATGGATCAGGATAGAGGTTTCTCCTGATTCTCATAGCCACAGGGGCTGGCAAATCCAAGATTGGTAGGTCAGAGAGCAGGGCTCTTACTCACAGGCTGTGAGGATTAATGAATCCCAAGATTGGCAGGTAAGCTGCTAGCTCAAGTCCCAAGAACCAGAAGTGAGATGAACAGGAGACTGCTGCAGGATCCAGAGCTGGCAAATCCAGAACATCCACTTATATTCAGATGCAGGCCACACACCCAAGGAAACTCCCTTTCAACTGATTCGTTGCTTGCAGCAGATCCCATCACGGGAGTGATCACATATGAACACTGAGAATCATGGCCCAGCCAAGTTTACACGCCATCTTAACTATCACAGTCCACCCCTTGTCAATTTGACACCTGTACACATCTCTCCAAACCATACATAATTTCTGAATAAAGACAATTACAAAGTCGTACTTGCATCTAATACGATACAACTAAAACGTGTACAACTGAAAATTCACTAGCCCCGTTTACGTCTTATATTTTAGAAGTGAAGAAATACTCATAACAATTACAGTCCTCATTTCTGCAACCTGTCACGTGGCCGTACCTGGTATTTAGAACTACCTTCTTCCACTATCCATTCTGTATTCCCTTTGCCTTCAGCAAACATCTCAGCTGGTCATGGTTCTTTACTTGGTTCATTTCTGAAAGGTCTGGGCCATTAGTAGTTATGTCAGAGTTGGGTTGTTGTATTTTTCCATTGACTTTAATCACAGGACGTGGTAGCACTAAGAGACACCCTAAGGGATATCTTGCATTTCAGACATACTATTCTTTAACTCTATTATGTAATATCAATCTGATTTCCTCTTGGTAATCAGTATAAATCACACCAGGCAATATTGTAACTCCCTTATTTGCCTATATATCCAGAGCCATAAGGAGCCCAAAGTGGCCAGGTGGCATTCTTAGCTTCCAGTTCAATGACATCAGTGATGTGTCTCCAGTTGGGAGCATTCCTCCCTTTGGAATTAAGACCTCTAGACCTGCAGAGCATAAGGTCATGGGGACAGGAAGCAAAAATCTTGTGAGTGGGTCATAATAGTGAGTTGTGCCACTGCTATTTCTACCCTTTGATTCCTGTACCCATGAATCCTGGCTATGCGAGAAACAGCACCATATACTGGACACTGGTTTAGAGCATATACAGCCTCCTGGAGAACATTGCCCCAACTCTGTATTATATTGCCACTTAGCTGGTGCTGTAATTGTGTCTTTAGGAGGCCATTCCATCATTCTGCCAAGCCAGTTGCTTCAGGATGATGGGAAACATGGTAAGACCAGGAAATTCCATGAGCATGGGCCCACTGCTGGACTTCATTTGCTGGGAAGAGAGTCTTTTAATCCAAGGCAATACTACGTAGGATACCATGATGGAGGATAAGGCATTCATTCTCTAAGTCCATGAATGGTATTTTGGCAAAAGCGTTGCATACAGGGAAGGCAAATCCATATCCAGAGTAAGTGCCTATTCCAGTAAGTACAAAACGCTGCCCTTTCCATGATGGAAGTGGTCCAACGTAATCAACTTGCTACCAGGTTGCTGACTAATCACCTTGAGGGATGGTGCCATATTGGGGACTCAGTGTTGGTCTCTGCTGCTGGCAGACTGGGCACTCAGCAGTGGCTGTAGCCAAGTCAGCTTTGGTGAGTGGAAGTCCATGTTGCAGGCCCATGAATAACCTCCATCCCTGCCACCATGGACACTTTGTTCATGAGCCCATGATGAGAGGATCTGGAGAAGGAGGATGAGTGGTTTCCACAGAACATGTCATCCTATCCATGTGATTGTTAAAATCCTGTTCTGCTGAGGTTACCTTTTGGTGAGCGTTCACATGAGGCACAAGTATCTTCACTTCTTTGGCCCATTCAGAGTGGTCTATCCACATACCTCTTCCCAGTAAATTCTTGTCTCCAATTTTCCAATCATATTCCTTCCAAATCCCTGACCATCCAGCCAAACCATTGGCCACAGCCCATGAATCAGTATACGTTTGCACATCTGGCCATTTCTCCTTCCAAGCAAAGTGAACAACTAGGAGCTCCTCTCGAAATCCTGCCCATTGGGAGGCTTTCCTTTCACCGCTGTCCTTCAGGGAGGTTCCAGAAAAGGGCTGTAGTGCTGCTGCTGTCTACTTGTGAGTGGTGCCTGCATATCTGGCAGAACCATCTGTAAACCAGGCATGAGTTCTCTCTTCTTCAGTCAGCTGATCATAAGGAACCCCCCATGAGGCCATATGTGCAGACTAGAAGATGGAAGGTAATGTGACAGGAATTGAGACCATTGGCATTTGGGCCACTTCCTTATGCAACTTACTTGTGCCTTCCAGTCCTGCTTGGGCCTGATCTTGTATTTACCACTTCTATTTAATGCTGGAGTGCTGCTGTGCACATCCAACTTCATGACTTTGTAGGTCAGACAACACCCAGTTCATGATGGGCAGCTCAGGCTGCATGGTGACTTGGCATCCCATGGTTAAGCATTCAGCCTCTCCTAAGGCCCAGTAACAAGCCAAAAGCTGTTTCCCAAAATGAGAGTAGTTATCTGCAGAGGATGGTAGGGCTTTGCTCCAAAATCCTAAGGGTCTGTGCGGTGATTCACCAATAGGGGCCTCCAAAGACTCCAAACAGCATCTCTATCTACCAAGGACACTTCAAGCACAATTGAATCAGCTGAATCATATGGCCCAAGTGGCAGAGCAGCTTGCATGGCAGCCTGAACCTGTTGCAGAGCCTCCACTTGTTCTGGGCCCCACTCAAAACCAGCAGCTTTTCAAGTCACTTGATAAGTAGACTGGAGGTGCACAGCCAAATGAGGAATATGTTGCCTCCAAAATCCAAAGAGGCCTTCTGATTCCTTTTCAGTTGTGGGAGCAGCCAGATGTAATACTTACCCTTCACTTTAGAAGGAATATCTCGACATGCCCCATACTGCTGGATCCCTAGAAATTTCACTGAGGTGGAAGATCCCTGAATTTTTGTGGGATTAATTCCCCACTCTCTAGTTTTTTTTTTTTTTAGTATGCAAATGTTATACCAATAAGTCCAGAGTCCTTGACACTTCCTCCTTACTAGGTCAAATCAGCATAATGCCATCAATGTAATGGATCAGTGTGACGCTTGTGGAAGGGAAAGGTGATCAAGGTTCCTGCGGATTAAATTATGACATAGGCTGGAGAGTTGATGTAGCTTAGAGGTAGACAACTGAAGGTGTATTGCTGGCCTTGCCAGCTGAAGGCAAGCTGCTTCTGATGGTCCTTCGAAACAGGTATGGAGAAAAACGCATTAGACAGGTCAATAGCTACATAACAAGAGATGTATTAATTTGCTGAAGCAATGAAATTACATCTGGAATAGCAGCTGCAATTGAAGCCACCACCTGGTTAAGTTTTCAATAATCTACTGTCATTCTCGAAGATCGTCTGTTTTTTGTGCAGGCCAAATAGGCAAGATGAATGCGAATGTGGTGGGAATCACAAGCCCTACATCCTTCAAGTCCTTGATGGTGGCTGTAACCCCTACAATTCCTTCAGAAATGCAGTATTGCTTTTGTTTTACTATTTTTGTAAGTAGAGGAAGTTCTAATGGCTTCCACTTGGCTTTTGCTACCACAATAGCCCTTACTCCATTTGTCAGGGATCCAATGTGGGGGTTCTGCCAGTTGCCGAGTGTATTTATTCCAATTATGCATTCTGGAACTGTGGAAATCACTACAGGATGGGTTTGGGGACCCACTGGACCTACTGTGAGACAGGCATGAACCAAGACTCCACTAATACCCTGACCTCCATATGCCATGACCACACTCTGACTGGTGGGACAGAGTGACGTTTTGGGTCTCCTGAAATTAGTGTCATTTCAGAGCCAGTATCCAGTAATCTCCGAAAAGTCTGATTATTCCCTTTACCCCAATGAACAGTCACTCTCGTAAAAGGCCGTAGATCCCTTTGGGGAAGGCTGGGAGAGAGATTAAGAGTATAAATTTTTGGCAGTGTATTGGAGTCCTCCCTTAAGGGGACTCAGCCTTCCTTCATTCAAGGGGTTGTGGGTCTTTAAACTCGCTCAAGTCTGGGAATTGATTGAAAGACCATGACTCTCTATTCTGGTGATTCAAGTTAGACTGCTGTTCTGCTGACCTGGAAGTCATCTGTTTGATCTGTTTGTAAAGGTCAAGTCAATATTCAGTAGATTTCCTATCTATTTCGCTCTTAGGGACACCATGACTAAGTAGCCAAAGCTGTAATTTGAAAGGAGTCAGGTTATTCTGATTACTGCTTTGACTTCACTGTCCATTAATGTAGCCACACCCACCTTGTCTTTGTCAATTGAGTGCACCACTTGGCCCCTACCACCATGAGGTCCAATCAGCCCCATTGTAGCTAGGTGTCCTAATTCAGTTAGAGCAATTTCCACTGTCAAATATGATTTACATAAAATAGCAATCACAGCAGTCTTCAAGAATGCTGGAGCTCCCTTCACAAATTTGTTCCTCACAGCTGCAGTAAAAGGTGTGTCCTCTGTGCATTCCATGTGTGAGTCTGTAGGTCTAACCTGATAAATTCCCTCTAGCATGCCAATTTCCCTGAGCCTTTGGATACCTTCTTCTACAGTATACGAAGGCAGGTCTGGTACTTCAACTTGATTTAGTGTA
This sequence comes from Loxodonta africana, assembly GCF_030014295.1. NCBI lineage: Eukaryota > Metazoa > Chordata > Mammalia > Proboscidea > Elephantidae > Loxodonta > Loxodonta africana. Next base: position 10,554,529 of record NC_087368.1, on the reverse strand, counting down.
GGCCACTGCATAATCCATGCTTCAGCAACCCAACCAAATAAACTATTAGATCCTTTCCTAACTTCTTGAGCTGAATTATTGAATGAAGAATCTGTGCTTAGTGGACCCATATCAATAAACTTAGACTGATCCATCTTTATGTTCCTTGCACCATTATCCCACACCCTTAACCATTTCCAAACATATTCCCCAGGTTTCTGTTTGTACATATTAGAAAAGTCAAGCAGTTCTTTTGGAGTGTAGCGTACCTCCTCCCAGGTCACACTTTGTACTTCACCTTTTGGGGCTCACTGGGACTTAAGTCTAGTTATAGGTCCAGAAGCCAGAATCTGTAGTGTGGAGTTGTTTTGAGAACATTCAGCATTGTCTTGTAAAGCATCTGCCTCAGATGATGCCCCAGGCAATGACTCAGACAAGGGCTCTTCAGAGGCAGCTGGGCTAATCTCATTAGATGGGAGTAGAGGGGCTAATAGCATCTCTGGGCAGGGTAGTTTAGCAGACAAACATGAATTAATCTCTTCAGATGGGAGTCATCTTGTTGGCAGGAGTGATTCAACAGAATTTAGAGGCTCGTCCTTGATGGCACAGTGGTTAAGAGCTATGGGTGCTAACCAAAAGGCTGGCAGTTCAAATCCACCGGGTGCTCCTCGGAAACTCTATGAGGGTAGTTCTACTCTGTCCTATAGGGTTGCTATGAGTCAGACTCAATGGCAGTGGGTTTGGGTTTTTTTTTTTTTTCTTAGTGTCTCCAGCTTCCTGATTATCTGCCCATATGACCCCATCCCAAGTTTCAGGATCCCATTTCTCCCAGTCAAAGCCCTCACTTCAGACACTTCTCAAGGTTAACAATTGAGTTGGCATTGTAATTCAGCCACTCTTACAATAAGACTCTGGGTTTGGTTTTTGGCAAAATCAGCCCTCCTACTACGAAAAATAAGGCTTTTTTCAAAGCACAAGTGGAGAATTTGAGGTCTTTATGTGACACCTGACCTTCAGCTCTGAAGCCCTGAGGGCATCTTTTTCTTTCCCCAGTTTATCTAACAAAAGTAGGACCAACCACCCAGCTTCCTTATACTTCTCATTATGACAAAACTATAGAAAGATATCACACATGTGTTCACTCAGAGCCTCACCTTTCACCAACACCTGATTTACTGGCAGTGATAGTTTGCTTATTTTTATCACCACCTCATGCCATGGATTAGCAGTACCCTCTTTACTGCTGAAAACAGAGTCATCAACATCTTTAAGACTAACCAGCATTGAGAATCAATTTAGACAACTCATCCCTACAATTTTGTTTCTCTAGAACCATTCTTGGCACCAAATGTCTTGGGCTGGGTTCTCTAGAGAAGCAAAACCAGTAAAGAGTATAAATATATATACATATATACACAGAGAGATTTATATCAAAGAAACAACTCATGCAATTGCAGAGGCTGGAAAGTCCCAAATCCGTGGATCAGGATAGAGGCTTTTCCTGATTCACCTAACCACAGGGGCTGGCAAACCCAAGACCGGCAGGTCAGAGAGCAGGGCTCTTTCTCACAGGCTGTGAAGATCGACAAATTCCAAGATTGGCAGGTAAGCTACTAGCTTAAGTCCCAAGAACCAGAAGTGAGATGAATGGGAGGCAGCTCCAAGATCCAAAGCTAGCAAAAGCCAGAACATCCACTTAAGTTCGGATGCAGGCCACACGCCAAAGGAAACTCCCTTTCGACTGATTGGTTGCTAGTAGCAAATCCCATCATGGGAGTGATCACACATAAACACTGAGAATCACGACCCTGCCAATTTGACACACAATCTTAAGCATCACAAAGACCATGCGCCTTTCTTCTGGGGTCAAGAGCACATCTAGCAGGGCCAGACAATCTCCCCAATTAGGGTTATGAGTACAGAAGATGGAGGGTCTTAAGGTCTTCCCAATACCTGGGGCAATGGTTTTTCCAGTTATAAAGATCGCTTGTTGAGAAAGATTAGTGGACCCAGACCATGCAGATGTCTCCTTCCGGGACTTATTTGAGGGAGCATATGCCCCTGGTCTCGGCTGTGCTATGGCTTTCTCTTATCGGTCTCCCTTATGTTATTTTGTTCTCCCTAGTCACCAAATTGGGGCACCTAAAGGCTGTTCCACTCCACATATGGGGTGGTGAGCTCAAATTGGGGCACCTAAAGGCTGTTCCACTCCACATATGGGGTGATGAGCTCAATGCTGGGGTAGAAGGGCTTGAGAGGGGTGGATAGAGGGATTAAGACGGTTCAGCAGTGGGAATTGTTGGTGCAGCTGCTTCTCCTGGAGCAGAAGCATCACGGGCTGGCAAAGAAGCAAACAAGCGCAACAAGGATTCCCACCTCAGGGTCAGGTCGTGATGCACCTGCCCTCTTCTGGACTAGAATTTTACATTTCTCCTGCAGTCCCTGATACAGAGTTATGACAGCTATCACATACTCTTCACCTCGTTTACACTTGCTAGTACAGAAAAGAACAAGTTGGAGGATAATATCCTAATTTAGAGACCCATTTGCTAACCACTTCTCCACATCTGCCAATTTATATTGAGGCCATGCGGTGTTAAAAAAGAAAACCATCCTTTTATTTTTCTTAGGGTCTGAACCAAAATATTCTCAGTTCTTTGTTTTTTTATTGTACTTTAGATGAAGGTTTACAGAACAAACTAGTTTCTCATCAAACAGTACGCACATTGTTCTCTGACATTGGTTAACAACCCCACGACATGTCAGCACTCTCCTTTCTCAACCTTGGGTTCCCTATTACCAGATTTCCTGTTCCCTCCTCCATTCCAGGCTCTGCCTCAGGCCTGGTGTGCCCTTTTAGTCTTGGTTTGTTCCATGGATCTGTTCAATCTTTGGCTAAAGGATGAACCTCAGGAGTGACTTCATTACTGAGCTGAAAGGGTGTCTTGTGGCCATACTCTGAGGTTTTCTCCAGTCTGTGAGGCTAGCAAGTCTGATCTTTCTGTTTGAGTTAGAATTTTGTTCTACATTTTTCTCCAGCTCTGTCCAGGGCCCTTTATTGTGATCTCTGTCACAGCAGTCAGTGGTGGTAGCTGGGCACCATCTAGTAGTGCTGGATTCAGACTGGTGGAGGCTCTGGTAGCTATGGTCCATTAGTTCTTTGGACTAATCTTTCCCTTGTATCTTCAGTTTTTTTCATTCTTCCTTGCTCCCCAAGGGGTGACACCATTGCAGTATCCTAGGTGGCTGCTCACAGCCTTTTAAGACCCCAGACACTACTCACCAGAGTGTAGAATGTAGAACATATTCTTTATAAACTCTGTTATGCCAATTGAGCTAGACATTAAATGAGACCATGGTCCCCACAGCCTTCAGACCAGCAATTCGGTCCCTCAGGGAGTTTGGATGTGTCTATGTAGTTACCATAACCTTGCCTTATACAGGTTGTGCTGGCTTCCCCAGTATTGTGTACTGTCTTACCCTTCACCAAACTTACCACTTATCTATTGTCTATCAAGTGTTTTTCCATTCCCACCCCTCCCCTCCATTGTAACCATCAAAGATTGTTTCTTTTTGTATGTAAACATTTCCATGAGTTTTTACAGTGGTGGTCTCATACAATATTTGTCCTTTTCCATACTTAATGGTCTGACTGAGACTACAGAAATCCCGGCGGTCATGGTCCCCAAACCTTCTGTTGGCCCAGGACAGGAGGAACCATCCCCGAAGACAACTCATCAGACAAGGAAGGGACTGGACAGTGGGTAGGAGAGAGAATCCAATGAAGAGTGAGCTAATTATATCAGGTGGACACTTGAGACTGTGTTGGCATCTCCTGTCTGGAGGGGGGATGGGAGGATAGAGAGAGTTGGAAGCTGGCAAAATTGTCACGAAAGAAGAGACTGGAAGGGCTGACTCATTAGGGGGAGAGCAAGTGGGAGTATGGAGTAAGGTGTATATAAACTTATACGTGACAGTTTGACTTGATTTGTAAATGTTCACTTAAAGCTCAATAAAAGTTAATAAAAAAATATTTGTCCTTTTGTGATTGACTTCTTTCACTCAACACAGTGTCCTCCAGATTCATCCGTGTTATATGATGCTTCACAGATTCATCCTTGTTCTTTATCACTGCATAATACTCCATTGTGTGCATGTACCACAGTTCATCCATTCATCTGTTGATGGGCATCTGGGTTATTTCCATTGTTTTGCTATTGTGAACAATGCTGCAATGAACATGGGTGTGCATATGTCTATTTGTGTGAGAGCTCTTATTTCTCTACGATATACTCCTTGTAGTGCGATTGCTGGATCATACAGTATTTCTATTTCTAGCTTTCTAAGGAAGAGCCATATCATTTTCCAAAATGGTTGTATCATTTTGCATTCCCACCAGCAATGCATAAGAGTTCCAATCTCCCCGCAGCCTCTCCAACATTTGTTATTTCCTGTTTTACTGATTCGTGCCAGTAATCCTGGGGTGAGATGGCATCTCACTGTGGTTTTGATTTGCATTTCTCTAATGGATGGAGATTGTGACCATTTCCTCATGTGCCTTTTGGCCTCTTGAATGTCTTTTTTGGTTGTCTGTTCATTCCCTTTTCCCATTTTTTAATCAGATTGTCTTTTTGTTGTAGAGGTGTTAGATTTTCTTGTAGATTTTAGAGATTAGACCTTCGTCTGATTCATAATAGCCAAATTTTTTTTCCCAGTCTGAAAGTTTCTCTTTTTCACTCTTTTGGTGAAGTCCTTTGATGAGTGTAAGTGTTTAGTTTTTAGAAGATCCCAGTTATCTAGTTTATCCTCTGGAGCTTGTGTGTTGTTGGTTGTGGTTAGTATCCTGTTAATGCTGTGCATTAGGACCTCTAGCATTGATCATATTTTTTCTTCTATGAACTTCATGGGTTTTGGCTTTATATTTAGGTCTTTAATTCATTTTGAGTTAGTTTTTGTGTATGGTGTGAGGTATGGGTACTGTTTCACTTTTTTGCAGATGGATATCCAGTTTTTCCAGCACCATTTGTTAGAAAGACTGTCTTTTCCCCATTTCACGGACTTTGGGCCCTTGTCAAAGATCAGGTGACCACGGGTGGATTGATTTTCATCTTGGTTCTCAATTCTGTTCCATTGGTCAATGTATCTGTCATTGTACCAGTATCAGGCAGTTTGGACTACCGTAGCTGTATAGTAGGTTCTTAGATCAGGCAGTGCCAGTCCTCCTACTTTTTTCTTCTTCTTCAATAGTGCTTTACTTATCTGGGGCTTCTTCCCTTTCCATATAAAGTTGATGATAGGCTTTTCCATCTCTTTAAAAAATGTTGTTGGTATTTGGATCAGCATTGCATTGTATTTGTAAATCGCTTTGGGTAGAATTGACACTTTCATAATGTTGAATCTACCTATCCATGAGCATGGCGTGTTTTTCCATTTATGGAGATCTCTTTTGATGTCTTACAGTAGTGTTTTGTAGTTTTCTTTGCGTAGGTCTTTTACATCCCTGGTTAGATTTATTCCCAAGTATTTTCTTTTTTTTAGGCTATTATAAATGGTACTGTGTTCCTAATTTCCTTTTCATCGTTCTCTTTATTGTTATATAGGAATCCAACTGATTTTTGTGTATTTATTTTGTATCCTGCTACTTTGTTAAAGCCATCTATTAGTTCCAGTAGTTTTCTTGCGGAGTCTTTTGGGTTTTCTACCTATAGTATCATATAATCTGCAAATAGGGACAGTTTAACCTCTTCATTATCAATTTTGATGCCTTTTATTCCTGTTTCTTGCCTCATTGCTCTAGCTAGGACTTCCAACACAGTGTTAAACAGGAATGGTGATAAAGGGCATCCTTGTCTTGTTCCTTTTCTCAAGGGGAATGTTTTCAGCCTCCCTCCATTAAGAATGATGTTGGCAATTGGTTTTGCATAGATGACCTTTATTATGTTGAGAAATTTCCCTTCTATACCTATTTTATTAAGAGTTTTTATCAGGAATGGGTGTTGAACTTTGTTGAATGCCTTTTCTGCATTGATTGAGATGATCATGTGATTCTTCTTTCCTTTTTTTTATGTGGTGGATTACGTTGATTGATTTTCTAATCTTGAACCATTCTTGCATGCCTGGTATGAATCCTCCTTGGTCATGGTGTATTTTTTTTTTTTTATATGATGCTGAATTCTATTGGCTAAAATTTTGTTGAGAATTTTTGCATCTATATTCATGAGAGATATTGGTCTGTAATTTTCTTTATTTGTGGTGTCTTTGCCTGGTTTTGGTATCAGGTTATGCTGGCTTCATAGAATGAATTCAGAAGTATTGCTTCCTTTTTTATGTTCTGAAATAGCTTGAGCAGTACTGGTTGTCGTGGATTGAATTATGTACCCCCAAAATTGTATGTATCAATTTGGTTGGGCTATGATTCCCGATATTTTGTGATTTTCCTGTATGTTGTAAATCCTGCCTCTATGATGTTAATAAGGGAGGATGGGCCACATTGGAAAAGAATGTGTACTTTGCAGCTGTTGGGTGGAGTGTTCTATATATGTCCATGAGGTCCAGTTGGTTGATTGTGCTCTTTAGCTCTTCTGTATCTTTTCTGAGCTTCTTTCTAGATGTTCTGTCCTTTACCGAAGTGGTGTGCTGAAGTCTCCTACTATTATTGCGGAACTGTCAATTTCTCTTGTCAGTGCTGTTAGAGTTTGTTTTATGTATTTTGGAGCCTTGTCACTGGGTGCATAGATGTTTATTGTGGTTAAGTCTTCATGATGGATTGTCCCTTTAATCGTTATATAGTGCCTTTCTTTGTCTTTTATGGTGGATTTTGCTTTAAAGTCTATTTTATCTGAGATTAGTATTGCCACTCCTGCTCTTTTTTGGTGGTTATTTGCTTGATATATTTTTTTCTTCATTTGATTTTTTAATAAATTTACATCTTTTTTTCTAAGGTGTGTCTCTTGTAAACAGCATATTGATGGATCCTGGCTTTTTATCCATTCCATCACTCTCTGTCTCTTTATGGGTACATTTAGACCATTTATATCTGGTGTAATTATTGATTAATAGGTGTGAGTTTATTTATTGGTGTTATTTTGTAGTGCTTTTGTGTGTGTATGTGTGGTGCAAACATTTTCTTTGTTCCTCTTACTCTCCTGTGCTGATTTCCTTTTGTTTGTGGATTTCTTTTTCATTTCCTTTGTTTTTGTAGATTTTATTTTTATCGAGACTTTATGTTTTTCTTGTTTATTTTGATCAGTAGGTTTGTTAACATTTTTGTGGATACTTTAAAATTTACCCTTATGTTCCTAGGTTTGAACCAGTTTATTGTTACTTGGTATTGCCTTGTCTTCCTCTCCAATAGGAAGTTCTATACCTACATTGTTTTTTCCCTCTTTTATTGTTCTGACATTGTTGTCATTTACAGATTAACCTCTCTGGTTCTCTGATGCAATTCTTTTGGTTTTGGATAGTCCTTGAGAGTTCATTTCCTATGTTGGTATGTGGCTGGTACAATCCTGTGTCCTAGATTCAGGCTGTGGTCAGATGTTGTTTGTTCTCAGACTGAAGGACTCCCTTTAACAGTTCTTGTAAGTTTGGCTTGGTTTTTACATCTCCCCTTAATTTCTGTTTATCTGGAAATGTCCTTATCTCACCATCATATTTGAATGGAAGTTTTGCAGGATATTTTATGCTTGATTGGCATTTTTTTTTCCTTCAAGGTTTTATATATGTCATCCCATTGCCTTCTTGCCTGTGTGGTTGCTGCCAAATAATCAGAGCTCAGCCTTATTGTTTCTCTTCTGTATGTGACTTTTTGTTTTCTCAAGCTGTTCTCAGGATTTTTTTTTTCTTTGTCTATGGTTTTAGCAAGTGTGATTATGGTATGCTTTGGTGTTTTTCTTTTGGGGTCTATCCTATATGGGGTTTGTTGAGCTTCTTGGATGGTCAGCTTTTCATCATTCATGATATTAGGGAAGTTTTCTATCAGCAATTCTTCAATAATCCTCTCTGCGTTTTTTTGTTTCTCTCCCTGTTCTGGAACTCCAATCACTCTCAAATTTTTGCCTTTGATTGTATCTCACATAATTCTCAGGGTTTCCTCATTTTTCTTCTTTCTTTTTTTCTGATTCTTCCTCAAAGTTTTTTCCAAGTGTTTGTCTTCAATTTTGCTGATCCTGTCTTCCTTCATATCAAACCTGCTCCTCAGCCCTTCTGTGACACCGTCCATTTCTGAAATCTTGTTGTTTATCTTTTGAATTTCTAATTGTTGTTTTTGTATGATTTCTAGTTGTGAGTTTATTTTAGCATTTCATTCCTGTATTATTTTCCTGAATTGTTCCATTTTTTGGTCTGTATTCTCCATGAATTTTTCTGTCTTTTACATAAGCTTGTTTATTTTTTCCTCATTTTTGTCTGCTTTTTGTTCATCTCTTGGATAGCTCTGTATATTAGAGATTTGAATTCCTTGTCAGGTAGTTCTAGTGCTTTTTCTTCTACTGGAAAGTCAGCCGGTGTTTTACTTGGAAGCCTACTGGAACCATCCTGTCCTGTTTTTTAATATGTTTTGATACTGTCCGCTGTCTTCAGGACATTCAGTAGTTATTTTCTTCATTTATTGACTGTAGATCTGTTTATTTCATCCTGCTGTTTTGTCTTATTTGGTTATGTCTGAGCAGGAGGGCTGTGTGCTCTTTGTTGTTTATCCATTGGTATCATGGTACTTTTCACCTCCTTGTCCAATGGGCGGGAACAGTCACTCAGCTCTGGTGTAGCAGGGCAGGTTCCAGCTAAAGGGGAGGGGCTGGGATGGGTTGTTTGTGGCACTTACTAGGGCTGAGAGGGCAGGCCAGAAATCAGTGGGAGGCAGGTTCTGGCAGGCTGTGTCTGTGCTGCTCTGGAGTGTGATGTTCAGCACACGGTGCAGGTAGGCAGGAAACAGAGGGGAGTTTGTGGTGTGAGGAGCTAATATGGATATGGCAAAGAGGAGAGAGAAACAGGAACCAAAAGCAAACAAAGGAAAAAAAAGAGTGCTGTTGGAGTGGAGAGATGAGAAATGGAGAAATACAAAAAGGAAATAAAAGAAAAAGGGAAAAAGAAAAAAAAAATAACTAGATGAAATTTGGAAAATAAATGAAAAACCTCCAGGGGTCTCACCAGTGCAGCCACGAAGAGTGTGTAAGTGGCTCTCATGTTCAGTATAGCCTGGCTAGAGGGGGTATAGATGTCACACAGCACCAGGTATTCAGGATACAGGAAAACAAGGTAAGTATATACAGACGAGAACTGAGAAATGAAGAAAGACAGAAAGAGGAAAAGAAAAAAAAAAGAAAGAAATGCCCCCAGGGATCCCACCTACGTGGCTTGGCAGACTGGGGGAGTGGCTCCTAACCTGTGCAGTGCAGCCTGGTTAGAAGGGACTTCCAAGTGTGAAAAGAGAAAGAGAACAAACAAACAAAACAAGCAAGCAAAAAAAAAAAAAAAAAGCCCTAGGGATCCCATTAGCACAGTGTTATAGGCCAGGAGAGTGGCTCCCCAGTTGAGCGGGGCTTCACAGCCTTTCAAGAAGAAGCAAAGGTGGCACACGGAGCCAGGTGTTTGACAGAAAGGAGGGGGAGGTAGTGGGTGGTATGGAAGAAACCAAAAGAAACAGAAAGAAGCAATATCAGCTTAGGAACCCTGCCAGTGCAGGCACGGTGAATCCAAGCAGCCCGAGGTGGAAGCAGTTGCTTCCTGGTCAAGAGATTGAGGTTGTCAGATAGCAAAGGAGGCTGGGGGGTGGGGGGGAGAAGTGTGGTGGTTAGGAAAGCGTATATTGCTCGTTACTAGGTGCTCTGTCTCTTGTTGGGGGCTTCATGAAGCTGCTTTCCTGTACTTCCTGTTCTCTGATCTGTGATGTGGGTGGCGTGAATCCAAGTGGTATGGATGCTGCACTTACTGGCCAGCCGAGCCACTGCTGCCAGCTAGGAAGCTCAGAGGTAGGGCAGAAGGTAGAAGATGGGGGGTGGGAAAGCGTTTATTGCTGGTTACCAAATGCTCTATCTCCTGCTCCATGAAGCTGCTTTCCTATGATCCCTGTCAGCCGGTCCCTGACAGAGTCCAAGATGGTGAATTTGTGCTGCGTTAGCTGATAACAGATCTCCACACATATCTCTCTTCACTCTCTGTTCTCTGTTAGTTTCTTATTCCATTCAGTGTTTGGCTGAGCTCTTTGTTTCTTCATTTGACGTTTTGGGTTCCGGAAATCACATTTCTCTCTCTTTTGCTTAGTTTTTCAGGTCTTTGTTGTGGAGGAACAGCATGGTGCTTCTGTCCATGGTGCCATATTGGCCAGAAGTCCCCTACTCCCAGTTCATAAGAATGCATCCTAGTGGGATGCATTCCAGGATCCCTTGAACTTTCCGCATTCTCTGGACACACATGCACACTGACGCAACCTAATTCAATGCACCAACCTAATAGCAGATACCTAGCACCTTTTGTGCCCTCAACGGTCAATTTCTCCTGCTTCCTGGGACTCTTTTAAGGCCTTACCAAGGAATTACCCCGTTATTTACCAAATAAGTCCAGATACCTAGAGCCTTTAATGCCCTCAATGGTCAATTCCTCCCACTTCTTGGGACTCTTCTAAAGGCTTACCTAGGTACTTACCAAATAATCCAGGGGTGTTTCCTGTCTGCCACAGAGTTACCATTGAGTCAGAGGCAGATTGGCTTCCAGGGCTGCTCCAAGGTCCCAGGGAGAAATCTCCTGGTGGTGGCAGGTATTGGGACCAGATGCAGTCTGATCCACCTCTGGAACCAGGTGACTGACTCATAGCTGGCTCACCAGAAATATTGCTGGGTGAAAACCCCAGGTTCTGCTCAGCACAACCGTCTTAGCCAACAAATAAGAGACCGAGGTGGGAGAGTGGAAAGGCACCTTCATTTCATTGCACAAGGAAAGGAAACAGGGCTGCTGCCACCAAGACTGTTCAGCACGGGCAAGGAGGAAGGTTACTTATAAAGGGTTTACAAGTAGGATGTTCATACAAGTTACATCAGCAACATTCTTAATCATACTGCACAGGCACAATGGGGTTTACATATAACTCCATGCGTCACGTGTTCAGAAAATGGCGGTTAAACTCCACCCAGAAGCAGGGAAGTTACTATGTATGAGGTTTAAAAAATCCTGAATGTCAACATGGTGCCTAAACCAGTTTCCACCAATTTTGTCTAGTTTATTGCAGCAGTTAAGGAGCAGGAAACCAGGGTTTTTAAAAAAAATTATGGGGTGTGCCAAGCAAGCTGCTTGAGGCAGTGGAGTTTTCTGCAGCCTAGGAACCTCTGTCTTACCAAGTGTATAAATTTATTAATTGGTGTTATGGATTGAATTATGTCCTCCAAAGACATATGTGAAAGTTCTAACCACTCTAACTGTAAATATGACTGTCATGGATTGAACTGTGTCCCCCCCAAATATGTGTCAACTTGGTTAGGCCATGATTCCCAGTATTGTGTGGTTGTCTTCCATTTTGTTATTATAATTTTATGTTAAAGAGGATTAGGGTAGGATTGTAAAACCCTTACTAAGGTTGCATCCCTGATCCAGTGTAAAGGTAGTTTCCCTGGACTGTGGCCTTTTTATCTCACAAGAGGTAAAAGGAAAGGGAAGCAAGCAGACAGTTGGGAACCTCATACCACCAAGAAAGCAGTGCCAGGAACAGAGTGTGTTCTTTGGGTCCAGAGTTCCTGCACAGAGCAGCTCCTAGTCTGGTGGAAGATTGATGAGAAGAACCTTCCTCCAGAGCCGACAGAGAAAGAAAGCCTTCCCCTGGAGCAGATGCCCTGAATTTGGACTTTCAGCCTACTAGACTATGAGAAAATAAATTTCTCTTTGTTAAAGCCATCCACTTGTGGTATTTCTGTTATAGCAGCACTAGATGACTAAGACAGTGACCCTGTTAGGAAATAGGGGTTTTGGTTTTTTATGCTAGTGAGGGCCTACCAAAGTAGGGTAAGTCTTAAACCTAATCTCTTCTGAGTGGTGTCTTATAAAAAGAGCAGAATAGACATGGACAAACACACTGGGGAAGACAGATGCCATCTACAAGTAAATGAACGCCAAGGATTTCTGGCAGACACCAGAAATTAGGAGAGTGTCCCACAGAAGGAATCAACATGACCAAGACCCTGATTTAGACTTTTAACTTCTAGAACTGTGAGAAAAGAAATTTCTATTCTTTAAAACCACCCATTTGTATTTTTTGTTATGGCAGCCCTAGGAAACTAAGATAATTGGTTAAATAATTTTTTTCGTTTTCTATCATTTCTAGGGATTTTGAGCAAAAGATACTGCAGCATGATCTCCTTCCACTATCATGAAATGGTTTCCATCACATGACTTCCATAACCACTCTATCTATCTGTGAAAATATCCTGGGTCTATATCATTATTAATTACCAACTTGAAAATAAACACTGACCTGGATGCAAAGAATCTAAAAAAGCCAACATAGACCTAAGGAAAAGTAAATATAGGCTTAAAAGAAATGCCATATATTCTGGATACTTGTATGCTTGTTTTATTTGTTCTCTTGGGAAACTTATTTCCTGTTGGATTCATTGAGTATTCAGATGTATATTTACATACCTAAATTATTAAATATTCATTCTTGAACCACCAAATATCTGTCAGGCATAAACATGACAATTGTGTAAACATGTCCCTGAAAGATACTAAGTAACAAGAAATTCCAAACCCTCAAAGTTAATTCTACTGTATACATTCAATTACCGAGTAATACAGTGGCAGGGTATCCTGAACTGTTTCTCACTGGTGATTTTTCCAGCTGCATATACCTGAAATTGCTGTGCTGTGCTGAATTAGTTCCCTACAAGGAAAAACAATGCAACCAATTGCGGAAAGTAGCAGTTAGTAGGGGACATAAGTACAAGTGGATAAATCTTGATGTTTTGACCATCACATAGGCCTGCAAGATGTCTTCAGTCCCATGATTAGGCCTTTATCTTTGTTACTGTTTTGTTAGAAAAGGTTTCACAAAAGGATTCCAAATGCTTCCCAAATCCAAATGAAATTTATGCACACACCATCCTAAAGTTTCTTTGACTGTAACCCATATTCCCACCCGAGAAACTTGGGAAAGAATTTACAAAAAGGAAAACAATTTTAACAGTCATGGTCAAGGTTCAGAATTTACATTTCAAAACAGGTGAAGTCCTGTTGAATTTCATTTCATTTTCAACAGCCCAGGGAGACTTTTCTGAAACACTTCTATCTGGAGAGCAAAATTCTCTATTGGGCAGGTACTTTTTGGCCACAACCCTCACCATCCAAGAGGTTTATTTAAAGAAAGTGACACCTAGTTCTGCTTACACACCGACCACATAGTGAGGGCAAGGGCATTTTGACTGTGCTAGTAATGTCTCTTTAGGGGAAATCCACATATTAGAAAACTCTTATTCATCATATTTATGTGATGTCCAATAATAAAGCAATTTATTACCCTTCTTGCTACATTCTGTTGACTGTGTTCAGAGCTTTCGGGAATCTTCTGATTTCTAATTAGTGAAGTAATAGAATAAGTTCAGATCATGAATCAAGACATATGAGGGCTTTATCTAAGCCCTCCTAACTCAACAAACGAGAAATAAAATTTTGGGCAATTAGGAAAGTTTTGCTGTTTTTGTTTTTAGGTGCCATTGAGCCAGTTCCAACTCTATGTACAACGGTATGAAACACTGCCTGGTCCTGTGCCATCCTTACAGTCATTGCGATGTTTGAGTACATTTTTGCAGCCACTGTATCAATCCATGTCTTTGAGGGTCTTCCTTTTTCTGCAGACCCTCTACTTTACAGAGCATGCAGTCCTTCTCTAGGGACTGGTCTTTCCTGATAATATGTCCAAAGTACTTGAGATGAAGTCTCGACATCCTTGCCTCTTGGGAACATTCTGGCTGTACTTCCTCCAAGACAGATTTGTTTGTCCTCCCAAAAAGTAAATTGAAGTTACTTCAGTGAGAGTCTTTTGATGGTAAATATGTTTAGTTATCATTTAGTTTCATTTATTTCACCCTTTGATTTCAAAGATAGTTTTGCTGGGTAGAGAATTCTAGATTGACAGTGGTTTTCCCTAAGTACGTTGAAAATATTGTTCTATTGTCACCTGGCTTCCGTTGTTGCTAATGAGAAAACTGCTGTCAGTCAAGTTATTGATTCAGTTTAGTGACTCTTTCTGACTCCCTTTAGGAGTTTCTCTCTCTCTCTCTCTTTTTTTTTTTTTGTTACTCTACAATTTCTATATATCATTGTGTGGAATCTTTTTCATTTTTACTGCTTGTTATATGTTGTAATTCCTGCATCTATAAATGCTCATCTCTTCCCATTTCTCTTTATTTTCTCCTTTGGGAATATGCATTGAATGCATGTTAGACTTTCCCATTTTATCCTCCATGTCTCTTAACTCTTTTTTCATCTTTCCTATCTCCTTATTTCTCTGTCCTGCATTCTGGGTAATTCCTTCATTTCTCTTTTCCAATTGACTGTGTCTGCTCAATTGTATCTAAATTGTTTTTAATTCTTGCATTGAGTTATTTTATTTTATTTTTGAATGTCTGCTCAGACACCCATAGGGTCACCACGAGTTAGAGTTGACTCAAGGGCGACTGTCTTTTTTTTTTTTAAGTACACCCATTCTTCACTTATAGATACAGTTAGGTTCCAAAAACCAGGTTATGTGAAAATCAATGTTATATCAAAAAGGAGGATGACCACATTGTATCACAAAATGGAGAATGACCACATTGTTAATTAACTACCAGATTACATCATTACATAACTGCCAAATTGCTTCATTACATAACTGCCAAACCACTGAGAATCATGGCCCAGCCAAGTCAACACATAAGGTTAGCCATCACAGCCAGCAACACTCTTGCCTCACACCTCAGCATTTGTTACTGCCAAATGTACATCATTAATGAACAGAATAGTCAGATACTACATTTTTTACTACTCTCCTAAATGTAAAATGTCAGAAAATGAGATAGTTGATAAGGGACAAGTAGGTGTAGTAACTCTTTGTGGTTTCCATTTGCATTTCATGTGCTCATTCTTCTTATTCACATATCTTCTTTAGTGAAATGTCTACTCAAGTCAGATTCTTTGTCTAAAAGACACACTGTCACTTCTACCGCATTCTATTTTTTTAGAAGCAAGTAACTGGCTCCAGCTCACACTGAAAGGTAGGGGAATTAGGGCCAACTGTTGGAAGGGAGGAGTGTTAAAGAATTTATGTGCATATTTTAAAACCACCGTAGGCCTCTCTCAGGTCACAAATTATCTTCTTCCCACAGGCAAATATATTCACCTACTCCCAATACTCTCCCAAAGTCTCATCCTCACAGCATTAGCTTGAAGTCCAGGATGTTGGCACCAAAACTGGTGGAGACTTCTCTTGTGCCATTTCTCTCTCTCTCCTTTTAGATTTTATTACAGTAATTTTTTTTTAATTTGCCATTTTAACATTTTCATAGTGTACAATTCAGTGACATTATTTATATTCATCATGTTGGCAACCATTGCCATTATTAACGAAAGTTTTTCGTTGCCCCAAACCGAAATGCAGGACATCCCAAGCAATTACTGCCCATTCTCCCCTCCTCATGACCCATGTGTTGGAGTTTGTAGGGTTTTCAAGGCTGTGACCTTTCAAAAGCAGGTAGTCAAGCCTTCCTTCCAGCACCCTCCTGGATGGGTTTGATCCACCAACCTTTCTATTAGTAGTTCAGTGCTTAACAGTTTGAGCCACTCAGGGACTCCTATTTTGTGTTTAGTTCTCTTTAAATGATCTTGCCTCCCCTCCTCCATTTCTCCTCTACCCTGCCACTCAACAGCTTGCTTCTCACAAGATGGCATGGCTGCTATCCTTTAAGCCTGAACTTTCTTGTGACTCTTTAGCATCAAATGGGGCTCAGGAATGTTCAGGAAAGCTGTCTACTCCAAGATCGAGAAGGCCAGTTTGGATTCTCAGGGAGAATTTTATGTACTGCCTGGGTTATGCAGAAGCATCTTCATTCCTTCAGCAAATACTTATTGAGTGATCACCACATTCCAGAACTTATTCAATGTCTTTAAAATACACCAGTGAACTAAAAAAGAAAAAAATCTTTGCTCTTGTGGAACATTACCGAGAAGACGGGGAGGATAAACAATAAATATTATGACTTGGTATCACGTATATAGTATGGTAAAAGAAAGGAGCCCTTGTGGTGCAGAGGTTAAAGCACTTGACCGCTAACAGAAAGATAGGTAACAAACCCACCAGCAGCTCTGCAGCAGAAAAGACCTGGCAGTCTGCTCCCATAAAGATTAAAACCTATGGTGCAACTCTACTCTGTCCTAGAGGGTCCCTGTCGGTCAGAGTCAACACAATGGCACACAACAGGAAGGATAAAAGATAATAAGTACTTACAAAAAAAAATTAAAAAATTGAGGAATCAGGAATGGTAGAGTGTGAACAGGTGGCAATTTCAAATAGAATGGCCTAACTTAACTGCATTTGGCAGCTACTTGTCATAGATTGTGGCTTGTGATGTTCTTCTAAAACAATCTCTTTGCTCCTTTTCATTTGCTTCAGAGAGGAGAATGAGACTGGTTTATTTCGATTCTGCCATATTTAAATGAAAATGTTCTACGACCTCCTTTCTAATAAGTTTATTTCACCATTTATGGCACGTTTGTAGTGTAACATTCCTTCTTGTTTTTCTCCTTTTGCCTTATTCTGTGTATTTCAATGGTGGAAAAATTCATGAACTCCGCCACTCTTTCACTATCCTGAATCCAATCTGGAATTCAAAAACCACATTATGATTTATATAGCTGTTGCTAATCCTTTTGGGCTTTAGTTAATTTGTAACAAATGGTTGAGTGTCCTAATGGTTTTCTTGAGAAAAGTACATTCTCACATCATCTGTGTGGGGGAGGGAATCCCATGAGTAAATAACCTTCTTTTCTCCTCTCCTCCTACCTAAATATGTAAGTACAGTTATAGGGATGCTTATAGCTTAATAAAATATATGGACATTATTTCCAGAGAAAAGCTACCCTCTTGCAGGGTGTTAGTTACATGGAGAGTATAAGTCTGTCTGACAGGAAATCGAGACTGAGAAGGGGCTACCAAGTTAACAGGCAAAGGAAATTCTTTTTCTGTTTATTCAGAGTCAGTAATAAAATGAGAATCAACTCAGTAGAATATTTGACTTCAAGGATATGAACAGACAATTTATAGAAAAAGAAAGCAAAATAGACAATAAAAACCTAGAAAGATTATCAACATAGGCATAATTAAAGAACAACAATGAAAGCAACAATGAGTTACCAGTTTTAATATGTAGTTTTGTCAAAATTTTGCATTTTGATAAAACTTAGTGAAAAACTAAAAATTCATACATCATTTTCCCATAGCAATCTCATTGCTAGTAGTGAAGTTACTTGATATACAACCACTTGAACTGATACGGCGCTCAAACTGGTATCCATCTGTTAGATAAATGCCCATTAAATACCATCTTAAATATTACTCTCGAAAGCTTGTATGTGCGGGCTAAAATCTGGAAATTACCAGCTAATCTGTCCATGGGAGACTGGTTAAATAGGTTAGGGTACATTCATTCAATAGAATATCGTGCATCCATCACAAACAGGTAAAATTTGGCTGAAGATCACTCAAAAGTGGTTGAAACAGTACATCTACAGGAAACTGTCTGAAATTCAAGCTGGATTCAGCAGAGTACATGGAACAAGGGATATCATTGCTGATGTCAGGTGGATTGTGCCTGAAAGCAAAGAATACGGGGAATAGGTTTACCTGTGGTTTATTGACTATGCGAAGGCATTTGAGTGTATGGATCCTAAAAAATTATGGATAATGTTGTGAAGAATTATAATTCCAGAACACTTAATTATGCTCAAGAAGCACCTGTCCATAGACCAGGAGCCAGTTGTTCCAACAGAAGAAGGGACTACAGTGTGGTTTAAAGTCAGGTTTAAAGTCAGCTTACACATAGCTGTTTGTTTGTCTGGAAATAATGTCTGTATATCTTATTAAATTATAAGCATTCCTATAACTATACTTACATACTTAGGTAGTAGGAAAGGAGAAAAGGAGGTTATCTGCTCATGGGATTCCCTCCCCCGTGCACACAAATGATGTGAGAAAGTACTTTTCTAAAGAAAATCATAATTTTGTTTGTTATGTGCATCAGGGTTATATCTTTTCACTATGTTTATTCAGTCCGTATGCTGAACAAATAATCCGAGAAGCTGGGGTATACGAAGACTGCAGCATCCGAAGTGGAGACTCATCGACAACCTGTGATATGCAGATGATACAACTTTGCTTGCCGAAAGTGAAGAGGGCTTAAAGCACTTAGTGATGAAGACCAAAGGCTACAGCCTCAGTATTGACTGCATCTCAACATAATGAAAACAAAAACCCTCACAACCGGAAGAGTAAGCAACATCATGATAAATGGAGAAAAACTGAAGTTGTCAAGGTTTTCATTTTACATGGATCCACAATCAATGGCCATGGAAGTAGCAGTCAAGAAATCAAATTAAGTATTACATTGGGCAAATGTGCTGCAAAAGACTGCTCTAAAGTGTTAAAAAGAGGTCTCTGTGAGGTGTAAGGTGAGCCTGATCCAAGCCATGATATTTTCAATCTCCTCATATGCGTGGGAAAGCTGGGTAATGAATAAGGAAAACCAAAGAAGAATTGATGCCATTGAATTTTTATGGTGTTGAGGAAGAATATTGAATGGATAGCCAGAAGAACAAATAAATCCATTTTGAAAGTACAGCCAGAATGCTCCCTTAGAAGCAATGGTATCTAGACTTCTTCTGATGTACTATGTACATTTTATCAGGAAAGGCCAGTCCCTGGAGAGCGACATCATGCTTGGTAAAGTAGAGGGTGAGAGAAAAAGAGGAAGACCCTCAATGAGATGGATTGACACAGTGGCTGCAGCAAAGGTCTTTTATAAGGATCAGCACAAAACTGGTTCCTATGAGGCAGAGGTTAAGATGTCCCAAATGTCCAACTTTTTCAAAGTGCCATACCACTCCATCATCTCAAACATTAACTGCTCTCTCTCCCCTCAGACTGTCACTGCTCTCTTTGAGTTCTGTAATTTGCTACAACATCTCACAGAACACATGAACCATAATACATTAAAAATATGTTAGTTATAACATGACAATGGGGCAGGAGATTTTCTGAATGTCTAGTCTACCATACTGTCCAAAGCACAACTCCCAGAGTGATCTTTTCAAACTGCAAGCTTTATAGTCCTAGTTTGAATATTTTAATGGATTCTAAAGGTTCCTAGAATAAAGATTCACATGTATCTTTGACATGGACAATGAGGCCTGGCTTGAGGCAGTTATAGTCTTTCATTTATTTGTGTTATCATTTTTAACATCAGATAGCTAGTCTCCCAGTTGTACCTCCCCCAATTCTCACCTCGCGGTATTTACATTCTTGTGAAGTCCTCCCCCACGTTGAATAAGGATGACTATGTAACCAGTAGAGATCCCTGGGTGGTGCAAATGGTTTGTTCTAAACTACTAACCTACAGATTGGCTGTTGCAACTCACCCAGTGGTGCTGTGGAAGAAAGACGTGGCTATCTGCTACATTATAGATCACAGCCATGATAACCCTATGGAGCAGTCCTAGTCTCTAACACATGGACTGCGTTACCTCAGAATTGACTGGATGACAACGGGTTTGGTTTGGTTTCGTTTGGTTTATGTAACTAACATGGTATTGTGGAAATGACAGCATGTGATTTCTGAGGGTAGATCATGAAATACATTTTAGATTCTGCTTTGCTCTCTTGAATCTACTCACTGTGGGGAAACCAGCTGACATGTCATGGGGCCCACTAGGCAGCCCTGTGGAGAGAGTCCACATGAGGAAGAATGGAAGCATCCTGCTACTAGTCATGGGAGTAAACCACTTCGGAACCATATCTTCCATCCCCAGTCAAACCTTCATCTGGTCAACGCCTTGACTGTTATTTTATGAGAGTCTGTGAGCCAGATTCACCCAGTGAAACCGCTCTCAAATAGCTGACCCACAGATACTGTGTGAGATAATACATTATCACTTTTGTTTTCAGCCACTAGATTTTGGGGTAATTTGTTACGCATCAATAGATAACTAATGCAATGTGTGTCTCTTTTCCTGCACCATATATCACAAGGCAGGAATCTTGCCTGTTTTTGTTGACCATTGTACGGCCAGTGCCAGACATCTAGCATATTTTTATGCAAATAACATGTGCCTTCTGCATTTTTTTGCCATCTGAGCTCTCCCCCTGCCAGGTGCCCTCAGAAGTGCTGCGGTACCAATTCTCTTCCACGGTAGTTGCTGTTGTTATTGGGTGCCCTCGACTTGATTCTGACTCATAGCAACCCCATGTGACAGAGCAAAATTGCCAGATAGGGTTCCCAAAGCTTTATGGGAGCAGATGGCCACATCTTTCTCCAAAGGGGTTACTGGGTGCATTTGAACCACCAACCTTTCAGTTAGTAGCCAAGTACTTAACCATTGTATCATCCTGGCACCTTTGGCATAAAATAGAGGCTCAATATATGTTTGTTCAGTGAATTAATGAATGTATGAATCAATGGATATAAAGATTGCATGTCCTGTGCCACAGAAATGACCAGAAGAACACCATGGTTAGGAACTGTTGGGAAAAGTACCCACATAGTGGTCTGAGAAATTCTAGATTTGGAGTGTGCTAATGTACGATATGGAGCCCTGGTGGTGCAGTGGTTAATGTAGAATATGCTGTATTTATGGGGTTCAAAATACTTGGACAGTAAATGTTGACAACAGGGATCAAGCTAAGTAGTTCTCATCATTAAGCTTCTTAAAAGAAAACAAAACCTCACCAATGATCCCAAATGGCTTTGGTTCTTCTCCAAAGCAAGAATTATAAAGGGGAAAGATAAAATGCTTTTTCAGAATTTGAGCACTTGGGTGTTTCTGGGTATGTGTGTGTGTTTCTCACAGTAATCGTGTTGGCAGTGAGGTGGTTATGGTGGCCCTGGGGATAGGGGTAGGAATTGTGTTGGTAACGGTATTGATAAAGGATGAAACTGAAACAGCAATTCAATATTATATCAACCCATTGACAACCTGTTCTTTAGTTGATACTTTCATCCCATAGACTTTCTCCTCTGCCCTTTGAATATTTGCCTCTGCTTGCTTAGAGTGCTGCATCCTACCCCTCTGCTTGTCTAGCCTCTATCCTTCCAACAAGTACCAGCTCAAAGTCCCTCTTCATCAGGAAAGCTCTCTCTGAATCATCCAGCTCTCAGGGATAACTTCCTCAGGTATC
This sequence comes from Loxodonta africana, assembly GCF_030014295.1. Lineage (NCBI taxonomy): Eukaryota > Metazoa > Chordata > Mammalia > Proboscidea > Elephantidae > Loxodonta > Loxodonta africana. Next base: position 10,533,144 of record NC_087368.1, on the reverse strand, counting down.
TATTGTACTTATAGTCTGTGGATCCTACCTGTGGTTCTTAGTAAGCATTATTGATGTTAAGGTTTTATTTGTAAGTGTGCTATGTGCCTGATATCCATGGGGGTGAGGTGAGGGCGTTCTTAGCAGGAACAAGGCTCTGTCAGAGTTTTTACTTAGAGCGGTGGGAAACACGCAGAGCCTAAGGTAGGACTTGCTGAGGAGGTAGTGGAGGTCGACTCCAGAGACCCTAAGGATCATTTTCAGGCCCCCAGGGTTAGTGTTCAGTCATAGATTACCAGGAGGCTAGAATTGGGAACTAGCTAGGAAGTGGACTGGGAGACAGTTATGAAAGATCCCCTAGAACCCTAGGAGGTGTGTCTATCTGTGATTCTCCTAAAGAAGCTTATCTAAACTCCACATGGTATTTTTTTCCTATCACAGACATTTCCAATATCAAAAGACCGTGTGACGTGAGCTTCCCATTATGAATGGGATGTTATCTGGCCCGCCAAGTCATAATATGGGGCATCAGCAACACAGTTTTAACATCAAGAGGAAATGGTACCTGTAAGATTTGGATGTTTATAGAAGGTGCAAGGGTGTTGGATAAGCAGATGGCTGAGGCTCTTTTGACCCTGATTCTTTTTGTTGTTGTTAGTTGCTGCAGACTCAGCTCCAACCCTTGGCGACCTTATGTATTACAGAATGAAACGTTGCCTGGTCCTGCACCATCTTCATGACCGTTGGTATGTCTGAGCCCATTGTTGTAGCTATCGTGTAGTGCTATCCAATGCAACAGGGTCATCTTCCAGCACTATATTTTTAGGTGTCATCAAGTCTGTTCTGACTTATAGCGATCCTATGTACAACAGAACATAATACTGCCCAGCCCTGTGCCATCCTAATAATCATTGTTATGCTTGAACCCATTGTTGCAGCCACTGTGTCAATCAATCTCCTTGAAGGTCTTCCTCTTTTGTGATGACCTCTACTTTACCATGCAAGATGTCCTTCTCCAGGGACTGGGTCCTCCAGACAGCCTGTCTAAAGTATTGTAACCAAAAGGGTTAAACTGTTCCCCCTCCGGAAATATGATCAACAGGGTTAAACTATCCCCACTCCTCCCATCACACCCAGGCTTTGTGGGTTCCTGATAAGACATTTCTATGTAATAGTACAAGATCATCTTATGGCTCCTCTGCTTAAGGCCACTTCACTACCCAGTGCCACCTACTCCCTCCATTTGGACATGAGCAGTAAGCTGTAAAGCTGTTTTTAGATAAACATCATGGGTCATACCCTCCAAAATACACACTCTCCCGGCCACCATATTGCACCCCCATACATGTTAATTAGTTTCTGAAATTGCCCACCTATTCCTAGAAACTTCGTTAATTATGAATAACTTTCCTATCCCGACCCTATAACTGCCTTAGAATCCCCATCCTCTGGGAGCTTGATTTGAGACTTAGTCTCTGAGCTCCTTGCTTGACTGGCTTGCAACAAAGTCTAGTTTCTCTTTCTCAAAGCCTGGTGCCTCTCAACTGGCTCGAGGGATTGCACTGGGCAGGACCCACCCTCATCTGGTTACAGTATGTGAGATGAAATCTCGCCACCCTTCCTTCTACGGAGCACTCTGGCTATACTTGTTCCAAGACAGATTTGTTCCTTCTTCTTCTGACATCTTCAGAATTCATGGTATATTCAATATTCTTTGTCAACTCCATAATTCAAAGTTGCCAATTCTTCTTCAGTCTTCCTTATTCATTGTCCAGCTTTTGCAAGCATCTGAGGTTCTTGAGCCCTATATTGACAATATTATGTTGTGATCCATATGTTTTCGCTAGCGGTGTAGTGGTTAAGTGCTCGGCTGCCAAATGAAATGTAGATGGTTTAAATTCACCAGCAGCTCTGTGGGAGAAAAATGTGGCAGTCTGCTTCTGTAAAGATTACAGTTTTGGAAGTTTATCTAAGGACAGCTTTGTGGCTTATTGTTCATGTCCCAATGGAGGGAGTGGGTGGCAGAGTATCAGTAAGATGGCCTTATGCTATTACACAAGAATGTCTTATCAGGAATTCACAGAGTCTGAGTGTGATGGGAGGAGTAGGGATAGTTTAACCCTGTCGATCACATTTCAGGAGGGGGAAAAGATGCTTTGTAAAATTTCAATGCTTTGGATTCTGTTAAGGCTTGCTTTATGGCCTTATATGTGATCTATTCTGGAGACTGTTCCATGTGCATTGGAAAAGAAAGTATACTTGACTGCTGTTCAGTGGAGTGTTCTGTATATGTCTATGATGTCAAATTGGTTGATTGTGGCATTTACATCTTCCATGTCTTTATTGAGCTTCTTTCTTGATGTTCTGTCCTTTGCTAAAAGTGGTGAGTTGAAGTCTCCTACTATTATTGCGGAGCTGTCCATCACTCTTTTCAATGTTGTTAGAGTTTTTTTTATGTGTTTTGGAGCCCTGTTGTTGGGTGTGTAAATATTTGTTATGGTTATGCAACTCCTCACTGCTTCTGAATTGCCTCTCCTTCCCCCTCCCACTCAGTCTGATTCCTCAACTTTTCCTTTGATGTTCAGGGCTCCTAGATTGTCATATATAATCAATTCACTTGTTTTTTCAGATCTTTGTTGTAAAAGGGATGGCCGGAAGTGTCTGACTACTCCACCATCTTGGCTCCACATAGTACATATCTAAATTCTTAAATATTTGTTCTTGAACCACCAAATATCTGTCAGGCATAAACATGACAATTGTGTAAACATATCCCTGAAAGATACTAAGTAATGAGAAGTTTCAAATCCTTAAAGTCAATTATACTGTATACATTCAATTACCAAGAAATACATTGGCAGAGTATCATGAATTGGTTCTCAATGGTAATTATTCCAACTGCATATACCTGAAATTGCTGTGCTGTGCTGAATTCATTCCCTACTAGGAAAACAATGCAACCAGTTCAAGAAAGCAGCAGTTAGAAGGGGACATAAATAGAAGTAGATGAATCTCGATGTTTTGACCATCACATAAGCCTGCAAGATGTCTTCAATCGCGTGATTAGGCCTTTATTTTTGTTACTGTTTTATTAGAAAAGATTTCACAAAAGGATTCCAAATGCTCCCCAAATCCAGATGAAATTTATGCTCACATCATCCTAAAATTCCTATTACTGTAACCCACGTTCCCACCCAAGGAACTTGGGAGAGAATTTATAAAAAGTAAGAAAACTTTAACAGTCAAGGTCAAGGTTCAGATTTTACATTTCAAAACAGGTGAAGCCTGTTGAATTCCATTTCGTTTTCACCAACTGAAGGAGACAATTCTGAAATACCACTATCTGGAGAGCAGAATTCTCTTCTTTTGGCCACCACCCAAGGGGTTTATTTAAAGAAAGTGATATCTGGTTCTGTTTACACAGTGACCACATAGCAAGGGTCGCAGGGGCATTTTGACTGTGCTAATAATGTTTCTTTAGAGGAAAGCCACATATTAGAAAACTCTCATTCATCATATTTATGTAAGGCTCAATAACAAAGCAACTTATTTGTGTTCTTGCCACATTCTGTTGACATTTTGTTCAGAGCTTTCTGGGATCTTCTGATTTGTAATTAGTAAAATAATAGAATAAGTTCAGATCATGAATCAAGACATAGGAGAGCTTTATCTAAGCCTGCTTAACAAACAAGAAATAAAATTTCAGGAACCTGGGAAAGCTTTGTTGTTGTTGTTGTGTCAGTTTTGACTCGTAGTGACCCTATGTACAAAAGAACAAAACACTGCCCAGCCCTGCACCATCCTCACAATTGTTGCTATGTTTGAGCCCATTGTTGCAGCCACTGTGTCAATCCATCTCCTTGAGGATCTTCCTCTTTTTAGGTGACCCTCTACTTTACCAGCCATGATGTCCTTCTCTAGGGACTGGTCCCTCCTGATAATATGTCTAAAGTACATGAGACAAAGTCTCATCATCCTCACTTCTAAGGAATATTCCAGCTGTATTTCTCCAAGACGGATTTATTTGTTCTTCTGGCAGTCCATGGTATATTCAATATTCTTTGCCAATACCATAATTCAAAGGCATCAATTCTTGTTCAGTCTCCCTTACTCATTGTTCAGCTTTCACAGGCATATAAGGCAATTGAAAATACCATGGCTTGAGTCAGGTATACCTCAGTCGTCAAAGTGACATCTTTGCTTTTTAACACTTTAAAGAGCTCTTTTGCAGCAGATTTGCCCAACTCAATACTTCTTATGATTTCTTGACTGCCACTTCCATGGGTGTTGATGGTGGATCAAAGTCATATGAAATCCTTGACGACTTCAATATTTTCTTCTTTTATCATGATATTGCGTACTGGTCCAGTTGTGAGGATTTTTTCTTTCTTTATGTTGAGGTGTAATCCATACTGAAGGCTTTAGTCTTTGATCTTCACCAGTAAGTGCTTCAAGTCCTCTTCACATTCAGAAAATAAGGTTGTATCATCTGCATATCACAAGTTTTTAATGAGCCTTCCTCCAATTCTGGTGCCATATTCTTCTTAATATAGTCCAGTTCTTAGATTATTTGCTCAGCAAACAGATTAAGAAAGTATGGTTAGAGGATACAACTCTGATGCACAGGTTTCTGATTGTAAACCACACAGTACGCCCTTGTTATTTTTGTATGACTGCCTCTTGGTCTATGTACAGGTTCTGCACGAGCATCCAGCAATTTCACTCAGACATCTATCTAAGAGAAATGAAGACGTAAGTACTTATAAAGACTTAAGCGTGAATGTTTGTAGCAGACATTATTGATAATAGCCAAAAACTAAGAGAATCCAAATGTCCATCAACTGGCAAATGGATAAGCGTATTGTATAATATCCATATTAAAGAACCAAACCCACTGCCGTTGAGTCAATTCCAACTCTTAGTGACTTTATAGGACAGAGTAGAACTGCCCCAGAGGAGTGGCTGGTGGATTCAAACTGCTGACTTTTTGGTTGGCAGCCGAGCTTTAAACCACTCTGCCACCAGGGCTCCTATATCCATATAATTAAATTTTATTCAGCAATAAAAAGAAAAAAAATCCTGACACATGTAACAACATCAAAAACATTATGGTTAGTGAAAGAAGTGGCACAGAGGGAAGGGGTCAAGACTGTGGAATAGTCCAATGATTCTTGTCGTCTCTCTTACAACAAAGACCTGAAAAAACAAGTGAATCAATTATATATGACAATCTAGGAACCCTGATCATCAATGACAAAGCTGAAGAGTTGGGCTGAGAGGTAAAAGACGGAGAGACAATTCAAAAGCAGCGGAGAAGTGCCAGTCACAAGGTTGCCAGAACTCTGCTGTCTGGGTCAGCCAGCACATGTGGGCTGAGGTGAGCAGAAGCATTCAGAGCATGTCTCACCACGTCAGGTGAGGCCAGGCAGCGGGGAGTCTGCACACACCTCTGGAGCTGGGTGGAAGCAGTGCTGGACCTACAACAGTTAAGTGCAAGTGTCTAACTTACTGTGCTGGGAGGGCAAAATAGCCCCTCCCCCACAGAGTTTCACAGTGGAGAAGTACTTCATTCCTCTCACCCAATCCCCACCCTGCTCCACTCTAACACCAGTCCAGCAGCATTCAACAACTACCACGTCCCCTAAACTGGGAACTCAGGGCTATCCGTGCCCACACAAGTCTCATAGCTTTGAAATACACAATGCCCCCTAAGTCAGGAACTCAGGGTGGGTCAGGAGGTCCAGCCCCTTTACCAAGCCACTGGCATAAGAGCCAACAGACTTGCAGCACCCTTCACCCCTGCCTAGACCTGTGTAGGCTGATTGAACATGGTATGCTCTTATTAGCATAAAAAAGCAGCGTATACACCTGATGCCCATTTTCGACTGCAGCAGCCAAGGAAGAGCTGCAGATTCGTGACATTTGACATCACCCTGCCCCTTAAGCAGGGTCCTCACCTACCCACACCAGGGACCTGAGGTCTGCCAGTACCACCCACTCCATCTAGTCACCCATGACAAGGGCCTAATAATAAGTGGTTCCTCCCAGTTCCTCTAGCCAAAGCACAGGGTGCCCAAGGACCAGCTGCTATACTCCCTCACTACTCTTTCTAGGGAACAGAGACAAGTCCTCCACCCAGGCACCTGGTGCAGCTGTCGGCCCCCTGCCTTGCTCTTCACATAGCCCCCTACTATAGCCAACTACCTGTGTCTTCTCTGTCTACACTGTCCTACCCATCTAGGGCCATAGGTGAGAGTCTGCATCACACACTCACTGACCAGGCCTGGACACCTATGCCATACCTGCACAAGAAAAGTGAACAGAGGCCTGGGCTCACATTCTCAGTAGCTGCTCTAAACACCTAGAGACACGAGAGCTTCAAAGACACCAATAACCAAAGTAGCTCAAGTGCCCAGCCTACTTGGGTATAACAAAACAAAAATTTAGGACACAGTAAACAAATATACAATGAATAAATATAATAACTTATTGATGCCTTGGGGACAATAGTCAATATCAAATCATATAAGGAAGCAGGACAAGATGGCTCCAGCAAAATAAAGAACCAGGAAACCTTCCAGAAGAAGATAAGGTCATGGAACTACCTGAGATAGAATTCCAAAGACTAATATACAGAGCTCTCCAAGAGACCAGCAAGGAGATCAGGCAAAACTCAGACCAAGCCAAAAATACACAGACAAAGCAATAGAGGAATTCAGGAAAACAATGCAAGAACAAAATGACAAAATTAACAGGCTAATAGAATCCACACAGAGATAAAAACTAGAAGTCTAAAAGAGTAACAATAAAATTTCAGAATTAGACAACCCAATATGTCATAGAAGAAGAGTTGAGGCAATGGAAGTCAGAATTAGTGAGATTGAAGATAAATCCTTTGACACCAATTTATTTGAGGAAAAATAAGAAAAGAAGAATTTAAAAGAATGAAGAAAGCATAAGAATTATGTGGGACACCATCAAGAGGAAAAACATAAAAGTGGTCAGAGTATCAGAACGGGGGGATAACAAGAAACATAGAATTGTTGAAGACTTGCTGACAGAAAAATTTTCTAATATCATGAAAGATGAGAAGGTATCTGTCCAAGAAATTCAATGAGCCCCATACCAGGTGGATTCCAAAAGAAAGTCACCAAAATATATTATAATCAAACTTGGCAAAACCAAAGACAAAGACAGAATCTTGAGAGCAGCTAGGGAGAACCAATAAGATAAGCTCTGACTACTCAGCAGAAACCATGCATGCAAAAAGGCAATAGGATGACATATATAAACCCTTGAAGGAAAAAAGTTGCCAACCAAGAATTACATATCCAGCAAAACTGTCTCTCAAATATGATGGCAAAATTAGGTCATTTCCAGGTAAACAGAAGTTAAGGGAATTTGTAAAATCCAAACCAAAATTACAAGAAATATTAAAAGGAGTCCTCTGCTTAGAGAACCAACAATAAGAAAAGAAAAAAAAAAACCATATCAGGCAATAATCAAAGACTAGAACACAGGACAGATCAACAAGTTAACCCAGATAAGGAAGTCACAAAAACAAGTCAAAGCTAAAAGACTAAAAATAGGGAACCAGAAGCATCAATATATAAATGATGACAATGTCAAAACAAAAGAGAGTAAATAAACAGTGTAATCATAGAGCTTCCATTAGAAAAGGAAGTTAAGGCTATATCGAGAAATGAAAGATCAGTTTAAACTTAGAAAAATAAAGGTAAATTTTAAGATAACCTGAAAGACGCTAACAAACCTACCATCAAAATAAAAAAGAAATCATAAAGACTCAGCAAACACAAAATCAAAGATAATGAAAAAGACGAAAGAAAATATATATTAAAAAACAGAAAATTAAATGGAACAAACTCAACACCACATGTGCGCACAAACACACACAAAAACAAAAACATCAAAATGACAGCAAATTCATACCTATCAGTAATTACACCTAATGTAAACGGACATAAAGGCACTAATAAAGAGACAGAGAGCGGCAGAATGGATAAAAAAACAGGATTTGTCTATATGCTGTCTACAAGAGACACACCTCAGACTCAAAGACACAAACAAAATAAACCTAAAGGATGGAAAAATATATACCAAGCAAACAATCAAAAAAGAGCAGAAGTGGCAATATTAACCTCTGACAAAATAGACTTTAAAGCAAAATCCACCACAAAGGATAAGGAAGGACACTATACAATGATTAAAGAATCAATACACCAGGAGGACATAACGATAATAAATGTATACACACCCAATGACAGGGCTCCAAAGTACATTAAATAAACTCTAACAGCATTGAAAAGAGAAATAGGAGACTTCAACACACTGCTTTCAGTGAAGGACAGAACATCTAGAAAGAAACTCAATAAAGATATAGAAGATCTAAATGCCACAATCGTTTAACTTCACCTCGTAGACGTATACAGGACACTCTGTCAAACAGCAGCCAAGTATACTTTCTTTTGCAATGTAGATGGAACATTCTCCAGAATAGACCACATTTTAGGCCACAAAGCAAGCCTTAGGAATAAATCTAACCAGAGACGTAAAAGACCTATACAAAGAAAACTACAAAACACTACTGCAAGAAACCAAAAGAGACCTTCATAAGTGAAAAAACATACATGCTCATGGATAGGAAGATTCAACATTGTGAAAATGTCAGTTCTACCCCAAAGTGATCTATAGATACAATGCAAACCCATTCCAAATTCCAACAACATTTTTTTAATGAGATGGAGAAATAAATCGCTAACTTCATATGGAAAAAGAAGAGGCTCTGGGTAAGTAAAGCATTACTGAAGAAGAAGAAGAAGGTGAGAGGCCTCAAACTACCCGATTTTGTTGTTAGGTTCCATCAAGTCGGTTCCAACTCATAGTGACCCTGAGTACAACAGAATGAAATGCTACCCGGGCCTGCGCCATCCTCACAATCGTTGTTATGCTTGAGCCTGTTATTGCAGCCACTGTGTCAATCCATCTCCTTGAGGGTCTTCCTATTTTTTGCTGACCTTCCAATTTACCAAGCATGTACTTCTCCAGGAACTGATCCTTCCTGGTAATATGTTCAAAGTACGTGAGACATAGCCTCACCATCCTTGTTTCTAAAGAGCTTTCCGTATGTACTTCTTCCAAGACAAATTTGTTTGTTCTTCAGCAGTCCGTGGTATATTCAATATTCTTCATCAACACCACAATTCAAAGATGTCAGTTCTTCTTCAGTCTTCCTTATTCATCCCCCAGCTTTTGCATGCATGTGAGGTGACTGAAAACACTATTGCTTGGGCCAGGTGCACCTTAGTCTTCAAGGTGACATCTTTGCTTTTTAACACTTTAAAGAGCTGTTTTGCAGCAGATTTTCCCAATGAAATGTGTCGTTTGATTTCTTGACTGCTGCTTCCATGGGTGTTGATTGTGGATCTGAGTAAAATGAAATCCTTGACAACTTCGATATTGTCTCCGTTTATCATGATGTTGCTTACTGGTCAGTTGTGAGGATTTTTGTTTTCTTTATGTTGAGGTGTAATCCATACAGTCTTTGATCTTCATCAGCAAGTGCTTCAAGTCGTCTTCACTTCCAGCCAGCAAGGTTGTGTCATCTGCATAACACAGGTTCTTAATGAGTATTTTTCCAATCCTGACTCCAAGTTCTTCTTCATGTAGTTCGGCTTCTCGGATTATTTACTTAGCATACAGATTGAATAGGCACGGTGAAAGGCGACAACCCTGACATGCACGTTTCTTGACTTTAAACAATGCAGTATCCCCTCATTCTTTTGAACGACTGCTTCTTAAGCTATGTATAGGTTCCTCGTGCACACAATTAAGTGTTCTGGAGTTCCCGTTCCTCACAATGTGATCCATAATTTGTTATGATCCACACTGTGCTTTTGCCTTGTCAATAAAACACAGGCAAACATCTTTCTGGTATTCTCTGCTTTCAGCCAGGATCCATCCGACATCAGTAATGATATCCCTTGTTCCATGTCTTCTTCTGAATCTGGCTTGAATTTCTGGCAGTTTCCTGTCAATGTACTGCTACAGCCTCTTTTGAATGATCTTCAACAAAATTTTACTTGCATGTGATATACCCAAAAACCCATGTGATATAAAAAAAAAAAAATGATTTCCGCATTTGGTTGGATCACCTTTCTTGGGAATAGGCATAAATATGGATCTCTTCCAGTCAGTTGTCCAGGTAGTTGTCTTCCAAATGTCTTGGCATAGGCAAGTGAGCCCTTCTGGCACTGCATCTGTTTGCTGAAACATCTTAATTAGTATTCCCTCAATTCCTGGAGCCTTGTTTTTAACCAATGCCCGCGGTGTAGCTTGGACTACTTCCTTAAGTATCATCGGCTCCTGATCATATGCTACCTCCTCAAATTGTTGAACATAGACCAATTTTTTTTTTTTTTTTTTGGTACAGTGACTATGTATTCCATCTCCTTTTGATGCTTCCTGCATTGTTTAATATTTTCCCCGTGGAATTCTTCAATATTGCAACTAGAGGCTTGATTTTTTTCTTCAGTTCTTTCAGCTTGAGAAATGCCTAGTGTGTACTTCCCTTTTGGTTTTCTATCTCCAGGCCTTCGCACATATCATTAAAATACTTTGTCTTCTCAAGCTGCCCATTGAAATCTTCTGTTCAGCTCTTTTACTTCATCATTTCTTCCTTTAGCTTTTGCTACTCAATGTTCAAGAGTAATTTTCAGAGTCTCTTCTGACTTTTCTGCCTTTTTAATGATCTCTAGCATTCTTCATGTATCATGTCCTTGATGTCATTCCACAACTCATCTGGTCTTTGGTCTTTAGTGTTCAACTTGTCAAATCTATTCTTGAGATAGTCTCTGAATTCAGGCGGGATATACTCAAGGTCGTACCTTGGCTTTCGTTGACTTGTTCTAGTTTTTTTCAGCTTCAGCTTCAACTTGCATAGAAGCAACTGATGTTCTGTCCCACAGTCAGTCTCTGGTTTTTTTTTTTTTTTCTTTCCCATCATCTCTTTCCACAGATGTAGCCAATTTGATTCCTGTGTATTCCATCTGGTGAGGTTCACTTATATAGTTGCCATGTATGTTGCTGAAAAAGTTATTTGCAAAGAAGAAGTCATTGGTCTTGAAAAATTCTATCATGCAATCTCCGGCATTGTTTCTATCACCAAGACCGTATATTCCAATGACTGGTCCTTCCTTTTTGCCTACAACTTTCTCATTCCAATCACCAGTAATTATCAATGCATCCTGATTGCATGTTTGGCCAATTTCAGACTGTAGAAGTTGGTAAAAATCTTCAATTTCTTCATCTTTGGCTTTAGTGGTTGGTGCATAAATTTGTCAGTTTATTGTACTCTGGAGGTTTGTCTATCTCTGTGATGCTGGACACTGTGCCACCAGCATTCAAATACCAACAGGGTCACCCATGATAGACAGGTTTCAGCTGAGCTTCCAGACCAAGACAGACTAGGAAGAAGGAGCCAGAGGTCTACCACTGAAAAGAATTATCCAGTGAAACCTTATAAATAGCAGTGGAACATTCCTGATATAGTACCGGAAAATGAGCCCCTCAGATTGGAAGACACTCAAAAGAAAATTAAGGAAGAGCTGCCTCCTCAAAGTGAGGTGATCTTAATGAAGTAGATGGTCATTCGCTGATGTGGCATGGCTCAAAATGAGAAAAAAAAAAAGTTGCAAACATCCATTAATAATCAGAGCCTGGAATGTACAAAGTATGAATCTAGGAAAATTGGAAATAGTGAAAAATAAACTGAAACTCATAAACATCAATATCCTAGGTACTAGTGAGCTGAAATGGACTGGTATTGGCTATTTTGAATTGGAAAATCATGTATGGTCTACTATGCTGGGAATGACAACTTGAGGAAGAATGGCATTGCATTCTTCCTCAAGTTGTCATTGAGGAAGAATGGCATCGTCAAAAAAAAAACATTTCGAGATCTATCCTGAAGTAAAACTCTGCCAATAAGAGGATAATATCCACATGCCTACAAGAAAGACAAGATAATTACCTGATTTTAGAACTTATTACACTGCCACAGTAGTCAAAACAGCCTGATACTGGTACAAAAACAGACACATAGACCAATGGAGCAGAATTGAGAACCCAGACATCAATCCACCCACCTATGAGCAGCTGATATTTGACAAAGGCCCAAAGCGTGTTAAACGGGGAAAAGACAGTCCCTTTAACAAATGGTGCTGGCATAACTGAAGATCCAGCTGAAAAAAAAACAAAGAAACAGGACCATACCTCACACCATACACAAAAACTAACTCAAAATGGATCAAAGACCTAAATATAAAACCTAAAAAGACAAAGATCATGGGAAAAAAAAATCTAGGGACAATGCTAGGGGCCCTAATACATGGCATAAACTCAATACAAGCCATAACTAATAATACATTAAAGTCAGAAGATAAACTAGATAACTTGGAGCCCCTGAAAATAAAACACTTAGGCTCATCAAAAGACTTCACCAAAAGGGTAAAAAGAGAGCGTACAGAGTGTGAAAAAAAAATTGGCTATGACATATCTGATAAGGGTCTAATATCTAAAATCTACAAGATACAGCAAAAACTCAACAACAAAAAGGCAATTAATTCAGTTAAAAAATGGGCAAAGAGAGAGGCAGGGCCAAGATGGCATAATAGCCAGACTCTTTCGGCAATCCATCTTACAACAAAGACCTGAGAAAACAAGTGAAATGATTATATTTATGACAAGCTAGGAGCCCTGAACATCAAAGGCAAAGTTAGAAAATGGGCTGAGCAGCAGGGGAGGGAGAGAAGGTTCAGAAGTGGAAAGGAGTTGCTGGACCTGAATTGCTGAGATCCCTCAGACGCCATCCCAGGAGCGACTATGGAGGGTTGGAAGTAGTGTTCACTGCAGTTTCCTCAGGGAGAAGCAGCCAGCCGCACAGCCTACTCAAACCTCTGGAACCAGAGAAGAATGGAGCTTTCAACAAAAGCTAAGTACTTGCATATATTTTACTGTGCCTCCTCCTCACCTGCCCCCAAGCCTGCTTCAGGGGCTGTTGATTTCCTTGGGCCTGAGATAGGCCCTTTTGGGTGCCTGGAGCCATACTCCCAGACTTAGAGAAGGAATAAATTCACAGTTGGGGGAAAAAATAATTTGCCAGGCCCACTAACCTGGGGAGCTCAGGACAGAAGCATCTCTTGACCAGACATAAATGGTCTGTGGACTTTGAATACCTTTCCCCCCCTGCATGGACTTGTGTGAGCCTATTTCAGGAGAATAGGCCCTTGTTGGCAGACTGCAACTGTCTCAGCTGTGCGATGGAGAGGGGCATTTGATATTTGACACTGCTTTTTGCCTATTACGCAGAGTCCTTACTTACCCACATCAGGAGCTTAAGGACTAGTGTCTCCATTCAGGTCACACAGCCACCTGTGACAGGGGTCCAAGGATAACTGATACATCCTAGCCCTTACAACCAAAAGCATTGGGTGCCCCTGGTCTCTCTGCAGAATGCACCCAAATGTATGCCGTAGGGAACAGGGACAAATTTTCTTCATAGACACTGGGGGGACAGTTCTCAGCCCCCTGTCTTGTTCAGAGCATGACCCCCTGCTGAAACCAGATACCAGTACCTAAACCAATCACCCCTGCCCCTCTAAGACTGTAGGACAGAGCCTGTACCACACACCTGATGACCAGCTATCTGGACACCTGAGCTGAACCCACACAAGAGAAGTGAATGGACTCCTAGACTGATATACCTGATAACAGCTCTAGCCATCTGGGGAGAGGACGTCAGAGCTTCAAAGGCAAAAATAATCAAGCTAGCTCACTCAGGAAACCCATTTGGGTATATCAAAACAAAACAAAGCAAGAAGCTAGGATATAGTAAGCAAGCATAAAATAAACTAACACAATAACTTAGAGATGGCTTGGAGACCACAGTCAATATCAAATCACATAAAGAAACAGACCATGATTGCTTCAACAAGCTCTCAAAACAAAGAATCAAGAGATCCTCTAGGTGAAGGTGCCTTCCTGGAATAACTGGATGCAGAATACAAAAGATTAATATACAGAACTCTTCAAGACATAAGGAAAGAGATTAAGAAGGAGATCAGGCAATATGCAGAACAAGCCAAGGAACACACAGATAAAGAAGTTGAAAAAATTAAAAAGGTCATTCAATAACATAATGAAAAATCTGATAAGGTGCAAGAATCCATAGAGAGATAGCATTCAGAAATTCAGAAGATTAACAATAAAACTACAGAATTAGACAACTCAATAGAATGTCAGAGTAGGAGAACTGAGCAAGTGGAAGGCAGAATTGCTGAGTTTGAAGATAAAGCATTTGGCACCAATATATTTGAAGAAAAAGCAAATAAAAGAATTTTAAAAGATGAAGAAAACTTAAGAAATACATGAGACTCTACCAAGAGAAATAACCTACACGTGAGTGGAGTACCAGAACAGGGAGGGATAACAGAAAATACAGAGAGAATTGTTGAATATTTGTTGGCAAAAAACTTGCCTGATATTGTGAAAGATGAGAAGATATCTATCCAAGATGCTCATCAAACTCCACATAAGGTAGATTTTAAAAGGAAGTCACCAAGACATAATCAAACTTGCCAAAAACAAAGATAAAGGGAGAATTTTAAGAGCAGCTAGGGATAAATGAAAACTCACCTACAAAGGCAAGTCAATAAGAAGTTTGGACTACTTGGCAGTAACCATGCAGGCAAGAAGGCAATGGGATAACTTATATAAAGCAATGAAGGAAAAAAAAATTGCCAACCAAGAATCGTATATCCAGCAAAACTGTCTCTCAAATATGAAAGTGAAATTAAGATATTTCCAGATAAACAGAAGTTTAGTGAATTCATAAAAACCAAACCAAAACTACAAGAAATACTAAAGGGAGTTCTTTGGTTAGAAAATCAATAATATCAGGTATCAACCCAAGTCTAGAACACTGGGCAGAGCAATCAGATGACAACTCAGAGAGGGAAATCACAAAAATAAATCAAGATTAAAAAATGCTCAAAACAGGGAAACAGTGATGTTATTATGTAAAAACAAGACAACATTAAAACAAAGAGGGACTAAGAAATATAGTCATAGATCTTTCATATGGAGAGAAAGACAAGGAAATATAAACAAATAAAAGTTAGGATTAAACTTAGGAAAATAGGGGTAAATATTAAGGTAACCATGAAGGAGACTAACTATGCTACTCATCAAAATAAAATACAAAAAAAAAAAGGGACTCAGCAGAAACAAAATCAACAACAACAAATAAAAGGAAAGGACGATATGTACAGATAAACTACTCAGCACAAAAAATTAAGCACGAAAAAGAAACTATCAGCCACACACGAAAAAAGACATTGACATGACAGTGCTAAACTCATTAAAAAAAAAAACCTGTCCATAATTATGCTAAATGTAAAGGGACTAAATGCACCAATAAAGAGACAGAGAGCGGCAGGATGGATAAAAAACGCGATCTGTTAATATGCTGCCTACAAGAGACACACTGTAGACTTAGAGACACAAACAAATTAAAACTCAAAGGATGGAAAAAATATATATCGAGCAAACAACAATCAAAAAAGAGCAGGAGTGGCAATATTAATTTCTGACAAAATAGACTTTAAAGTTAAATCCACTACAAAGGATAGGAAACGACACTATATGATGATTAAAGGGACAATACACCAAGAAGATGTAACCATATTAAATATTTATGCACCCAATGACAGGGCTGCAAAAAACATAAAACAAACTCTAACAGCATTGAAAAGTGACATAGATAGCTCCACAATAATAGTAGACTTCAACACACCACTTTCAGTGAAGGACAGGACATCCAGAAAGAAGCTCAATAAAGACACTGGAGACCTAAAGGTCACAATCAACCAACTTGACCTTATACACTCCACCCAACAGCAGCCAAGTATACTTTCTTTTCTAGTGCACATAGAACATTCTCTAGACTAGACCACATAAAGCAAGTCTTAGGAGAATCCAAAACATTGAAATATTACAAAGCATCTTCTCTGAACATAAGGCCTTAACAGTAGAAATCAATAACAGAAAAAGTAGGGAAAAGAAATCAAACACTTCGAAACTGAACAATACTCTGCTCAAAAAAGACTGGATTATAGAAGACATTAAGGACGGAATAAAGAAATTAATAGAATATAATGAGAATGAAAACACTTCCTATCAGAACCTTTGAGACACAGCGAAAGCAGTACTCAGAGGTCAATTTGTATCAATAAATGCGCACATCCAAAAAGAAGAAAGGGCCACAATCAAAGAATTATCCCTACAACTTGAACAAATAGAAAGAGAGCAACAAAAGAAACCCTCAGGCAGCAGAAGAAAGCAAATAATAAAAATTAGAGCAGAATTAAATGAAATGGAAAACAGGAAAACAATTGAAAGAATTAACAAGACCAAAAGCTGGTTCTTTGAAAAAATTAAGAAAATTGATAAACCATTGGCCAAACCGACAAAAGAAAAACAGTAGAGGAAGCAAATAACCCAAGTAAGAAATGAGATGGGTGTTATTACAAAAGACAAAACTGAAATTAAAAGAATCATATCACATTACCATGAAAAATTGGACTCTAACAAATTTGAAAGCCTAGAAGAAATGGATGAATTCCTAGAAACACACTTCCTACCTAAACGAACACAAACAGAGGTAGAACAACTAAATAGACCCATAACAAAGGAAGAGATTAGAAAGGTAATAAAAAAAACCCCAACCAAAAAAAAAAAAAAAAGGCCCTGGCCTGGAGGGCTTCACTGCAGAGTTCTACCAAACTTTCAGAGAAGAGTTAACACCGATTCTATTAACGGTATTTCAGAGCATAGAAAAGGACGGAATACTCCCAAACTCATTTTATGAAGCCAGCATATCCCTGATACCAAAACCAGGTAAAGACACCACACACACACACAAAAAAATTACAGACCTATATCCCTCATGAACGTAGATGCAAAAATCCTCAACAAAATTCTAGCCAACGCATATCAAAAAAATAATTCACCATGACCAAGTGGTATTCTTACCAGGTATGCAGGGATGCTTCAAAATTAGAAGGACAATTATTATAATCCATCATATAAATAAAACAAAAGACAAGAATCACATGATTTTATCAAGTGATGCAAAAAAGGCATTTGACAAAGTTCAACACGCATTCATGATAAAAACTCTCAGCAAATAGGAAGAGAAGGAAAACTCTTCAACATAATAAAGGGCATTTATACAAAGCCAACAGCCAACATCATCCTAAATGGAGAGAGTCTGAAAGTTATCCCCTTGAGACCAGGAACCAGACAAGGATGGTTCCACTCATATTCATATCACCAGTCATATTCAACATTGTGCTGGAGGTCCTAGCCAGAGCAATTAGGCTAGACAAAGAAATAAAGGGCATCCAGATTGGTAAGGTAGAAGTAAAAGTATCTCTATTTGCAGATGATGTGATCTTATACACAGAAAAACCCAAGGAATCCTCAAGAAAACTACTGAAACTAATAGAAGAGTTCAGCAGAGTATCGGGATACAAGATAAAAATAGAAAAATCAGTTGGATTCCTGTACACCAACAAAAAGAATATCGAAGACAAAATCACCAAGTCAATACCATTTAGAGTAGACCCCAAGAAGATAAAATACTTAGGAATAAATCTTACCAGAGATGTAAAAGACTTATACAAAGAAAACTACAAGGCAATACTGCAAGAAAACAAAAGAGACCTACATAAGTGGAAAAACATATGTTGTTCATGGATATGAAGACTTAACATTGTAAAAATGTCTATTCTGCCAAAAGTGATCTATAGATACAATGCAATTCTGATCCAAATTCCAACAACATTTTTTAATGAGATGGAGAAACAAATCATCTGCTTCATATGGAAGGGAAAGAGGCCCCAGATAAGTAAAGCATTACTGAAAAAGAAGAGCAAAGTGGGAGGCCTCACTCTACCTGATTTTAGAAACTATTATACTGCCACAGTAGTCAAAACAGCTTGGTACTGGTACAACAAAAAATACATAGACCGATGGAACAGAATTGAGAATCCACACAGAAATCCATCTGCATATGAGCAGCTGATATTTGACAAAGGCTCAAAGAGCATTAAATGGGGGAAAAGACAGTCTTTTTAACAAATGCTGCTGGCATAACTGGATATCCATCTGCAAAAGAATGAAACAAGACCCATACTTCACACCGTGCACAAAAACTAACTCAAAATGGATCAAAGACCTAAATATAAAATCTAAAACGATAAAGAACATGGAAGAAAAA
The DNA here is from genome assembly GCF_030014295.1 of Loxodonta africana. NCBI lineage: Eukaryota > Metazoa > Chordata > Mammalia > Proboscidea > Elephantidae > Loxodonta > Loxodonta africana. The sequence goes on along the minus strand of NC_087368.1, from coordinate 10,514,807 downwards.
ATAGGAACAATGCTAGGAGCCCTAATACATGGCATAAACAGTATACAGAACATTACTAACAGTGCAGAAAAAAAAGTAGAAAACTGGGAGCTCCTAAAAATCAAACACCTATGCTCACCCAAAGAATTCACCAAAAGAGCAAAAAGATTAACTACAGACTGGGAAAAAGTTTTTAGTTATAACATTCCCGATCAGTGCCTGATCTCTAAAATCTACATGATACTGCAAAAACTCAACTACAAAAAGACAAATAACCCAATTAAAAAATGGGCAAAGGATCTGAACACGCACTTCACTAAAGAAGACCTTCAGCTAGCTAACAGATACATGAGGATATACTCATGATGGTTAGCCAGTAGAGAAATGCAAATCAAAACTACAGTGAGATTCCATCTCACCCCAACAAGGCTGGCATTAATCCAAAAAACACAAAATAATAAATGTTGGAGAGGTTGCAGAGACTGGAACACTTATACACTGCTGGTGGGAATGTAAAATGAACAAACACTTTGGAAATCAATTTGGCGCTTCCTTTAAAAGCTAGAAATAGAACTACCGTACAATCCAACAACCCCACTCCTTGGAATATATCCTAGAGAAATAAGAGCCTTTACACGACCAGATATATGCATACCCGTGTTCACTGCAGCACTGTTTACAATAGCAAACATATTGAAGCAAACAAGGTGCCCATCAACGGATGAATGGATAAATAAATTATGATATATTCACACAATGAAATAATTCACATTAATGAAGAATAGTGATGAATCTGTGAAACATTTCATAACATGGAGGAATCTGGAAAGCATTATGCTGAGTGAAATAAGTTGCAAAAGGACAAATATTGTATAAGACCACTATTATAAGAACTTGAGAAATAGTTAAACAGAAAAGAAAATATTCTTTGATAGTTAAGAGAGGGGGAAGGGAGGGAAGAAGGGAGAGGGGTTTTCACTAATTAGATAACCCAGTGCGATAGTAGGTAAGAACTATTTTAGGTGAAAGGAAAGACAACACACAATACAGGAGATGTCAACACAACTGGACTAAACCAAAAGCAAAGAAGTTTCCTGAATAAACTGAATGTTTTGAAGGCCAGTGTAGCAGGGGCAGGGGCTTGGGGGCCATGGTTTCAGGGGACATCTAAGTCAATTGGCATAATAAAATCTATAAAGAAAACATTCTGCATCCCACTTTGGAGAGTGGCTTCTGGGGTCTTAAACTCTAGCAAGCGGCCATCTAAGATGCATCGATTGGTCTCAAGCCACCTGGAGCAAAGGAGATTGAAGAACACCAAAGACACAGGGTAATTATGAGCTCAAGAGACAGAAAGGGCCACATAAACCAGAGACTACATCAGCCTGAGACCAGAAGAACTAGATGGTGCCTGGCTACAACCAATGACTGCCCTGACAGGGAACACAACAGAGAACCCCTGACAGAGCAGGAGAGTAGTGGGATGCAGACCAGAAATTCTCTTAAAAAAGAGCAGACTTAATGGTCTGGCTGAGACTAGAAGGACCCAGACCTTCTGTTAGCCCAAGACAGGAACCATTCCCAAAGCCAACTCTTCAGACAGGGATTGGACTGGACAATGGGATAGAAAAGGATGCTGGGGAAGAATGAGCTTCTCGGATCAAGTAGACACATGAGACTGTGTTGGCATCTCTTTTCTGGAGGGGAGATGAGAGGGCAGAGGGGGTCAGAAGCTGGCCGAATGGACACTAAAAGAGAGAGTGGAGGGAAGGAGTGTGCTGTCTCATTAGGGGGAGAGCAATTAGGAGTATATAGCAAGGTGTATATAAATTTTTATATGAGAGACTGACTTGATTTGTAAATTTTCACTTAAAGCAGAATCAAAATAAAAAAAGGGCAAAGAATATGAACCAATGCTTCACCAAAGAAGACATTCGGGTAGCTAACAGACACATGAAGAAACGTTCACGATCATTAGAGAAATGCACATCAGAACTACAATGAGATCCTGTCTCGCCTCAACAAAGCTGGCACTGATCCAAAAAACACAAAATAACAAATGTTGCAGAGGTTGTGCAGCAACTGGGACTCTTCTGCACTGCTGGTGGGAATGCAAAACAGTACAACCACTTTGGAAAATGATTTGGCACTTCCTTAAAAAGCTAGGAGTAGAAATACCATACCATCCAGCAAACTCCTAGAATATATCCTAGAGAAATAGGAGTCATCATACAAATGGACATATGCACACCCATGTTCACTGCAGCACTATTCACAATAGAAAAAGGTGGAAACAACCTAAATGGATAATCAGATTATGGTATGTATACACAATGGAGTACTAGGCAACAGTAAAGAACAATGATAAATCCTTGAAACATTTCACAGCATGGCTGAATCTGGAGGGCATTATGCTGAGTGAAATTAGTCAGTCACAGAAGGACAAATATTGTATAAGCACACTATTATAAGAACTCAAGAAAAGGTTTAAACACAGAAAAAACATTCTTTGATGGTTACAACGGTGGAGAGGGAGGGGAGGGGAAATCACTAACTAGATAGTAGACAAGGATAAGCTTCGGTGAAGGGAAGGACAACACACAATGCAGGGGAAGTCAGCACAAATGGACCAAAGCAAAAGCTAATAAATTTCCTGACACATACAAACACTTTGAGGTACAGAATAGGTGGGTTGGGGCCTGGAGACTATAGTATCTGGGGACTTCTAGGTCAATTGGCACAATGAGGTTTATTAAGAAAATATTCTACATTCCACTTTGCTGAGTGGCCTCTGGTGCCTTAAAAGCTTACAAGTGGCCATCTAAGATACATTAATTGGTCCCATCCCACTTGGAGCAAAGGAGAATGATGGAAACCAAAGACACAAGGAGAATACTAGTCCAAAGGACTAAAGGACCACATGAACCAGAGACTCCGCCAGCCTGAGACCAGAAGAACTAGATGGTGCCCAGCTACCACCAATGACTGCCCTGACAGGGAAGACAACAGAGAGTCTTGACAGAGCAGCAGAAAAGTGCAGAACAGAACTCAAAATCACGTAAAAAAAAAACCAGACTTAATGGTCTGACAGAGACTGGAGGAACCCTGAAAACTATGGGCCCTGGATGCACAGTTAACCCAGAACTGAAACCATTCCTGAAGTCCAGTCTTCAGACAAAGGTTAGACATGACAGAAAACAAAAAATAATACAAGTGAGAAAGGTGCTTCTTAGTTCAATCATATAAGTAAAATGGGCAGCTCCTGTCCAAAAGCAGGATGAGGAGGCAGGAAGGGACAGGAACTGGTCAAATGGACACAGGGAACCGGGAGTGGTGGGAATTGCAACCAATGTCACAAAACAATATGTGTATAAATTTTTGTATGAGAAATTGATTTGAGCTGTAAACTTTCACCTAAAGCACAATAATAAATAAATAAATAAAAGACTTATTGTGTGAGTCTATGTTTACAAAATTTCTAGAAAGAACAAATCTATAGAGACAGAAATCAGAACAGATATTGTTTGGGCTTTGGCATATTCCAGGTATGGCTGTAAACGTGCATAAGGGAATATTTGAGGTGATTTGAAAAGTTCTAAAACTGAATTTGCTGATTGCTGCACAACTGCATAAATTAACTAGAAGTCATTGAACTGTATTATACACTTACAATGGGTGAACTTTTTCATATGAAAATTGTACCTCAATAAAACTTTGAACCACCACCTGTGTGTCAGTTTGTCATACTGTGATGTCTTGGGTGTGGCTGTGATGCTGGAATCTGTGCCACCCATATTTCAAATATCAGCAGGGTCAGTCACGTTGGACAAGTTTCTGTGAGCTTTCAGACTAAGACAGATCAGGAAGAAAGACCTGGCAATCTACTTCTGAAAATTAACCCATAGCCGTCAAGTTGATTTGGCTCGTAGTGATCCTATAGGACAGAGTAGAACTGCCCCATAGAGTTTCCAAGACCGTAATCTTTATGGAAGCAAACTGCTACATTTTTCTCCCATAGGGCCACTTGTGGGTTCGAACCATCTTTCAGTTAGCAGCTGAGCACTTAACCACGGCACTACGAGTGAAAACATATGGATCTCAACAGAATATCGTCTGATACAGTGCTGGAGGATGAGCCCCCTACTTTAGATGGCACTACACGATAGGTGCCACAATGGGCTCAAACATACTAATGGTCATGAAGATGGTTCAGGACCAGGCAACGTTTCATTCTGTTATACAGGAGATGGAGCTGACTTTACAGCAACTATCAACAACAAACTTTTTTAAAAAAAAAAGGAATCAGGGTCAAAAGGGTCTCAGCCATCTGCTTATCCAACACTCTTGCGCCTTCTATAAATGCCCAATGCTCAGATGTACCATTTCCTCTTGATGTTAAAAGCTGTGTTGCTGATGCCCAGCATTATGACTTGGTGGGTCAGATAACACCCCGTTCATAAAGGGAAGCTCAGGTCACATGGTTTTTTGATTTTGGAAATGTCTGTGATAGGAAAAAGATACCACGTGGAATTTAGGTAAGCTTTTTTTTTTTTTCAGGAGAATCAGAGGATGGACACAACCCGTAGGGTTCTAGGGGATCTTCCATAACTGTCTCCCAGTCCACTTCCTGGCTAGTTCCCAACTCTAGCTGCGTGGCAACCTATCTCTGACTGAACACAAACCCTGGAGGTCTGAAACTGATCCTTAGGGTCTCTGGGGTCCACCTCCACTACCTCCTCAGCAAGTCCTACCTTAGGCCCCGTGTGCTTCCCATCGCTCTAAGTAACAACTCTAACGGATGGAGCCTTGTTCCTGGTAAGAACGCCCTCACCCCCATGGATATCAGGCACATAGCACACTTACAAATAAAACCATAACATCAATAATGCTTACCAAGAACCACAGGAAGGACTCACAGACTATAAGTACAATAGATACCTGAGGAAGTTATCCCTGAGAGCTGGATGATTCAGAGAGAGCTTTCCTGATGAAGAGGGACTTTGAGCTGGTACTTGTTGGAAGGATAGAGGCTAGACAAGCAGAGGGGTAGGATGCAGCACTCTAAGCAAGCAGAGGCAAATATTCAAAGGGCAGAGGAGAAAGTCTATGGGATGAAAGCATAAACTAAAGAACAGATCATCAATGGGTTGATATAATATTGAATTGCTGTTTCAGTTTCATCCTTTATCAATACCGTTACCAACACAATTCCTACCCCTATCCCCAGGGCCACCATAACCACCTCACTGCTAGCACCATTACCTCGGGAAACACACACACATACCCAGAAACACCCACATACTCAAATTCTAAAAAAGCGTTTTATCTTTCCCCTTTATAATTCTTGCTTTGAAAAAGAACCAAAGCCATTTGGGATCATTGGTGATGTTTTGTTTTCTTTTAAGAGGCTTAATGATGAGAACTACTTAGCTTGATCCCTGTTGTCATCCTTTACTGTCCAAGTATTTTGAACCCCATAAATACAGCATATTCTACATTAACCACTGCACCACCAGGGCTCCATACCCTACATTAAAAAAAAAAAAAAAATTAGCACGCCCCAAATCTAAAATTTCTCAGACCACTATGTGGGTACTTTTCCCAACAGTTCCTAACCATGGTGTTCTTCTGGTCATTTCTGTGGCACAGGACATGCAATCTTTATATCCATTGATTCATCCATTCATTCACTCAACAAATGTCTATTGAGCTTCTATTTTATGCCAAAGGGGCCCAGATGATGCAATGGTTAAGTACTTGGCTACTAACTGAAAGGTTGGTGGTTCAATGCACCCAGTAACCCCTTGGGAGAAAGATGTGGCCATTTACTCCCATAAAGATTACAGCATTGGGAACACTATCAGGCAGTCCTGCCCTGTCGCATGGGGTTCCTATGAGTTGGAATCAACTCAAGGGCACCCAATAACAACAGCAACTACCGTGGAAGAGAATTGGCATGACAGCATTTGTGAGGGTACCTCGCAGGGGGAGCTTAGCTGGCAAACAAACGCAGAAGGCACACGTTATTTGCATAAAAATATGCGAGATGTCTGGCACTGGTCATACAATGGTCAATGAAAACAGGCACAATTCCTGCCTCTTGAGGTATTTGATGCAGGAAAAGAGATGAACATTGTATTAGTTATCTGTTGATGCATAACAAATTACCCCAAAATCCAGTGGCTGAAAACAAAAGTAATGATGTACTATCTCACACAGTATCTGTGGGTCAGATATCTGAGAGTGGATTCACTGGGTGATTCTGGCTCACAGTCTCTCATGGAGTAACAGTCAAGATGTTGACCAGATGAGGGCTTGACTGGGGGTGGAAGATATGCTTCCAAAATGGCCCACTCACATGACTATTAGCGGGAGGCTTCAATTCTTCCTCATGTGGACTCTCTCCACAGGGCTGCCTAGTGGACCTGATGACATGGCAGCTGGCTTCGCCCAGAGTGAGTGATTCAAGAGAGCAAGTCAAAATCTAAAATGTGTTTCATGATCTGTCACATCCACAATATCCTGTTAGTTACATAAACCAAACCAAACCTGTTGTCATCCAGTCAATTCTGAGGTAATGTAGTCCATGTGTTACAGACTAGAACTGCTCCATAGGGTTATCATGACTGTAATCTATAATGTAGCAGATAGCCACATCTTTCTTCCTCAGCACCACTGAGTGAGTTCCAACAGCCAATCTGTAGGTTAGTAGTTGAGCACAAACCATTTGCACCACGGAGGGATCTCTACTGGTTATATAATCATCCTTATTCAACGTAGGGGAGGACTACACAAGAATGTAAATACCACGAGGTGAGAATTGGGGGAGGTACAACTGGGAGACTAGCTACCTGACATTAAAAATGATAACACAAATAAATGAAAAACTACAACTGCCTCAAGCCAGGCCTCATTGTCCATGTCAAAGATACACGGAACCTTGAGAATCCATTAAAATGCTCTAACTAGGGGTACAAAGCTTGCAGTCTGAAAAGATCACTCTGGGAGTTGTGCCTTGAGCAGTATGGCAGACTAGATATTCAGAAAATCTCCTTCTCCAGTGTCATGAAATAATCAGCTGCTAGATAAATTATAACATATTTTTAATGCATTACTGAGCTTATAAGGAAGTACAGAAAGTCTAAGGCCTGGGGGGGGGGAAGTAAGCTGAAATCACAGAGACAGGCAAAGATGGACAGAAAAATGGTACTTCTGGTAACAAAAACAATTTCAGGACCTTTTGGTTTGGGGGATTCATGGCTAACTGATTCAGGGAATGGAAGACTAGTCCTTTGTGGTGCAGTGAATTGCCTTAATACGGCCCTTCTAGTCATGGTCTTGTAGCTCCCACAAAATGGGTGGAAATAAATAAATAAAGTGCTGCGGCCCACCGAAGGAATTAGACAGTTTTTCTAATGCAAACAAGGTACATGGAACTCTTCTTTGGGGGCAGGGCAGGACTATGCAAACAAGGTGCATGGAACACTTGCAGGGGATTGGTCTGCTCATGGTCTTCCTGGGGGTCCACGCGTAGAAACTGATAAGGACCTCGCTATACAACCAGCTTCCCGGACGGAGGTTTTAAGGAGAGACACACGGAGGGAGAGAGAAGGAGCTGTAACGTTGAAGACTGAAAGAGACCATGAGAGACCATGGTAAGAGCAGCAGCAGCATGAATAACAGAACCAGGAGACCAGTGCAAGTTGGCACAGTCAGCTTCCCAGCCCACAGAAAAAGGCTACATTGGGCTTTGCTACCTACGGAGCCAGAGAGGCAGCACCTTCCCCAGGAGGCTTGCTGGTGGAGTGGGGTGCCTCTGGACACTTGTCAGTGGATCTAAAGAGCTTTGTAACACTTGCCTGAGCAGAGCAGAGGCCAGGCCTCAGTGGGGGCAGAGGCTGAGAGTATAGGACCCAGGCTGAGAGTACAAGGCCCAGGTCAAAAGCACCAGGGCCCAGGCCGAGAATGAGGGCCCTGCAGCAGCAAGGCCTGACCAGGTCCCAGCAGCACCAGCAGGCTGAGAAGAAGCTGTCCTGATTGAAGAACTGAGTTGCTCTGTTACTTCCAAGTTGGTCCTGACCCTAAGTTGTACCCTATTAAAAAAAAAAATAGGGTACAACTTACTTCCCTAATAATCCATTTAACTTTAAGTATGGTTCCCAAGTTCTATGAGATGTTGCAGCAATGGGAGGGAGATCACTGAGGGGAAAACGATTAGCTGGTGATAGAGATGATGGAGTGGCAGAGCAGCTTGGGGAAAAGTTGGACATTTGGGACATCTTTAACTTCTGCATTATACGAACCAGCTTTGTGCTGGTTCTTAAGGAAAGATTATTCATTACCCTGAGCTGAAGCATATTTAAGTCACTTCTTATCTGTCTTTAGGGAAAAATCTGTCTACTCTCAAAAGGAGACAACATGAGAAGGTCTTTCTCTGCTCCTTTTCTGGGTGGAAAAATCATAACAATAGACTTCATTGAGAGTCTTCTTTTCTGCTGACCTTCTACTTTACCAAGCATAATGTCCTTCTCCGGGGACTGATCCCTCCTGGCAAAATTTCCAAAGTTAGTGAGATGGAGTCTCGCCATCCTTGCTTCTAAGGAACATTCTGGGTGTACTTCTTTCAAGACACATTTGTTTGTTCTTCGGCAATCCATAGTATATTCAATACTCTTCACCAACACCATAATTCAAAGGCATCAATTCTTGTTCAGTCTTCCTTCTTCATTGTTCAGCTTTCACATGCATATGAGGCAATTGAAAATATCATGGCTTGGGACAGGCACACTTTAGTACTCAAAGTGACATCTTTGCTTTTTAAGACTTTAAAGAGCTCTTTTGCAGCAGATTTGCTCAATGTAGTATATTCTTTGATTTCTCAACTACTGCTTCCAGGGGTGTTGATTGTGGATCCAAGTAAAATTAAACCCTTGACACTTAAATCTTTTCTCCATTTATCATGATGTTGCTCGTTGGTCCAGTTGTGGGGACTTTTGTTTCTTTCTATTGACGTGCAATTCATGCTGAAGCTGTAGTCTTTGGTGTTCATCAATAAGTGCTTCAAGTTCTCTTCACTTTCAACAAGCAAGGTTGTATCATCTGCATATGGCAAGTTGTTAATGAGCCTTCCTCCAATCCTGATGCTACCCTCTTCTTCATATAGCCTGGCTTCTCAGATTATCTGCTCAGCACATGGATTGAATAAATATGGTGACTAGATACAACCCTGATGCACACCTTTTCTGATGATGGTATAATTATAAGTGAATTTTAATTTTGTACATATATGTGTATACATTACATTTATTAGGTTTTTTTAAAATCCAGAAATACATAAAGAAGAAAACGAACATGGCCTACGATCTACTTCTGAGATGAACATTGTTCACCAAATCCACTGATAGTTTCTTTTTTTTTTTTTCTAGGATATCATATATATGTATGGTTAGAAAATTCCAGTATTATCATAAAATGAAAAAGCAGAAGGCTCTTTTTGTTCCTCTAACCAACCTCTTGCTCAGTTCATATCTCCAAAGGTAACCACTTCTGAATTTCCATCCAGGAAAAAAAAATGCATGTACCAGTATGTGTTCAATAAAATATAATATGCCTAATGACCCAAGGTGGAGGTTCTCCGAATATCTATCTCATTGTATTTAATGTTGTTGTTAGATGCTGCCTAGTCAGTTTCAACTCATAGCAACCCCACGTACAACAGAATGAAACACTGCATGGTCTTGTGCCATCCATAATCAATGTTATTCTTGAGCTCGTTTGTGGTATAATGGATTACTTAATATGGCCTTTCTAGCCATGGTCTTAGTGACTCACACACAATGATTGAGTGGGACTATGCACATAAAGTATATGGAATCTGTGATGGTTGGGGTTATGTATGTGTCATCTTGGCTAAGCCATGATTCCCAATATTGTATGATTGTCCTCCATTTTATGTGTTGTGGATCCTGACCTCTACATGTTGATGAGACAGGGTTGGTGTAGGGTGTGTCTTAGGTCACAGCCTTGCAGGAGGGCGTGACTCAAGTTTCACCCTTATTCAAGTTACACCCTTCCCTGGGGTGTGGCCTACATCTAAGATATACATGTGGATGACCTGGTGGGGCTCTCTGGCTCTGCATCTGGATCCCATGCCCAGTTCGTTATCAACTGACCTCCAGTTCTTGGGACTTGAACCAGAGGCCTGCTGTCTGAGGTGCTGATTTGCCTGCCACCACAGTCCCATGGGCCGGCGGCCTATCATCTGACCTGATTTGCCAGTTTTAGCAGCCCTGTGAGTCAGCAGCATGTGGTCTGAACTGCCGATTTGGGTTTGTCAACCCCTTCAGCCACATGGGTCAGGAGAAGCCTATGCCTGATCCATGAATTTGGGACTTGCCAGCCTCCACAAGCACTTGAGCCATTTCCTATATACTGTTCATGTGTTCTATGAGATGTTGTAGCAAATTACGGAACCCAAAGAGTGGAGAGACAATCTGAGGGGAGAAGGAATAGTTGATGTTAGAGATAATGGAGTGGTACAGCAGCTTGAAAAAGTGGGGCATTTGGGACATTTTAACCTCTACATCATAGGAACCAGCTTTGTGCTGATCCTTATAAAAGACCACTGTTGCAGCCACTGTGCCAATCCATCTCATTGAGGGTCTTACTCTTTTTCAGTGACACTCTATGTTACCAAGCACGATGTCCTTCTCCAGGGACTGGTCACTCCTGATAACTTGTCCAAAATACATCACACGAAGCTTTGCCATCCTTGCTTCTAAGGAGCATTCCGGCTGTCCTTCTTCCAAGACAGATTTGTTTGTTCTTGTGGCAGTCCATGGTATATTCAATATTCTTTGCCAGCATCATTATTCAAAGGCAGCAATTCTGCTTCAGTCTTCCTTATTCATTGTCCTGCTTTCACATACATATGAGACGACTGAAAACACCATGGCTTGGGTCAGGCGCACCTTAGTCCTCAAAGTGATGTCTTTGCTTTTTTAACACTTTAAAGAGGCCTTTTGCAACAGATTTGCCCAATGCAGTACTTCATTTGATTTCTTGACTACTTATTCCATGGATGTTGATTGTGGATCCAAGTAAAATGAAACCCTTGACAACTTCAAACTTTTCTCCATTTATCATGATGTTGCTCATTGGTCCAGTTGTGAGGATTTTTGTTTTCTTTATGTTGAGGTGTAATCCATACTGAAGGCTGTGATCTTTGATCTCCATCAGTAGGTGCATCAACTCCTCTTTACTTTCAGCAAGCAAGATTGTGTCATCTGCATATTGCACATTGTTAATGAGTTGTCCTCCAATCCTGATGCCCCTTTCTTCTTCATATGGTCCATATTCTTGGATTGTTTGCTCAGCATACAGGTTGAATAAGTATGGTGAAATGATACAACCCTGACGCACACCTTTCCTGACTTTAAACCACACAGTATTCCCTTGTCCTATTCAAAGGACTGCCTTTTGGTCTATACACAGGTTCCTCATGAGCACAATTAAGTGTTATGGAAGTCCTGTCATTTGCTATTTTTTCAATAATTTGTTATGATCCACACATTCTAATGCTTTTGCATAGTCAATAAAACACAGGTAAACATCTTTCTGGTATTCTCTGCTCTCAGCCAGGATCCATGAGACATCTACAATGATATCCCTCATTCCACGCCCTCTTCTGCATCCGGTTTCAATTTCTGGCAGTTCCCTGTTGATGTACTACTGCAAACATTTTGAATAATCTTCAGCAAAATTTTACTTGTGTGTGATATTAATGATATTGTTCGATAATTTCTGCATTCTGTTGAATCACCTTTCTTTGGAACAGGCACAAATATGGATCTCTTCCAGGTGGTTAGCCAGGTAGCTGTCTTCCAAATTTCTTGACATAGACAAGTGAGCCCCTCCAATGGGGCATTCATTTGTTGAAACATCTCAGTTGGTATTCCGTCAATTTCTGGAAGTTTGTTTTTCATCCTTGCCTTCAGTGCAGCTTGGACGTCTTCCTTCAGTAACTTAGGTTCTTTATCCTATGCTACCTCCAGAAATGGTTTAACCTCAAGCAATTCTTTTCAATACAGTGACTCTGAGTATTCCTTCCATTTTCTCTTCATGCTTCCTGTGTCGTTTAATGTTTTCCCCATAGAATCTTTCAATATTGCAACTCTAGGATTGAATTTTTTCTTTAGTTCTTTCAGCTTGAGAAATGACAAGAGCATTGCTCCCTTTTAGTTTTCTAACTCCAGGTCTTTACACATTTCATATAATACTTTATATTGTCTTCTCAAGCTGCCCTTTGAAACCTTCTGTTTAACTCTTTCACTTCCTCATTTCTTCCTTCGCTTTAGCTACTCTACTTTCAAGAGCAAGTTTCAGAGTCTCTTCTGACATTCATTTTGGTCTTTTCTTTCTTTCCTTTCTTTTTAATGATCTCTTGCTTTCTTCACCTATGATGTCCTGATGTCATCCCACAATTCATCTGGTCTTTGGACACTAGTATTCAATGTATCAAATCTGTTCTTGAGATGTCTCTAAATTCAGATGGGATATACTGAAGGTGGTACTTTGGCTCTTGTGGCATTATTCTAATTTTGTTCAGCTTCCACTTGAACTTGCACATGAGCAATCGATGGTCTGTTTCACAGTTGGCCCTTGACCTTGTTCTGACTGATGATATTGATCTTCTCCATCATCTTTTCCACAATTGTAGCCAGTTTGATTCCTGTGTAATCCAGCTGGTGAGGTCCTTATCTATAGCCACCGTTTATGTTGTTGAAAAAAGGTATTTGCCATGAATAATTCACTGGTCTCCCAAAATTCTATCATTCATTCTCTGGCCATATCACAAAAACCACCTTTTCAACTGCTGATTTTTCTTTGTTTCCAACTTTCACATTCCAATCACCGGTAAAAAAAAAAAAAAAAAAAATTTTTTTTTTTCCCCAATAAACCTTGATTGTAAGTTTGGTCAATTTTAGACTGCAGAATTTGGTAAAAAATCTTCAATTTCTTCATCTTTGGCATTAGTGATTGGTACATAAATTTGAATAATATTCATAGTAAATGGTCTTCTTTGCAGGCATATGGATATTATCTTATCACTGACAGGGTGGTACTTCAGGACAGATCTTGAAATGTTCTTTTTAACGATGAATGTGATGTCATTCCTCTTCAATTTGTTATTGCCTGCATAATAGACCATACAATTGTCCAATTCAAAATGGCCAATACCAGTCCATTTCAGTTTCCCAATGTCTAGGACGTCCATCTTTATGTCTTCCATTTCATTTTTGAAGACTTCTAATTTTCCTGGAGCCGTGGTGGTGCAGTGATTAAGAGCTATGGCTGTTAATCAAAAGGCCGGCAGCTCAAATCCACCAGCTGCTCCTTGGAAACCCTATAGGGCAGTTCTACTCTGTCCTGTAGAGTTGTTATGAGTCAAAATCAACTTGATGGCAACAGGTTTGGGTTTATTTGTTGTTGTTGTTGTTTTCTAAGTTTTCTAGACTCATATTTCCTACAGTCCATGTTCCAACTATTAATGGATGTTTGCAGGTTTCTTCTTATTTTGAGTGGTGCCACATCAGCAAATGAAAATCCCAGAAGTTTTAACTCCATCTACGTCACTAAGGTCAACTCGTCTTTAAAGAGACAGCTCTTCCCGAGTCATAGTATTTTGAAAGTTTTCCAACCTGAGGGGCTCATCTTCTGGCACTAAGTTAGGCAATGTTCTGCTGCTATTCATAAGGTTTTCACTCATCAATTTTTTCAGAAGTAGACTGCCAGGTCCTTCTTCCTACTCTGTCTTAGTCCAGGAGCTCTGCTGAAATCTGTCCACTGTGGGTGACCCTGAAATACCAAGTGCATAGGTTCCAGCTTCACAGTAACACTCAAGCCGCCGTGGTGGTCTATTCAATGGATGTACAATATTCTGTTGAACGGGTGGACCTTAACCTATTCCACCAGTCTTCCAATGACAGATGAGGGGGTAATTTCCAAATTTCGGTCATCACATCCAAGCTTTCAAAATGGGTATTTAATATGGCATTGCATGGATATTTATGTAAGAGAGGGACACCAGTTTGAGTGCCATATCAGTTCAAGTGGTTGCATATCAGCTTTGATGTATTGTATCTTGGCAAACCTTGATAAATAAGTTCACTATTAGCCATGAGATTGTTGTAGCAAAAGATGTATGCATTTTTAATTTTGCACTAGGTTTCATCAAATTTCAAAATTTTGACAAAACGGACATGTTGAAAATGATAACTCACTGTTGTTTTTATTGTAGTTCTTTATGAGTATGATGATAATCATTTAGGTTTTTAGGGTCTATTTTGCTTTCTTTCTCTGTATATTGTCTATTCATATCCTTGAAGTCAAATTTTCTACTGAGTCGATTCTCATTTTCTTACTGACTCTAAATAATCAAAATAAGAGTTTCCTCTGCCTGTTACCTTGGTAGCTCCTTCTCAGTTCTGATTTCCTGTTAGACAGACTTCTATTCTCCATGTAACTAACACCCTCTAAGAGGGTAGCTTTTCTCTTGAAATAATGTCAGTATATCCTATTAAATCGTAAGCCTTTCTGTAACTGTACTTACATATTTAGGTAGGAGAAGAGGACAAAAAGAGGTTATTTTCTCATGGGATTCCCTCACCCATGCACCCAAATGATGCAAGAATGTACTTTTCTACAGAAAATCATTAGAGGACACTCAAACATTTGTAATAAATTAACTAAGCCCCAAGAGGACTAGCAATAGCTACAGGAGTCATAAGGTGGTTTTTGAATTCCAGGCTGGATTTAGGATAGAGAAAGAATGGTTGGATTTCAAGAATTTTTCCACTGTTGAAATATATACAGAATAAGGTCAAAGGAGAAAAACAAAAAGGAATGTTACACTATAAATTCACCATAAATGATGAAATAAATTTATTGGAAAAGAGGTGGTAGAACATTTTCAGTTAAATATGGCAGAACCAAAATAATGCAATCTCATTCCTCCCTCTGAAACAAATGAAAAGGAGCAAAGAGACTATCTGAGAAGGAAATCCCAAGCTACAATCTGTGAAGAAAACTGCTAAATGCAGCTAAATTTAGACCATGCTATTTCAGACAGTAACCGGTTTATATTCTACTGTTCCTGATTCTCCAATTTTTTAACTTTTTTCTAAGTCAGTGTTTGTTGTGTGCCATCGTGTCAGTTCCGACCCCAAGTGACCCTATAGGACCAAGTTGCCCCATAGAGTTTCCTAGGCTGTAATCTTTACCGGAACAGATCTCCAGGTCTTTTCTCTGGCAGAGCTGCTGGTGGGTTCTAGCCACCTACTTTTCTCTTAGCAACTGAGCACTTTAACCACTGCATCACCAGGGCTCCTTTCTTTTACCATACTATATACTTACACCGAGTCATAATATTTACTGTCTGTTGTTCCCCGTTATCACTGTGTCAATTCATCTCACTGAGGGTCTTCCTCTTTTTCACTGACCCTCTACTTTACCAAGCACGATGTCCTTCTCCAGGGGCTGGTCCCTCCTGATAACATGTCCAAAGTACGTGAGACAAAGTCTCACCATCCTCACTTCCAAGGAGCATTCTGGCTGTACTTCTTCCCAAACAGGTTTTTCTGGCAGTCCATGGTATATTCAATATTCCTCGCCAACACCATAATTCAAAGGCATAAATTCTTCTTCTGTCTTCCTTATTCATTGTTCACCTTTTGTATGCATATAAGGAGATTGAAAATACAATAACCTGAGTCAGGTGCACCTTAGTCCTCCTCAAAGTGACATCTTTACTTTTGGTCATCACTTGAATTATGTCCCCCCAAAATATATGTCAACTTGGTTAGGCCATAATTCCCAGAATTGTGTGATTGTCCACCATTTTGTCATCTGATGTGTTTGTCCTATGTGTTGTGAATCCTACCTCTATGGTGTTAACGAGTCAGAATTAGTGGCAGTTTTGTTAATGAGGCAGGACTCAATCTATAAGATTAGATTGTGTCTTAAGTCAATCTCTTTTGAGATATTAAAGAGAGAAGTGAGCAGAGACATATGGGGACCTCATACCACCAGGAAATAAGAGCCAGGAGAATAGAGAGTCTTTGGGCTTGGGGTCCCAGCACTGAGAAGCTCCTCTACTGGAGAACATTGATGACAAGGACCTTTTCTCAGAGCCAGCAGAGAGAAAAAACCCTTCTCTGGAGCTGGTGCCCTGAATTTGGACTTCTAGCCACCTAGACCCCCACATGTCTGTCAGTTTATCGTACTGTGGGGGCTTGCATGTTGCTGTGATGCTGGAAGCTATGCCACCGGTATTCAGATACCAGCAGGGTCACCCATGGAGGATAGGTTTCAGCTGAGCTTCCAGACTAAGACAGACTAGGAAGAAGGACCCAGCAGACTACTTCTGAAAAGCATTAGACAGAGAAAACTTTATGAATAGCAGCAGAACATTGTCTGATATAGTGCTGGAAGATGAGTCCCCCAGGTTGGGAGGCACTGAAAAGATGACTGGGGAAGAGCTGGAACCACAATCAACAGCCATGGAATCAGCAGTCAAGAAATCAAAAGACGCATTGCATTGGGTAAATCTGCTGCAAAGGACCTCTTTAAAGTGTTGAAGAGCAAAGATGTCACCTTGAAGACTAAGGTGTGCCTGACCCAAGCCATGGTATTTTCAATCTCATCATATGCATGTGAAAGCTGGACAATGAATAAGGAAGACTGAAGAAGAATTGACACCTTTGAATTTTGGTGTTATTGAAGAATATTGAATATACCCTGGGCTGCCAAAAGAACAGACAAATCTGTCCTAGAAGTACAACCAGAATGCTCCTTAGAAGCAAGCATGGTGAGACTGCGTCTTACATACTTTGGACATGTTGTCAGGAGGGATCAGTCCCTGGAGAAGGACATCATGCTTGGCAGAGTACAGGGTCAGCGGAAAAGAGAAAGACCCTCAACGAGGCGAATTGACACGGTGGCTGCAACGATGAGCTCAAGCATAAAAACGATTGTGAGGTTGGCTCAGGACCAGGCAGTGTTTCATTCTGTTGTGCACAGGGTGGTTATGAGTTGGAACCAACTCAACAGCACCTAAGAACGACAAGCCTCCTAGACTGTGAGAGAATAAATTTCTCTTTGTTATAGCAGCAATAGATAACCAAGACACTTTTTAATACTTTAAGGAGGTTTTTTTGCAGCAGATTTTCCTGGTGCGATACATCCTATGACTTCTTCACTGCTGCTTCCATTAGTTTTGATTGTGCCTCCAAGGAAAATGAAGTCATTGACAACTTCAATATTGTTTCCAATTATCGTGATGTTCCTTATTGGTCCAGCTGTGAGGATTGTTTTCTTTATGTTAAGGTGTAATCCATACTGAAAGCTGTAGTCTTTGACCTTTGCCAGTAAGTGCTCCAAGTCCTCTTCACTTTCAGCAAGGAAGATTGTGTCATCTGCATAATGCAGGTTGTTAATGAGACTCCTTCCAATCCTGATGTCACGTTCTTCTTCACATAGTCCAGCTTCTCAGATTATTTGCTCGGCAAACAGATTGAATAAGTATGGCAAAAGGCTACAACCCCGATGCACACATTTTCCGAATTTAAACCACTCAATATCCCCCGTTCTGTTCAAACAACTGCCTCTTTGTCTAAGTATAGGTTCTGCATGAACACCGTCTTAGTCATCTAGTGCTGTTATAACAGAAATACCACAAGTAGATGGCTTTAACAAAGAGAAATTTATTCTCTCACAGCCTAGGAGTCTAGAAGTCTGAATTCTGGGTGCCGGCTCCAGGGAAATGCTTTCTCTCTCCATTGGCTCTGGGGAAAGATCCTTGTTGGCAATCTTCCCCTGGTCAAGGAATTTCTCAGTACAGGTACCCTGGGTCTGAAAGATGTGCGCTCCTCGTGGTTCTTCTTTCTTGGTGGTAGAAGGCCCCCCTCCTCTCTGCTCGATTCTCTCTTTTATATCTCAAAAGAGATTGAGTCAAGATAAAACCTAATCTTGTAGATTGAACCCTGCCTCATTAATATAACTGCCTCTAATCCTGCCTTATTAACATCATAGAGGTAGGATTTATATTGCACAGGAAAATCACATTAGATGACAGAATGGTGGACAATCATACAATACTGAGAATCATGGCCTAACCAAGTTGATACACATTTTGGGGGGACATAGTTCAATTTATAACATTCCACCCTTTGCCCCCCCAAATTCATGTCCTTGCCACATGTAAAATACATTCACCCCATCATATCATAGCAGAAGTCTTAAATTGACACCAACCCCCAAATCCAAAAATTCCTCTTCATCTGTGGAATCTAGAATAGAAGTTATTAGTGTCCAAAATACAATCGTGGAACAGGCACAAGCTACACACTTCCATCATCACATTTGGGAGGAACTGGAGGGAAAGAAGAGATAACAGGTATCAAGCAAGCCATGAGAACACATTACATTAGCTTTCAAGCCTTAAAACTAATCCTCTGGTCAGCACAATTGGACTAAACCAAAAGCAAAGAAGTTTCCTGAATAAGCTGAATGCTTCAAAGGCCAACGTAGCAGGGGCAGGGGTCTGGCGACCATGGTTTCAGGGGACATCTAAGTCAATTGGCATAATAAAATCTATTAAGAAAACATTCTGCATCCCACTTGGAAGAGTGACATCTGGGGTCTTAAACGCTAGCAAGCAGCCATCTAAGATGCATCAATTGGTCTCAACCCACCTGGGTCAAAGGAGAATGAAGAACACCAAGGACTCAATGTGATCACAAGCCCAAGAGACAGAAAGGGCCACATGAACCAGAGACTACATCATCCTGAGACCAGAAGAACTAGATGGTGCCCAGCTACAACAGATGACTGCCCTGACAGGGAGCACAACAGAGAACCCCTGAGGGAGCAGGAGAGCAGTGGGATGTGGACCCCAAATTCTCATAAAAAGACCAGACTTAACAGTCTGACTGAGACTAGAAGGACCCCAGTGGTCATGGTCCCCAGACCTTCTGCTGGCCCAGGACTGGAAACATTCCCGAAGCCAACTCTTCAGACATGTATTGGACTGGACAGTGGGTTGGAGAGGGATGCTGGTGAGGAGTGAGCTTCTTGGATCAGGTGGACAATTGAGGCTATGTTGGCATCTCCTGCCTGGAGAGGAGATGAGAGGGTGGAGGGGGTTAGAAGCTGGCGAAATGGACACGAAAAGAGAGAGTGGAGGGAGAGAGCAGGCTGTCTCATTAGGGGGAGAGTAATTGGGAGTGTGTAGCAAGTTGTATGTGGGTTTTCGTGTGAGAGACTGACTTGATTTGTAAACTTTTACTTAAAGCACAATAAAAAATTATTAAAAAAATAATAATAATTCTCTGTTCTCAGGCCATTTAGGCAATGGCCCTGCCCTCCAGACTCTGGATATTGGCCACACTCTCCAGAGTCGGGGTGGAGGTCTCTTGGCCCTGGGGTTCAGCTCCACCTTCCAGGCCCACTGGAATGGCAACTCTGCTCCCTCGTATTTGGGAGGCTTCATTCTCCTAGTCCATCTGAGTGGCGACCTCTCCCATCACCCGTAGTAGTTCCCATTCTTCTGACCTTTAGGCATGGCAGCCCTGCCCCCTCAGGTTTGCGCAGCAGATCCAGCCCCATTCTGCTGGTACTCATAAAAGACAGCCCCCCCCTCCAGAACCAAGTTGGTGAAGGTCTGACTTTTTGAAACCTAGGAGGCTGTGGCCCTACCCTTTGAAGCCCCAGAGGCAATAGCTCCACCCTTTGAGACCCTGGAGGTCATGGCCCTACCCTTTGAGACTGAGGTAACTCTGCTTTATGTGTTCCTTGTCTCTTCAGCTTCTGCTTCCTGGTTCCTTGGCCTCTCAGCCACCCAGACCTCACTGCCCTGCTCAGACAAGTGCTCTTTAGCTTCACCCCACTCCACCAGTAAACTTTGGCCAGAAGGCACTCAGCTCTCTTGCTCTGTGGGTTGGCAAGCCTAGCTTCACCTCCACCAATAAGTGACCAGAAGCACCCTACTCTGCCAGGAAGCTCTCTCGCGCCATGGTTCGGCTCCAGAGGTGTCTTGTGCTGGTCTCCTGGTTATGCTGCTGCCATTTCTCTGCTGCCGCTTCTCACCTCCTGTGCCATCTCCATTGTTACGGCGCTCCTCACTTCCTTCTGAGTCTTCACCAGAATTGTCTTTGATGTCCATAATTCTACCAACAGTCTTTTTAAGGCAATCTAGGCTTTTACTCTTAGGGGCTTTAAAACTCTTCCAGCCTCTACTCATTCACAGTTTCAAAACCACTTCCTCATTTTAAGTGCCTGTTAGAGCAGCACCCCACTCTCTTGGTACCAAATTCTGTCTTAGTTATCTAGTGCTGTTAGAACAGAAAGGCCGCAAATGGATGGCTTTAACAAACAGAAATTTATTCTTTCACAGTCCAGGAGGCTAGAAGTCCAAATTCAGGGCACCAGATCCCAGGGAAGGCTTTCTCTGCCTGTTCTGGGGGAAGGTCCTTGTCAGCAATGTTCTCCAGTAGAGGAGATTCTCAGCACAGGGACCCCAGGTCCAAAAGATGCGCTATTCTCCTGGCTCTTGTTTCTTGATGGTATGAGGTCCCAGTTGCTCTCTGCTCACTTCTCTCTTTTATATCTCAAAAGAGGTTGACTCAAGATACAACACAATCTTGTAGATTGAGTCCTGGCTTATTAATATAACTACCTTTAATCCTGCCTCATTAACATTACAGAGGTAGGATTTACAACGCATAAGAAAGTCACCTCAGATTTTGGTGGACAATCACACAATACTGGGAATCATAGCCTAGCCAAGCTGACACACATTTCTGGGGGACACAGTTCAATCCATAACAGACAGTTTAGGTTCAAATCCTATCCCCAATGCTTACCAGCTGTGTGATCTTGAGCAAGTCACATATCTTCCCTGTTCCTCACCTTTCTCACCTGTAAATTAGAGGTATAACAAAATATAGTTCATGTAGTTGTTTTGAGGAGTCAAGCTAATAAACGTAAAATTCTTAGAACAGAAACTGGTGTAGAGTAAGTGATCGAAAATATGACTATGATTTGTGTAAAAATTATGAAAAATGATGTTTATTTTTATTTGCTTGTTTGTGCTTTGAAGCCCTGGTGACGCAGAGCTATGGCTACTAACTAAAAGGTTGGCAGTTTGAATCTAACAGGTGCTCCTTGGAAGCCCAACGGGCAGTTCTGCTGTGTCCTATAAGGTTGCTATGAGTTGGAATTGACTCGATGGCAAGGGGTTTGATTTGGTTTTGATTTATTTATTCTTAACATATCACTAAATGTTTCATAATTAACTAGTAAAAGGTTGCTTTGTGGGGAGCAGGGGGAGAGAGAATTAACACTGAAAACCTTGCATTCCTTATGATTTTTGATCCATGTGAATGTATTATCTATTTAAAAATTAAGTTGGAAATCTATTTTCAAAAAGGAATTTTAAATTATCACTCCTGTATTAGTTAAATTAGGCTAAATGCTGCAATCAACAGACCTAAATTCAATAGAAATGTGTACCTTGTTCAAATGTGCCAGTGTATTTTATTAACCCTTCTTGCTTTTCTTCTACCCTATCTATACCTTTGTCAACTGTTCTATTATTAAACTCTCTCTAAATTGCCCGATTTGACTGTGCCATCTAAAACTAAAAAAAAGCCAAAACCATCAATTTGAGGGATGATAGATGAATAAGATGTGCCCTTTATACCATGTCCTTCACTTAAGTCCCATACTGACCACCTATACCCTAGAGTCTGTGATGGTTAGAAGGACATACACCAGACTTTTTGGCTTTATTTTCAGCTTTTCCCAGCTGTTTTTTTCTTTTTCCCCTGAATACATAATATTGAGCAACCGCTCAGCAAATATTCAGATTAAAAAAGATTAAGATCTTTTTTTCACATCTGATACTTTTCCATGATGATCAAGACAGAGGCAAGACTTTTGTGTTTACATAGTTGATTATTTTCTTTATGATTTGCCTGTGTGATAAATTTTATGCTTTAATATATACAGCGTAAAAGTGCTGAAAGAAATATATGTGTGGTTCTTGAGAAAACTAAAGATAGATGCCATTTTCAAAGAGCTGGGGAACAGTCTCAAGTTTTGTTGGGGAAGACATATCTCTGCAATAGCTAAGCTCATGGTGCTTGTTTATCTAAGGTTAAATGCATCAGCAAGGTAACTATCTAATGCCAATTGTGTATAGTTAAGTATGAGCTGTCAAATTAATGCTGACTGTAGCTAAACTTTGGTAAATCTGTAAATACTATTCATCCCAATACAACCGAACTAAATAAACAATTCTGTAAACAAAGGCATTAGGGGAAATAGTACAAAATGTATTTGTCCAGTATCATGTAGGTGTTCTGGATAAAATCCAGTTTTACCAAGTACATGGAAATGACATGATTTCATTTACATTTAAGAATACCGTGGCTACTTTGTAATAACTAAATGGAAAGGAGTAAAAATGGAAGCAGACAAAGCAGCCTAGAGTCTGTTGCAGTGAACCAGGTAAGAGGTGATGGTGACTTGGACCAGGGTGGTAGTAGTGAAAATGGAGGGAGATGGACAGAATTTAGCTATAATTTGAAAATAGAACTACCTTGGTGTCTGTCATGGATTGCATTGTGTCTCCCATAAATACATTTCAATTTGGCTAGGTCTTGATTTCTCATATTGTATGATTGTGTACCATTTTGTCATCTGATGTGATTTCCCTGTGTGTTGTAAATCCTATCATTACGATGTTAATGAGATGGATTAGTGGCAGTTATATTGATGAGATCTACAAGTTTAGATAGTGTCTTAAGCCAATCTTTTTTGAGATATAAAAGAGAGAAGTGAGCAGAGAAACATGGGAACTTCATACCACCAAGAAAGCAGCATCGGGAGCAGAGCATGGCATTTGGACCTGGGATTCCTGCACAGAGAAGCACCTACCTATCTATCTGTCTGTCTGTCTATCTGTCTATCTAATCTATCTATCTATCTACAGAAAGAGAGATTTATTTCAAGGAAATGGCTCACACAGCTGTAGAGGCTGCAAAGTCCCAAGTCTGTGGGTCAGGCTGGAGACCTCTCTTGACTCACATAGCTTCAGGGGCTGGTAAACGTAAGATCGGCAGGTTGAACAGCAGGCCTCTGGCTCACAGGCTGTAGAGACTGACAAATCTCAAAATCGGCAGGTAAGCTTCTAGCTCGAGTCCTAAGAAATGGAGATCAGATGACCAGGAGCCAGTTGCAGGATCCAGAGTGAGCAAAAGCCAGTGAGCTTGGCCAGAAAATCCACCTGTATTGGATACAGTCCACACTCCCAAGGATCCCTTTCAACTGATTGTCTTCTCATAACAGATTTCATCATGGAAGTGATTACATTATATCAGATGTCATTATGGAGGTGATAACATCATTACACAGCTGCCAAACCACATCATAACTCCCAAACCACTTAGAATCATGGCCTAGCCAAGTTGGCACACAACCTTAACCCTCACAGCCTTCAACTATAAAATGAGTTTTAATAATAACAGCTCCTATTTCTTGAGCCTTAATTCAAGGCCAGGCATCATGTCAACAGCTTTATATACATTGCCTTATGCTCACATCCTTAGAGTATTATAGGTACTAAGTAAATTTTGGTAGAATCTGACCAGGTAATCTTAAGACTATATACTTTTGGGAACTCTCCAGAACTTTGGGAACAATATGTTCCAACCATTTTGGAAACAATTTAACAAAATCTAACAAAGTTGAAGATGGGCATACCCAGCAATTCCACTCCTGGGTATATACGCTAAAGTACTCATGTGCATGTGTACATGATACATACACTAGCGTGCTCATAACAACACTGCATGTTATAACAACAACAACAAACAGAAATAGTCTAACTGTCCATCAACAGAAGAATGAAAACATGCTGTTATTCCTCCCACCTAAATAAAGATGTATCAATATAATTCTAATGACTTGAAATGTATATTCATTGCCTAGAATCTTTCACTAAATTCCAGATTCATATACCCAACTGCCACTCAAAGTCTCCAGTTAGATGTCCAATAGACATTTCAAACTCAATATTTCCAAAGCTTATCTCCTGGCCTTCAACAATCCCCCAGACCTGCTCCACTCACAGCCGCCTGTACTTCAGTTGATCATATCTCCATCCTTTCAGTTGATCAAACTAAAAATCTTGGAGCTATCCTTATCTTTTTTTCATATCCAATATGCAATCTGTCAGTAAATCCTCTTGGCTCCATCTTCAAAATATACCCAGAATCTGACCACTTTTTACCACTCCACTGCTACCATCCTTATTGTCCAAGCCATCATCTCTTGCCTCTTAACTCATCTCCCACTCCTACCCTTGCACTCCCATACTCTAGTCACAACACTGTAACAGAGTAATACTTTAAATACATATACCAGGTCACTCCTTTCTCTAAATCCTACAATGGATCACTATTTCACTCAGAGTAAAATCCAAAATACCTTACAAACTCTAGTAGTTTTAAAAAGAATCTACACATTTTAGATTACTCCTCCTACCAAAAGGTAGACTCTGCCTAGAGACTAACTTTCCATGACTAGAATGGGATGAAACTGATGATGCCTGACTTCTAAAGGTGGGTCATAAAGGATGATATAGCTGCCAGCTGGATTTCTACCTTTTGAGATACTCACCCTTGAAACTGAGCCGCCATATTGTGAGGAAGCTCAGACCACATGTATCTAGGTATAGGTAATCTTGCCATAGCCAAAGTTGTGGTCCCAGACAACATCATGTGAGGAAACCTTAAAAATGACTCCAGCCTCAGGATTCAAGCTACACACCAGCTCATACCAAGTGGACTAGAGATGAATTGACCCCACTGAGCCCTGCACAAATTGCAAATTATTGAGCAAAATAATGGTGTCAATGATTTAAGCCATTAAGTTTGGGATATTTTATTACATAGCAATGGATAACTGATAACTGATTGTAGCAGTACATTGACAGGGAACTTTCAGAAGTTCAAACCAGATTCAGAAAACGTTGTGGAATGAGGGTTATCGTTGCTGATGTCAAATGGATCCTGGCCGAAAGCAGAGAATACCAGAAAGATATTCACCTGTATTTTATTCACTATGCAAAGGTTTTTGACTGTGTGGATCATAACGAATTATGGATAACATTGTGAAGAATGAAAATTCCAGAACAATTAATTGTGCTGAAGGGGAACCTGTACATAGACCAAAAGATAGTCATTCAAACAGAATGAGGGGATACTGAGTGGTTTAAAGCCAGGAAAAGTGTGTGTCAGGTTTGAATCCTGTCACCATACTCGCTCAATCTCTATGTTGAGCAAATAATCCAAGAAGCTGAACTCTATGAAAAAGAACGAGGCATCAGGATTCGAGGAAGACTCATTAACAACCTGCATTATGTAGATAACCCAACCTTGCTTGCTGAAAATGAAGAGGACATGAAGCACTTATGGTTGAAGACCAAAGACTACAGCCTTCAGTATGCATTCCACCTCAATATACAGAAAACAAAAACTCCCACGACTGGACCAATAAGCCACATCATGATAAACAGAGAACAGATTGAAGTTGTCAAGGGTTTCATTTTACTTGAACCCACAATCAACACCCATGGAAACAGCAGTTAAGAAATCAAATGTATTGCATCGGGCACATCTGCTGAAAAAGACCCCTCTAAAGTATTAAAATAATTTTAAAATATTTGGAAAAATAATTTTTTTTTTAAGTATTAAAAAGCAAAGGTGTCATTTTAAGGACTAAGGTGCACCTGACCCAAGCCATGGTATTTTTAATCCCCTCATATGCATGCGAAAGCTGGGCAATGATTAAGGAAGACTGAAGAAGAACTGATGCCTTTGAATGATAGCATTGATGAAGACTATTGAATATACCATGGACTTCCAGAAGAACAAACAAATCCATCTTGGAGGAAGTACAGCCAGAATGCTCCTTAGAAGTAAGGATGGTGAGACTTCGTCTGAGGTACTTTGGACTTGTTATCAGGAGGAACCAGTCCCTGGAGAAGAATGTCATGCTTGGTAGAGGGTCAATGAAAAAGAGGAAGACCCTCAAGGAGATGGATTGACACAGTGGCTGCAACGATGGGCTCAAACATTGCAACAATTGTGAGCATGGCTGAGGACTGGGCAATGTTTCTTCTGTTGTACATACGGTGGTTATGAATCTGAACTGACTTGACAGTACCTAACAACAACAACGACAACCCCCATAAGATTATTTTCAGTATGAATCCCCCCTTTCCATTTCCTCTCTGATCTCGTCTTCTACTCACCTTCTTACCACACTTCTTACATACTGACATCATGGTTGTTATTCCTCAGACACACCATTTCCACCTTACTGCCTTTGCACTAGCTGTTGCCTCTTCCAGAATGACCTTGCCCCGTATAGCTACATGGCCATCTCTCTTGCCTCCAGGTCTTTGCTCAAATATCATCTTGTCATTAAGGCAGACCCTGGCCG
Organism: Loxodonta africana; assembly: GCF_030014295.1. Classification (NCBI taxonomy): domain Eukaryota; kingdom Metazoa; phylum Chordata; class Mammalia; order Proboscidea; family Elephantidae; genus Loxodonta; species Loxodonta africana. The sequence goes on along the minus strand of NC_087368.1, from coordinate 10,488,260 downwards.
CTGTTTTAACACTGCAATTGCCCAAATCTCCCACTGTCCCCCCAACACTCCAGATGCCCTTACCCTGCTATACTTTTGTTTTTATTCCATAGCACTTTCATCTTCTAATATACCAGGTAATATTTATTTATGTACTATGTTACTAGTGAGCAGAACGCTCCACAAGGGCAGGGAATTCTCTTCTTACTTTCCATTGGCATATCCCAAGCTATTAGAAGAGTTCTTGGCACATGGTAAGTTCTCAGTAAATATTTATTGAATGAATGTATAGATAATCTTATTACTTCTTATATCTATTATTTTAAATTGTTTAAACCCCTGTACAGTTGTAAGAGTCAAAACCAAGTCAGTTCTAAAGGACAGTGAGATAAAATGAGGCCAAAATATTCTGATACCACTTTTTAGTTTCCCCAGAGGAATGTGATTAAGAGAACAAAACCAGGAATCAGCTTTTTTTTTCCCCCCAAACAGAAGGAATTTTGATAAAATTTCTGTGTTCTGATGATTGCAAAATTATGTCTTTAAAAGTATCCACTCATAGGGGTTTAATGATGAGTCCCTGCTGCTGCCGCTTCCAAAGAAGGAGGTTAGTTTGGCCAAGGATCATGCGAAGATAATATCAGCTCACATATAATAAATTTGCATTTCTGACTAATTTCTGGATTAGCATGATACGTAAAATGTAAGCCAATTTCCCGAAACATAAACTTTAATGAATAATTACAAAGAAAACACAACTCAGAAAGAAAAATAAAATGTTATCAGCACCCTAGAAATCCCCTGTTTCCCTTCCCAGTCTCAGGCACCTCCTCCCAAAAGGGTTACGGATTAGGTTCCCCAGGAAGCAGTTTCTGAAACAGAGACTAGCACACAGGACGTCTATAAAGATGCCCTTGAGAACAACACTTGGGGAAGGGAAGGGAACAAAGCAGGATTAGGCAGAGAGAGAAGTTGAGCTGTGCTTCCATCCCCGTGAAGACCTCAGCCACTAAGTTGACCGTGCTTACCTTGCTTACCAGGTCATCTGTAGTGAACAGTTCCACATTTTTTCACTACATCAAAGATTCTGCATCTAGATAAGCTGGCATCTGTCTCTGTCTCAGCCCCACAGCACCTTCCTACAGAATCAAAGTCTTTTTTCAAATTTTTACAATCCCTGACAGTGGCAGATGTGAAATTGTTCACTACAGACTAATAGGTAAGCACGAGTAAGCCTGTGCTTACCTTGCTTACTGGATAACCCTCCCCTGCCTAAAGGAGGATGCCGGCAATACATCACAGCTTCTACCACATTATTATCCTGACCTCAGTGGTAAGCCCTCCTTTGTTTTTTTCCCCCTAGTTTTATCAAATAAGTGTTGTCTTAGTTTCCTAGGTCTGCCATAACAAAATACCACAGAGTGGATGGCTTTAAAGAACAGAAATTTATGTTCTCACAATTTTGGAGGCTAGATGTTCAAATTAGCATCTCGGCCATGTCAATTCCTTCTGAGGGCTTTGAGAGAAAAACTTTTCCATACTTCTCTCCTGACTGCTAACAGAAAGGTTGATGGTTCGAAACCGCCAGTGGCTCTGAGGGAGAAAGATGTGGCAGTCTGCTTCCATAAGAATTCATTGCCTTGGAAACCCTATGGGGTCACTATGAGCTGGAACCAACTTGACAGCAGTGGATTTGGGTCTCTTAGTTTCTGGTGGCTGCTGCCAACCTTTGATGTTCCTTTGCCTGTAGACAGATCCTTACATAGTGTCTGTCTTTCCTTTTTACGTGGAAATCTGTTTCCATATTGGTCCTTCTCTGTTATAGGAAAGGATTGAGATTAGGACCCAACCTACTCAGGTATGACTTCATTAACTTAACTGATAACATCTGCAAAGAAAAGCTCTATTACCCCCAAACAAGATCACATTCACCAGTACAGGAGTTAGGACTTCAACATATCTTTTTCAGGGAGGTAATTCAATCTGTGACAAGTGGTAGGTAGCAATGTGATTTATTTTTACCTGTTTCTCAAGCTTAGATAAATGGAATCCTACTGTATGCGTATTCTATCTTGCTCTTTACTCAAAAATATTCTTAAGATTCAGCCATGTAGCTGAATCTTAATTCAGTTTAGTTCATTCTTTTTCAGTGTTGCACATTGCTTTCCTGTACCACAACATATTCACCCATTTCACTAGTAATGAGCATGTGGGTTGTACACAGCATGGAGATTTTAAAAAACGTTATGAACATTTTTCATGAATGAATTTGTATCCTGGTTATGTACATGAGTTTCTCCAGGGCATATGCTTAGGCGTGGGATTACTGTTTCAGGTATTTGTATTTTTAATTTTACTTGAAAATACCAAAATCATTTCTAATTTTTACTCCCAACAGCAACGTTTGAGAGTTCCCGTTGCTGTATCTACATCAGTGGGGATGGGCTTGGCGATGCTGCGGTAACCACCCTGAAACCTCGGTGGTTTACAACAACAAAGGTTTATTTCTCAATCACATTTCATGTCTATCATGGCCATCCAGGATCCAGTCTGATAGAGCAGTCTCCATCTGGGACACTGCACTTCTCTTAGAATTTTCAATTTTTCTGGGTATATATTTATATCATCTACAAATAGAGATTATATTACTCGTCCTTGCCAATTCCTCTGCTTTTAAATGTTTTCTCTAACCTAATTGCATGGGTGTTTTATATATTTTAAGGTAATATTATTAGCCCTGGTGGTGCAGTGGTTAAGAGATATGGCTGCTAACCAAAAGGATGGCAGTTCAAATCCACCAGCTGCTCCTTGGAAACCTTATGGGGCAGTTCTACCCTGCCCTACAGGGTCACTATGAGTCAAAATCAACTCAATGGCAATAGGTTTGGTTTCTGGGGGGTTTGTTGGATGTTTGTTGCTGCTGCTAGGTGCCATCGAGTCAGTTCTGACTCATAGTGACCCTATGTACAGCAGAATGAAACACTGCCTGGTCCTGCGCCATCCTCACAATCATTGTTATGCTTGAGCCCACTGTTGCAGCCACTGTGTCAATCCATCTCATTGAGGGTCTTCCTCTTTTTCGATGACCCTCTACCAAGCACGATGTCCTTCTCCAGGCACTGGTCCCTCCTGATAATATGTCCAAGGTATGCGAGACAGTCTTGCCAACCTTGCTTCTAATGAGCATTCTGGCTGTACTTCTTCCAAGACAGATTTGTTAGTTCTTCCGGCCCTTTGTATTCTTTGCAAACACCTTAATTCAAAGGCATCAATTCTTCTTCAACCATCCTTATCCATTGTCCAGCTTTCACATGCATATGAGGTGATTGAAAATACCATGGCTTGGGTCAGGCACACCTTAGTCTTTAAAGTGACATCTTTGCTTTTGAACACTTTAAAGAGTTGTTTTGCAGCAGATTTGCCCAATGCAATGTGTGTCATTTGATTTCTTGACTGCTGTTTTCAGGGGCGTTGGTTGTGGATCCGGGTAAAATGAAATCCTTGACAACTTCAATCTTTTCTCCATTTATCATGATGTTGTTTATTGGTCCAGTTGTAAGGATTTTTGTTTTCTGTGTATGTTGAGGTTTTGATCTTCATCAGTAAGTGCTTCAAGTCCTCTTCACTTTCAGCAAGTAAGTTTGGGTCATCTGCGTAATGCAGATTGGTAATGAGTCTTCCTCCAATCCTGATGCCTTGTTCTTTTTCATATAGTCGAGGTTCTCAGACTATTTGCTCAGCATGCAGATAGAATAAGTATCATGAAAGGATACAACCCTGAAGCACACATTTTATGACTTTAAACGATGCAGTATCCACTTGTTCTGTTTGAACAACTGCCACTAGATCTATGCACAGGTTCCTCATGACCAAAATTCAGTGTTCTGGAATTCCCATTCTTTGAAATATTATCCATAATTTGTTAGGATCCACAGTCGAATGCCTCTGTATAGTCAATAAAACACAGGTAAACATCTTTCTGGTATTCTCTGCTTTCAGCCATGATCCATTTGACATCAGCAATGATATCCCTCATTCCATGCCCTCTTCTGAATCCAGCTTGAATTTCTGGCATATTAGATGCATAGAAATGTATAATTTTAAGTTTTTTATCATTAGGGAGTGACCCCTGGCCAGCTGACTGTGGACTCATGAGTGAGCCCACCTGAGAACAAAAGGGCACCCAGTTGAGCCCAAGCCAAATTTCTGATCCACAGAATGAGCTAGATAAATGGCTGTTGATTGAAATCACTAAGTTTGGGGGTGATTTACTATTTGATAAAAGTTAACTGATACAACAATTAATAGGCAAAAGTGAGGTACTAATTTAACACCAGGCTAAAATGTGTGGCACAGTGTTGGAACTTAGGGCTGGACAGTCTGAAAAATTAGCAGGGTAGCAACAGAGGCTGAGAAAACGGTGAAGCTGCTGTAGCAGACTGGAAAAATGGCAACCCACGTTGGCAGAACTGTTACCTGGGAAACATGGAATATAGAAAATGTACCTAATGAACTTGTGAACCTTGGCAAGATGATTTCTAGGTAGAAAGAGGAAATTGTTGGTCAGCTTCTTTTAATTGCCTATGATAAGAGATGAGCTGCAGAAAGAACTACCTTGTATGCGTGCAGATTTAAGAGGTGATGTGGAGGGCAAGAATTTTTTATCTCATCTCCAGTCCCCTTAGCCAGAAACGATTCTCAACATGAAATGAGCCCTAGAGAAAAAGGTCAAATCAAGGATACAGCCGTTAAGACCCTGTGTTAAGAATCAAAGCAAAACCTATCAGAGTCGCTCAACTAGGGAAAGGGGTTCTGAAAATCTAAAAGCCATCACCCAACAGTAGTCTGACATGGCCAAATTAACCGTAAGATGAAAAAGAAAGGAAAATCTTCAAAACAATTTTTTCTGTTTTATTATTATTTTTTATTGTGCTTTAGGTGAAAGTTTACAGCTCAAATTAGTTTCTCATTCAAAAATTTATGCACAAGTTGTTTTGTGACATTGGCTGCAATCCCCGCAATTTGTCAGCACTCTCCCCCTTTCTCTTTATACCTCGGGTTTCCCGCATCCATTCATCCAGGTTTCCTGTCCGTTCCTGCCTTCTCGTCTTTGCTTCTGGGCAGGTGTTGCCTGTTAGGTCCCCTATGCTTGGCTGAACTGAGAGGCATGTTCCTCACATGTGTTATTGTTTGTTTTCTAGATCTATGTAATCTTTGGCTGAAAGATAGATTTCAGGAGTGGCTTCCGTTCTGAGTTAGAAGGGTGTCTGGGTGCCATAGTTTCAGGGGGCCCATCCAGTCTCTGTCAGACCAGGAAGTCTGGTCTTTTTTTTATATAAATTTGAGTTTTAGTCTACGTTTTTCTCCCACTCTGTCCAGAATCCTCTATTGTGGTCCCTGTCAGAGCAGTTCGTGGTGGTAGCCAGACACCATCTAGTTCTTCTGGGCTCAGGCTGGTGAAGGCTGTGGTTCGTGTGGTCCACTAGCCCTTTAGACTGATATTTTCCTTGCGTCTTTGGTTTTCTTCATTCTCCTTTGCTCTGAACACGATGGGACCAATAGATGTACTTTAGATGGCTGCTCGAAAGCTTTTAAGACCCCAGATGCTACTCACCAAAATAGGATGTAGAACACTTTCTTTATGACGTATGTCATGCCAATTGAACTAGATGTCCCCTGAAACCATGGTCCTCAGCCCTCAGCCTGAGTAATTTCCGTCCTTCAAGATGTTTAGATGTGTCTAAGAAGCTCCTGTGGCTTTGCCTTGGTCAAGTTGTGCTGACTTCTCCTATATTGTATGGTGCCTTTCCTTTCACCAAAGTTAACACATGTCTGCTATCTAGTTAGTAATTTCCCCTCCTCTTCCCTCCCCACCCTAGTAACCATCAAAGATTGTTTTTTGTTTTCTGCGTGTAAACCTTTTCTTGAGTTTTTATAATAGTAGTCTCATACAATTTTGGTCTTTTTGTGACTGACTTATTTCATTCAGCATAATGCCATCCAGATTTATCCATGTTGTGAGATGTTTTGTGGATTCATCATTGTTCTTTAAGGTTGCATATTATTCCGTTGTATGTATGTACCATAATTTGTTTATTCATTCATCTGTTGATGGGCACTTAGGTTATTTCTATTTTTTTGCTCTTATGAATAATGCTGCAATGAACATGGGTGTGTATATGTCTATTCATGTGATGGCTCTTATTTCCCTAGGATGTATACCTAGGGGTGGGATTGATGGATCATGCAGTATTTCTATTTCTAGCTTTTTAAGGAGGCACCATATGGAACAGTATCATTAATATCACAAGCAGGTAGAATTTTACTGAAGATCATTCAAAAACGGTTGCAGAAGTACATCAACAGGGAACTTCCAGAAATTCAAGCCAGATTCAGAAGAGGACGTGGAGCCAGGGGTATCATTGCTGGTGTCAGATGGATCATGGCTGAAAGCAGAGAATACCAGAAAGATATTTACCTGTGTTTATTGACTATGCAAAGCATTTGACTACTTGAATCCTAACAAATTATGGATAACATTGTAAAGAATGGGAACTTCAGAACACTCAATTTTGGTCATGAGGAACGTGTGCATAGATCAAGCGGCAGTTGTTTGAACAGAACAAGTGGATACTGCATCATTTAAAGTCAGAAAAGGTGTGCTTCAGGATTGTATCCTTTCATGACACTTGTTCAACCTGTATGCTGAGCAGATAATCTGAGAAGCTGGACTATATTAAGACTGGGGCATCAGGATTGGAGGAAGACTCATTAACAACCTGTGTTATGCAGATGGCACGACCTTGCTTGCTGAAAGTGAAGAGGACTTGAAGCACTTACTGAGGAAGATCAAAGACTACAGCCTTCAGAACGGATTACACCTCAGCATACAGAAAACAAAAATCCTCACAACTGGACCAATAAACAACATCATGATAAACGGAGAAAAGATTGAAGTTGTCAAACATTTCATTTTACTTGGACCCACAAGCAACGCCCAAGAAAGCAGCAGTCAAGAAATCAAAAGACACATTGCATTGGGCAAATCTGCTGCAAAACAACTCCTTAAAGTGTTCAAAAGCAAAGATGTCACTTTAAAACTCAGGTGTGCCTGACCCAAGCTACAGTGTTTTCAATCACCTAATATGCATGTGGAAGCTGGGCCATGAATAAGGAAGACTGAAGAAGAATTGATGCCTTTGAATTACGGCGTTGGCGAAAAATGTTTAATATACCATGAACTGCCGAAAGAACAAACAAATCTGTCTTGGAAGAAGTACAGCCAGAATGCTCATTAGAAGCAAGGATGGTGAGATGGACCTGACTCAATGACACCTAACAACAACAACATATCATTTTCCATACTGGTTGCACTATTTTGCATCACCACCAGCAGTGCATAAGAGTTCCAATCTCCCTGCAGCCTCACCAACATTTGTTATTTTCTGTTTTTAGTGCCTGTAGTAGGAGGGTGAGATGGTATCTCATTGTAGTTTTACATTTCCCTAATGGGTAATGCTCTGGAGCATTTCCTCATGTGTCTGTTAGCTGCCTGAATGTCTTCTTTGGTGAAGTGTCTGTTCATGTCCTTTGCCCTTTTTTTTTTCTTTGCCATTTCATCATTTTTTTTTATTGTACTTTAGATGAAGGTTTACAGAACAAACTAGCTTCTTGTTAAACAGTATTCATAATGTTTTATGACATTGGTTAAGAACCCATGACATGTCAACGCTCTTGCTTCTTGAACTTGAGTTCCCTATCATCAGCTTTCCTGTCCCCTCCTGCCTTCTAGTCCTTGCCCCTGGGCTGGTGTGCCCCGTTAGTCTCATTTTGTTTTATGGGCCTGTCAAACTTTGGCTCAAGGGTGAACCTCAGGAGTGACTTTATTACTGAGTTAAAAAGGTGTTCGGGGGTCATACTCCTGGGGTTTCTCCAGTCTGTCAGGCAGTAAGCCTGGCTTTTTTTTTTTTTTTTTTTGGTGAGTTAGAATTTTGTTCTACATTTTTTATCCAGCTCTGTCGGGGACCCTCTGTTGTGATTCCTGTCGGAGCAGTCAGTGGTGGTAGCCAGGCACCATCTTGTTGTACTGGACTCAATTTGGTGGAGGTCATGGTAGTTGCGGTCCATTAATTCTTTGGACTAATCCTTTGCCCATTTTTTTTTTAATTTTTATTGCGCTTTAAATGAAAGTTTACAAATCAAGTCAGTCTTTCATCCAAAAATTTATATGCACCTTGCTATATACTTCTAGTTGCTCTCCCCCTAATGAGACAGCACACTGCTTCTTTCCTCTCTCTATTTTTGTGTCCATTTGGCCAGCTTCTGACCCCCTCTGCCCTTTCATCTCCCATCCAGACAGGAGCTTCCCACATAGTCTCATGCGTCTACTTGATCCAAGAAGCTCACTCTCACCAGTATGATTTTCTATCCCATAGTCCAGTCCAATCCCTGTCAGAAGAGTTGTTTGCCCTTTTTTTAATTGGCTTCTCTTTTTGTTATTGAGGTGTTGGAGTAATCTATAGATTTTACAGATTAGACCGTTGTTGAATATGACATAGCCAAAATTTTTTCCTGGTCTGGAGGTTCATTTTTACTCTTTTGATGAAGTCTTTTGATGATCATAAATGTTTGATTTTCAGGAGCTCCCAGTTAACTAGTTTATCTTCTGATGTTTGTGCATTGTTAACTATGGTTTGTATTAAGTTTATGCCATGTATTAGGGCCCTAGTGTTGTCCCTAACTTTTCTTCCACGATCTTTGTCATTTTAGGTTTTGTGTTAAGTCTTTGAACCATTTCGAGTTAGTTTTTGTGTATGGTGTGAGGTATGGGTCCTGTTTCATTTTTGACAAATGGATATACAGTTTTGCCAGCACCATTTATTAAAGAGACTGTCTTTTCCCCATTTCATGGACTTTGGGCCTTTGTCAAAGATCAACTGTCTATAGGTGGGTGGATTTACATCTGGGTTCTTGATTCTGTTCCATTGGTCTATATGTCTGTCATTGTACCATTACCAGGTTGTTTTGACTACCATGGCTGTATAGTAAGTTCTGAGATCAGGTAATGTGAGGCTGTTCTTTTTCTTCAGTAATGCTTTGCTTATCCAGGGCCTCTTTCCTTTCTGTATAAAGTTGGTGATTAGTTTTTCCATCTGCATAAAGAATGCTGTTGGTATTTGGATCGGGATTGTGTTCTATCTGTAGATCACTTTGGGTAGGATTGACGTTTTCACAATGCTGAGTTTTCCTATCCATGAGCATGATATGTTTCTCCATTTATGTAGGATTATGGGTGGGTAGGTCTCTTTTGGTTTCACCCCTGGTTGCATATTGGTTAAGAGCTATGGCTGCCCACCAGAAGGTCAGCAGCTCGAATCCACCAGGTGCTCCTTGAAAACCCTATGGGGCAGTTCTACTCTGTCCTATAGGTTTGCTATGAGTCAGAATCGACTCAATGGCAATGGGTTTTCTTTTGGTTTTTTCGCAAAAGCGTTTTGTAGTTTTCTTTGTATAGGTCTTTTGAAAACAATTTTGATATGGCTTTTGTGGAATAGACTCAAGTCAGATTCACAGGACACTCACAGTGGCTTTAATAGACTTGTCTATGCTAACATAGCACCAACTTGGACCAAAAATGGTGATGATCACTCAAATTTCAAAAATGCCTCTGGGTCCCCATATTTCTAGGGGTATGAGGCTAGCCAAGAAAGCTACTCAGATGCCAAAACAAGTCTTTTCTTTAGAAGTAGCCAAGGAGTGTGATAGAAAAAGGAAGCCACCTCAAAGTGCTGAGCCACAAGCTGTGGAGAACAATGGGGAGCCATTTCCAAGAAACAGAACCAGGTTTTAATGAAGGAGCATTGCCTGCTAGTATATAAAAAGGAAGCCTCTCTGCCATTCCCCTAGTAAACACTAAAAACACTTGGGCCACCTCTTGCTCATTCTCTGGCTGAGGAAGGCCTGGAGCATATGGAGAAAGGAGACTATAGTCTACTTCCCAGGACTGTACAAATTAAGGGACATAAGTCAGGTCCTACAGTTCTGATGGTCTCAGAGACAGGCTGTTCCACGTTGGGTTTTGCAGGAATCAGGCTCTGAGGTAAAGATTAGTGTTCAAGAAGTATATTGGGGAGCGTTCTCTGAATCAACAACTGTGGAAAGGAAGGAAAGGAAGCAGGACTGGGCAGAGGTAGAAGCTGAAATAACAGTGTAGTCTCAATGGAAGCCTCTACTGACCATGAGGGAAGTTCTGAAAATAGGATTACCCTCTAAAACTGCCCACGTTAGGCAAGAAGGCTGGGTCTTTATACCTCTGCCTTGATCAAGGTGGATTTGGGCTACCTTGGGGAATGGACATGACCTTGGACAAGATGACTCTCTTCAGCTAAGGCCAGAAGGGGTCTGGCTGCAGAGGCTGTCTGCCAGCAGCACTCCCAAAGTTGAAGGTAATCAGCCTTTTATTCCTGGAGGAAGTCTGGGCAGTGCATTCTGGCATCCACTTTGAGAAAAGAACAGCCCGAATCAAAGGGAAAATTTCATGAGGCCCTGAAGTGCTTGCATCCTCCATTCCCCTGCCCCTCCCCTTCATCTAATTTCTCTTCTGCCTTTGGCTGGAATTCCCTCTAGGAGTATAAGTCCTGAGGAGCTTCTTAAGGAATGTGTGCTTATTATTTGAATTACAGTATTTCACCTGAGAAGGAGCATGTACTCACAAACCCTGCTTCTCCTTCTTACATTCTAACTTAAGTTTTACAGATATAATCCAATTTACCAAGCTCGACTCTCCATAGATATGGTGCCAGGAGCTTCAGAGAATTCAAAGTTGGATAAGACACAATTCTTTACCCTGCTCTTCTCCTGTGGCAGTATATTGGCTAATACTGTCAAATTCGATTCCCTCTTCACATGATATGAACCTACGATTCTGACAGGCTATCAGGAGGTGGCAGTGCCTCAATCCAGTGGCACTTCCCCAAGATTCATAGAAACTTAGAACTAAAACTCTCTAATTTCATCTGTAGGGACACAAAGGCCCTGAAAAGTAGAGTGACTTGCCTCAGGTCACAGGGAAAGTCAGGGAGGAAACAAGGTGCTGAATTCAAGTGCCCCAGTCTCGTTATTTCCTGTGACACCATCATCCCAGCAGTGAACCCCCAGCTGTATGAAAAATATACTTCTGAGATTATTCATAAATTAAAAGAATTATCCACCATGAGATCACAAAACGGTGAAATTGAACAAAAGAGAAGCCCTGGGGAAGTACCCAGTCAAAGTGATCTGTACTGAGAAAAGCTTGGAAAAAATACTTAGATTTTTGATACATGACTGGAACCAAGTTCTAAGCCCGTTATCCTAAACTCTCCAATTTTCTAGAGTCAATGAAATCCACTCTATGTTTAAAACTACAAAGCAAGCAATTCACATAATGATTAAAACTCTTAAACTTTTCAGGGTGAACCAAGCAGATGCCAAGTTGGTTCAAAGCACGTTTTAATTCTAATTTTAGGCTACCAACTGATTCATGGCATGAGATTTGGTGTCACTTGACTTTTCTATGTCTTAATTCCTTCAGCAGAAAATTAATATCCCAAAAGCAGTGTATGGTGATAATTAATGAGATAACAGAGCCAAGGGAAGAGTTAAAAACACATGAAACTTTTACCAGCTGTTTTTTGAAATAAAAGCAGGACATCTACAAAATAAAAGTTATCCTAGAGCAAAAGATGTGGAAGGAAAGCAAGAGCCAAGCATAGCTGGAGGTGGTGGGGGTTGGGTGGAAGGACATTTCGAACAGTCTCTGAAAAGAAATTAAAAGAAAATGTAAAGAGTGAAAAAAAATCCAAACTGAAAGGAAATATATTGGGCTCTGTGCTAGGCAGAGGATTCTGAATGAAAAATTCAGTGTCTAATAAGGAGACTAATGGACAAATGGTGTGAACACGGTATGAAAAGGACAAAAAGAGAAGTGTGTACCAAACAGCCTATAAGAGGCAATAATTCATTCTTTCTTGAAAGGGGATAATCAGGGAAGTTTTTACGGAGTCCGTGACCACTGAGCTGGATTTTGACTCCGGCAATGGATCTGGCATATAAAAAAAGTAAGTGCTTATTAAATATTATTTTGAATAGTGGAATTAAGTGTATTTCCTACAGAAGAATTGCCAAGGGCAGTGGCATGAATGCATGGAATATAGCATTTTGGGGGAACTAAAAAAAAAAAAAATTTTTTTTTTTTTTATAAGTTCCTCACGGGGTCACCGTGAGTCGGAATCAACTCTACAATAACTGGAGAATACACAGGTGATTTATTTAACATTGCTTGAGTGAAAAGTTGGAAAGACAAAACAACAGCCACCATTGGTGAGGCAGGAGATGGATGAAAAGACCAGATCTCTGAGGCCTTGTATGTAGCACTAGTACCTTTGAGTGCACCCTGTTGGTTTCAAGAAGGGAGGGAAATTTTATAACAGAATGCACAAAGACAGTCCACCCAGATCCCCCTTCAAGGAAAGACTCCTCACTGCAGCTGCTGGGAGTGGTGTCAGCTGTCATCTCCCAGCTGGCCTCTCCAGCTGCAGAACTGCCTCAGCTAAGCACGTAGCCTTCCCAGGGCAGCCTACACCCAATGACTGATGGAGGCAGAGGGGTAAAGTCTGCCATTTCAGCCCACAGTGGGGTGGCTCTGAGAAACCATTTTAGCCCCAGATCTTCCTACAGGGCTGGCCGAAGTTGTCACCAGGCCTATGTCACAGTTCCACTTCTCTTTCAGTCCAGTCCTGCTTTCCTCCCCTCCCTTCAGCATTTCTTGTAAATCAATCCCAATAGCATTTCTTGTAAACACCCTGCCCAGTAAATGCCACCTCAGACTCTGCTTCCTGGAGAGTCTGACCTGGGGTAGGGACTAACATAGAAAAAGCTCTAGAGGAAACATCATGATCTGTCTAAGAAATTGCATTGAACTGTTTAGTTCTGGGGAAAGAAGGAGAGGGGAGAGAGAAGTGGAGAGGAGAAAGTTAAGAAGGACCAGATCTGTTTAAGAAATTGCATTGAACTGTTCAGTTCTGGGGAAAGAAGGAGAGGGGAGAGAGAAGTGGAGAGGAGAAGGTAAGAAGGACCGGATCACAGAGGGCCTTTTAATATGGGGGATGTTAACGATGCAAGTGTAGACATACCTTGTGGGGTTATTCTTAGAAACCAGTGAGAGGAGACAGATGAAAGGGCTTTGTCACCTTTAAATAACTAAACATGCTAGTTATTATTTTTAAACAGAAAATACCATCTAAAAATGTTTTAAATTTCATCTCCTTGCAGTTGCTCCAGAGAAACAGGAATAAACAATATTTAAAGGCCACATAATGTAGTGAGAACTGCCCTGAGGGTCAGGAGACCACCTTGATCCCAGTTCCACTCCCTCTGATACTAACTAGCCTTGGACAAGTTACCTAGTCCTCCCCGCCCCCTCCCGTCACCTTGCGGCCCATTGGCCTTTGTTTCTTCATCTATAAAAAGGGAATGAGGCGGAGCCAAGATGGCGGACTAGGCAGACGTTACCTCGGATCCCTCTTACAACAAAGACACGGAAAAACAAGTGAATCGATCACACACATAACAATCTACGAACCCTGAACAACAAACACGGATTTAGAGACGGAGAACGAACTAATACGGGGAAGCAGCGATAGTTTCCAGAGCCTGGAGCCAGCGTACCAGTCAGGTACGGCACAAGCACAGAGACCTGCTCCACCCCCCTGAACTAACCCCGGGAGGGGGACCAGCCGGTTCCACGGGCGGCGTGGGATGCAGCCGGTAGGAGAAGTCCCCGGGAGGCAGTGACTGATCTTGGAGCAGAAAGAGCAGCATCCGAGCCGGGGAACCGTCCCGCAGGGATTTGGACTGCTCGCAGGTACGCCATAAACACGGAGAGTTGCTCCACCCCCTGAACTAACCCCGGGAAGGGGACCAGCCGGGTCGCGCGGGCGGCGTGGGACGCAGCCGGTAGGAGAAGTCCCCAGGAGGCAGCGACTGGTATTGGAGTGGGGAGAACAGTGTTCCAGCCGGGACACTTGGTCGCGGCACAAGCACGGGGAGCTACTCCACCCATCTGAACTAACCCCGGGAGGGGGCCCACCTGGTTCACGGGGGCGGCACGGCCACGCGGCTGGTGGGACGAGAAGTCCCCGGGAGGCAGCGACTGATTTTGGAGTTGAGAGTGCACCGTCCCAGTAGGGGAGCCTTGACGCTGGGCGTGGGGCTGGAAGCAGAGGATCTGACCGTGACTCCAGCGGGCCAGACCCCCTGGGGGCAATCTCCACACAGCCAGCACACATAGGCGACGCGCCCGCGGGAATCTCAGATATAACAGTCATTCCAAGCAAGATAAGCAACTCTGGCTATATTCTGAGGTGCTACTCTCCTATCTCTCTGTTCCCTCCCCCACCCTCCCCAGGCGGCTTCATTAACATCTGAATAGCCTGAGCCAGAGGGAGAACTCTGATAGGGATCTGACTGCAGTTTTTTTTTAGCGGATTTTCTGGAAAAACTAGTTTCCCAGTGATGGCTCGGAGACAACAATCCATATCAAACCACTTAAAGAAGCAGACCGTGACTGCTTCTCCAACCCCCCAAACAAAAGATTCAAAATCTTTCCCAAATGAAGATACAATTTTGGAATTATCAGATACAGAATATAAAAAACTAATTTACAGAATGCTTAATGATATCACAAATGAAATTAGGATATCTGCAGAAAAAGCCAAGGAACACACTGATAAAACTGTTGAAGAACTCAAAAAGATTATTCAAGAACATAGTGGAAAAATTAATAAGTTGCAAGAATCCATAGAGAGACAACATGTAGAAATCCAAAAGATTAACAATAAAATAACAGAATTAGACAACACACTAGGAAGTCAGAGGAGCAGACTCGAGCAATTAGAATGCAGACTGGGACATCTGGAGGACCAGGGAATCAACACCAACATAGCTGAAAAAAAATCAGATAAAAGAATTAAAAAAAATGAAGAAACCCTAAGAATTATGTGGGACTCTATCAAGAAGGATAACCTGCGGGTGATTGGAGTCCCAGAACAGGGAGGGGGGACAGAAAACACAGAGAAAATAGTTGAAGAACTTCTGACAGAAAACTTCCCTGACATCATGAAAGACGAAAGGATATCTATCCAAGATGCTCATCGAACCCCATTTAAGATTGATACAAAAAGAAAAACACCAAGACATATTATCATCAAACTCACCAAAACCAAAGATAAACAGAAAATTTTAAAAGCAGCCAGGGAGAAAAGAAAGGTTTCCTTCAAGGGAGAATCAATAAGAATATGTTCTGACTACTCAGCAGAAACCATGCAGGCAAGAAGGGAATGGGACGACATATACAGAACACTGAAGGAGAAAAACTGCCAACCAAGGATCATATATCCAGCAAAACTCTCTCTGAAATATGAAGGCGAAATTAAGATATTTACAGACAAACACAAGTTTAGAGAATTTGCAAAAACCAAACCAAAGCTACAAGAAATACTAAAGGATATTGTTTGGTCACAGAACCAATAATATCAGATATCAGCACAACACAAGGTCACAAAACAGAACGTCCTGATATCAACTCAAATAGGGAAATCACAAAAACAAACAAATTAAGATTAATTAAAAAAAAAAAATACACATAACAGGGAATTATGGAAGTCAATAGGTAAAAGATCACAATAATCAAAAAGAGGGACTAAATACAGGAGGCATTGAACTGCCATATGGAGAGTGATACAAGGCGATATAGAACAATACAAGTTAGGTTTTTACTTAGAAAAATAGGGGTATATAATGAGGTAACCACAAAAAGGCATAACAACTCTATAACTCAAGACAAAAACCAAGAAAAACGTAACGACTCAACTAACATAAAGTCAAACACTATGAAAATGAGGATCTCACAATTTACTAAGAAAAACGCCTCAGCACAAAAAAGTGTGTGGAAAAATGAAATTGTCAACAACACACATAAAAAGGCATCAAAATGACAGCACTAAAAACTTATTTATCTATAATTACCCTGAATGTAAATGGACTAAATGCACCAATAAAGAGACAGAGAGTCACAGACTGGATAAAGAAACACGATCCATCTATATGCTGCCTACAAGAGACACACCTTAGACTTAGAGACACAAACAAACTAAAACTCAAAGGATGGAAAAAAGTATATCAAGCAAACAATAAGCAAAAAAGAAGAGGAGTAGCAATATTAATTTCTGACAAAATAGACTTTAGACTTAAATCCACCACAAAGGATAAAGAAGGACACTATATAATGATAAAAGGGACAATTGATCAGGAAGACATAACCATATTAAATATTTACGCACCCAATGACAGGGCTGCAAGATACATAAATCAAATTTTAACAGAACTGAAAAGCGAGATAGATACCTCCACAATTATAGTAGGAGACTTCAACACACCACTTTCGGAGAAGGACAGGACATCCAGTAAGAAGCTAAACAGAGACACGGAAGATCTAATTACAACAATCAACCAACTTGACCTCATTGACTTATACAGAACTCTCCACCCAACTGCTGCAAAATATACTTTTTTTTCCAGCGCACATGGAACATTCTCTAGAATAGACCACATATTAGGTCATAAAACAAACCTTTGCAGAGTCCAAAACATCGAAATATTACAAAGCATCTTCTCAGACCACAAGGCAATAAAACTAGAGATCAATAACAGAAAAACGAGGGAAAAGAAATCAAATACTTGGAAAATGAACAATACCCTCCTGAAAAAAGACTGGGTTATAGAAGACATCAAGGAGGGAATAAGGAAATTCATAGAAAGCAACGAGAATGAAAATACTTCCTATCAAAACCTCTGGGACACAGCAAAAGCAGTGCTCAGAGGCCAATTTATATCAATAAATGCACACATACAAAAAGAAGAAAGAGCCAAAATCAGAGAACTGTCCCTACAACTTGAACAAATAGAAAGTGAGCAACAAAAGAATCCATCAGGCTCCAGAAGAAAACAAATAATAAAAATTAGAGCTGAACTAAATGAATTAGAGAACAGAAAAACAATCGAAAGAATTAACAAAGCCAAAAGCTGGTTCTTTGAAAAAATTAACAAAATTGATAAACCATTGGCTAGACTGACTAAAGAAATACAGGAAAGGAAACAAATAACCCGAATAAGAAATGAGAAGGACCACATCACAACAGAACCAAATGAAATTAAAAGAATCATATCAGATTATTATGAAAAATTGTACTCTAACAAATTTGAAAACCTAGAAGAAATGGATGAATTCCTGGAAAAACACTGCCTACCTAAACTAACACATTCAGAAGTAGAACAACTAAATAGACCCATAACAAAAAAAGAGATTGAAACGGTAATCAAAAAACTCCCAACAAAAAAAAGTCCTGGCCCGGACGGCTTCACTGCAGAGTTCTACCAAATTTTCAGAGAAGAGTTAACACCACTACTACTAAAGGTATTCCAAAGCATAGAAAATGACGGAATACTACCCAACTCATTCTATGAAGCCACCATCTCCCTGATACCAAAACCAGGTAAAGACATTACAAAAAAAGAAAATTATAGACCTATATCCCTCATGAACATTGATGCAAAAATCCTCAACAAAATTCTAGCCAATAGAATCCAACAACACATCAAAAAAATAATTCACCCTGATCAAGTGGGATTTATACCAGGTATGCAAGGCTGGTTTAATATCAGAAAAACCATTAATGTAATCCATCACATAAATAAAACAAAAGACAAAAACCACATGATCTTATCAATTGATGCAGAAAAGGCATTTGACAAAGTCCAACACCCATTCATGATAAAAACTCTTACCAAAATAGGAATTGAAGGAAAATTCCTCAACATAATAAAGGGCATCTATGCAAAGCCAACAGCCAATATCACTCTAAATGGAGAGAACCTGAAAGCATTTCCCTTGAGAACGGGAACCAGACAAGGATGCCCTTTATCACCACTCTTATTCAACATCGTGTTGGAAGTCTTAGCCAGGGCAATCAGGCTAGACAAAGAAATAAAAGGTATCCAGATTGGCAAGGAAGAAGTAAAGTTATCACTATTTGCAGATGACATGATTATATACACAGAAAACCCTAAGGAATCCTCCAGAAAACTACTGAAACTAATAGAAGAGTTTGGCAGAGTCTCAGGTTATAAAATAAACATACAAAAATCACTTGGATTCCTCTACATCAACAAAAAGAACACCGAAGAGGAAATAACCAAATCAATACCATTCACAGTAGCCCCCAAGAAGATAAGATACTTAGGAATAAATCTTACCAAGGATGTAAAAGACCTATACAAAGAAAACTACAAAGCTCTACTACAAGAAATTCAAAAGGACATACTTAAGTGGAAAAACATACCTTGCTCATGGATAGGAAGACTTAACATAGTAAAAATGTCTATTCTACCAAAAGCCATCTATACATTTAACGCACTTCCGATCCAAATTCCAATGTCATATTTTAAGGGGATAGAGAAACAAATCACCAATTTCATATGGAAGGGAAAGAAGCCCCGGATAAGCAAAGCACTACTGAAAAAGAAGAAGAAAGTGGGAGGCCTCACCTTACCTGACTTCAGAACCTATTATACAGCCACAGTAGTCAAAACAGCCTGGTATTGGTACAACAACAGACACATAGACCAATGGAACAGAATTGAGAACCCAGACATAGATCCATCCACGTATGAGCAGCTGATATTTGACAAAGGACCTGTGTCAATTAACTGGGGAAAAGATAGCCTTTTTAACAAATGGTGCTGGCATAACTGGATATCCATTTGCAAAAAAATGAAACAGGACCCATACCTCACACCATGCACAAAAACTAACTCCAAGTGGATCAAAGACCTAAACATAAAGACTAAAACGATAAAGATCATGGAAGAAAAAATTGGGACAACCCTAGGAGCCCTAATACAAGGTATAAACAGAATACAAAACATTACCAAAAATGATGAAGAGAAACCCGATAACTGGGAGCTCCTAAAAATCAAACACCTATGCTCATCTAAAGACTTCACCAAAGAGTAAAAAGACCACCTACAGACTGGGAAAGAATTTTCAGCTATGACATCTCCGACCAGCGCCTGATCTCTAAAATCTACATGATTCTGTCAAAACTCAACCACAAAAAGACAAACAACCCAATCAAGAAGTGGGCAAAGGATATGAACACACATTTCTCTAAAGAAGATATTCAGGCAGCCAACAGATACATGAGAAAATGCTCTCGATCATTAGCCATCAGAGAAATGCAAATTAAAACTACGATGAGATTCCATCTCACACCAGCAAGGCTGGCATTAATCCAAAAAACACAAAATAATAAATGTTGGAGAGGCTGCGGAGAGATTGGAACTCTCATACACTGCTGGTGGGAATGTAAAATGGTACAACCACTTTGGAAATCTATCTGGCGTTATCTTAAACAGTTAGAAATAGAACTACCATACAACCCAGAAATCCCACTCCTAGGAATATACCCTAGAGATACAAGAGCCTTCATACAAACAGATATATGCACACCCATGTTTATTGCAGCTCTGTTTACAATAGCAAAAAGTTGGAAGCAACCAAGGTGTCCATCAACGGATGAATGGTTAAATAAATTGTGGTATATTCACACAATGGAATACTACGCATCGATAAAGAACAGTGACGAGTCTCTGAAACATTTCATAACATGGAGGAACCTGGAAGGCATTATGCTGAGCGAAATTAGTCAGAGGCAAAAGGACAAATATTGTATAAGACCACTATTATAAGATCTTGAGAAACAGTAAACCTGAGAAGAACACATACTTTTGTGGTTACGAGGGGGGGAGGGAGGGAGGGTGGGAGAGGGTTTTTTTATTGATTAATCAGTAGATAAGAACTGCTTTAGGTGAAGGGAAAGACAACACTCAATACATGGAAGGTCAGCTCAATTGGACTGGACCAAAAGCAAAGAAGTTTCCGGGATAAAATGAATGCTTCAAAGGTCAGCGGAGCAAGCGCGGGGGTCTGGGGAGCATGGTTTGCGGGGACTTCTAAGTCAATTGGCAAAATAATTCTATTATGAAATCATTCTGCATCCCACTTTGAAATGTGGCGTCTGGGGTCTTAAATGCTAACAAGCAGCCATCTAAGATGCAGCAATTGGTCTCAACCCACCTGGAGCAAAGAAAAATGAAGAACACCAAGCCCACATGACAACTAAGAGCCCAAGAGACAGAAAGGGCCGCATGAACCAGAGACCTACATCATCCTGAGACCAGAAGAACTAGTTGGTGCCCGGCCACAACTGATGACTGCCCTGACAGGGACCTCAGCAGAGGACCCCTGAGGGAGCAGGAGATCAGTGGGATGCAGACCCCAAATTCTCATAAGAAGACCAAACTTAATGGTCTGACTGAGACTGGAGGAATCCCGGCGGCCATGCTCCCCAGACCTTCAGTTGACACAGGACAGGAACCATCCCCGAAGACAACTCATCAGAAATGAAAGGGACTGGTCAGCGGGTGGGAGAGAGATGCTGATGAAGAGTGAGCTAATTATATCAGGTGGACACTTGAGATTGTGTTGGCAACTCTTGTCTGGAGGGGGGATGGGAGGATAGAGAGAGAGGGAAGCCGGCAAAATTGTCAAGAAAGGAGAGACTGAAAGGGCTGACTCAAGACGGGGAGAGTAAGTGGGAGTAGGGAGTGAGATGTATGTAAACTTATATGTGACAGACTGATTGGATTTGTAAACGTTCACTTGAAGCTTAATAAAAGTTATTATAAAAAAAAAATATATAAAAAAAAAAGGGAATGAGGGACAGGTTGGAGTGAGCCGTGGTTTTTAAATTATGTTGAGTAGCACACTGGGGTTCTGAGAAGGGGCCTCAGGGGGATAGGGGCCAAGAGTGGGGCAAGGGGAAGGCAGAGTGGGAATTTGTGTTTTAAGGGATTCTGAGGCCCTGGTAGTTAAAAGGTACGGCTGCTAACTGAAAGATCGGCAGTTCAAATTCACCAGTTGCTCCTTGGAAATCTATGGGGCAGTTCTATTCTGTCCTATAGGGTCACTATGAGTCAGAATCGACTCGACAGCAATGGGTTTGTTTTTTTTTTTTTAGGTTTAGCGAGGTTTGGGAACCACTGGGTTAAAATGGCCTCTAAGCAGTAAATAACATTGATTTTGCCTTCACAGCACCTATGTCCCCCTTTTGATAACTACTTCCCAATTTCTCACCTCTCCACTGCCCCAATCCACGTGGTTGGGTAAGACTGACCCCACCCCTCCTGTAGGGTGGGCCCACGCTCCAAGTCTGGCCATTCCGAACATTCCCATTTTCCAGCTCTCTTTCCCCTGTGGCCAAAGAGTCTGTCAGAGAGTGAGCCACCACAGAGGAAAGCAGAGCTAGAGAGGGAGAGAGAGAGAGCACACTGCAGAGGAAATTGATCAGCTGGATCCAGGCTGATCTGGAGGTCCCCTTGGGTTTTTCAGTTGTTGACCCAGTAAGTCAAGGCCTTTGAATTGAGTTTCTGTCAAGGCTAAAAAACAGAATTTAGTTCTAAAATGCCATTTGAAGCCACCAAAACTCCTTTGCCAGACCAATCCTTGAATCCAGGGCAGAGGATCATTCTGGGAAGTTGCTTTAACTTAGAAGCCCAGATGGGTCCCTGAGCCTCTCTATAGGACAAATAAGGAGAGAGTGATTACAAGCCAAGCCAGATTCCCAGCAAGGCCCCAACTCCAACCCCAGCCTCTTGAGCCAAACCAGCTGTCTGAGCATCCTCTTAAAGTACCAAGACCTAGGCCAGGCCAGAATCTCAGGGGAGCATCTAAGCCAGTCACCAAGGTCAGGCTCCTTACAAGCAAGAAATTCCTTTCCTCAGTCTCAGCCATTCTCCTTCCCCAGAACTCACAGGAGCCCTTAAGTATGGAGTAAAGCAAAAGGAGCCCTGGTGTTGGGATCTGAGGACCTGAGTTCACGGACCGGTTACAGTTACGTACATGTCTGGGTCAAGCCGCTTTCCTGAGATAGTTTTCTCATTTCAATATAAATCCTAGAGTCACTGGTGGGAGGTGGAGACTACATGAGATAACATGGCAAAGGGCTTTATAAACTGTGTAAACGCGAGTAGGAATTAACGCGCAGTGGTTAAGAAATATTTCTGCTAACCAAAGGTCAGAAGTTCAAATCCGCCCACCAGCCGTTCCTTGGAAACCCTGTAGGGCAGTTCTACTCTGTCCTATAGGGTCACTATGAGTTGTAATAGACTTGATGGCAATGGGTTTTTTTAAATGATATTAATATCATGTAAAACAATCTCTTTGCCCCTTGGTTAGATTTTCTGTCCTTCTGAGCTTCCAGTGAACTCTGGCAGAGGCCAGAGGAACTCCACGGAAGGAATATACTGCCACCTTGCACACACAGGGGGAACTGCAGTTGGAATCATAAACTTCCTAGGATGAGAACAACCAACACACTTACCTGTCTCCTTCCCAGCAGTTCTCTTATTATTGACTCTTTGTCTTTCTAATTCCTGGACAAGGGAAGGGCCGTGTAGAAATAAGCAAAAAATAGATGATGGCAAGTCAAATCACACACCGTCCTCGGGGAGATAAGGTTGGCAACTTCATGCCCAGGCAGCTCCAGTTATGCCTAAAAAAGAGACAGCACGAGTGCCCCCACACTGATCGGCTCTCGTACGAGTGCCCCCACACTGATCGGCTCTCGTACGCGTGCCCCCACACTGATCGGCTCTCGTACGAGTGCCCCCACACTGATCGGCTCTCGTACGCGTGCCCCCGCACTGATCGGCTCTCGTACGCGTGCCCCCGCACTGATCGGCTCTCGTACGAGTGCCCCCGCACTGATCGGCTCTCGTACGAGTGCCCCCGCACTGATCGGCTCTCGTACGAGTGCCCCCGCACTGATCGGCTCTCGTACGAGTGCCCCCGCACTGATCGGCTCTCGTACGAGTGCCCCCGCACTGATCGGCTCTCGTACGAGTGCCCCCGCACTGATCGGCTCTCGTACGAGTGCCCCCGCACTGATCGGCTCTCGTACGAGTGCCCCCACACTGATCGGCTCTGCCAAGCAAGAAGAAACATTCAGCATTTCATTCCTACCATGAAAATGCTTTATTCGACAATTTTATTCCAACTCAGTGTCTGAAGGAGCCCTGGTGGTGGAGTGGTTAAGCAATCTGCTGCTAACCAAAAAAGCTGAAGGTCTGCAGTTCAAACCCACCAGCCTCTCCTTGGAGGGTGGGGTGGGGTGGGGAGTATACCCAGGCAAAGGAAAAAACCTAAATACACCAAAATGGGAGAAAGGATTATAGGTGATCTTTATTTCTTCCATGTGTGTTACTGTATTTTACAAATTTTCTACATTGAACACGTAGTCATCCTTTTGTAATCAATTAAAAGAATTGTCATAAGAATGTTAATGTTCCCATGAACATTTTGTATAAAGCTGGTTCCCATCCATTTTCAGTGTCACTGGACTGCAGAGACAGATTTAGAAATCACAGCTTTTATTACTGAACCAAGGACTTGCCAAAGAGCAAGCCCTACTCTGAGGCCTGAGGGACAACCACCAGCTGCTTGTGATCCTCTGGACACCCCCACCCCAGGCACCCTCTGTTCCCAGCTGCTCCCCCTCCGGGCAGTGCTCACTTCTGCCTGATGGGGCCCACATTCAGGGGCCTGAAAAATCGAGCAGTGAGGCAGAGGAAGATCTCACAAGAAAACACAATTTACCTCACTATCTTTGCAAAATTTTTCATCGAGGGTGACCCTGGACCCTTCATTTCTTGCTTTCATTGGCAATGTCAGCCTTAATTGTTGGGTCACTAAGTTCAAAGGGCAGGAGTCAGTCCTGACAGACCAGTACCATGGAAAAGCCACTGCTGTTTCCTCTCCACCAACTGCCCTGCCACAAACTATTAACACAGTTTCCAGTGCTCAGGCATCAAACACAGCCTCACACCAAATGATTGTATAAAGAATGCCTTTATTTTTACACCAGGTAGTAAGGACGGAGTTTCACATTAGACACCCCCTTTTCAAGGCCCCCTCTTTTGATGGATACTTCCCCACTTTCTAGTGGCAAAATACAAAACAACTTTCCAACTCATCCAAACGAGGTTTTGCTCACTGCTTACATTGATTTTGCTTTAGCTACATCGTCCAAAAAAAAAAAATTAAAGTAATGGTATAGGTCAAGTTCAAATTGCTTTTTTCATTCAGTACTAATTCATTTAAATAATTTTCAGGAAATTACTTATTTCAGTTACTTTCTTTGACTATGAGAATTCAGTTCTCTCAAGTTACAAGTCATCTGGCCCAAGCCATCACTGGCGAAAAAAAAATTCAGGGGGTAGGAGTCCAACATCTGAGGTTGTGAGCACTGTCACTTAGGAGCTATGTGACCTTGCTTCAGTAGGGGTAATCTCGGTTCCATCAGCCACCAAGGAGGGGCAACAGCAATGAGGCTCTGCTTAATTCCCTAGGAGTTTGCGGTTACACTGAGCCTCACATTCCTCCTCGGTGTCAAATCGGTTGGCGTTGCCCCCACAGCTGCCATACCAGAACTGCTGGCAAGCCTGTTCCTCCTTGTTGTAGTACCATTTCAGGATGTAATCCTGGCACTCGCCTTCCTCTGGACCCATGAAGCAAGGACCTGCAACAAAACAAATGCAGAGAGAGCTGAATTTCCTGCTTGAGCATGAGAGGCAGGATGGCATGGAAGAAAAGAGCAATGGTTTGGAGTCACAGGCCTAGGTTTGAATCCCTACCTCACTATCAACTGGCTGTGTGCCCTTGGGCAAGCAACTTAATCTATCTGAGCCTCAATTGCCCCAACCATAAAAAAAGCATTATTTAAAAAAAAAAAGCCTACATCACAAGGTTGTTGTAAGGCATCACGTAACATACGTGAAAGGGTCTTATGGCTATTATTTTGCACAGTGCCTGGCATATGGCAGATACATTACATGCAACGAAGGAAGCTTTATGATGATGAGAACTGCTCACTGGCTTATTATGCTACTTTTCCTCCGTTTTCAAGCCATCTCAATCACTTGCCTAATCCCAAATCTCTCCAGCCTTCTAATGACCTAAGCAAATCCAGCTTATTTATTATTTACTGTACCCTGATGCTTGCCCAAGAAGTTAAGACAGCTATTCAAAGAAAAGCATGATGTTCGCGGAAAATGAAATCCAGTGTTGAGAGTCAACAAGCGACAACAGACGGCCTGAGTTTTAAATCAAGCATTCGTTTTTCCAGATGAGTGACCACTGCCTTCTACAGAGAACAGATTTCGTTGTGTGCACTTCATATTGTAGAGAAGTATTCTTGTCCTAGGTCAGTCTTGCAGCATAGAAGGCTGGCATCCCCCACATAGTCCCCCCTGAGCCTCCCAAGCACTCCCAAATAAAGAAGATACTGTTATCACAAAGCAAGAGTTAGAATTCACAGCCCGGTGCTGGGAAGTACCCTACTAAGCTTCCATTAGCATTATTAGTACAGACCAGTTTTCCTGGAGGATTAACCACGTGCTGGGCCCAAGGGGACAAGGTGCATACACTCTAAGTGGGCTAAGGAATTGGCAATGGAAATTTTCCTACCCCTTGAGCCCATAACATTGAATTTTGCCCACTGCATAACCCTGACTCTGGAGGGTTAAGACAGCAAGCAGATGGAGCCCAGGAGAAGGAACCAGAACAAATGCTTCTTCAAACACTTGGTGGAAGTCAACAGAAAGACATTCCAAATGGTGAACTTTGGTGGTTGTGTTCTCTATACTCAACAAATAGACTCAGGGCTCAGCAACTGGCTGGCACCAACCTCTACTGTAACCAACTGATTTGAACCAAAAAACCAAGGACAAGGGGACAAACCAATGACTTTTCTTAGTGAAACTTTGTGACTTTTGCCTTTAGAATGCCAAAGTCAAACAGGGGCTGCTTTTCCTAGATTATATTTCTAGGACAGCACTGTCCAGCAGAGCTTTCTGCAGTGATGGAAAAACTCTATAGCTGCATTGCCCAATACAGTAGCCACTAGCCCCTGTGGCTATTGAATGTTTGCAATGGGGCTAGTGTAACCAAGGAACTGGAATTTTAATTTTATCCAATTTAGAATTATTTAAATTTAAATAGCCACATGTAGCCAGTGGTTATCATACTGGTCAGCATAGCTTTAGGTGAGTAAGTCCTCCATGCTTTAAACTAATTGTCTCTAAGCTATTCTTTCCAACTTAACACTCACTATGCCTTCGGGTCTCTTCTTCTATCGGTATGGTACGCAAAATTGCCAGGTTTTCACCCAAGCAATTATTGCTAGCCCCCAATTTTACATTTAACATTATTCTTATTACAAGTATTAACTTTTGCCCTCTAGGCAGAATTCCTGCAGCGGCACTCACATTTTTGTCTCAGACAAGTCCACAGAATCCAAGAACAAAGAGGGAAAAGGTGGAGAAAGGCAGAAGACAGAGTTGGTCAGAGATGAAGAGCAGCTAAGATAGAATTTCAATTTTGCCTAGGCTGGTTCTATCTCTTGGTATACATGTCTTATAAGATTGCCCTACTTGAAGGAGAAACAAGCAAGCAAACAAAAATAGATCTGTGTGCTCTGGAGACACAGCAGTGAAATTGAAAATATAGCAAGATCAGCCTGGGTTCTGTGAAGAGCGATGACACTCCTTTAATTCTTCACAACTGGGTGCAATAAAAGCATGCAGGGCTAGGGCAGAATTCAGCTTAAGATACAGGGGCACAAAGGAGGCCATGGAAATTTCATTCTACCTGGGGGCCCAGGAAGCACTCTAAGGAGAGATGAAATTTGAGCTGCATAGTAAAATACACAGGGATGGGGACCAAGTGGACACTGCAGAGGGGATGGACACAGGCAGCTGAGGGTGAGCAATGGCATGGAAACTGGGAATAGCAGGGCATACGGGCCAACTGCACACAGCACAAAATGTTCTGAGTAAGAGGTGTATGCAGGAAAGTGTGAGCCAGTCAGGCCACAAAGGTCTAATGCAGGGGCCTAATTGTATAGACCTTGAGTGTCTTACCTAGGCACCTTGATTTTACCTTGTGAACAAGAAGTCGTGATCATATTTGAGTTTACAAAAAATTAATCTGGCATGGAGAGTGAATTGGAAAAAGGCCAAAATGAGATAAGTTAAAGAGCACTGTAATTACACTTTAGTTAAAAAGCAAGGCATTAAGAGTAAAGGTGTGGGCAAAAATATCCCCTGAAGTCTTCTTAAAACCAAACACCAGCTTAGCTAAACTAGTAAAAAATGTCTGCCTTGACCGTTATGCTCTTTGAATGGAGCCCTGGTGGCACAGTGGTTAAGAGCTTCACTGCTACCCAAAAGGCTGGCAGTTCGAATCCACCAGCCTCTCCTTGGAAACGCTGTGGGGCAGTTCTACCCTGTCCTATAGGGTTGCTACTAGTTGGAATTGACTCGACGGCATTGGGTTTTTTTATTTTATGTGATTGAATTGGTGTATATTTTGCTGTGTATATTCTCAACAACAAGGACAAAATAAGTTTTAAAAAAGACAAATAAATAAATAAAGGTGTGGGAAGAGTGGATGGATCTGAGAGATACTGAGGAGGAAGCCATGCCAACATCTGGTCACCCATTAGAGGTGAGAGGTGAGGGAGAGGAGGATAGCTAGACTGATACCTGGGGTTTGGGCCTTCCATTCCTGGGCCAATGGTGGCTCATTACATTAAAGACAGTGGATAAATGAGAAGGTCTGGATGGGAAACACAATGAGTTCAGTTTGTTTGAGATGACTGTGGGCATGTCCAATGGAGCATTCTGGAGGGTAGTTGTATATAGTGGTTCGAACCTCAGGAGAGAGTTTGAGATGGAAGATATTGATTTGGGAGTTATCAGTAGAGAGGGGATAGTGGAAGTCATGGTAGAAACATTTGTCCAAGTAGTGTGTGTATAGTGGTTAGGGGACTGAGCAAAGGACCCTGAAGAAGGGCATGGTGTATTTATCATAAAATTAATGAATTGGTGTATGTTTTGCTGTGTATAATCTCAACAACAACAGCAAAATAAATTAAATTAATTTTAAAAAGACAAAAAAATAAAGGTATGGAAGACAGGATGGATCTAAGGGACACTGAGGAGAAAACCATGCCAAGATCTGGTCACCGATTAGAGGTAGGAGGTGAGGGAGAGGAGGTCAGCTAGACTGCTATCTGGGCTTTGGCCCTTCCATTCCTGGGCCCCTCACCTGCACAAGCCTCCTCTAAATAAATATTTGCTTTTGTACTTAATTTTGCATTAATTTTATATTCTTTTCTTAAAAAGTTTCCCCCCTCCCCAAAATTGTATAAGCTTCAGGTCCCATAAAACCTGGATCCATTTGTGAGGATGGACCTGGGAAGCGGAGTCCACAAAGATGGACTGGTCAGACGTAGAAGAACGAGATGAGAGTATGTCTCTGAAGCCAAGAGAGGAGAGGACTTAAGAGGGAGGTATGGGTCAACAGTGGCCAAGCCCAAGGGGCTCAAGCCAGTGAGATCTGAAAGAGCCATTTGATCTCTCTGGACAGTTCAGAAAAAACTCTGAAGACAAGGGCCAGCTGCCCTCTATGACCACAGGGCAGGCAGAAAAGGCGGCAGAGATTCAGGGAGTTTCAGGATGTTCCACCTTGTCACTTCTATTTCTTTTGAGATGCAAACAAACAAAAAAAATAAGATTATCTGCTAAATGAAGAGGTGTGGAGGAAGGTGCTTGAGGAGGTGGTGAAGGTTTATAATGGTCTTGGAATGCAATGGGAGAGGGAGCTGGACAAAGCCAAGGAACAGCCTAGTGCGAAGTACTGGGGGTTAGTTCCTTTAGTCCTTCCGGCTTCAATTTTTTGTCTGTGAATGGGACTGGATTTGATGACAGTAATCCATCTCTTTCACTTTGATTTTTTGGAAGAAGTTGCCTTATTTGCCTAACAGTGGTTCTCAGTTGCTCAGTGAAATCCTGGCTAAATGTCACACCCAGAGATTCTGATTGAATTTGTCTTGGGTGAGGCTCGGACACTGGCAATTTTAAAAGATTCCCAGGTGATTCTACTGTACAGCCAAAACTGAAAACCACTGCTTTACTAAGATTACCTGAAGATTATGATGAAAACATAACAATCCATAGGGTAAACTCTTCTATGCTTAATTTTTAGCCTAAGGAGGTAAAGTGTTACTGTTCCTGCTGGGAGGGCATACTCCCACCCCTACCTGGGTTTGTTCTTTTCTTTGCACACGTGTTCACTTTGGAATCAAGAGGTATCATGTATCATCAGCATCTTAACAGCCAACTTGTATCACACACTTACTACAAGGCAAACGCATGAACAGCCTCTGAGGTAGGTATTCCTATAACCCCCATTTGACAGAAAACTGAGCCACAGATTAAATAAGTTTCCCACGATCCTCTAGCTAGCAGCCCAAGATGAAGAACCATTTAAGTATATCCAAAACCTCTGGGCAATTATTTCTCACTTAATCTAAGCAGGACTGACCATATCACTCACTAGAAACTCAGCTATCTCTCCCCTGCCTTTCAAAAACTTCAGAGCCAAGTTCCTACATTTCTTTCTTACATGTCCACTGTCTTGTTTATTGATCACATGTATGAGGTAACTTGGCATTTAAATTTGAAATCAATGCTACAGTTGTTTTAGGTGGATCCAAAATGGCACTTAAACTTGGTCAGAACCCATGTGGCCACTCATGAATGAAGGAGCCTGTCTACAAGGGTGCATTTTCCCTCAAGGTCCACAGTATGGTCACCACTTCTGCAAGTGATGGTTGCTTCTCCACAATGAAGTTTAGGATCTGCCTCCAGATACTCCCTGAAATAGCTTCCTACCAGCTCCAGTTTGACAGCCAAATACAAGCTAGCCTTAGTATGTTTTCTTAATTTCTTTAGCTCCATACACAAATTTGGGCATTTGGAAGGAAGGTGTATAAAAAGCCACAATTTGCCTGCTAACACTCAGTATACAGGCCTTTTTGAAAAACATAAAGATGAAAAGGGTAAATCCAACTTAAGAAGCAAGGAATACTTTTCGTTTTTACCGTAGGTGGTGCCTAAATTGAGTTCTTGTCTTGTTTCTTGTTTTGCTGGTGTTTTTTGTTCATTTTTTCCAGAGTCATTTTCATTCTTTTCATAATAATTTTCAAGTGCTTCTTGTTGAGTTATACTTGTTGTCGTGGCTTTTTTCTCCCCCCCTAGAAAAAAGTCTGTTGCTTCAAGTGCTTCCAAATCATCAGCGATGGCAGGCGTGCCAAACTGGCCCTTGAGCAACCTGTATAGAAACAATCGTGTCAGACTGCATAACCAAACCACAAGACCCCAGAGGTTCAGCTCCCAGGCGATGTTGCTGGGACACAGGTTCGATACGCTTCATCACTGCATCCGCTGTTTTCTTAGGTTTGTAGAGGTTTGGGGGCAAGTATCACAATAGTATGTTTAGCATTATCAATTAAAAAAAAAAAAGACTATCCATTTGTGTGTGTGCAAAAAAAGTTTTTATATATTTGTGTTTGCACATACTTATATACTTATATATGCTATATACATCATGTACAGAATGAAAAGCTTTAGAGGGATTGATGTTATGGAATGGAAATTTTTTGTTTTTTGCTTTTATACACTTATGTGTTCTTTGAATTTTTAAATAATGGTTATCGTCATGGATTGAATTATGTGGTATTTCTGTTATGGCAGCACTAGATAACTAGGACAGAATTTGGTACTGAGAGTGGGGTGCTGCTGTAACAGATACCTAAAATGTGGAAGTGGTTTTGAAACCGTGAATGGATAGGGGAGTGTCAGAGACAGAGGGCCAGCAGCAGTAGAGAATCTGCAGCGGCAGAGAAGCACCAGCAGCAGAAAACCAGCAGCAGCAGAACCAGGAGACCAGCGCAAGGCTGCACGGGAGCTGGCCCACGGAAGGAGAGAACTGAGTGCCTGTGTGCAGGAGGCTTCCTGGCAGAGTGGGGTGCCTCCGGGCACTTATCGGTGGAGCTGGGCTTGCCGACCCACGGAGCAAAAGAGCTGAGTGTCTGTATACAGGGGGCTTCCTGGCAGAATAGGGTGACTCTAGGCACCTATTGGTGGAACTACAGAGCTTTGGAACACTTGCCCCAGCAGGGCAGATGCAGGCATGAGGCCGGAGGAGCCAAGAGGCCAAGAAACCAGGAAGTAAAAGTTGAAGAGACAGGGAACACAAGAAGCCAAGCTGCTTCAGTCTCAAAAGGTATGGCCATGACCTTAGGGGTTTCAAAGGGTGAAGCCACGGCCTCTGGTGTTTCTAAGGGTGGAGTCTCCACTCAGATTGACTAGGAGAATGGCGTGCCTAAAGCCGAGGGAGCAGAGGTGCCATACCAGTGGGCCTGGAAGGTTGAGCTGAAGCCCAGGGCTGAGGGGCCTCCACTCAGAATCCGGAGAGTGTGGCCAATACCTAGAGTCTGGAGGGCAGGACTATTGTGTAAATTGCCTCAGAGAACAGAGGATTATTTTCAAAACCTTGAGGGCTAATATAATGTGTTCTGCTGACTTGCTTGGTGCCTGTTATGCCTCCTTTTCCTCCAGTTTCTCCCATTTGTAATGGAAATGTCTAGCTTGTGTCTGTTCTGCCATTGTACCTTTGAAAGCAGATAACTTATATTCTAGATTTCAGAGATGAAGAGGAATTTTTGGATTTTGGACTTGGAGTTAAGACTTTTGCTATGATATGATGGAATGAATATGTTTTGCATGTTGCAAGAATGTGATTTTTGGGGGCCAAAGGGTGGAATGTCATAGATTGAATTATGTCCCTCCAAAAATGAGTGTGTCAACTTGGTTAGGCTATGATTCCCAGTATTATTCTGTGGTTGTCCTCCACTGTGTAACTGTAATTTTATGTTCAGAGGATTAGGGTGGGATTGTAACACCACCCTTATCCAGGTCACATCCCTGATCAGTGTAAAGGGAGTTGCCCTGGGGTGTAGCCTGGACCACCTTTTATCTCTCAAGAGATAAAAAGGAAAGGGAAGCAAGCAGAAAGTTGGGGACTTCATACCACCAAGAAAGCAGTGCTGGGAGCAAAGTGCGTCCTTTGGACCTGGGGTCCCTGCACGAGGAAGCTCCTAGTCTGGGGGAACACTGATGAGAAGGCCGACAGAGAGAAAAAGCCTTCCCCTGGAGTTGACACCCTGAATTTGGACTTTTAGCCTACTTTACTGTGAGGAAATAAGCTCTTTGTTAAAGCCATTCACTTGTGGTAGTTCTGTTACGGCAGCACTAGATAACTAAGACAATCATGTATTACTTTTGTAAATGGAAAAAAAAAAAAAGACCAAACTACATCATAACTGTCAAACCAATGAGCATCTCAGCCCTAATGGTTTAGGTCAAGTCAAAGACTGGCTTTGCAGGTGACTTTTCTTTAGGGAGACAGTCTCCTGCCTGTGGATGGAGCTGTGGAACAAGCTCAACTCTGCCTGGAGCCCACCTCTTGCGAGACATGACTTGTTGCACTGGGATGTCTCCACGGTTCAGGCCCCCACATTCATCAGTGAGCTCTGGGGGTGGGTACTGGTTTGTTTCACCTAAAAATAAAATGAAATAAGACATCAAGTCAGATCAAATAAAACAATAAATAATATAAAACAAAAAAACAAATAAGCATAAAATAAAATACAAAAATGGCGTATTATTCATTAAGACAAAATTTAAAACAAAATAAAAAATGAAGCACAAAATAAAGTAAAATTTCAAACAAAACAAAATAAAAGCATAAAATGTATCATATCACAATACTTAAATACTGTAAAATAAAACCACAACATAAAAGAATATTAAAAAAAACTTCTCCCTCAAAGAATCACTAAGCCATTAACCATTCCAATTCTCTCCACCCCCCTCCCCCATAAAGATAAGGAAACCAAAGTTCAGAAAGGTTCGCTGACTTTCCTAGGATCACACAGCTGGCTAGTGGCAGAGCCAGGACTGCTGTTGTTAGGTGCCGTGGAGTCAGTTCTGAATCATAGCGACCCTATATACAACGGAATGAAACACTGCTAGGACTAGAATCAATTCACTGGATCTTTCTACCTCTCAAATTAAAACCAAAACCAAACCCGTTGGTGTCGAGTCATTTCCAATTCATAGGGACCCTATTAAAACGCAAACCAAACCCACTGCTATTGAGTCAATTCTGACTCATAGAGACCCTACAGGACAGAGTAGAACTACCCCATAGAGTTTCCAAGGAGCGCCTGGTGGATTTGAGCTGCTAACCTTTTGGTTAGCAGCCATAGCATTTCACCACTATGCCACCAGGGTTTCCAGGACCGTATTAGTTTCCAAGGAGCACCTGGGGGATTCGAACTGCAGACCTTTTGGTTAGCAGCTGTAGCTCTTAACCACTACATCACCAGGGTTTCCAGGACCCTGTTAGAGAGGTGCAAATGCTATGTCAATATTTCTCTTCTAAGATGCCCATCAGACTCCCCTCATTCCTTCATTCACGGAAGAGCAGATGTCCTTCAAGGGCCACAATGGGATGAGAAACTAATGTCTCCCAGCAAGGAGGGCAAGGAAGCCTCACGTGTTACAGTGAGGGAGCCCGACATGAGATATTTCGGATTATGCATTGGCAGATGCAGCCCAAGACAAATTCCTGGAAAGATGACAGATTATTATGCCCCCTCCCCCTCCCCACCGCACCCCATCCCACCCATCCCCACCCCCCCCCATTCAAATGGTCGCCATTATCATGCTTAGGGAGACAGGTTTGGCTTTCATGAATTTGGTTCGACTAGTTTGAGTGGAGGCGAGGGTGCTAAGGTAGAGAGGTGATGAGGAAGTCTGCCCAGGACTCACTGTCACAGCCCTTTTCCCTAACGCCACTGTTACCTTCATCCACCCAACCTGCGAGGAGAGCCCTTGGACTCTTGCCCTTTCTCCCTTACTTCCTGGCAAGTCCCGGAAGGCCTCTGACCTCCACACTGCCTTGTGGGCCTCTACTTGAACATAAATGTCATATGCCCTTGTCACTCAAAGTGACGTTCAGGGACCACAGCATCAGCGTCATTCAGGCGCTTGTTAGAAACGCAGAATCACAGGCCCCACCCAGAACTAGCGGATCAGAATCCAGATACGAATCAGATCCCTAGGGGATCCATGGTCTTGTTAAAGGTTGAGAAGTACCGTCATAAATCACTGGATAAACAGTAATAACCATACCAAAAAAAAAAACAACAACCAGTTGCCGTCAGTGCATTCTGACTCACAGCAACCCCATATGTGCAGAGCAGAACTGTGCTCCATAGGGTTTTCAGTGGCAGATTTTTGCCTAAGCAGGTCTGCAGGCCTTTTTTCTGAGGCTCTTCTGAGTGGCCTCTAACCTCCAACTATTCAGTTAGCCTGCAGCCGAGTGCTTAACCGTCTGCATCACCCAAGGACTGCTACGTCTTAGATCTGTTCAGCACTGGCCCTTTCAAGGTCCCCCCTCCCCCATCATATTGAACGCAGGCTTCACCAACCGGGAAGAGACTAAGTCTCATTTTGGTACGTGAGAAAATCTAGAAGTTGAGTGGAAGGCGGTGGCCTCTCCACCACCAGATGAGAGGTTCGGGACAAGGAACTGGGACGAGGCCTGGCAGAGTCAGGGCGACGGCAGGGCAGGTTTTTCAGGAAATGTGGGTGCTCCCTGCACTCCCCGGAGGCTGCGGGGCTGGGCACACCTTATCTAGGGTGTTGCTGCAATGGGCATCTGCCCAAATGCCAGGCTCTTTAAGTTCCTCCCTCCACACCACCCATGTCACCCCCAGTTTTCTGAGGCCACCTACTATTTAGGAGGTTGAAAAAGGCCTGCGTGAACCCCCGGGCGTATGCCATCTCCTGGTCCGAAACCCCCTCTAGGCGCAGCAGGTGCTGCTCGGAGGGGGCACTGGCCACCCGGTCCAGCTCAGCCAGCTCGAAGGGCCCCACGCCCGGGCCTAAGGCCAGCACAAAGAGAGCGACGCCCTTGCACTTGGCTTCCAGGGACAAAGTCCTTAGCTTCTCCCGGTCCCAGCTGCTGGTCTCGCTGGCCACAATGGCGAAGAGGACCCGCGTTCTCCGCGGCAGTGGGGCTGCCAGAAGCACCTTTTCCAGCGTCCACTCCAGAGCGTGACCCAGAGCTGGGGCTCCCTGCAGGCGGCGGCCTGCGGCCTCGCGGACTTGTCGCTGCATCTCGGTTCGGTGGTCGTAGGAGGTCAGGTGGAAGCTCTCAGTCACCGGAGGGCGCCCTCCGCCGGGCCTGAAGCCAGGCGTCGTGTGCGTCACCAGGGCCACGCGCGCCCCGCGGCGGGACGCGCTGGGCTGCGCGGCCACCTCCAGGTCGTCGAGCGCTGCGGCCACTAGGCTCAAGGCCGCAGGATACACTTCTGCGCCGGCGCCGTTGGAGCCGTCCACCACGAACGCCACATCCACGTCTACCACCAGGGGCCTCTGCGAGTCCAGGGCGCAATCCGGGTGGGGTCGGCACTTGTCTGGGAGGGCAGCGCAAGGGGAGGCCGGGGTTAGCCACGCATTTCTTTCATTTCCACGCAAAACACATTTCCAGACCCTTAATAGCTGCAGCTGAGTGCTACCGCACCGAGCCCATGGACACTGTGCGTAAATGTGCCCAGCTTTTCAAAACAAAGAATTGAGACTGTCTGATTCCGCGTTTAATGATTTTAATCACTAGGCCATATGGCTTCCTAATTTCTGGGTCCACCGACAACTCCCACTCCCCAGAGACTTATAGATGAATTGCTTACTAAGTCGGTACATGGACAAAAGTGAATGTTTGGGAAACCACATAAAAACGTTGACTGCCAGGGCTGGCAGTCACTTTAAAGACACATACGAAATTGCCATTTTTGTAGGTCAGAAAATGCCGATATGACATTTAGCATTTCCTTCCATTATGCATATAGGCAGCAAAGCACCACCGCACCAGCAGTACTTGTGACTCGGTCACCAACAGAAATCACAGGTATTTCCGTATCACATCACAGCTGTTGCAGATTGCTCGGGATTATTTGCACTCATCACTACTTCGAAGTGACAATAGTTATTAGGCCCTCCGCTACATTTTATTTAGTATGTTAACAAAGAAGCACATACTTTACTGTATCAAAAAAATTTTAATATTTTGATAATATATTTTCAATGTAATTATTTTCCTTTATAACTCTCTGTATTTCACTATGTGTTGAAAACCACTACTCTGAGGAGGCTGTAGTTTAAATCGGATGCCAAAGGGGTCTATGGTACAAAAAGGGTTAAAAGGCCCTGAATTAGAGCATTAGCACAGCACAGACTTCACAGTAGAAGTCAAAAGGCTCTGCAGCCAACGCAAGACTGCCCTGTTCAAATCCAGGCTCTACCTTGTACTGTGGAGCTCCCTGGGTGGCATAAATGGTTTGTGCTGGGCTACCTTGGGCAAATCTTTTAGCCTTCCCAGTGTGCCAGTTTCCTCATCTCTCAGGTGGAGATAACAATGATAGTAATACTATCTCTCTTATGAGGTTGTTTGTGAGGTTTAAAAGAAAAAATGAGTTAATATATTTAAGTGCTCAACACAATGCCTGCATGTAGCAAGAGCTCAGTAGACATCAGGAGAGGAAGCTGAAGTTCAGAGAGGTGATGTGTCCAATGAGTTGATGGATGTGAACGCAGTTCATGAGCTATACAAACAGCAGTTACTGTATGGGGCTCGACCACACTCTCAGAGCCAAACCTCTCCTGGCAGTAGTACGTCTTAGTGTGGACCAAGTACCAAAAAAAAAAACAAAACACAGACCCATTGCCATCGAGTTGATTCCGACTCATAGCAAGCCTATAGGACAGAGTAGAACCGCCCTATAGGGTTTCCAAGCAGTGGCTGGTGGATTTGAACTGCCCACCTTCTGGTTAGCAGTTGAGCTCTTAACCACTGCACCGCCAGGAAGAATTAAATCCCCCTTTGAATTCACTTTCCAGACTCACTGGGGCCCTGGGTGAAGTAGATGTGGATGGGAGCTCTTCACAACTGGGCGTGCATGGGTTTCCGTGGAAAGCGGATAGTGTGGGGTATGGGGTAAAATGATAAAGGCTGGGAACCTAGAGACATTGAATTTCTTTCCGATGTCCTATTGCCCAGTCAGTGGTAGTTCCAGGCCTAGAACCCAGGACTCTTGACTCTTAGTTCAGTGCTCTGCCCTTCACACTGAGGTGCTGTTAAGGCAGGAAGCACAAGCACAGGTATCTACAGGGCTGGCAGGACAGGTTATGAGCGCCGCAGACCAGGGGTAAGGTGATAAGAAGGGGTAAGAGCTGTAGGCACCAGCAGACACATGCCCCGTCAAAAGGGGGCAGATGCCACTCAGCCACGTGGGAATGCAGTATCTCTGCTTCTCAAGGCAATTCTGAATTTCTAAGAGAAATTGGAACGCTAGGCTTAATGTGGAATTCCCAGATTTTAAAATTGTGCATCCCAAGCAAATACACATCGGAGAGCAGATTTGGCCTGTGACTGTTAATTTATTCACCCTGTTCTAAAGGCATCAGTCTGATCAGAAACGCTGCCCAGGCTTACCATAGCAGAGAGTACAGTGGGCCATATGCTCCGTGTCCTGCTGCCTCATGGTCTCCCAGACGAACAGGTGGAATCTGTTGGTCGCATCCTTCTAATCCAAACACATACATACGTTTATGATTAAAGTTTATATATATATATATAATTTGGCATTACAAAAAAAAATTTACTGTAATTTGGTCTTTAGTTCTTCTTTAGTTCTAACCAGGAGGTTGGACTATCACTGGTATGGGTACGTGGGCTGTGGGTCCTCCAACTCCCAATGTGTGTAAAACTCAGCCAATGACATGTCATATGGGGATGGGAGTAGCAGGTAAGAATCAAGGTCCACTGATTTATTAATTCCATGAATCTGCATTGATTGTCCAAAGTATCAGATGCAGTGTGATGGATGTTATGAACATGAACTGGCAGACACTTCAAGAGGCAGTCTTATAGGTCACATACTATTAGAATGAAAGGAAGTAGATATCATGAGGGAGGCCCCTCCAGAGTATTCCTGGTGTTTACAGCCAAGACATATCACAACCAGAGGGCAAGAATGAGGAGTAATCGGGGAAGGCTTTGTGGAGTTGGCAAATCTATTTTTCTTCCTTTAACCTTTCCAATTACAATTATTTAATAATTGCTTCAAAGCTTAAAAGGAAAATATAAAATAATAATAAATGTAGCAACAGGTACCCTGTGACAGACTGGTTAGATGATAAACTCATTCCCTCGTCTTCCTGGAGACGCAACTAGGTCACATTTCCAACCTCCCTTGCAGTTAGGTGGGAGCACGTGAGTGGGATTTGACCAATGGGATGTAAGGGTAAGTGATGTGTACCATTTCCAGTGCACATACTGTACTCCATGGCTTCTTCTGCTCTAGTTTGAGGATCCAGAACAAGGTTTTGAGGCCCTAGGGCGTGATGGAGCCACTGATAGAAGAAGCCTGTATCCCGAAATGGCTGCGTGCCACAAAACACCCCCTCCTGACCAGGGGCAGATTAACCAATCAGCAATAAGCAAGGTACACAGGCTTACTCACTCATCTGTAGTGCCCGATTTCATACGCATTAGTGAAACTATGCACTACAGATTAGCACTAAGCACAAGGAAACTCGCACATACCTTGCTTACTGAGGAACTCGTCCATCCCTGCTCCTGACACACACATATACAAGGACCCACGTTCATTTGTGACAGACGGCAGAAATAAAGTTTTATTGTGTTGAGCCACTGATTTGGGGGGATGGATGGTTTCACAGTTAACCTGCCCTAATAGGGCCTATTTGCAGGATTTCCACCTCATGCTGAATCTAGAAGTGCTTTCTCCCAGGATTCGGGGAGTGGTTTGCAAAGAGGTGGGTGTCTAAGCTTAGTCATGTCCATCTGTTTGTCTAATCATGTAGAAAAGGGCCCTACTGAGTGTCAGCTTCACCTCCTTCATTATCTGTGTGGCCAGGAACAAGCAGGCTCTGTGCCATCCTCTGGGTAGCAAGGTGCTGGGAATATGAAGATGTCATGCTAGCCCTCAGAGGGCTAAACGATCAAGAGTCACTTTGAAAAAAAACTTTTTCTATAATGTATACTTATTACAGAGCTCTGCGCTCTTAACTTTTTGGGGCTGCAGCATATCCCAAACACTGTCTCTTCGAGTGAGCTTACTTGAAGGAAAAACCCTTGTGGGGAAAAAAATCTAAAGAGCTGAATATTTGTTCATGCTGATGGGAACATTCCTAAATCCCCTGAGAAGAAAAGCAAAAAGCACTGTATGTCCTCTACAAATATGTGTCGTAAATCCTAAACTCTCTGCCTGTGGTTATAATCCCATTTGGGAATGGAATGTCTTTGTTATATTAATGAGGCAGGATTAGTGTAGGGTGTATCTTGAGGCAATCTCTTTTTAGATAAAACAGATTAAACAGGCAATCAAGAGGAGACCAAAACCAAAACCAAACCCAGTGCTGTCAAGTCAATAGAGGAGAAGAGATGGGAAGGCTCATGGAGCTCTCCAAAGAACCAAGAAGCAGAAGCTGAAGAGACAAGGACTTGCCTCCAGAGCCAACGAAGAGAGAAAGGCTTCGCCTAGAGCTGGCACCCTGGATTTGGACTTCTAGCCT
The DNA here is from genome assembly GCF_030014295.1 of Loxodonta africana. Classification (NCBI taxonomy): domain Eukaryota; kingdom Metazoa; phylum Chordata; class Mammalia; order Proboscidea; family Elephantidae; genus Loxodonta; species Loxodonta africana. The sequence goes on along the minus strand of NC_087368.1, from coordinate 10,448,492 downwards.
CCTGAACTGGGAGAAAATAAACTTCTGTTTGTTAAAACCACCCATTTGTGGCATTCCATATTTATTACAGTAGCACTAGGTAACCAAGACAGAATTTGATAGCAAGAAGATACCTAAAATGTGGAAGCAGTTTTGGAATTGGGTAATAGGTAGAGGCTGGAAGAGCTTTCATGTGCCTAATGGTAAAAGCCTAGATTGTCTTGAAGAGACTTGGTAGACGTATGAACACCAAAGGCACTTCTGGTACGGGGTCAAAAAGGAAGTGAGAAGAGCTGTAGAGAAAGTCTCTATTGTCTTAGAGAATATATATAATGCCAGCAACAGAATGTTGCTAGAAATGTGGATGTTAAATGTGTTTATGGCGAGGCTTTAAAAGAAAATGATGAACGTGTAATTAGGCAATGGAGGAAGGGCAATGTTTTTTATGCAGTGGCAAAGAACTTGTGTTCTGAATTATGTTCAAATGTTTGGTGGAAGGTAGAACTGGTAAGTGATGAACTTGGATATCTGGCTGATGAGATTTCTAAGCAAGATCTTAAAGGGGCTGTGTGGTTGTGCCTTGCTGCTTATAGTAACATGCAAGAGGAAAAAGATGGACTTAAAAATGAACTATGCAAAATGAAAACAGAACTTAAAGATTTGGAAAATTTTGTTATCTAAACTAAGGACATATGTCCTAGAATGTTCACCAAAGATGTGGCAATGCAATCTTTTATTAAAGAGATTAAGCCTATGACTGATGGAGCTAACCAACTACCACAGCAGAAAGCCCAGCAGCTTAGACTGAAGGGGCCAGAGAAAGAAGGAAAGAACGCTGTCTGACTGTTGGAATTCTACATGCAGGAAACAGGCCAAAGGAGCTACATCTGTTGTCTTCTAAGAAAAGTAAAGGCCCATCCCTGGAGCAGCTTGGAAATCAGCAGAACCGTTGGAGGGAGGATGGGAAACAGGGGCTTCTCAGTTTCAAAGGTCTGGGCCACAGCCCCCTGGGTTTCAACAAATTGGATCTTGGCCAACTCGTTTCCAGAGTGTGAGGCAGCTGTTTAAGTGTTCCAGGGAGGTAGGGCTGCTGCCCAAAGCTGAGTTGGCAGGGTTGCCATGCCCAAGGGGCAGAAGACCAGGGCCTGCTTAGGGACCAAGGGGGTGGGGTCGCCACTCAGATGGACTAGGAGAGTAGGGCTGCCCAAAGCCAGGGGAACAGAGTTGTCGTCCCAGTGGGCCTGAAAGGCAGAGCTGGAGCCTGGGGCTGAGGGGTCTTCACCCAGAATCCAGAGAGTGTGCCCAGCACCCAGAGTCTGGACAGCAGGGCCATTGCCCAGTTGGTTTCAGAGAACAGAGGATTATATTCAAGCGTTGAAAGCTAATGTGTTCTGCTGGGTTTGGGACTTGCTTGGTGCCTGTTATTTCTTCTTTTCCTTCACTTTCTCCCATTGGCAATGGAAATGTCTACCTTGTACCTGCTCTACTATTGCTCTTTGGAAGTAGATAACTTGTAGATTTCACAGGTTCACAGAGGAAGAGGAATTTTGTCCCAGGATGGAAAACACCTGAAGTCTCACCTGTATTTGACTTAGATGCTTCAGAAGATGAGGTTTTGGACTTGAAGCTGATTTAAGACTTTTGCAATGATGTGATGGGGTGAATGTATTTTGCATGTGGCAAAGACATGAACTTTGGGAGGCCAAAGGGTGGAATGTTAGGGATTGAATTATGTTCCCCCAAAATATGTGTCATAAATCTTAAACTCTATGCCTGTGGCTATAATCTCATTTGGGAATGGAATGTCTTTGTTATGTTAATGAGGCGGGATTAGTGTAGCGTGCATCTTGAGTTAGTATCTCTTGAGATATAGAAAGAGATTAAACAAGCAATTGAGAGGAGCAGAGATTGGGGAAGAGAGATGCCAAGACACATGGAGATCTCCAGGGAACCAGGAAGCAGAAGCTGAAGAGACAAGGACTTTCCTCCAGAGCCGACAAAGAGAGAAAGCCTTTCCCTAGAGCTGGCACCCTGAATTTGGATTTCTATTCTCCTAAACTGAGAGTAAGTAAACTTCTGTTTGTTAAAACCACCCATCTGAGGCATTCTATTATAACAGCACCAGGTAACTAAGACAGGCAGCTTCTCTTGTTGTGCATACGGCAAAAGCAGCCTTAAATTATGCTCCTTCCTAACTTAGAAATTCAAAGCAATCAAGATCAACTAAACAGCTACAACATAAAAATCTTAGCAAACCCCATGGAGATACAAAGATGACACGGACACGACTTCAAAGAGCTTAAACCCTAAATGGAAGTATAAACAAATGATTTTCAAGTAAGACAGAGCTCCAATAATGTGTTTTAGAAACAGAAGAAGAGATTCGTTTCAAGTCACCAAAGGGAGAGTGGGGAGCTGATGATGATAACGACATCCGATCTGGCACTTTCAAGAGAATGAGAGAACGAGTAGGATACTTAGCTGGAAAAGCATTTCAGGGAGTGGACAGTGGTTATCTCTAGAATCCTGCTTAGTGCCTCCACTCTGCCTCAGATTGGAGAACACCCTCCTCCAATGTGCAACCACAAAACACATCCAAAACTCTGGAACTCCTTGCCAGATGGGGGAGGCTGACATGAAGAGTGAGTACAGAGTTGCCAACATTCAACATTCAAATTTATTCCATATGATTGTCCAGTCTGGGTATTGGCCAAACCAATTGGACTTAATTGACCACCGAAGATTAGAGAAAACAGTGTAGACGAGGATATGACAAATCGCCAACTTTACTGGAAATCACACAAGACAGTTTAGAAGGCTTTCAAATCAGGACTCACGATAGTGTACCAGGAGATATGTAGAGTCTGGGATGGCTCTAAGCAACAACGAACCACTTGCCATCGAGTTGATTCTGACTCATGGCGGCCTCGTGTGTGTCAGAGTAGAACTGTGCTTCTCACAGTTTTCAGTGGCTGATTTTGTGGAAGCAGATCACCAGGCCTTTCTAACGAGGTGCCGCTGAGTGTTAACCAACCTTTTGGTCAGCAGCCAAGCATTTAACCATTTGCACTACCCGGGGACTCCAAGGAATAACCCTGTTGTTTTGTTGTTGTTGTTGTGTGCTGTTGAATTGATTCCGACTCATAGCGACTCTATAGGACTGAGTAGAACTGTTCCATGGGGTTTCCTAGGCTGTAACCTTTATGAGAAAAGATCACCAGGTCTTTTCTCTCTCAGAGTAGTTGCTGGTTTCAAACCACTGACCTTTCAGTTAGCAGCCAAGCACTTAACCATTATAATACTGGGGCTCCTTGGAATAACCCTAGGAGCATTCATTTTACCCATAGAGTTGTGAGGAAATGCTAAATTAGGGTACAGTATTTTTAAATCATAGTATAATTGGTGAAGTATATTATAAAATGTGAAAGACTTCAAACAGATTCAAACATTCCTTCCTGTTTGTACAAATTCCTACTCCTCTGTCTTAGGAATAGTTCATGGGGAATGTTCTATGCAGCAGTGATGCCCAGGAGTCCAGAACCTGGGTTCTAGTCTTCACTCTGCCACAACTGGCTGCCTGACCTTGGCCAAGTCCCTCAAACACTGTGGGTCTCGGTTACATAAACTTAGCCATAGAGTTTGAGGGGGTCAGATCTTCCTGCTCCAACACAGCCAGATCCTCCCTTCTGTGTTTGCCTCTTGTTCAAGACATTGTGTTATCTTTTTTACTCAGAACAGCTCCCAACATTTAACTCTTCCATCTGTTGTTCTGCTTGTTGGAAATTGCCAAATTCAACTGAATTTGAATAAGTACAGAACTTGTCTGTTTTTAAAAACTTTTTTCTTTGGAACGATAATTTTTGATCACTTAAAAATTTTTACTGTTCTTGCAAAAAAAAAAAAAGTACAGAAACAAGTACGTAGAATCACAACGGAAGTCCACAGGGGAGCTATGATTCAGTACAGAGTCCTCTGTACTTAGTTGCTATTAATGACTATTTAATTGCTTTGTGCTTTGGACTTGCCAGCATGGCCCTTGTCACTGATAAGCAGACAAGATGATTCCTGAGAAAGCTCAAGCAAAGAGATGAGGTGGGAAGGAACACAGTGTGAGGAGAGGAGAAACCCGGCTTTATGATTCCTACTGTCAAGCTACCATTAGCACCAGAGAAGAATGAAGTCTCAAAAATATAGTATCTTATACACAAACCAAGCTATCTACTTGAGGCTAAAAGCACTCGTATTGTTTTAATCAGCAGTTTTGGTGATTCCCTCAACCAACTTCATTCCTGAACATCCAGTTGTGATTTGTTTTGGAGTAGTTGTATACTGAACACTGGAGTCTACAGGGGAGAGGGTGCAATATACGGGTTTGCATTAATATCTTCTTTTGTTCAATAGACAGAAAGGTATTTTCTCAAGAGCTACAGGACAACCCTGAGAAGCCCCAGGCCCAATATTAAAGCACTACCCATGAGCCCCTGACCTTGAAAGACCTACAAGGTTAAATTAAATGCTTCAGCTGTTGTACTAAGCTGCCAGAGGCCATAGGACAATGCTCCTTCCTGGGACTGAGCTGAGGGAGGCTCTTGGCTTGAACAGAGGGGAGTAGAGAGAAAGCAAGGAGGTGCTGGGGAGGAGGCTTTACCTTGGATGGAGGAACAGTTAACTTGACCCTAAGGAGGAAGAGCTAGCAATGGTCTGGCATCAAGTTGAGGTAAAACATTGGGGAATAAGGAGGGAAAACTGGAAAAACAGGGCAAGAAGACAGAGGGAGAGAGCAGTCATGCAACCTGTGACTGAGCCCATGAACTTGAGTCCAGTTTTGGCTCCTGCCAGTTGACAGTGACCCACCAAAACTGCCGTGAAGCAGTTAACTCTTCCTGGACTCCCTAGCTGACACCAGAGGCTAGCTTTGGGTTGAGGGCATTCAGTGGTAGACTTAGGAACTAGCCATCGTTGTTGTTAGTTGCCATTGAGTTCTACTCTGAGCACATGGGGATGCCATGAGGAACTATTCATATCAGAGTGCAAATACGAGAACTCGGTAGTTTAGAACAGGTCACTTTACCTCCGACCTTCACTTACCTCATTCAAGGCTCTATATTATGAGGATTAAGGTAACACTTCTTAAACTTAAATGTGCTTGTAAATCATTTGGGGGACTTATTAAAAATGCATATTCTGATTGATTAGATCTGGGGTGGAGCTTGAGATTGACATTTTTCACAAGTTTCTGGATGATGGCTGGTGCTGCTGGTCCCTGGACTGAATTGTGAATAGTGAAAGGTTAAAACGGTAAGTCATGAAAAGCTTGTAGCATGGTGCCTGTAACTTCATAGGTGCTCACTAAATGGAAGCTATTTGATTTAACAAATAGTTACTGGGCAAAGGGCATTCTTAAGGACCTTGAGAAGGTGTCATTAATAATGGCCTGCATCAAGTATACTCATAGATGTCGGATGTTCCTGTAACCACTATCACTTATATTTCTCACAAGAAACCTTTAAGGTCATCCCATTTTGTAGGTGAGTAAATTGAGGCCCCAGTACCAAATAATATGCCCACATTACATAATGCAGGAAGCCAGAGTCTGAAGCCTCATCTGCCTAATTCCTTCCCTGGGTTAAGGGAATTAGTAATCAGTGGAAAACACAGCAGCCCACGAGGCCACAGCATCAGGTTATACATGGTCTCCATCATTGCTTCTCTGGATAACCCAATACTTCCTTTCTTCAAAAAAGAGTGTCCTCTTGCAACTTTTCTGAATTCTGAAATTATACCAAAATAAAAAGTTACTGCAAAAATGTTTTTCGCCTTCTTAACGTTTTCACTTTCTAAAGCTGATTTTTATTTATTTATTGGTTTCATGTGCTACACAGTATTCCACTCTTAGGACATTTTTTTTTTTTTTTGAAAGAGCGGTACACAGGAATAGAAACAGGACCAGCTGTCTCATAGTGTTGTTGTAAAGATTTAATGAGTTAAGACATGGAAAGAGCTTAGAACTTCTCAAATCTCTTTTATTCCTGGTAGTGACTTCTGAACTCAAACTCCCATTGAAAATGGGAATTCTAGATCTTGGGCAAATTATTTAACTTCTCTGAGTCTTGGTTTCATCATCTGTAAAAAGGGGCTCATAACAGTCCCTATCTCTTTGGGTAATTGTGAAGATAAAATGAATCAGTAAGTGGGAATATTTTAGAATAGTGCTAGACCAATAAACGTGAGCTAAAAAAAAAAAAAAAAAAAAATTTTTTTTTTTTTTAAATTTTTCCTAGATATTGTTTCAAGGGAACACATGGTAGACTTTTCACAAAGAAAAAAGAAATTTGAAACCCGGCCCACAAAAATATTTATTTTCCCTTTAGTCCTTAAAAAAAGGAGTAGGGTGGGCTATTGAAGTCTCATATTTTGAGGCACAAGGCAGTTAGGCAGTTTTTAACAACGGGATTAGGCACAGATAGTCAGAATGCTGGAACACAGTTTATTAAGGGTTGAGATGATTGAATGGATGGCTCAAAAAATCTTTTCAACATGCACTGCAGCCTCCAAGTGTGTTTAAATGAACTGAGAAGTTAAGGCATCTGTTTATATAATTGTTTCAAGTTGAACAACAACTATTCTCCCAGAAGAAGCATGTGGGAGTTGTTCTGAAAAATGAAACAACATAGAGGTGAAAGCCAAAAGTGCCACAGATAGTCAAAGGGAGCCTTCAGGCAGAGAATTTAGAAGAAAAATCTCTGGGTTCCCACTCCCCTAACTGGATTCCCCTAAGGATATAGCACAGGGATAGGGGAGGTGAAAGGCTGCAATATATTCAATTACAAGGAAATATGGACTTTCTGAAAGGCCTTGAGAACGGGGTTGTCATTGTTATGGTTTCTTTCCTTCTCAATGTCACCAGGTATGAGACCATTCATTACTTTTGATCTAGTAAGTGCCATTTAACATCCTTTCTGAATTGTGAAATTTAAAGAGCATGGAGTTGTCTCCTAGCATCCTGGAGCAAGAATATGTCCCAGAAGTGGAGAGGAAAGCAGACAGAAGTGACAGAACAAAGGGCCAACTCTATGCAGGCTGGCAAGTTCTTTTCACATTCTATTACATCCTTTTACTTGGCACCTAAAGCAATGAACAGAGCAAGAGCATTTTGACAAAGAAGCATATCTACGTCAGTTCCAAATTCTGCCTGCCCAGGATTCCCTCTCAGAGGGGGGAATATAATTTTACCCTAGGATTCTCTGAGGGGCGCACAGTTAACATGTTCTGCTGCTAACAGAAAGGTTGGGGGTTTGAGTCCACCAGAAGCACCCCAGAAGAAGGCCCGGTGACCTACTTCCAAAAAATCAGCCATGGGAAACCTTGTGGAACACAGTTCTACTCTGACACTCAAGGGGTCGCCATGAGTCAGAGTCAACTTGACAGCAACTGGTGACTGGTAATTTCACCCTGGATATCACTCTTCAAATGTAAAGGAAATACCTTCCTGGGAATTACACTTGGAAGGAAACCTAGACAACATCTAGTTGCAACCCTCTCTCCATTTTACAGCTGAGTAAAATGAGACCCAGAAAGGCAAAGAGACCCAGAGAGACCCTCATTATTGGTAAAGAGCCTAAGCCAAAAGCCACACCTCTAATTTAAATTGTTATTTGTTTATGCCCATTGCTGTCAAGTCAGTTCCGACTCATGTAACCCCATGTGTTATAGACTAGAACCTCTCCTTGGGGTTTTCTTGGCTATAATCTATTGAAGCTGATCACCAGGACTTTCTTCCATGGTACTGCTCAGTGGGTTCGAACTGCCAACCTTTAGGTTAGTAAAAGAACAACAATAACAAAAAAACCCCTTTGCCCTCGAGATGACTGCGACTCATAGTGACCCTACAGGACAAAGTAGAACTGCCCCATAGAGTTTTCAAGAAGTTCCTGGTGGATTCAAAATGCCAGCCTTTTGGTTAGCAGCCTTAGCTCTTAACCACTACACCACCAGGGTTTCCAGACAAATGAAAACTGTTTGAACTACCCAAAGATCTATTTGCCCTCCCTTTATTAATCCTTTTAAGAAGTTGTTGAGAGCTGCCTGCCCACCCCCACTTGCCCCTGTTCAGGCATCCTGCTGGCAAGGGTAACAGTGAACAAGGATCTCTCCCTCTACATTTTAACTTTGCTTCTCAAAGCCCAAGATATTTTGTCCATCCTGTCCAACAGTTTGCGAGCGGTCACAATTCTACCTATTGGTTCTTAGAACCATATTCACAGCTGTGTCAACAAAATCTCTCACCTCCACTTGCGCTGCACACACTACCTTCAGGGAAAATTAAATGGTCTGGCACAGATGAATCCATTAGCTTTTAGGTTGAACATAATGACATTTCCGTTTCTACAGGTCAAACTGGTTGACCACTGGTAATGCCACACGGTTCAACCTAACATTAATGAACAGCCTGGAATCTCTTAAGAAAGGAATCACCCTCATTTCAATAAATCATCTGATGTTCCATGAGAATGTGTTGTGTGAGTTTCAATTAGAAAAGTTTAAGTCTGGAGAACAGATAAATAAATAAATTATGGTGTACACACCAAATCCACAGGGGACTTGTGCCCCCAGTCCATCACCCACCCCCCTTCACACCACTGACTGTTTGTGAGCCTTTCCCAAACAGCCCACGGCAGGATGGAATACTGCAGAGCAATAAAAAGAGAACGAACTACCAACAGACACAAGATGGATGAACAAGAAGAACAGATACTGTGTTGAAAAAAAGAAGCCAGATACGAAAGAGCACATGCTGTATGATCCACTTTATACGAAGGTCCAGATAGGCAAACGATTCGATCGTGATGGAAGTCAGAGAAGTGGTTACCCTGGGGAGTGCATGGTTTGGAAAGGGACATGAGGAAAACTTACGAAATGCTGAGAGCGCTCTATATCTTAAACCATGTCTTGGTCATCCATCTGGACACTTAAGATGAGTGCACTTGACCCACTTTGTTACATGGGTTATATGCCAATAAAAAAGAAAGAAAACTACAATGATGATTCATCATCCTAATGACACCATTAGCAGTGGTTAAGCACAGGCTCTGAAGGCAGACAGTGTGGGTACAATATCAGCCTGCCACGAACTGGGTATTTGATCTTTAACGATATACTTGAGCTTTCTAAGCTTCAATTTTCCTATCCTAGAAACAGAAAGAAGCAGTAACACCTACCTTGTAGGGTGGTTAAGAGAATAAAATACGATAATGTTTACAAGCACATGGCACAGGATAAGCCCTCAAGAAATGGTAGTACTCGTAGTAGGCAATACACAGACCCCACCTCTACCCTCCATGCATAGACATCGTTCCTCATTCCTCACGTGCTCCTTGAAGAAGGGGTAAGGAAAAAAAAAAATCAGTTATTGTCAAGCGGCCCTGACTCATGATGACCCCATCCGTGTCAGGATAGAACTGTGCTCCATAGGGTCATCGATGGCTGCTTTTTTCGGAAGTATATCACCGTCCTTTCTTCTGAAGCGCCTCTGGGTAGACTCAAACCTCCAACTTTTTGGTTAGAAGCTGAGGGTGTTAACTGTTTGCACCACTCAGGGAACAAGGGGTAAGCTGCAGGTGCTAACTTCCCCATGGCCTACCCGCCAGGGTTCCCCAGCTTACCACCAGGGCATCTGGGAGGTTGTGCTCTTTCGTGAAGGTGATGACCACAGGAACGATGTCCAGTGCGCTGAGTTCCAGTGTGGCTGTGCTGATGGAAGCCACATCATAGGTCCAGCCTGTCTGAAAGAATACAGCCACCTTCCTCACGAGAAGGCCCGAGCGCACACGTTTGAATACATGTCTCCCCACAAATCTCATGGTGGCCCCAAGGTTCCGGGAGCCAGAAGACTTTTCCAGGGGGATTTTTGTAACAGCCTGCAGGAGGGCAGTCTTTCTCTTGTAGTCTGAGAAGCGAACCAGGTAATCTGTTTTGGCATTATACGAAACGATGGCCACTCGGGCACCCGTTGGGCAGTTACTCTCACTTATTTCCATCTTCATCAACAGAGAGAATAGAATGTCTCTCATCCTTTCAAAATCCAACTGGGAGACATCATTTGACATGTCCAAGGCAAAAACCACTTCAGTTGGGAATGCTGGGCATTTGGAAGCACCTTGACACAATGGATATGCAAGAGTTAGGAATTTCTGTAGAGCCTCTAAACAGGTAAGCATTTAAGTGAATGAGGAATATTATTTACCTGTTGAACAAGCTGGAAGGGAAATTATTTTGGAGAGAAAAAAAGGCATTGTTAGCTTACTTAGGCAGTGGCATTTTTCCGTGTAAATACTTCAACCTGAAAAACTATCTCCTTCGAGAAATTCAAGCAATAACCTTCTCCAACTCTTGCCTAAGTGTGGCAGAGCCTAGTTCCCATATCCATTTTCCATTTTTCTGTAATAGAGCTCCTGTTTTCTGGCTGGGCATGTGACTGCCTGACATAAAGACTAGATTTCCAAGTGGTGTAGCCATTTTGTTAAGTTCTGTCCATTTGAATAAGAAAAATGGTAAGTGCAACTTCCAAAATGGATCCTTCTCTTTTCTTTCCTTTTCCTGGTGGCTGAAATATAGACATGATGGCTGAAGCTTCAGCAGCCATCTTGGACCATGAGGTGATTTCGGTAAAGGAGCACCCACCAATGGCAAAGCAAGAAAACATAAGGAGCCTGAATCCCTGAACACCATGGAGTCCATATCAACTCTGGACTACTTCCAGGCTTTGATTTGAGAAATACATTTGTATTATTGTTATTTGGGGGTTTAGCTCACACTTGCTGAACTTAAATCTAATACACTGAGCTATCCTAACATACACATACACACACACATATCTAACACTATATTAGCTATAAATTGTATATTATGTGTAAGTGTATGTGTACAAAAGCAAGACATTTTCATAAAAAATATTAGAAAAACAAAAAATTAAAATTATCCTTAATTCCATCAATAAATTAAGAGCTAGATGCTCTTTCACACTGACTGTATATTATTCTTCTATATAGATGTCCCATGATTTCTTCAGCCAACATGCCTATGTGATAAGCATCCTTGTACAAGTATCTGTGTATATTTATCCAATTATATCCATAAGATAAATCTCTATGGACTTTGATCAGTTATTGTCCAACTGCTCTTCAGAAAGTTTGTACCAATTTACATTACCACCAGTAATGTGTACTTTTATACATTTCTAAAAATTTGAGTAGAGATTTTTGCCATTTTAAAATATTACCACATACACCAAAGTTCATTGCAGCATTACTCACAACAGCCAAAAGGTAGAAAGAACCCGAGTCCATCAACAGATGAATGGATAAACAAAATGTGGTATACAATGGAATATTATTCAGCCATAAAAAGAAATGAAACTTGAAAACATTATGAAATAAATCAGACACAAAAGAACAAATATTGTGTGAGCCTCTTCATATGAAATATCTAGAATAGGCAAATGTATAGAGACAAATGTTCGTGGTTACCAAGAGCTACAGAGGAAAAGGAACAGGAAGTTGTTAAGGGGTACTGTTTGGATGATGAAAAACTTCTGGAAATGGATAATGGTGATGGTTGTACAACATGGTGAGTGTAATTAATGTCACTGAATTCTACACTTAAAAAGTAGTTAAAATGGAAAATATTTTATATGTATACTTTACCACAATGAATAAAAAATAAAATAAAAAAGAAGAGAAAAGCAAAATATAGGGGAAATTTTTCCAATTTGAGAAAAAGGAGCATCTAATTGTTTTCATTTCTATTCTTTGACTTTTTGTAAAGTTGAACATTCTCATAAGTTTGTTGTTCTTTGTACTTTTTCTTTCCTGAATCCCCTACTCATGTCCTTTGCTCATTTCCAGCCTAAAGGAGCATTTTATATTTAGATTAAATCACTACAAAATGTCTGTGTATATAGATGGGAATAATTGAATAACAGCAATTTTAGACATGTCAACACAATATAGTGAGGAAGTAGGGTCCTTCGCTTGGGTCAATTACTTGTATAGATTTTGCCAATTTTTCTGTTGAATTTACACTACATGGTGCCCCTCAATGTAAATGGGTTTTAACATGTATACGGTCAACTCTGACACTCCTTTCTTTGGTGGTCAAGCTGATGGTATTATATTTTGCAATTTTTAGAAAAAAAATTCCAGAATCTCCCTAAGCAACAGCTGGATGGGAAGACACAGAACAGGGAAGGGTTAAATAAGAAGGGCAAGATGATCGAGAAGACAATCCAAGCTTTCAAGCTAAGCTACTTGTCAACTCAATGTTTTCTCTTTATTGCCAGTAAATGAAGAAAAGTGTGTATTATAGGACGCAAATATCCTGGCGTATATTAAAGACAGTAATTAAATCACAATCTGGGAATGTGATAAAACATTACCTAAGATTTGATGATTCATAATTCCATTTTAAAACAGATGCAAATAAAATGGGACACATTTCTTGTTGGAGGGTTACCATTGACCCTTCTTGTTTAAATGGATGAGATAAAAAGAACAAAGCTTCTTATGATAGCAATCACCAAGACGCAGACATGCAGGTGTGCAATTATCTTTGTACTTCATTGTATTCTACAGTGGAATTTTTCTTCATTGTTGAAATGGTTAGTTTTTCAACCACTTTATTTCTGAGACCACATTGGAAATGATTACTTACACCTGAGGGGAATACTGAGTCCAACATATTGATTCATAAGAATCTTTCACCATAGACAATGGCACCGCCCAAACCTCAGCCAAATCCACAGGGGACTTGTGCCCCCAACCCATCATCCATCCCCATTCACACCACTGGCTCTTTTTGAGCTTTTCCCAAACAACTTACGGCAGTTTTCTCGTGTGAGATTGACAATGTCGCAAGGCTGTTAGAAAGACAGAGCAAGACAGAGAAAAAAAAGAAAAAGCATTTAGTTGGAAGCAGATTATATTTTTCCTCACCCTCGTGACTTAGAAATGTCATATGGATGTTATAGTGCTAATCCAAAGCTTTTAACTACAACAGAAAACCCAAAAATTGTGAGAGCAGATGAAACAATCCAGCAGTTGTATTTCTGGACCCAGTGAACATGCTAAAACACTTAAAAGATTTCATATACAATATTACCCATATTATTGGGCATAGGTGGATAAGGGGCACCCATTTTTTTATCGTCACAAAACAATCCAACCTGATTTTGAAGATGTTTAGATCTAGGTATCTTGCCACAGAAGGTTAATTATCAGGGAAATGCCTTTAGCTCTTGAATTAGCAACTCCTGTAACACTTCTTTAGAACGGCTGCCAAGTCAGGTACTTCTCATCCTTCCCCTAGTAATTCTGCTTCTTGCCTTTGATCCCTTCCTTTCTGCTCTGTTCTTCCCTTGGTCCTACCACTTCCTGCTCTTCAGGTGCCTCTACCATCCATGCCCTGCCCCCAATAGTATTTTTGGAGTTGGGAGGTGAAAAACCATCATAACTTTTGACATTGTTTTCGGGATATGCCATGAGACACAGAAGCCTGTACTTTACCCTGTCTCATTTATAAATACTTTACAAGCAATTTTTGAGCTTCACAAAAAGGCATATTGCAAAAAGAGGGTAGCTTCAAAGTCCTTCATTTCATGTCAACTAACATTACTCTACCACATCCAGATTCCCTGCTGGATTTGAAATAGTATTTTACTCTTTTTTATTTTATTTAATTATGACATTTCAGAGTCAAGTGTATAAACTTATAGTATTAAAGAATTTGTAAAAGAAACTAAAGAATCTTTAAGATTAGCAGATTTCTATTTTGTGAGAGTGGAAACCTTTGTATTCTGAAAAGAAGAAAGTTTACAATTAAAATCTTCACCTACCATCATATCTACCAAACCTTTGGGGCCCTTGACACCCTGGAAAAAAACAGAAATTTGAGTTTTAAATACAATTTTAAGGTTCAACACCTTCTTCTCCAGAGGTGGCAAGAGATTCTGAGAAAGCTCACCACAATACATAGAAGACCACTTTCTGCCCTTCATGCATAGCCCTGCAGTCCTACATAACCCCTTAAGAAAGGAAGCCAAAGTGCTGAGGTCAGTGTTTCTGACTTTGGAGTCCAGGAAGCTCAGGTAGATAACAGAGACTCTTAGAAGTCCAGTTCATTTTAGGATAAAATCACAATTTAAGAAAAGGCCACTCAACATCCCAGGTCTATTCATAGGCAGTTCTAAAGTGGACCCCAGTCCCTCGTCCACCCCTTCTCCTCAGGGCACCCACCACCACTCCCTGTCTCTGCCTTACTACAGAACAAGTCTTCCCTGGTGCCCCTCACATCAGAGCTGCTGGGCTCCAGCCACTCTGGGAGTCTAAAGATCTTAGTCCTTATTTAGACTCTGTTGTCGTTAGCTGTCATCGAGTTGACTCTGACTCATGGAGGCCTCACATACAATGGAATGAAACATTGCCCAGTCCTTTGCCATCCTCACAATCATTGGCAGGTCTGAGCACATTGGTGCAGTCACTCTGTCAATCTTATCTCATGGAGAGTGTCCCTCATTTGTGCTGATCCATCACTTTACCAAACATGATGTCCTTTCCTAGCAATTGGTCTTTCCTGATGACATGTCCAAAGTAAGCAGGATGAAACCTCACCATCCTCGCTTCTAATGAGCATTCTGGCTGTACTTCCTCCAAGACAGATTTGTTGGTTCTTCTGGCATTCCGTAATATATTCAATACTCTTCACCAACACAATTCCAATGTGTCTATTCTCCTTCTATCTTGTTTTTACATTGTTCAGCTTTCACACACATATGAGGCAATTGAAAAGGCTTAGTCATCAAAGTGACATCTTTTTTTTTTAATACTTCAGGCTCTATTAAGTGACTTCAGGCAGGTCACTATAATCTTCTCAGTGTTTGTCTTCTCATCTATAAAATGTGCATGAGTCATCCTTCTATCTCTAAGGTTTTTGATTCTATGACTTGGTTGCTCCTCTCTAGAAAACCTTAGACAGCAGTGAAACCACCAGGCCCACCCCATGGCAGATCCACTGTGCCACCCCTTATGAAATGACAGTCTGGACCCGTAGGACAAAGCATGAGACAGACCAACAGTAACCGCAAAGTCTTTGCTTTCATACCAAATGACCTTCCAGGACATTTCAAAACTACTTGTTAGCTTACAACATTGTTAGTTCAGTAAGAATATATAAATGTCATATTTTGTTAGGATTTTCTTCTGGTCTTTGCATAAATTTTGTTGCTGATCTTATTTATTTTGATAAACTCACCCTTTAATGAGTTTTATGTATTGTTTTATGTATTTAGACAAATTCACAAATCTTCAGCCACTCCAGTATCTTCTTCATGTTCAAGCAAAAAATATATACTAGATAACGATACTGTGTAAGGACTTGAAGCTAATGTTCTCTAAAGCCAACTTGGTCCATTTCCCTATAGATCCTCTTGTATGTCCCAAATGTTCATTTCTACTTGGAGATGTCTCTTATCAAATTCTTATGCATTTTTACATAAAGGTTGAATTAAAAAAAAAAGACACAGAACGGTACATGTTACCATTTGTCCTGGTGGGCCTTGCCCCCCTGGAGTTCCAGCAAATCCAGGAAAGCCAGCATTACCCTAAAAATGACCAAACCAAAGTCATGAGCTTTCCCCTTGATTACAACTTGATTTCAGATCAGTTGCCCAAAATAAGGAAACTATCAGACCCACCTTGAGATCCCAAGTTGTCCTTAAATCTAAGGTCCAATGAATCTGCTGTGGACCATTAGTTTCTGAGCCATGCAACAGTGCAGTGAGACACAGAGAATTGAAGGAGAGGAGGGTCTCTTTAAGGAAAACATCCATATTCCTGCCTACATAGTTACCCCAGTCATGCGTGTGTGTGCATGCTTCCAAACAGAGCCTTAAAGGGTGACTCAGTACTCAGGTGAGCCTCAGGTCAAGTAATAAATAAGAATGCATTGGAAGTCTGCATTGAGAGACTGGCATCAGGAGACAGGAGAAATTGCCCCACCATCTTCTAGTCCTCAGTCTCATAAAAATCACATGCTAGCCATGAGCTCACTGCTTATCTTATAGATATTTCAAATGGTACAGGATTATCTGGATGTAAGTGATACTTTCTCTTTTTTTTTTTTAATTTAAAACCAGAGTGATATGCTTAGCTGAGCAGGACAACAGTAGTTAGCAGCAAGCCAGATTGGAAATAGATAAAATTTTTCTTTATGCCCTTGTCAGTGTATAAAAATATTAATTACTGAGTGCCTGAAAATACGTATTCTCTTCTCTTTCCTCTTTCCATGTCCTCTTCCCAGAGGCTTTGCTCTCATGTCTATCAGCTAAACATCACCAAGGTGCTAGATACCTACAAGGTTACTCTTCCCAAAAAAGAGTTGCTAGTGATTGTGGCTCTTTAAGACTGAATCTTCAGGACCTAAAGGAATGAATTTTTATTGGTAGACTCAATAAAGCACAGTGACTTCAAGTCCTCCAAGATGGCAGCCAGAGTCTTGAAAGCCTAGTCCTCAAACAGCTAAGAGAAAGTTAAGGCTTGGAAGAATTTTAAAGAAACATCAATATTTGCTTTGCAGCTAAAATAATACTCTTTCAAGTGATATGTAGACTTACCTAAGACAGAGATGCCCCAACTTGTTTTTAAAAGGTTGGTATTGCATAACTGAAAAGCCAAATTGGATTTTCTGTTGCCTTAGTTTAATGAGTTGCATTTGCATTCAGAAAATAAAGGAGAGTGGGATTAAGTGGGGAGTGGTAGTAGTCCAAGGAAGGTGTGGAATATGCACTGACTGAGGAGGACATGGGTTTCCTGCTAAGAAGGCCATTAACCCAATAGAAATATGGGCCTGTGAGTAGAATGCTATGACATGGGCATCTATAAAAAATGTTGAAAATTCCCTTGGTTCTTACCCTCTTCCCTCTGATTCCTTTTGCTCCCTTTTCTCCTCGGTGCCCCTGGTCACCATCTTCTCCCTTAATAGAATCAAAAGCAGAATCTTGAATGTAAAGAAAAATAAGTACAAACAAGTAATAAATGCTGCCTACAAGCTGGCAGGTCCAAAAAGATATCTTCTTACTTGTGCGCCAGGATAGCCAGGAAATCCAGGTTTGCCCTAGTGTCAGAAATGAGATAGGGAATTATTTAATGTCATGTGATTAAGTCTTTCATTGACATTCCTCAGGGAAAGGGAAGAAACTATAAATTTTCAGAATTAGACTCAAAACAGATGCCAAAAAAAACAACTACAGCAACAGTTGTTATCTTGAGCTACTCCCAAGTGGCCATATCTCATTTCTTTCATTCAACATGAAATAATTTGTAAAAGATTTTTACAAACTTTCCCTCTCCTTGATATGTTGTACAATGAAGGCTCCTTCTCAGGCATTTTTATCTTCAGTTTAAATAATCTAAGATCTGATCCAAGCGAAGGAACTCAAAGGAGATAGCAGCAAATTGGGGAGCAGGTGCCATTGTCAAGCCCAAAGCCATCTTACAAAGCAACCGCTCTTTCAGTAAATATTGATTGAGCACCTACTATGTGCCAGACACCTCTCTAGGCACTGAGAATTTATTAGTGAGCAGGACAAAGTCCCTCCTTTTGTATAACTTACATGTTGGAGGGGAAGTCTGAGAGTGATAAAAGAACTATAAAATATGTCAGGGAGAGATAAAGGCTATTCCGGAGAGGGATGAAGAGTAAGGCAGGTGAGAAGGAAGAGGCTATTTTACATAAGGTGGTCAGGCAAGGCCTTTTTGAAAAGGTGGCATTTGCACAAAGGTCGCCATTAATTGAGGAGGCAAGCCAAGAAGATGTCTGGAAGGAAAGCATTCCAGGCAGGGGAAAGAGCATGCGCAAAGACCCTGAGCAAGAGAAGGAAGGCTAGCAGGCTTGGGGAGCACCAAGCAGAATGCAGGTGGGGAAGCTAAGAGATGAGTGTGAGAGTTAACAGAGAGACCTGATTGTGTAGGGTCTTGTAGACCATGTTAACAGTGAGTTTATTCTAAGTGCCACGGGGAGCCATAGCAGGGCTCTGAGTGAAAAAATAGCATGATCTATGCTTTTAAAGGAAACCCTGGTGGTGTAGCGGTTAAGTGCTACGGCTGCTAACAGAAGGTCAGCAGTTCGAATCCACCAGGCGCTCCTTGGAAACTCTATGGAGCAGTTCTACTCTGTCCTATAGAGTTGCTATGAGTCGGAATCGACTCGACGGCAGTGGGTTTTGGTTTTGTATGCTTTTAAAAGATAGTTCTGGCTGTTGTGTGGAAAATTAACTATATGGGGCAAGTGCAGAAGCATGGAAGCCAGTTAAGTGGCTATTGCCGGAATCTAGGTAAAAAGTCATGTTGGCTTGGCCCAGACAGTGGCAGTGGTGATGGTGAAAAGTGAGGAAATGCTGGATATACTTTGAAAATAGAATCACCAGTATTTGCTGATGGATTTCATTGAGGAGGTAAGTGTTAAGTGAGGAATCAAAGATAGCTGCAAGTGTCTATCCTGAGTGACTCTCTGAGATGGGGAAGGCTGGAAGAAGGACAGGCTGCCCGGGGAATCAGTTATTATGGACTGGATAATATTAAGGGATGATTGCTAATTCTTAGGTGTGATAATGATATTGTGGTTTTGTTTTTAAAGAATCTCACTAGAAATACAACCTGAAATATTTGTGGATGAAATGATATTTGCTTGAAAATAATCTGGGGGTGGACGTGGGGTGGGGAGTGAGTGGATGGGAGTATAAATGAAACAAAATTGGCCAAAGATTTTTTATTATTGAAGCAAGTTGTGGGTACATGGGGTGGGGGGATCATTATACCAATCTCTACATAGGCTTGAACTTTTCCATAATAAAAGGTTAACAAACAGAAAAAGGAGAGGAAGAGGCGAAGGAGGAGGAGGAAAGCTGTTCTGGAATATGTTAATTTTAAGATTCCTAGTAGATAACTAAGTGCATAAATATTTGAAGTTTAGGGGATTAGTCCAAGCTGGAGCAATAAAGGGGAAATCACGGGATAGATGGTATTTGATGCCATATAACTGGATGAAGTCACCTAAGAGTGAGTAAAGAGGGAGAAAAGTATGAGGAGAGAGTCCTAAAGTCTTCTAATATTTAGTGGTCAAGAAGATGCTGAAGACCCAGCAAGGAAGACTAGGAAAAAGCATCTAGTGAAAACCAGGAAAGTGAGGCGTGCTGGAAGTTGAGTGAGGAAAGGTTTCCAGAACAAGCCCAAGATCACCGTTGTCAAATACTGCTGAGAGATGGAGTAAGCAAGGACAGAGAACTGACCCTTAGATTTAGCAACGTGAGTCATCAGTGACATCGACTAAGGCAAATGTAGTTGAGTGGCTGGGAGGGTGGAGGGAAGGGGGCATGAAGTTTCAACTGAAGTCAGCTAAAGAAAGAACCTGAGAAAGGAAAACAGAGTTTCTCAACCTTGGCACTACTGACATGTTGGACCTGATGATTCCTTGTTGTGGAGGTTCCCTTGTGTGCTGCAGGACGTTAAGCAGCATCTCTGGTCTCTACTCACTAGATGCCAGTAGTACTCCCTCCCGCAGTTGTGACAGCCAAACCATCTCTAAACCAAACCAAACCAAACCAAACCCAGTGTCGTCGAGTCGATTCCGACTTATGGCGACCCTATAGGACAGAGTAGTACTGCCCCCGTAGAGTTTCCAAGGAGCGCCTTGTGGATTCTAACTGCCGACCCTTTGATTACCAGCCGTAGCACTTAACCACTACGCCACTAGGGTTTCCAAACCATCTCCAGACATTGCCAAATGTCCCCTAGGGGTAGGAGTATGGGGCGGGGGTGGGGGGGACAAAATTGCCCCTGGTTGAGAATCACTGATGTAGACAACTCCTTCAAAGAGTTTTGCCAGAGAGATGGGGCTATGTCTTGATGGGAGTATGTAGTCAAGTGAAGGCTTGGTTTTTTTAAGATGAGAGATGTCCCACCTCTTTGTATGGAAGAAAATTTGAATATGCAGAAAAGAAAGACAACACCCTCAAGAGCCTGGGTCTTGAGGAAGCAAAATGGAATGAAATCCAGTCCATGAAAAAAGAAGCAAAATGGAATGAAATCCAGTCCATGAAAGAAGGGGTTAAAGAAGGGGTTAATTTTAGATAGGAGCATGGATTCTCCTCCATACTAGTACACAGGAAGGCAGGTATATGAGCACACGGGCAAGTAGCTTGGCCTCATTGATGGTGGAAGTATGCAGAAGTTCTCTTCTCATAGCTTCTATTTTCTTAATGAAATCAGAAGCATGATTACCTGCTGAGGTGTGCAAGAAAAAGCAGGTCTTGGAGATTTAAGTAGAAAGAAGATATGATGAGTGGAGAGGGAGTGAATGAACAGACTAGGAAAATGTAGTGGGGGAGGGGCAGGGAGACAAGCAGCAATAAGGGCCATGTAAGTGAGACCTCGTCAGGAAAAATCCACACAAACGTGGACTGCATCTGTGTGTTCCACAACTTTAAGCGCATCACAATATAGACTGCTCTTTGCTTAGTTGAGTAGAATTCATATTTGAATTCTACTCAAAATTCCCCTAGTAAGTTAACTTTCTCATGGAGAAGGACTTGGTTTGCCACAATGGGGTTCCAATGGACTAGCTACTCAGTTCTGTCTCTAACTAGCTCTGTGACTGTAGGCAAATTATTTCACTTCTTTTTTTTAAATGGACAAGGCAGGATTAAATGATCATTAAGGTCCCCCACAGCTCCATCACTGCACAGATATTTACTAAGAGCTTACTGTGTTTTGGGCATTTTCCTGCTCAATAAAATGGAAAGGGTGCCATCTTGCAGCCACCAAGGGAAAGTCAAGAGCATTGCAGAGAAGCCAGTCCAGAGACCTGACATAGTTAAGTAGCTGAACATCCCAGTGACTTCTTATTTTGTGAGGTAATAAACGTAATTTGCAGACTAAAGTATTCAGAATAACGATGACTATTGACATTTGATTTGTACAACAAGCTTTATGTGACTTCCATGCTTCAAAACCTCTGACAGTGACCCATTAAGTACATGTTCAGTCATACATTCAAATACCCTTATTGGGCACATACTGTATGTCATGCTCTGTTCATAAAAATGAACATGATGCCACCCTGCTGTCAAGAAGTTCCCAGACTGAGGTGTAGACATATACACAGAAATAAATTACAGCACAATCTACCTGGAAGGGGTTATTGCTGAAATATGAACAATGTGCTTCAGGAGCACAGAGTATGACTTAAAACATCCTTTCTAGGGAATTCCAAGGAGGTTTCTTCAAGGAGAAGACGATATTTGAGTCAGCCATAAAAAATGAGTTAAAATTGCCTAGAGAGGGCGATGGGAAAGGATATAGCAGAGGCAAGACTTTGTAAAGGCAAGGAGTTGGGAAATGGCCCGGAATGCCCAGAGTTGGGGTGGGAAGAGCTGGCACAGCAGAAGATGAGGTAAGGACTTTGATTTTAAATGACTGGCACGATCAGCTTTATTTTGGGGGGAAGGAACTCTGGTAGTCACTTCTACATGACGGAAACAGCATGTAGGAACTATTCCTGGCACATCTCTTGGGAAATAAGTTGTATCCAAGTAAAATAAAATTAAAACTATAGGCCTTAGTTAAGAATATTCTCTAAGTGACCCATTTGACCTCACCTTTGCTCCTTTTCTTCCTGGATGTCCATATCCATCTGGACCCAGAAGACCCTGAGAAAATAACATAAAGTGAATTGTAGAGTCCATGGGTTGGTAATGGTATCCAAAAACCCTCGGATAAATCAGAAGTGCCAGGAGGTAAGGAAGACAGAGTAGGAGTGGGGGAGGATGGGAGACAACCTTCACAGGGTATCTACTCAGATTAGGAGGTGAAAGGGTTTGAAAGTTTAAAAAGCCATGATGGAAGTAAATTTATTATTATTTTAGACCCCTCTTCAATGAGGTTCTGTATATCAGCAAGATGATACCATAGTTGTAGGAAGACACATTACTGCACAAAGTTTCCAGAAGTTGTTTCAGAATTGGTAAATCTCCAGGGATAAAGACAGACCTTGGGGGGAAAGATTGGTACAGAGACAATGTGGTGCAGTGGTTAAGTGCACAGGCTATAAGCCCAGACAGCCCTGAATTTTTATCCCACTTCCAACACTGGTTGTATGAGTGGCCTTCAGCAAGTTACTCAACCTCTCTAAGCTTCAGTTTCCTCATCTGTAAAATGGGACTAATAATAGCATCTAAGTGAAGGTATGGTTGTTAGGAAAATTAAGTGAGATTGTGCATGGGAAGTGCTTAGCAAGAAGTACTTAATACATGATAATTATGCTGCTGCTGATGGTGCAGTAGTAGCTATGGTGGTGGCGGGGGAAGGGCTAGTAATGGTAGTGGTGGTAATTGTAGTTGTGGTGATGGTGACAATGATGATAGTGGTGGGGTTGTAGCAGGAATAGCTGTGATAAGTGGCGGTGGTGATAATGTAATTATAACGATGGTGACGATGGTCTTGGTAGTGAGATAGTGGTGTTATAGGTGCAATGATAGAAATGGTGGTGATGCTGGTGGTAGTGATAGTGGTTGTCTTGATGATGGTGAAGGTGGTGGCAGTGGTCTTAATGATGGTGGTGGAAATGGTTGTGGTGGTGATGGTAGTGCTGGTGATGGCAGTGGTGGTAGAGCTGGTGGTGGTGGTGATGGTGGTATATGATAGTGGTGAAGGTTGTGGCAGTGGTCATAATGATGCTGGTGGCAGTGATGGCAGTGGAGATGGTGGTGGTGGTGGTGACGGTAGTGCTGGTGGTGGCCGTGGTAGTGGTGATGGTGGAGATAGCAGTGGTGGAAGTGTTGGTGGTGGTGATGGTAGTGCTGGTGATGGCAGTGGTGGTAGAGCTGGTGGTGGCGGTGATGGTGGTGGTATTGATAGTGGTGAAGGTTGTGGCAGTGGTCATAATGATGGTGGCAGTGATGGCAGTGGAGATGGTTGTGGTGGTGGTGGTGGTGGTGATGGTGGCGGTATTGATGGTGGTGGAGATGGTTGTGGTGGTGGTGGTGGCAGTGGCGGTGGTGATGGTGGTGGTATTGATGGTGGTGAAGGTGGTGGCAGTGATGGTGGTGGAGATGGCTGTGGTGGTGGTGGTGGTGATGGTGGTGGTATTGATGGTGGTGAAGGTGGTGGCAGTGATGGTGGTGGAGATGGCTGTGGTGATGGTGGTGGCGGTGGTGACGGTGGTGGTATTGATGGTGGTGAAGGTGGTGGCAGTGATGGTGGTGCAGATGGTGGTGGTGGTGGTGGTGGCGGTGGTGATGGTGGTGGTATCGATGGTGGTGAAGGTGGTGGTGGAGATGGCTGTGGTGGTGGCGGTGGTGATGGTGGTAGTATTGATGGTGGTGAAGGTGGTGGCAGTGATGGTGGTGGAGATGGTGGTGGTGGTGGCCGTGGTAGTGGTGATGGTGGAGATAGCTGTGGTGGACATGTTGGTGGTGGTGATAATTATGATAATAATTATGAAAATGCCGATAATACTACAGGGGATCTTAGCACCTGAACGTCCAGATAATGAGCTTCCTTTAAAAAAGAGTAAACATTTTAAGGGGTTTTTTTCTGGACAAATAAAGACTGCACCTAAATCAACAAGAAAAATTAGAAATTTAAGCCACAAAAAAACATTCCTATAGCTTGAGAAGGGAAGT
Organism: Loxodonta africana; assembly: GCF_030014295.1. Classification (NCBI taxonomy): domain Eukaryota; kingdom Metazoa; phylum Chordata; class Mammalia; order Proboscidea; family Elephantidae; genus Loxodonta; species Loxodonta africana. The sequence continues at coordinate 10,424,785 of NC_087368.1, read as the reverse complement.
TTGAAATAGTAGAAAAACAAAAACAAGATAAAGAAAAGAGGACAGGATAGCCTAGGACAACTTATTGTTTGGCTTGGCTAAAGGAGCCAAAAATGTGTTCTTAGAAACAAGAGTGTGAAGATGAGACTTGCTATTACTCAATCTTCTCCCTGCTGAAGAACATGCAGAGCCTCCAGCACCTGCCACCCCAGGGACCCAAGCTGTGTGCTCTGGAAGGTTCTCCCTCTGACATTTCTCAAGCGACTGTTTCGAGAAAGGCATTCCTCCTCAGCGTTACCTGTCCCAGGGAAAGCTCAATAGGAGCAAGGTTTACCTTATTTTAAATCAAGAAATTTTAATGAAGTCAAAGTGTCAAAGTCACATTCTGAATTTTCAGCGTGTAGATGCAAACATTATTTGCCCCATATTCCATGTGGTAGTAATCCTGTTCTGCTCTTTTCCTTTCCAAATTAAGTTTTAAGTTTCAACTGTTGGTGAAAGAAATCTCTGAAACATGAGTTGCAGGAAAGATGACATGACTGTATCATAAATCTAATGCCAATAAGGTGGTGCATTGAAAATACTCATAAAACTTGCTGTCATGTTCAGAGTGAAGGTCAAGGTAAAGCTGCAGAGCCCTGTCTTTGGAAGTGTTATCTATTGAACTGAATCTTTTATGATCCCTGGTCTTCAAAGATTATTTCTTGGTTCTGGGTACTCAAATCCGTACCCTTAAAAGTCTAAAACTTTGATCTACTATCTTATTTGTTGCCCTTGAAAAGAAAAGGTTTCGTGGAACATCTCTGTATTTCTAACAGATGCAATGCTTATAAAATATCTTTGTCAAATAGGTGGCTCGTTGGCACTTCCCTCTTCAGCACACGTGAGAAGGCAAAATTAATCCTGACACCTCTTGGGATTGTTTATATAAGGAGTTTGAGACTCTTTGTCTCATTTCATTTTTTTTTCTTTTTTATTGTTATAAAGATATATGCAGTACAGCTTTAATGATCAAGTCATATTTATAGCCCCAAGTTTAATTCGTCATAATATTCATCGAGAATATTAAAGTTTAACATGAAAAAAGCAACACATAATAATCAATAAATTCAACCAAGAGTCCAAAACAGTAAAACCAGACTTACAGGCTGCCCTCTTGGTCCTTGTGGTCCCCATGGGCCTTCTTGTCCTACTTCACCAAGCTCTCCCTTTTATACAAAAGCATACAGATGAAATAAATTTCCTCCTATGCATCAAAGCAATTTTATGTCATTTTACTTAGAGATCGTATAGTAGTTCTTTTCAAGTCCTATTGGCATCACCACACAGTCTCAGGTCAAACATCTTGCCCTAGGTTTTGTTAATATAGATAACTGACAAATACAGTTAGTCGTGTGGTGGTGGCTTGCATGTTGCCATAATGCTGGAAGCTATGTCACCGGTATTTCAAATACCAGCTCTGCTAAGAGAGCTTCTAGACTAAGAAAGGCGAGGAAGAAAGACCTGATGATCTACTTCTGAAAATTAGCTTATAGCTAACTGGCACAGGACCAGGCAGTGTTTCCTTCTGCTTGTTATACACAGGGTCACTGTGAATTGGAGCTGACTTGATGGCAACTAACTACTAAAACTTGCAAATACAGTAAAGATTTTGATATTGAAAATGAGCAAAACCAGGATGCAGCACCAGTTACAGAATTTTATGTGACTATGGCTTTTTCCAGGTCTGTGTGTGTGGGTAAGAGATGAATCAATATTTCCATCTATCCACTGACCCGTCTTTGTCTACCTATAGACGTGACCATATATAGATCAATCTCTTAGTCTTTCTATATGTCTATGTGTTCTTTCTTCTCTGTATCCATCTATCCAGCTATAATATAATCGGCAATCAATATCATTACCAACCACATCAGAAACTCATGCTGGAAATGATCATGTAAGGAGAAGCTCATGAAAGAAACTCAAGAGGCTTCTCCAGGTCACAGTCAAGAAAGAGTGTGTTCTCTGGCATTTACCTTCATTCCTCCTGGCCCAGCTTTTCCTTTAGAACCGTTTGGCCCTGGAGACCCAGGACTCCCCTGCAACAAGACCACAACCAAAATCACCACAAAGTTAGCTATCTGACTCTCTTGTTACTATTGCAATGGTCTGGAATTGGTAATATTCTTATGAATCACCTTGGAAATATGAGCTTAACCTTGAATGTTTTATAGAATCAATTAATTTTTCCTCCAACATGCCAAATCCATCATATACACACTGAAACTCTGGGCTGGGAGGTGACACTGGAAGAGTTAGGTGTTCTGTGTAAGAGACCACTGTCTACCACAGAGTACTGAGAATTGGAGGGATTGCCTGGCAACTGGAGGGGAAAACACCATTTGATTAAGAGATCAAAAAGTCAAAGACCTAGGCGTTTACCGGCTCCAAATAAAAAATGCTTTAAATGAGAACAAAGAACTAGTGGAGTTATGGGGCCGGATTTTTTCCAGACTCGGGGGAGAGAATGAGGGCAGAATTATGGCTTCGGCCATCCTGGAGCTGCTATTTTGAATCTCCAATAAAGACTCCTATTCCTGACTCAGATTATACAACCCAGATTTCTAAGCTATATCGAATGGTCCCTTTATCAGGAATCCCCTCCCGATCATCCGTCTCAATCTGGTCTGATCCTTCCACGAAGCCCCAGGATAATGGGTGGTGGAGTAGAAGAGGCACTGGAAAGACCTGAGTCGGAGGTCATTACAAGTACTTATTATCTGGATGACAAATCGTCTAATCCTCCTGAGCCTCGGTTTCCTCAATTACAAAACTAGGATAATAACACTTCCTTATATATTCGTGATGAATAAGTGAGTTACTTGTATGCATTTTACTAATATTTTGTCTTGCACCATAGACAATTATGAGCTTGTGTTACACACCCTTGAGACTCAAACCCATATTTCATTGATCACCATGTTCCCATAATATACCTAGAGTATAAGGGGGTCCATACCTGGTGGTCAGTGTTCACTACATTGAATTATTTGGTAGAAATTCCTGATTTTCACAAATTCCAGAACAAACAGGGTGACTTTATGTTATTTGTCCAAGAACACTCAGGGGTATGAACTGGCCATTTTTAATGAGCAGCTGTGTTGTAGCTCTTTACTTCTGAAGCCTACCTGAGCGCCCAGTAAGCCTTTTTGTCCAGAAATTCCCGGTATTCCTTGCCTTCCTCTTGGTCCCTGATCCAAAGATGAAATTGAAATTCAACAGATTTGTATAAAACTATTTATATACCATGCAACCACAAAGTCATCTTGGATGCTGTTAGAATCACAAGTTAAGGTGCCCTGGCCCATCTCTACCTCATTTATCAAGCCTGAATCAAGCAGCACCCTAGCACCTTGCTCTACACACTCATTAAATCCTATTTTAACAATCTCCCCAGGTGAATACGTGGAACACTCAAGTTTGAGAACATTGCTTTTATATTTTAATTCACCCGACTAATTTTAAATCCTAAAATGGGGATGAGAGGGACTGCTAGGATATTGATCTCTTTTGAAAAATCAATCCTTTCCTTACACATTCAAGAGCTGAGGACAAGAGAGCATGTTTATGATTTTATCCAGAACTAAAGGTACATTTAAGTGGCCTGGTCTCACTGTGCACATTGCTGAGGAGTTGCTCATTTTCTCCCCAATCCCTTTTACTTTACTGATTTTTGTCACTTTAATTTTTCTCCAACTTTTCTGAGAACTGCTTTCCTATCAGAAGCATTGATCGTAGCATTCATTCTCCTGGGTGAGGCATTGACAATCATCTATTTAAATAGATCATCATGTCTGCATCCCAGTGGGAAGGTGAGAATTAAGGACAGACTTTATCAGTTCCCTTGCTCATGGTTCCCAGCATGATGTGCTCCTCTTTCACCCAGCAGTGGAATAAAGTGGGTACAGAGGGGAAGGCAGGGACATAACAGTGATGGGCTGTCAAAATGATCAAGAAAAATGGGGAAAATATGTATCTTTCAGTTGTTTCTGCTGAGTTCAGATAATACTTCCATCGCGAAATATACACAATCTCTAATTACACCCTGACTTCCCGTCTCTTTCTTTAGTACCTTCGTCAAGTCTAAAGACAGCAGGGACTTTCTGACATCTGACACTCATGGGATATTTCATGATAGGATGTGTTAGTAAAATTTGTTTTTCCATTTGAAGTTCTTCCATTCGAAGTACTTGGAAACAAGTTGCCTTTTAAAAGAAAGATGTATAAAGTGTTCCAGAATGGCTTACAGGAAGATTTGGGTTATGCTTTAAAAAAAGATCCCAAAATAACTGGTTATAAGTTCAAATTTCAGTTATCACTGAATAGTTTACAACACCCACTAGACTGAGCTCCTTGCAGGCAAGACCCTTGCCTTAATGATATGAATGTCCCAGGTTTAGCACCCAGTTCTGTGCAGGGTAGAGATTCAATAAACACTTGGCTGATGATTTTTCCTGCCAACTAGAGTACAATTTTAATGAATTAAATACCATTGGAGTAACTTGAATGCATAACTTCAGAGGCAATAATTAAGAGCATAGACTTTATAGCTAGAATGCCCGAGTCTGAATATTAACTTTATCTCTTACTAGCTATGTGACCTTGGTGAGTTTAATTAACTTCTATGTCTTTCCATTTCCCCCCACGTAAAATGAGGATAATAAAATCTCCTTTCTCATAGAGTTGCTGAAGGATTAAATGAATTAATACAAGGAAAGTACTTAGGGTAGTGTCTAGGACTCAAGAAATATTAGCTGTGTGGCCTATACCTGCCCAGAATGGGGGCTATATGTTTTGCTTTGGGAGGCCTTGGAAGGGAAGTATTCAGTGCCATTTCGGCTTACATTAAATACCTATTGAATATATAATCTGTAAGAATCTAGGTTAAATTTTCAAACAAAAATCCTTTAGCGCTAAAATCAAGTTCACTGGTACAACCTGTGGGCCTGGATACCCGAGTTCTCCTTGGTAGCCTTGTTCACCAGGTTGTCCACGCACACCCTGTCAAAATAAATAAAACTCAGTTAGTTCTTCCAGCATCTTCAGTGTTCCTGTTGGAGGCAGTGTTCCCTTGCAGGATGTCACTTGAAAGCCCCAGGAGGACGACTCCAAAAAGATTTAATAGGCTGTGCACAATCCTCTCAGGAGACGTTGGAAAAATGGAAGACTAAGTTCTTATTGTCTTTCCCAGACTTTGCACATCTTCCAGTGTCTTAGCAGGTGATGGAAGCAAAAATATTTTGTTTAGATAACCTTAACCCCATTACCCCACTGTGCATAATGACTGGTTCCTAAAATCCTATTCAGTCCCTTTTAGGCATAAGGGCTAAATGCTCACTGTTGTGAGGAACATTTATCCCACGTGAGGAAACTCAGAATGTTGAACACAGGAATAAGAGTAACACTACAGAAAAACAGTCACATGAAAAAATAATAGAAAAATGGCTTTAAAAGCCTATAGTTCTTTACAGCATGAAGCTATCTCTCTGGGCAAAGGGTAAGTCATTAAAGTGAATCATTTGGTAACTGCTTTAATTTCTTTCCCAGACTGATATTTTTATTTCTACAGAGGATATACATTTTACGAGATTGAGGATAATACCCATTTTCTGAATTATTCTGCCTTTTTTCATGTTCCTCACCAGTTCACCGATTATTCATAAATGTGCAAAAAAAAAAGACCTCAAACTCAGAATTAAACAATATGTGGATTAATTACTTGTGCTTCTTAAATTCTTTTCTTTTTTTTTTTTAACTCCTCAGATAAATGGGAAGCACTTCTGTTCGTCATTGTTGATGGGATAGTGGTGGTTGGAGTGGAGTTGCGTTTGACTGTTATTCTGCCTTTCAAGTGTTGATTTCCAAATATAAACAAAGTTTTAAAAAGAAATGTAACTAGGCCTTTCTAAACAGGCAGTGAAATGTTGCCTAATTTGCATATCACATTAGTGACACTTATAGTCGCCAACAGTCATTTTAAAAAATAATGTGGCTACGTATAGCAAAGTTCTGATTCTTTATTGAAATTTCACTCCTTTAAATTTATATTAAAGAAATAATTTCAGCAAATCAAAAGCTAGAACAAAACGAAAAATCCATTGTACAGTTTTTCTTTATATCACTGGCTTTGTTAATTGACAAAATAGAAATTATATAAATGCATCATGTAAGACTAGTATAGTAAGTCATGATACTTCAACAGAGTAAAATATTATGAATTAAAATGATAATGGGAAGATTTAGAAACATGGGAAAGCAGAATGTAAAGTAGTATACCCATTGTAAAACCTTTATTATCTAATACAGGTAAAGCAAACCCACTAATACGAACTGTGGTAGGGTGGTAGGCTAATAGACATTTTTTTAATTTAATTATTTTCTTAATTTTATCATAAATAACAAATGTAAAGTTTTGCCTTACTTAAAAAAAGATCTATAGGTCAATTTATTTGCCATAAATGTGAACTTTTCTGAAAGTAAAATTTCAGTTAGAATTTCCATTTTACCATGCATCTTGCAAAAGTCAGTGTATGATTTTGATTCTCCCAAGGTCCAAAGGATCCTATAGTTTGGACTCTAGCACCTCTGTAAGCTACATTCCTCCAGCACGAACGGCTGATGTTTGTTAAGTCAAAACATATATGACTCTAGGTAGCCAACCCAGTATTGGGTGAAACCATGTGGGAAACCACTGACACATTGGATAAGCCTAGTTTACCCCAGAGCCTACAAAAAGCTATTATTTATCTCTTATGAAAACAAAAACTTTGAACAGGAATAAGAGCAAAAAAGTAGAGGGATTCATTAAACTTACAATTTATTCAAGGAAGAGGGTCCCAATTAAAAATGGCAGTTTCCACACACTTAGGTCTGTTTTGTTCTGAGCCCCATGCGAGCAACAGCAAAGGAATAAATGCACAAGGATGAAGAGAACTGACAAGAGATGACAAGTGATGGAAACAAAATTTCAGAAGCCTGAAAACAAATGGTTAAGTGATGATTGACTTAAGAACAAAGAGAGAGATAATTAGAAAAAAAAAGAGCTGTAAAAGCTAAATGCCAACAGGTTTCCAGGAATGGGAGGAAAATCTTTACAAGAGGGAGTTAGATCCTTAGGCCCCCTTCCTGCCAACCTGGCATCTGCCCTTTCCAACTCTACCATGAGGCTGGAAATTTACTCTCTAGAGAAGATTAACCAGAGTCCCTAGTCTCAGGGACTCCAGGCATAGTAAGGGAGGAAATTTAAGTGAAAGTCTACATACTAAATAGTAAAATCCCAGGCCTTCTTCACCCATCCTTCTCTAATGGAAGCCAGACTTACACCCCCCAAGGCAGAAGATTGCGGAATGCCTACGAGAAAACATATGAAATTTGGTGGTCTCCCTATAAAATAACCAGATATGTGCTCCTGTCATCCCTAAATTCCCAGGGTTTCCAAATAATACTTTATTGCCTTATTCTTCAAAATGAACCATCGAGAACACAGACACTTAAAGAAATGCCCTAACATAGAATACAGTAAAGGAAGAACTCAAAATAAATGAAAGGAATTCAAAATAAATGAGAGAAGTCTTGAAAAACATGTAATTACTGTCATCAGAGAAATAAGACATTAAACTCATAAAATATGAAAATAAATCTATTTTTTAAAGGAAAATTCCTAGAAGAAGAAAAGTTCTTGAATTTTTAAAAATATTCAAAAATATATGGAAGATAAAGTTAAGAAAGTGTCCCACATAGTACAACAAAAGGAAAAAGAGTTGTAAACTGGGAGATAAAAGGTAGGAGCAAATAGAGAACTAGCTCAGGAAATCCAACATCTAAATAATATTCTGTAACTAGCCAAATTATGAGTCAAATGTGAGGAGGAGACATTTTCAGATGTGCAAGTACTTGAATAAATATGCCTCCTATGAACCCTTTTTGAGGGAGTTACTGGAGGATGTGCCCCACCAAAACAAGAGAATAAACTAAGAATGAGGGAGATGGAAGAACCAGGGAGCAATCCAGGAGAGAGATGAAGAGCATCCTAGGATGAAGGGATACTGATGCAAAATCTGTCCCAATAAGATAACAGTGCAGAAGTCTGGAGAGCAACCAGTTTGGATTACAGCAGGAGGACAGAGGGCTCAAGAGGGACACATCCAAGAAAAATAAGTCTTGCTCATTTGAATATGTTGGAAGTTACCAGTTCTGTCAAAGAGGTTTGTGATGAATTAGCAATAGGCAAATAGAACACAACACAAATGGAAACAAAAGGGGGTTCAGGGAAAGGAAAAGTTACACAGTTGTAAATAATACTCATAAAGTCATCATGAGAACGATGAATATTGATTTGACCAAAAAGGAAAAAAATAAGTATATTGCAGGGCCAGGTTGGGAGGAAGTGTTTGGAGGAAAAGATGGACAGGTTCAGAAAATTAAATCTTCATCCCCCCTAGTAAGAAATCAATAGAAAACATCTAAAACTGAAAATCAAGAAGTACAGTGTAAGCATGTCGTTTAGAAATATGGCCACAATACCAGAAGGAACAGCCCAAAGAAATCAAAGCAGAAGAATCAGGAATCAGAAGCAGGGGGAAAGAGTGGGTAGGGAAATGTAAAAACTGTTTTTTATTACTAACTTGATAATACCATATGACTATTCAACTTATCCACAGGCATAGCTCTGGTTATAATTAAAATGAAAAAAAAGGAAAGACCTGTGGAACCAAAATGAACTGAGACCCAACTAAGCAGAGGACACGGGGTGTTTGGATAAATTGCACACAGCATCAGTAAAGAATTAATTTCACTTAATTCTCCAAAGCTTAGCCAGATCAGTTTACAATCTCTTTTCTGCCCTTTTTTTTTTTGGTACAAAAATTAAAAGATAAAATGATAGTTCAGGGCTTTATTTCACAAGTATTAAAATTATATTAATGGCATAAGAAATTACTTATTTATGTAAGAGTTTATTTTAAATCTTTACTTATGTTTTATTTGGCATTAAACACAAAATTTGTTTGGATTTTTTATAGTTGGGATTGCTCAATACCCAAGTACTTCTGGTAAACATAGGTTTCCCATCTTCTTTTGTGTCTAGGAGAACATGGGTCTTCCCGGCCTTCCCCAGCCCCTGACACATACACACATTCACACCCTCCCAGTATCCCTAAATCATAAAAATGCTAGAAAAAAATAATACGAGCAGAGCACAATTAGACTACATCAGAGAGAAGTCTACACAATAAACTTAACTCTTATTTTGTACAAAAGTTCTCAAAGAACAACACAATATTTGGAATCAGTCATTGGGTTTGCATCCTGTCAACACTAATTACTATGTGGTCTATGACAGCTTAATTCTCTTCGTTAAACCTGTATTTCCTCTTATCCATAAAAAGTGACCTGTGGAACTCAAAAAACCTGGGTTGTGGAAAGGTTTACATGAGGTGATATAAACAAACATCTAGGACACACTTGGGTGCTAGATAAATGCTCAGTAAAATTAAGATTCCCCTGCAAAAAATATCCTCCCATCTCATCCACAAACCACACTTTTCCTGTTTTGGAAATGGCAAGAGCTCAATCTTTTCCATTCATCCGCCTGTTGCCCGTTGCCTGTTGCCATCAAGTTGATTCCAACTCATAGGGACCCTACAGGACAGGCTAGAACTGCCCCATAGAGTTTCCAAGGAGCAGCTGTTGAATTCAAACTGCTGACCTTTTGGTTAGCAGCTCAGCTCTTAACCACTGTGCCACCAGGGCTCCTCCGAAAAAATTCCTCTAGTGATTATGAAATTCTCTTATGTACTCATAGGAAGTCCCACTTCTTCAAATGAAAAAAATCATTATTTCAGAGGTGAAAGCCCTTCTCTAGGTATTAGCTTCTTTTCTATCTGAATGAAATATTATAGTGAGGAAAGGGGAAGAGACAGAGAACCCGATAAACTTTCTCTTCTTCATGGAAAAGGTCCTCTTGGAAATTACTCAGTGATCTTCAGGTGACCTCAGACAGCCCAACCAGCATTCTCTTGACCTCAGAGAAAACTAAGGTAGCCATGTATGTGGAGCAAAGGGCGCTCCTTCCAGAAAGCACTGACCTTCAACCCTGGCCAACCTTGTCTTCCTCTTGATCCCTAAAAACAGAACGGTAGCAGAAATTTTAGAGAAGGAACCAAACCAATTTTCACCCCAAGCCATTTCGCTCTCTCTTCCACAATGGCAGAGGGAATACACCCCACAAGCAGTTATACCTACATTAGGGCCGATGTTTCCAGTTTCCCCTTGACGTCCATCGAAACTAGAACTTCCCTGGAAAGTAAGAGGCAAAGGTAAAATCAGTTTAGATGTCTACATGCTTCTGTGTCTAATCTCTAGGCCTGCTTTGCTCAATATGGAAGTCACCAGCCAGGTGTGGCTACTTAATTAAAATTCAATAAAATTAAAAATTTAGTTCCTCAGTTGCACTAGCCACATTTCAAGTGCTGAATAGATACCTGTGGCTAGTGGCTGCCATATTAGACTGTACGGATATAGAACATTTCCACGATCTCAGATAGTTCCATTGGTCAGTGCCACTCGAGAAGCAAATAGTAGTAAATTTTGGTGTTTCAAAATATCAGTGTTGCATCCATCTTTTCCCACAGATTGTTCTTTGACGTCTTCTTGGGATTCACCATGTTAGGACATATTTTTCAACAGGCCATACTTAAATATTTGAAAATACTGGCACTTCCCTTTTTACCTGCATCATATAGAGTCCAGAGTGGCAGATGGAAACAGAAGGTAGAAGAGTGTGTCTCTATACTCAAAGGGTTAACAATATATATGGATAATGATGGGGAAAAGATTGTACACATAAGGAAACTCTCTAGTGCTCACACCTATATAGGATCAGAAGTAGGAAAATGAGTGATGGCCAAAGAAAGAATGAGTCCATCTTTCAGGAGAAATGGAAACCACATTGTATCCCAAGTAGGGATATTTGAGATAATTATTTAGTGAAGTCACATGCGAATTCAAAAAGAATACACTTGTCCCTCGGTATCCGCGGGGAATTGGTCCTTTGTATAAAATGGCAGAGTATTTGCATATAACCTACACACATCCTCTCGTATAATTTAAATCATCTCTCGATTACTTATAATAACTTAATACAATGTAAATGCCATGTAAATAGTTGTTATACAGTATTGTCTGGGGAATAACGTCAAGAAGGGAGGTGACCAACACTCAAACAAAAAAGCGTTGGAGAGAGACTGAAGATCTGTGAGATGGCTACGGCCAAGGATGCCTACACATCACTACATTCAAGTGGATTCAGCATAGTGCTTGGCGTGCAGCATGAATTCGCTTTGGTTTTTGGAAATTTTTTTCCAAATATTTTCAATCCATGGTTGGTTGAACCTGCAGATGTGCAACCAGCAGATATGGAAGGCCAACTATACTTAAATTGAGGAAGAATTTGAAATACAGAAACAAAAACAACTTTATGTGCAAATTTGTTCCTCCAGCTGTTATTTATCATAGATTAAACTCTGAAACAATTTCAGTAGCCCCACAAGATGAGGGAAATGTTAATCAAATCATGTCAGAAACACTTATTGTAATAATTTGTTGAAATAGTATGCAACAAGCAAAAATTACGTTTATGGAAAGTTTTCAAAGTAGAAAAGAGTTTATACTATCATGTTATTCTTTTAAAGTATGCCAATTGTATGAGAAAATGATTTATCCCAAACATGGAAAAAGGAAAAACGGTAATTGCTCAATTTTTATATCGTGCTAGAACATTTTTTTAAACAAGGTTGTGGGACACTCAGGAGTCCCTGGATGGCACAAAATGTTGTGCTGAACCATTTGAGGATTGATTGAAGACATCATGAAGCTTTGCCTCAAAGTATTTCAACAAGTATCTTTTAAAAACGAAGACATTCTCCTACATAAGCACACTGAAGAAATTTAATATTGATACAATATTATTATCTAATATAAATATTTTTATTTCCCCATTTGTCCCAATAATGTCCTTTATGGCTATTTTTGTTGTTGTTCCAGGATCCAGTCAAGGATTATGTATTGCATTTAGCTGCCTTTCCCCAGTTATCCATCTACATGACATTGACACCAGCTGTTTTGCTAAACAACTCTCAGTTAGGATTCATCTGATTGTTTCCTTATGATTAGATTCCAGCTAAACCTTTTTGGTAGGAGATTAAGTGATGCTGTGCCTTTCTCTTCGGAAGCCCTGATGGCGTAGTGGTTAAGTGCTACAGCTGCTAACCAAAGGGTCGGCAGTTCGAATCTGCCAGTCGAGTCGATAAGAAGGCACTGGGTTTGGTTTTTTGGTGCCCTCCTCTGTCACCAGGAGACATACTATGTCAGTTTGTCCTGTTATTGGGGACAAGTTTGATCACTTGATTAGGATCGCATTCACCAGATTTCTCCACTGTGAATGTATTTTTTTTTTTTTCTCTTTCTAATGAGTAAGTAATCTGGGCAATGATATTCTGAGACTGTAAATTTCCTGTTTTCTAGAAGTCTTTTGCCCAATGGTTCCAACATCTGCCCAAAATATTTGCTATTCTGGATGCAAAATACTTTTTACTTTTGAAATGAGAAAATGACAAACATCTCAAGAGTTTTTATTATATCTAGACTCATAGTGAAAGTGCTTTATCTACAACCTTCTCCCATATATAACCTACTTTATTTTTTTAAAGTCTCATTATAAAGCAACACTTACTACAGAAATTTGGGGATGCAGAAAATTAAAATGTAAATAGGAAAAAAATCATCAGTAATTTTAATAAGAAGAAATTCACCAGTTCAACTCTGTAACACATGGAGTCACCAGAAGTGGGAATCGGTTCAACAGCTCCATAGGGTTTTCTTGGCTGTAATCTTAATGGAAGCAGATTACCAGGCCTTTCTTCTGTGGTGCCATTGGGTAAGTCAAACTGCCAACCATGAGGTTAGGAGTTGAGTGTAAGCCCTTTGCAACACCCAGGGACCTTATAAATGTATACACCTATGCATATGTATGGAGTCTGGTGGCTCAGTGGTTAAGAGCTTGGCTGCTAACCAAAAGGTCGGCAGTTCAAATCCACCAGCTGCTCCTTGGAAATCCTATGGAGCAGTTCTACTCTGTCCTATAGGGTCGCTATGAGATGGACTCCCCTTGACAACAATGGGTTCGTATATGTATAGAGAGTTACAACGAAAATGAGTCTAAATGGTAGCAATTATGTTCATTGTACTATTCTTGCAACTATAACATTTTATCTGCATATTTGAAATTTTTCAAAATGAAAAGTTGGGGTAAAAAGAAACATAGGTTCAGCATAGAATATTTCAACAATTCAGAGAACAATGTTAAAGAAAAGAAACACATAACTCCTGGGTAGAGATGGCCACAATTAATATTTTAGTGCGTATTCTTTCAGGATAAATGGATATGGACATAGATAATGTAGACTTTTCATCTCTAAATTTGGACTCATTGAATTTAGTGTTTTGTAACCTGCTTTTTTCACTTAATAGTACATCATGGATGTTTTCCGTGTCACAAAATAACCTTCTGCATTATTTTTCATGGCCTGATAATATTCCATTGCATGAATATTCCATTGTTTATATAAATAATCCCTTTTCAAAGGACATTTAAGCATTTCCAATTTTTCACTATTTTAAAGATCACTGCAGTGACCATCCTTGGAGCTAAATCTTTTGTGTTTGCCCAGGAGTAGCTTCTAGATACATTTCTAGAATTGAAAAGGCTGACTCAAAGGCCAAACACATCTTTTGCTGTGGTGGAGAAATTTCATGGCCTACATGACAGCCCCTCCCCTTCCTTTCTAGCTGAGAAAACCTCGGTTTTGTTTGAGGGAACGGCATCCCCAGCTCTAAGGGATGAATTATGACAGGGCTAAGCTAATTGTGGCAATCCCATTTCTTTTTATCAAATACTGGCTTTCTCTCGCTCTCTTAAAATGAGGCAAGGGCAGGCAGGGAGCACAGGACCAGTGATGGTCAATGAGCTATAAAACACTGTGTGAGAGCATTAAAATTGAGGCACTTGACAAAACTAAAATGGCTAGCCTGAATTTGAGTTCAGACTCCATCCTATGCAGATCTCTCGTGTCTGCCTGTAGCCCGGCAACTGGTAACCTTTGTACAGACGTAATCATGCAACTGAGGAAATGTTTTCCTAAGTTCAGGATGTAGAAAAAATGTTTCTGAAGAAAGACCTTGGCAGTAACCCTTTTTAAATCTCCTATGCAAATACCCACAAGAAAGGTTTCACTTGAGCAAGCTGTTTCTTAGGAAAAAACGTCCTGTAATTCTCCTGTGATTGTCCTACAGCCCCCCTTTAGTCATGTGATTTTACCATTATCACGCTGTGATCAATCTAAGAAGGACACGTGTACTTTTAAACCGATGCCTTCAACTCCTTTCTTCACATAATCTTGCCTTATGCTGATCTAAATTTGTAACATCCAATTAGAATAGTGTACCGTAAGTTTTTTGTTCATGCCCTATAAATATTCATTTCGAACTGCAGCATCAGTGGGAATGTTTGATTTCATTCTATGGACCTTACGTTTTCCCTGGCTCAAACCACCTAGAACCTTTAACATAGCTCTTTTTTCTACTTTAACAGAATACACGCTCATACTCTTCAACAGAACATGCTGATGGGAGTTCCCTAACAGAAAGCCATTTTCCTTCTGGCACTTTATGTAAGGGTGAAGCAAAATGCTCAGAGCTGCCAAAGACCAAAAGCCAACACGCTGAGGATGGCAGAGTGAAAGAAATGGGGCCGGGTCCTTGACTATACCACTGAGTCTTGAGACATCACTGAGCTGCTGTTCCCAACCTGGGGTCACCTATCCCAGATTATTAAGCATGCCTATTGCCTAAACACTGCTAGTCAGGTTTTTCTGTCACTTGCATAGAAATAATAGTAATAACAAATAGAATTGCCATAAAACCAAAACGAAATCCATTGCCATCGAGTTGACTCCAACTCATAACGACCCTACAGGATGGAGTAGAACCACCCCATAGGGTTTCCAAGGAGCACCTGGTGGATTCCAACTGCCGATCATTTGGTTAGCAGCCCAGCTCTTAACCACCGTGCCACCAGGGCTCCAAGAATTGCCATATGACCCAATAATTCCACTCTTAAATACACACCCAAAAGAATTGAAAGCAGGGACTCAGATACTTGTACACCAATATTCTTAACAGTATTATTCACAGTATCCAAAATGCGGCAACATCCCAAGTGTCCAGCAACAGATGAATGTGGTATATTCATACAAAGGAATATTATTCAGCCGTAAAGACGAAGTCCTGATACATGATACAACATGGATGAACCTTGAAAACATTATGCTCAGTGAAATAAGCCAGATAAATACTACTTGATTCCTCACATATGAAATATGTATAAGAGGCAAATTCATAGAAACAGGAGGTAGGTTAGAGGTTACCAGTGGCTGGAGGGATGGGGAAGTTACTGCTGAATGGGTACAGAGTTTCCGTTTGAGGGAATGAAAATAGAGTGGGGATGGTTGCACAACATGGTGAGTGTAATTAACACCACCAAAACCTACACTTAAACATAATTAAAAGGCAAATTTTATAAGTATTTTCTCGCAGTAAAATTAAAAGATATAACAAAATAATAATAATAAAAACAAGAAACAGTAGCCCTTAACTTATATGTTGTTTGATTGCCTTCCAAAAGAGTTCACATTGTGAAAAGTATGACTAATTTCCCACTACTGCCACAATTGTTGTTGTTAGGTGTTGAGTCAGGTCTCACTCATAGCGACCCTATGTACAAGAGGACGAAATACTCCCCAATCCTTCGCCATCGTCAATAATAGGTATATAATCAAATTGCAACACTAGATCTGATCTTGGTTCAACTCAGAACTAATAGTACCAGGAAAAGATTGTCCCCTTGAGGTGTATCTTCTAATAACACTCAACAAGCTAGAATTTCAGCGTCAGAGCAGCAGGTTTGTGGGAATAACTTCTATTATCCAAGTGTATGCAACAGATATTTAGTTAGCACCAGGGATGGATTACCCAATAAGCAAGGAACAAACAGGCTTAATTGTGCTTACTTATTAATCTGCTGTGCACAATTTCCGTTGTTTTTCACCACACCTGTGTGAAATTGCACACTACAGATTAGTAAGTAGACACAATTAAGCCTATGTGTATCGTGCTTACTGGCTCATCCACCCCTGGTTAGCATCCTTCTTTGAGCCCAGGGTGGGGGTAGAAGCTATGCAGAACACAAACACAACATGACATGGCACTGCCCCAGGGGGTTACAATTTTTATTTGCACAAACACTTCAGGGATCTGATGTTCGAGGATAACCCTTGGCTAAAATCAGCTGTGAGCATGAGGCTCCCCCGGTGGCTGTAGACCTGTGGTGGACATAGAACCAGAGAGTTTGTCTCAAGGTCTGGGTTTTGGTCCTGGCTTTGACCATTTCTAACAGTAAAACCTTGAGCAAACCATGGAACCAAAGCTCAGTTTATACATGGATCGTGCCCTTTGTTCTCATAAAACCCAAAAAACCAAACCTGTTGCTATCAAGCTGATTCCAACTTACTCCCATGGCAACCACTGATTCATGGTAACTTAGAAACAGTTTGTCTAATCTTTCCGTTTTAAGGATGAGGAAACTGGGGTCCAGATGAGTTAAGGTTTGCTGCCTTGCTTTTTTTTCCTTCAGCTCAATCTAGTAACTGGTCAAGTGGCTATTCACAGGGCTATCAGATTTCACCCACCAAAGGGAAACTTCTCAGTGGGGCTCGGCTACAACAACTGTAATTAATAATAAACCAAAAACCAAACCCAGTGCCGTCGAGTCGATTCCGACTCATAGCGACCCTATAGGACAGAGTAGAACTGCCCCATAGAGTTTCCAAGGAGCGCCTGGTGGATTCGAACTGCCGACCCTTTGGTTAATAGTAATAGGATGAAAATTCTTGCAGGAAGTTGGTGACCATTCTCTCACATTACCTCACGATAATAGTCTTGTTACAAACTGGATTTTTCTCAGGACCTGGACACATATAAATGGATGTAACTAGCCACAATCTAGGGAAGGGAGCCTGTTGTCCTAAGTTCTTGCCAAAGGATGCAAAATTGAAGTTTAAAGCAAGCAGAGGTCCCTCCATTGCTGTAAACATTTTGCTATGCAGACCTCATTCCTGGGAATTAGGAATGCTGAGATGTGAGGGCTGAGGCACTTGGATTATTTTAGGTATTTTCCAGAATCAAGCTTTCTAATGTCTGGGACATAAAAATGTAAAAATGACTTCCAACAAGTTAGCATTTGTCAGGTGAAGTCTTTTTCCATCCATGATATCTTCTTCTGTCACAACGCTTCTAGACTTAAGAATCGACAAGGATCTGATCTTAGAAAACGGCTAATACCCAATTCACATCAGTCGTCATTGGCTGTGAGGGAAAGCAGACCAACAATACGGTGACTTTGAGCAGATTTGAAATCAATACGTCGTCACAAAATTGGAGACTTTTTAAGCTGGAAAAGAGCTTGGGCTTCATTTGAGTCTAATGCTTTCATTTCGGAGGTCAGGAAGACAAAGGCAAAAGAAGTAACTTGATCATAGTCACTCAGCCCACTAGTATTACTAGCATTGTGAGAGAGAAGATTTGACAGAAAATGAACCTATGAAACAAGGATGCAAGGACAAGGATGTACATTGGGATTGGCATTCAGAGCTCCTGTCTCTGTGAACAACGAACTCCCACAAATTTGCTCCCTGGCTTTCAATGCTGATCCTACCAGAATGCCCAAATCTTCTGTACCAGGTAAAATCTATTCCTATGTGTACCAGTACCCCCAAGCAAACAGAGACCATCTTACCTGATGCCCACGCCTTCCTTTTTCTCCCTTAGGGCCTTGAACGTAACTATCAGCTCCAGGATCCCCCTGAGAAAAGAAAAGCTTGGCAACATCAAATAAATGGCAAAGAAAGAAGAAGAAATCACAGAAAGAAGGATTTTTAAAAGAAAGGAAAACCAAAGTAGACCTTTCCATTATCCAGAATTACTTAGTAATCCCAAATACCCAATGCAATTAAAATTCCAGCCCATTTAAGAATCTAGATTCTTGGAGAAAGAAGTGGACTGCAGGTCTCATTGCCTCCATGAACTACTACCTCCTTTGTCATGAGGCCAGAAGAAATGGATGGTGCCTGGCTACCATCACTGAACATTTTGATCAAGGAAACAATAGATGGATCTTGATCAAAAGGAGGAAAAAATGTGGAACAGAACTTCACATTCATATTGGAAACCAGACATATTGGATCCATTGAGACTGGAGGAACCCCAAATCTATTGCTTGGAAACAACTTTTAAGCCTCAAACTGAACCTATCGCATGAAGTCATCTTTAAACTAAACAGCAGTTTCGCTCCTTTAATCAAGAAAGTTCACCTTGAGCATTGAGCTCTTTTCAAGATTTATATGAGATTAAGTGGACAACCAAAACCACAAAAAACCAAACCCATTCCCATTGAGTCGATTCTGATTCAGGGATTCTGTAGGACAGAGTAGAACTGCCCCATAGAGTTTCCAAGGAGCAGCTGGTGAATTCGAACTGCCGACTTTTTAGTTAGCCGCCAAGCTCTTAACCACTGAGCCACCAGAGTTCCAAATGGACAACACTAACTCTAAAACACAGATGAGAACTTTAAGTGGCAGAGAGTCTGAATTAACAACAATGAAACAATATGGGCAGAGAGAGAATGGTAACCCAATATGAAGTATGTAACCATTGTCAATGAGCTATATATGCAAAAATTATTGAATGGGTGTATGTTTTGTTGTGTGTATTTTGACCAAAAAAAAAACCCTAGAGTCTCTATAAGCTGGGTTTTTCTCTCAAATTTCTTATTCGTTACAATACTAAGATAGGCTAAACAGTTGCCTCATTAATGAATAACTGATTGCTCTTTGCCTTTGTGTCAAGCAAACAGACTGCAAGTCCTTGGAGTGGAAGTCCCAGAAATCCTCCAACCGTCACTCACAGGATCTCCCCTTAAGCCAGGCGCTCCATGCTCTCCAGGTCGTCCTGGAGGTCCCGTCAAGCCCTTAAATCACAAAGAAAAAACATGTCACTTTGTGTTTCTTTAAATCATTCATTGCCTAAAGGAAAGAGAACATTAAGAGGGAAAATGAGAATCTAGTTAAAAGAGCAGCTTTGTCCTTGAATTTTAAAGCATTTTCTGACACAGGTAAGGCTGAGACATAGAAAAGAACACCGAGTCACTGGGAATCTGCCATACACTTGGCCCTAGGTGTGTTTTACCTCATTTAACCCTCACAGCACAGGAATTAATACCACTGGTGTATGAGGGCGATGAGGCTTGGAGAAGGTGGACTCAGGTCTCTCTGCCATAAAATCCCTTGATCTTTCCTCTTCTCCCTGATGCCCCTTCCCCCACAGAAACAGATGTGAGAAAAAGAACGAGGCAAAAAAACAAAACCAAACCCAGTGCCGTCGAGTCGATTCCGACTCATAGCGACCCCATAGGACAGAGTAGAGCTGCCCAATAGAGTTTCCAAGGAGCACCTGGCAGATTCGAACTGCCATTCCTTTGGTTAGCAGCTGTGGCACTTAACCACTACACCACCACGGTTTCCACCATAGACATAGGCAACATTAATTGAGGTAAACCCCAAAACCAAACCCGTTGTTGATCCCAACTCATAGCGACCCAATAGGGCAGAATAGAACTTCTTTATAGGGTTTTCCAAGAAGTGGCTGGTGGATTTGAAATGCCATCCTTTTGGTTAGCAGCTGAGCTCTTAACCATTATGCCACCAGGGCTCCTTGACTGAAGTAGTGAGTAAGATTTTATGAAAAAGGAGAGAAAGGAGGGGGAAAAAATGCTTGCAGAACTCCTGACTACTGTAAACAGGGAAACCGAGGTAAACAGGCATGCTATAGGACCACAGTGTGACAAGTAAATGGTTGCTTCTCTTAAAACCTGCCATAAATGGTACCATCCCTGTGTGCTGGTTTCCACTGAGCCACAGAGTAAGGGCCAAACTCCCCGCAAATACCTTCCTCAGGTGATGTGCCTGGTTCTGGTGGGAATGATCCCACGATCTGAGAATAATGAAGTGGAGCCCCTCTTTGGGATCTGAATCTCAGACACAGGGAACGGAATGTTCTCTAGGTTCCAAAAGGAGCCATTTCTTAACCTTACTAGAGATTCCTTTTTATGTCTTTCCTGGCTTAATATAATGGCAATAGGGAGCTAAAGGGAGCTAGATAATTCTAAATTCAAATCCTGCTGCTGAATTTACTTGTTGTTGGTTGCCATCAAGCCGATTCAGACTCATGACAACCCCATTCGTTACAGAGTAGAACAGCTCCATAGGGTTTTCTTGGCTGTCATCTTTATTGAAGCAGATCGCCAAGCCTTTTCTCCTGCACTACTCCTGGGTGGGTTTGAACTGCCAACCTTTAGGTTAGCAGTCAAGCACAAACCTTTTGCACAACCCAGAGATCTTCTTAGTTTACTACCTAGGCATATTTCTTTGGTTTCTCTAAGACTCAATTTTCTCATTTGTGAAATGGATGTACCTATCTCACACGGCTGCTCTGGGGATTAAATGCAATAATAAATTAAAAGCATTTAGCACAGAGCCTGGCATACGGTGCCTATTATGATTGTCCCTTCTTCTAGTTTCTTCTCCTCCTAACCCAGATGCTTGGCTCCCAGGGTAATCTTCCAAACCTGTTGCTTTCAACATGAGTCTCCCTCATCTAAAAACCTTCAATAGCCTCTAATCACTGAGTAGAAAAAAACAAAACAAAAAAAACTCTTAAACATGGCCTTAAATTGATTCATTTGTCCATCCAGGCTTCCCTCTCTGACTCTTCATCCTTCTTATTTCATCCCTCCAGTCCTGCTCAATTGGAATCCTTATCTCTCCAAACCTACCGAGTCCCTCTAACTCTAAGCCTTTCCTTGTGCCTTCTCCTGAGGCTGGAATTCCCTGTGTCTCTCTCCCCATCCCTCTCAGAGAAGGCTGAGTGAAAATGTCTTGCTTTCCTGTGTTCTTAGGAATGCTTGAACCCTCTCCATTTTTCAGGAACCTGTTCAAATGCCACAAGGTTGTTCTCTTGCCTAGGTCTGCCTCCCTCATCACTTGGTTAATTGTTATTTATCCCTTAAACTTCAGCCCATCTTCATTTCCTGGATGAAGTCTTCCTGGCTGTACAGCCTGGATCAGATCCCCCTGCCATTTACCTCTCCTTCATGTACTTATCTCAGTGGTAATCTTACACCTATTTGTATGATTATTTCATCAATGTCTGGCTCTCCCCATAGAGGCCAGTTCTGAGATAGAGAACCCATGCCTGCTTTGTTCCCCATTTTAGAATCATGCCTAGATTAGAAAAGATGATGACTGATCAGACGAAGAAAAGCCAGTTTATTCATTGTAGTTTCCAAATCACCAGGCTCCCACTGATTCTTTATTTTCCCCATTATTATAGCCTTTATCCTCTATAATCTAGTGTTACAGCTTTTCCTGTACAAATCCTCTCTCTTGCACCAGATAAGCTCTTTGCTGGTTATAGCCATGTCTTATGTATCTTTGAACTCTGTTTTTGTGCCCCACAGGTAGGACGCACTTGACAGGTGTTTATCAAGCTTAACTGATGATTCTCCAGTCTTGAGGAGGCATGGTATCCTCCGTCTTCTCCAAAATCTGATTCACAAACTTCAGGTTGGAAATTAAACCTCAGTAAAAAGCCATGTCTTCTGACTTGCCTTGTTTCACTTATCAGAAATCCATCCACACCACTAATCGTGCATAGTTGGAGTGAAATGTATTACTCTTATCCATGAGAAACAACAAGAAGTGTAAGTTAAAAAATTCACTTCCTATATCTAATCCGGAAACCCTGGTAGTGTAGTGGTTAAGAGCTATGGCTGCTAACCAAAAGGTCAGCAGTTCGAATCCACCTGGTGCTCCTTGGAAACCCTATGGGGCAGTTCTACTCTGTCCTATAGGGTTGCTATGAGTCAGAATTGACTTGACAGCCAAGGGTTTGGTGTGAGCTATATTTAATCCAATCAAGCTGATTATAGTACTTTGTTGAGAAGAATCCTTCAGCCATGCTTGAATTTAGTAGGAAAGAAGATTGTAATCATTTAGTAGGATAAAGGCTGTACCATTGACACAGGAAGGAGAAGTTGTAGTATATATGCCAGGTATCTGTCTTCCCTTATATAGAAATATAGTTACTAGTATGAGGTAGTGTGCAATCACTGTCAAGCAGATAGTACAAATAATGTAAGTTATAAAAAGGAAGAGAAGGGAGAGATCACTACAGACTAGCATAAGGAGGAAAAAAGAGGACCTGAACATCGAAGAAAAGGTGATATTCAAATAACCACTGAGGGTGGAGGTGGAGGAAAGGCATTCGAGGATAAGGCACCTATCATGAGCAAAGACACAGATGAGCACACATAAGGAATGTTCAGGGGACAATAAGCAGTACAATTTGACTGGAAAAGATACTTCTTGACTGAGGTTAGTGAAGGATGTGGTGGAAAGGGTCTTGGATGTGAGACAGGGAGTCATGGAAAGTTTGTAATATAACGAGTGACATGATTACTGTTCTAGAGTACAAAATGTTAAGCAACTTGATTTACATTATTCATCTCACTATCAGCAGAGTCAGGCCTTAAGTAAAGTTTCCAAAAATTATCTAATATTTACTGTTCTTTAACTTTCAATCTGGCATTTAAACCACTAGATGATTCCTTCCAACAGCTTAAAAATCAACTGTCAATGTCACTTTATGCAGTAGAAATGAGAGAAGAATATCTTCATAGGGCTGTGGGGACTATGGCATTGGGAAACATCTAGTTCAATTAGCATAACATAGTTTATAAAGAAAATGTTCTATACTCTACTTTGGTGAGTAGCCTCTGGGCTGTAGCCTGTGAGTGGCCATCTAAGATACTCCACTGGTCTCACTCCATCTGGAACAAGGGAGAATGAAGAAAACCAAAGACACGGGGGAAAGATTAGGCCAAAGGACTAAGGGACCACAAATACCACAGCCTCCACCAGACTGAATCCAGCGGAACTAGACAGTACCTGGCTACTACCACCAACTGCTCTGACAGGGATCATAATACATGGTCCCACACCGAGCCGAAGGAAAATGTAGAACAAAATTCTAACTCACAATAAAAACAGACTTACTGGTCTGACAGAGGCTGTAGAAACCCTGAGATTATGGCCCCTAGACACCTTTTTAGCTCAGTATTGAAGTCTCTCCTGAGGTTCACCCTTCAGCCAAAGATCAGACAGGCCCATAAAACAAGATGAGACTAAATAGGCACACCAGCCCAGGGGCAAGGACAAGAAAGCAGGAAGAGACAGGAAAGCTGGTAATGGGGACCCACTGGGAACCCAAGATAGAGAAGGGGAGAGTGTTGACATGTTGTGGGTTGGTAACCAATGTCACGAAACAATATGTGCATTAATTCTTTAGTGAGAAACTAGTTTGCTCTGTAAACCCTCATCTAAAGTACAATTAAAAAAAAAAAAGAATATCCTCATACTTTACCTGATTTCCTCTACTTCCTTTTTCTCCAGATGACCCTGGGACTCCACGCTCACCCTATAAAAGGAAAAATAAATATATAAAGATTCTTTGTTATATTAGTCATGCCAGGAACCTTTTTCATGTAGCTTCACATTCACATTCTAGCAAAGAGTAAAGATTTTCTCAGCTATTCTATCTCTGACTATATGACAGACTAGAACAACCCTTCCACTAAAATATAATTTAAAATTGAAGATAACAAATTAAAACATATTTTACGTGCTTGGTGGCCCAGTGGTTAAAGTGATCAACTACTAACCAAAAGGTTGGGGGTTCAAAAACACCAGAAGTTCCGTGGGAGAAAGATGTGGCAGTCTGCTTCTACAGAGATTTACAGCCTTGGGAACCCTATGGGGTCACTATGAGTCAAAATAGACTCCACAGCAGTGAGTTTACTTTTTGTTGTTGTTGTTAATGAATTAATAAGGAAAAAGAAAAATCCTTAGAGTCCAGAATAAAGAGAAAGTAGGAATCCCGAGAGGTATTGGCTGTTGGCTGTCCTAAGGGCTTCTTCTGATCACTGTGTATCTGTGGTACGAAATAGTTCAACCTGATAATTTATTTTAAAGTGGTTCCAGGAAGTAGCGAGGCCAGGTACATGGCAGAAGCAAACAATCTCAACTCAGGCCTTAATGATCTCTCCCAGATAAAATTCAATAAAAAATGAGTTTAAACCGAAAGTCACAACACACATGAGCAAGACCTATGAGGAAGAATCAGCAGAAACAACAGATAATAAAATCAGGACTGCAGTATTACAGATATTGGAATTATCATACATGGAGTATAAAATAAATGCAGTTAATATGTTTAAATAAATAAAAAATGAGAAAAAAAACCCAAGCAACTAGAAAAAAGACCAAGCAATTTTGAAAAAAGAAAAGTCAAATAGAACTTGACTTGTAATAATTGAAATTAAAAATTCAACTGACAGGTTAAATAGCATCTTAAACACAAGTGAGGTGAGAATTAGTGAACTAGCAACTGAAGGAATTATTCAGAATGCAGCACAGAAAGGCAAATAAATAGGAAGTATGAAAAATTGACAACAATGACCATAAAAAAAAAAAAAAAAAAAAGTAGCCTCTGAGGCTGCTTATGCATAACCACAGACCTCATGGGATCTGGTTCCTTGGTTTGTAGGTTTAGGGTCTTGATTTCATGGGGCATCCCAGTTAATTGGCCTAATAACATGTTTAGTGCTTCTGTTTTACCTCCTAGTTCATTGTGTGGTATCTGGGGTCTTAAAAGCTACAAACAGCCATCCAATGCATGACAATTGGTCTCTATTTGCCTGGAGCAACAGAGGAAGAAGAAGAGTCAGGAATAGGAGGAGGTTGTGGAATGTATGGCTAATTGCCTCCATGAACAACTGCCTCTTTTGCCATGAGACCAGAAGAAATGGATGGTGCTCTGTTACCATTACTGAACACTTTAATCAAAGATTCCATAGAAGAACCCTGATCTAAAGAGTGAATATGCGGAACAGAATTTCAAATTCTCATGGACTCCAGACTTTCTGGGGGCAAGGGAGCTGGATGAACCCTTGAAACTATTTCCCTGAGGTAATATTTAAACCTTAAACCAAAAATATCCTCTGAAATCTTCTTAAAACCAAACAGTAGTTTAGCTTAACTAGTAAAGAATGTCTGCCTTGAGCATTATGCTCTTTTAAGAACTATCTGTATGGGATCAAAGTGACAACAGCAACTAGAAAGATTAGATAGGAACCTTAAGGAACAGTGAGTTTATGTTAATGGGGGAGGAACTCAGAAAAAGAGGGTGAGGATAGTTGCACAACTCGAAGAATGTAATCAATGTCACTCAATTGTACATGTGGAAACTTTTTAATTGCTGTATGTTTTGCTGTGTGTATTCTCAACAGCAACAAAATTAAAATTCTTTTTTAAAAAAGAGGGAGATATAGACAATAAAATAAGAAGGCCTAACAAATTTCTACTTAGACTTCCATAAAGAGATAGAGAAAATGGGAAAGGTAAAAACATTAAAAATGATAATATTCTAAGGGTTTTCCAAAACTTATGCAAGATACAAAAACTCAAATTCAAAACCCCAACAAGTCCCGAGTAGGTTAAGTTTAAAAAAAAAAAAAGTAAACTTGGACACATCATATTGAAAATACAGAAAACTAAAAACAAAGTGGAAATTTTGAAGTAGCCTGAATTTTTTTTTTAAGATTGCTTACAAAGGAACATTTTGACAGATGACTTATTAACAGCAATAATGAAAGCTAGAAGACAATAGAATCCAGAAGACCATGAAATTACATTTTCAAAGTACTGAGAGAAAATAACTGTCAACACGGAATTGTTCACCCAATGAGCTATCTTTCAAGAAAGAGGGTAAAATAGAGTTTTTCAGAAAAACAAAAACCAAGGGAGTTTATAATGAACCGACTTTTCCTAAAGGAAATTCTAAAAGTTGTACCTTAGACATAAGAAACATGATCCCAAAGGAAAGCATCAATGATACCAGTAAATATAAGGGTATAAATCCAGACAAGTATTGATTATACAAAACAATGACGATGTCTAATTAGTAGAATTTAACAAATTTAAAGAAAAGATGGAAACAAAATACTAGACAATAATCTGTACCATGAAAGGGGTGTGTGTCATGGCTAAATTTCTAGAATCCTTGTATTTTAGGGATAAAGGCAAAAATATAAATTAACTTTAGATATTTTGGTATATTTATGTTAAAATTTCTAGACTAATGGTGAAAAGTATAAATAGAGAGTATAACTGCCAAACTAGTGGGGACAGGGAGAAGACTGAGAAACTTTCTTTACCTGTTCTCCATTCAAGCCATCAAGACCTTTCTCACCAGGGTCACCCTGTGGAGCAGAGGAAGATCAGAGTGTTAGAGACAAGACAAATATGTGTACACGCTTATTTTCTTGATATTAGTTTTCTTGCTAATTTTTATTCAGTTGACAAAGAATATAGCCTTCTGAAATAGCCATGAGATTATTTTCTTTCTGAATTAGTCTTGAGAGTTTCAGATGTTACAGAAAAAGCTAGAAAACAATCTCAAATATTGAATGGTTAGTAAGTCTTTACAACTTTTGCACTGAGAACAAAGAGCTCTCTCACAAGACTACTAAAACGTTTCCCACTGGTTAACTGCATGCTAAAGGTGGTCCTTTTTGTCACTGGCCTTCTCTAATTTAAAAATACTGGCAAATATCCCTGAATTAATATTTATAATGGGAACTTGGAAGACCACAGACTAAGGAGAAATATTAAATGTGTGTGTGTGTGTGCGCGTGCGTGCGCATGTGTGAGCATTTTGGGGACTTATAATAATAATTTTTTCTTAATCTCCTTCAGAAAATAACTGAAAAAAATGAGGCAAATTAAGTAAGAGTGAAAATAAGCAGCTGCATAGCAACAGCTCATCAAATATTCCATCTCTTTCAAATTATGGGTCTTTCATTTTGCCAACTATCTCAAAATAACAGTTAATGTATTCATCATAAAGCATCTTTTGAAGAAGAAATACAGAGTTTTGAAAGCAGAATAAAATTCATTTTGCATGTATGGAATAGTTGATTTACTCCTACTGTCCACACAGGGAAGTCAATTTTCAGGCTTTTTTTTTTTTTTTTAACTAAAGTACAGCTGGGTTTGGGACATGAAAATAAGCATACTAAGCCCTTGGACTAGAATTTACATGATGCATTTGCCACACACGATGAGAGACAAGTCAGTGATTCCAAATAACATGAGTGAGGAAGCTCCATGAATTCCTGTCTGTTTTGTTCATCATGTTGATATCATTCCCCGCTATAATGTGGGGAACAGAGTAGGTACCTAAAAAATATTTGTTGAATGGATAAATGAAGAAACGGATACACTCTGGCTCTGAATTTGAATGTAAAGTAACTCCCTTATGTACCACCTCCTTTCCTAATAGCCCTATCCTAGAACCCCTCTCCCATTAGACATTCACCTTCATCAGGCCCTTCCTCCAGTCCCTCAAATTCTGTACCAACTCCTCCAGACCTTCATGTGATAAATATGGTAGCTCAATTACTATAAAGTTAGCAATGTTTGAAGATACTAAAATACATCACTTTCCTAAACCTGAAATGCATATCTTACAAATAGTCATTAGCATGGTGGTTTGGGCTAAAATGATACCATCTGACATTTTCATTTGTTTAAAAGTTTTTGGCTCACTTAAGCAAAGGAAAAGCAATTGGAATTAGTATTGTTTCCCAAAGAAACTGATATCCAGTTAAAGGTATATATATATATGATATATAAGATAAACTCCTTTACTTAAAGAGTAAAGGAAGTTATGTACCTTCTCTCCTGAAAATCCTCTTGCTCCCTAAAGTTAAAAAGAATAAAAAGAATTGAGCATGAACTAGATTTTTAAAACCTTATTTCATTTAAGAAACCGTGTATTCCCTAATTTCAAGAAAATACAATTATTAAATCAAAATGCTGATTTCTTCTCTAGTGAATGTAATCACCACTCTGATTACTATCACCCTCCTCCCTTTGATTGTGACTTGGAAAAAATTCCACCTTGGAACTCCTCACATAGTAGGGGTGAACAGAGAACAGAAGTGACCTGCCACCTTTTACTATAACAAGCATATTTTTTCTCAAATAAAAATGAGAATACACTGGCTAACAAGCATGACAGGGCTTCCGGGAACAACCGGATAGATTAGTGGAAATAGTAACTTGCTAGAATATACAGGAAAACTTTCTTTAGACCACTGAGGTTGTAGAAAAGTTTCCCTGGCATTATTAAAAAGATCATTCAATCCTGGAAGACTGAGGAATATTTAATGCAGCTACTCATAAAGGGTGCCCCACCTGTACCTCTTCAGTCTCTAAAATTTCTCTCAAGCCAACTTCCAATCCCCAGCACCTGCCACTCTTTTCCTGACGATTTTCTCTGGAACCAGAGCCTGCTCTACCCACATGCAGAAGAGGACAGAAGTGCTGGGGAATTAATGCTCGCAAAAGCAGCCCTTAACTAATACATGATAAAAGTTGGTGTATAAACAGCCCAGCTCTCTTGCCCTTCAAGTAGGATAACATTGAGGTATCATATTGGACAATGGCTCCCAGAGTTCCCCAGCAGGATTAAGTTCCATCTATCTCCAATGGTAATCTGATTGATACCACCCCTTTT
Organism: Loxodonta africana; assembly: GCF_030014295.1. Taxonomy (NCBI): domain Eukaryota; kingdom Metazoa; phylum Chordata; class Mammalia; order Proboscidea; family Elephantidae; genus Loxodonta; species Loxodonta africana. The sequence continues at coordinate 10,395,898 of NC_087368.1, read as the reverse complement.
TAAGGCTACTTTCCCTCCCTGTTTTACTTCACCACTTCCCTACTAGGGTTTTCTGTGATAATCTCCCAGTAAACTACTTGCATTTATTCCTATTCTCAGGCTCTGCTTCTGGGAAACATAAACTAAGACACTCTTAAACTGAGGAAGAGCTAAAACTCCATAACTATGTTGAAGAATTAAGATTTTCTTCAAACTCAAAAGTGAACATGAGATAGGAAAGGAATTCCACAGCTCAACGTCATACTCACCTTAGGTCCCCTCAGACCTGGGCATCCTCCTTCCCCTCGGGGTCCAGGAAGACCACGGGGACCTCTCTCTCCCTGTGAAATAAATATACACATGAAGACAGTCAAGCAACTGTCTGTATCACCACCTAGCCAATTCAAACCAGTCATAACGGAAATCGGAATGACTAAACTACAGCACGGTCCTTACAGTGACTTCTACATCCTCAAAGGCCTGGTAGGATCACCTGCAAGACAATCAGATAAATATTCTTCAACTCCCCACACTGATGACCCTAAATAATACAAACCCACATTATTTATATAAATATATATATGCATATATATATATATGCCAGTTCAGTCAATCTACATGGGCAAAACTTCAGAGTTCAAATGCAAACGAAAAGTGTGTCTCAAAATTTCCTTCAGGCAGCTGAAACTGGATGAAGAGGTCGTTATGGTACCACAAAGAGTAAGCCATATTTAACACTTCTCTTCTAGGTGAAATCCTATCCGTTCCTAAAAGATAGATCATGTTACCTCCTCTTCTGAGAAGCTTTTTCTGTTGACTCCACCCAACTGACCCTTCGGTTTGCTTGTAGTATTTGGGGAGACCACTGTTTCAGTACTTGTCACATCACATCACAGTGGATTTTATTTAAAAAAAACATATCAGAATCTCTCACCATGAGTATTTTCAAGGCACAGACAATGTCTCATCGATTTATTTTTTGGTCTCCATTCCCAGTCACAGTTCTATTTTTATATATAGCAGCCTAGGAAACTAATACAAGCTTCATCTGCACACAGTAGACATCCAATCAGAATATGAAGAATGAATTAATGCTTCTAATCTTTTGAGCCAGGTATTGGGTAAGACGAGGGATGATAAATATCATGCTTTTGCCAAATTGATTAAATATTAACTAGAAAGTACTACACATCCCATGAGCTTTCATCAAAAGAGGGTTTACAAATATAACATCTAACTTTGACTTAATGAATATGGATAAGTTCTCTACCTAAGCTGCCCAGAACAGCAAATAGGCATGTGGTTGTGTGAGAAGCTCTCTGGGTCTAGAACGAAGGGGCCTGGGCTCAAGTTCTAATTCTGCTTCCAACTTGTTTTGTGAGTTTAGGCAAGTACATGACTATGAATTGTGTTTCCCCATTTATAAAATGTGGGTATAGATACTACTGATTCCAACTATCTCATAGGATTATTGTGTTGAACAGCAAGAGACAATGAGAAAAACACAGGTTCTGACATCAGTTAGACGTGGTTTGGGGCATATCTCCAACCCTCTCTATGCGACCTTTGTTATTGTGTGTCATCAAGTCAATTCCGACTTGTAGCAACCCTGTATTACAAAGTAGAATTGCCCCATACGGTTTTCTAGGCTGTAATCTTTATGGGAGCAGATTGCCAGATCTTTTCTCCTCCAGAGCCACTGGGTGGGTTCAAACCTCCAGTCTTTCGGTTACAGCTGAGCACTTAAACACTGTGCCACCAGGGTACCTCATGTGACCTTAGCAAGTCTAAGATGAAAATACTAACATATACCAGTAGGTATAAGATGATGATTAAAGGTAATAATGTATACAAAATGCCTAACGCAGGCCCTGACACCTAATCGATATTTTTTAAATGTCTGTTTTCCCCCTTCTTTCTAATCTATATGTGCTTTTAGGTCCAATGTTTGGCGCTTAAGCTTTGTATGGATTGAATTGCGTCCCCCCAAAAGATACTTTAAACTCCTAATGCCTGGTACCTGTGTACCTGTCCTTGTTCAGTAACAGGGTCTTTGATGATGTTATCAGTTTACCTAAGGCTATACCAGAGTATGATGGGTCTTAATTCCATCTGAGTGTTGTTCTCATAAAAGAAAACAGACACAGAGTGATAGAGGAAGGACACCATGTGATTGCTGCTGCCAGCCAAAGAGTACCTGGAGCCACTAGAAGCTAGGGGGGAGGCATGGAACAGATTCTCCCTGAAAGCCTCATAAGGAATTATTTGACACTCTGATCTCAGACTCTCAGTCTCCAGAACTACAAGACCATAAATTTCTATTGTTTAAAGCCACCCACTCTGTGGTGTTTTCTTACGACGGCCTAGGAAACTAATACAAGCTTCATCTGCAGAATTTAATCCTAACATGTCTACCGTACTATCTTGCAGTATATAGTGCTATCAGTCCTGAATAACGGGCTGTTTCCTTTATTAGAAGATAGTTGCTATTTCAAAACAGATGTCCCTAATAAAGCAGGGACACCAAGGAAAAATTCTTTTGGTTTTATTTTTAACAAAACTTAAAAAAATAACGATAACTCTTGCAACTTCTGGTTTCAGTTTCTGAAGTTTCAGTTGCTATACATATATAATTAAATTGGTATGTATTTGCCCAAAATATCCTTCAGAAAAAAAGAGAGTATTCTTAAATTTGATAAGGGCTTATTTATCCTGTCTGAAATTAGAGTCAAAAGTCCTAATGGATTGGATGGATCTTGAGTTAGTCTACTAGCTTTGGCCACGCTCCTTGAGCCTCGGGCCAACCTCTGCCAAACAGAAAAAAATGAAATAACACATCATGAAAATGGGAAGAAATTTTTTCATTACTCCTAAAAAAAAACAGTGAAAATGTGCAATTCACATTCCTGAATTTATAACATTTAAGGCTGTGCTTGAAGACAGTGGTGGTTCAGCAACAGAATTCTCACCTACCACGTAGGAGACCTGTGTTCAATTCCTGGTCAAGGCACTTGAAGCTCAGCCACCACCCATCTGTCAATGGAGGCTTATGTGTTGCTGTACAGGTTTCAGCAGAGCTTCCAGACTAAGACAGACTTGGAAGAAAAGCCTGGCGATCTACCTCTGAAAAGCAGCCAATGAAAACCCTGCGGATCACAACGGTGTGATCCTGTTGGGCATGGAATTGCCATAAGTCAGGAGCCAACTTGACAGCAGCTGACAACAACAAGATTATTCTAACTGAGGCAAAATAGAGAGAAAAGTGATCAATTCTCCCATAAAGACAATCAAAGAACTGGACTGGCTAACATAGATCTCAGTAGCTGCATTTTTCTCCAATTCCTGCTTGTTTTCCAAATTCAGACAACCTAAATATTTACGATAATAAAACAATGTACTACTCCAAGTAAAGCAATAACAAACAACACTAACGCTTTTGTTGCTGTTGTTGTTAGGTGCCGTCGAGTCGGTTCCGATTCATAGCGACCCTATGTACAACAGAACGGAACACTGCCCGGTCCTGCGCCATCCTCACAATCGTTGTTCTGCTTGAGCTCGCTGTTGCAGCCACTGTGTAAATACACCTTGTTGAGGGTCTTCCTCTTTTCCGCTGACCCTGTATTCTGCCAAGCATGATGTCCTTCTCCAGGGACTGATCCCTCCTGACAACATGTCCAAAGTATGTAAGACGCGGTCTCACCATCCTTGCTTCTAAAGAGCATTCTGGTTGCACTTCCAAGACAGATTTGTTCGTTCTTTTGGCAGTCCATGGTATATTCAATATTCTTTGCCAACACCACAATTCAAAGGCGTCAATTCTTCTTCGGTCTTCCTCATTCATTGTCCAGCTTTCACACGCGTGAAAAGCATTAGCCAGGAAAACCCAATGATTTTACGTATCAGCATTTCTCAAAGTATGGTCCAAGGACCCCTGGGGTCTCTGAAATCCTTTCAGGGGATCCACAGGATTAAAACTATTTTCCCAATAACACTAAAATATTACTTTCTTTTTTTACTCTTATCCTCTCCCAGTTGTGCGGTAGAGTTTTCAAGAGGCCACGTAGTGTGTGATAACACAACAGACTGATACAGAAGCAGATATGAGAATCTAGCTGTCCTCTATTAAGCTAAACGTCCAAGAAATGTGAAAATATAAAAGCAATGCCATTCTTCTCAGTGATTTTTTTTTTTTTTTTACTTTGGAAGATATAGCTATTTCACGAAGAAATATGTCATTTATGGTAACATATACTGGATTTATTTTTGTTATTTTTAAATAAAATAATATAAAATTTTCTCAGTTTCAATTTCTCATCATGGTAAATACTGATACTGTTGAAGTCTTCAATAATCTTTAAAGAATGTAAAGGTCTCCTGAGTCCAAAAAGTTTGAGAACCAGTAATATATACAAATCAACTTCAAAACAGACGCCTGTGGCAAAGGGGTTTTCCACAATTCAAGATTAACCAAAAATCATGTTTGGGAATTTTTACATCCTTCTGGTATTTATATTATGTAATAAAGATGATTTCTACTACTTTCTAGCCCCTAGCTCAGTAATTCTCTCTGTATGTACATATTTTTATCCATAGTCAACCACATGATAGATAACTTTTCCTTGTCCAGCACATTCCGTTGGTGGATAACGATAACTGCACTGCCTTCTTGGTTACTCAGGAAGGCATCTGAGTGACCCAGTTATAAGAATGGTCTTGGATTCTTTGATTTATTTCATTAAGCCACTTACAAACATGGGTACTTTATAAATAAAACCCATTGCCATCAAGCCCATCCTGACTCGTGGTGACCCCATGTGTGAAGTGAACTCCATAGGGTTTTCTTGACTACAATCTTTACAGAAGAAGTAGGTCACCAGGCCTCCCTTCCGTGACACTGCTAGGTGGATTCGAACCACCAACCTCTCATGTAGTAGCCGAGAGCAAATCATTCACACCACCCAGGGACTTGCTTTATTAATAGTAATCCTATTTTGCAATTCAGCTCACAATTACACCTAATCTTACATTCATTCACTTTAGACACAGACCATACTTTTAGTTATCCCAAATTCACTGATTAAAAAACAGTGACCATCCTTCATAAACGCCGTCTAGAGTCTATGCAAGCCAAAAATGGGTTGGATAGACTCTAGAAGAGTCTATAGCTTTAAAAAATTGTCCACCTGACATTTGTTTTGGTAAATGATTGTTTTTATACAGATATTTTAAACCCATTTTAAAATGTATAGACTAGAAAAACCCCCGTGACTTAAGTGCGATTAAGCATTGCTAATATTTGACCCATTTACCTTATAGTCCTTCAAAGAAAAAATTAAGATTCAGTACTTACAGGTATACCTTCTTCACCAGGATGACCTGGTAATCCGTCAGGACCCTTCTCTCCCTAAGAAAAAGAGCAAGTGACATAAATAAACTGGACTCTAAATTCTTCATTTCTCAATTCTACATGAAATAAAAATTGTTAGTGATAGATAGCCTTGCCTCCTGAGTTGACATTTTAGAGAACGTAACTAAGCGTTTTAGGAGAACTCCCAGCACAAGCCTATGGGTTCAGGCTGCAGAGATATTCTCGGCCTTGTTAAAATGAAAACTTGAATACTTTTTTGCATTCATAGTCGACCTATTTTGATTTTTTCCAAAATACCTTTTTTAATCATGCGTTTCTTAAGCTCATCACTTTCTTTCCTACACAGACTTCAGTATAATTCAATTTTTTATGTTTCTAAAAATACAGATAACGCAATATTTGCCAATTCAACATTTTTCATTTAAGTCGTTTGGTGAGATCAATTTCATGGCTCATGTTGTGAAATCTTCACCAATATCCTTTGCCAAATTTTCCATACCCGTAAACAAAAACTCAATGCTTCCTAAACCATAATTCTGGGTGGAAATTATTATAAACCATGCTATTTCAAAAATTCAAACCAAGATTAGTTTCTAGTTAAAAGCTTAAAGAAAAACTCTCTCTTGAAGAGGACTTTGACTTCGTTTTAAAGAATGTCGGTAAGCAGCAGTGTTACTGGCCATATTACTTCTGAGAAATTGTGGTTTATTTCTGTATGACTCAGCTATTTAGACTCTTTTTTGTACCCCCTGTAATATACCTAAACGCACAAACCCATTTCCTCTCAAGGAAGTCTGGCTTGGCATTTTATAGCCAGATTTTTTTTATTTAGTCTAAACCCTGGTTAGTAAGACCTGGGTGATATATTCTATTTGGGATTAACAAAGCTACGAAAGTCAACACAACCAGTACCACCAACCACTGAATTCTAATAAGCTGAAAAGTAACAGCAGAGAAGTAAAAAGAAGAGCAGAGAAGTAAAAAATTCAAAAGTGCCTCTTAGAAGCACTGTCCCTGAGTTGCAAAGAAATTATGTCATGTGGTTTCCAAGTTTAATTTTCTAATTCACCAATCTGATATTAAAGCACAACTTGGGGAGGTAGGACAGGGAATCTAGTGGTAAGACATAACTAGAATTTATTTTTCAAAATATAATTATGCACTTTACACTGTTCTAAACGAAAAAGTCTGAAATGCAAAGCCATTGAGAGTTCATTTCACAATTTCATGGAAAACCTTCCAAAGACAGTATGTAAAAAGATGGTGCAAAACCAATGGGTTTGACTTAACTTCATTTATGGATGTGATTATACCTCCATCAAAATAAATCTGTCATCCCTTTGAGAATGAAACCATGCTAAACCTGGGTATCTGAGGATCATTTCTAATGAGATACTCTCCCTTAAACGTGTTAAGTAGTGATTTTCCCATCAGTAAACCCTAGAGTTTACTGATTAAGAGGGAGATGAAATTAACCACCACATGGAACCAGTGATTCTAAGGCGATGGAAAAGGATGTTACACCGGAGGGAAAGAGGCATTTACTACTGTAAAGAAAGCAGATGTGAGACAAGTGAAAATTTTGTAGACAAGGGAAATCTTTTGTGCCATAGTAAAATTTGTAAAATTATTTGTCAAATGGGAGTAAGCAGCATAATAAGGAGGAAAGAATGTGAGACTTTGCCTCTTCATAACTGTGCAATTTTGGGAAAATGATATCCCCTCTCTGAGCCTCAACTGTACCCCTACAAAATAACATCTACATCGACGTTTTGTTAGGAAGGTAAAATTAGAAGAAAAAAAAAAAAAAAAACCCAAAACCCTTGGCCGTTGAGTGTATTTCAACTCATAGCAGTTCTGTAGCACAGAGTAGAACTGACCAGTGAGGTTTTCAAGGCTCTAAATCTTTATGGAAGCAGACTTTTACATCTTTCTCTCTTAGAGCGGCCGGTAGGTTCAAACCACTAACCTTTCAGTTAGCAGCCAAGCACTTAACCACTGCGCCACCAGGGCTCCTTTAAAATTAAAAAACAATTGTTACATACGTAACACAGGGCCCGGTGTGAAGTGGGTACTGAAGTGTCACTTGTCTCCCTCACCACATTCCCTCCCACCCAACAAATTCCTACCTTGCTCCCAGGAACCCCATCATGTCCTTTGTCCCCTTCTTCTCCGACACAATGCACGTGCGTATTGCAGCACGTTCTTTCTACAATTGTGTCCTGAAAAACAGAATCCGTACCCCATAAGACTTTTTTCCATCTGTGTTAGCCTGCATCACGTTATACACTAAAGAGAAAGAATGCTCTCCAGGTTTGAAAAATTATTATGATTAATAGGACCTAGTGAAGGTCCCGTTGCTGTCGAGTCAATTCTGACTCATAGCGACCCCATAGGACAGAGTAGGACAGCCCTTTATGAGGTTTCCAAGGAGCGGCTGGTGGATTTGAACTGCCAGCCTTGAGCTGTAATCAACTTGATGGCAACAAGTCAGTGAAGAACAGTGTTTAAGAAAACAGACTTACAAGTTGTTTCCGTAAGAGGCTTGGGAGGGATCTCAGTGTGATGCTCAGAGGTTGCTTATATGCAAGTCCTCTGCCAAATTCCAGTTCCTGGAGCTCTTCTAATTTCTGCACGCCTTCCAGGCCAACTACCAGGAGTCCAGAGAGCCCTTCAAAATATCAACAAGTGGGTGGTTTTCTTGTGTATCTTTCGAATGCTCCATCTTTGTCTCAGCGCCAGATAGTCATTGACCATCCCATCACTTCATACACTTTACCTGTCTTGTCTCAAAACTGTGTTTTTATTAAAATAAAACCAGCTAATGGCTTTAATGGCATGCATGCCCTAAGAATTGGTCTGATACTTTTCAATTCTGCTAGCTGGAAGTTAAGCAGTTAAGTGGAATCACAAAGGACTCTTCTACAGCCTCCTTTTGATTTTTTTTTTTTTTTTTTTAAATAGAGAGAGAGAGAGTTTTCAGCCCTTACTGTATTAAGCTACCACCACCAACTGCTGTCGAGTCAATTCCAACTCTTGGAGACCCCAAGTGTGTCAGAGTAGAACTGTGCTCCATCGGGTTTTCTTTTCTTCCTTTTTTTTTTTTTTTTAACACTTTATTGTGCTTTAGGTGAAAGCTTACACAGAAAATTAGTTTTCCATTCAATAATTCATACACAGATTGTCCTGTGACATTAGTTGCAATCCCCACAATATGGCAGCACTCACCCCATTTCTACTCTAGGTTCCCCATTTCCATTCGTCCAGTTTCCCTGCCCCTCCCTGCATTCTTGTCCTTGCTTTGGGGAAAGTATTCCCCTTTTGGTCTTATATAGTTGATAGTTCTAAGCAGCACATTCCTTATGCGTGTTATTGTTAATTTTATAGGCCAGTCTATTACTTGGCTGACAGGTGACCTCCAGGAGCAGCTTCAGTTCAAAGTTAGAAGGGTGTCTCAGGGCAATAGTTCCAGGGATTCCTCTAGTCACTATCAGACCAATAAGTCTGGTCTTTTTTATGAATTTGATTTTTTTTCTACATTTTTCTCCCTCTCTAACTGGGACCTTCTATTGTGTTCCTGGTCAAAGTGGTCAGCAGTGGTAGCTAGGCACCATCTAGTTCTTCTGGTCTTAGGCCAGGGGAGGCTGTTGTTCATGTGGGCCATGAGTCCTTTGGACTAATTGTGTCTTTGAATCTTTGGTTTTCTTCACTCTCCTTTGCTCCAGACAGGAAGAGACCAATAGCTGCATTTTAGATGGCTGCTTACAAGCTTTTAAGCCCCAGACATTACTCACCAAACTAGGATGTAGACCATTATCTTTATGAACTATGTTATGCCAATTGGCTTATATTCCCACGAGACTATGGTCCTTGAACTTCAAACCCAGTAACTCAGTCCCACAAGATGTTTGGTTATATATAAGAAGTTTCTATAACTGTGTCCCCTATGTGCTCTCTCAGATATATGAATATACATCCAGCACACACAAATATGTATGTAGAAATATATACAACTATATTATACGGAGCCCTGGTTGCCCAGTGATTAGAGCCATCAACTGCTAACCAGAAGATCAGTGGCACAAAACCACCAGCGACTCCCTGGAAGAAAGATGTGGCAGTCTGCTTCTGCAGAGATTTACAGCCTTGGAAACCCTATGGGATCTCTATGAGTTGAAATTGACTCGACAGCAGTGGGTTTGGTTCTTTTGGTTATACCTATATATGCAACACAGGTGTACTCCCGTACGACCTCCTACACATATTTAGCATACATAGCTACCTATGTATCCACTCACAAATTATTGTTTGTTATTACTGTTGTTGCAGGATTGTATATGTTACAGTGTTTACCGTAGTTGCCCTTTGGTCTTGCATACCTCTCAATGTCTTCCTTTGCCGTGGTCATATTATGCTGACTTCCCCCATATCGTGTATTTTATTCCCTTCATCAGAATTAACACGGGAGGATGAGGGAGTGAGAATCGCTAACTATCTAGTTAGCGATTCTCACTCCCTCATCCTCCCATCGCTGGTAACCATCAAAGAATGTTTCTGTGGGTAAACCTATTCTTGACTTTTTACAATAGTGGTCTCATAACAGTATTTGTCCTTTTGTGATTATTTCACTCAGCATAATGTCTTCCAGATTCATCCATATTGTGAGATGTTTTTTGGATTCATCATTGTTCTTTATCATTGTGTAGTATTCCATTGTATGTATGCACCACAATTTATCCAGTCATCCACTGATGAACACTTAGGTTATTTCCATCTTTTTGCTATAGTGAATAATGCTGCAATGAACATGGGTGTCCGTAAGCCTATTTGTGTCACAGCTCTTATTTCCCTAGGATATATAGCTAAGAGTGGGACTGCTGGATCATTTGGTATTTGTATTTCTAGCTTTTTAAGGAAGTGCCATACTTACTGTTTTTCACAATGGTTGTACCACTTTAGAATCCCACCCGCAGTGTATAAGAATTCCAATCTCCCCACAACCTCACCAGCATTTGTTGTTTTCTGTTTTCTTGATCAGTGCCATTATCACCAGGGTGAGATGGTATCTCATTGTAGTTTTGATTTGCATGGTTAACGATCGAGAACATCTCTTCATGTGTTTGTTAGCTTCCTGAATGTCTTCTTTGGTGGAGTGTCTGTTCATGTCCTTTGCCCATTTGTTAATGGGGTTGTTTGTCTTTTTGTTGTTGAGGTTTTCAATAAATTTAGAGATTAGATGTTTATCAGACATGTCATTAACAAAAATTTTCTCCCAGTCTGTAGGTTCTCTTTTTACTCTCATGGTGACATCTTCTGATAAGCATAAGGATTTAATTTTTAGAAGATTCCAGTCATCTAGTTTATCTTCAGCTATCTGTATGTTATTAGCTATTAGCTACGTTTGGTAGTCTTTTTATGCCATACATTATGTCCCTAGCTTTGTTCCTGTTTTTTTCCATGAACTGTATAGTTTTAGGTTTAACATTTAGGACTTTATCCAATTTCAGTTAGTTTTTGTGTATGGTGTGAGGTATGGATCTTGTTTCATTTTTCTGCAAATGGATATCCAGTTTTGCCAGCACCATTTGTTAAAAACACTATTTCCTCCCAATTTAATAGACTTCAACCATTAGTTGAAGATCAGTTGCCCATAAAAAAAAAAAAAAAAACCCCATAGGTAGATGGATTTATTTCTGTGTTCTCAATTCTGTTCCATTGGTCTCTGTCTGTCATTGTACCAGTACCACGTTTTTTTTGACTACCATGGCTGTATAGTAGGTTCTGATATCAGGAAGTTGAGTCCTCCTACTTTGTTCTTCTTCTTCAATAATGTTTTAGCTATACAGTACCTCTTTCCTTTCCAAATAAACTTGGAGATTAGTTTTTTCATTTTGTTAAAGAATGTTGTGGGAATTTGGATTGGGATTGCATTATATCTATAGATCGTTTTAGGTAGTATTAATATTCCCACGATATTAAGTCTTCCTATCCATAAGCGTGGTATGTTTTCTCATTTATGTAGGTCTTTTTTGGTTTCTTGCAGTAGTGTTTTGCAGTTTTTTTGTATAAATCTTTTACATCCCTAGTTAGATTTATTTCTTAAGTATTTTATCCTTTTGGGGGCTATTGGAAATTGTTTTGTTTTCCTGATTTCCTTTTTGGAGTTCTCTTTGTTAATGTAGAGGAATTCAACAGATTTTTGTAATGTTGATCTTGTACCCTGCCACTTCTATTAGTTCCAGTAACTTTCTTGTGGTGTCTCCGGGATTTGTTATGTATATATAATCATGTCATCTGCAAATAGGGATAGTTTTACTTTTTCTTACCAATTTGGATGCTGTTTATTTCCCTTTCTTGCCTTATTGCTCTAGCTAGGACTTCCAGTACAATATTGAATAAGAGTGGTGATAAAGGTCATCCTTGTCTAGTTCCTGTTCTCTGGTTCCCATTCTCAAAAGGAATGCTTTCAGTCTCTCCATTGAGAGTAACGTTAGCTGTTCATTTTGTATATATGTCCTTAATTACATCATGGAATTTCCTTTCTATTCTTATTTTGCTGCCAGTTTTTATCAGTAAGCGGTGTTGGATTTTATAAATATTTTTCTGCATTGACTGAGATGATCATGTGGTTCCTTTCCTTTGTTTTATTTATGTGGTAAATTACATTGATGGATTTTCTAAAGTTGATCCATGCTTGCATCCCTGGTATGAATGCCACTTGATCATGATGTATTATTTTTTTGATGTTGTTGTTGTTAGGTGCCGTTAAGTCGGTTCTGACTCATAGTGACCCTATGCACAACAGAACAAAACACTGCACGGTCCTGAGCCATCCTTACAATCGTTGTTATGCTTGAGCTCATTGTTGCAGCTACTGTGTAAATACACCTTGTTGAGGGTCTTCCTCTTTTCCGCTGACCCTGTACTCTGCCAAGCATGATGTCCTTCTCTAGGGACTGATCCCTCCTGACTGCATGTCCAAAGTATGTAAGACGCAGTCTCACCATCCTTGCCTCTAAGGAGCATCCTGGCCGCACTTCTTCCAAGACAGATTTGTTCGTTCTTTTGGCAGTCCATGGTTTATTCAATATTCTTCAACAATGCCACAATTCAAAGGCATCAACTCTTCTTTGGTCTTCCTTATTCATTGTCCAGCTTTCACATGCATATGATGTGATTGAAAATACCATGGCTTGGGTCAGGCACACCTTAGTCTTCAGGGTGACATCTTTGCTCTTCAACACTTTGAAGAGGTCCTTTGCAGCAGATTTGCCCAATGCAATGCGTCTTTTGATTTCTTGACTGCTGCTTCCATGGCTTTTGATTGTGGATCCAAGTAAAATGAAACCCTTGACAACTTCAATCTTTTCTCCATTTATCATGTTGTTGCTCATTGGTCCAGTTGTGAGGATTTTTGTTTTCTTTAGGTTGAGGTGTAATCCATACTGAAGGCTGTGGTCTTTGATCTTCATTAGTAAGTGCTTCAAGTCCTCTTCACTTTCAGCAAGCAAGGTTGTGTCATCTGCATAACGCAGGTTGTTAATGAGTCTTCCTCCAATCTTGATGCCCTGTTCTTCATATAGTCCAGCTTCTCGGATTATTTGTTCAGCATACAGACTAAAAAGGTATGGTGAAAGAATACAACCCTGACACACACCTTTCCTGACTTTAAACCAATCAGTATCCCCTTGTTCTGTCCAAACAACTGCCTCTTAATCTATATAAAGGTTCCTCTTGAGCACAATTAAGTGTTCTGGAATTCCCATTCTTCGCAGTGTTATCCATAGTTTGTTATGATCCACAAAGTCGAATGCTTTTGCATAGTCAATAAAACACAGGTAAACATCCTTCTGGTATTCTTTGCTTTCAGCCAGAATCCACCTGACATCAGCAGTGATATCCCTGGTTCCATGTCCTCTTCTGAAACCAGCCTGAATTTCTGGCAGTTCCCTGTCAATATACTGCTGCAGCCATTTTTGAATGATCTTCAGCAAAATTTTGTTTGCATGTGATATTACTGATATTGTTCTACAATTTCTACATTCGGTTGGATCACCTTTCTTGGGATAGGCATAAATATGGATCTTTTCCAGTCAGTTGGCCAGGAAGCTGTCTTCCATACTTCTAGGCACAGACGAGTGAGCACCTCCAGCGCTGCATCTGTTTGTTGAAACATCTCAATTGATATTCCATCAATTCCTGGAGCCTTGTTTTTCGCCGATGCCTTCAGAGCAGCTTGGACTTCTTCCTTCAGTACCATCGGTTCCTGATCATATGCCACCTCTTGAAATGGTTGAATATCGACCAATTCTTTTTGGTATAATGACTCTTTGTATTCCTTCCATCTCTCTTGATGCTTCCTGCGTCATTTAATATTTTCCCCATGGAATCCTTCATTATTGCAACTCGAGGCTTGAATTTTTTCTTCAGTTCTTTCAGCTTGAGAAATGCCGAGCGTGTTCTTCCCTTTTGCTTTTCCATCTCCAGCGCTTTGCACATGTCCTTATAATACTTTACTTTGTCTGCTCGAGAGGCCCTTTGAAATCTTCTGTTCAGTTCTTTTACTTCATCAAGTCTTCCTTTTGCTTCAGCTGCTCGACGCTCAAGAGAAAGTTTCAGAGTCTCCTCTGACATCCATCTTGGTCTTTTCTTTCTTTCCTGTCTTTTCAGTGACCTCTTGCTTTCTTCATGGATGATGTCCTTGATGTCATTCCACAACTTGTCTGGTCTGTGGTCACTAGAGTTCAATGCATCAAATCTATTCTTGAGATGGTCTCTAAATTCAGGTGGGATATACTCAAGGTCATATTTTGGCTCTCGTGGACTTGCTCTGATTTTCTTCAGTTTCAGCTTGAACTTGCATATGAGCAATTGATGGTCTGTTCCACAGTTGGCCCCTGACCTTGTTCTGACTGATGATGTTGAGATTTTCCATCGTCTCTTTCCACAGATGTAGTCAATTTGATTTCTGTGTGTTCCATCTGGTGAGGTCCATGTGTATAGTCGCCGTTTATGCTGGTGAAAGAAGGTATTTGCAATGAAAAAGTCGCTGGTCTTGCAAAATTCTATCATTCGATCTCCAGCATTGTTTCTATCCCCAAGGCCACATTTTACAACTACTGATCCTTCTTCTTTGTTTCCAACTTTTGCATTCCAATCACCAGTAATTATCAGTGCATCTTGATTGCATGTTTGATCAATTTCAGACTGTAGCAGCTGATAAAGATCTTTTATTTCTTCATCTTTGGCCCTAGTGGTTGGTGAGTAAATTTGAATAATAATCGTATTAACTGGTCTTCCTTGTAGGCGTATGGATATTATCCTATCACTGATATGCTGTTGAATTCTTTTGGCTAGAATTTTGTTGAGAATGTTTACGTCTATATTCATGAGGGATATTGGCTGTAATTTTCTTTGTTAGTGGTGCCTTTGCCTGACTTTGGTATTAGGTTATACTGGTTTCATAGAATGAATTACAGAGTATTCCTTCCTTTCCTATGTGCTGGAATAGTTTGAGTAGAATTTGTGTCAACTTTTCTCTGAATGTTTGGTAGAATTCTCCAGTGAAGCTGTCTGAGCTGGAGTTTTTTATTGTTGGGAGCTTTTTTTGTGTGACCTCTTCAATTTCTTCTTTTATTATGGGTCTGTTCATATTTTCTACCTCAGTCTGTGTTAGCTGATGTAGGTAGTGTGTTTCTAGAAATTTGTTCATTTCTTCTAAGTTTTCAAACTTGTTGGAGCACAATTTTTCATATAATAATCTGTTATGGTCCTTTTTATCTCAGTTAGTTCTGTTAAAATTTATTTGGTTTATTTGCATATTCTTGTCTTTTTCCTTTGTCCATTTGGCCAGTGGTTTGTCAATTTTATTGATCTTCTCAAAGAACCACCTTCTAATCTTGATTCTTTCTATTGTTTTTCTGTTTCATTTATTTCTCTTCTGGTCTTTATTATTTCCTTTCTTCTGGTGACTGTGGGGTTCTTTTGCTGCTCTTTTTCTATTTGTTTGAGTTGCAGACTTAAGCTATTGATTTCGGCCCTTCTTTTTTGATGTGTTCATTTATTGCTATTAAATTGTCCTCTGAGTACTGCTTTTGCTATGTCCCAAAGTTTTTGGTATGTTGTGTTTTCATTCTCATTTGATTCCAGGAATTATTTTATTTTTAATTTTTTCTATTACCCAGCAGTTTCTAATTAAGCTGTTATTCAGTTTCCATGTATTTGACTTTTTTTTCCTTGCTTTTCCTGTTATGGATTTCTAGTTTTATATCTTTGTGATCAGAAAAGATTATTTGGATTTTTTGTATTTATTGGAGTTTGCTTTGTGGCTTAAAATATGTTCTATTCTGGAGAATGATCCATGTGCACTGGAGAAGAAGGTGTGTTGTGCCACTATTGCGTGGAATGTTCTGTATATGTCTATGAGGTCAAGTTGGTTGACTGTGCTATTTAGATATTCTGTATCTTTGCTCAGTTTCTTTCTAGTTGTTCTGCCCTTCGTCAAGAGTGGGGTTTTAAAATCTCCTAGCATTTTTCTCTTTTCAATACTATCAATGTTTGTTTTATGTATTTGGAGCTCTGTCATTGGATGCATAAATATTTATTATGGTTATGTCCTCTTGGTGAATTGACCCTTTATTCATTATACAGTACCCTTCCTTGTCTCTTATGATGGATTTTGACTTAAAGTCTATTTTACTGGAGCTTAATATTGCCACTTCTGCTCTTTTTGTTTACTGTTTGCATTATGTATTTTTTTCCATCCTTTGATTTTTAACCTATTTATATCTTTGTGTCTAAGGTGTGTCTCTTGTTGGCAACATATTGATGGGTCATGTTTTCTTTATCCATTCTGCCACTCTCTGTCTCTTGACTGGTACATTTAAACCATTTATATTCACTGTGATTATCGATAGGTATGAATTTACTGCTGTCATTCTGTCATGTTTCCTGTGTGTATGTGTGTGTTTGTGGTGTTGACATTTTCTTTGTCCACTTAATTTTCTGTGCTGAGTTCTTGTGTGTGTATTTTTTGTTTTCATTTCACTCATTGTTGTTGATTTTGTGTTTATTTAGTCTTTATGGTTTTCTTCTTTATTTTGGTGAGTAAGTTTATTAATTTTCTTTCTAGTTACTCTGAAATTTGTCTTTATCTTTCCAAGTTTAAAACAGTCTGCTATTTCTTGATATCACCTTGACTTCCTCTCTGTATGGAAGTTCTGTAACTATACCATTTAGTCCCCCTTTTTGTTTTGAAGTTGTCATCATTTACAGATTGACACCTCTGGCTCTCTGTTTTCAGTTTTGTAGCTTTATCTTACTTTTGAGAATTCTTTGTCTGAATTGGTTTCTCGGTGATGTCATCATGTGTCTTAATCTCAGGCTGTTGTCTGATGTCACTGGTTCTCTGTCAGAAGGACTCCCTTTAATATCTCCTGTAAGGTTGTTTTGTGTGTGTGTGCGCGCGCGCATGCGCGTGTGTGTGCTTTAAGTGAAAGTTTACAAATCAAGTCAGTCTCTCATACAAAAACTTATATACACCTTGCTATGTACTTCTAGTTGCTCTTCCCCTAAAGAGACAGCACACTGCTTCTTTCCACGCTGTATTCCCCATGTCCATTCAGCCAGCCCCTGTCCCCCTCTGCCTTCTCATCTTGCCTCCAGACAGGAGCTGCCCACATAGTCTCATGTGACCACTTAAGCCAAGAAGCTCTCTCCCCAGTTGGCCTGGTTTTTACAAATTCCCTTAATTTCTGTTTATCTGGGAATGTCTTAGTTTCGCCGTTGTATTTAACAGACAATTTTACGGGGTATGTGATTCTCGGTTGGCAATTCTTTTCTTTCAGGGTTTTGTATATGTCATACCATTGCCTTCTTGCCTGCATGGTTTCTGCCAGGAAATTGTGGGTGATATTTTGTTCTTCCTTAGCTGCTCTTAGAATTTATTCTTTGTCTTTGGTTTTGGAAAGTTTGATTATGATATGTCTTGGTGACTTTCTTTCGGGGTCTATCCTGTATAGGGTTCATTGAGATTTTTGGATGGAAACTTTCTCATCTTTCATGATATCAGGGAAGTTTTCTGCCATCAAATCTTCAAAAATTCTGTTGTTGCTTTTTTCTTTTTGTCTCTTCCTGTTCTGAAATTCCAATCACATGTGAATTATTCCTCTTCATGGTGTCTTACATGACTCTTAAGCTTTCTTCATCTTTCTTCACTCTTTTTTCTGGTTGTTTCTCAAACAACTTAGTAACATGAGAGTTGTTCTCTATTTTGCTAATTCTTTCTTCCATTGATTCAGTTCTACTTCTATGTCCTTCCATTGAGTTACCTATTTCTGAAATTTTATTGTTAATCTTCTGGATTTCGAGTACCTGTTTTTGTATGGTTTCTAATTATCTATTTATTTTGTCATTTTGTTCTTGTATTGTTTTCCTGAATTCTTCTAGGGCTTCGTCTGTGTTTTCCTTGATCTCTTTGAGGATCCTATATGTAAGTCTTTTGAATTCCTTATCAGGTAGATCCATTACCATTTCTTCCACAGGAAGGTTTTCTGCCCCTTTATTTTGGCCACTTGCTTAAACCAACTTGTCCTGTTTCTTTATATGATTTGTCTTCAAGGCATCAAGGTGTTATTTTTATTTGTTTGTTTTTTGCTTTGTTTTTCTTTGATGTATCAGTGCTGGTAGGCAGGTCGAGTGTGCTTCGTGCTGCTCACTTGGCTGGTAGCATGGAAGCACTCACCGCCTGTCTCCAGGTGGGCAAGGCATCAGCAGGCAGGGCGAGCTTGCATTCCTGTTCACTGTGAGTGTAAGATGGCTGAGGGCATGCTGGGTGGGTGCTGGTTGCCATCTGTCATCAGTTCAGTGGTGCATGAATGCTCACAGTTGCTCATCAGGTGGGCAGGCAACAGGCAAGGGGTGGGAAAGGCAGCCAGGGAGTGCAGAGGTGCTCTCCTTGCCCATCAAAAGTCAGTGGATGAGTGATGGGGTGGGCAACCAGGGAGCATGGAGGCACTCTCTCCACCTACTTGGTGGGTCAGCAGGTGGGCAGGCAAGAGGCAGGGCTGTCGGCAGAGTGGTACTCTCTCCACCCACTCATCAGGGCAGTGAGCAGCTGGACGGCATGGAGGCACTCTATTTGCCTGCTCACTGGGTCAGCAGGCAAGGGGCAAGGTGGGTGGCTGGAGAGCGCTCTCTCTCCACTGTTCATCAGGTGGACAAGGGGGTGTCAGATGGGGCTGGAGGGGAGGGAAGGGGGGGCTCATACAATGGTCCCTGGTGGTTGGGATGGCAGGAATGGGAGGGCTTCATGCCACTAATCACCAAGAGAGTGGGGAGAGGGGGAGCATGTGCCTCTGGTCACCAGGTGAGGATGCTTGCTTATTTCCCACTGGGTACAGCCAGTAATCAGAACCCAGTCCCAACTAAATGCGGGGGGGGGGGGGGCGCTGCCCAGAGTCCAGTTGGGTGGGGGAACCTCCTACTGATGCTTTATGAATCTGTTAGTCCATGCATGCCACTCGCTCTAATGGTCAGGGACTGCCACTGGTGAGTCACCCTGTTTCTGGATCCTGGTTTCCTTCCTGCTCTGTGGATGCCAGGGTCCCTGAAACCTCACCCTCCTTCCTATAGTTTCCCCCCTTAGCTCCAGTTCATGTCCTGCTCACCTTGCTTCACTCCAGGTATGCCTACAAAGTTTCTTTGTCTCCTATTGGGAGTTTCATGAAGTTGCCTTCTTGTGCTCCTCCCCCGAGATTGCTACTGGCTTTGTTTCAATAAGGCCACGCTGTGCCAGACTGGCTGATAGAACACTTCTGCTCCATTATCTCTCCTTGTTCACTGTTTTCATTCAGTTTCTTCTTCCAACTGGTGTTTGATTTAATTCTTTATCCTTTTATTTGATATTCAGGGTTTCAGTACTGTCATCTGTATCTGTTTCACTTGATTTCTTGGGTGTTTGCTATAGAGGGAGGACGTGGTGTGTCTAACTAAGCAGCCATCTTGGCCTCCTCTCTCCTCCACAGGGTTTTCAATGGTTTATTTTTCAGAAGTTGATTGCCACACCTTTCTTTAAAGGTGACTGTAGGTGGACTCAAACCTCCAACCTTTTGGTAAGTAGCCAAGCACTGAGCCATTTGTGCCAACCAGAGACTCCTATATTAAGCTACATCCTTCTAAACCTATTCCTGAAGTAGACAATTGTGATTTACTCTTAGAAACCATGGCAGTCATTGGGGCTGTTCACCAACATTCCAGTCCTTGCCTTAAGGGCACATTATAGGATTGTACTTCTTTGGGAAAATGATGTAATATTTTGCTGAGCCTCAATTCCTTACCTGTAAAAGAATATCTACCTGGTGAAAGTTAGAAACGGCCATATGACTTGCTCTGGCCAATGAAATGTGAGTAGAAGTGACATGTATCACTCCCAGGGAAAAACTTCAAGAGCCAGTGCCCAATTTGCCCTACTTCCTTTCCCTGGCCACAGCAATTGCAAAAGCACCTGTCAGAATGGACCCTCCTTTAGCATGGGTCCCTGAGTGATGGACATGAGGCATAAAAGATGAATACATTTTTACTACTTTAAGCCACTGAGGTTTGAAGGTTGTTAGTTATTACAGTATAACCTAGCCTATCTCACTGACACAGGCACTAAAGGATTATTTAGTTTGTCCCCACGATAGAGTACAAACGGACAAGGATACTTTTGAAATCTGGCTTGAAATCTCTATGTAGAACATCAGAACAGATGTTACTACTGCTGTTAATATTTTGAACAGTAAATTCTCAACACACACACACAAATCGGTTTTTTGCTATTGTAACAAAGCCACTTGACACTCTTGTGGTTAAAAGTTGTATATATAGCCTCAATTATTTCTTAAAAATAAATTCCTAGAAATGGAATTGCTGAGCTAGCACACAGGCAAAGTTGAGTCTTTTGTCACATACTCCCAATCCTCTTCCAGAAAAGTTACAATTTAAACTTCTAGTGGCCATCTATGCAGTAAACTCAGTTGGAAGCAAGTTGTTATAAAAAAATATATTCCAGCCCATCATTAACCAAATGGAAAAATATCATCCACAGTAGATTATGTTGAATATATTCCATGGAGGAGGAAAATGGGTAAAAGGAGGTGAAACAAGTCAAGTTGCTTACTGTTTGTCCCGCATTTGCTTTAGAGCCTTTGTATGTCACAAAATGGGAATGGCCAGACTCACCACATACAGTTATACTTGTAATGCTGAACCAGGACACCCAGCTGAGAGCACCAGTATGAGCTGAAATCTGGCCAGCATGCCTCTCACCAAGCCATGTGCCCAGGCACTGCACTGCATCCACACAGAGGATTGGGCCTTTTTTTCTAATTTTCACAAAGATGCCATATAGACAGGAGCAAGCCCTTGGAGAAGGAGGCAGAAGAATTAAGGAGCAAAGGGGAGAGAAAGAGTGGTGGAAAGAGAAAGGCCCAACTTCAGATTGACTCTAGAGTTTAGGAAGAAGAGGCATATGGACTCCCTAAGCCAGTTGCTGTCGAGTGGACTCATACTCATGGCAATTCCAAGTGTGTCAGAGTAGAACTGCGCTCCATAGGGTTTTCAGTAGTAGATCACCAGTCCCTTTGGCTCTAGGTGGACCTGAACCTCCAACCTTTCGGTTAGCAGCCGAGCCTGTTAATCATTTCCACACCCCAGGGACTACTAGGCAGCCTAAAAAAGGAAGCAGCAGTACTCCGCATGAAGGTGCTTTGACAGTGCAGATGTCTAGTGGTAACCAAACAGTCCTGTCTCAGTCATGGAGACCCTCCCACCCTCCCATCGCACCCTACTGCCCATCAGTGGTCAGTGTTAGGGGTGGGGGAGGAGTCTCTCAGCCCTGAACAGCCCTTGACTCATACAAAGAGGAAGGCTGGGCATCAGCCTCCTGGGCACTGAGCTCCAACCAACCACCTGGGGCAGCATACAAAAAAAAAAACCTGTTGCCATGGAGTCAATGCCAACTCATAGCGACCCTATAGGAGAGAGTAGAATTGCCTCATAGAGTTTCCAAGGAGCAGCTGGTGCATCTGAACTGCCGACTTTTAGTTAGGAGCTATAGCTCACCATAGCTGTTAATCACTGCACCACCAGCGCTCCTGGGTCGGCCTACACGCCACTTAATAGAGCCCAGTGCCGTCTAGAAATCTGAAAGTGTATTTCAGCCCCTGCAGAAGGAATGCCCCCAACACAGGGCAAAACTGCAGGAGGAATGCCCCCGACACGGGGCAAACCAGGACACTTACCTGCGGTATGGAGAAGCTTGGATTTTTCCTTCAGTCTTTCTAAATCATCATCCAGTCCATCTGTAAACACTAAAATGACCTGTGCAGGAGGGGGAGAGAATAGAAAAGGATGCTATAAGTTCACATTTCTTTAAAATACAAGGGTGAACTTTTCTGGTTGTGCTTAGCCTTTTACCTTCTTCCTTTTTATCTTTTCATACATTTGTTATTAACCATTCACTTTTACTTCAACTCCCTCCCCGCCAAAAAAGATTTGAACCAGCTTAACCTATTCACCTTCCAAAAATCATCTTGCAATACCCACCTTTATCAAAGCAAAAGCATCAAAATGTTAACAGGGGTTTTCAAGTTTGCGTATGTTTGTATGTATGAGCATGTATATGTATTGTGCATGTGTGTGTGGAGAGACAGAGAGATGTGGGTGGAGGTTATTGTTATTTTCTGTTACATGTTTTTTAATGTTTTGTCTACATTTCAAATGTGTTACTTTTACTCGTAGAAAACTTTAAAAAGCGAATCATATTAGTCAAGAAATAAAATTCATTGAATGAATGATTGAAGGAAAAGCTAAATGTAACTTCCAAAGTTTGGGGGGTATCATTTCCTAACAAATGCCACATAAGACCTTTCCATCTCTGTGGAATTTTGTGGATATAAAGTTAAGGGACAACAGGGAGGGAGGAGGGGTTTGAGAGGTGGGCTGCACTAACAAGCCATTAGCTGTCAGTAAAGACAGTTGGAGGCACTGACTGAAAAAATAATGAGCCCTAATTTAGAGGGCAGAGCCCTGGTGGCACAGTGGTTAAGAGCTCAACTGCTAACCAAAAGGTCAGCAGTTCGAATCCACCAGGCATTCCTTGGAAACCCTATGAGGCAGTCCCACTCTGTCTTACAGGGTTGCTGTGAGTTGGAATCAACTAGATGCTAAAAGGTCAGCAGTTCGAATCCACCAGGCATTCCTTGGAAACCCTATGAGGCAGTCCCACTCTGTCTTACAGGGTTGCTGTGAGTTGGAATCAACTAGATGCTATGGGTTTGGTTTTTTGGTTACTCTAGTAGCGGTAATGAATGGCCATAAGGAGCTACAAAGTCTTTGAATGCCTTCCAAGTTGTCTTTGGAATGAATTTATGCAATGGGAGGATCGCTAAACTATGGACAACTTGAAGGCAGGGACTTATCCTCTTCTCCCTATTGGCATCAATCAGCACAAAGCATCTAGGGCTTAATAAATAGTTGTTGATTGAATGAAAACATACCTCTTGTTGGTTCTTACTCGGTAAAACTATACTTTTCCTCTATGTAGGGTCTGCAGTAAATGACAGTTTAGTTGGCCTTATTCTTCCTACCCTGCATGATGACTCCTTAGCATGGGTTCTCATCATTGATTACCTTCACTTTAGCAGAAGCCAGGAGAGCAACATTCCCCAGGGACTGCAAAAACTCCACATCCATACGATTGCTTTTGGCATTCAAGAACATCTGGGTGATCCTGTCATTGGAATTCTGAAAGTATGAGTCAAAGGTAACCTGCCCATCTGGGCCAGGAACCATGTAGCGAAACCTCATGTTGGTCTGACCAGGAACGTGACAGCTGATGTTGGAATGCAATGCCAACTGTCGCATCAGTTCTGGCAGTAACTCTTGAAGCTTCTGCTGACCTTGCCTTCTGGAAGTAGAGATATCAATTCCTACAGACAACTCCGTGTTGCATTCTTTAAAGATGGAGAAGCAGAAAATCAAATTAGTCATCCACAGATGCATGACTGAGCCAAGAAGAGACTTGCCAAGCTGGCCCTGACAGAAGAACCCCAGTCAACCCACAGAACTATGAGCTAAATAATGGTTGTTGTTTGAGTTCTGGGGTGGTTTGTTACATAGCAAAAGCCAACTAGTGTAATACATAACGTTTCATACTTCCATGCCTCTGCAGATTCTGGTATAAAGGAGATGCTCATTAAATATTTGACAAATGAATGCAGAAGGGTATGTAAACGAGGCTTGAGCCTCTTTCAGCACTAGCTGTACTATTTCCTTCTCTCCTGAAGTTTTCTTCGCCATTCACCACCCATGCACAGACCTCGTTTCAGGGATGGGAAGGCATATAAGAAAAAGTCAAGACTGACAATCACTCCCAATTTCTGCTCCCTCTGCCTGAAGGTTTTTAAGCCCTCCTTGGAATGGTGTATGTAGAATTTGAAGGCTCCTTGATCAGTTTCCTTGGAAACTCTATGGAGCAGTTCTACTCTGTCCTACAGGGTCGCTATGAGTTGGAATCGACTCAACGGCAGTGTGTTTTTTTTTTTTTTTTTAATCTTTCAAGTTATACCCACACATTTATGGGTAAATAAGACCATCCACAAAATTCCACTGAGGATCCAAAAGCTGATGGTCACAGATATATCTCAGTTACAACCTGGATAAGTGTCTAGAAGTGTAACTTAATCAACCATAAAAAAAAAAAATCGAGCTGATTCTAACTCATGGCGACCCCATGTATTTCAGAGTAGAACTGTGCTCCACAGGGTTTTTAGTAGCTGTGATTTTACAGAAGCAGGTCAACAGGCCTTTCCCCTATGGCACCACTGGGTGGATTTGAGCTGCCAACTTCTTCGTTAGTAGTTGAGAGCAAACCATTTGTGCCACCCATGGACCTTATCAATCATAAGAGGGAGCGCTAATATTAATTACTTCTGGACAAGCATGAATGGGAACTGCCCTAAGACAAGCCAGGACATGTAACCATCTTCTCTTTAGCTCATCACACATTGCAGTATATGGCTCAGAATCAGTAAAACCAAAACTACAGGTAACAATTTGGGGGAACACAGATGTATACTGGACGCTCCACCAGCAAAAAAGTTCCTAGTGGCCTAAATTTAAAGGTTCTTAGGAATCTGAGATCCAGGGCTGGTCTGGGAGTTTTCAATCCCCTAAACGTCATACCCCAGGCCAGCCGGCCACATGTTTCTGAACTTGTCAAGCTAGAGTACACCTTCCTCCCCTCCTTTCTTATAAGACAGCTTGTTTTTGTTTTATATTTTAAATCTCTAATTCAAATTCACCAAAAGGAACTTTTGCAGATATAAGTCCCATGTCCATAGTGGATATAATTTCAGAAAGGAGAAATTCCCTTTTTGCAGTATGGTCTATTGTTTTGATATTTCTAATTTACACTTTCCCCATGAACATTTTCAGCTGCCTTTCTTCTGCAACTGACACTTTGTATTGTAGCCAGGAGCATTATCTTTCCTGGGAATGGGAAGGGTTGAAACTTGCCAGATAAGCTCTAAGGTCTTCTTCAGCTTTACGATTCTAGAATTCTATAATTAATTAGGTTCCAGTTATTCTTAGAATGCCTAGCTAATTACATTTAAAGAGTTAAAAGACAAAGCTGAAGATAAACATAAATCCTGATTTACTACATAGTGCCAAAGGAACTGAAAAGAGAAGCTGGAACCCCCTTTCTCCTCTGCTCCCCAAGCCCATGACCAGCTGCATGTAAACAAACAAACAAACAAAAATAAGCCTTTGCTGCCTTAATATGAGACAGCCCATAATCCATGCTTATTTAAAAAAAAAAAAAATGTACCCATGCATTCTTTTCAAGTGATTTCTAAATCCACATAGGTCACTGCAAAGCAGTGATATTCTTTAGATAGCATAAGCAAAAATATTAATTTAATACTCCAGAAAATCTGACTTTCAAGATCTCCTCATTCTCCAGAATTAAGCCTTAGCCCCCAAACTAAAACCTAGCCCCATCTGGGCCCCAGCTTCTCATAAAGTGGATCCGTGTGCATAATGGTTCGTACGCAGGCTTTGACCCCAAACTGCTGGGGAGTTTGAACTGTGCTTCCAACACTTCCAGGTGTGTTTCTTAACGTATCTCTGCCTTAATTTTCTCATCTGGGAATTGGGTATCATAATACCAGCATTCACTTCACACAGGGTTAATGTGAGACTTAAATGAGTGTATATCACCTAAGGAAACCCTGGTGGCATAGTGGTTACGTGCTACAGCTGCTAAGCAAAGGGTCAGCAGTTCGAATCCACCAGGCACTCCTTGGAAACTCTATGGGCAGTTCTACTCTGTCCTATAGGGTCGCTATGAGTCGGAATCGACTCGACGGCACTGGGTTTGGTTTGTTTTTGGATATCACCTAATGCGTAGGAACAGCGTTACGTACACAATGGGAAAACCAAGTAGGAGTCTTGGTTGTGCCTCCCTTGAGCCAACCCTGCCTTTAGAGTTCCAGTCTATACAGGACAAGATGTGTGCTTCTTGCTTAAGCCGAGTTTTCTGGTACTTGTAGGTAAAAGCATACTAGCTGATAAGGGGATTTTAAAAAATAACAAAAACTGCTTATATCTCAAAGATTTGTTATGAAGAATCAGGTAACATAAAGGATGGGAAAGTGTTTTGCCAATGCCAAAAGCCCAGGTTCTGCCTCCAGCAGAAGGTTCAAAGTTGCAGCACCTTGTCAAGAAACAACTACTTCAGTAGGAGCATAGAGGCCAGGAGCACCCTCTCTCCTTTTCAGCATTAAGCTAACAAAGACCTCTAGATCCAATTAAATTTGTATATATTTAAGAAGGTAATAACAAAATGATCTCCTGTATACACAGACTTCTTGTAGGAATCCTAGGCCTTGTGAGTTTCATTATATAGTTTGCTGTATTATATTATACCATATTATACCATTCTGTGACATTCTCTGCTATTCTATACCATACTATACTGCACTAAGCTTCACTGTTTCACCAAAGCTTCACTGTATTACACTATACTGCCCTCCTACTAAGCTACCCTCCTACTAAGCTACCGCCTACTCACAGTGTGGTCTGAGAGCTCACCTGGGAGCTCTTTAGAAATGCAGAATCTCACCCTGACTTACTGAATCAGAATCCGCGTTCAAATGTGTGTAAAAGTTTGAGAAGCCCTGCTATGCTGCCCCACACTATACCGGGAGGCAGTATAGTACAGTATTTAGTACTCAGATTCAGGAATCAGACCGCCTCGGGTTCAAATTTCAGCTCTTCCATTTACTTGAGTCAAATAGCCTAATCTTGCTGTGCCTGGGTTTCCTCATCTGTAAAACTGTACCTATTCCATAGGATTATTGTGAGGATTAAATGTGTTGATACATGGGAAGTCCTTGGAACAATCCTCGTCTAAAGATTATCTATTCCAATTATACTGTGGTTGTGCAGTGGGGACTTCCACGAAGACAGTTTCTGGGCCAATCACCCCTGAAAAGCAAGTCTTAGAAAAAGAAAGGTAAACTCAGAAGAGCAAACCCAGACTGTCAGTTGGAAGAACCCCTGTCTCTGGGCCTTGCTGTTTTGGATAAAAGAGGACACAAAACAGAATTGAGTTTGACCTTGGCCATAGGAAAGCAGACTGGCAACACATTAAGGAGGCCCCTGCACTGAGCCCCATAGAAGAGTCAGTGTGCTCTATTCCATAAGAAAGATCGCCTAATTGATATTATTCTCTGCTTTCTATTTTTCTTCGGACATGGCCAAACCTTCAGTAAAGTTACGTTTACACATTCCGACCTGGCTTCATCTGTGCTACAAGGAATAAAAGAAAGAGTTGCAAGGTCTTTCTAGAGACATGGTTCTAAGAAGGCTCAGGCCTCTCTAAAGGCCAGAGTAGCGAAAGCCCCAGGAATGATTAAAAGGATCCCCGGGGGGAGACGAATCACAGGATCAGTTCAGTCCAGTTGTCCTGCCCACAAAGTGATCTTCCCTTCCTCGCCCAGACAGAAAGATCAGAAATTGTTCTATGAATAGAGCCAACAGGGTCCCCGATCCCTACAATAGGCACATGAATCAAAAAACACGTCCTCTGTCACTCACCTTGTGGGGTGCAGACCCGATAAACAATTGTTTTCTCCAGGTTCTCAAGGGATTCAAAATTTTCTCCATAGTACACTTTGTCCTGGTCATTAGTAATCTCCAGAAGCTGAGAGTTTTTGGCTTCCCCCACCCCAATGGCAAAAATAATTATGTTTCTGTCCCTGAGGGCCTTGGCTGGTATTGTTACACTATCCTTTGCAACCCCGTCGGTGATGACAATCAAATACTGATGAACACTGGGTCTCCCTCCTCTCGAGCTGTCAAAAAAAGGCAGAGTGAAATTCAGGGCCTTCCCTGTGTGGGTGCCATCACTCATTTGCTGAACAGCCAAGATGGCTCTGCGAATGTCCACCTTTGAAGAATATCGGTTGAGCACGAATTCTTCCTGGGGCTCTGTGCTGAACTGCAAAAGGCCAATCTGAACTTCATCAGGACCAATATTTGATATGTTCACCATTCTCTCCATGAATTTCTTCATCTTTTCAAAGTCTTTTGAGGAGATGCTTTCTGAGCCATCTATCAGGAAGATAACGTCAGCTTTCCTATCCTTACAGACTGGCGAAGAAAGGAATAGAATAGAACCATTCATTCAGAGTCTGAATCCAATAATTACAAATCCCAGGGACAGGCGGAGGTGGCATATACACAACAGAAAATATTTTTAAAGGAGGTGAAAGAGGAAGTCAGTAATTTTCTATGACCCAGCACAGTCCCATCTCAAAATAAGACACAGCTGTGTAAGGAGGATATAAAATTTGACCAGCTTGGTTCGTTCCAGGTCATGGTCACTCTGAGTGTGTCAGTACTCATTTGTTGACCAGTGGATCAGCATTTCAAGTATGAAGGCTATTTAAATAGATTAGACACATGTACTTGGAGAGAGACAGAAAGAGAGGGAGAGTTGATGAAGAAAAAAATTCTTCAAAGTTTATTGGTGGTTATTAGGGGCAGGCGAGAGGGAGGGGGAAAGGAAAGGAAGACATAAAGCCTAAGGGACACTGAGCTTCTGTTAAGGGTGATGGAAAAAATTGGAAATGGTTAATGGCGACGGTTGAACATGAGGTACATATTTAATATCACTAAACTGTACATTTTAAGACTGTAGAATGGTAAATGTTTTGTTACCTATAAATTTACCACAATTAAAAAAAGAAAAAAAAAAATTCTTACTCTCTGAGGAGCAGATATCCCGTACCACTTCTTCTTGGATGGCCTTCAAGGAATCAAACTCAAACACAAAAAAAATCTTGTCTTTCGCTATTTTTCTAAGCTCATCAGTGTTAGCATCTCTTACTCCAATTGCGTAGATGGTGATGTTGCCTCCCCTCAAGGCCTCTGCAGCTTCGGCCACCGGGTCATCAGATTTTCCGTCAGTGATGACTATGAGATATCGAGGGATGTTGCTGCGGGCAGTGTCTGCAAAGATCTGCTTCATATCATTCAAGGCCTGACCTGTGTTGGTGCCACCGCCCATCTGCCGGATGCCATCAATGGCTACCTTCAGCTCTGCCACACTGGGATACTGACTGAGGATAAACTGCCTCTGAGTGTCACGTGAGTACTGAACGACTCCAAACTGTATTCTGTCAGGCCCGACAGAGAACTTCTTTATCACCGCATTCATGAACACCTTCATTTCAAGAAAATCTTCGCGTGTGATGCTGCCAGAACCGTCGATAAGGAAGTAAATATCTGCCTTCTTAATATGCACACAATCTAGGCAATAAGAAGAACAAACAACCCAATGCATTAGAGCAGAGTCTGAGATGGGGTATAGCCAAAGCTGTTGATACCAAGCCCCACCCATGTTTCCTTAGCCCTAGCTGTTCCCTTGAGAGCCAAGAGCTTTCTCCTGAAAGCTCCTGTGACTACGGCTGAGCATTCACTGGCCAAGAGTGTGATTAGCCCACACGTGGGCAGGCTAGAATGCTTGAGAATCAGTCTGGGAACAGCCTCAAGTGGCCCACAGGAGCTGGCAGATAATATTCCAGCTTCCTTGCTCTTTGAGTGGAACAACTCTGAGGTGAGTTCTACAGTCCCTCTGAGGACCCCAGCAGACTTCAGCCCCAGTAGCGTACAGTAATAACCTGCTCATTAATTCACCCCCTATTGGCTTCCTTCCCTTTTCTGTCTGGGGTCGCCTCCCAAATACATCATTTGTCTCAGAGTGTTTCTGGTGAACTCTGCTTAAGACATGAAATAAATACACTTAATATTTCTCAAGTGGAGACATTGAAAACAAGCTGTAAGTAAAAATCAGAGCATATTTGAAGCTATGAATTGCCTCAGTATAAATTATTCCTGCCTCCCAAGCCAAGACGCACTTTTTAAATATGTGGGCAAAAGAGCACACTTTCTGAAATTTAGAACTGTCTGTTTTAAATGGGTCTTACTTAAATGAATCACTTTGTAATAAGATCTAGACTCCAAAGGGCAACATGGCTCCAAATTCAGATCCTGTTCCACCACTTACTAGCTGCACGACCTGAGGTCTGTGACTTGGCCTCTTTGCATCTCAATTCCTAGTCCGTCAAACGAAGACCTTAAGACCTACTCAATAAGCTTATTGTAAGGATTAACTAAGATCATGTACACACAGCAGCACTAAGTACTAAAATTTAAGGTTAAGATTACCCAGTGTATTATTTTTGTTATCTAACATAGTCCTCAAAAAGAAAGATGTCTGGTGTTCTTAATCTCTGAATTCCCTTGATCCAGGGAAAAATTAAGAGCCTTTTCATGTTTCCTGACTGAAAGGGAAGCAACCTGAGGTGGGAGTTGTACTTCCCTGCTCAAGCCTTTATTTGGGAGGCCCAAATTCTATGCAATATTTGTGACATACTTCTACCAAAAAATGTGTTTAATGTTAGCCTGAATTTTATCTGGCAACCCTACACTAGAAGGGCAGGCACTGGAAGAGGGTGTGGCTTGGAGGGGTCCAGGAAGAAGTGATCTGCCCAAAGTTAAGTATTGTTGATCCCTTGGAGATTGGAGGGAAAAAAATATGGAAACAGAAGGCAGAAACTTGGACCTTGCTGGAACCCAGCACCCACAGGCGATAGGGTGGGTGGATGGGACCCGGTGTCTGAGGAAAGGATCGTTGTCAGGCGAAGAGTCTGAGGACAGGACCGCTGTGAGGTGAAGACCTAGAACACGGCCACTGTGAGGGGGAGGGTCTGAGGAAAGACAGCTGTGAGGAAAAGGTCCGAGGGCAGGACTGCTCTGAGGGGAGAGGCATCTCTGTAGCCAGCCAACGGAGCAGTGACCCAGGGGTCTCCACTGCATCCCAGGGCCTTTGCACTGTCCAGAGGGGCCAAGGGCCCTAAACACTGCATACCACTCTTGGCAAATATGGGTTTGGGGAAAAAAAAAAGAGAGAGAGAGATTTCTTACAGTCTGGATGCCTCTGGGCATCCGTGTTTATTACATTTATTATATGATATAATATGTATATTATATAATATGTAATATCCTATTATATGAAGTGTTTAGCAGAGTGCCTGACACATAGCAAAGGACCAATAAATGATAGAAAGTATTATCATTATGACCATCCAGGTTATCCAGACATAAAATTGTCACGGCTTCTGTTTACCTCTAAACTGTCCCACCTCTAATCCCTCTAGGCCTTGGGATGATTTTCCTGATTCCAGGCTCCTTCTTAATAGCTAGCTATGTAATCTAGAGAAGGAACAAACTCTTAACCCTTTACACTGTGAATTAGCTGGGCTTCATTTCCCTCCTTCTTCCCTATAGAATGTAGGCAAGAGGTGTACAAGAAAATGAACTTCAGACATAATAATACTGTCCCTTGCTCCCAGAACAGAAAAAGGGACTAAAAATACAGGCCAAAGAGTAAAATCAAAATTTATTTAGATATTTCAAATCTCTGGACCTCAGCACAAGTAATCAAGAGATTTCAAGATAGTTGAGTGTTTGGTAAAAAAAAAGTTCAGTGATTTTTCCCCTCAAGATATAATCACAGCCTTGAATTTTTAAGTTAATCATCTACATCTCAAGATGTCACCTTCTTTCTAGGATTCTAATTTGAATCTAAAAAATACTAGATTCAACTTGGAAACTCATGTGTGAGTCAATTTTGTTATTATCATTACATAATTAATCAAATAGTGTACAAATCAATAAGGCATGAGTATGAAAAAAAAGACTCATTGCATCTGTGAAAACTAGATTAACAACTTAGAAAAGACATAATAAAGGCTTGTTTAGAAAAATTGTTGGGTTACTAGACAGTACTACAAAAGACTGAATTTTGGGGATCAAAAAATCAATAAGGACTTCTGTGCTCAGATTATTTCAAAACCGGTTAAATTCTCTTCCCGCTTGAAAGAAACTGAAACTGGACATTATAGACAATACACTATTGGAAGATTAATGAAGAAAATACACAGAACTGCAAGCAGCAGCTCATACTCAAAGAAGCCTTGATCCTACACCAAAAGGTTGACAAACTAAAAATGTTTATAGGTCTTATAAATGTTCTAAGTTAAAATTTTTAAATTTCAAGTATATTTGTATCTTTTTTTTTTTTTTTTAATAATTCCTGCCTTAGGTGACTTAAGATTTGCTCGATCCCCACTGAGTACCACAAGGCTTCTACTCTACGCACATATCTTCATCAAACTGTTAAGAGGAGTGAACGGTAAGAAATGAGGAGGAAGGGATGTTCACTTTGACTTCATATTCTTCTGTGTTGTTTGGAATCAAGACAAAACAAAGATTTTATAGGATTTGGGTTTGTTTTTTTTTTTTCTTTTAAATTAATTCAATCAAAAATCTTCTTTGGAGGGGAATGGAAGAGGTAGGTGGAAGGAGCAAGCAGAATAAATTAAAAAAAAAATGATCAACTTTGGAAAAGGCCTTCTTACCTTCTTGTGGGGCATAGCCCACTCTTGAATCTAAATCCATTTTGCCCACAATTTCAGTGCAGAGCTCCTTCTCAATCTTGTTCCCCACAGCAGAGAGTTGCAGGAAAGATTCTAGGGAGATCGCATGTTTCCAAGGAGGATACGACGCCATTTTCTCCAGGTCCTTGCTCTCTGAGGGAAGCTGGGTGCCCACTGCATAGATGGTAACCCCTGCCCTTCGGAGGAGAGAAGCTGGTCTGGACACATTATCCTGGGAGACACTTTCCGTGATGACCACAGCTATCTGTTGCACACCTTGGTTGGACCGGCTGCCCTTCTCCTGAATGAAAACCCTGTTCCTTAGGAAATCCAAAGCAGCACCAGTCTTCAGCCTTCCTCCTCTTCCTCGGTAGGTTAATTTATCCAAATGCGCCAAGATTTGGGCTGGATTCTGAAATGTATCCAGCGAAAACTCGAGTCGTGGTTCCCCACTGTAAAAGACCAAGCCAATTCTCACAGCACCAGGGTGGATTCTTAGCGATTTGACAGTGGTCTTCAGGAAATAGACAACCTGTCGGAAATTTGATTGACCAGCCCTGCTAAATTCCTCAACCAGGAATACTAAGTCAGTTGGAACAGCCTTTGGACATACTATAAACAAAGAAAGAAACAAACAAAAACAGAAAGAAGGATTTTAGCATGAAAACAGAGTAATAAAGATAATTCTCATTTTAGGTATGAAACTCGTGCAATGGTATGTTTATGTATATTATAATAATATATTTCGTGTTATAAATTATAATAACATATATTATACTAACTTATACGCATACATTTTAGAATTTAGTGGAAGTCTTTATTTGGCGTAATGGCCAAAGGACATTGCAGAGTTCATACCAGCTTCAAAATTTTTCACCTGAATGAGTATACATACCACTTGCAAAATATGTAGATATTTGAATATCCACCTGAAATTATTTTAAGATTACTTTTCAATTTATCTCAGTTCATTAGAAGCACCTGAGTCTTGACTCAATTTTCCTAGTTGCAGGAAACCCTTAATCAAATTCTCTTTCATAGGCCTGAAACTCCATTACATTCACCATGGACTTAATAACATCCCCCATCTCTTGGTAAAAGATGGAAATAACAAATTGTGACTCCTAACTTGGGCACCTTTCTCTGCTAAATTTTAGGTCATAGCAGCAGGGGGAACATGAAATGTTGCAAGCTCCTATGAAAAGCTTTTGTCTAAAAATTGGGCTAGCTGGCTGTTTCATTTTGCTGTAAAAAGAACCTTCCCTTTCACCTGTCTCAAATGGGGTAATGGAGTTATGACTGAATAAACTCCCTGCCAAGAGAAATTCAGGACACCTGCCTCTCCCTTTGAGGCAATGCCTAATGTGGGGAACCTACTGTGTCCACAAACCAAAGAGATCCAGGTCTGCTTTGACATGAAAAGAAAACAAACAAACAAAAAATCTCCCAAGCAGAGAGCTAAAACCAGTGTGTAAACAAGCTTTATAGAAGAGAGTACAGGGGCAGCAGAATGACATTTTAACTTATCTCTAGGTCTTTTGATGTCCTGAAATTTTCCCTTTGTTCCTTTTTTATAAAGAACCAGAAATTAAACCTAGGTTTAAAAAAAGAGGGGGTGCCCCAATTTTGGCAAGTCTGAAACAGCTTCTCTAGAAACTCCAAGCATCTTTGACTTCTCCTTTCATCTGCCAGTGCCAAGTGTAAATCTCTTTTCAAGTCGTCTCCAAGATTCATCTACTTTCCTCATTCTCTGAGCCACCATTGGGTGGGGCCAGGCATCCTCCCCATGTGGCTTTACATCCTTCTGAGTCTGAGGTCCCATCTGGAACCCATCCAGCCCACTGAGGGCTTCCTGAAAGACCGCTTTGATCATGCTATTCTTCCTGCTCCAAATCCCTTGGTTAACTTTCCCATAATCAGGATCCATTCTATCTAATCCAATCTCATTCCTCACTACTTCTAAGCCCTCTCCCACCCCATCCCAGTGGGCTTAGTCTTTTACTTTACACTCATCCAGCTCATTCTTTCTCCCACACACTTACTCATCCTGTTCCCCTTGCCAGGAATGCCCTCCTTTCTCCCTGTATGTTAAAATCACACTCATTATTAAAGGACCAGCACAACTCCACCCAGGTCACCTTCTCCAGGGTGACCTCTTTTTGCTCTATTTCTCTTTAATGCTGTGTCCTTATGGTGCTGCTTAGTTCCTTATTACTTCTGTTCGGATTTTCTTCTTGTCGTCTAAACTGTGTTTGTCTTGTCTGCCCATAAAATTGCAAGGGCCCTTTTCCCCAAGCTCTGGATGTTGAGAGGTCTGGGCAGAGCTGTGCTAACTCAGAGAAAAGAAGACTGATCATTTATAGTTAGGGGTATCAAGGTAGGCTTCACCAAGAAGGTAACTTGAGAATTGACGGCTAGAGTTTTGACCGTGGACATCCCAGGATGATTTAATATGTTCAAAGGTAGAGACAGAGGTGGGAGAGCTGACATATATATAGCAAATGGTGAGTAGTTCAGCTTGGCTGAAGTGTCGAATGTATAATGGAATTTAGTGTGAAATAAGGTTCAGTGGTTCTTGACCAACAGTGGTGCCCATCCCCAGGGGGCATTTGGAAAACATGTTGGGGAGGCTGGATTACCACAATGACTAGGGAATGCCACTGACAGGGACCAGGGATGCTACACCTCCTACAATATACAGAAAAGTCCTGCACCATGAATTGCCCCACCCAAAATGCCAATAGCATCTGCAGTGAGCATGTTGAATGCCAACCCAAGGACTTTTTTCAGTCTCTGGGGAGAACCCCGAATGTTCCTCCTTCACCTGGAATAGGTATCTGGTAGCATGGAACATTTTTCAGAAATTCACTCCCTACCTCTCAGTTCCATGGGAGGAATATATTTTATACTCCACTGATGTTGGCCATATGACTTGCTATGGAAAATGGGATATTACCAGACACAATGCAGCAGAAGTCTGAAAAGTGCTTGCCCAATTGGGCTCCCTATTTTGCACCTCTGCCATTACCATGGAAATAATATGCCCCAGCTAGCCTGATGATTCAGGATTATCATAGCCAAGCCTAGATCAGCCAACCCCCAGCCAAACCCCAAAGGTGTAAATGAGCCCAGCCAAGATCATCCAAATCATTCATTTGAGCCCAGCCAAGATCGGCTGATCCTCAGCAGATTGGTGAGAATAAATGGTTCTCATCAGGCACTGAATTTTGAGATGGTTTGTTATTTGGAATCATTATATCCATAATTAACTAATTCAAGGTGTGTGCCTAAGGTAGCCCCAGGCCTCCTCCTCTTCCCCATCCACTGGTTCCAGTGCCCCAGTACTTAGGTTAAGAATCCAGGACGCCCCCTTCTCTGATCTTATTCTTATGCTGAGATCCCTCAGAGGCTCCCATATCCTAGGGACCAAATCTTACCTACTTCAGCCTCCTCGAAGACCTGAGTAGTACTGAGCGTTGGCTGCTCAGTCTCTTGGATCACCACACGCACATCTTGCAGCGCCCGTCTGACTCCATCTTCTCCTTGGATCTCATATACAAAGGTTGGGGTTCCCATTCCCTCCAATTCTTTCCTGTCAAAGTTCTGCAAGCCCACAGACATGACTTTCACACCTTTCTTCCTCAGTGCCTGTGTGGCCTCCCAGACCTCATCCTCAGACTTGCCCGAAGTAATGACCACTGCATACTGGGGAATGCCCTGGAGAAACCGGCTTCCTGCTGCCTCCTGGAAGAAGGTCTGACGAAGGTACCGCAGAGCCTTGCCTGTCCTCCTGGGGCCACCCCGGGGCCTAAACTGCTCCTGGATGTGAACAATCATCTCGTTCTGTGTCTGGTAGGTATTGAGCAAAAATTCAGTGTGACCTCGATCACCATACTGAGCCAGCCCGATCTGGTACTTGTCCTTGCCAACCTCCAGCATGCCAACCACTCTGGAGATGAAATTCCTCATCCACTGGAAACTGTCCCATGATGTGTCCTGAGAGGTGTCAGCAAGAAAGACCACGTCTGCATAAGCCTTGCTGAATTCTGGAATAGAAGGGAGAAAGGGAAGGAAAAGACAAAGAGGACAAAGTAAATTAAGTTCTCAGGAATACCGAATACAAAGCGATAAAGGTGGCACAATATGAAAAATGCAATCAATGTCATTGAAGGAGAAATGTGAAAGCTGACAAAACAACAACAACAGAAATTGAATACATAGGTGTTTTGTATGGGAATGTGGGCTGGAGATGTACTTCGCCTATACAACACTGTGCGTACTGTAATTCCATCCCCTCCATGTGGGTCTCGATCACAAAGCTCTCTCCCTCTCTATATCCTACTGCCTTTTTGACTGCTTTATTAGACTAAAGAATCTTCAACCAAGAGAAGAAGAAAGAGAAGTTAACATTTACTGAGTAGTTACTTTGTCTTAGAGCTTCTTACACATTTCATCTAATTTAATCCTCATAAATCATCGTAGTAGAAAATTATTATTATCTTCATTGTGCAGGTGAGAAGAATGAGGCCTAAAGAAGGGAAGCTGCTTTTCCATAATAAATAGCTAGAAAATGGCAAAGCTGTAATTAAAACCCCGGTCTGCTGGACTATAAAACCCATGCTGTTTTCTCTAGACCACACCGCGGGATGTTCTCTCCCTCGTTTTCTACCCGTGAGAACTCTACCCATCCTTCGGTCTCCGGTTCAGATGTCCCTTCCCCTAGGAAGTTTCCCCAGATTCTCCAATGATGGCAGACAGCTCCTTCTGCTGTCCCAGTATATCCAGTTAATTCTGGCTCATATTGTAGTTAAGTGGTCGTGCCTATGAGCCCTTTCTGGACAAGAACTACAGTGTCTTCACCTTGAACACCCTGTTCTGTCTTAGATGGTACTGAGTCCTCAGCAGATACATTAAAGAATAAAATAAAGACACTGACTATATAATGAAACAAGGTATATAATCCAATGCTCAATTTACAATGTCAGAATATTACTTCAGCAACGGAATCCAGTGGAGTTGACTTATTGGCTAAAAACAGTTTTCAAGAACCATGTAATTACTATCATTGTAAGTCAGTGAAGTAAGAGTTCTCATGCAGTGGCTTAATTTGAGCTACTCTGAAACATATAAAAGGCTTCTTGGTCCATGCTGATGAGCTCAAGACTGAAGTAACTGGTTTATAACTAGGTGCCTGATATGCTGGTACCAGGCTTTCATCTAATTTTCAAACATGTTATGAGAAAAAAAAAAAAAAACTTTATTCACCAGAATCTAAAACACAAGCTAAGGTAGGTCAGCAAAGACTTTCAGCACCTAATTAAATACCACCAACACCAAAAACCAAACACATTCCTGTCAAGTTGATTCTGACTCATAGCGACCCTGTAGGACAGAGGAGAACTGCTCCATAGGGTTTCCAGGGAGCACCTGGTAGATTCGAACTGCCAACCTTTTGGTTAGCAGCCGAGCTCTTAACCGCTGCACCACTAACTCAAAAAAACCCGTTGCTGCAGAGTTGATTCCAACTTATAGTGACCCCATAGGACAGAGTAAAACTACCCCATAGAGCTTCCAAGGAGCACCTGGTGGATTCAAACTGCTGACCCTTTGGTTAGCAGCCATAGCACTTAACCACTATGCCACCAGGTTTTCCACTGTGCCACCAGGGCTTCTTATATACCACAAAGGAGGGATTTTTAGAGCTGGCTTTTAAAAAAAGGAGCAGCAACGGTCAAGCTTTAGCCTGTTTATCAAAATTGCCATGTGCTGCTCTCGTTGAACTAGTCTATGGGAAAAAACACAAACTAGGGTACCCAGAAGTGTCTGGGATTTCTTAGCACTTTGTACCTCTCTAGTTCACAGCATATTCCACGTTATACACTGAAAAATTCCTGTCATCTCTTTGCCTCCCTGCCCTGGAGTTATCTTGTTGTTTGTGCTTATATCCCCAGGGCTTAGCTCAAGGCCTAACGAACAGTTAAGTGTACAAGAAATGTCTGAGAGATTCAGCTGATGGTTACCAGGATGTGGGCAGACAGCCAGGGAAGACTAATATCTAGTCAAGTCCTGAACAGAACTCAGGCATATTCACCCTGCTCGTGTACATCCTTAATCCTCAGAATTATCGAAGACACCAAAGACAACCTTAGTGGAAGTCAGTGTTTCCCAAACTATGGGTCTTCAGTAGTACAGGAGATGATTTTACATGGCACATGACAGGGCATTAAATGACATTGATTCACATGGTGAGAAAGTCGTTACTTTTTGCATTCTCTTTTCACCATTCAAATTAAATGCAGAAAAAAATTCTGGTTTGGTTTTAGAATGTCTTTAACATCTCTCTAACCATTTGTCAGAAACCCTGGTAGCATAGTGGTTCAGAGCTATAGCTGCTAACCAAAAGGTTGGCAGTTTGAATCTACCCGGCACTCCTTGGAAACCCTATGGGGCAGTTCTACCCTGTCCTTTAGGGTCACTATGAGTCGCTCGACAGCAACGGATTTGGTTTTTTGGTTTTAACCATTTGTCAGCTTGCTTACTTGGGACATGTCATCAGGAAAGACCAAAAGCTAGAAAAAGACACCATGTTTTGGTAAAGTAGAAGGTCAGCAAAAAACGAGGGATACCTTCAATGGAATGGATTGACACAATAGCCTCAACAACAGATTCAACCATACCAATGATCACGAAGATGGCACAGCACGGGGCAATGTTTCATTCTGTTATATGTAAAGTCGTCACGAGTCAGAGCCAATTTGAGGGCAGCTAAAAATAATCATTTGCTAATCTCCCTTTTAAACCGAAAAAGCTCGGGCTCCACGTTCAGATCCTTTTGCAGAATGGGGTATCTAGCTAGAATTTTTTTTTCCCCAGAGCCTTTTCTAGGCTGTACTTTTTACTGGAGCAGATTGCCAGGTCTCTCTCCCTTTGGTTAGCAGACAAGTACTTAACCACTGTGCCACTAAGGCTCCTTGGATTCAAATGTAGAGCTCATTAAGTAGATAGGCTCACACAAGACATGGGTGTCAGAAGTGAAGCCGGGGCTATCTTCCTTCTGGATTTGGCTGTTTCTGCTGGCAGGGGAGTTCACAGAAATTAAAATTGTCCTGCATTGACATTTTCCTGCTTTTGGGTGTCTAGAAACAGTTGCACCATTGCATCAGAGGTACCATAGGTGTTTGAACTCATAGCTCCGGTAGCAGCCTAGAGGTTGTGGCTGCACTGTTAAATCAGTTTTGTGTTCCTTGCATGTCATTTCAAAACCTTTTTCTCCAGATCTTTCCAGATTTCATAAGCACCTAATTCCATGTGGAGTTCCTGGGTGGTACAAACAGTTAATGCTTGGCTGCTAAGCGAAAGGTTGGAGGTTTAAGTCCAGCCAGAGGCACCTTAGAAGAAAGGCCTGGTGATTTACTTCCCCAAAAAATCAGCCATTGAAAACTGATGGAGTACAGATCTACTCTGGTACACATGAGGTCGCCATGAGTCGGAACTGACTCCATGGCAACTAGTTACTGGTTCTTTTTTTTAATTGTACTTTAGATGAAGGTTTACAGAGAAAAATAGTTTCTCATTAAACAATTTATACACATATTGTTTTGTGACATTGGTTGCCAACACCACAACATGTCAACACTCTCCCCTTCTCGACCTTAGGCTCCCCATTACCAGCTTTCTTGTCCCTTCCTGCCTTCTTATCCTCGCCTCTACACCAGTGTGCCCATTTAGTCTCATTTTGTTTTATGGGCCTGTCTAATCTCCGGTTGAAGAGCGAACCTCAGGAGTGACTTCATTACCTAGTTATAACGGTGTCCTGTGGCCATACTCTCGAGGTTTCTCCAGTCTCTATCAGACCTACAGTAAGCATGACCTTCTTTTTTTTTTTTTTTTTTTTGTGAGTTAGAATTTTGTCTTACATTTTTCTTCAGTTCTGTCTGGGACCGTCTATTGTGATCCCTTTGACAGCAGTCAGTTGTGGTAGCTGGGTACCATCTAGCTGTGCTGGACTCAATCTGGTGAAGGGTGTGGTACTTGTAGTCCATGAGTCCTTTGGACTAATCTTTCTCTTGTGTCTTTGGTTTTCTTCATTCTCCCTTGCTCCAGATGGGGTGAGACCAGTGGAGTATCTTAGATGGCCGCTCACAAGCTTTTAAGACCCCAGGGGCTACTGACCAAAGTAGAATGCAAAATATTTTTTTATAAACTATGTTACGCCAACTGAGCTAGATGTTCCCCAAGACCATGGTCCCCATAGCCCTTACCCCAGTAATTTGGTCCCTCAGGGAGCTTGGACGTGTCTATGGAGCTTCCATGACCTTGCCTTGGACTAGTTGCGCTGGCTTCCCCAGTATTGTGTACTGTCTTACCCTCCACCAAAGTTACAACTTATCTCGTGTCTATTTAGCGTTTTTCCCTTCCACCCCTCCTCTACCTCATAACCATCAAACATTGTTTCTTTTTGTGTATAAACCTTATAATGAGTTTTTGAAGTAGTGGTCTCAGACAATATTGTCCTTTTGTGATTGACTTATTTCACTCAGCATAATGCCCTCCAGATTCATCCATGTTGTGAGATGCTTCACAGGTTCAACATTGTTGTTTGTTGTTGCGTAGTACTCCATTGTGTGTATGTACCATAGTTTGTTTATCCATTCATCTGTTGATGGGAACCCTAGGCTGTTTCCATTTTTTGCTATTGTGAACAATGCTGCAACGAACGTGGGTATACATATGTCTATTTGTATGAAGGCTCTTATTTCTCTAGGTATGCTCCTAGGAGTGGGATTGCTGGATTATATGGTGTTTCTATCTCTTCTAAAAATAAGAGTATTTCTTCTAGCTAGGATTATTTAACTTACTCTTTTACTACGTTCGATTTTATGGTTTGTAAATTAGTCAGAGTCTGACCAGGAAAACAGAAACTACTCTAAATATTTAAAAGGGAGAATTTAATGTAGGGAATTGGTTACACTGATATCAATTACACTGATACTGAAAGAGGAGAGAAGCTAAACAAAAGAGACAATTAAGGGTTAACAAAAATAAGAAATTATTTTTTGGCTGGAGGGACAAAAGGAAGAGGTGATATAACTGGAGCCCAGGGGAAAGGGGCAAGCAGATGTTAGGCCCATGCTGGGCATACCAGCAGAATGTGGGGCCACCAAAGGGGCACAGCTACTGCCAGAGACTGCCCAGATGTGAGGAAGAAGTACTCTGATGTCTCCCTTCTCTCCACCTTCTCGGTGACTCCCATTGGCTAAAACCATCTCATATAGGAGCCTGAATAGCTCTAGGGGGCATTATCTTGAAATATAGAGCAGAGCAGGGGGAGGACAAAGAACATCACTGAGGGTAACCAAACCCAGGACTGACAATTACCTGCTAACAATGGCAAAGTAAACTGTTTTTTCATTTGTGGTAATGATCTCTTAAAATAAATGTCAGTGAAATAAGAGAGTCAATGCAAAGGAAAATACTAAGAGACGTAGGCAAGTTGACCTGGTGGGAATGTTGGGTTTTACCACAGCCTCTTACCTTTAATCTCACCCTCCACTGCTGAGCACAGGGTCTGAAGGATGCTTCCTGACAGCTCCTGCAGGATGTTGAAGTTTTCAGTGTTGAAGAGAAACTTCTCGAATGGTTCACTGGCTATTATTTGCAACTCCTGGACATCCTGGACATTAATCCCTACCACGTACACAACAACTCCATCTTCTTTCAACCTGTCAGCGGTCTCCTGGACTTCATCACTTGACTCCCCATCTGTCACCAGAATAACTATCTGAGGAACCCCATCCTGGGCCCGGCTGCCAGCTGCCTCAGTCAAGTAGTTGGTCCTGATGAATTCCAGGGCGCTCCCCGTGCTTGTGCCTCCTGTGCGGTAGGGCAGATTCTGGATCTGCTCCAGGACCATGCTCTTCAGAGGGTACTGGTTCAGCTGAAAGGCTGGGTAGATGTTGTCATTATACTGGACAAGTGCCACTCGGACCTGGTCACTGCTGATGTCAAGCCCCAAGACAACAGAGTAAAGGAAGTTCTTCACTTTCTGGAAGTTCTGGGGTCCAATGCTGGTTGAGCTGTCCACCAGGAACACAATGTCCGCCAGGGCTGCTTCTCTGCAAGCTGTAAGAGAGGAGGGGAAAGGGATACAATTGGTGGGTCTTCACTCAAAATACTTAGAACAAAAAAGAGACGAATGGTGTACATAAAGGGTGAGCAATGCCACGCAGCCTGTACTCAATGGTCCTCAGACACTACCCTCAAGTGACAGTGTGTTTAGAAAAGTGTCATCCTCCTTGCCTTGCCTTTCCTCTACTCTATCATCTTCTGAGGCTTCTGTCCTGTT
Source organism: Loxodonta africana (assembly GCF_030014295.1). Taxonomy (NCBI): domain Eukaryota; kingdom Metazoa; phylum Chordata; class Mammalia; order Proboscidea; family Elephantidae; genus Loxodonta; species Loxodonta africana. Next base: position 10,353,153 of record NC_087368.1, on the reverse strand, counting down.
CTACTGATAACCTTCAACCTTGAAATCCCCTTGGGCAATCCTTTGAATCTCACTAAGAAGAAAAATACTCCTATAAATGGAACAACATGTTGAGAAAAGGACTGTTCTCTGCCCAATGGAAGTAAGAGACCAGCCTCTCACCTTTTCACAAAGAAACGTCTTCTTTAGAATGTGCTGGCACCAATAGGTCAGAAAGCTCGAGTATATCCCATATGCCATGATATCTTTCATTGCAGCTTATCACTTATGTATTAGCCCTGGGACTACTGGCCATTCACCTCTTTGAGACTCAATTTTCTTCTCTGCAGCACTGAAATCTTTATACCAGGCCTCATACTGTCACAGAATTATTATAAGGATAAAACAAAATAATCTACTGTAGCAGACAATATCAGAGCTCTGCCCAGGCCCCATTGGATTCCTTGTTACCTTTTCTTACACTGCTCTTTGGAGGACTGCTCTCCAGCTACTGGAGCTGCTTTGCCTGCAGTATATGAGAGCCTAGCTCCTTACTTTGGGGTCAGGACAACTCTAAAGTGTAACTTACATTCCTGAATGCACCAGCAGCCTCGGTCTAAAGCAACCCTCTGTGGAACCTTTCTCTCAGATCATACCCTTTCTTACCTTACTCTGCTTCTCTGTCCTGCATCCCTTACATCTTTACTGACTTCTTCCCTGAGAGCTCTTCCTTAATATATACATGTACCAAATCCTTGCTTCAGGCTCTGCTTCTGGGGAACACAGCCTAAGGCGCTTGCTCCAGTGGATTGAGTCTGCTCTAAAAGATGAGATCAAGTCCTAGCTCTGCCATTCACTTGTGCTACCTTTGGCCTCAGTTTCCTTATTGGAAAAATGGAAATAAAAATGTTAATTTCCCTGTGACTAACAAAGTTGAGATGATGGGTCAGTCACATGAACAATGTCAACACGCTTTGAAAACTATATAGCACCAAAAAGATGGCAATCATCACTACTACATACATAAACCTCTTTGTAAACCTCAAAGGGCTTTACAAAAGTAAGGCATATAATATTTATTTGACCAACAAATGCTATACTCCCACCACTCGCATGCCAATCACACAAGTGCTACATCAAACGGGGTAGAAGTTTTAGCATCTCTTCCAATTCTCCTAGCCTATATATGAATACCAAAATCATAAACTCTTGTGTGTTTTTGATGGAACCCACAAGCAATCTTCTCTTTCCCTGCACAAAGCTTTATACTTCACTATAAAAACCCAGTGCCGTCGAGTCCATTCCGACTCATAGCGACCCTATAGGACACAGTAGAACTGATAAATCACTATAACAACAAAAAAAAAATAGAGCTTAGTAATTAATTTATAGAGAATTTTCACCAGCTTATGTCCCATCATCACCAATGGAAGCATGAAGTTAATGATAGCTATATCATCCCAGGTAATAACAATTAATAATAGATCATGCTTATGGACACCCCGATGGGCTAGGCACTACACCAAGTACTTTCCATGCATAACTTCAGCGTTCTCAACAGCTCTCTGAGGCAGGTACCATCACCCTGTGAAGACAACTTAGGTTCAGAGCAGTAAAGTAGCTGTCCAAGATGACAAAATCAGAAAGTGGAATATTAAGATTTTAGTCCAGATCTGTCTTTTCCCTAAATTTGTTCTCTTAACCACGGCATTACACCAACATATTGGTAGTAAAAGAAACTTCTTGAGGGATCCACTGCCCCTTTCCCCTCATCTGCTACCCACCCAGGCAATGTGGGTATCAATCTGGGAATAATAAGATCATTCTAGAAACAATCCTTTCTTCAAAAATGGACTTACACTACATCAGCATGTAGAACCAGCGTACGGGTTTACAAAAAAGAGTTGATATGTATTTGGCTAATGACTGAAGAGTACAGACAGTTTAGTGAAATTTTAAGTTTCAACCTGCAATATCAAGTGTGCCCAAGCAATCAAGACACCTTACCAAGCCACCCCCGCCCCAACCTACCCCATCCCAAGTTCTGGAAAATAAGAAGGACAGTGAGAGGGATGAATAGACAGATAAAGCTTTGAGTCCTGAGCCTTCCAGATCAGAAATAAGAAGGGAAAGCCTTTGTACCTGGAGAGATGTGGTCAACAGGCTGAGTCGCCTCTGCCAAAGTGTCACAGAGCTCCTGCCGCAGCTTCTGGACAAGGTTTCCCAGACCAGGGAAGTTGGGAACCAAGGAAGCAAACTTCTCCTCAGGACTACTTGCCATCTCCCTGAGCTCTGCCCAAACGGCATCTCTGATGCCAACAGCATAAAGCAGGATGCCTGCCCTTCTCAGTGCCTCCGCTGGTTCACGGACATGGTCCTCAGCTGGGCCACTGCTGATCACCATAGCGACCTGAGGCACCCCTTGGTTTGCACGGCTACCAGCTGTTTCCTGAAAGTGGTGATCTAGGATGAACTGCAGGCCCAGGCCCGTCTTCCTGCCCCCAGGCTTGAATGGAAGCCTCTGAATGTGTCTCAACACATCGCTTTTGCGGTGGTAGGTAGAAAGTAGGAACTCCGAACTGGGTTCATCGCTGTACTCGGCCAGACCCACGCGGATGGTCTCTCTGCTGACATTGAAGCCTTTCACCAGAGCGGACAAGAAGCTCCGCACACTGCGGGCCTGTTGGGGGTTGATGCTGGTGTCCACCAGAAACACGATATCTCCCACAGAGGCCTCCCTGCAGACTGGGGAGAGAGTCACTTTAAGGGAAAGCATTAAAGAATTGACAGCTCTCAGCTGGGATCTATCTCTCCCAATTCAGCATCTTTACACCACCCAGATCAGCTCACACTGCACCCTGATGGTCATCAGTATGAACCAGGTCGAGGCACACCATTACCTTCCATTGCTTCAGCATGCCCAGCATCCACCCTTGCTCACCTGCCGCCCTCCTTACCATTCTAACACATACTAGACCCTTCGATTAGGTCCTGACCCTGGCCCTCCACTCACCCCTTGAACTTACCAGAAGAAACCAGCTTTCCACTAGTAGCAGATGTTGTTCTTAGTCAAAACCTAGATACCCTTTCTTGGCTGGCATACCCACTTCCAGCTGCTTCAAGTGCTCCAGCTAAACTCTCACGTCTGCGGCTTTTTCCAGAAATCTGAGCTTGGCTGAAGGGAGTGACCTCATCTGGAAACACCTGGGGAGTTACACCACCACTGGCCTGAGTGGCCAGTGTCTGGTGGATATGGGGGTACAGACTCCTGGCCTTCCTTGCCTCAAGCAAGACAACTCTAGTGCTATTTATGCTCCTGAGCCCTCCATAGATCAGGTCAAGTCTTGGTTTTGCCTGAGGCCACATCCCTGCCCAGCTTCTTCCCCTACTCTATCCCACTTCTCTCACTCCCTTGTATATTTTTCCTAAAGAGCACTCCCTCAAATTAACACGTGCACCTGAGTCCTTGTCCCAGACTCTGCTTCTAGGCAATCTGACTTTAACCCCTAGTACTCCCTGGCCACCCTTTAGTTTGATGTTTGATAAGTTGTGGCTTGCATTTGTCCGCTGACTTCCTGAACTCAAGGCTGCACTGTGCAACTACTTCTCCCCAGACCCTGCTCTAATCCTAGAAATCACCATCCCAACAGTAGCCAGAACAACTGGTACCCAGCCAGGCCCACGCTGGCTTCTAGCACAGAAAGGATCAGACAACAGCTGGCTGCAGGACTTGGACAAATAGGTTAATCCCTCAGCTTCTCAGATTGTCCTACTTTAGAGTCAAAAGTAGACCAGATGACCTGGTGTCTTCCAACTCAAACTTTATTTTTCTGTGACAAGAGGGAAAACATGGATTAAGCACAATGCTTTTGTGAAAAAAAGAAGAAGCAATTAATGGCCTGTTTATGGCCTGTTTATTTATTTCTCAGCAGCCACCATAATGTCTTTCCCCATAGCTCCCAATTTGATTATATGTGATGGTAGAAGGGGAACACGAACTAGTGACAGGAGAAGAAACAAAACTTGAAGCCAGCTAAAACCAGTTTTAGCTTAAAGTGGCTGAAAAACTCAGGGATGATTATCCCACACTGATTAAGTACATCTCGTACCTGGTTTTGTGCCAAAGGGGTTAAAATACTGGCATGGCCAGGCCCTGCGCTGCCCCTCTCGCCTCTCTTCTCTCTACGTTCTCCACCTTGGCCTCTGTCCTCCAGGCTCTAAACTTAGTCCAGTGTCTCAAACTTGCCACCCTCCCTCGTGCCACGGGGTTCCAAGTTTCTCGTTCATTTTGTGTGTGTGTGTGTCTGTGTGTGTGTGTGTGTGGGAGGGGGGTGTAAATTCCCTTAGACTAACGCTCTTTTACCTCAATTTGTTACGTAACATTCATTAGGGTATTTATTTGATTAATGACAATCTCCCCTAACAAGACTGTAAGTTTCATGAGAACAGATACTACGTCTTTTTTTTTTGGGGGGGGGGGGTGCGGTGAGTGCCTAGCATAGAGTGGATACCAAAATATATACATGTATATGTTTGATGAAGGAAAGACGAAAAGGAGGGAGGGAGGGAGGAAGGAGACAGACATCACCTACAAGGATACAAATTTTGAACATTAATGAAAACCAATAAAATAATCAGAAAATTTGGGAGCTGGAAATGATCCTATGGAGCTGAGCAATCTAATATGGTAGCCACTAGGTATATGTGGCTATTGAGCACTTGCAATGTGGCTAGCATGACTGAGAAACTGAATTTTTTAATTGATTGCATTTTCATTTCAATAGTCCCAGGTGGCTAGTAGCTACCGTATTGGGCAGCACAGGTGTAGAATAAGGAATCTAATTTGTTCATCTTACAGAGAAGGAAATTAAGACCTAGAAAGGCAAAAATAACTAGTGCAAATCATTTCAAACAGCCAGAATTAGAACCCAGGTCTCCTGGCATTCAGTCCATACCCTATACTGCCATAAAGAAGATAAAATTAAAACCCATATTACAGAAATGCAAAGGACTGAAGGCTTTGAGAAAAGAGAAAGGGCAAGTGGGAGTTTAGACAGAGAAGGGCTAGGGAAAGTTAGTGTAATCTAGAGATACCAGGGCCATCTGTCATTTCTGGAGTCCTGGGTCCCACCTCTCAGAATTTTGCTTTCTCTTGCTATTGGATCATAAAGACAAGTGGAGCCATCATCAGGGAAAAGGTACACAATTAATGAGTTTCAAGCTCTTTCAGCTTTATTTCCTTTTAGACCCCCAAAATGCTATCCTATTAGAGGTGAAAATCCATTGAGCGCTCCAGGAATGGTTGATTGGTTTGTCCTCTTAACATCTCTTTCCAGAGAGCAAACGCAGACCACAAAGCCTTCCCCTGCTCTTCCCAAGCATCAGGAGAAACCTCAGGCTGTAGAGGATTTTTCAGACTAATCGGTATTGTTTCCATCACGTGCAATTTGAGAGATGCATTACATTTTCATACATGGTCACTTTCTTAATCCCTCCGCTAGTTCTTTGTAATTTTACAAGGTGTTTGAAACTTGAAAAGGCCGTCGCCACTTCTGTTCACAAGTGATAGCATTCAGAGCCAAGGGGAAAATCTAGAGAGCTTCATGTTTTTTTCCCATCAAATAACAGTCTGTGTAATTATATTTGAATATTTCAACGTCAATATTGTCTCCGTGCGGCTTCAGGCTATTCAAACAACCTTCTTTTGATACGACCTTCATCTTGAGACGTCCCAACAATCCATTTAAATGACTGTGAAAAAAAATTGCAGAGATGCCACTAGCACTCGGTGAAGCTGTCCATCTTACGGTGCCAATTGCTCTTGGAAAAGCTTCACCAAAGAAGACGAAGCAAGATGCAATTAATAGAACAGGCCCATGTTTACAAAGAGTATTTAAGAGCCTGGTAAAACATTCAGAGGGGTACAATTTTTTATTATCTATTTTTTGTCGCTTGAGGTTGTTGTTGTTACCTGCTGTCAAGTCGGCCCCCAACTCATGACAACCCCATGTGTTACACAGTAGAACTGCTCTATAGGGTTTCCTAGGCTGTAATCTTTATGAGGAAACCCTGGTGGCATAGTGGTTAAGTGCTACGGCTGCTAACCACAGGGTCGGCAGTTCAAATCCACCAGGTGCTCCTTTGGGCAGTTCTACTCTGTCCTATAGGGTCGCTATGAGTCGGAATCAACTCGATGGCACTGGGTTTGGTTTTCGGTTTTTTTAATCTTTATGAAAGCAGATCACCAGGCCTTTCTTTTAAGGAGCTGCTGGGTGGGTACAAACCACCAACCTCTTGGTTGGCAGCTGATCACAAACCATTTGCACCACCCAGACTCCTGCTTCATCGGGGGTTAAGCTTTGGGGAAAAAAAATCAAGTGTCTGCCATTCACTAAAATCTTCCAGATTCTAACTAAATTTTCCTTAAAAGAATCATTTCCCTTTTGTTAATTATGAAGTGCCTGTATATTTTCTTTTGAGATTGTCACTACATTAGGTTCCTGGCAAGGTAATTTTGGGGGGCTTAAAGAATCTGATGTATTATTACCAGTTCTCTGTGACTTGATGAAGTCAAAACTAGCTGCAAGGAAGAGGATCCCCCAAAACGTATTCCAAGTCTCCATTCTAGATGTGTATCTAGAAAGAAAAAGAAACCTTAGAGTTAAAAATTATATTTTCATATACTTAAAATGGATGCATTGTATTATATGATAATTATTCCTCAATAAAGTTGATTGTAAAAAAACAAAACCAAGTCTTTTCCCAGACCAGCAGAAGCTTTACAAAATAATAGAGGAAATCTGGCAACACTGTGTCAAATGTGCATGGATATTGGTCTTGCTGACCCAAGTCAGGAAGAATTTTGTAAACACCCAGATTGTATGCCTCAGCCTTCACTGTTTCAAGTTGTCCAGATATGGCTATAAAAGGAAAACACATATAGGGCTTGGGGTAGAACTTCTGTTTCACATGCTGAATTCATTTGGTGGAACGTAAACATTTCTTCATGATTTTCTTGTATTTTTATACAAGAGTTGGGTGACCCAATAAACATTTGTGGCTGCATGCAGAAATGTTCAAATAGCTCATGGGCGCATCTGCCTGATAAAAATCAGTCTAGTCTGAAAACGTTTTACACGTTCCCAAAAGGTGTAGAACATCAGACTTCCTCCCCCAAAACTTGTATCCATTTCTAAAGGCCTCCAAGAAAATGATCTACTCTCAATTCTGATTCTATTTTTTTACTTTAAGAAAGTCCATTTATTTAAATAGAATACCAACCACACAGCAATCACATTGAATGACATGTTCCAAGTGGAACGGGGAACACCTGACCTTAATCTTTTTAGCCAGTCCACCTCACAGCCACTCCCAGTAAAGTGTATTGTTGTGTGCCATCAAGTTGATTCTGATTCACAGTGACCCTATAGGACAGAGTAGAACTGCCCCATAGGGTTTCTTAGGGTGTGGTCTTTATGGGAGCGGATCACCAGGTCTTTCCTCCTGCAGAGCCGCTGGTGGGTTCGAACCTCTGACCTTTCGGTTAGCAGCCATGCACTTAGCCATTGTGTCACCAAGGTTCCTTCAGCAAAGTGCAGTGGAGTTAAAAGTAAGGACTCTTAGAGATAGACTGCCTGGGTTTGAATCCCAGATCCACTACTTAAGAGTTGATCTTGGTCAAGTTGCTTCACTTCCCTGAGCCTCAGTTTCCCCATTTCTAAAATTGGGGACAGTAATAGCCTGACCTCATAGAGCTGTTATGAGGATTAAATGAATGTGTTATGTAAAACACTTTATCCACCCCTGGCACATAGAACTATTCAAGTGTTTGTTAAATAAAATAAGTCTTCTTAGAACCCCGATATGCAAAATCTGAATCTGAAACTCAGAATCTGTAGAGATAGAACACTCATTATTTGCAGTGTATATTAATAAAGCAGTTATTTTGTTTTGTTTAATTTCATTTAGATTATTTAATTCATTCCCTTCATTTAATCTTCATTTTCAATTGATTGTTGCTTTGAAAGCTACCATGCTAACATGTCCATGTTCCTCACCCCAAATCTGCGAGACACCAGGGGGGCAGGACTTAGCTTGCTCATTTTGTTACTGGAAATGAAGGAATTGCATCTTAGAAAGGTTAAGTAGCATACCAGGGCTACACAGTCATGAATTATCAGAGCCAGCCCCTGCCCCAGGTGACCTGGCTCCTGGTCCAGCACCTGACTGGACCTCAAATATGTTTCAAACTCTTCAATGAAAATCTTCAAGTCCAGATGGTCACTCAACTCTTCAGAGTCCGCCTGTGTAAAATGAAGACCTGTGAAAAATTTGCCCTGGGGGAAAAATGTGGACTCAAACCCTTAATTCCTTTATCCACCAATTAGGTCTTCAGGGAACACCATTTGGGTCCGAACACTACTTAGGTACTGCAGAGAATGGAATTATAAACATCACTTTCACACTTAAATAACTGAATCTGTTTGAGAAAGGAAATTTTATGTATTGGAAACAGTAAGAAATTCAGTAAATTTTGAAGTGCATACTTTTTACTCCTCAAGTGTGTCTCAAGGATGTCAGATAACCACTCCTATTTTATCATTTATACCAACAGAAAATGCTGGGTGAAGTCTTTATTTCAAAGGAAGCCCATAGGCCTTGATTCTGGTTTCAACTTGGCCATTCGCTTTGTGGACTTGAGCAAGCCGTTTCACCTTTCTGGGTTTATGGGCCAATCTGAGGCACCTCCTATATTGCCCACTATATTACAAACATTCCCCAGGGTAGTGGCCCAGTGTTTCCAATAAACAGATGTGATATGATTTGATTTCTCTGTTCCTCGGTTTCTGCATCAGCTTCCCCCTAATGTCTCCTCAAGGAGGTATGTAAGTAACTTGAAGGGAGATACTTTCAGATGGTAAACATCCTGTTCCCCAACAAACTTTCACCCAATGGTAAAGAAATGAATGTCTGACTCTTAAAGAAGAGATGATTCTAATGGGTTAAGGACAATGTGATGGTAAAGAACTTGAGAGTTTGGAAGTGTCAGGAAAAATGGTCCAACATAAATTCACATATTATTATCATTATTGTTGTAATGAAAGACTGTACTTCAACTTTTTAAATTCTTGGGTGGATAAATTTACATGACAAATAGAATCTTTAAGCAAGGTATCTGCATTTCCATATTCCATTATATCCTAATTATTACTATTAATGCAATTAGTCATGAAAAATGAGTACTATTTTTAGCTAGTTGTAAATAAAGCACTAAAGCTGTTTATGGAAATCTAGTGGGAAAGTCAAAAGTTTATAAATACATTGCAGCTGTGGATGTGTGTGTGTTATGTCAATGAAGAGAAAAATGTAGACTAAGGGCTTAATATTCTGCGTGACATATACTGTCTCATGAAGATGTTTATATTTGATTTAAGCTGCTATAGGAGTTTTGCACTGGAACATATAGGGCTCTCTGTGGAGGCAAGAAACGAAGCCATTATATGATGTATGATTAGCTAGGGATAGCATAGGACACCAGCTGTTCTTAAAAATCACCCTAATAGGTTTGGAACAGAGATAGACTTCTCTCGAAGTATGTTGCTCACACAGTTAATTCACTAGAACAATCTATGGAAGATCCTTGGGTGGCACGACTACCGACCTAAATGTTAGTGGTTCAAACCCACCCAGTGGCACCACACAAGAAAGGCCTGGAGATCTGCTTCCATAAAGATTACAGCTAAGAAAGCTGTATGGAGCAGTTCTACTGTGTAGCACAGAGGGTCACCATGAGATGGAACTGATTCAACTGCAGTGGGTTAGGACAATCTATTCCTTAGGATTCATTCGTTCAATGAAAACATTACTTTGTAACCACAATTTGTTGTTTTTAGTTGCCGTAGAGTTGATTCCAACTCATGACAGCCCCATGTGTGCCAAGTAGAACTGCTCCATAGTTGCAACCACAATCCAAAAAAAAAAAAAAAACCAAACCCACTGCCATCGAGTTGATTCCAACTCATAGCGACCCTGTTGGACAGAGTAGAACTGCCCTATAGAGCTTCCAAGGAGCGCCTGGCAGATTCGAACTGCCGACCTTTTGGTTAGCAGCCATGGCTCTTAACCACTATGCCACCAGGGTTTCCGCAACCACAATACTAATAATTTATTCAGGGAGGACTCATCAAGGGTTGCCAAAATCATTGGGTAAAAGTTTGTTGGGAAACGGGATATTAACATACTCTCAAAGTATCTCCTGACAAGTTACTTATAAGTTACAAAGGCCAAAAAAGTACCTTTACAATGGAGAAACTTGGGGGACCACTTAACCAAGTGACAAAATTAACATCGATAACAATGGGATAAACCATGTCTGTGCCTCCTGATGTTACGCATGAGAAAACTCAACACCATTTATATGGTATTCCTCCCCAAAATCCATAATCTAAATCTAATAATAAGGAAATCATCATACAAACCAAAACATAGGGACAGTCTACAAAACAATTGTTCTGTACACCTCAAAATTATCACTGTCATGAAGACAAAGAAAAGCTGAGAAATGGATTCAGATCAAAGAAATTTAAAGAGACATCACAATTAAAGGTGATACATGATCCAAACTGGGGGAAAAAAAGATTATTACAAAGGACATTAAGTGAGGCATTTGGTAAGCTTTGAATATGCACTCTAAATTCTATAATAATATTGTATAAATGTTAAATTTCTTGATTCGATCATTATATTGTAGTCCTATCAGATAATATCCTCGCTACTAAGAAATACACACTGATGTGTTATGCAGTGAAAAACCTCTATGTTAGAAATTACTCTCAGTACAGCAAAATTATGATTCAGAGAGAGAGAGGAATAAAGCAATGCAATAATATTCTTGCAACTCTTTCATTGAGTGTTTACTATACACCAAACAATGTGTCAGGCACTAGATATACAAGACGAAAGTCCAATACCCATTCCTGATAAAAACTCTCAATAAAATAGGTATTGAAGGGAAATTCCTCACCATAATAAAGGGTATCTATACAAAACCAATAGCCAACATCATTCTTAATGGAGAGAGGCTGAAAATATTCTCCTTGAGAACAGGAACAAGACAAGGATGCCCTTTATTACCACTCCTATTTAACATTGTGCTGGAAGTCCTAGCTAGAGCAATAAAGCAAGCAAAAGAAAGGGCATCCAAATTGGTAATGAAGAAGTAAAACTGACCCTCTCTGAGGATGATATGATGCTATACATAGAAAACCCAAAAGACTCCATGAGAAAACTACTGGAACTAATAGAAAGATTCAGCAGATTAGCAGGATACAAGATAAACATGCAAAAATCAGTTGGATTCCTATACACCAATGAAGAGAACCATAGAAAGGAAATCAGGAAAGCAATACCATTTGTAATAGCCCCTAAAAAAAAAAAACTTAGAATAAATATAATCAGGGATGTAAAAGACCTATACAAAGAAAACTACAAAACAATACTGCAAGAAATCTACGTAAATGGAAAAAACATACCATGGTCATGGATAGGTGGATTCAACATTCTGAAAATGACAATTCTACCCAAAGCAATTTACAAATATAATGCAATCCCGATCCAAATACCAACAATATTCTTTAAAGAGATAGAAAAACTACTCATTAACTTTATATGGAAAGGGAAGAGGGCCTGGATAAGTAAAGCACTATTGAAGACGAATAAAGTAGGAGGACTCCCATTACCTGACCTCAGAACCTACTATATAGCTATGGTAGTGAAAACAGCCTGGCACTGGTACAATGACAGATACATTGACCAAGGGGACAGAATTGAGAACCCAGATGTAAATCCATCCACCTAGGGTCACCTGCATGTCTGTCAGTTTGTCATACCGTGGGGCAAGCAAAACTTTGCTGAAGATCATTCAAAAGCTGCTGCGGCAGTATATCAACATGGAACTGCCATAAATTCAGGCCAGGTTCAGAAGAGGACGTGGAACCAGGGATATCATTGCTGATGTCAGATGGATCCTGGCAGAAAGCAGAGATTAACAGGTGTTTACCTGTGTTTTATTGGCTATATAAAGGCATTCAACTGTGTGGATCATAACAAATTATGGATAACATTGGGAAGAATGGGAATTACAGAACACATTGTGCTTGTGAGGAACCTGTACGTAGAACAAGAGGCAGTTGTTTGGACAGAATGAGAGGATATTGCACAGTTTAAAGTCAGGAAAGGTGTGCATCAGGGTTATATCCTTTCACAAAACCTATTCAAGCTGTATGCTGAGCAAATAATCTGAGAAGCTGGACTATATGAAGAAGAATGGGGCATCAGGATTGGAGGAAGACTCATTAACAATCCGTGATATGCAGATGACACAACCTTGCTTGCTGAAAGTGAAGAGGATTTGAAGAACTTAGTAATAAACATCAAACATCACAGCCTTCAGTATGGATGACAGCTCAAAGTAAAAAAAAACAAAAATCCTCACAACTGAGCCAATAAACATCATGATAAATGGAGAAAAGGTTGAAGTTGTCAAGGATTTCGTTTTACTTGGACCTACAATCAACACCTATGGAAGCAGGAAATCAAAATCAAGAAATCAAAAGACGCATTCCAGAGGCGGGGCCAAGACGCCAGAATAGCCAGACAATTCCAGCAATCCCTCTTACAACAAAGACCCCCCCAAAAAAGTGAAACAATTACATTTATGACAAGCTAGGAGCCCTAAACATCAAAGGCAAAGCTAGAAAACAGACTGAGTGGCAGGTGGAGGGAGAGATAGTTCTAAAGCGGAAAGGAGCTGCCAGACCTGAATCGCTGCTATCCCTCAGACACCATTACCAAGAGCGATGGCAATGGGCTGGCAGTAGTGTTCAGCTGCAGTTTCCTCAGGGAGAAGAAGCCAGCCACACAGCCTACTCACACTTCTCCAGAGGAGAATGGCACTCACAGCAAAAGCTAAGTACTTGGTATATTTTACCACATCCCCAGCCCCCAAGCCAGCTTCAGTGGCTATTGATTTCCCAGGATCTGAGCTAGATCCTGTTGAGCATCCTGAGCCACTCTCCCGGCCTTGGAGAAGGAAAAAATTCACAATTGGGGAAAAGATAATTTGCCAGGTCCACTAGCCAGGGGAGCTCAGGACAGAAGTGGCACCTTTCTAGGCATAAAGGGTCTGTGAAGTTTGAATAGCTTCCCCCCCTGCATGGACCTATTTCAGGAGAATAGGCCCTTATTGGCAGACTGCAACTGTTTCAGCTGTGCGGTGAAGAGGTGGGTGTTTGATATTTGACACCACTTTGCCTATTAAACAGGGTCCTCACCTACCCACATCAGGGACCTAAGGACTGGTGGCTCCACTCAGGTCACCCAGCCACCTAAGACAGGGATCCAAGGATAACTGGTACCTCCCAGTACTTACAACCAAAGCATTGGGTGTCCATGGTTCATCTGTAGAACCCACCCACCTATATGCTCTAAAGAACAGGGACATGCCTTCCTCAGAGACACTTGGGGGACAGTTCTCAGCCCCCTGCCTTGTTCAGAGTGTGACCCCCTACTGCAACCAGATACTGGTACCTACACCAATCACCCTTGCCCCTCTAAGACTGTAGGACAGAGCCTGTACCACATATTTGATGACCAGCTATCTGGACACCTGAGCTGAATCCACACAAGAAAAGTGAATGGATTCCTAGACTGATATACCTGACAACAGCTCTAGCCATCTTGTGGCAGGACGTTAGAGCTTCAAAGTCAAAAATAACCAAGGTAGCTCACTCAAGGAACCCATTTGGGTGTATCAAAACAGAACAAAGAAAGAAGCTAGGATACAGTAAGCAAACATAAAATAAACTAATACAATAACTTATAGATGGCTCAAAGACAACAGTCAATATCAAATCATGTAAAGAAACAGACCATGAACGCTTCAACAAGCTCTCAAAACAAAGAATCAACTGATCTTCTGGATGAAGGTGCCTTCCTGGAATTACTGGATGTGGAATACAAAAGATTAATATACAGAACTCTTCAAAACATCACTAACGAGATTAGGAAGGAGATCAGGCAATAAGCAGAACAAGCCAAAGAACACACAAATAAAGCAGTTGAAGAAATTAAAAAGCTTATTCAAGAACATAATGAAAAATTTAATAAGCTGCAAGAATCTACAGAGAGACAGCATTCAGAAAATTAGAAGATTAACAATAAAATTACAGAATTAAACAACTCAATAGAATGTCAGAGGAGCAGATTTGAGGAAGTGGAAGGAAGAACTGGTGAGCATGAGGCTAAAGCAGTTGGCACCAATATATTTGAAGAAAAATCAGAAAAAAAAATTTTTTTAATGAAGAAACCTTAAGAATCATGTGGGACTCTATCAAGAGAAAGAACCTACAAATGATTGGAGTACTGGAACAGGGAGGGATAACATAAAACACAGAGAGAATTGTTCAAGATTTGTCAGCAGAAAACTTCTCTGATGTTGTGAAAGATGAGAAGATATATACCCAAGATGCTCATCGAACTTCACATAAGGTAGATCTTAAAAGAAAGTCACGATGACATATTATAATCAACCTTGCCGAAACCAAAGATGAAGAGAGAATTTTAAGAGCGGGAAAGGATAAACAAAAAGTCACCTACGAAGGAGAGTCAATAAGAATAAGCTCGGACTACTTGGCAGAAACCATGCAGGTAAGAAGGCAATGGGATGACTTACATAAAGTGTTGAAGGAAAAAAATTGCCAGCCAAGAATCATATATACAGTCAAAATATCTCTCAAATATGAAGGTGAAATTAGGACATTTCCAGATAAAGAGAAATTTAGTGAATTTGTAAAAAACAAATCAAAACTACAAGAAACACTAAAGGAAGTTATTTGATAAGAAAATCAATAATATCAGTTATCAACCCAAGACTAGAAAACTGGACAGAGCAATCAGATGTCAACCCAGACAGGGAAATCACAAAAATAAATCAAGATTAAAAAATGCTCAAAACAGGGAAACAGCAATGTCATTATGTAAAAGAAGACAACATTAAAAAAATAAAGAGGGACTAAGGAATGTAGTCATAGATCTTTCATAGGGAGAAGAAGACAAGGCAATATAAAGAAATAAAAGTTAGTTTTAAGCTTAGAAAAATAGGGGTAAATATGAAGGTAACCACAAAGGAGATTAACTATCTTACTCATCAAAATAAAATACAAGAATAAATAGAGACTAAGCAGAAACAAAATCAACAACAATGAAGAAGAGGAAAAGACAATATGTAAACTACTCAGCACAAAAAATTATGTGGGAAAAAGAAACTGTCAACAACACACACAAAAAAAAGACATCAAAATGACAGCACTAAACTTGTACCTGTCCATAATTACGCTGAATGTAAATGGACTAAATGCACCAATAAAGAGACAGAGAGTGGCAGAATGAATTAAAAAAAACATGATCCATCTAGTATGCTGCCTACAAGAGACACACCTTAAACTTAGAGACACAAACTAGAACTCAAAGGATGGAAAAAAATATATCAAGCAAACAATCAAAAAAGAGCAGGAGTGGCAATATTAATTTCTGACAAAATAGACTTTAAAGTTAAATCCACTGCAAAAGATAAGGAAAGACGCTATATAACGATTAAAGGGACAAAATACCAGGAGGATACAACCATATTAAATATTTATGCACCCAATGACAGGGCTGCAAGATACATAAAACAAACTCTAACGGTATTGAAAACTGAGATAGCTCCACAATTATAGTAGGAGACTTCAACACACCACTTTTGGTGAAGGACAGGACATCCAGAAAGAAGCTCAATAAAGACACAGAAGATCTAAATGCCACAATCAACCAACTCGACCTTACAGACATATACCGAACACTCCACCCAACAGCAGCCAAGTATACTTTCTTTTCTAGTGTACATGGGACACTCTCTAGAATAGATCAAGTGTTAGGTCATATAGCAAGCCTTAGCAGAATCCAAAACACTGAAATATTACAAAGCATCTTCTCTGACCATAAGGCCATAAAAGTAGAAATCAATAATAGAAATAACAGGGAAAAGAAATCAAACACTTGGAAACTGAAGAATACCTGGCTCAAAAAGACTGGATTATAGAAGACATTAAGGCTGGAATAATGATATTCATAGAATCCAATGAGAATGAAAACACTTCCTATCAGAACCTTGGGGACACAGCGAAAGCAGTGCTCAGAGGTCATTTTATATCAATAAATGCACACATCCAAAAAGAAGGGCCAAAACCGAAGAATTATCCCTACAACTGAACAAATAGAAAGAGAGCAACAAAAGAAACCCTCAGGCACCAGAAGAAAGCAAATAATAAAAATTAGAGCTGAACTAAATGAAATAGAAAACCGAAAAACAATTGAAAAAGTTAACTAGACCAAAAGCTGGTTCTTTGGAAAATTTAACCAAATTGATATACCATTGGCCACACTGACAAAAGAAAAACAGGACGGGGGCAAATAACACAAATAAGAAATGAGATGGGTGATATTACAACAGACCGAACTGAAATTAAAAGAATTATATCAGTTTACTACAAATTGTACTCTAACAAATTTGAAAACCTAGAAGAAATGAATTCCTAGAAAGACACTACCTACCTAAACTAACACAAACAGAGATAGAACAACTAAATAAACCCATAACAAAAGAAGAGATTGAAAACATAATCAAAAAACTCCCAACAAAAAAAAGCCCTGGCCCTGATGGCTTCACTGCAGAGTTCTACCAAACTTTCAGAGAAAATTAGCACCACTACTACTAAAGGTATTTGAGAGCATAGAAAAGGACGGAATACTCCCAAACTCGTTCTAGGAAGCCAGCATATCCCTGATACCAAAACCAGGTAAAGACACCACAAAAAAAGAAAATTATAGACCTATATCCCTCATGAAGTTAGATGCAAAAATCCTCAACAAATTTCTAACCAACAGAATTCAACAACATATCAAAAAAATAATTCACCATGACCAAGTGGGATTCATACCAGGTATGCAGGATGCTTCAACATTAGAAAAACAATCAATGTAATCCATCATATAAATAAAACAAAAGACGAGAAGCACATGATCTTATCAATTGATGTAGAAAAGGCATTTGACAAAGCCCAACACAAATTCATGATAAAAACTCCCAGCAAAATAGGAATAGAAGGGAAATTCCTCAACATAATAAAGGGCATTTATACAAAGCCAAAAGCCAATATCATCCTAAATGCAGAGAGTCTGAAAGCATTCTCCTTGAGATCAGGAACCAGAAAAGGATGCCCTTTATCACCACTCTTATTCAACGTTGTGCTGGAGGTCCTAGCCAGAGCAATTAGGCTAGATAAAGAAATAAAGAGCATCCAGATTGGTAAGGAAGAAGTAAAGTATCTCCATTTGCAGATGACGTGATCTTATACTCAGAAAACCCTAAAGAATCCTCAAGGAAACTGCTGAAATTAGTAGAAGAGTTCAGCAGAGTATAGGGATACAAGATAAACATACGAAAATCAGTTGGATTCCTCTACACCAACAAAAAGAACATCGAAGAGGAAATCACCAAACCAATACCATTTACAGTAGCCCCCAAGAAGATAAAATACTTAGGAATAAATCTTACCAGAGACGTAAAAGACCTGTACAAAGAAAACTACAAGACAGTACTGCAGGAAACCGAAAGAGATCTACATAAGTGGAAAAACCTTGCTCATGGATAGGAAGATTTAATATTATAAAAATGTCTATTCTACTAAAAGCAATCTATAGACACAATGCAATTCTGATAAAAATTCCAATGACAGTTTTTAATGAAGTGGAAAAACAAATCACCAACTTCACATGGAAGGGAAAGAGGCCCCGATAAGTAAAGCTTTACTGAAAAAGAAGAACAAAGTGGCAGGCCTCACTCTACTTGATTTTATAACCTATTATATCACCACAGTAGTCAAAACAGCCTGGTACTGGTACAACAACAGATACATAGAACGACAGAACAGAATTGAGAATCCAGACTTAAATCCATCCACATACGAGCAGTTGATATTTGACAAAGGCCCCAAAACAGTTAAATGGGGAAAAGACAGTCTTTTTAACAAATGGTGCTGGCATAACTGGATATCCATCTGCAAAAAAATTAAGGCCCATACCTCACACCATGCACAAAAACAAACCCAAAATGGATCAAAGACCTAAAAGTAAAATCTAAAACAATAAAGATCATGGAAGAAAAAATGGGGACAACGCTAGGAGCCCTAATACATGGCATAAACAGTATACAAAACATTACTAACAATGCAGAAGAGAAACCAAGCAACTAGGAGCTCCTAAAAATCAAACATCTATCCTCATGCAAAGGCTTCACCAAAAGAGTAAAAAGACTACCTACAGCCTGGGAAAAAGTTTTTAGCTATGACAATTCCGATCAGCACCTGATCTCTAAAATCTACATGATACTGCAAAAACTCAACTACAAAAAGACAAATAGCCCAATTAAAAAATAGGCAAAAGATATGAACAGGCACAGCACTAAAGAAGACATTCAGGTAGCTAACAGATAACTGAGGAAATGCTCACGATCATTAGCCATTAGAGAAATGCAAATCAAAACTACAATGAGATTCCATCTCACTCCAACAAGGCTGGGATTAATCAAAAAAAATACAAAATAATAAACGTTGGAGGGGTTGTGGAGAGATTGGAACACTTCTACACTGCTGGTGGGAATGTAAAATGGTACAACCACTTTGGAAATCGATTTGGCGCTTCCTTAAAAAGCTAGAAATAGAACTACCATACAATCCAGCAAACCCACTCCTTGGAATATATCCTAGAGAAGTAAGAGCCTTTACACAAACAGATATATGCAAACCCATGTTCACTGCACCACTGTTTACAATAGCAAAAACATGGAAGAAACCAAGGTCACCATCAACAGATGAATGGATAAATAAATTATGGTATATTCACACAATGGAAGACTACGCATCGATAAAGAACGATGGAACCATGAAACATTTCATAATATGGAGGAATCTGGAAGGCATTATGCTGAGTGAAATTAGTCAGTTGCAAAAGGATGAATATTGTATAAGACCACTATCATAAGAACTCGAGAAATAGTTTAAACAGAGAAGAAAATATCCTTTGATGGTTACGAAGGGGGGAAGGCGGGAAGGCGGGTTTTCGCTAATTACATAGTAGATAAGGTTTTCACTAATTACATAGTAGATAAGAACTATTTTAGATGAAGGGAAAGACAACACAATACAGGCAAGGTCAGCACAACTGGACTAAACCAAAAGCAGTTTCCTGAATAAACTGAACTCTTTGAAGACCAGCATAGCAGGGGAGGGGGTTTGGGGACCATGGTTTCAGGGGACATCTAAGTCAATTGGCATAATAAAATTTACTAAGAAAACATTCTGCATCCCACTTTGGAGAGTGGGTCTTCTGGGGTCTTAAACGCTAGCAAGCGGCCGTCTAAGATGCATCAATTGGTCTCAACCCACATGGACCAAAGCGGAATGAAGAACACCAAAGACACAAGGTAATTATGAGCCCAAGAGACAGAAACAGCCACATAAATCAGAGACTACATCAGCCTGAGACCAAAAGAACTAGATGGCACCTGGCTACAACCGATTACTGCCCTGACAGGGAACACAACAGAGAACCCCTGAGGGAGCAGGAGAGTAGTGGGATGCAGACCAGAAATTCTCGTAAAAAGATCAGACTTAATGGCCTGACTGAGACTAGAAGGACCCCAGAGGTCATGGTCCCCAGTCCTTCTGTTAGCCCAAGACAGGAACCATTCCCAAAGCCAACTCTCCAGACAGGGATTGGACTGGACTATGGGATAGAAAATGATGCTGGTGAAGAATGAGCCTCTTGGATCAAGTAGACACATGAGACTATGCGGGAAGCTCCTGTCTGGAGGGGAGATGAGAGGGCAGAAGGGGTCAGAAGCTGGCCACATGGACATGAAAACAGAGAGTGGAGGGAAAGAGTATGCTGTCTCATTAGAAGGAGGACAACTAGGAGTATATACCAAGGTGTATATAAGTTTTTGTATGAAAGACTGACTTGGTTTGTAAACTTTCACTTACAGCACAATAAAAAAAAATGTAGTTGGAATAAAAAAGACTCATTGCATTGGGCAAATCTGCTGCAAAGGACCTCTTCAAAGTGTTGAAAAGCAAAGATGTCACCTTGAAGACTAAGGTGCACCTGACCCAAGCCATGGTATTTTCAATTGCATCATATGCTTGCGAAAGCTGGACAATGAATAAGGAAGACCAAAGAAGAACTGATGTCTTTGAATTGGGTATTGGTGAAGAATTTTGAATATACCATGGACAGCCAAAAGAACAAACAAATATGTCTTGGAAGAAGTACAACCAGAATGCTCCTTAGAAGCAAGAACTGCAAGACTGTGTCTTACATACTTTGGACATGTTGTCAGGAGGGATCAGTCCCTGGAGAAAGACATTATGCTTGGTAAAGTACAAGGCCAGTGGAGAAAAGGAAGACCCTCAAGGAGATAAATTGACACAGTGGCTGCAACAATGGGTACAAGCATAACAGCAATCATGAGCATAGTGCAGGACTGGGCAGTGTTTCGTTCTGTTGTACATAGGATTGCTATGAGTTGGAACCCACTTGACGGCACCTAACAACAGCATGGTCACCTGATCTTGGACAAGGTCCCAAAGCCCAACATATGGGAAAAAGATAGCCTTTTTAACAAATGGTGCTGGCAAAACTGGATGACCATCTGCAAAAAAATGAAACAGGACCCGTAATTCACATCATGCACAAAAACTAGTTCAAAATGGATCAAAGACCTAAATATAAAACCAAAAACTATAAAGATCATAGAAGAAAAAATAGGATCAAAGCTAGAGGCCCTAATACACGGCATTAACAGAACATAAAGCATAACTAATAACACAAACTCCAGAGATAAGCCAGATAACTGGGATCTTCTAAAAATTAAACATTTAGGCTCATCCAAAGACTTCAAAAGAGTAAAAAGAGAACCTACAGACTGGGAAAAAAATGTTTGACGATGACAAATCTAACAAAAATCTAATCTCTAAAATCCACAGGAAAATCTAATATCTCTACAAGAAAAAGACAAATAATCCAATTTTTAAAAATGGGCAAAGGAAATGAACAGACACTTCACCAAAGAAGACACTGAAGTGGCTAACAGGCACATGAGGAAATGCTCCTGATCACTAGCCATTAGAGAAATGCAAATCAAAACCACCAGGAGATACCATCTCACCCCGGCATTACTGACATTTACCAAAAAACAGAAAAAAACAAATGTTG
The DNA here is from genome assembly GCF_030014295.1 of Loxodonta africana. Classification (NCBI taxonomy): domain Eukaryota; kingdom Metazoa; phylum Chordata; class Mammalia; order Proboscidea; family Elephantidae; genus Loxodonta; species Loxodonta africana. Next base: position 10,331,826 of record NC_087368.1, on the reverse strand, counting down.
GAGAGGCTGCAGGGAGATTGGTACTCTTATGCACTACTGATGGGAATGCAAAATGTTACAATCATTTTGGAAAACAATATGGCATTCCTGAGAAAGCTAGAAATAGAAATACCATATAATCCAGCAATCCCACTCCTAGGAATATACCCTAGAGAAATAAGTGCATAGACATATGCACACCCATGTTCATTGCAGCATTATTCACAGTAGCAAAAAGATGGAAACTACCTAGGTGCCCATCAACAGATTAATGGATAAATGAGCTGTGGTGCATACACACAGTGAAGTACTACACAACGATAAAGAACAATGATGAATCTAATGAAGCATCTCACAACATGGATGAATCTGGAAGGCATTATGCTGAGTGAAATAAGTCAGTCACAAAAGGACAAATATTGTATGAGACTACTACTACAAATACTCATGAAAAGGTTTACACACAAAAACAATCTTTGATAGTTACAAGGGAGGCGAGGGGTAGGAGTGGAAAAACACTAAATAGACAATAGGTAAGTGGTAACATTGGTGAAGGGTAAGACAGTACACAGTGCTGGGGAAGCCAGCACAATCTGTCCAAGGCAAGGTCATGGAAGATTTATGGACACATCCAAATTCTCTGAGGGACCGAATTGCTGGACTGAGGGCCGTGGGAACCATGGTCTAGGGTAACATGTAGCTCAACTGGCATAACATAGCTTATAAAGAAAATGTTCTACATTGTACTTTGGCAAGTAGCGTCTGGGGTCTTAAAAGCCTGTAAGTGGCCATCTAAGATTCTCCACTAGTCTCACCCCTTTGGGAGCAAGGGAGGATGACGAAAACCAAAGATACAAGAGAAAGATTTGTCCAAAGGACTAATGGACGACAACTACCACAGCCTCCACCAGACTAAGTCCAGCACAACTAGATAGTACCCAGCTACCACCACCAACTGCTCTAACAGGGATCACAATAGAGGGAGAAAAACGTAGAACAAAATTCTAATTCAAAAAAAGACCAGACTTGCTAGCCTGACAGAGACTGGAGAAACCCTGAGAGTATGGGCCCCAGACACCCTTTCAGCTCAGTAATGAAGGGACCTCTGAGGTTCACCCTTAAGCCAAAGATTAAACAGGCCCATAAAACAAAACGAGACTAAATGAACACACCGTTAGGACTAGAAGGCAGGGGGGGACAGGAAAGCTGGTAATAGGTAACTCGAGGTTGAGAAGGGAGAGTGTTGACATGTCATGGGGTTGGTAACCAATGTCATAAAACAATATGTGTACTAACTTTAATGAGAAGCTAGTTCGTTCTGTAAACCTTTATCTAACGTACAATTGAAAAAAAAGAAATACAAGACAGAAAGAAACAATTCCTTTCTTCAAGAAAAAGATGGATACATTGCAATGTCACGGGGTGAACGAAACACTATAGATATCTATGCAAGGTGCTGAGGGACACTGTGCGTGAGCAACTCTCTTCACCTGGGTGAAGATGATACTGGAATTGAGACTTTAAGGATGAATCAAAATTTCCAGGTGAGCAAGTAGAGAAAGAGCATCCCAAACAGAAGAACAAGGCAATGACATAAGAAAGGGATTAAAAAACCAAACCCATTGCCGTCAAGCTGATTCCGACTCATAGCAACCCTATAGAAAGGGATTAAAACCAAAAAAAAAAAAAACCAAACCCATTGCCGTCAAGTCAATTCTGACTCATAGTGACCCTGTAGGACAGAATAGAACTGCCCCGTAGGGTCTCCAAGGAGCGCCTGATGGATTCGAACTACTGACCTTTTGGTTAGCAGCCATAGCTCTTAACAACTACACCACCAGGGTTTCTGTAGAAAGGAATTAAGGAGACTTTAATAAGACACAGGAAACCCTGGTGGTGTGGTTAAGAGCTGTGGCTGCTAACCAAAAGTCGGCAGTTTGAATCTACCCGGTGCTTCTTGGAAACCCTATGGGGCAGTTCTACTCTGTCCTATAGGGTCACTATGAGTCGGAATCAACTCAGCAGCACACAACACCAATAAGACAACAAAATAGAGCTCGTATAAGGCCTAAGAAGCTAAGGTTTCGGAATGCTGGGGACTCAGTTAAGCCTTCATTAGAGGTTATATATGTGTGCTGTGTGAACCCTTAAGCTGCGATTAGTCTAATGGAGACCTTTGGTTTTCTGAAATGCTTGAACTGAGAGGGTGGGGTAGAAGAGGGGGCCTGAGTAGAGTTTCTCAGTCTTGAAGGATAAACCACCTTAACCTCAGCTAATTAAACCAGCAATGTTTTCTTTATCATTCTCCTCCAAAGCTTCTGTTCTACTGTGGGCCCCTCAACTATTAAGTTAAAAATATTCCATCCCTAGTGGCACAAACAGTTTGTGTTCCACTACTAGTCTAAAGGTTGACAGTTTGAACCCACCCAGTGTCGTGGTGAAGAAAGGCCTGGTGATCTGCTTCCATAAAGATTACAGCCAAGAAAACCCTTTGGAGGAGTTCTGCTCTCTAACACATGGGGTCACCATGAGTTGGAATGAACATGACAGCAATGGTGTGAATTTTTTTTGTTTGTTTTAATGTTCTGTGCCAATGGTTCTCAGACTTGAGTATGCATTAAAATCACCCAGAGGACATGGGAAAACCCAGCTTCCAGAGCCCTACCTTCAGGGCTTCTGATTCAGTGAGTCTTGGGTGCAAAAGTTGCATGCTGAGCTGGTTCAAGGGGCCAAAAAACACCCGTTGCTGTCCAGTCAATTCCGACTCATACCAAAAAACAAACAAACAAACCCAGTGCCATCGAGTCAATCCCGACTCTAGCGACCCTACAGGACTGAGTAGAACTGCCCCATAGAGTTCTCAAGGAGTACCTGGTGGATTCGAACTGCCGACCCTTTGATTAGCAGCCGTAGCACTTAACCACTACACCACCAGCGTTTCCTTCTGACTCATAAAAAAAAGACTCATAGCAACCTTTAAAAACCACTCTGCTGTGCATTTGGAATACATCAGGTCCTGCCTTACTTTCAACGCTTGCTTTCAACAGCGTCTCTCGCTCCACATGGATATAATTAAGTATTTATTATCAAGTGAGTGAGGAGGGGGATAGATGATCAGTAAATAAATTAATACATTTTTCTTAATATATGCATGACTTAAAAGCAAACACTTCAAAATATTTGGATGGAAGATCTAATACAAATGTGCAAGATTAATTTAACAGGTTTATTTCCATTTTTCTTTCTATTTATACTTCATCCTCCAAGCCTGAATCCAGTGTTGTGTTCCGACTTTTTTTCTTTTCCCTTGGTCATTTTGATGGGCCGTTTTAAGCGCTGGATTTTTGGCTTTCTTACTAGACAGCGTACCACATCTGGGCAACAGGAAGCTGCAAAAGGCAAACAATTAGGGACTCTGAACAGCTTCTTCTGTACACATCGCTTTAGAATCCACGCAGTGTGTTTGACAGTAAAAAACTAAAGTTTAAATTACATAAACATTAACGTTTTCTTTCTGTGCCCCATTCACAAATCTTATGATGATGGCTTGGAAATATATACAACTTTGTTGCAAAATATTTGAGGGAGGCTGTGTCAAACATTTCAATGACAATTAATATGTCTTCAGGCTCAGAAAACAATAACAAGATACAGGATCCTGGAGCAGTCCTCCAGGGAAGGGTAACGATCACAGGGCCAGAGTTTCGCAGAGCGCTGTGTAGAGCATATATGGGTACTGATGGTGATGATACGCCCATCAGCTGTGGTAATTACAAGATTGGCACGCAATTGATTTGTAATTACACCTAATTCTAGCTGCTGGGCAGTTTTTAACTGTCCTGTCATTGTTAACTGCTGTTGAGTCAGCTCCGACTCATGGCGACCCCATGTACGACCAAAATATTGCCCACTTCTGCACCATCTTCACCATCATTGGTATGGTTGAGTCCACTGATGCAGCCACTGTGTACTTTGAGTCCCTTCCAACCTACGGGCTCATCTTCCAGCACTGTATCACATAATATTCTGCTGTGATCCATAGGGTTTTTTTTTTGGGGGGGGGGCTTATTTCAGAAGGAGATTGCCAGGCCTTTCTTCCTAGTCTATCCTAGTCTGGACGCACCACTGAAATGTGTCCATCATGAGTGACCCTGCAAGTATTTGAAATACTAGTGGCACAGCTTCTAGCATTATAACAACATGCAAGCCACTACAGTACAACAAACTATCATAGATACTCTTAATATTCTAACTTATCTGATTTCCCATAATGCCTAGTTCATACATTAACTATGTCATTTACCATATTGCATTGTAATTATCTGCTTATGTATTTGTCTTCTTCTTCAGGTTGTAAACACATAGAGAGAGAAGCCTCCATCTTAGAAATCTTTGTAGCGTTGGATACATGGAACCCAACTAATAAATGTTTTCCTCTTATGGGGAGTATACAAATGGTTGAATAAACTGATGAATGATTTAGTCCGAGAGAAAAAGAATATTTATTTAAGCTCCTTCAACGTATATGTGGCTTATAAACTCCATCACCACAGTCTTTTATGAGCATGGGCTTACCAGAGAAATGGGAGTAAATAGCCCACCGTTCTGAGGCATTTTCATTAGGAAGGATGCCCGAAACCTACTAAGCTGACCAGACCAGGGCGATCAGGGCACTCCCGCCACCCCGTACTTCCTGTCACCAGAAGACATAGGAAGTGGAGTTAAGGACAGCTGGACAGCCTCTGCAGTTGTCTAATCTGGAGTCATATACACTGTCCTTTATCTTGCTTATGTTCTTTCTAAGAAGATTGCTCCAGAAGCAATAAAAATTGTGCAGAACTTGACTTTGAATTTTCTGGTTTGAGTGCCAGCCTGCCACATTCTTGCTATATGACTTCTTGCAAGTCTCTTGAACTAAGTTTCAGCTTTGTCAGCCATAAAACAGAAGCAATACTACCTTGTCAAAAAACACACAGCAAAGTTATTGTGAAGACTGCATGAGTTAATAAGGGGGTAAGGGCTTTGTAAAAAGATACAAAATTTGAGAGGTTACCATAACCTTCGTCAAGCAACAATCTACAGAGCAAAACCCCCCAAATTTAGTTCTTTCTCCTTGACAGAACCATCCTTAGCCTGTTCTGTTCTAAGAGAAATGCCTTGCTTGAGTCAAAAAGCTGTGACTACATCTTTGCTTCGTTGTATCTAGGAAACAACCACCACCTGATGAAAGTGAGATTTAGGAATGCAACAGACTTCTTACACCAAGAAGAGACAGCCGCCCTCAATCTAAGGAGCTGGGTGCCCTGTGTGACCCCAAGCTGGCTGTCAGTGTGGTCAACTGAGTGAAATAAACTCTTTAAAACTAACCATCAATGTTCTTTGAGCTGAACCTTTTTACTTTTCAGGACCTCAGCTTGAAATAACTATGTGCATTGAACTCTTCTATGTATCTCTTTTGAATATCTGAAAGTGTAATTAAATTTTTTAAAGACAAGTCGAATAAATATCCACTAATGCAGCAACACAAACCTACCAGCCCTCATAAAGATAAAAATATTTCTCGACGGATGGTAAGATGCATTGACGAGGCTGCAAAACCTGGTGCAGGCTACATAATTACCAGACAGCGTGTTTTGCCAAGTTCACCAGGCTTTGCGGAATATTTTGGAATATTCATTTATTGGGCATATTTCAGTCATTCATTCCCTCTGCCTAGCAGGCTGCATACCACTTAATCCCACGCACGTGTGCATGTGTGCACACACCCACACACACCTACAGACCTAGCAGCCTCCTACTCACCTTTCACAACCCAGCTCAGGTGTTACCTCCTCAACCCAAACCTCATGGCAAATCGCTCCCCGTTCAGTGTCACCTCTGAAACTTGTACACTTATATCACTGCATAACTGGGATTTTTAAAGTCTGAGTCTTCACCGTTTATATACACTCCACTCCTGGAACAGTTCCCTTCTTTGGTCCTTCCTTCCCTCTCTTCCTTTTTCCTTCCCTCCCTCCCTTCATTCCCCCCAGTTCATGACAACTTCAGACTTACAGCTTCTCAGACCAAAAACCATGGGGTCATCCTTGACTCCTGTCTCTCTTGCACACTCTACATCCAGCCTGTCCAGGAAATCCTGTTGGCTCTGCCTTCAAAGCTAATATCCAGAAACCAACTGCCTCTCACCTTTTCTACTACAAACAACCTGGCCCAGCCCACCACCGTTTCTTGCCTGGGTTATTCTAACGACCTCCCAGTGGGTCTCCCTGCTTCTAACCTTTCTCCCTGAAGCCCATTCTCATCATTGTTGTTGTTAGATGCCGTCGAGACGGTTTCAACTCATAGCGGCCCTATGTAAAACAGAATGAAACACTGCCTGGTCCTGCACCATCCTCATGATCGTTGTTATGCTTAAGTCCATTGTTGCAGTCACTGTGTCAACCCACCTCACTGGAATCCTTTTAAAATCAAAGTCATCTCTACTCAAATTCCAGCCAGTGGTTCCCTGTTTCAGAGTAAAAAGACAAAATAGGCTACAAGACCCTAGGTAATCTGGCCACCAGTTTTCTCTCTGACTCATCTTCTACTCTCACACATACTTATTATACTCTGATCACTTCAGACTACTTGCTGCTCTTCAGATAAGCCAGATACACCCCCTCTTTAAGGTCTTCGCACTTGCTGTTGCCTCCTGAAACGCTCTTTCCCAAAGTGTTCACACGTGGCTAATTCCCTCCCCTTCTTCAAGTCTTTGCTCAATGAGTGAGTCCTGCCTTGACCATCCTATTTAAAATTGCTGACCACCCTCATGTTCCCAGCACACCTAATTCCCCTTACCCTGATCTGCTTTTTCTTTTTTTCATTACTCTTATCACCTTCTAGCATACTGTATAATGTTCATCATTTTCATTATTAATTATCTGTTGTCACACTCCTCATTTCCAGCTAGAATGTAGCTCTACAAGGAATCTTTTTGAATTCCATGATGTATCCCCAGTGTCTGGTGCATAGCAGGTGCTTTACAAACATTCATTGCATAAATTCATTGGTTCAAAAAACAAAAAAGGACTTCCTGTTTTTAAGACAGACTGTTTCTATACAAAGATTTAGAGGGATTCTTGGGAAGATGTGTGCCCTCTAGGCCATTATCTTGGTGAACGGGGACTCATAGCCAATTGGATTCGCTTTTAAATTTTGATTGCAATTGTATTTTTAATTAATTTATGTTAAAAAACAAAATTAGAAAAAATTGTATAAAACTAAATACTTGGAAAATTTGGTGAACTAGGAAGAACGGATGATAAGCATAGTATTTGAAGGGGACTTTAGTTAGTTTTGAGAAATTTGAAATGGATCCAGTCTGTGACTGCAATATACATTCAAAGAGGCAGGGGAGCGAGGCAGTCACAATGATAAGTCTTCTAAAACTCACAGCCACAAAAATCCATTTAGATAGTGAGTTGCTCAAACATAAGACAAGATAAGATTGGAATGTTTGGGCAAAACGATCTCTTGCATGAGCTTTTTAAAAAGCATCATCATGTTTTTAGGTCTAGAACTTTCTCAGGCAACCATATCAGGCAGATATTACTCATTTCATTCCTAGTAATCCTACAATGTGCCATATTTGATGTTTCTGCAACATGTGGAAAGGGCATCAATATGCCTGGCCAGGAACAAAATAAACACATCCACAGGACTTTCAAAGCCCGTTCCTGTGAGTCAGAAACTACCAGACAGGATCCTATGATGGCAGACCATTTTCAAAGGCCCATAAGCTACACAATCAAGAGCTGAATGAAATAAAAAGGGCTCTTTTCTATTTTGTATTCTCTGGGACTATTTCTTAGCCTCTGAAAATCAATATAAAAGAGAACAAAAAGGTGATGCCTTTCCCTCCTGTGGATCCTGTGGAATGATTTTCAGTCAATATTTGATTCTTTCATCCCACGAAAGTCATCCGTAATAGTCTTCACCATCTCTGTTTGCTCATTGAATTTAAATGCAGAAATATCAATCCGAGGCATCTAAAAATTGCACACAAAATCTAATTCTAACCATTTTTATATTAACTTTTCTTCAAGCTCTTTATAAAAATGATTTTTCTTGAACGCTAGTTAATGATACGCATGCTGAGCACTTAGGGGGAAGGGAACTGATGTCTGTAATTTAAAGATGGATGAAGGGATGGTTGCGTAATAAAACAACTACAGTATAATAGTAATGGTAGCATTTACATGATCGAGTTTACAAGTGTTCTCTATAAAACTCTTCAAATTTTACTGTACGAAATTTTTCATAAAAATTGAAAATAATCATTTTAGTTATTTATTTATTTAAAATTGCATAATGGTTAATCTCTTGACTGCTAACCAAAAGGTCTCAGTGATTTGAACCCACCCAACGACTCCGTGGAAGAAAAGACCTGGCCATCTGTTCCCATAAAGATTATTGGCTAGGAAACTCTATGGAGCAGTTCTACTCTGTCCTATAAAAGTTCTACTCTGTCCTATAGGATCACTATAAGTTAGAATCAACTCAACGGCATACAACAACATTTTTTAACCTACTAGAAAAATGAAAGTCAAATTGTATGACTCCTGGCATGCTAGACAGAGGAAAATGACTCCTGGCTCTAATTCAAAATTGTCACCATTGTCTCTGGGAATGCTCTGAGTGGAAAAATCATTTTTTATCTGTTTTCTTTTTTATCTCTGCTAAGCCTATTTATTCATTAAATCTTTAGTATTTTCTTCTTCCTTTGGACCTTACCATTCTAACACTAATCTCCATTTTTCTCCCTAAGCTTTGTATCAGTAAGATAATTCAGAAATATGCTTGAGTCCCCATAGCACAAGTCAGGTTCTTCCTTCCAACAGATGGTAAATTCTGAGAGTACCTCAAAATGTTACACATTTTCCTGTTCAATAAACACTTCTGGGTTTCACAGATTCCTTTTTATCATATTTTTCATTGTAGGGGTTACTCTTTCTCTGTATAACTGATACATCTTTGGAGATTTTTCTCTGTGTCCTTATCCCTCCCTGCTTCAGCTTCTCTCCATCTCTTTGCTGTTTGAGATCTCTCTTTCACTCTCTATTGCTTTCTCCTCTGTCTCTCTGTCTATATATCTCTACCTCTCTCAGCCTGGGCATGAAAGAGAAGAGATGCATTTGAGAAAATGATTAGAAACAAACTTTAAAGTACCCACTTATAAAACTATCCCATGGGATAGGAATTTCCTCCTACCTGGCAAAACTTTTCGACCTGGTCCTTTCAATTTCTCCTTCTTGTCTGCATTTCTTAAGAAGCTGCTTGAGCCTCTGGAATTCCCTGGAGTACAGGAAGACTCAGGGCACAATGACACATCAGCATTTCTAGCGTTTAATACTCTCTTGGGGTGATGGAAGGGGGGCAAGGGGAGGAGCCAAGGCTGTGTTTATGGTGACTGACACACTGCTTGTGCTCACTCATGCTTTAAATGCAAATGGCCATTCACCCTGCAAACACTGGTCTCAAAATAAAATCCAAAAACTTAGAAGGCAGAGCATTCTCAGAAACAATATTAACAATAAAGTAATGTAAGTTAAATTAGTCATTTTCCTTTTTAATTAAAGTTTCCTAAAATAAACATTAAAATGGAAAAAGACTATAATTTATATTATTACATCAGTCTTTTTCAATTTTGATTAAAATTTCCTAGAATAAATATGGAAGCTCAAGAAGACAAAGTATTACAATGAAATGTGCAAAGACCTAGCGTTAGAAAACCAAAAAGGAAGAACATGCTCAGCATTTCTCAAGATGAAAGAACTGAAGAAAAAAATTCAAGCCTCAAGTTGCAATAATGAAAGATTCTATGAGCAAAATATTGAAAGACACAGGAACCATCAAAAGAAGATGAAAGGAATACACAGATTCACCGTACCAAAAAGAATTAGTCAATGTTCAACCATTTCAGGAGGTAGCATATGATCAGGAGCCAATAGAACTGAAGGAAGAAGTCCAAGCTGCACTGAACACATTGGCAAAAAACAAGGCTCCAGGGACTGACGGAATACCAATTGAGATGCTTCAACAGACACAATGCTAGAAACACTCACTCACCTATGCCAAGAAATTTGGAAGACAGCTACCTGGACAGGGAACTGCCAGAAGTTCAAGCCAAATTCAGAAGAGGATGTGGAACCAGGGATATCATCGCTGATGTCAGATGAATCTTGGTTGAAAGCAGAGAATGCCAGAAAGATGTTTACCTGTGCTTTATTGACCATGCAAAGGCATTCAACAAATTATAGATAGCATTTCCAAGAATGAGGGTTCCAGAACACTTAATTTTGCACATAAGGAGCTGTCTTAGTCATCCAGTGTTGCTCTAACAGAAATACCACAAGTGAATGGCTTTAACAAAGAGAAGTTTATTCTCTCACAGTCCATTAGTCTAGAAGTCTGAATTCAGGGTGCCAGCTCCAGGGGAAGGCTTTCTCTCTCTGTCGGCTCTGCAGGAAGGTCCTTGTCATCAGTCTTCCCTTGGTCCAGGAGCACCTCAGCACAGGAACCTCAGGTCCAAAGGACATGCTCTGCTCCCGGGGCTGCTTTCTTAGTGGTATGAGTCCCCCCATCTCTCTGGTGGCTTCTCTCTTTTGTATCTCAAAGACATTGGCTTACAACACTATCTAATCTTGTATATCTCATCAATATAACTGCCACTAACCCATTGCCATCGAGTCAATTCCGACTCATAGTGACCCTATAGGACAGAGTAGAACTGCCCCATACCGTTTCCAAGGAGCGCCTGGTGGATTCGAACTGCTGACCTTTTGGTTAGCAGCCGTAGCTCTTAACTAGTATGCTACCAGGGTTTCCTAACTGCCATTAATCCATCTTGTTTCATCATACTGACAGAATTTACAACACATAGGGAAATCACATAAAATGGTGGATAATCACACAATACTGGGACTCGTGGCCCAGCTAAGTTGACAGATATTTTGGGGGGACAAAATTCAATCCATGACAGGAGTGTATATATAGATCAAAAGACAGTCATTCGAACAGAACAAGGAGATACTGTATGATTTAAAATCAAGAAATATGTATGTCAGGGTTGTATCCTCTCACCATACTTATTCAATCTGTATGCTAAGCAAATAATCCAAGAAGCTGGACTATATGAAGAAAAATTCGGCATCAGGATTAGAGCAGGACTCATTAACAACCTGTGACATGCAGATGACACAATTTTGCTTGCTGAAAGTGAAGAGGACTTGAAGCACTTACTGATGAAGATCAAAGTCTACAGCCTTCCGTATGGATTACACCTCAACATAAAGAAAACAAAAATCCTCACAACTGGACCAATAAGCGACATAATTTTAAACAGAGAAAATATTGACATTGTCAAGGATTTCATCTTACTTGGATCCATAATCCATGCCCATGGAAACAGCAGTCAAAAAACCAAAGGACGTAGTGCATTGGGCAAATCTACTGCAAAAGGCTTCTTTCAAGTGTTAAAAAGCAAAGATGTCACTTTGAAGACCAAGGTTCCCCTGACCCAAGCCATGGTATTTTCAGTCACCTCATATGCATGCGAAAGCTGGACAATGAATAAGGAAGACAGAAGAAAAATTGATGCCTTTGAGTTCTGGCGTTTGTGAAGAATATTGAATATACCATAGACGGCCAGAAAAATGAACAAATCTGTCTTGAAAGAAGTACAGCCAGAATGCTCCTTAGAATCGAGGATGGTAAGACTTCGTCTCATGTACTTTGGACATGTTATCAGAACGGACCAGGCCCTGGGGAAGAACATCATGCTTGTTAAAGTGGAGGGTCAGTGAAAAAGAGGAAGACCCTCAAGGATATGGATTGACACAGTGCCTGCAACAGTAGGCTCAAGCATAACAACAATCATGAGGATGGCACAGGAACAGGCAATGTTTCTGTCTGTTGTACATCGGTTCACTGTGAATCAGAATCAATTTGATGGCACCTAACAACAAAAACAGAATATTATCCATCATAATTATCTGCATTTCAACTATCTGTTTTAGTATCCATCTCAAATCTCTAGAGTGGGTATCATTCATCTTTGTGTCACTCATATCCCCTCAATATTCTTCAGCAGAGAGTCTTATACATATTAGGTCTCAACAACAGCGTGTATAATGGATGGATGGGTGAGTGGGTGGGTGGGTGGATGGATGGACGGACGGACGGACGGACGGATGGACGGATGGATGGATGGATGGATAAATTAATGAACTGAACAATGACAAACACTGCCTGCATTAATGACCTTGACCCAGGCAAAGTGAAGCTCAAGTATCTGCCTTCATCTTGGATGCTCTGAACAAGCCCACACCAACCGGAGTATGGATCAGGATGGGGTCAAAGAAAATATAAATGTTTATATGTAAGTATGCATAAGTTTGGGTAAAAGTAAAGCTGCTGTAACAAAAGAGCTTATAATAATATGGCTTAAAGAACAAAGAGGACCATTTCTTTCACATATAGCTCAGTGCAAGGTGTGTATTCCAGTCACCAGGACGCATTCCTGTATATAGTCATTCAGGGACCCAGTCTAATGAGGACACGTCACATTCAACACATGGTATCTGAGGTCTCTCCAGGTATCACCAGAGCACCCAGTGGGAAGGGTGAAAGAGCTAAGCCTATGGATAGAGACTTCCTCCCAAGTAAGTGAGGGAGAAATTGCTCGCATCACTTGCATTCATATTTCAGGGTCAGAGTTTGGTCCCATAGCCGCGCCCAGCTGCAAGGAGTGCCTGAAATTCAATCCCAAAGCTAGGCAGCCACGTGGCAGCTCAACTCTGTTACCACAGAAGAAGTGGAGTAAGAATGGATTGGGTGGCAACAATCATCTCCATTGTACTCCGTGTACATGTTTATAACCATTATCTGAAAATCTGAGGGCCCATACTTGGAATTGGCGTAGTGGTTAAATGCTACATTGCTAACCAAAAGGTCAGCAGTTCAAATCCACCAGGCATTCCTTGGAAACTCTGTGTGGGCAGTTCTACTCTGTCCTATAAGGTTGCTATAAGTTGGAACCGACTGGATGGTAGCAGGTTTGGCAGGGTTTTATACTTGGAATGCAACATTGTTTAGTTTCTGGCAAAAGTACTCTAGGAAACAAGATCAAATGATGTTTCCCGAAATAAACTGCCAATAGAAGGACATTCTATCATTAGCTGAATTCATACTTCTCTGTGTTTTTCCAGGATTGTTAAATTTGACAGAAAAACTAAAGATCCTCCCAGACCCTGGATGACTTCCAAAAGAGTAGGCTAGTTCACTGTTGACCAATTGGTCCTTAATTACACAGGATGTGATGATAACAGGGGGAGAATTTTGTTCTGCTTGGACATATAGGCACTTAGAGGGCGGCTGAGATGCAGCAAGTGCTCATTAAGTGTTCTGATCCTCTAAGGCAAATAAAGAAGGTATCATGTGTAAAATTCTTCAGCACAGTTAAGCTCAAATATTTTCAGGTCAACCATTGCTTTCAGTCTTCTGTTTCTTCTGCTAAGAAAGACATGCTCTCCCGCCTCTGACTCACCCACTCAATACCATCTCCTTCCTCTAGTCTACTAATTCTCCCAGGGCCCTCTGGAAGTAGCTGAGACCCCAAGATGACTTTAGCCTCAAGGTCTTAACTCTAATACTGACCCGGTTAAGTAGAAAGGTCCTTACTACCATCTCTCCAAGGAGCCCTAGTGGCATAAGGGTTAAGCACTCATCTGCTAACTGAAAGGTCAGCGGTTCAAACCCACCCAGTGGCTCCGAGGGAGAAAGACCTGGTGATCTGCTTCCATAAAGATTACAGCCTAGGAAACCCTATAGGGAAGCTCTACGCCATCACATGGGTCACCATGAGTCGAAATCAACTCGACAGCATACAACAACCATCCGTCCATGGTTGAGGGTTGCCCTTGTCCGAGCTGCTCAGTGTACAGGCAGAGAAGCTGGAAGGCTGAGCTCTTGCACTGGGAGGTTGTGTGTATGCTCAGCAACTGTCCACACCCGCAGGTGAGCGCAAAGATGCACAGAGGGGATTTGGGAGGGGCTTCAACGGTGTCTGCTGTACTTGCTTGCCAAGCTCTTCAAAAGGAAATCCCCTCATTTCAAAACCTCTGGCTCCCCCTCCTATTGACTGTTCCCACCAGGAGTGGGACCAAACTCAGATAAGAGTTCACAACCCCTTCCTCTTTGCTCTCACAAACCTTTAGCCAAAATCCACTATGTCCCTTATGGCATACTGGGTTTGTTTCCTTCCATGTTGTTTCCCTCAATAAATTGTGGGCAGCTCAAGGGTAGAAATTATATCTTGTTTACAAAGATTGGCACGTAGCACGAGCTCAATAAATACCTGCAGAATGAATAAATGAGCAAATAATTGCATCCATAATATGCCTAACCTCCTCCAATGTCTCCTCATAAAGGACATGACATTTCCACCATCACTCATTCCTTGATGTTACACTACAGAGGCCATGCCATTATCCTGAGAGGGACCCTGACCAAATGCAAACCTGACAAGTGGAGGGGGAAGAATCTTCTCTGTGAAGCTGTTTAAAAAAAAAAAATTTTTTTTGTTAATTAACAAAAGAACATTAGAAACTGTGTTCTCAAAAACCATAGACTGTCAGGAGAGAAAGGAAAGGGCGAGGAATAGCCACCACCACCTCCCCCAGCACCAGGTGTGCCCCACCTGAGAGAAAACCACGGGCCACACTGCACAGCCTCTCCTCCTCCCTGTCGCTGGCTGCCAACCTCTTCAGGACTTGTTCCAATAATCTGTGAAAAAAGTGGTTTACTATGAAGTTCTAGGCATGCAGAGACATGCCTCACTCAAAGAGATTAAAAACGCATGCTGTATATTGGCACTGAAGTGGCATCCTGATAAAAAAAACCTGAGAATAAGGAAGAAGCAGACAGAAAATTCAAACAAGTGGCTGAGGCATGTGAGGTGTTATCAGATGCTAAAGAACAGGACGTCAGCGACAACTATGGCGAAGAAGGATCAATGGTGGAGGTGGAAGCAGAAGTCATTTTGATAGTCCATTTGAGTTCGGCTCTACATTCTGTAATCCAGATGACATCTTCAGGGAATTTTTTGGTGGAAGAGATCCATTTTCATTTGACTTCTTTGATCCATTTGAGGACTTTTTTGGGAATCACAGAGGCCCCCATGGAAGCTGAAGCAAAGACACGGATCCTTTTTCGCTGCCTTCAGTGGGTTTCCATCTTTTGGAGGTGGATGTTCTTCTTTTGATACAGGGTTTATTTCATTTAGCTCACTGGGTCACGGTGGCCTTACATCATTCTCTTCCACATCATTTGGTGGTAGTGGGCTGAGCAACTTCAAATCTATGTCAACTTCTACTAATATAGTTAATGGCAGAAAAAAAATCACTACACAGAGAAGGATAGAGAATGGCCAGGAAAGAGTAGAAGTTGAAGGAGATGGCCAGTTAAAGTCTTAACAATAAATGGTGAGGAGCAGCAGCTAAGTTTAGATAACAAGTAATTCAATGCACACATTCAACAGAAATATTAAACTATTACAAGCACCATTCGAGGATTAACAGGAACATTTTTTTGAAGATTTCAAACTCTCCTTTCAGTATAACTCTACCTAAACTATTTATAAAGAGCTCACAGAGCACCTATTTGTCATAGACTTTCGAGTTTATTGTCAGGGCCACATTAATAGGACCATTTCTTTGCGTGTTTTTGAAATTGTTGTAAATTTATGTATGCACTTTGCTTTTTTATTCAACTTAATCCAAGGCGAACCATGACTCTTTAGCAGAGCTAGGAGAAAATTGTACA
Source organism: Loxodonta africana (assembly GCF_030014295.1). Classification (NCBI taxonomy): domain Eukaryota; kingdom Metazoa; phylum Chordata; class Mammalia; order Proboscidea; family Elephantidae; genus Loxodonta; species Loxodonta africana. The sequence continues at coordinate 10,315,986 of NC_087368.1, read as the reverse complement.
TTTACACCAGCATGTATCTTGCTTTGTCCATTTTATTTGAAATGTGAGCCAAGTAGTTTCAGTCTGCTGTGAAGCTAACATTGCCAGGAGGAATCTTTTACAAAAATAATTTCAGGGTTCCCCCCACCCCAATATTGAGTAGTGAAAGGTATTAATACATTAATGGTAATACATTTCTGATTTAATATAAATTAAGGATGTTTGAATGCTGGCAATGTGGCAAGTTTTGAAAATTATTTAAATATGTAATGTTAAGCTTATGTTTGAAAGCAAAGCTGGTAAACTGGGTCTTTGTCATTTGCTTACAAAACAAAGAAAATAAACGCTAATGTGTTTGGTGCATTGTTTGATGAATAGGAAAAAAATCATGGACTGTCAGAAATATTGCTGTTTGAAATCATGTTTAATGAGAATTAAACACCTCATTCTTGCCTGGAGGATTGAAGTCATGTTAACACAGAGAACAGCCTCAATTCCCAGCCCAGCGTAGAGCTTCAGGTAAGAGTTTTGGGCACAACATTCCATATTTATAATACCTTCGTGTTCTTAGGTGCCATCGCATTGGTTCAGAGTTATAATGACCCCATGTACAACAGAATGAAACACTGCCTGGTCCTGTGCCATCCTCACAGTTGTTGCTATCCTTGAGCCCATTGTTGCAGCCACTGTGTCAATCCATATCCTTGAGGGTGTTCCTCTTTTCCACTGACCCTCTACTTTACCAAGGATGATGTCCTCCAGGGACTGGTCCCTTCTGATAACATGTCCAAAGGACGTAAGAGGAAGTCTCACATTTCTTGCTTCTAAGGAGCATACTTCTTCCAAGACAGATTTGTTCATTCTTCTGGCAGTTCATGATATATTTATTCAATATTCTTTGCCAAAATCATAATTTAAATGCATTCGGTCTTCCTTACTCATAGTTCAGCTTTTTAACACATATGAGGTGATTGAAAATACCATAGCTTGGGTCAGGCACACCTTAGTCCTTAAAGTGACATCTTTGCTTTTTAACACTTGAAAGAAGTCTTTTGCAGCAGATTTGCCCAATATAATGCATTATGTGATTTCTTTTTTATTATTGTACTTTAGATGAAGGTTTACAGAACGAACTAGCTTCTCATTAAACAGCACACATATCGTTTTCTGACATTGGTTACCAAACCCACAATACGTCAACACTCTTCCTTCTCGGCCTCTGGTTTCCTATTTTCAGCTGTCCTGTCCCCTCCTGCCTTCTAGTCCTTGTCCCTGGGCTGGTGTGCCCCTTTAGTCTTGTTTTTTTTATGGGCCTGTCTAATCTTTCGCTGAAGGGTGAACCACAGTAGTGATTTCATTACTAAGCTAAAAGGGTGTCCAGGGGCCATACTCCTGGGGTTTCTCCAGTCTCTGTCAGGCCAGTAAGTCTGGTCTTTTTTTGTGAGTTAGAATTTTGTTCCACATTTTTCTCCAGCTCTTTCCAGGACTCTCCACTGTGATTCCTGTCAGAGCAGTCAGTGGTGGCAGCTGGGCTCTATCCAGTGACACCAGTCTCAGGGTGAGACCAGCGGAGTATCTTAGATGGCTGCTCACAAGCTTTTAAGACCCCAGATGCTACTCATCAAAGTAGAATGTAGAACATTTTCTTTATAAACTATGTTATGCCAACAGAGCTAGATGTTCCCTGAGACCATGATCCCCACAGCCCTTGGCCCAGCAATTTGGTCCCTCAGGGAGTTTGGATGTGTCGATGGAGCTTACACAACCCTGCCTTGTACAAGCTGCACTGCTTTCCTCAGTATTGTGCACTGTCTTACCCTTCACCAAAGTCACCACTCGTTTAGTGTTTTTCCATCCCCATCCCTCCCCTCCCTCATAACCATCAAAGATTGTTTCTTTTTGTGTTTAAACTTTTTCATGAGTTTTTATAGTAGAGGTCTCATACACTATTTGTCCTTTTGTGATTGACTTATTTCACTCAGCATAATGTCCTACAGATTCATCCATGTTGTGAGATGCTTCACAGATTCATCATTGTTCTTTATCCTTGCAAGTATTCCACCGTGTGTATGTACCATAGTTTGTTTATTCATTCATCTGTTGATAGGCATCTAGGTTGTTTCCAATTTTTTGCTATTGTGAACAATGCTGTAATGAACATGGGTGTGCATATGTCTACTCGTGTGATGGCTCTTATTTCTCTAGGATGTATCCCTAGGAGTGGGATTGCTGGATCATATGGTATTTCTGTTTCTAGCTTTCTAAGGAAGCAAATGACCAAAAAACTAGATAAGCTATGGAAGGACATCACACATGAAGAAAGCAAGAGGTCATGAAAAAGACAGGAAAGAAAGAAAAGACCAAAATGGATGTCAGAAGAGACTCTGAAACTTGCTGTTGAACGTCAAGTAGCTAAAGTGAAAGGAAAAAATTACGAAGTAAAGGGTTGAAGAGAAAATTTCAAAGGGAGGCTCGAGAAGACAAAGTAAAGTATTATAATGACATGTGCAAAGACCTGGAGATTGAAAATCCAAAGGGAAGAACATGCTCTGCATTTCTCAAGCTGAAAAAACTGAAGAAAAAAATTCAAGCCTCAAGTTGCAATATTGAAAGAGTCTATGGGGAAAATATTAAACAACTCAGAAAGCATCAAAAGAAGATGGAAGGAATACAGAGTCACTATTCCAAAAAGAATTGGTCAACATTCAACCATTTCAGGAGGTATCGTATGAGCAGAAACCAATGGTACTGAAAGGATTCCAACTGCATTGACGGCACTGGTGAAAACAAAAGGATTTGACGGAATACCAATTGAGATGTTTCAACAAACGGATGCAGTGCTGGAAGTAGTCACTCATCTATGTCAAGAAATTTGGAAGACAGCTACCTGGCCAACTGACTTGAAGAGATCTATATTTATGCCTATTCCCAAGAAAGGTGATGCCACTGAATGCAGAAATTATCAAACAATATCATTACTATCACATGCATACATTCTACTGGCCCATTGATTTCTTGACTGCTGCTTCCGTGGCTGTTGACTGTGGATCCAAGTAAAATGAAATCCTCGACAACTCCAATCTTTTCCCTGTTTATCACGATGTTGCTTATTGGTCCAGTTGTGAGGGTTTTTGTTTTCTTTATTCATCAATGGGCACATTGCATTGGGCAAATGTGCTGCAAAAGATCTCTTAAAGTGTTGCAAAGCAAAGATGTAACTGTGAAGACTAAGGTACGCCTGACCCAAGCCATGTTGTTTCAATTGCCTCCTATGCATGTGACAGCTGGAGGATGAATAAAGAAGACCAAAGAAGAGTTACTCCTTGGAACTGTGGTGTTGGAGAAGAATATTGAATATACCACGGACTGCCAAAAGAACGAACAAATCTGTCTTGGAACAAGTACAGCCAGAATGCTCCTTAGAAGCAAGGATGGTGATACTACGTCTCACATACTTTGGACATGTTGTCAGGAGATCAGTCCTTGGAGAAGGACATAGTGCTTGGTAAGGTAGAGGGTCAGTGAAAAAGAGAAAAACCCTCAGTGAGATAGATTGGCACAGTGGCTGCAACAATAGGTTTAAGCATAACAATGATTGTGAGGATGGCACAGGACTAGGCAGTGTTTGGTTCTGTTGTACTTGGGGTCACTATGAGTCAGAACCTACTCGATGGCACCTAACAACAACAACAAGGAAACACCATATCATTTTCCAAAATGGTTGTACCATTCTGCATTCCCGCCAGTAGTGCTTGAGAGTTCCAATCTCCCTGCAGCCTCTCCAATATTTGTTCTTTTCTTTTTTTTTTTTTAATTCATGCCAGTAATGTTGGGGTGAGATGGTATCTCATTGTGGTTTTGATTTGCATTTCTCTAATGGCTAGTGATCGCAAGCATTTCCTCATGTGTCTGTCAGCCACTTGAATGTCTTCTTTGGTGAAGTATCTGTTCATTTCCTTTGCCCATTTTTTAATTGGATTATTTGTCTTTTTGTTGTAGAGGTGTTAGATTTTCCCATAGATTTTAGAGATTAGACCTTTGTTGGGTTCGTTATAGCTAAAAATATTTTCCCAGTCTGTAGGTTCTCTTTTTACTCGCTTGGTGAAGTCTTCTAATAAGCATAAGTTTCAATTTTTAGAAGATCCCAGTTACCTAGCTTATCTTCTGGAGTTTGTGTGTTGTTAGTTATGGTGTGTATCCTGTTAATGCTGTGTGTTAGACCCTCTATCATTGATCCTATTTTTTCTTCTATGATCTTTATAGTTTTTGGTTTTATATTTATGTCTTTAATCTATTTTGAATTAGTTTTTGTGTATGATGTGAGGTATGGGTCTTGTTTCATTTTTTTTGCAGATGGACATCCAATTTTGCCAGCACCACTTGTTAAAAAGACTGCCTTTTCCCCAGTTGATGAACTTCGGGCACTTATCAAAGATCATGTAACCGTAGGTGGATGGATTTACATCAGAGTTCTCAATTCCATTCCATTCATCTATGTATCTGTTGTTGTACCAGTACCAGGCTGTTCTGACTACCGTAGCTGTATACTAGTTTCTGAAGTCAGGTAGTGCAAGTTCTGCTACTTTATTCTTCTTCTTGAATAGGGTTTTACTTATCTGGGGTCTCTTCCCTTTCTATATAAAGTTAATGATTAGTTTTTCCGTCTCTTTAAAGAATGTTGTTGACATTTGGATCGGGATTGCATTGTATTTGTTGATTGTTTTGGGTAGAATTGACATTTTTCACAATGTTGAGTCTACCTATCCACGAGCATGGTATGTTTTTTCCATTTATGTAGATCTGTTTTGGTTTCTTGCAGTAGTGTTTCGTAGTTTTCTTTGTACAGGTCTTTTACATCCCTGATTAGATTTATTCCTAAGTATTTTATTTTTTTTAGGGGCTATTATAAATGGTTGGAAACCCTGATGATGTAATGGTTAAGTGCTATGGTTGCTAACCAAAAGATCGGCAGTACAAATCCACCAGTTGCTCCTTGAAAACTCTATGGGACAGTTCTGCTCTGTCCTCTAGGGTTGTTGTGAGTCTGGATCAACTTGACGGCAACAGGTTTGGTTTATTATAAATGGTATTGTTTTCCTGATTTCTTTTCATCATTTTCTTTATTGGTATATAGGAATCCAACTGATTTTTGTGTGTTTGTCTTGTATCTGGCAACTCTACTGAATCTTCCTATTAGTTCCAGTACTTTTCTCATGGAGTCTTTTGGGTTTTCTATGTATAGTGTCATATCATCTATGAATAGAGACAGTTTTACCTCTTTATTACCAATTTGGATGCCCTTTCTCTCTTTTTCTTAACTTATTGCTCTAGCTAGGACTTCCAGCAAAATGTTAAATCAGAGTGGTGATAAGGGGCATCCTTGTCTTGTTCCTGTTCTCCAGGGGAATGTTTTCAGCCTCTCTCCATTAATAATGATGTTGGGAGGAGGTGGAGCCAAGATGGCAGAATAGACAGACCCTTCCGGTGAGCCCTCTTTACAACAAAGACACGAAAAAACAAGTGAAATGAGTATATTTGTGACAAGCTGGCAGCCCTGAGCATCAAAGGCAAGCTTACACAATGAACTGAGGGGCAGGGGGAGAAAGAGGCTGTTCACAAGTGGAGAGGAGTTACCGGACCTGAATCACGGGGAGCCCTCAGGCACCATTCCCGGAGTGGCGGTGGCAGTGGTGATGGGCTGGTACTAGTGTTCAGCTGCAGTTTCCTCAGGAAGAAGCAGCCAGCTGCACAGCCCACTCACACCTCTGGAACCTGAGAAGAACGACGCTCTCAGCAAAAGCTAAGTACTTGCGTATATTTTACCACCCCCCCCCCCCCCAAGCTGGCTTCAGCGGCTGAATCTCTGGGCCTGAGATAGGCCCTGCTGAGCACCTAGAGCCATCCTCCCAGCCTTGGGGAAGGAAAAAATTTGCAGTTGGGGGAAAAGATAATTTGCTAGCTCCATTAACCAGGGGAGCTCAGGACAGAAGCGGCTCCTGTTCAGACATAAACCATCCATGGACTTTGAGTACCTTTCCCTTCTGCATGGACCTGTGTGGGCCTATTTCAGGAGAATAGGCCCTTGTTGGCAAACTCCAACCATTTCAGCTGTGCGGTGGAGAGGTGGGTGTTTGATGTTTGACATTACTTTCCCTATTAAACAAGGTCCTCACCTACCCACATCAGGGACCTAAGGACTGGTAGCTCCACTCAGGTCACCCAGCCACCTGTGACAGAGGTCCAAATATAACTGGTACCTCCCAGTCCTTACAACCAAAAACTTTGTGTGCCCATGGTCCATCTGCAGAACCCACCCGCCAGCACACTCTAGGGAACAGGGATGCGTTTTCCTCTGAGATACTCAGGGGTCGGTTCTCAGCCCCCTGCCTTGTTCAGAGCATGAACCCCGCTGCAATCAGATACCAGTATATACGCCAATCACCCCTGCCCCTCTAAGACTGTAGGACAGAGCCTGTACCACACACTTGATGATCAGCTACCTGGAAACCTGAGCTGAATTCATACAAGAAAACTGAATGGACTCCTAGACTGACATACCTGATAACAGCTCTAGCCAGCTGAGGACAGGACACCAGAGCTCCAAAGGTGAAAATAATCAAGCTAGCTCACTCAAGCAACCCATGGGGGTATACCAAAACAAAACAAAGCAAGAAGCTACAACACAGTAAGCAAGCATAAACTAATACAATAACTTCTAGATGGCTCGGAGAGAAAGGTCAATATCAAGTCACATAAAGAAACAGACCATGATCACCTCAACAGGCTCTCAAAACAAAGAATGCAGGGACCTTCTAGATGAAAGTACATTCCTGGAATTACCAGATGCAGAATACAAAAGTTTAATATACAGAACCCTTCAAGACATCAGGAAGGAAAGGAGGTAATACACAGAACAAGCCAAGGAACACACAGATAAAGCAATTGAAGAAATTAGAAAGATTATTCAGGAATACAATGAAAAGTTTAATAAGCTGGAAAAATCCATAGATAGGCACCAATCAGAAATTCAGAAGATTAACAATAAAATTACAGAAGTAGACAATTCAATAGAAAGTCAGAGGAGCAGAATTGAGCAAGTAGAAGCTAGAATTTCTGAACTCGAAGACAAATCACTTGGCACTAATATATTTGAAGAAAAATCAGATAAAAGAATTTAAAAAAATGAAGAAACCTTAAGAATCATGTGAGACTCTACAAGAGAAATAACCTACGAGTGCATAGAGTACCAGAACAGGGAGGGACAACAGAAAATACACAGAAAATTGTTGAAGATTTGTTGGCAGAAAACTTCCCTGATATTGTGAAAGATGAGAAGATATCTATCCAAGATGCTCATCGAACTCTACATAAGGTAGATGTTAAAAGAAAGTCACCAATACATATTATAATCAAACTTGACAAAACCAAAGATAAAGAGACAATTATAAGAGCAGCGAGGAATAAATGAAAAGTCACCTACAAAGGAGAGCCAATAAGAATAAGCTTGGACTACTCGGCAGAAACGATGCGGGCAAGAAGACAATGGGATGACATATTTAAAAAATTGAAGGGAAAAAATTGCCTGCCAAGAATCATATATCCAGCAAAACTGTCTCTTAAATATGAAGGTGAAATTAAGACATTTCCAGATAAACACAAGTTGAGGAAATTCGTAAAAACCAAACCAAAACTACAAGAAATACTAAAGGGAGTTCTTTGGCTAGAAAATCAATAATATCAGGTATCAACCGAAGACTAGAACACTGGGCAGAGCAACCAGAAGTCAAGCCAGACAGGGAAATCCAAAAAAACAAAGCAAGATTATAAAAAAAAAAAGCTCAAAACAGGGTAACAGCGATGTTATTATATAAAAGAAGACAACATTAGAATAATAAAGAGGGACTAAGAAATGTAATCATACACCTTCCATATGGAGAGGAAGATATGGCGATACAAAGAAATAGAAGTTAGTTTTAAATTTAGAAAAACAGGGGTAAATAATAAGGTAACCACAAAGGAGACAAATTATCCTACTTATCAAAATAAAATACAAGGGAAAAATAGAGACTCAGCAGAAACAAAATCAACAACAACAAATATGAGGAAAGGACAATATATAAAGAAAATCTACTCAGCACATAAAATCAAGTGGGAAAAAGAAACTGTCAACAACACACAAAAAAAGCCGTCCAAATGATAGCACTAAATTCATACCTACCCATAATTACCCTGAATATAATTGGACTAAATGCACCAATAAAGAGACAGAGAGTGGCAGAATGGATTAAAAAACAAGATCCGTCTATATGCTGCCTACAAGAGACACACCTTAAACTTAGAAACACAAACAAACTAAAACTCAAAGGATGGAAAAAAATATATCAAGCAAAAAACAATCAAAAAAGAGCAGGAGTGGCAATATTAATTTCTCACAAAATAGACTTTAAAGTTAAATCCATCAGAAAGGATAAGGAAGGACACTATATAATGATTAAAGGGACAATACACCAAGAAGATATAACCATATTGAATATTTATGCACCCAATGACAGGGCTGCAAGATACACAAAACAAACTCTAACGGTATTGAAAACTGAGATAGCTCCACAATTATAGTAGGAGACTTCAACACACCACTTTTGGTGAAGGACAGGACATCCAGAAAGAAGCTCAATAAAGACGCAGAAGATCTAAATGCCACAATCAACCAACCTGACCTTGCAGACATATACAGAACACTCCACCCAACAGCAGCCAAGTATACTTTCTTTTCTAGTGCACATGGAACATTCTCTAGAACAGACCACATATTAGGTCATAAAGCAAGCCTTAGCAGGATCCAAAACACTGAAATATTACAAAGCATCTTCTCTGACCATAAGGCCATAAAAGTGTAAATCAATAACGGAAAAAGCAGGGAAAAGAAATCAAACACTTGGAAACTGAACAATACCCTGCTCAAAAAAGACTGGATTATAGAAGACATTAAGGGTGGAATAAGGAAATTCATGGAATCCAATGAGAATGAAAACACTTCCCACACACAGCGAGAGCAGTGCTCAAAGGTCAATTTATATCAATAAATGCACACATCCAAAAAGAAGAAAGGGCCAAAATCAAAGAATTATCCCTACAACTTGAACAAATAGAAAGAGAACAACAAAAGAAACCCACGTGCACCAGAAGAAAACAAATAATAAAAATTAGAGCTGAACTAAATGAAATAGAAAACGGAAAAACAATTGAAAGAATTAACAAGACCAAAAGCTGGGTTTTTGAAAAAATAAACAAAATTGATAACCCACTGGGCAAACTGACAAAAGAAAAACAGGAGAGGAAGCAAATAACCTGAATAAGAAATGAGATGGGCGATATTACAGCACACCCAACTGAAATTAAAAGAATCATATCAGATTACAATGAAAAACTGTACTCAAACAAATTTGAAAACCTAGAAGAAATGAATTCCTAGAAAGACACTACCTACCTAAACTAACACAAACAGAGATAGAACAACTAAATAAACCCATAACAAAAGAAGAGATTGAAAACATAATCAAAAAACTCCCAACAAAAAAAAGCCCTGGCCCTGATGGCTTCGCTGCGGAGTTCTACCAAACTTTCAGAAAAGAGTTAACACCACTACTACTAAAGGTATTTCAGAGCATAGAAAAAGACGGAATACTCCCAAACTAATTCTATGAAGCCAGCATATCCCTGATACCAAAACCAGGTAAAGACACCACAAGAAAAGAAAATTATAGACCTATATCCCTCATGAACACAGGTGCAAAAATCCTCAACAAAATTTTAGCCAATAGAATTCAACAAATATCAAAAAAATAATTCACCATGATGAAGTGGGATTCATATCAGGTATGCAGGGATGGTTCAACAATAGAAAAGCAATTAATAGAATCCACCACAGAACTAAAACAAAAGAAAAGAATCACAAGGTTTTATCAATTGATGCAGAAAAGGCATTTGACAAAGTTCAACACTCATTCATGATAAAAATTCTCAGCAAAATAGGAATAGAAGGAAAATTCCTCAACATAATAAAGGGCGTTTATACAAAGCCAAGAGCCAACGTCACCCTAAATGGAGAGAGCCTGAAAACATTCCCATTGAGATCGGGAGCCAGACAAGGATGCCCTTTATCACCACTCTTATTCAACATTGTGCTGGAAGTCCTAGCCAGAACAATTAGGCTAGATAAAGAAACAAAAGGACATCCAGATTGGCAAGGTAGAAGTCAAAGTATCTCTATCTGCAGATACTTTGTATAAGTGATCTTATACATAGAAAACCCTAAGGAATCCTCCAGAAAACTACTAAAACTAATAGAAGAGTTCAGCAGAGTATCGGTTAAAAAATCATTTGGATTCCTCTACACCAACAAAAAGAACATTGAAGAGGAAATCACCAAATCAATGCCATTTACAGTAGCCCCCAAGAAGATAATATACTTACGAATAAATCTTACCAGAGATGTAAAAGACTTATACAAAGAAAACTACAGTACCTTTCTGCAAGAAACCAAAAGAGACTTACATAAGTGGAAAAACATACCTGGCTCGTGGATAGGGAGAGTTAACATTATAAAAATGTCTATTCTACCAAAAGCGATCTATACATTTAATGCAATTCCAATCCAAATCCCAATGACATTCTTTAATGAGATAGAGAAACAAATCACCAACTTCATATGGAAGGGAAAGAGGCCCGGATAAATAAGGCATTACTGAAAAAGAAGAACGAAGTGGGAGGCCTTACTTTACCTGATTTTAGAACCTATTATACTACCACAGTAGTCAAAACAACCTGGTACTGGTACAACAACAGATACATGGACCAACGGAACAGAATTGACAGTCCAGACATAAATCCATCCACATACGAGCAGTTGATATTTGACAAAGGCCCCCAAACAGTTAAATGGGGAAAAGATAGTCTGTTTAACAAATGGTGCTGGCATAACTAGATATCCATCCACAAAAAAAATGAAACAAGACCCATACCTCACTCCATGCACAAAAACTAACTTAAAATGGATCAAAGACCTAAATATAAAATCTAAAACGATAAAGATCATGGAAGAAAAAATAGGGACAGAGTTCAAAACCCACCCAAGGGACAAAGTTAGGAGCCCTAATTCATGGCATAAACAGTATATAAAACATTATTAAGCATGCAGAAGAAAAACTAGATAACCAGGAGATCCTAAAAATCAAACACCTATGCTCATGCAAAGACTTCACCAAAAGAGTAAAAAGACTACCTACAGACTAGGAAAAAGTTTTTAGCTATGACATTTCCGATCAGCACCTGATCTCTAAAATCTACACTATACTGCAAAAACTCAACCACAAAAAGACAAATAACCCAATTAAAAAATGGGCAAAAGATATGAACAGGCACCACTAAAGAAGACATTCAGGTAGCTAACAGATACATGAGGAAATGTTCACGATCATTAGCCATTAGAGAAATGCAGATCAAAACTACAATGAGATTTCATCTCACTCCAACAAGGCTGGCATTAATCCAAAAAACACAAAAGAATAAATGTTGGAGAGGCTGTGGAGAGATTGGAACACTTCTACACTGCTGGTGGGAATGTAAAATGGTACAACCACTTTGGAAATCGATTTGGTGCTTCCTTAAAAAGCTAGAAATAGAACTACCACACCATCCAGCAATCCCACTCCTTGGAATATATCCTGGAGAAATAAGAGCCTTTACACAAACAGATACATGCACACCCATGTTTATTGCAGCACTGTTTATAATAGCAAAAAGATGGAACCAACCAAGGTGCCCATCAATGGATGAATGGATAAATTATGGTATATTCACACAATGGAATGCTACGTATCGATAAAGAACAGTGAGGAATCTGTGAAGCATTTCATAACATGGAGGAACCTGGAAGGCATTATGCTGAGTGAAATTAGTCAGTTGCAAAAGGACAAATAATGTATAAGACCACTATTATAAGAACTGAGAAGAAAACATTCTTTTGTGGTTACGAGATGGGGACAGAGGGAGGGTGGAAGAGGAGCATTCACTAATTAGATAGTAGATAGGAACCACTTTAGGTGAAGGGAAAGGCAGCATACAATACAGGGGAGGTCAGCACAACTGTATGAAACCAAAAGCAAAGAAGTTCCTGAATAAACTGAATGCTTCGAAGGCCAGCATAGCAGGGGCAGGGGTCTGGGGACCATGGTTTCAGGGGACATCTAAGTCAACTGGCATAATAAAATCTATTAACAAAACATTCTGCATCCCACTTTGGAGAATGGCATCTGGGGTCTTAAACACTAGGAAGCACTCATCTAAGATGCATTAATTGGTCTCAACCCACCTGGATCAAAAGAGAATGAAGAACACCAAGGACATGAGGCAATTACCAGCCCAAGAGACAGAAAGGGCCACATAAACCAGAGACTACATCATCCTGAGACCAGAAGAACTAGATGGTGCCCGGCTACAACCGATGACTGCCCTGACAGGGAACACAACAGAGAACCCCTGAGGGAGCAGGAGAGCAGTGGGATGCAGATCCCAAATTCTCATAAGACCAGACTTAATGGTCTGACTGAGACTAGAAGGACCCCGGTGGTCATGGCCCCCAGACCTTCTGTTGGCCCAGGACAGGAACCATTCCTGAAGCCAACTCTTCAGACATGGATTGGACTGGACAATGGGTTGGAGAGGGATGCTGGTGAGGAGTGAGCTTCTTGGATCAGGTGGACACTTGAGACTATGTTGGCATCTCCTGCCAGGAGGGGAGATGAGAGGGTAGATGGGGTTAGAAGCTGGCAAAATGGACATTTAAAAAGAGTGGAGGGATAGAGCAGGCTGCCTCCTTAGTGGGAGAGTAATTGGGAGTGTGTAGCAAGGTGTATATATGGGTTTTTGTGTGAGAGACTGACTTGATTTGTAAACTTTCACTTGAAGCACAATAAAAATTATTAAAAAGAAAGAATGATGTTGGCTCTTGGTTTTGTATAGATGCTCTTTATTATGTTGAAGAATTTCGTCATTTGATTTCTTGACTGCTGCTTCCATGGGCATTGATTATGGATCCAAGTAAAATGAAATCCTTGACAACATCAATATTTTCTCATTTATCATGAATTAACTTTATAATTTCCAAATAAACAAGACTCTGAGTTCTCATCTCAGCCCAGCCCAGGCCTAATGTCAACCCCTTTACACCAAGTCTGCTTTACTTTGAGCTACCAAAACATTGCTTTGTTAAAATTTACCTAAACCCCACCCTTCTCCCAAATACTGTGATAAGCTTGTGTTTTCCTTTGTCCGGTGAGGCACCCCATGGTGCCTCTGGTGTGTGGCCTCCCTTGTTGAAGCAAGTTAACTTGGTTAGGTCTTAGTGTGTCCCTGGTGGACTGTATCAGATGGACTCTATCACCTCTAACCAATTTTCTGTTGTTGTTGTTGTCAGGTGCCATCCAGTCAATTTTCAACTCATAGAGACCGCGGGTGACAGAGTAGAACTGCCCCATAGGGTTTTCTTGGCTGTAATCCTTATGAAAGCAGATTTCCAGGTCTTTCTCCTTTGGAGCCACTGGGTGGATTCCAACCACTGACCTTTCTGTTAGCAGGTGAGCACTGTGCCACCAGGGCTCCTTTCTGCAGGACAGATTAATTTATGAAGGTTGCTAGTCATCGCCTTGAAAGGCATTTAGAGAAAGACACAGAGAAGACTGGGCAGGTGAACTTAAGTAAGGGGCTAGGTAAAAAATTTTAAATGACCTAGAGGCCCTAAGGGTATAGCAGACTTTTGAAAAGGACAAATTTATGTGGTCAATCTTAGCCCAGAGTAGAAGGGGTAAAGGGAGCAACCATGACAAGAGAATACAGTCATTTATGCTTCGCCTATCTGGAATGGTGTTACGGATTGAATTGTGTCTGCCCAAAATATACCTTGAAGTTCTAACCCCTCCACTGTAAATATGACCTTGTTTGGAAATGAGGTTTTTCTTTTGTTATACTAATGAGGTCACACAGAAGTAAGGTGGGCCCTAAACCTAATCCCTTCTGAGTGGTGTCTTATAAAGGCGAGTACACGCACAGAGAGCCACACACACAGGGGAAGATGCCATGTGATGACAGAGGCAGATGCACCTATAAGCACAAAGGAACCCAAGACTGCCAATAGTCACCAGAAATTAGAAGAGAGGCTCACAGAAGGAATCAGCATGGCCTAATTGGGGCTTTTTTCCTCCAGAACTGTGAGAAAATAAACTTCTGTTCTTTAAAGTCACCCATTTGGTGGTATTTTGTTATGGCAACACTAGGACACTAAGACAGACAGTAACTACCTTCCTTGCAGGAGACACTCCATGCCACTCTTGGCTCCAGTGGCCACTGTCAACCACAGGGCTTGCCCAAGGCCACAATGATTGGACCAGGAATCGGCATGTGACCCAAGCCTGGCCAATAAGAGTCTTTCCTTCCTTAGGTTTTTTCCCCAACATCTCTAATTATGAGGCTTTAGAGATGTAATGCTGAAAGTTGCCACCTGCGGTGGTGGTTTCAGCTTTGTTGGACAGCCAGCCTGAGGCAGTGACCCCAAAGCACAGAGGGAAGCAAAGATGGAATCTTGAGGACTTTCAGGTAGCTGAATCCAGGTCAAAGCCGCCCTTTCTACTTTTTTCCCCCCAAGAGTCAGTACATTATCCTTTTTTGCTTGTTGTTGCTGTGTGCCACTGGGTTGATTTCAAGTCTAGTTTAAGCTAGCTCAACTTGAATTTTAGGCACCTGCAGCAAAGAGTCATCACTATGACTTTTGCAGAGACACAATTAAAAAATTTCTCCAGGGTCCCATAGTGCATGATCTTATTTGAGTTTTAGAACCCTGGTGGCACAGTGATTCAGAGCTCTGCTACTAACCAAGTGGTCGGCAGTTCAAATTCACCAGCCGCTCCTTGGAAACCCCATAGAGCAGTTAGTTCTATTCTGTTCTATAGAGTTACTATGAGTCAGAATCGACTCAACGGCAATGGGTTTTGTTTTGTTTCGTTTTTTGAGTTTTATTCCACCTCTGCAGATATATACCTGCACTTCTTTTTGGCAGACAACGAACACCATATAATTCAACAGCTTTTCCTGTTTTCTTTTTTTAATGATTGTATTATAGTAAATATATATATAACAAAACATTTGCCATTTTAACCATTTTTAAGTGTACAATTCAGTAACATTAATTACATTCACCGTGTTATATAGCCACCACCACTATCCATTGCTAAAAGTTTTTCATCACCCCAAATAGAAACTCAGTACTCATTAAACACTAACTCCCCCTGCTTCTCCCCTCCAGCCCCTGGTAACCAGTAATTTACTTTCTGTCTCCAAGCATTTGCCTATTCTAGTTATTTCATTTAAGGTAGATAATACAACATTTGTCCTTTTACTTCTGACTTATTTCACTCGGCATAATATTTTCAAGGTTGATCCATGTTGTAGCATGTATCAGACTTCATTTCTCTTCATGGCTGAATAATATTCCATTGTATGTATATACTACATTTTGTTTATCCACTCATCTGTTGGTGGCCACTTAGGTTGTTTCTATGTTTTATATTGTAATAATGCTGCAATGAACACCTTGGGTATATACCTAGAAGTGGAGTTGCTGGGTCACATGGCAGCTCTGTGTTTAACTTTTTGAGGAACTGCCACACTGTTTTCCATAGGCTGTACCATTTTACATTCCTACCAGCAATGGATAAGGGTTCCATCCTGTTCACTTTTGCAACCAGGAATCCTAGAGCCGGATACAATACCCAGCTGCAGCATATGTTCACACATTCACATAATTTCGCCCTGAAAGGGAGCTTACAGATTATCTAGTCAAACCCAATATTTTGCAGAAAAAACTGAGGTCCAAAAATTTAAAGAAATTTGCCCAAAGAACACATAAGCAAACGACAGATAAGTAGAGAACTGGTCACATCTATCTGCTTGCTCTACTTTCTGTCTCCATTTTCATTTTCACTGATAAGAGGGCAAAGGGCAGAGGATGAAGGAATGTTCCCAGAAAAGTAAGAAGGGAAAGCCGGCAGAGATAATGTGATGTAACCAAGGAATTAATACTCTTCAGAGCCTACCAAAGCCTGGAAGTTTACACAAGAGATCAAGTTCAGAGTGATTTCAAAAAGAGAAAGATTACTGAGGAGCCAGGGAGAGGGGTAGTTTTAAGGCTGGAAAGAGATGACTTGGTCCTAAACTCAAGAATTCTTAAAGACTTGGTTATAGTTATAAAAACCCGTTGCTGTTGAGTTGATTCCAACTCATAGCAACCCTACAGGACAGAGTAGAACTGCCCATAAGGTTTTCAAGGAGCACCTGGTAGACTCAAACTACTGACCTTTTGGTTAACACCCAAGCTCTTAACCACAAAACTTAAAGACATTTATTAGTAAGTTTAAGAAAATGAATCAGGCAATGCTAGTCACAAATTTGTTGCTTAGTGTATTCAATTAGAACTATACAAAAACCAGGCTGTGGCAGAATCTCAGATACAAGCCATCTCTCAAAAGCCCTTCAAGGGTGAGAAATGGAAAGAGGTGAAATGATGCAATAAATGTAGTCTGTGATTCAGAACATTTTTGTGTGATCTTTGGGAGATAAGACACTGGCAGCCAGTAAGAAGAAGGGTAATTGTCAATGCCATGGGCCAATACAAGACCCCCCAGAAAGAATATGCGCTTATTCAGCAGACAAATAAGCTTGTATTGGTAACATCAGTTTCATTACCCTCTCAAATTCCTCCTGATCTGGAAGCTGGAGAAGACGCTTGGAGGCTACACAGTCTTGTTCCCCCTCCGTTATGACCTATAAACACAGAGACATAAAGTCCTTCCTCATCTGGGGTCAGAAAGGAGGGTATCAGGGATCTTTAAACCACCCACCTTTATCCCCACTTATAAGCCCTGGGTCTCTGAGAGATCCCCAGCCATCACCAACTAATGCTGACCAAGGGTTCACAGCATGAGCGGCACTGCCCTGGCCTCTTGGAATCCAAGGCTAATTCCAAAATTTATGTTCCCTGGAGAGGCAAGATTTCTGCACTGATGACAAAGAGCAGACCAAGAAGGCATTCAGAAACACAAACAAAAAACCAGCTACCCTTTGTATAGCCAATGCCTAGACTTTTTGATCCCTCATATAATATCATTATTTTCAAAACTGTACCCAGAATGTTCAGTAATTCCACGTTACACAATTTTATCAGGCTGTAGGGAAGCAGGTCCTGAGCCACTGTGGTGAGAAGGGAAATTGCTCTGTGTCTTAATTCATTAAAGTCACATATTGTTTATTTGGACAGAACTTGTGTGAGGAGGATTAACATTCCTACCTCAAAAAAATGCTCAATTTTCATACAATGATGAGTTAACTACAGCAAGATCAAGAGGTCATTGTTAGGGGATCAATGTTCCCAAGGCTGGCTATTAATTCAACCTCCGATGACAAACATAGTTTACAATTTTAAGTGATAAACACTGCTCTCTGTGATAAACTTTCTTAGATTTAGTTTCTTATAACACAGGCTAATGGTCTCAAGGTTACTGGTCAGTGGTCTTACAAAGGAGCCCTGATGGTGCAGTGGTTAAAAGCTCAGATTGCTAACCAACAGGTCAGCAGTTCAAATTCACCAGCTGTTTGTTGGGAACCCTCTGGGGCAGTTCTACCCTGCCTTTATAGGGTCGCTATGAGTCAGAATTGACTCAACAGCAGTGGGTTTGGTTTGGTTTTTTCATTTGGTCTTACAAAGATTTATATTAAGAAAACTGTGGAATATTATAGGAAACTCTTTGCCTTTCCAGGAAACTGACTTCGCCAAAAAAAAAAAAAAAATCACTTTATGATGGCAAGATACAGGTTAAATATGTTTAACCTCATTTTTTTTCAACTAGCATCTAAATATTTTTTAGCCTTCCTCATTTTTCAAAAGCACTACATCAACAACTTACCATCCTTTCAAATGTATTGCTATGAAAATTATCAACCTTAATTTTAATCAAGGATGATCCAGAGATATTTGTGGTTTATCATCCAATTCCTACAATAGCTACGTGGAGCACCAGCAATTTTTCCCATATCATGGGCATGATGCCGTTGGTAAACTCTTCGAAAGCCTCTTCCAAAAACAGTGCGGTGTATGGGTTTTGGTTTTCATCTACGCCCCAGGAAGCTAGGTTACTCTAACCTGAGTGGTCAAGTAACATTTAATCAAAAGGCCACACACCAAGCTGGCTACTGCCAGTGCTTCCACTATCTTTGTTCACCAACACTGGAGATTTTGTCAATTAGCCTAATAACCATTAGAAATGGATTTTCTTTGGTGAAATCAGTGCTGTTCTATATGTGGGATTTGCTTGAAATATTAGACACTTCCCATCATTGCACAAACAGGGTATAAGAATTTAGCCAATGTTTTTAGGTCTGAGGTGTAAGCTGAGGCCATGACCAGGGAACCAGTCAGGGAACAGGAATTGAATTGATTAGGAGCACACGGAGAGGCAGCATTCTGGAAAAGTCGAGGCGAGCGCTTTCAAATGAAGACTGTAAACATGACAAGGCTGTCAGGGGTCACTCTAGTTGGGTGCAGCCCCAAAACCAAAAAACCAAACCTGTTGCCGTTGAGTTGATTCTATCTCATAGCGACCCTATAGGACAGAGTAGGACTGCCCCACTGGGGCCTAATTACATTAGGAATATTGCCCAAGACTTGATACTCCGAAGGCTCTGTGTCCAACCTGATTTTGAAGGGTCCTTAGTCCCTTCACTCCATCTACATGGTGAGCCAAACCTTGTCCCTAGAACATTGTCACATTGCCCTCTGGCAAGCCTTTCTTTCATGCAAGGTGCTGCCAAGGGCTCCTACAAGACAAAGAACTAGCATTTTCTCCATTTCGCCAAACAGATTGTCTATAAATTTACTGTAATCCTAACCCTATTCTGCCTGTCCGTGTCTGCTTAAATATTAATATCTAAAGAGACTTGTTTTCTTCCATGATAACAGCAAAATTGTAAGATATGAGACCTCTACTCTAGTTTCTAACTGTTGGACGCTACATGTATTAACAAAAAACTAAAATAAAAATAAAGAGCCTAATAATTGTGAACAACCTGACATGGATCAGGTTGCAATACCGAATCACCTATCTTTATTTTATTGATTGATTGATTTTCCATATTTAATTATAATAGGAATTTAAAGCAGCCTTTATAACAAGAAGGTACAATAATATCTCAAATAATAAACACAAAAAGAGAGAGACCAAATAACAAAAAGGCAAGAAAGAAGGAAAATAAGTCAAAACCTGCTGGCTGAGGAAACGAATAACAATTGGAGCTTAAAACTTAGCTCTGAGCTTCCTAACAGGCAGGACAAGAATAATGCCTTACAACAATCTCGTCCACCCCAGTGGGGCTTCACCCAACCAGAAGGAGCCCTGGCAGCCTTGTCATGTTTACGGTCTTCATCCTGAAGTGCTCCCCTCGACCCTTCCAGAGTGCCACCTCTCAATGCGCTCCTCACCAATTCAATTCTTGTCCCCTGACTGGTTCCCTGGTCACTGCCTCAGCTTACTCCTCAGACCTAAACACAACATACTTGGTATGCTTTGTGAAATCATAACTTGTAAATTGTTAAAATAATAATTCTCATATGAATAAACCCAATGGTGTCAAAATTTTATTTAACTCATTTACAAGGGAACTAGCAGAAAAACAAAGCTAGCTCCCTGAGGATGTGAGAAACTTGCCTTTACATGGTCAGGGAAGAGAGAACGCTGAAATAAGATTGCGAAGTCAGATACAACGTTGATTGATTTCCTACGAGGCAGTAAGACCGTAATCTTTGGGGTTATTTTCTCTACTGGACAAGAAAAAAAATGTCCCTTATCAGTTTAACACAAATTAATCTCTAACTTTTCAGAGTTATAAAACAAATGGGCTCCAATTAATTGTGAATAATAAGTCAAAAAAAAAAAAAAAAAAAGCACATTCTCTGAGAGTCGGATGACTCTAAGGCAGGCTTATTAGAAAATGCCCTAGCATGGCATTCAAATGTCAGGCAATTATCTTTTTGCTTCATTTCCAAGTTTTAGATCATTTTCCTGGACAGTTTTTTTTCCTCCCAACCTCAATCAACAAGTCACCCACTTTCATTCTGACTAAACAAAAGCCAAACCAAACCTGTTGCTGTCAAGTTGATTCCAACTCACGATAACCCCATGTGTTAGAGAGTGGAACTGCCCCAAAGGGTTTTCTTGGCTGTAATATTTATGGAAGCAGATTGTCAGGTCTTTCTTCCGTGGTGCCACTGGGTAGATTTGAACTACCAACCTTTAAGTTAGTAGATGAGTGCAAACCATTTGTGCTGCCCAGGGACATTCTCTGCTATGAGTAAACTGTAGGCACGTATACACATCCCACATTGCCATCCCTTGCAGCCAGGGCATGTCCGTGAGATTTGCTCAGCTGTCTGATGGACCTTATATATTACCTAACTTTCTTCGGTCAGTAGTAGGATGCCAGTTCATGGCTGAAGCAAAATCATCCAGACCCTATAGATCAAAGGGAAACCCTGGTGGCGTAGTGGTTAAGTGTTACAGCTGCCAACCAAAAGGTTGGCAGTTCAAATCCACCAGGCGCTCCTTGAAAACTCTATGGGGCAGTTCTACCCTGTCCTATAGGGTTGCTATGAGTCGGAATCTACTTGACAGCCGCGGTTTTTTTTTTTTTTAATAGATGAAAGGAAGAAGCTCTGGTGGTACGCTGGTTAAGTGCTCAGCTGCTACCTGAAAGGCCAGCAGTTGGTCCCACCAGCAGCTCCGTGGGAGAAGAGACCTGGCAATTTGGCTTGGTAAAGATTATAGGCTAGGAAACCCTATGAGGGCAGTTCTACTCTGCCCTATAGGGTTGCTGAGTTGGACGGTATCTTAGTTATCTAATACTGCTATAACAGAAATACCACAAGTGGATGGCTTTAACAAAGAGAAACTTATTCTCTCACAGTCTACTAAGTTAGAAATCCAAATTCAGGATGCCAGCTCCAGGGGAAGCCTTTCTCTCTCTGTTGGCTCTGGAGGAAGGTCCTTGTCATCAATCTTCCCCTGGTCTAGGAGCTTCTCAGCACAGGGACCTCAGGTCCAAACGATGCATTCTGCTCCTGGGACTACTTTCTCAGAGGTATGTGGTCCTTCTGTCTCTCTGCTTGCTTTTCTCCTTTATATCTCAAAAAACACTGTCTCAAGATACAACCTAATCTTGTACATTGAGTCCTGCCTCATTGACATGACTGCCTCCAATCCTGCCTCATTAACATCATAGAGGAAGGATTTACAACACATAGAAAAATCACATCAGATGACAAAATGGTGGACAATCACACAATACTCAGAATCACGGCCTAGCCAAGTTGACACACATTTTGGGGGGATGCAATTCATCCATAACAGACAGCAAGGAGTATGTTCTTGTTATGTTGTTGTTAGGTGCCTTCAAGTTGGTTACAACTCATAACAGCTCTACAAAACATTGTCTGGTCCTACGCCATCCTCACAATCGTTGCTATGGTTGAGTCCATTGTTGCAGCCACAATGTCAATCCATCTCCTTAAGGGTCTTTCTCATTTTTGTTTTATTTGTATAGGCCAAAGGAACTCAAACTTTAATATGCAAAAAAGTATCTGGGGAGTTCCAAATACATCAAATTGGAGTGGGGTTTAGGTATTTTTAAAATTATTCCCAAAGTGATTCTAAAGGGATATAAAATCTTGCCTTTTGACCTTCTAGTCCATAACTTCTCCCACCTCTGCTTCCCTCCACTCCTGATTCACTTACTTCACATGTTGGCTCATGGAAATTTGTAATAGGATAAAGGATTCATAAACATATACATGGTGTTAGTATGTCCTTCCTAAGCCTCCAGGCTGGTTGGAGTGGTCAGCACTAAGATGATTTTACACCCTCTTCTAGTCATCCTTTGTTTCAGCACAAGTGAAAAGGACTCAGCTGGGTGTTTGCAGGAAGAAGAGATAGAGGCCTGTACTTGGGTTGAGAAGGGAGGTAGGAATGTCCTGAGATTATATCCCTGGGATGACGTTTGGGGTCTCCACACAGAACAGAGCTTGGGCCCTGTGTGCCCACTGAGCCCCAATAGAGTGGGACCTGTAGCTGGGCCTGAGGAGGGCAAGCAGCTCAGAGAAGTGCTTCTCTGGTTGGCTGGGAACCAAGTGGAAGAGCCAGCTCTGAAGGTGGCTACCTATATCCAGCTAGGGAGCCACATCCCAGATCCCAGGTGGAGCACCTGGACTTAGGACCCACTCCCTCCTCCAAGCTGAAGATTGTTTGACCCTGTGGAAGATGAGGAGAGGATCCCAATGATATCTGAGGTTGAGTTCCCTACCAGGCAGATAGAGGGAGCCTGGGAAGAGGTCATCAATCACACTGAAAGAAAAAAGAAGTGCAGGGAAAATTTACTGAAGTAGTTAAGGGCAGGACTCTGGAGCCAGACAGTTCTGAGTTTAAATCCTGCCCCTGCCTCTTATTAGCTGTGCAACCTTGGGTCAGTTACTTAATCTGTCTGTACCTCAGTTTTCTCCTCTCTAAAATAAGGATAATAATAGAACCAGTCTCAGAAAGTTGTTGTGAAACTTGAGTGAGTTTACATAGGCCAAGCACTAGAACCGTTCCTGGCCCATAGTAAGTGCAACATAGATGTTTTATATCATTGTTACTCTAAAAACTCAAAAGCTGGGAAGCAAAAGTCACATCCACAGGGTGCACTGATGACTACAGCCTCAATAAAAATTTACCCAACTGGCAAATGTGTTTGACTTCTGTTTCTTACTTTGTTCTTTGGCAGAAAGTTGTTGTTGTTGCTAGCTGCTGTCCAGTCAGTTCCAACTCTTGGTGACCTTATACACAACAAAGGGAAAAGTCGAGTCCGTCGTGTCAATTATGTGCTGATTACGGCTGTTGTGTCAATCTCTTTCATTTTTGTTTCCCTCATTTTCACTGACCATACAATTACTAACAACAACAACAATTTACCAAATGTGACATCCTTTTCTAGCCATTGGTCTTTCCTGAAAAAAAAAAAAATGATGTGTCCAAATTAACCAAGTTAAAGTCTTGCTTCTTTGGACCATTCTGGTTGTATGCCTTCTAAGACTGATTTGTTCATTCTTCTAGCAGTTCACAGTACATTCAAAATTCTTCGCCAACACCACAATTAAAATTTATCAATTCTTCTTCTGGCTTCCTTTTTCGTTATCCAGCTTTCACATGCATATGAGGCATGCATATGAAAAGACCCTGCTTGTTTCAGTAAAGCTGCTGTGAGGTGAGTGATGGTGGTTGGGGTTGGCAGAGGAATTTGGACCAAGGATGCGGTGCTCTAAAAATTTGACTTAAGAAATGAAGAATGAAATAAGTATTATATCCTTCTCTATAGTCACCTGTTTTGATGATCCATTTATTTATTTTACAAATTCTCTGTGCAGCAATTTTATTTTTGAACCTTTTAAGTTGCACATAAACACAAAATACACATTCTAGGGTATCAGTAGAAAATACAGTTAAGCCTAAAGACGAAAGAAAGATTCTGTATAATCCCATCACCCAGAAATAACCTCAGGTCTCCCCTTTATGAAGGAAAGCACTCCTGGCTTTGCCCTTTGAAGGCTGTTTACCTTCCCATTGTGCCTGGGAGTAGTGTGAGGGGAGCTGGGTGCTGCAAAAGAAAGAATTTCAGCCCAGTGGGCAGAACTAGAAGAGACAGGTTGAACATGTGACTGTCAGCAGTTGAGCAAACCTCTGATCTCTGTGGCACAGGCAACAGGTGGGGTTTTCTTGGCAGATCTTTTCAGAATCCCAAGTAGAAAGGCTGAACTTTTTCAAGTTTAAGCCTCTGGCCCCAATTTCTGAATACAAAAGCTGGAGATGTCAGCCCCTCTCCAAGACACATTCAAAAATTGAGAATGAATAAGCTGATTGCCAAGAGGAAAGAGGTAAATAGTTTCCCTATCTGTCCAATTAAGAGTTGGACCAGAATTCAGGCTGCCGTGCACAGTTACAGAACAAGCACACTGTTTTAGCCCACACTCACGGACCAAACCACGCATCTTTGGGGCTGCATCCTCCCTGAGCTGTTGCCTTTTTTTCTAATTTGGATAAAGGCAAATGTGATGGATTAAATTGTGTCCTCCCAAAATATGTGTTGGAATCCTAACCCCTACCTACACTTTTGGATGAAATCCCATTTGGAAATAGGGTTTTCTCTCTTATGTTAATGAGGCCATACCAAAGTAGGGTATGCCCTAAATCAAATCACCTCTGAGTTATAAAAAGAATAGATTAGGCACAGGCACCATGTGAGAATCCTCTACAAGGCAAGGAACCAAGGAACACTGGGAACTACTGACAAGGAAAAAATCCACATGGCTGAGACCCTCATTTGGACTTTTAGCTTCCAGAACCATGAGAAAATAAACTTCTGTTCTTTAAAGCCACCCACCTGACAAATTTCTGTTATATTACAGCAGCACTAGATAACTCTAGAGGGCCAGCGAAAGCTAGGAAAACCCTCAATGAGATGGATTGACTCAACAGTTGCAACAATGGACTTAACACACCAACAACTAGAAAGATGGCACAGGACCAAGCACCATTTCATTTTGTTATACATAAGGTTGCCATAAGCCAAAACTGACTGGACAGCAACTAACAGCAAACTAAACTGAACAGCAAACTAACTAAAACAGCAGGTGTCTTCGTTAAAGCAGAGCAGTAGACGGGGATTTGGGGGCAGGCGATTTATTTGGAAGTACAAGTGATGGAGTGGGGAGAGTGAGACAGGAAGGACAGAAAGCTGACGTAAGGCTCTGCTACTGTGATCATCACTGCTGTGAGCAAAGGGGGCTTGATCCCACTGCAACTTCTCTAGAAGTGTACAGAATGCCTCCTAAAAATGTCCACCGAAAAGCTGGAAGGCTGGGGGCATTTATCTGTTGGCTCCTCTTCCCCATTAGTTGAGGGTTGTTCCTAAGGACACCCACCCCCCTGGATTTCCAGGCCAAGTGCACTGGTAGGCCCAATGGACACCCTTGTTGTTGTTAGGTGCTGACGAGTCAATTCCAACTCATAGAGACCCCATGTACAACAGAACGAAACACTGCCCAGTCCTGCACCATCTTCCCAATCGTTGCTGTGTTTGAGCCCATTGTTGCAGCCACTGTATCAATCCATCTCCTTGAGGGTCTTCCTCTTTTTCACTGACCCTCTACTTCTGATCACTCCTAATAACATGTTCAAAGTACATGACATGAAGTCTCACCAATCCTTGCTTCTAAGGAGCATTCTGGCTGTACTTCTTTCAGGACAGATTTGTTTGTTCTTTCGGCAGTCCACGGTATATTCAATATTCTTTGCCCATATCATAATGCAAACACACAATTCTTCTTCAGTCTTCCTTATTCATTATCCAGCTTTCGCATCCATATGAGGTTATTGAAAATACCATAGGTTGGGTCAGGAGCACCTTAATACTCAAAGTCACACCTTTGCTTTTTATTGTGCTTTAAGTGGAAGTTTACAAATCAAGTCAGTCTCTCACACAAAAACTTATATACACCTTGCTTCATACTCCCAGTTGCTCTCCCTCTAGTGAGATAGTCTGCTCCTTCCCTCCACTCTCTCTTTTTGTGTCCATTCTGCCAGCTTCTAACCTCCTCTACCCTCTCATCTTCCCTTCAATCAGGAGATGCCAACATAGTCTCACATGTCCACCTGATCCAAGAAGCTCACTCCTCACCAGCATCCCACTCCAACCCATTGTCCAGTCCAATCCATGTTTGAAGAGTTGGCTTCGGGAATGGTTCCAGTCCTGGGCCAACAGAAGGTCTTGGGGCCATGACCACCGGGGTCCTTCTAGTCTCAGTCAGACCATTAAGTCTGGTCTTTTTATGAAAATCTGGGGTCTGCATCCCACTGCTCTCCTGCTCCCTCAGGGGTTCTCTGTTGTGTTCCCTGTCAGGACAGTCATTGGTTGTAGCCGGGCACCATCTAATTCTTCTGGTCTCAGGATGATGTAGTCTCTGGTTCACGTGGCCCTTTCTGTCTCTTGGGCTCGTAATTGCCTTGTGTCCTTGGTGTTCTTCATTCTCTTTTGATCCAGGTGGGTTGAGACCAATTGATGCATCTTAGATGGCTGCTTGCTAGCATTTAAGACCCCAGACACCACTCTCCAAAGTGGGATGCAGAATGTTTTCTTAATAGATTTTATTATGCCAACTGACTTAGATGTCTCCTGTGGAGAGCAGGCTAGCTGAAAACAAATGACGAAGTAAACAACATGTGAAGAAACGAGATAAAGAAGATGATGTAACCTAGAGGAGAAAAACAACTTTATCAACAGAAGAACCGGGACCAACTAACTCACAAACAAGGACTTATCAATATCAACCAAATGGGCTCAAAATGCTCCAGCTAAGTTGAAAACAAGTACTTATCAACACCAACCAAAAGGGCTCAGAGAGCCCCAATGTGTATAAAAGAAGAGGCACTAAGACTCAACTTTGCTCAGAGCATATCACGGCCACCCTCTTTCGGACAGTGGAGAGGCAGTGTGAGACCCCTTACCTGCCAGAGGACTCCCTGTGCGAGAGGTTGATGAACCGAGGTCCCAGAGCCAGCTAAGTTTGGAAGTAAGGGCGATTGGCCTTCGAGCCACCCTGGTCTCCACTCAGTCTGAAGGGTCCCTCCGCGATCCTAGCTTGATGAAAGTCTTGCTGAGGTAGAGGCCTGATATAGTGCTCCTGAGCCCAGTGAGGAAACCCTGGTGGAGTAGTGGTTAAATGCTACCGCTGCCAACCAAAAGGTCAGCAGTTCGAATCCACCAGGCGCTCCTTGGAAACTCTATGGGGCAGTTCTACCCTGTCCTATAGGGCCTCTATGAGTCAGAATCAACTCGATGGCAGCGGGTTTGGTTTGGTTTGGTTTTGGAGCCCAGCGAGACAACATGGTCAAGAGTGACAGAGCTGTCTGGACTTTGGACTTTGGACCTCAGACTTTGGACTTTGGAGTTTGTTTGCCGTAAGCTTGCTTGCTCTCTTTCTCTCTCTTACCCTTTTGGTGTCTGAGGCCTCTGGCATCCAGGGTAGCCAAGAACCTGTGTGCTTAATAATTAATAAAGACATTGTGGAAAGACACAAATCTTCTGTAGTAGTCAATAGCGACTCCCTCCTCATGACACTACACTATCCGATAAGGGTCTAATCTCTTAAATCTACAAGATATTGCAACACCTTAACAACAAAAAGGCAAATAATTCTATCAAAAAATGGCCAAAGAATATGAACAGAAACTTCACCAAAGAAGACATTCAGGAAGCTAATAAACACATGAGGATATGCTCGCAATCATTAACCGTTACAGAAATACAAATCAAAACTACAATGAGATACCATCTCACCCCTGACAATACTGGCACTAATCCTAAAAACACAAAATAGCAAATGTTGGAGAGGTTATGGGGAGATTGGAACTCTTATGCATGCCGATAGGTACAGTCACTTTGGAAAACAATATGGCACTTCCTTAAAAAGCTAGAAATAGAAACTCCATATGATCCAGCAATCCCACTCCTAGGAATATATCCTAGAGAAATAAGAGCCATCACATGAACAGACATATGCACACCCCTGTTCATTGCAGAATTATTCACAATAGCAAATAGATGGAAACAACCTGAATGCCCATCAAGAGATGAATGGATTAAAAAAAAATTATGGTACATACACACAATGGAATACTATACAACAATAAAGAACAATGATAAATCCGAGAAACATCTCACAATATGGATGAACCTGGAGGACATTATGCTGAGTGAAATAAGTCAGTCACCAAGGGACAAATATTGTATAAGGCTGCCATTATAAGAACTCAAGAAAAGGTTTAAAAATCCACTGCTGTCAAGTCAATTCTGACTAGTAGCCACCCTATAGGACAGAGTAGAGCTGCACCATAGAGTTTCCAAGGAGCACCTGGTGGATTCAAACTGCCGACCTCTTGGTTAGCAGCCGTAGCACTTAACCACTACGCCACCAGGGTTTCCAAGAAAAGGGTTACACACACAAAAAAGAATTCTTTGGTGGTTGTAAGGGTAGGGAGGAAGAGGAAGGAGAAGTTACTAACTAGATAGTAGTCAAATGTTCCACTTGGGTGAAGGGAAGGACAACACACAATAGAAGTGAAGTCAGCACAACTGGGCCAAAGCAAAAGCATAGAAATTTCCTAGACTCATCCGAACATTTTGAAGGACCAAGTAGCTGGGACTGGGGCCTGGGGACCATAGTTTTGGGGAACATCTAGGTACATTGGCATAACATAGTTCATAAAGAAAATGTTCTACATCCCACTTTGGTGAGTATTGTCTGGGGTCTTAAAAGCCTGTGAGCAGCCATCTAAGATACATCTATTGGTCCCATCTGACCCAGAGCAAAGGAGAATGAAGAAAACCAAAGACACAAGGAAAATATTAGCCCAAAGGACTAAAAGACCACATGAAACTGAGACTCTACTAGCTTGAGAACAGAAGAACTAGATGGTGTGTGGCTACCACCAACCACTGCCCTCACAGGGAACATAACAGAGAGCCCTGGACAGAGGAGGAGAAAAATGTAGATGAGAATATGAATTTTATGTAAAAAGATCAGACTTACTCATCTGACAGAGGCTGATAGAACCCCTGAAACTATGGCCCCTGGATGCTCTGCCAACTCAGAACTGAAGCCATTCGCAAAGCCTACTTTTCAGACAAAGATCAGGCAGGCTTATAAAACAAAAAATAGCACACATGAGGAATGTGCTTTTTTAGTTCAATCAAATATATGAGATCAAATGGGCAGCTCCTGCCCAAAAGCAAGACAAGAAGGCAGGAAGGGACAGGAACTGAACGAATGAACACAGGGAACCTGGGGTGGAAAAGGGGAGCATGATATCACGTTGTGGGGATTGCAACCAATGGCACAAAACGATATGCGTATAAATTTTTGAATGAGAAATTAACTTGAGCTATATAAACTTGTACCTAAAAAAAAAAAAGCACCATGGGGGAAAAAAAAAAAGGATGTCCTGTACTTGCAAATCATTCAAATTTATTCAGCACTCATTTAACACCTACTTTACACCATTCTATATTCTGGGGATACAGCAGCAAACCAGCAGGCAAAAAGCTCTTGCTCTCTTATAGTCTACTGCCGTGATTCTCAAACTTGAATTGCCTGGTAGACTCACTAAACATGGATTTCTGGGCCCCATACTCTTTCAAGGTTGTTCCATACTACTGTCATTCTTACTTACTTTCTCCTATTTTTCTTGGGTCACAGATGACTCAAGGTGAGCCAAGTGAGCTAAAAACTTCATCTAACCCTAGTAAACCCATGTTGTTGTTGTTGTTGTTGTTGTTAGGCGCCATTGAGTTGATTTTTGACTCATAGCGACCAAATATAACAGAGTAGAATTGCCCCATAGAGTTTTC
The DNA here is from genome assembly GCF_030014295.1 of Loxodonta africana. NCBI lineage: Eukaryota > Metazoa > Chordata > Mammalia > Proboscidea > Elephantidae > Loxodonta > Loxodonta africana. Next base: position 10,286,415 of record NC_087368.1, on the reverse strand, counting down.
TAGGCTGTAATCTTTTAAGGAAGCAAATCACCAGGTCTTTTCTCCCACAGAGCCACAGGTGGATTTGAACTGCCAACCTTTCAGTTAGTAGCTGAGCACTTAACCATTGCACTGCCAGGTATAGACCCCTCATTTGAAAGGTTTTCTGGGGAGGCTGAAAAAAGTTTAAAACAACTGTAGGGAAGTACCCAGGTTACCACTGCAGCATAAAAAAAAAAAATTACCCCAAACCTTAGATGCTTAAGACTATCATTTTATTTTGCACATTTTTCTGTGGGTTAGGAACTCAGGAAGGGCTTGGCTTGCAGTTTTCTCCCTTGGGGGTCTCTCAGGCTGTTGCAGTCAGATGTCAGCTGGGGCTGCAGTCATCTCAAGGCTCCACTGGGCTGGATGTCCAAGATGTATCACACACATGGCTGGCAGTCAATCCTTTCTGTAGCTGGGAGCTCAGATGGCCTGTCTACTGGAGTGCCTACATGTGGCCTCTCCATCCTGGCAGTCTCTGGTCAGTTGACTTCTTTCATAGCATATTCTGTAGAGTGCCAGTCCCAAGAGAACCAGGTAGAAGCTACATGGCCTTTTGTGACATAGCCTCAGAAGTCATATAACATCATTTCTGCCCTATTTGTTGAAGTGGTCACTAGCCCCAGATAACACCTCTCAATGGGAGATGTGTCAAAGAATTTAGGGTCATGTTTTTAAATTTCTACAAAGAAGATGTCACCCAGCAGCGTTCAAAGAACATCTGCCTAGCTCATATACCTTGGTGGTGGGGTAGTAATTGGTATAACCTCCATAGCTACCAATTAGGAAATTTTATCAAAATTAAAAATGCCTATACTTTGTTGCCAAGTCAGTTCCGACCCATAGTGACCCTACATACGACAGAACGAAACATGGCGGGGTCCTGCACCATCCTCACAATCGTCGCTGTTTAAGCCCATTGTTGCAGCCACTATGTCAATCCATCTCATTGAGGGTCTTCTTCTTTTTCATTGACCCTCTACTTTACCAAGCATGATGCCCTTCTCCAGGGCCTGATCCCTCCTGAGAACATGTCCAAAGTATGTGAGACATAGTCTCGCCATCCTCGCTTCTAAGGAGCATTCTGGCTGTACTTCTTCCAAGACAGATCTGTTCATTCTTTTGGCAGTCCACGATATATTTAATATTCTTCTCCAACACCACAATTCAAAGGTGTCAATTCTTCTTTGGTCTTCTCCTTTGAGGAATTTATCCTACGTATGTGGTCAATCACTAGACATCACCTTCAGCATTGCAGGAGTGTTAAAGAAGTAGGGCCAGTGTTTCTGCTAAAAGAGGTAAGGGCATTTTCTCAATTTAAGGAGACCACAAAATAATTAAATATATTGTTTTTGTTATTGTGTGCCATGGAGTTGATTCCTACTCATAGCAACACTATAAGACAGAGTAGAACTAGATAATCCTATTTTTACTGATTGCTACCTACTTTACACTCATTATCTCTAATCCTTTCGCCAACTCTCTAACGTTATTTCTATTTCCCCTGAGACTTGCAGAAATTGACTCGCCCAAGGTCACACAATGGTAAGTAAATAAAAAACCTAGTCATTTGCCATGGAGTTGATTCCAACTCATGGCAGCCTCAGGCATGCACAGTAGAACTGCACTCCATGGGGTTTTTAAGACTGTGGTCTTTTGGGAGCAGATTGCCAGGCCATCTTTCCATAGCACCGCTGGGTGTGTTCAAACTGCCAACCTTTAGGTTAGCAGTCGAGCACAAACCGTTTGTGCCACCCGGGAACTCCTAGCTGGTAAGTCCCAAACCAAACCAAACCCACTGCCATCAAGTCAATCCTGACTCATAGTGACCTTATAGGACAGAGTAGAACTGCCCCATAGGGTTTCCAAGGCTGTAATCTTTACAAAAGCAGACTGCCACATCTTTCTCCCATGAAGTGGCTGGTGGGTTTGAACTGATACCTTTTGGTTAGCAGCCAAGCGTTTAACCACTGTACCACAAGGGCTCCTTAGCTGGTAAGTAACCCAGATCCAGTGCCGTCGAGTCGATTCCAACTCATAGTAACCCTATAGGACAGAGTAGAACTGCCCCATAGAGTTTCCAAGGAGCGCCTGGTAAGTAAAAAAAACCCTAAAATTCAAATTCAGTTTTGCCTGACCCCCAAATCCTGATCTCTAGCTCATAGTAGTATAATTCAGCCTTTAAAGGTATATGCTTTCATTTGAGAATATCTAGTCTCTCCGCATTTCCAATCGACTGCATAATGTAAGAAAATATTTCATTACAAGTTGTTTCCTGTTACAAATAACATGTAAAGATGATTTCATGCAATTCTTTAGAGAAGACTGAGGTTAACATTTGTATGGGCATTTCCTTAGAAATTGAAATTATTCTTGTAGTATGTAAGCAGATCTTAACAAGAAATTCCAGGAAATTGAATCTCAGCACAAATTTCCTTCGTTTCTACTCTTGCCAACATTGAGCAAGGACAGCTGCAAGATTTGAGAAGAACAGCAGTTAATACTAAGCAAGAATAGCCTTTTATTCCCCCCAAAAAAGGGCGTAGACATAGATGATAAGCGAAAATGCTTTGCTGGCAAGTAAGCCAACATCTTAGCCACTCCTTGGTTCTTCACAAGTATCAGTGGAGGGAATCATTCACGGAAGGGGCTCCCATCCAGCACTTTATACACACATTCGCACATATAAACACAGATACACATCCACACTCTTTTACTTGAAATTTACCTTTTTTTTTTTGACTGAAATATAAATGCTCAGAAAATCCTCCATTTCAGCAAACTCTTTTCTAATTTCTTAAGCTAAATAGGTCACTTACCTGCTGAGATGTTTAAAATAGCTTACATCGTTCATTACAGCAAGTTCAAACCAAACCAAACCAAACCCGTTGCCACTGAGTCAATTCTGACCCATAGTGACCCCAAGGACAGAGTGGAACTGCCGCATAGATTTTCCAAGGAGCGCGTGGTGGATTCGAACTGCTGACCTTTTGGTTAGCAACATAGCACTTAACCACTATGCCACGAGGGCTTCCACACAACAAGTCCAAGCTCCTGTAAATAACTTATTCTGAAGCGTCATTCCTTCTCAACTTCCTTTCTGCCTAACTTAGTTCAGTATCTGACATCCATTCCCCTCACCATGCTTTTTGTGCGCTATTCCTCCCAACTTCTACCACCTGTCAGTCTGCCATACTGTGGTGGCTTGTGCATTGCTGCGATGCTAGAAGCTGTACCACTGGTATTGCAAATGTCAGCAGGGTCACCCATGGTGAACAGATTTCCACAGAGCTTCCAGGTTAAGACAGACTAGGAAGAAATACCAGCCATCTACTTCTGAATGAAAACCCCATGGAGCACAAGAGAGCATTGCCTGACTCGCTTGCTTTGAACATGTCACCGGGAGGGATCCATTGGTGGAGAAGGACACCATGTTTGGTGAAGCAGAGGACCAATAAGGCCGAGAGAAACCCTCTGTGAGATGGATTGGTGCAATAGCTATAACGATGGACTTGAACATGCTGGCAATTATGAGAATGACACAGGACCAGGCAATGTTTCATTCCTTTGTACAGAAGGTGGTTGTGACGGTTAAGGTTGTGTGTCCATTTGGCTGGGCCATGATTCGCAGTCATTTGGCAGTTATGATATAGTTTGGCAGCTACGTAATGACATAACCACTTCCCTAATGAGATCTGATATAATGTAATTACCTCCACGATGAGACGCTATGAGCAGCCAGTCAGTTGAAAGGGAGTTTCTTTGGAGGCGTGGCCTGCTTCCAATATAGGCAGACTTTCTGGCCAAGCTCACCGGCTTTTCCTTGCTCTGGATCCTGCAGCTGGCTCCTATTCATCGGACCTCTGGTTCTTTGGACTTGAGCTAGCAGCTTACCTGCCGATCTTGGAATTCATCAGCCTCCACACCCTGCCAGCTGACCTGCCGATCTTGGGTTCGCCAGCCCCTACAGCTATGTAAGTCAGGAGAAGCCTCCAGCTGACCCACATACTTAGAAGTTTCCAGCTTCTAGAACCATGTGAGCCATTTCCTTGATATAAATCTCTATATATATCTATTTATATGCTTCACTGACCTTGCTTCTCTGGAGAACCCAGCCTAAGACAGTGGCCATGAGTCGGAGTTCACTTGATGGCAACTAACAACAAACAAACTCCCAATTTATGTTCTCTTCATACCCCTCCAAAAAAAAAAAAAAAAATACCATTTCTGTCGAGTCAATTCTGACTCATAGCGACCCTACAGGGCAGGGATTTTCCTAATTTCAACCTTTCTTAATTCTATCCTTCTGGGCCTACATCTAGATCCAGCTCTTCCAAGAACTTCCTGCAAGTGCCCCAGCCCATACCTTTCCATTCTCCAATAGCCTTAGGTATTTAGAAGCTTTAAGATTCAACCTAGTATTTGGTGGTCTGTGACTTTGCAAACTTTCCACTTTAGTAGTTCTCAAAAGTTAATGTGCATGTGAATCAGCTAGAGGGCTTTAAACAGATTTCTGGGTCCCCGCTCCCAGGGTTTCTAATTCAGTATTCTGGGTGGGACTCAATAATTCGCATTTCTAACAAGCTCCCAGACACTGATGTTGTTGGTCTGGGGGTGGTAGTGTGAGACCGACTGGTGTAAAGGAAAGAACATACTGCATGCTAGCTGTTTGAACATGGGCAAGTTACTTATCTTCTCTGTGCCTCAATTTTTTCATCTGTAATAAGGCTGCTTCAGAGGGCTATTAAGCATAAGGTGGACAAGCTGGCAATCAACCCTGACGCACAGTTACTTTTTAGAAAAGATGCTGAGAAGCAGAGGAACGGAGTGAAAATTGTAGCCTTATTAACTCTACTCAGACAGTTTTGGTACCTCTTAGACAAGGGAGACTAAAGTGAAGATTCTGAAGAGCTAACCCTTCAGAGCCAGATGAGGAATATAATCTAGTGTTGGAATTGAGAGTCAGAAATTTAAAAAAAAAAAAAAAAAATTTTTTTTTTTTTGAAATTAGGTTGCATAAAACCCGCTGGTATGTGAGTAAAAATGCAGATTCCCAGTGATGCCGAAACAGCAGGTCTGGGAAGAATCCCAAGAATCTGCATTTCAGCTAACACCCAAAGAGATTCTCCTGCAGGCGGACCTTAGTTCACAGCTCAGGAAAGACTGCTCCAGAAGGCTTTCAAGTCAGAGAAACTCCTACATCTACCCAGCCTGCAAAAGCTGCTGACCTTAGGCTATTTACTTTAATTGAGAGAACATCTTCACAGAAAGACAGCAGTGGGGAATAAAAATCTGCTATTTATTTTAGCATGATGTTCTAAAGGTTATTTTAGAATTCAATTTATTAAGGGCTCATAAGTGTTACTTGCTCTATTAATAAAGAACTCGATGGTTGCCAAATTCATCATCCACCCTGACATGTCTAATAGCCCACACACCTTTGCCTCCTCAAAGCAGTCCAAGATGTGCTAGTACCATCTAGAGGCCGTCGTCAGCACACGCGAGGAGCAAAGCAAGGTGTGCTAAGTGCTTGTAGACGCCAGGACATGACAGGTGTAGTGACAGCAACTAATAAGAAACTGAACTTCAGGAACAGCCAATTGGTTGGAATTTGATATTTTTAGTCATAAGCAACTGAGAATTTTCTTTGGATCCTTTCCTTGACTGCTTGAGAGAATAGGAAGAACAAGGACTTTGGAATGTGAACAGCTTGGTTTAACTCTCTGCTCCATCATCTAAAAGCCATGTGTATCAGACACACTTTGAACCTGGCCTCAGATCATCTCGGCTCCCCAGTTTCGTGAAGGTGTAATAGAACAGCAGCTTGCCTCAGCTGTACTGTGTATCTCTCAGCTTCTGCGCCGGGACTTCTCTAGGACACGGGATACAACTGTGGGAAACTTATTGATTACTCATACGTGTGTACATACCTCTGTGGTAGCCGTAACCACAGGGATCCAGAGCCCATAACAAATTCTTTCCTTTTCTATCTCAGACAATTCTGAGGAATGTTCCACCCAGACACCCAGAAGGTCCCAGGAGGAAGCAGTGGGAAGTCCCTGTGGCCCACAGCGATGGCCAATTGAAGAAAATCAACCCTTATATTATGTTCTACTCCTTCCATTCGAGTTCCTTGAGATCACTTGCCAAATAAACTACTTGCACACAAGCCACTACTACCACCAACACTACTACCACCTCTACCACCACCATCACCATCGCTATCACCTCCACCACTACCACGACCATCCACACACCACCGTTTATCCCACTATTACCACCATCACCATCGCTATCACCTCCACCACTACCGCGACCATCCACACACCACTGTTTATCCCACTATTACTACCATCGCTATCACCTCCACCACTACCATGACCATCCACACACCACCGTTTATCCCACTATTACCACCATCACCATCGCTATCACCTCCACCACTACCGCGACCATCCACACACCACCGTTTATCCCACTATTACCACAATCACCATCACTACCATGATCACCACCATCGCCACTACCATCACAACCACTATCGCCATCTTAATCACTACTAACATCACTACCACTGTAACCATTGCTATCACCACCATCACTGCCACCATCACAACCATTACTATCATCATCACCACCACCATCGCTACCACAAAGATGACCACTGTCATGCACATGAGCCACACTACCACCTCCACCATCACTATCACCACCATTCCCCATAATACCATAACTATTACCATCATCACAGTCACCACCATCACTACTGCTACCGCCTCCACTACCACTACCAATACTACCGTCATCATCCACATCACTCTTCATACCACCATTACCAACATCACTGTCACCATTACTACCACCATCTCTACTGGCACCATCCCCACCACTAACACCACCATCCCCACCACCCCTCATACCATCATCGTTATCACCATCACCACCACCACCACTTCCACCTCCAGACCACCATCACCATCACTACCACAGCCATTACCTCCACCACCACCACCACCACTATCATCACTGATCACCACTAATACCACACTTCAGTAGGTCATTGGACAGGATTGCTCTAATCCAGGTCTATCCAACTCTCTTCAGCCAGAAAAAATGCGAGAAATGTCTCACTCCATTATAATATAGCTGTCTAGGCAAAATCTAAACACTAGCTAATGTCAAGATTTTCCAGTTAATCCTAACATCAACCAGAGTGTTTTGGCTAATTAAAATCTTGTGACAAGCTTATCATTTGGCTATAACATGTATCTGCAATACATTCATGTATGTTTTAGGAGCCAGAGTACTAAAAGCAGAGAAGGATGGAAATCTCACCATAACATAACTGAAGGCGGAGAAACTGGATATTAACCCTAATTGTGTTAGTAATCAACTATAGCAACCATAAATGAACTAGAAAAACCTTACAAACAAATATGTTCTCTCATTCAATTAGTACTTTAGTATTCCTATGTGGTGAGCATCTACTAGGACCTGGAAAAATAATAGCAAACAAGGTTGCAGGTCTTGCCCACAGAAAACTTACTGAGTATGACCAGCTCCATAATTGAGGCAGGTAGAGGATACAGCCTGATTCAGCTGGGGATACAGAGTGTTCAGGGAAGGTGTTCTGAAGGAGCTGACCTAGTGAAAGTGGAGTTAACCAAGGAGAATTAGGAAGAGGAGACGACAAACATTCCAGGAAGCAGGAACAGCATGGGCAAAGTGAGAGAAGACATGGTATCACAGGACTCAAGGCTATGTGCAAGGAGAAAGTGGGGAGAGGTGGAGTAATAGAAGCTGGAGCCAGATCCTAAAGGGAGTGTAGCCACACTAAGGAGCTGGACTCCATTATTCTACATAAATGGAGTCTTTGAAAACATTTTTATTGTCCTGAGAAGACAGCCTTGGAACAAAGCTCACCCAAGTGAAATTAATGCTTCATAGGGGAGAAAACATTTTATCAGCACCTAGTCTTTTGGGATACTTTATCCACCAAAAACTTAAAGAAAGCATGGGGTTTGAGGGATATTAATATCTACTTCACAAGTACTTCCCACATATCTCATTGTAATACACATTGAAGTCACTCTCGTATGTGAGCAGGCATGTGTGTGGGTTCCTTATATCTGTCTGAACACTGTTTTGTGCCACCCAACAACCTCCTTCTCCCCACAGCCCCAAGCAGAGACAGCCAGACCCTTGGCCATTGCTGCCTGCTAGATAAATGTCCAGGCTCATAGACTCTGACCTTGGAATCGTATTATAAAGAAAGCAATGCTGCTAAATCCAAGCCCAACAAGCATTCCCAGGAATACTGGATAATCTTTGGGCAGATTATGTTTTCCAAAGTAGCCGTAACAGTATCTCCTATCCCAAATCAAGAGATGCATTGATATCCATCTTTTCCCTGTACTGGGTTGAATAGTGTTCCCCAAAATTTCATGTCCACCAGAAATAATAGAGTTTGGCCTTATTTGGAAATAGGGTTTGTACAGATGTAATTAGTTTAGTTAAAATGTGGTCATACTGGATTAGAGTGGACCCTAATCCAATACAGTTGGTGTTCTTACAGGAAAGGGGAAATATGGACACACATACACACATAGAGAAGGAAGACAGACATGTGCAGATGTAGGAGTTCTGACAGAGATTGGAGTTCTGCTGCCACAAGCCAAGGAATGCCAAGGATTTCTGACTACCACTGGGAGCTAAGAAGAAGCAAGAAAAGATCCTTCCCTAGAGTCTTCAAGAGAACACAGCCCTGCTGATACCTTGATTTCAAACTTCTAGCTTCCAGAACTGTGAGACAATAAGTTTCTGTTGTTCACACAAGACATCTAGTTTAAGGTGCCTTGCTATGGCAGCCCTAAGAAACTAGCATGCTCCCCTTGAATGTGGGCAGTTTTCACTGGCTTGTCACCAGTAGAATGTAGTGGAAGTAGCACTGCGTGACTTCTGAAGCTAGACCATGAGAGGCAATACATCTTCTGCCTTGCTCTCTGGGATACTTGCACTTGGACTTCTTAATCTGCCATGTAAAAAGCCCAACCTGGGCTGCCATGGTGTAAGGAAGCCAAGCCATAGACCATGTGTAAGCACTCTGGCCAGCAGCCTTAGTCTTTGAGTCCTCCCAGCCCTGGCACCATCTATCTGAGTAAATCAGCTTCGGATGATTCTAACCCAGAGCTGTCATGTCACCCCCAGCCTTTGAGTGTTCTCGGTTGAGACCCCATATATTGTGGAGCAGAGAGAAGCTGCCCCTGCTGTGCCCTTTCCAAATTACCGACCCACAGAATCCATGAGCATAATGAAATGGTGGCTTTTATGCCACTGACTTTGAGGTGGTTTGTGATATAGTAATAGTCAATGGAACAACAGCTTACACACACTTAGGGTTTATTACGTGCTAGGCACTGTGCTATGTGTTTCATATGTATGAAATACAGTCTATGGTGACATTTGAACTTCCCACTTCACAGATAAATGCACAAATGCACCTTTTGCCACTGCTCTGCTTCACCTTGGTAATATGTTATTGTTGTTAGGTGCCATTGAATCAGTTCCAACTCATTGCAACCCTATGTACAACACAACAAAACAGTGCCTGGTCCTGAGCCACCCTCACAATCACTGCTGTGTTTGAGCCCATTGTTGAAGCCACTGTGTCAATCTATCTCCTTGAGGGTCCTCCTCTTTTTCAATGATCCTCTATTTTACCAACCATGATATCCTCCAGGGACTGGGCCCTTCTGATAATATGTCAAAAGTACGTGACATGAAGTCTTACCATCCTCCCTTCTAAGGAACATTCTGGCTGTACTTCTTCCAAGACAAATTTGTTCGTTCTTTTGGCAATCCTTGGTACATTCGATGTTCTTCGACAACACCATAATTCAAAGGCATGAATTCTTTTATGGTCTTCCTTATTTATTGTCCAGCTTTCACATGCATATGAGGCAATTGAAAACACCATGGTTTGGGCCAGAAGCACCTTAGTCCTCAAGGCGACATCTTTGCTTTTTAACACTTTAAACAGATCGTTTGCAGCAAATTTACTCAATGTCTTTTGATTTCTTGACTGCTGTTTCCGTGGGTGTTGACTGTGGGTCCAAGTAAAATGAAATTCTTGACAACTTCGATCTTTTCTCTGTTTATCATGATGTTGCTTATTGGTCCAGTTGTGAGGACTTTTTTTTTTTTTTTCTTTATGTTGAGGTGTAATCCAGACTGAAGGCTGTGGTCTTTGATCTTCATCAGTAAGTGCTTCTAGTCCTCTTTACTTTCCAGCCAGGTTATGTCATCTGCATAAAGAAGGCTGTTAATGAATCTTCCTCAATCCTGATGCCATGTTCTTCTTCATATAGTCCAGCTTTTTGGATTATTTGCTCAGCATACATATTGAACAAGTATGGTGAAAGAGTACAACCCCGATGCACGCCTGTCCTGATTTTAAACCAACATTGGTAATATAGTTCCGGTTAAGAGTGCCTTCGTCATAAAATGGAAGTAATAATGGTACCTACCTCATAAGATTATTGTGAAGAATAAATAAGTTTACATACATATGTGTGTGTAAAAGGTGTGTGCATGTGTGTGTGTGTACAAGATGTGTGTGTGATCTATGTTCCACAGGCTTGCAGGAAAGGCCACAGCTTGGAGGCTCCACACTCTGGGGGAGACTGAAAGGCTGAAATTCTAAGGAAGCTGAGAAGGGGTGAAGCCTGAAGGTCTCCCTGGAACCTAGTAGGGATGGTTCCCCCAGATGGCACTATTTCTATAAATGCATAAAGAGGGGAATATAAAGATGTATACGAAACTATCGATAACGGTTATCTCTGGGGAGGGGAGTGGGAAGAGTGGGGGAAGGCTGGTGGAAGTGATGGGGTTGTTCATTAAGGAGAATTTTCACATATTGCTCAGTACACTTGAATACTGTATGAATATTAAAAATCTTAGTCTGGGTTCACCAGAAGGCAGGCTCATATGCTCTTAGGAAGTGCAAACCCCGGGTGCTGGAATGAGGAATGATGGTTGTGAGGTAGGGAAGGAGGGAGAACCTCTACACGAAAGTTTTTGAATTGGCAGTTTATAAGTGTGACTGATTTGTCTAATTCCGTGGAACCACTCCACAACAAAGTGTAAACACTGCTCAGCTTTAGGACCATTTCTGGGGTGGTCAGAGAAAAGGGGAAGAATTTATTCACCAATTCCCTCTTTCATTGGTCAAAGTTCTGTTCCATGGGCTCCTAATTCTTCTGGCACTTCCAGGTTGCATGAGTGAGGGTGCTGAGTAGGGTGGTACAGTGCACTGGGAGAATTCTGACATATTGGGTAGGGCTGTGGGAAAGAGATGGGAAACCAGACTAGAACAGTGACTCACACTTTAGCTGCATCACCTGGGGGCCTGGGAATAGAGAGATTGCTGCACTCTGCTCCCAGAGGAAGGAGCCCTGGTGGCACAGTGATTAAGCACTCAGTTGTTAACAGACAGGTCAGCAGTTCAAAACCCATCACCTACTCAGTGGGAGACGATGTGGCAATCTGCTTCCATTAAGATTTCAGCCTTGGAAACTGTATAGGGCGGTTCTACTCTGTCCTGTAGGGTCGCTCTAAGTCAGAATGGGCTTGATGGCAACAGGTTTAGCTTGGCTCCCAGAGGCCTAGGTGGGGCCTGAGAATTTGCATTTCTTGGCAGATGTTGATACTGTTGGACCAGGGACCACACTGGGGAACCACTGCTCTAGACTTAGGAAGGAGTGGTGGGAAGCTCAAGGCTTGTTCCCTGCCAAGACTCTTAACCCTGGCTCCATGGCCTTGAAATTCCAGTGCTCTGGGAGAGAGTGGATCATGTTAATGATCGCAAAGACAGAGATGAGTTTAGTTCCTTCCCTGTGGCCCATCTGCCGTGCTGGGTAAAGGGTCTTGAAAGCGCCTTCCTTTCTCATCTCTGCTTCAGGCAATTTTGATTTTGCTCCAGCAGTGAGTCAGAGGACTGTTTTTCCAGCCCCAGCATCTCTCACATCTTGTAAGGAGACAGAGCTTTTATCAGTTGTCTTGGCATAGGTGGATAACCCCATACTATATCCCCCTCCAGACTCCATCCTGGCACTCACTCTTACCTCAGTCCCTCACGTCTAATAAAAATCTGCTAACTTTAAGTGACCTCCTTTCCTTCCCTTATAATGAAAAGAAAAAAAATACCTCCCCATCAACCCACCGACACCCACCCTGTAACTTCCCACATGTGAAAGCAAAACAATTGTTAGTCCTTGATTCTTTGGCTATATTGGCTCACTTATCCCAGTAAGGGACCAGTTTTTCATGCCATTCACAGATTGGAAACACTGGAATTAGAAACTAAGACAGAAAATTCCAATGAAAGAGAATAGAAGATAAGCTTTGTTTCCCAACAGATACAATCGTTCTGGCCCATTTGAAAGATTCCAAAAACCAAACCAAATCTACTGCTGTCAAATCGATTCTGACTTACGCTGACGCTAGAGGGCACAGTACGATTGCCCCATGGGGTTTCCAGGGCTGTGAATCTTTACAGAAGCTGACTGTCACATCTTTCTCCCTCAGAGCAACACAGGGGCTCGAACCACCAACCTCTCAGTTAGCAGCCAAGTGCTTAACCACTGTGCCGCCTGGGCTCCTGTCTAAAACGGTATGTTCTACCATATAAAACTGCCATTTTTGTAGGTCAAAAAATAGTGGAATAGCTGCAATTTCATATCTTAATTGTATCCAAATATATACAGTTTTATATACAGCTTAATTGTTTATAAATACCTTAATTATATATCCAATGAGACAGCCTAATTTTATATATACTGACGATACCTATACCTTATATATCTTCTAATTTTAAACACTTTAACTATATATAGTCTATTATTATCATAATCATATATATATCCAAATCATATATATCCTAACTTTATATATACCAATTTTATACTTACATATACTAATTTTATACATAGTGTATATATATATATACATATGCACATATATATATACATATGCACACATATATATATATATATATATATATATATATATATAACCAAAGCCAGTGCCGTCGAGTCGATTCCGACTCATAGCAAGCCTATAGGATAGAGTAGAACTGCCCCATAGAGTTTCCAAGGAGTGCCTGGCAGATTTGAACTGCCGACCCTTTGGTTAGCAGCCGTAGCACTTAACCACTAAGCCACCAGGGTTTCCTATAAGTTGGAATCGACTCCACGGCAATGGGTTTTGTTTTTTTTTTAATATATATATAACCCCCAAAAAACCCAGTGCCTGGTTATAAAAAAACAAACCCGTTGCCGTGGAGTTGATTCCCAATTCATAGCGACCTTATAGGACAGGGCAGAACTTCCCCATACGGTTTCCAAGGAGCAGCTGGTAGATTTGAACTAAGGACCTTTGTGTTAGCAGCCGAGCTCTTAGTCACCATATACTGTTACATATTGTTTAATTTTAAATATATTTTAATTAAATATATCCCATTTTGTGTCCTAATTTTATGTACAATCCAAATCATAAATATTTTAATTATAGGTATATTAATTGCATACATTCTAATTATATATCTTCTAATTGTTTTTTTAATTGTAAACATATTTTAATTATATATGTATAAGTATAAAAAAAATTTTTTTATACATATGTATATATAGATAGATACAGATATATGTAAAATTACAATATATTTACATGATTATAAGATACACACACACACACACCTTTACAGCAGACTGAATTCAATACACACACACACACACCTTTACAGCAGACTGAATTCAAAGTCTGACTACTCTAAAGAAAATCAGGACTGATGCTGTTGGTCTTTGCTGGTTGCACTGAAGGACATTTGTGAATTTCTGAGAGCACACCACCCCCTTGTGTCTTCATGTGGAAATACATGTGGATTCATAGTGTGTTACCCCTAGATGGGGCTCATAGTCACTCATTTATTCATTCAGTAAACATTTACTTAACACCAACTGTGAACCTTGCACTGGGCTAGAGTCAGAATACAGTGGTTTCCAGTCCAAAGCCTCTCTGGGACTTTTCAGGGCAAATTAGCTCCATCCCCCTGGCAAGGAACATAAATGTGAGAAGCAGTTTGGGTGTAGGAAGTAAGTTGGAGAATAAACGTCCCACCTCACTGGGGCAGCCACTGCTCAGCTCTAGACAGTTTTTCCAAGAACAGAATATGGGCCTACTATTTTTCCAAGCCACCAACCATCTGTCACTTTGTCATACTGTGGTGGCTTGCATGTTGCTATGACACTGATATTTCAAATACCAACAGGGTGACCCCTGGTGGATAGGTTTCAGTGGGTCTTCTAGGCTGACAGACTAGGAAGAAAGTCCTAAAGATCTACTTCCAAAAATTAGTCAATGAAAACTCTATGGAGCACAGCAGAACATGGACTGACTCACATACTTTGGACACATCATCAGTAGGGATCAGTCACTAGAGAAGGACATCAAGTTTCGTGAAGTCAAAGGCCAAAAAGGGCGTGGGAGACCTTCAGTGAGATGGATTGGCACAATAGCCACAATGATGAACTCGAACATGCTGGTGGTTATGAGGATGATGCAGGAGCAGACAACGTTTTGTTCTGTCGTACATAAGTCACCATGAGTTGGAGTCCACTCAGTAGTAGCTCTCTCTCTATTTTTTCCAAGAAAAGCCAAAAATTCATATGTTGGTGTATGCCAGTTAATTGGCCTCATATTGTGTGTAGTACTTCTGTTCTACCTCCTAGTTTGTTGCATAATGCCTAGGGTTTTAAAAAGCTTGCAAACTGCCAACCAAGATACAATAATTGGTCTCTACTCACCTGGAGCAACAGAAGAAGAATGAAAGTCAGGAATAGGAGAAGGAAATGGGATGCATGGATAATTGCCTCCCTGAACAATTACCTCCTTTGCCATGAGAACAGAACTGGATGACACCCATATAACACTACTGAATGCTCTGATCAAAGATTCTGTAGAAGAATCTTGATCAAAGGGGGAGAAATGTGGAAGAGAATTTCAAATTCTCATGGAATCCAGGCTCTCTGGAATCACTGAGGCTGAATGAACCTTAGGAACTATTGCCTTGAGATATTCTTTAAACCTTCAACCTTAAACCAAAAATAACCCCTGAAGTCTTTTTTAAACCAAACAATAGTTTAGCTTAATTGGTAAAGAATGTCTGCTTTGAGCATTGTGCTCTTTTAAAACTATATGGGACCAAATTGACAAAAGCAACTCGAAAGAGTAGATAGGAAACTTAGGAGACAGTGAGTTTATATTAATGGGGGAGGAACAATTCAAAAAAAGGAGGGTGGAAATGGCTGCACAACTTAAAGGATGTAATCAATGTCACTGCGTTGTGCATGCAGAAATTGTTGAATTAGTATGTGTTCTGCTATGTATATTCTCAAAAACAACAAAAAATTATTTTTTTAAATGTCAGTGTAAAAATTCCTGATTTTTAAATAACCATTAATTTCAATTACAGGTAGTCCCTGACTTACAACAAGACTCCGTTCTGACAACTGCGTAGTAAAGTTGGTTCTGGCACAAGTCCAATATCTTTTTTTTTTTTTCAGTTTTCATTATTATTGCTTTTTATTATCAGTATCTTTATAAACCTGATCTTTGTCTTTGAACATCTGCGAGTGAACATCTGAGAAACATAACATCAGCAAATTACTCACTGCAAAATTGTGTGCAGTACATATTACTAACTATAGGATGTACAAAAAAACAGATGGTTGAAAGTGCAGTTCATCATAACTCAAATACGTCATAAGTCAGGGACTACCTGTACTTCTAAACATAATGGGCCAAAGTGCCTGTCTGAAAGCTACATCCAGGCAACATCCTGCCAGGTTTGAACCCCTGGCTTGGACTTTCTATATCCCTTTCCATCATTTTTGTGGGGTCTTAGGAACAGCAGCATTTACCTCCTGGGGATGCAGTGGTGAGCAAAAATAGACACAGCCCTTCTCTCATGGAATCGTTTTAGCCTGTAAAAAAATGGTAATTTCCTAATATCTATCCAACCTAATGTCTACATTAAACAAACAAACAAAAAAACCACTACCATTGGATCAATTCCGACTTATAGCAACCCTACAGGACAGAGTAGAGCTACCTGATAGAGTTTCCAAGGAGCACCTGGCAGATTTGAACTGCTGACATCTTGGTTAGCAGCCATAGCACTTAACCACTACGCCACCAGGGTTTCCAATATTTACGTTAAGAAGAGAATATTCTAGATTTGTAAAAAGCATACCAATCTAACATACCCACTGACCCTTCTCTGGAACAGTCCGACAATCTGCTTAACCTAACAAAGAGGAAATAAAAGGATCTGGGCAGGTATAGTAGCCCCATTACAAAAAAAGCTAAACATCTCTTTAATTGCATTCAAGGTGAGTATTAGGTTGGTAGAGGAAATAGTCACTGATATAGAGATCAAGAACATCCTACGGTGTTGGTGGATGGCTTACCTACTCACTGTGGCTAGTAGTATCAGCAGTGTTTGGAACTAAGTACACAAAATTAGAACCCACAGAATGGCTAACGTTCATAAGATTGACAGCATAAAGTGTTAGTGAGGATGTGAAGCAAACGGATTACTGGTGGGTGTGTAAACTAACACAAGCACTTTGTAGAAGTATTTATCAGTATCTTTTAAAGCGGAATATATGCATATGTTACAATTCAGCAACTCCACTCCAGGTATATCCCCAAGAGAAATGAGTGCATATGTCTACTACAAGACATGTATAAAAAGGTTCTTAGCAACTTTTGTTCATAATAGCCCAAACCCAGAAACAAACAAATGCTCATCAAGAATAGAGTAGGGGAGGCAGGGCTAAGACGGCGGAATAGTCAAACGCTTCCTGTTGTCCCTCTTAAAACAAAGACCAAAAAAAACAAGTGAATCAACTATATATTACTATCTAGGAGCCCTGATCATCAAAGACAAAGCTGAAGAATTAGACTGAGTGGCATGGGGAAGGAGAGACAATTCAAAAGCAGCAGAAAAATGCCAGTCAAGTGGTTGCCGGCACCCTGCTGGACGGGTCGGCCGGCACACACAGGCTAAGGTGAGCAGTAGAACTCAGGATGTGTCTCACCACATACTGTGAGATTAGGTGGTGGAGAGACTGCATACGCCTCCAGGACTGGGTGGAAGCAGCTCCGGATCTGTGAAAGTTAAGTGCAAGTGTCTAACCTACCACAAATGGGAAAAATGACCCCTCCCCCACAGAGTTTCACAGCAGAGAAGTGCTTCCTTCCCCTCACCCACACTCCACCCTGCTCTGCTCCGACACCAGTCCAGCAGTATTCAACAGCTGCCACACCCCCTAAACTGGAACTCAGAGCTATCCATGCCCAAACCAGTCTCATGGCTTTAAAAAATGCCGTGCTCCCTAAGCCTGGAACTCAGGGCGGGTCAGGAGATCCTGCTCTTTCACCCAGCCACTGGCTGAACCCTCCACCCCTTCCTAGACCTGTGTGAGACAATTCAACACCACATGCCCTCATTAGCATAAAACAGCAGGGCATACACCTGAAGTCCATTTTCAACTGTAGCAGCCAAGGGAGACCTGCAGATTTATGACATTTGACACTACCTTGTCCTTTAAGCAGGGACCTCACCCACCCATATCAGGGGCCTAAAGGCTGGTGGTACCATCCATTCCACCTAGCCTCCCATGAAAGGGGTCTGAGAATAAGTGGTAACTCCCAGGCCCTCCAGCCAAGAACACCAGGTGCCAAAGAATTGGCTGCAATACCTCCCCCCACTACATGCCCAGGGGACAGGGACACCTCCTCTGCCCAGGTACCCAGGGGCAGCCATCAGCCCCCTGCCTTGCTCCGCATATAGCCCCCTACTGCAGTCAGATACCTGTGCTTGCTCCAAACACCCCTATGCAACCCTGCCCATCTAGGACTGTAGGTGAGAGTTTGCACCACACACTTGGTGACCGATGACCTGGACGCCTGTGCCACACCCGCAAAAGAAAAGTGAACAGACTCCTGGGCTTGCATACCTAGTAGCTGCTCTAACCACCTGGAGACAGGACATGAGCTCTTCGAAGATGCCAATAACCAAAGTAGCTCACACACCCAGCCTACTGGGACATACCAAAACAAAACAAAAAGTTAGGACACAGTAAGCAGACATAAAATAAATATAATAACTTATTTTTATTGATGCCTCAGAGACAAGAGTCAGTATCAGATCACATAAACAAGCAGGTCAAGGTGGCTCCAGCAAGCTACCAAAATAAAGAACCAGGAAACCTCCTGGAGGAAGATAAGGTAATAGAATTACGTGAGATAGAATTCAAAGGACTAATATACAGAGCTCTCCAAGAGATCAGGGAGGAGATCAGGCAAAACTAAGTCCAAGCCAAGACACACACACACAAAGCAACAGAGACATTCAGGAAAACTATACAAGAACAAAATGACAAATTTAATAGTCTGCTAGAAACCATAGAGAGACAGCAACTAGAAATCCAAAAGATAAACAACAGAAATTTAGAATTAGATAACTCAACAGAAGGTCACAGGAGCAGAATTGAGGCAATGGAAGTGAGAATTAGTGAGACTGAAGATAAATCCCTTGACACCAATTTATTTGAGGAAAAATCAGAAAAAAGAAGTTAAAAAGCAAATCAAGAAAGCCTAAGAATTATGTGGGACACTATCAAGAGGTAAAACCTATAAGTTATCATAGTACCAGAATGGGGGGGAGGAGGGTAACAGAAAACACGGAGAGAATTGTTGAAGATTTGCTGGCAGAAAAACTCCCTGATATCATGAAAGACGAGAAGATATCTATCCAAGAAGCTCAATGAACCCCACACAGGGTAGATGCAAAAAGAAAGTCACCAAGACATATAATCAAACTTGTCAAAACCAAAGACAAAGACAGAATCTTGAGAGCAACTAGGGCGATTGAAACTGCTGGTGGGAGTGTAAAACGGTACAACCACTATGGAAAATGATATGGCGCCTCCTTAAAAAGGCAGAAATAGAAATACCATTCAATCTAGCAATCCCACTGTTGTTGTTAGGCGCTGTCAAGTCAGTTCCAACTCTTAGGAACCCTACGTGCCAGAGAATAAAACACTGCCCAGTCCTGCACTATCCTCACGATCGTCGTTATGCTTGAACCTATTGTTGCAGCCACCATGTCAATCCATCTTTTTGAGGGTCTTCCTCTTTTTTGCTGACCCTCTACTCTACCAACCACAAATGTCCTTCTCCAGGGACTGATCCCTCCTTGTAACACGTCCAAACTATGTAAGACGTAGTCTTGCCGTAATTGCTTCTAAGGAGCATTCTGGCTGTACTTCTTCCGAAACAGACTTGTTCATTCTGCTTGTAGTCCGTGGTATACTCAATATCCTTTGCCAACAACATACTGCAAAGGCATCAATTCTTCTTTGGTCTTCCTTATTCATTGTCCAGCTTTCACATGCATATCAGGAGACTGAAAACACCATGGCTTGGGTCAGGTGCACCTTAGTCTTCAAGGTGATATCTATGCCTTTTAACAGAGGTCTTTTGCAGCAAATTTGCCCAATGCAATGCATCTTTTGATTTCTTGACAGCCACTTCCATGGGTGTTGATTGTGGATCCAAGTAAAATGAAATCCTTGACAACTTCAATATTTTCTCCATGTATCAGGATGTTGCTTATTAGTCCAGTTGTGAGGGTTTTTCTTTTCTTTATGTTGAGGTGTAATCCATACTGAAGGCTATGGACTTTGATCTTCATTAGTAAGTGCTTCAAGTCCTCTTCACCTTAGCAAGCAAGGTTGTGTCATCTGCATAATGCAGATTGTTAATGAGTCTTCCTTCAATCCTGATGCCACCTCCTTCTTCATATAGTGCATCTTCTCAGATTATTTGCTCAGCATACAGATTGTATAAGTATGGTGAAAGGATAGAACCCTGACACACACCTTTCCTGACTTTAAACCATGCAATATGCCCTTGTTCTATTCGAATGACTGCCTCTTGATCTATGTACAGGTTCCTCACGGGCACAATTAAGTGTTTTGGAATTCCCATTCTTCGCAATGCTATCTATAGTTTGCAATCCCACTACTAGGAATATATTCTCGAGAAAGAAGGTCTGTCACACAAATGGACATAAGAACACCCATGTTCATTGCAGCATTATTCACAATAGTAAAAAGACGGAAATATCCTAGATTCCCATCAAGAGAGATGAATGGATAAACAAATTATGGTACATACACACAATAGAATACTACACAATAATAAAGAACAATGATGAATCTGTGAAACATCTCACAACATGGATAAATCTGGAGGGCATTATGCTGAGTGAAATAAGTCATATCACAAAAGGACAAATATTGTATGAGACCACTATCATAAAAAAACAAGAAAAGGTTTATTTGCAGGAAAAAAACAATCTTTGATGGTTACCAGGGAGGGGGTGGTGGGAGGAGTCACTAACTTGATAATAGACAAGTGTTGACTTTGGTAAATGGAAATACAACACACAATATAGGGGAAGTCAGCATAGCTTGACAAAAGCAGAGTCATAGAAGCTTCCTAGACACATCCAAACACCTTAAGAGGCTTAGCTACTGGGTGTCTTAGCTATCTAGTCCTGCTGTAACAGAAATACCACAAGTGGATGGCTTTAACAAACAGAAATGTATTCTCTAACAGTCCAGTAGGCTAGAAGTCCAAATTCAGGGCATCAGCTCCAGGGGAAGATTTTCTCTCTGTGTTAGCTCTGGAGGAAGGTCTTTATCATCAATCTTCCCCTGATCTAGGAAATTCTCAGCACAGGAACTCTAGGTCCAAAAGACACACTCTACTTCTGGTACTACTTTCTCGATAGTAATGCAGTCCCCATGTCTCTCTGGTTGCTTCTCTCTTTTATATCTCAAAAGTGACTTGCTTAATATACAACCTAATCTTATAGATTGAGTCCTGCCTCATTAACAGAACGGCCACTAATTCTGCCTCATCAGCATCGTAGAGATAGGATTTACAACACACAGGAAAATCACATCAGATGACAAAATGGTGGAAAATCACACAATATTGGGAATCATGGCCTAGCCAAGCTGACAGACATTTTGTGGGGACATAATTCAGTCCATGACACTGGGGCTGAGGGCTGGAGACTGTTGTCTTGGGGGCATCTAGGTCAATTGGCATAACATATCCTACTTTGGTGAATAGCGTCTGGGGTCTTAAAAGCTTGTAAGTGGCTATCTAAGATACATCTATTGATCCCATCCTATCTGGAGCAAAGGAGAATGAAGAAAATCAAAGACACGAGGAAAATATTTATCCAAAAGACTATGGGGCCACATGAACCATAGCCTCCACCAGCCTGAACCTAGAAGAACTAGATGGTGGCACCACCAACTGCTCTGACAGGGATCACAATAGAAAGTCCCAGACAGAGCAGGAGAAAAAATTTAGAACAAAATTCCAATTCACAAAAAAAAAGACCAGACTTACTGGTATGACAGAGATTGGAGGAACCCCTTAGACTCTGGCCCCCAGATACCCTGCTAACTCAGAACTGAAGCCACTCCTGAAGTCCACCTTTCAGTCAAAGATTAGACAGGCCTATGAAACAAACAATACATCTGTGAGGAACGTGCTTCCTTGTTCAATCAAGTATATGAGACCAAATGGGCAACACCTGGCCAAAAGCAAAGAGGAAAAGGCACGAAAGGACAGGAAAACTGGACAAATGAACATGGGGAACCTAGGGTGGAAACGAAAAGGGGGAGCATGCTGACACAATGCAGGGATTGCAACCAATGTCGCAAAACAATTTGTGTTTAAATTTCTGAATGAGAAATTAATTTGTGCTGTAAACTTTCACCTAAGGCACAATAAAATTTTAAAAAAGAACAGCAAAAAAGTTAGGGAGAGGAGGGGCAACTACACTTGGCCTGATTAACTGTAAAGCAAAGGAATTCATCTTGAGTTGCTCAGCCCACTCTTATTCCAAAGAGCATCTCTCTGTATTTGCTGAGCCTAATGACTCTGAAGCCAAGTCTCCAACTTACGTTACACTCATGCACACACTCCATCTTTTTGGTAATTGTTAGGACATTAACCACTGCAACCTTCTGCCCAAAACCCACCTGGAGATTACATAAACTTTTGGCTACTGTCTCTGAGGGCCTTCCTGCTTAGTTGACACCAACGGTGTCAAAAGGTGGATCTTTAAGACATTCCACCAGCAATTTTCAGACCCTGAAATTTGCCATTCAAGCAATTTCTTGATGTGATATTTTCTGGCTGTCTCATAATTTGAATTCTCTTGGAAGCAGATGCTCAAAGTGCTGGAAATTCAAAATGTTTATTGGGGAGTAACACCTAAGAAAGAAAAAGCGAGGAAGCAAGATGGGGCAAGAGTATCTACCAGACTGTGAAACTGATCTGACAAAGTTTCTGCCAGCCCAGTGAAGAGCTCTGAAGCAAAGGTTGCCCATTAAAAGAGTTCTGGGTTGCAAACAAATGTCTAGGCCCTAAGAATGTAACCTTGGCTACGTACCACATTGTTCAGTAATTACCTGAGGGCTACTCTAAGAAGAACACGATCTTCACTCAAAAGTTGAGGCAGCTAACCACACTCCTCACACCCAGGCCGTGGGTCCTTTCTTGAGGGGAAGATGAGCTGCACACCTCTGAACCTGCCACCTAGCATAGTGTCATGCAAACAGAAGCATGACATGCACTTGCAAACTGGGGCTGGTTCTCTTGGCATGCTCCCTCCTGGAGCCAGCCACCGCCCTGTAAAGTTCAAGCTAGCCTACTGAGTGATGAGTGACCACATGGTGAGGGACTCTGGAGGATGAGGGGCCATGTTGGACAGTCCAGGCCACACCAAGCTCCCAATCGAATGTCCCTACATGAGTGACTCATGTGGCTCAACTTCGTGGAGCAGAAGAACTGCCCAGCTCAATCCACAGGATCATGAGAAATAACAAATTGTTGTCACTTTAAGCCACTGAGCTTTGGGGTGGTTTGTTACACAGCAATAGATAACTGAAACACTGTGGGAGGGGGAATGGTATGAAAAGAGTTGGATGTAGTCTCTAGGCCACGAGAGGGCAGGATGGGGCAGAGGGCAGGATGGAAGCGAGGGTGGGTGATTGGTGGTCTTTACTAGACAACAGCAGAGAGGGATGGCTTGGTTCTGAGCTCCCTTGAATCCAGTGTATTCATCTTCTTCCCAGCATCTTTCAGAGACTACAGGGGCGTAAATATTCATACATTTTACATAAATTATTGATGCATTTGATTATACAAGGTTGCATCAGTCAGATTCCACTGAGAGTGTTCTGCAATATATGACATATACAAAAATTCCAAATTCCGAAACACATCTGGCTCCAAGGATGTGATAAAGTATTATGGATCTGCACTCATAGACTCTAATAAAAGGACCCAATAAACACTCACATTTCCTGCTAATGGCTGAGCTCTGCAGAAGATGCTGTTGACGCTTCTGTCTCCCCAGGGTGATCAGTCTCCAGAAGGTGAAATTCCAGGCAGCTCAGAGGCAAATGAAATAAGTGTTAGATTAGTCGGCAACCATTTCTTCTGCTGCTGCACTGACAGATCATCTCCTGAAGCAACCAGAAGAATACAAAGCTTGTTTAATCTCTTATGTCTCAAAAGATACTGATTTACCTGTGGAATTGGCACATGTTTTGCTGTGTATATTCTCAACAACAAAATAAAATTTGAAAAAAGAGACTGATTTAAGATGCACGCTGTTTCATTACTATAACAAAAATCCTGTCTCATTAACTTAACAAAAACTACCCATTCCCAAATGGGATTATAACCACAGGGTAAAATTTACAACACATATTTTTGAGGGCCACAATTCAGTCCAACAATTCACGTCCTCCCTGGACAGCCTTTTAACTCAGTACTGAAGGGGCTCCTGAGGTTCACCCTTCAGCCAAAGATTAGCTATGCCCATAAAACAAACAATAATACATGTACCTCAATCATGTATACAACACTAACTGGGTGTACCAGCCCAGGGGCAAAGACAAAAAGGCAGGAACGGACAAGAAAGCTGGTAATGGGAAACCCAAGGTCAAGAAGCGGAGAGTGTTGACATGTCACGGGGTTGGCAACTAATGTCACAAAACAGTATGTGTATTAATTGTTTAATGAGAAACTAATTTGCTCTGTAAACCTTTATCTAAAGCACAATTTAAAAAATTAAAAAATTATTATTCTCCTAAAAAAAGTCTTTGCCACATGCAAAGCACATTCACCCCATCATACCACCCCAGAAGCCTTCTTAAATCAACTCCAAGTCCAAAATCTCATCTGAATCCTCTAAGTCAAATATGGATGAGACTTTAGGTGTATTCCATCCTGGGGCAAAATTTCTCTTCATCTCTGAACCTCTGAACTCTAGACTACAAGTTATCTGTTTCCAAAGTATAATGATGGAAGAGGCCAAGGCAGACATTTCTATTACAAATGGGAGAAATTGAAGAGAAAGAAAGGATAATGGAAACTAAGCAAGTTCAAAATTCAGCAGAACAATTTACATTAGCTCTCAAGGCCTGAAAATAATCCTCTGTTCTCTGAGACCATCTAGGCAATGTCCCTGCCCTCCAGACTCTGGGCGTTGGCCATGCTCTCTGCATTCTGGATGGAGGCCCCTCAGCCCTGAGCTTTAGCTCTGCCTTCAAGGCCCACTGGTATGGCAACTCTGCTCCCTTAGTTTTGGGCAGCCCCATTCTCCCAGTCCATCTGAGTGGCAACCCCCTCAGCCCCCAGCAGTCTCCATTCTTCTGTCCCTTGGGCATGGCAGCTTTACCCACCCCCCAGCTTTGGGTGGTGGCTCCATCCCCCTGGCACACCTTAACAGCAGCCCACACTCCAGAACTGAGTTAGTGAAGATCCAACTCTTTGAAACCTAGGAGGCTTTGAGATCCAGGAGAACACGGCCCCACCCTTTGAAAACAAGAAGGCTCTGCTTCCTGTGCTCCTTCCAGCAGTTGTGCTGATCTCCAAGCTGCTCCAGAGATGGTCCTTTTCTTTTCTTGGAGGAAAACATGTAGCACTTTTGGCCTATTTCCTGCCTGTAGAATTCCAAGAGGCAGACAACGTTCTTTCCTTTATTCTCTGTCCCCTTCAGCTTAAGCTGATGGATTTTCTGCTGTGGTAGTTGGTTATATCCATCAGTCACAGGCTTAATC
Source organism: Loxodonta africana (assembly GCF_030014295.1). Taxonomy (NCBI): domain Eukaryota; kingdom Metazoa; phylum Chordata; class Mammalia; order Proboscidea; family Elephantidae; genus Loxodonta; species Loxodonta africana. The sequence continues at coordinate 10,261,105 of NC_087368.1, read as the reverse complement.
TCTTTAACAAAAGATTGTGTAGCTATATCTAGAAGTCCGAATTTAGGGTGCCAGCTCTAGGGGAAGACTTTCTGTCTCTGTTGGCTCTGGAGTCAGGTCTTTGTCTCCTTTCAACATCTGTGGTCCCAGCATTCCTTGGACATATCCACGTGCATTGGCATCGATCTTCCTCTGGGTCTAAGAGGTTCTCAGTGCAGGGACCCTTGGTCCAAAGGATGTGCTCTGTTCCCACCATTTCTTTCTTGGTCGTAGTCATGTCCCTCCTCTATCTGCTCACTTCTCTCTTCTCTCATCTCTTGTAAGATAAAAGGCGTGACCCAAGCAAGGATAAGCCTTGAGTTCCTCTTTCCTCTTGTATTTTACTGTAAGTGGCAAGGAGAAACCCCATGTTCCCTTTAAGATCTGGCTTAGGAATCTCATCAGCCATATATCCAAGTTCACCACTTACAAGTTCTACCTTCCACCTAACACTTGAACATAATTCAGACAAGTTCTTTGCTACCGCATAAAAAACATTGCCCTTCTTCCACTGTTCAATCTCATGGTCATCATTTTCTCTTAATGCTTCACCAGAGGCACATTTAACACGCACATTTCTAGAAACATTCTGTTGCTGGCACCATGCGTATTCTCCAGGACAATAGAGACTTTCTCTACAGCTCTCCTCACTTCCTTCCGAGCCCTCACCGGAATTGCCTTTGATGTCCGTAATTCTACCAACAGTCTCTTCCAGGAAATCTAGGTTTTTACTATAAGGCATCTTAAAACTCTTCCAGCTTCCACCCATCACCCAATTCCAAAACCACTGCCATATTGTAGGTATTTGTTAGAGTGACACCCACTCCCAGTACCAAATTCTGTCTTAGTTATCTAGTGCTGCTATAACAGAAATATCACAAATAGGTGGCTTTAATGAACAGAAATATATTTTTTTGTAGTTTAGGAGGCTAGAAGTCTTAATTCAGGGTGCTGGCTCTAGGGGAAGGCTTTCTCTCTCTGTCGGCTCTGGAGGAAAGTTCTTGTCCGTTTGAACTTCTGCTCCTGGGCAGTCATCACGTGACTTGGCAGCTCTCTTCCCCTATTTCTGCTACTCACTTGCTCATTTAATCTTTTATATCTCAAAAGAGACTGACTTAATTGCTGAATTGATGTATATTTTGTTGTGCATATTCTCAACAAAATAAAAACGTTAGAAAAAAGAGATTGACTTAAGACACACCCTACACTAATCCTGCCTCATGAACATAACAAAGGCTACCCATTCCCAAACCACAAGCTAGGGTTTACAACAGATATTTTGGGGGGACACAATTCAATCCATAACATAGGGAAAATGAGATTACTAAAATTCCAAAAGATAACTTGGATTTATAAAAGGATCCAATGGGCCCATACAGTAATAGCTAGAGGGAATGAGTTTATCATATTTTTTTAAAAAAGCAAATTTTTTCTTCATTCTTTGAAAGACCTCTAATAAAGAATAAAAATCCTTGAAATATCAATCCTTATGAATAGTTACAACTCCACTAAAGAAGCACAAAAAACTATATGTACTGAAGAAATCCAAATCCTTAACATGGTCTACAAGGCCCTTCATGGTCTGCTGCCTGACCACCCACCTCCTGAACCTCCTGGTGCATCTCATCCTTTTTGCTCTCTCTGCTCTAGCCACACTGGCCTCCTCTCATTCCATATTCGGTTTTGCCAAAGGGCCATTGCTCATGCAGTTCGCTCTATCTGGAACACTCTTCTCTCTCCCTCAACAGTTCCCACTCTCCTAATCTTCCACCCCAAGTTTTGCTTCCTTGGGAAAATCTTTGCTGACCCCTAGTTAAGGTCAGCTTCCTTTTCATAAGCTCTTACACAACCGAGTTGATTACCTTTGGAGCCGTTGCTGTTAATTGTCATTCAGTAGGCTCCAACGTGGAAGCCCTGGTGGCATAGTGGTTAAGAGCTACAGCTGTTAACCAAAAGGTTGGCAGTTCAAATCCACCAGGTGCTCCTTGGAAACTCTATGGGACATTTCTACTCTGTCCTATAGGGTCATATGAGTCGGTAATCGACTTGACAGCGGTGGGTGGCTTTTGAGAGTTTGAGGCTCCAATGCACAGCAACTTTACGTATAACAGGACAAAACGTTGCTTGGTTTTGTGCCATTTTCATGATCTTTGATATGTTTGAGCCCACTGTTGTTGCTATTATATCAGTCCACCTCATTTTCACGGACCCTTTACCAAACATGATGTCCTGTTCTAGGGATTGGCCTTTCTTGATGACATGTCCAAAGTAATCAAGACAAAGTCTCACCATCCTCACTTCTAAGGAGTATTCCCATTTTACTTCTTCTTTGATGTTCTCACTTCCATTCATATTTAATCACACATCAATGTGATTTTTTTTTTTTAATTGATGTCTGTGTCCCTCTACTAGGCCAAAAGTCCCACAAGAAGAGGACTCTTCCAGTTCTCACATACCATTGCATCCCCAGGTGTCAGCATTTACCTCCTCTTCTTCAAGAGGCTCCTCTAAAGTTAGGAAAAGGAATAAAGTACAAACCAGTGGATCGAAACTGGCAGATGTGCACTATTGGCTCACAGTATTTAGAAAAAAACATCTGAATTAGTTTTTATTTAAAAATCAAGGGTTTTTACACCAGGATTTGAATTTCCGTCCTCCCTCAATTAAGAGTTCTGGACCCACGTCCCCTGGAGCTGTCTAGAGCTGAGCACTGCCTCTCCAGTTAGCTGGGATGTTTACTGTCCAACTCACCTTCCTGCTCCCAGCCTGCTTCGCACCTTCTGTTCCTTGCCTCAGGGAAGGGGCTATTAGTCCCATGGAGCCCAGAGAGGCTTGGGAATCATTGTGCCATCGAGTTGATTCCTATCCTATAGGACAGAGTAGAACTGCCCCATAGGGTTTCCAAGGAGCAGCTGGTGGACGCGAACTGCCGACCTTTTGTTTAGCAGCCACACTCTTAACCACTGAACCACCAGGGCTCCTAAAAAATTGCTGTTTGTTGAAAGAATAAATTAGTGACAGTGAGGCCCTCTGGGTTACACGCTATGATATCCAGATGCAGTGCCACACAGAAACACAAGGTGGTGCTGTGTTCTCAGAAATTCACATATATCCAGCACGGCTGTTTAGGCTCCACAGTGAGATGAATGGTTGCACCGTCCTTAAGAGATGCAGACCAGGAAGGACCAACAGCAACAGACCCATGTGTCCAAACAAGCCCTTTCTCCATTACTGGCCAGACTTTAAATTCAAGACCACTTAAGTGAGTGAGCGTGTGTGAGCGTGTGAGCCTGTGTGAGTCTATGCATGTGTGCGTGTGCGTGTGTGTGTAATTAGGATGTATATAAAATCGGGATACATATAAAATCAGAATATGCATGTTTATTTATAAGATTAATATTATACGTATACATAGTTAGGATATGTATATATAAAAGCAAAAAAACCAAACCCAGTGCCGTCAAGTCGATTCCGACTCATAGCGACCCTGTGGGACAGGGTAGAACTGCCCCATAGAGTTTTCAAGGAGCGCCAGGTGGATTCGAACTGCTGAGCACCTGGCGGATTTGAACTGCCGACCCTTTGGTTAGCAGCCCTAGCACTTAACCACTATGCCACCAGGGTTCCCGATTTTACATATACGTAACTTATATATCCTAATACTGTAGTGTGTATATGTAATTCAAATACATATGGACATATATATGTATCTCCTAATTTTAGGTATATTTTATTACTAAATACCGAAAGGAGCCCTTGTGGTGCAGTGGTTAAGAGCCTGGCTACTAACCAAAAATCAGCAGTTCGAGTCCACCAGCCACTCCTTGGAAATCTCATGGGGCAGTTCTACTCTGTCCTATAGGGTAGCTACGAGTCGGAATTGACTCAATAGCAACAGATTTGCTTTTTGGTTTATACATAATTATGATATACATAAAATTAGGATACAAAATTAGAATATATAAAGATAATTGTGATATGTAGAAATATGTATATATGTTATTATGATGTATATAAAATTAGGATATATATATACTTAATTGGAAACCCTGGTGGTGTAGTGGTTAAGTGCTACGGCTACTAACCAAAGGGTCGGCAGTTCGAATCCGCCAGGCGCTCCTTGGAAACTCTATGGGGCAGTTCTACTCCGTCCTATAGGGTCGCTAGGAGTCGGAATCGACTCGAGGGCACTGGGTTTTATGGGTATATACATAATTAGATTGAACCATATGAAAATATGCATTACAGATATTACATTGCTTTTGACCTACAAGAACGGCAATTTCATATATCAAAAAAAAAAAAACCTACTGCCATTGAGTTGATTTCAATAGTCAAACCTAATATTTCAAACAGGCCAAACTAATGAGATCTGTTGGAAAACAAAGCTTATTTTGTACTATTTTTCCCCAGAATCTCCTGCTCTCAGCTTCTAGTTCCAGTGTCCCCAGTATATCAATGATTTGAAAAATTGGTCCCCAATCATACTATCGAGCAGGTGTAATAAAAAACAACCAAAAATTGTTTTTGCTCTTTCATGTGGGAAGTTAAAGGGAAGGTGTTTGTGGGTAGGAAGATTATTTCATTCTTCCATTATATGGGAAGGAAAAAAGATTACTAAAAATTGACAGTTTTTATAAGAAGTCAGGGACTAAGGCAACAGAGCTTGGAGGGGAATGTAGGACCAGTTCATGGTTATCCACCTGTGCCAAGGCAACTGATAAAAGCTCTGTCTCCTTACAAGATGTGAGAGATGCTGGGCCCAGAAAAGCAGTGCTCTGACCCATGGCTGGAGCCAAAGCAAAATAGCCTGAAGGGTCGCAGAAGAAGAGATGAAGAAGAAGGTTTCAAAACCCTTTACCCAGTACATTGGATGGGCCACAAGGATCATTAACATGACCACTCTCCCTGAGCATTGGAATTTCAAGGCCATGAAGCCAGGGTCAAGGGTCTCGATTAGGAACAAGCCTTGAGCTTTCCACCACTCTTTCTAAGTCTAGAGCAGCAGTTCCCCAAGTGTAGTCTTTAGCAAAATTTTACTTGCCTGGGATATATTACTCAATAATTTCTGCATTCTGTTGTATCACTTTTCTTTGGAAATAAATGCTATTAAAGAGTATCTTGGAGCCTTGGTAGCTCAGTAGTTTAGAGCTGGGTTGCTAACCAAAAGGCCGACAGTTCAAATCTGGAAACTGCTCCTTGGAAACTCTATGGCGTAGTTCTATGTCCTGTAAGGTCGCTATGAGTAGGAATCAAGTCCATGGCAACGGGTTTTTTACAGAGTATCTCAGAAGATTCCTATATCCTCACTTTACATGCCTTTTTTTTTTTTAATTAGTCCAGATGGTGTTGGGAGGTGCTCTTCGTTGATTCTTTATTCCTACCCTTTCCACTTGGTAAAGGCTGAACAGCGCGCATCCCCATTGCTGCCAGCCGTCACCACAAACACCCTACCCCTGCACTGCCAACGCCACGCACGCGGCGGAGAAACCCGCAGCCCGGATATTGCACCTGCCTCCGCCCGCCCAATCCGGTGCCAGCCGCGGTCACGTGCGCTTCGGCCCGTCCCCTCGTACCTGACCCCGCCCACCGCCCCCGCGCACCCCGCAAGCCCCGCCTCTGCTGCCCGGGCTCCAGGGAAACGCCCGGGAGCGAGGCTGCGCGTGCGCAGCCCGGCCGTAGGGCGGGGCAGTGGGCGTGGCGGCCGCGAAGTGGGGCGGCCCGACGAAAACTGGGCTGCGCTGAGGAGGCGCGGCGTCGCGGCGGGCGGGAGCCCTCAAGGCCCGCTCTCCTCCCCGGCCACCGGAAGGAAGCTTTCCTGCTCCTCCGCGCCGCTCCCGAGCCTTCCCTCCGGTTCCGGGGCGCGCCCCGGTCAGGGAGCGTCTACCTGCGTCAGGGCCGCCCAGTCTCCCTCCCCCGAAGCGGGGTCTCGGCGCCATGGACGCGGCGGCGCTGGAGCGGGACGCGGTGCAGTTTGCCCGGCTGGCGGTGCAGCGCGACCACGAAGGTCGCTACTCTGAGGCGGTGTTTTACTACAAGGTAGGGGGCGGCGGCCGGTCTACCTCCGCCGTCCGAGTCCGAGCCTGGCGGCTTCCAGGTGCCGAGGCCACGCCGGCCGCTTGGCCCCGGCTGTGGGCTCCGCATTTCGCTCGTCCTCCTGTTTTGTGGGATCCCGGAGGGGAGAGGCGACCCGGCTGCAAAGGCTACTCACATCCCACGCCCACTCGGGCTCCTGCGACGGTGGCATGATTGGCCCGGGCTGTAGAGCGACCACTTCTCCGGTTTTAGACTTGGCGGCTGAATTCCTATCATTTGGACCGGTTATGGCGGCAGTTTAAAAAAAATGCCGTGGAGTCGATGCGACCCTATAGAACACAGTAGAACCGCCCCGTGGGGTTTTCAGGGAGCAGCTGGTGGACTCGAACTGCTGACCTTTTGGTTAGCAGCCCACCTCTTAACCACTGCGCCACCAGGGCCCCCAAGGTGTGGGTAGTTAGTAGCTCATTCTTACTGTCATTCGGCTCTGATTTATTAACAGTGGGAAGTTCTCTGATATATACCAAATAATGCATGTTCGTTGAAGAAAAGGAGGAATGTAAGCCATCTCTTATCCTAACGTTGGATGTATAATTTTGTGGTTGTTTTTCCATGCCGACTCGCCGGCACATAACAACATGTGTTTACACTTTTTTTTTTTTTAAGCAAACTTGGATAGTACTGCTTATGCTATTTTTAACCTGTTCTTCTCATTAGGACGTTTGTCCAAATCATTAGATTTTCTCGTCTAATTTTATTAATAATTGCTAATAGCATTCCATTGTATGGATGTACCCTGACTTATTTACAAACTATTGGACGTTTAGGTTCATTCTGTTTTTTCAGCCTGTGAGTGATAGTACAGTTAGTATCCTTATAACTAATGCTTTGCACACTTCCTGATTCTTCTTTTGGTTAAATTACTGGAGGCAGAATTGCCAAATCAAAAGGCATGAGCTTCCACAGTCCACCCTCTCCTCTTCAATCCTGAGGATTTGCAAACGCACCTCTCCGCCCTAGCCAGGCCTTCCACTGCCTTGTTGGAGATAACTGTACCCTTAGGGTACTGTAACCTTTTTTGTTTGTTTGTTTGTTTGTTTTTTAAAGAAAGAATGTCAGACTTTGATAATACAGCAGTGGTGTTTTTCTCTCTAAGTGTATATACTGACAGTAACATGTAATCTCCTTTTCTCAGACTAACATTTCATTATCTTCATTTTATAATCTACAGCCATGGTGGCACAGTGGTTAAAGCTCTAGGCTGCTAGTTGAAAGATGTTTCAAGCTCACCAGGAGCGAGAGAAAAATGTGGCAGTTGAAAGAATTACAGCCTTAGAAACCCTGTGGGGCAGATTTACTGTCCTATAGGATCACTGGGAGTTGGAGTCGACTCAGTGGCAGTGGGTATCATATTTGAGGACCTAATGTATTTCACAGTCTTCCATTTGGACTTCTTTTTCCCCCCCATGAGGTGATATTTTTTTTTTTTTTATAAAATTCGGTGTGTTGTAGTTTTGTGAAATAACTTTGACAAATGTTGTGGTAAAGGTTAAAATGGTGCCGGTTGAGAATAGCTTTTTCTAAAGCAAAAGAAACTACTATGCATTGCCCCTTGTTTGGCCATAGGATAAGATACATGTCACTTAGAATTTTTCATTCCAAAGAAAGTAAGAAAAGTGGTCCTTCCAGGAACTATTTATATAAACTTTATTAGACATTTAGTATCTTCTGCCCTGATACCGTTCTGTAAACCATTTGCCATTGAGTCCAGCTTGACTCATGATGACGCCATGGGTATCAGGGTAGAACGGTACCCTTATAGGGTTTTCAGTGGCTGATTTTTCAGAACTAGATTGCGAGGCGACCTTTCTTCTGAGGTACCGCTGGGTTGAACTCAAACCTCAACATATCTGAAGGTCCCTGGATGATACGATTGACTTGCGCTGGATTGCTAAAGGTTGGTGGTTCAAACCCACCCAACAGCACTGTGGAAAAAAGGCTCGGAGGTCTGCGTCTGTAAAGATTATAGTCAAGAATACCCTGTGGAGCAGTTTTCCTCTGTAACACATGGGCTCACCATGAGTTGGACTCAACAGCAATGGGTTTGTGTGTGTGTATAAATCCTTCAGTTTATTAAAGTTAAGCCAAACAGACCCGTTGCTGTTGAGTCAATTCCAACACATAGGGACCCTATGGGACAGAGGAGAACTGCGCCATGGGGCTTCCAAGGAGCAGCTGGTGGATTCAAACTGCCAGTCTTTTGGCTAGCAGTCTGAGCTCTTAACCACTGTGCCACCAGGGCTCCTACTGAAGTTAAGCGTGACTATAAGGTGTTTAGATAATGACAGACCATAAAATACAATATTCGACATTTATGTTCAAACTTATATATATTTTCTTTCCCTGAAATAACCCAAGTCATAGAATCTGAGGAAATATCTTTTTACTGCATAGCCTTTAGGCTGAGTTTCCAATTGGGACAGTGCTCTTCTTACTGGTTTTTTAGGTTCAGTGAATCAACTCCTGCTTGATTAACTGGATTCAAAAAGCGATATTCAGTATATGGCTTCTTTGGATCCAGACAGTTAGGCGTGAGGCCTCACCAAGTGTACATGTTCAGGTTCCTGCAGAAAAGGTGATGTTACTTGGAGAAGGCGTTCTCTGGTCCTTCTAGGTAACCTTCCCAGAATGGCACTGGGAAAAATGGAAGCTTTTTCTCACTAGTCATAGCATACCCACCCAGTGCCATCGAGTCGATTCCGACTCATAGCGACCCTATAGGACAGGGCAGAACTGCCCCATAGAGTTTCCGAGGAGCGCGTGGCGGATTCGAACTGCCATCATAGCATAACTGGCCTAAAAAGAATCCAATTTTCCTTAAAGTAAGTTTGTTTCATACAACTTAAACCTGCTTTAAAATGTGTCACCCTTTGGCAGTCTTTATTTTTTGTTGGAAAAAAATCTTTCCACTGCAAAGTAGTTAACCTTTATAATTCTTATCCTCTTTTCCTGATACTTAGTTTTGTTTTACGGGTAGTGGTCATCGGTTGTTGTTACTAGTTTCAGCTCTTAAGGCTCAGCTTACCTTTTCGAGGTATGTAATTTTAAGTCTGATCTGTTGCATGAAAGTAAAGGAAAACAGAAAGCATGTAAACCACAACTATTCTGAGGAAATGTTTGTAGTCCTTGTACTTGAATTCATAAATTCTCAACAGTGTGTGAAATTGAGAGATTAAGAACGGAAGAAAAGGTATTAGAGGATTATATGACTTATTTACTTTATGAAAAATGTTACTAATATATTAAAGATTATTTTAATATAATCTTATTGTATTAAAATATAAGGCATTAGTTTATTTACAAAAACCAATAGTGAATTAGAAATTAGTAAAGAAAATTCAAATTTTAATATATCTACTGGGTTCCTTTAAATACTTTTTTTATTATTTTTAGGAAGCCGCACAAGCCTTAATTTATGCTGAAATGGCAGGCTCAAGCCTAGAACATATTCAAGAAAAAATAAATGAGTATCTGGAAAGAGTTCAAGCTCTGCATTCGGCAGGTTTGTAAAGGAATACTAAACTTGTCACTGTTGTTTTTCTTCCATCACATTTTACTTTTATCCTTATATTCTCTCTTTTTTTCATCTTCCCCTTTGGCTCTTGATCCTCACTCTTGTTGCTCATTGGCTAATCACATCTTTAACAGTCTTATGATTGGAAATTTGGACTATATGGAAATAAATGATGGATCAGTGAAGAGGAATTTTAGACATAATGTAGTCCAATCTCCTTATTTTCCTGAGGCCCAGTGATAGTCATCTACAGTCAAACATTTACTCAATGGCAGAGCCAGGCTGGGGACCCCATTAGAGTCTGCTTTTAAAATATATGTCAGTGCTCTCTCTTGATATTAAAAAAATAAGTGATTATTCCTCCTCAGTGTTTAAAGATTTTAGCAGTAACTTCACAGTTTCTCCTACCTCAGACTCTTCTATCTCAAGACCTTAGCTGAACTCTTCCTTTAAACCATACTTTGGAAAAACAGAAACTGGGACAACTTGTATTTATTTTAGTAAACGGCATGGCAAGTGCTGTGATAGAAGTACACACAGGTTTAGTGATAACACTTTTTGTTAGTTTGAGGTAAGTGGTTTATGTCAAAATCTGTTCACATGGGAGGAAAATTATCATCTGTTAACAATTTGTTTTAGAAATTTATTCATCCCTCCAAGAGCTTTTTCTGATCTTTTCTTTCTGTCATTGTATAATAAAATTACAAACAGCTTAGAGGAATTTCTACATATTTAGCATTGCTTGATAGACTTTGTGCTACTTTCCTCCACTCATTCAGTGCTTCCCCCAACATCTGAATAGTATGAACAGTTATAAGCACATAGGCTAAAGTAGGTTTGATAATTGGATTTCTTGTTAGGACAATCCCCTTAAGAGACAAGGTTGTTCACTTTAAGACAGTGCCCAAAATTGAGTGTATTGAAATGTGGACTACCTGTGTATCAGGGCCTCAAAGAGACTTCATTTTCCAGGCAAGTAAATGAAGTTCTTAAATTTCACTTTGATAATCAGGAAACCTTGTTTTATAAACAGTGTTTACAAATGAAGTTATCTTTGAAGTATGGAAAGTAATCTTTCATGCTTACTTCCATCATCTCCCTGTTTTTTCCATAGATATTTCCCTTCATTTCAACCACCATTTATTGAGTGCATGTTTGGGCTATATGGTAAGTACTGGGTGATAGAAAAATGACTACCAGTCCATGCCCTCAGGAAGCCTTTAATTAGGTGTGTAGAGAGAAAAGTTATAAACATTGAACTATCATCGAAATACCTTCCTGAAACATCCTGGACTAAATGTTAAGCTGAATGCCAGTGAAACACAAATTTCAAAAAGAATTTTTAAAGCATACCTTACCTTGATTGTTTTGCCATTTGTTTCACCAGTAACTTGTTCGTTTCCTTGTTATTTTAAGCAGAAGAGTCCTTTTTCAAAAAAAATCTTGTTCAGAATCCCGGTTTTTAAAACACAGTCTGCTGACAGTCTGGAGACTCTTGAGAGATGAGTTGACTTCTGGGTGGGGAAGGGTAACAGTTTGAAAATCACCAGTGTAGTATAAAGAGCCCCAGACTTGGAATTAACAGATCTCAGTTGAGTCCTTACCCTGCCACTGTAGCCATGAAACCTATGGGACTTCAACCAGGAACGATTTTGACCCCCAGGGGGTGTTTTACAATATCTGGAGAGATTTTTGGTTTTCACACCTGGAGGGGATGCTGCTGACATCTGTTTGGGTAAAGGCCAGGGATATTGCTGAACATCCTGCAATATACAGGACATTCCCCCACAGTAAACAGTTATCCAGCCCCAAAATGTCCATAATCCCAAGGTTGAGAAACCCTGGGCTCGATATTTTAGCATTTTTGACCTTTGGTGTCTTCAGTTTATAAATGAGATTGGTATGTACTTAAAAGAGGTTATAAGGATTAAAGTTTTAAAGCATTACCACATACTTTTAAGAGACTAATGAAATGTAATTAATAAAGCTTCTTAAAATTACAGCTTTATTGAGATATAATTCACATATCATAAAATTCATCTTTTTAAAATATATAATTCACTAATTTTTAGTATATTCCAGAATTGTGCAACCATCATGACTACCTAATTTAGAACATTTTCATCATCCCAGAAAGAAACCCTGTATCCATTAGCAGTTCACTCCCTGCCCCCCCACCTCCTCACCCATCCCAACTTCACTAGCACCTGACCCCTGACAACCACTAATCTATTTTCTGTCTCTATACATTTATCTGTTTTGGACATTTCATATAAATGAAATGACAGAATATGTGGCCTTTTGTGTCTGGCTTCTTTTCATTTAGCATGTTTTCTAGGTTAAACTGTGTTGTAACATGTATTAGAACTTTTGCAAATAATATCCCAGTGCATGGATAGATAGCACATTTTGTTTTATCCACTCATCAGTTAATAGACATTTGGGTTTTCACTAAATAAGTAATGTTACTGTGATCATTTGTGTACAAGTTTTGATGCGGATGTTGTTTTCAGTTCTCCTGAGTATGTGTCTAGGAATGGAACTGCTAGGGTGTATGGTAACTCTATATTTAAGGTTTTGTGGAACTTCCAAAGTGGCTGTACAATTTTACAGTTCTGCCAGCAAAGTATGAGGTTACCAGTTTCTTCACATCCTTACCAGTACTTGTTATCCTCTGACTGTTCGACTTCAGCCATCTTGTTGTTGCTGTTAGTTGCTGTCAAGTCAATTCCGACTCATGGCAACCATATGTGCAAAGTAGAATGGCTCCATAGGGTTTTCAAGGCTGTGATCTTTCAGAAGCAGATTGCCAGGCCTGGCTTCTGACTGGCTTCTGGGTGGTGGGCTTGAACTGCAACCCTTTTGGCTAGTCAAGTGCTTAACTGTTAGTACCAACCAGGGACTCCTACCAGGTATGAAGTAGTGTCTCATTATGGTTTTGATACATCTTTCTGCGATGGCCAGTGATGTTGAACATCTTTTCATATGCTTATTGGCCATTTTTGTATCTTTGGAGAAGTATCTGTTCAGATCTTTTGCCCATTTTTGAATTGGATTATGCCTTTTTGTTGAGTCATAAGAGATCTTTATGTAGTCTGGATACAAGTCCTTTACAGGTATTTACTTTTATATTAAAAACAAACACGAATGTCAAAGAGCAGTAGAAATATAGCTGTTTTGCTGTGAGTTGGAATCAACTTGATGGCGCCTAACAACAACATTCTGGACCCAGGTGAACAGGAAACATGGCAGGAACTTTATCTTTGGGCTTAGTATATTAGATGATTATTCTGTACTGAAAGAAATTGTTCAAAAATTACCTTATAATGGAGATGTAGCATTTTCCAAGTTTTTGTTTATTTTTTTGTTTTGGGGGGTATGTGTGAGGAGAACTTGTTTTTTATTTTTTTTAATGAAGAGAGTGCTAATAGGGAGAGAGATGCAGGAGGAAAAAAATTTGTGAGTAAATAATGCATTTCTTGGTATTCTTGGTATCTAGTGTCTGTCGTGTATGAGTTAAACAATTGGGGATGACCTTAAAATTAAGATTGAAGTGGGAAGAGGAGGATCTGTTTTTAAGGATTTGTTTTTTGACTTTGTATTTTTAAGTGAAAGAGTTATAGGATTTTGGAAAAGAATGTCTTAAATGTATTAAAACGGTGTGTTGTTCAGTGGGTATGTTTAGGTAATGCTTCTGTGTATGCTTATGTTCCTCTCCTAGTTCAGTCAAAGAATGCTGATCCTTTGAAATCAAAACATCAATTGGACCTAGAACGAGCCCATTTCCTTGTCACACAAGCTTTTGATGAAGATGAAAAAGAGAATGTCGAAGATGCTATAGAATTGTACACAGAAGCCGTGGATCTCTGTCTGAAAACTGTATGTATAGCGAGAAGTGAAATTTAGTGGAATTATGCTAAGAAATGTATTTCTTTACCAGTGGCTTTTACTAACAACTCATTGTAGCAAAGTATCATATTATCGTAAATGTAACTAGGTTACTCCTCATTAAAAGATGATGAAGAATAGACAGTTAATGCACCCACTTCTCTCTTGTCAACATGGTTGAGTTCCAAAGACCAGGTCGTTATGCAAAAATTGACATTACACAAAAATGGAGGAGGACAGCATCATTAAATAACTGCCCAATTACACCATTGCATACCTGTCAAACCACTGAGAATCATGGCCCAGCCAAGTTGACACATAACCACCACATGCAGTGTTAACTCTTCGTCTGGCACCTTGGTGTTGGCTACTGCCAGATGTAGGTCATCAATGCACAAAACAGTTGCACAGTAGATTTTTTACTATTGTAAGTGCAAACTGTTAGATAATGAAATAGCTGATAAGTGAGGAGTAGGTATAGTGAATTTTAACGTTTTGGTAAGAATTTGATGTTGAGTCATTAAGCAATTTTTTTTTTAAGTTACAGGTATATTTTAAAAAATTTTTTATACCTTGTTGGTTGAAATTAATTTACTACAGGAAGAATTTACATAAGCTTCCTTTTAATTTTTTTCATTGATGAAAAGGACTCAGTTCTCACACCAACTGAAATGAAGGAATCAACTCAATTATGTCCAATTTTGATGCCAACTGCATAATGTAATGCTTCTTCCTCTGTTCCTAACCACCAGAGCTAGGTCATATCTCACAAATTAAAAAGGCACAGTCCTCCAGACTGTCAAGTCTGTCCAGGACCTCAGAACCAGCTGCAATCTTGGAGGTCCCCACGGTACCCTCACTTCTGACCTGACTACAAATTTGGAGGTTTCCCACTACTTCTCTAAAGATGCCGTGCCATAAGCTTGGGTGTCCCCAGGCCTCCCCTCACATCTGACCTTCTGTCTCCCACTACTCTGTTTTGATAATTCAGTAGAAGTGTCCGAACTCACGGAAAGTGTTCCGCTTCTTATTGCAGTTTTATTATAGTAAAAAAGATACAAAGGATGCATAGATTGAGGTCTGAGAGGGTTCCCAACACAGAGCTTCTGTGTCCCACTTTCCCATGTGTATCGATGTGTTTCACCAGCCAGGAAACCCTTGGAAGGTCCATGTCCCAAGCCTTTATATGGGCTTCATTACATAATAACGTTTGATTGATTCCTGCCCCTCCCTTGAAGTTGGCTGGTATCACGAGGTGAGTCTTTCTGGTACAGCCAGTGCCACCTGGAATAACCTCATAAGCGTAACCTGTTAGGTAAGCATGGACTGAAGCCCTCATCAAAGACACTTTTACTCATTGGAGAAATTCCAAGGTTTTAGAGGTTATCTCTCAGGAACCAAGGACAAAGACCGGATTCTTCAGGTAAGGGTAATTGTAAACCCCACAATTTCATACATGAAAAAATAAGGTAGTGGTTTGGAAGGGCTTTATTAATTTGCAGCATAAAGTCTGTATGCTGAGTTGCTTTTACTGCTCATTGAGGAACCCTTGTTGGGGGTCTCGGCATCTAGCACCTAGTGCGTAAGAGAGCAGTGCAGTACTTGCTTAGATAGCACATGTACTGAAATCAGATGATGGAGAGAAGATTAGCGTGGCCCTAAACGAGGATGATATGCAGATTCATGGACCTTTCCATCTTTTTTGAAAACCTAATCTGCTATGTAAACGTTCACTGAAAACACAATAAAATACCACTTAAAAAGAGCAGCGCATTTAACAGGAGGATGAGATAAAGTGGGGAATGGCGTTCCCAGCATCATTCAGAGGGCTGGCTTTTTTGACCAGGGCCTTTGGTCCAGAGAAACCATCTAGCCTGATCTCTGTAGGTACCTGAGACCGTAGGTACGTGGCGGTCTTCTGAGGTTTCTCCCACTTAGCCTTCCATGGCACCATGGTCATAGAGTTGTAGTCCAGTTAGCGCCTTTCCACAGTAAGCGGCCTTCAAGTTTACCTCAGTGACAAACTTTCAACACTTTTTTAAATAATCCTTTTAAAGGTGGAAATAAGTATAATGTGCATTCTAAGTCTTTTTTGCTTAGAAATATCATGAGCTAAGCAAGTGGTTTTACCACTTCCAAGCAAGTTAAAAAATAATAGAATGTCTTTTTCCCCCCCCCCCCAAGTCTTCTGAAACTGCTGATAAAACCCTACAAAATAAGCTGAAACAGTTGGCTCGACAGGCACTGGATAGGTGAGTTTTGGTCATTCATATTCTTATCCGTGGATGGCATGTACTGTTACTTACTGTAAAAACACTCTAAATATGTGGTAGAGGCCATAGTAGCAAAACTCAGTCTCTACACTGAGACCTAGAACAAGTCTGCCTTCTTCTTCTGAGTGAATTTTCCTTCTGAAGTTCCCTGCCTTAATCTCAATAAATAGCCATTAGTCAAGAAATATTTTATTTAGTTTTTGCTGTATGTAAAACAAATGATTGGGATATTAAAAATGGAAGACTTCTGTAATATTAGATTTCCAAAGAGTGGACCTTCCAGAGAGACTTCTAGAGCTACTGATAAAAAAAGAATTGAGAATGAGGCTGCTTACAGCCATACACATACTCCAAATTATAGAATGTGTGTACCTCCTTCAAATCTCTACTTTTAAATGAGGCCTGCCCCAACCATTCCAGTTATAGTTTCACCCTTCCCTCAGCATTTTTCATCCTGACTGCTGTAGTATTCTTTGCCATAGCTTTTACCACTTTCTAACATACATGAAATTTGCTAATTCATTGTGTGTGTTGTTAATATCTATCTCCCCTCCAGCCTCCATCCCCGAAGTGTAAGCTCCTCTGTGCGGGTAGAGAATTTTGTCTTAGTTCAATGCTATAATCAAGCCCCCAGCAGAGTGCCTGACATATGTACTCAGTAATTTATCTCTGTAAAGAATGAATGGATTTGCACAAGCGTATTATACCTTCTGAGAGAATGTCATGGACAGGAGGAAGGGGTGAAAATTGCATTTACATTTTATAGCATGAGTTAATAAAATCTCTTTTTGAGGCTCTGTCTCGGTAGCTGTGTCACCTCCCCCACCCCCAGCGTTTTGTTTTTTTTTAAGTATAGCAGTAATCCCTCCTTTTCATCACCATCATCTACTAACCTTTAGTTTGTTTCCCCAAATTCATAAAGATACGAGCACCATAGCTGTCTTCTCCATTTCTATTTCATCAGCCAGAATCGTAGATGAGTTTAATTACCTATGTGGACAACCCATCCTGAGCTTTTCCTGAGTGCATCCTAATGGTGGTGGGCTGAGGGGGCAGGTGGGTCAGTCATTGGCCCTCTTAAGAATCTGTTGAAAATTAAGGATCCTGTCTAGGAACAATGTATATAAAATTCTTTTCCCATGTAATTTCTAAGTGTTTACAAGACTCCTGAAGCTCATATGTGGACCTTAGGTTAAGAACTTCTACTTTTTAGTTTGTTAGTTTTTCAACAGAGCAAAGTCAAAATTCCCTTGCATATCATGAGAGGCCTTCTCTGATCCACCCCCTGCCTTCCTCTCTGGTCTCATCTCCTGTTGCCTCTCATTTGCACTTTTACAGGGGCCACATCCATTCTTTTGAAATGACCTTAACTCACTGTGCCGTTTCACACTTCTGCACATTTGCACGTTATTCTCTTAGATTGATTTCCTGCTCCTCAGGTGAGCGCCTTTAATCTTCCCTGACTTTTTTGTTCCCAGTTCATTAAGTTCTTCTGCCATGCCTTCACTCTGTTTTTATACTTCATCCTGTGATCTGTTACTTCTGATGTAATTACCTGTCTGTTTCCCCACAAAACTGTGAGTACTTTAAGGATAGGAATGTGTTTTGTGTACTTTTGTATTCCCCTAACGTTAATATCTGACATATGGTAAGTTCTCAGTGTTGCTGATAGAATATTTCTGCAGAAAATACTTTGCGAGTATCTTAAGCAATGAAATCTTGATTTGTATGTAAGAATTGTATATGTTAATTTTACATTAGGGATGCTTGACTGGATCTTGAAGTGAATCTTGTTTTCTGGAAAGCTGAAATATGAGAAAAAACACCAGAACACTTTTTCTGCACCTCTTTTGTTACAGAGCAGAAGCATTGAGTGAGCCTTTGACAAAACCACTTAACAAAATCAAGTCAGCAAATGTTAAACCAAAGCCACCTCCACCCAGAGCCCATTTTCCACTAGGACCTAATCCCTTCCTCGAAAGACCTCAGCAGTTTATAACTCCCCAGTCATGTGATGCACAAGGACAGAGATACACAGCAGAAGAAATAGAAGTGCTCAGGTAAGTCAGTTTATGGTTCATTACAATGAGGAATTTTGTTAGCATAATAAACATAGGTAATTTTTTCTCATAGTTGTTGAATGCTATTCAGGTCTGTGTAATAGTGTATCATACTATTATTTTGTAATTATAAATCATATTGTCAAAACTTGAAAGAGTTCAAAGTTGTTAATTCTAATACATTTCAATATTAGCATTTCTGTGAGACATGATGTATCTTTCTGGAAAAAACTAGCCTTCTGCAAAATTCGGCACTTAAAGGCTTAGGAGGAAAATAGGGCTATAGGCAGACCACTTGTAATCTATGCAGCTTTATAACCAGAGTCCTAAGAGGGAAAAAATTATTACCTCAAAGTAGCAGTCTAGGCACATGGGGGTCTAGGTCAGCAAATGGTGGCCTTGAACTAGGGAGTCCCTGGGTGGTGCAAATAGTTAACGCACTTGGTTGCTAACCAAGAGGTTGGAGGTTTGAGTTTACCCAGAGGTATCTTGGTAGAAAGACCTGGTGATCTACTTCTGAACAATCAGACCCTGAAAACCCTTGGGAGCTCATTTCTACCCTGACACACATGGATCGCCATGAGCAAGAGTCTACTTGATCATGGTAACTTTAATTTTTGTTTTTTTAAAACAAAGAATATGTGACAGACCTTATCACAAAGCCTGAAACATACACTGTCTGGCCAGTTATAGAAAAAGTTTGCCAACCCCTGGTCTAGGCAGTCAGATCAGTGTGTCTGGAAGCAGCCTCAGAAATGGTAAAATGTAAAACAACGATAATGTAGAAACCCTTGATTATAATGTGAGCCAGTTTAGATGGGATTTATCTCTGTGCTAGTGTGCCTGTTCTTAAGTCAGGCACTGGAGGAGCTTCAGCCTGCTTAGAGATATGCAAGGCACGTAGGCGCTCTAAAAATGGGTTTTCCTAAAATTGCGCTACAGACTCCTTGCTACAGAGCAGTCACCAGAGAGTGTTCTCCACTTGTGAAACTTGAATTCTATTCCTAATAATCTGACTCTTTGCCAAGAAAAATTGCATACGAACCAACACAGCACAAAGTAGGGCAAAGAAGGGTGGTTTTGGCACTGAGAGACAGTAAATTAGTAACAGTCCAGTTAACAACAGTCCAGTTTTTTGGCTACTCAACATCCATAAAAGAGCCCTGGTGGCATAGTGGATAAAGTGCTCAGTTGCAAACATAAAGGTCTGAGGTTCGAATCCATCTGCCACTCTGCAGGAGAAAGGTGTGGCAGTCTGCTTCTGTAAAAATTTAAAGGCTTGGAGACCTAATGGGATGGTTCTCCTCTGTCCTGTAGGGTTGCTAGGAGTTGGAATTGACTTGATGGCTACAGGTTTGGTTTTTTGGCACACATTTAAACTTCCATACGCAACAAAACAAATATATTTCTACCTTTAAAATACAGCTGTCCTTCATACTGATGAAAAGTTCTCACCCTCTCTCCAATATGGAAGACACACAGTTCCAAGTCATTGCGTCCATTGCTGACTGTATCAGTTCTCACATTCAATCACAGTCTCATCATGTCCAATCTGCACTAAAGACGTTGGCAAAAGACAAGGCTCCAGGAATTCAGGGAGTACCAGTGGAGATGTTAGAATAAGCGGAGGCAGCACTGGAAGCACTCGCCCGTCTGTGCCAAGAAATTTGGAAGACAGCTACCTGGCCAACTGACTGGACGAGATCCATATTTATGCCTATTCCGAAGAAAGGTGATCCAACAGCATGCAGAAATAATCAAACAATATCATTACGATCACACACAAGTGAAATTTTGCTGAAGATCATTTAAAAGTGGTTGTAGCAGTGTAGCAGGACAGGGAACTGCCAGAAACTCGAGCTGGATTCGGAAGAGGGCACAGAACAAAGGATATCATTGGTGATGTCAGGTGGATCCTGGCTGAAACCAGAGAATATCAGAAAGGTGTCTACCTGTGTTTTATTGACTATGCTAAGGCATTCGACCACGTGGATCAAAAAAAAAAATTATGGATAACACTGCGAAGAATGGGAACACCAGGACACTTAATTGTGTTCATCAAAAACCTGTACATAGATCAAGAGGCAGTCATTATAACAGAACGAGGGAATACTGCCCAGTTTAAAGTCAGGAAAGGTGTGTGTCAGGGTTGTATCCTTCCACCATACTTAACGCAGTTTGTGTGCTGAGCAAATAATCTGAGAATCTAGACTGTATGAAGAACAACGTGGCATTAGATTGGAGGAAGACTCATTAACAGTCTGCATCATGCGGAAGGCACAACCTTGCTTGCTGGAAGTGAAGAGGACTTGAAGCACTTAACTATGAAGATCAAAGACTACAGTCTTCAGTATGGGTTACACCTCAACATAGAGAAAACAGAAATCCTCACAACTGGACCAGTAAGCAACATCATGATAAATGGAGAAAAGTTTGGAGTTGTCGAGGATTTCATTTTACTTGGATCCACAATCAGCACTCGTGGAAGCAGCAGTCAAGAATTCAGACAACGCATTGCATTGGGCAAAGCTGCTGCAAAACATCTCTTTAAAGTGTTAAAATGCTAAGAATACCACTTTAAGAACTAAGGTGCGCCTGACCCAAGCCATGGTGTTTTCAATGCCTCATATGCACGTGTAAGCTGGGCAATGAATAAGGAAGGCCAAAGAGGAACTGACACCTTTGAATTATGGTGTTAGCAAGGAATATCGAATATACCACGGACTGCCGGAAGAACGAACAAATCTGTCTTAGAAGTACAGTCAGAACATTGCTTAAAAGAGAGAATGGCAAGACTTCATCTCATGTACTTTGAACATGTTATCAGGAGGGACCAGTACCTGGAGAAAGACATCATGGTTGGTAAACTAGAGGATCAGCAAAAAAGAGGAAGACCCTCCACAAGATAGATTGACACAGTGGCTGCAGCAATGGGCTGAAGCATAACAATGATCATGAGGATGGCGCAGGACTGGGCAGTGTTTCATTATATTGTAAATAAGATCGCTATGAGTCAGAACCAACTCAACAGCACATAACAGCAAGAAAGACCAAATTGTGAGGTTATCCTGCAATAACTCTCTAAAGAAAAAGAAAGATAAAGGGAGGAAATAGTTAATTTATACAAATGAACATGTATACAAAACAAGGGGAAAAAAAAAAAGCTACTACAAACCTCATTTTTGTAGTTTGTCAGAGGCCATAGCTGATATCTGTAATACTTCTTTCTTCCATTGGCATTCCATATTCCCATAACCAGAAAATACAAAGGACATATTTTTTTCAGAGTTGTAAATCATCGTGTTTTTTAAATCTCTAAATAACTACGCCGTTCTCTCCGTTTGGACCCAGGATAGAATTGGCTTTGTGTCCTTGGTATGACAGAGGTCCCTAGGTTGTGGAAAATTCCACTGCCCCACGTAGCTTACTTGGCACACCCATAGCTTTACATTAAAATCCTGGTTCCCTTCACCTTAGCTGCTGCACAGAACTAGAGGAATTTGGTGGAAACTGGTTTAGGCGCCATGTTGACATTCAGGATAACCTTTTAGACCTCATGCGTAGTAACTCCTCCACCTCTGGGTAGAATTTAACTGCCTTTTCTGAACATGTGATGCGTGAAGTTATATGTAAACACAGCTGTGCCTGCGTTGTGTGATCAAGAATGTTGCTGTTATAACTTGTATGAACGTCCTACTTGTAAACCCCTTAAAAGTAACCTTCCCCCTTGCTGAGCACTCTTGACAGCAGCAGTCCCAACTATTCCCTTCCTCGCACAATGAAATAAAGGTGCATTTCTCCTCACCCACCTCACCCTCTCATTTATTGGCTGACATGAATCGAGCAGAGCAGAACCTGGGTTTTCCATCTGGAAACATTGATACCAAGTTGAATAAGCTTTCTTCATTATCTCTTGTACAGACCTGTCTTTAGTCTAGTGCTCTGGTGGTAAGAGATGTCAATTTTAAAGAATAACTCATTGAATTGAATTATTCTCTGATATTCAACTGTTTTGTGAAAATTTTGCCTAAGTAAGGATATCAACACTATGAAGTCAGTTGAATTACAGCACCATACCTTGTCATTTAAATTTTAAGGAGTTTAAATGAGATTGGTGATAGAAGTGTTGTGTGCTGTCGAGTTGAATCCGACTCATAGTGACCCTGTAGTACAGGTAGAACTGCCCCATAGGATTGCCAAGGCTGGAATCCTTAATGGAAGCAGAGTTCTACTTTTTTCACTCATGGAGCGGCTGGTGGGTTGGGACTGCTGACCTATCAGTTAGCAGCTCAGTGCTTCACTACCGCACCACCAGGGCTTCTGGTGATTAAGGTAGACTTGAATATTTATGTTAGATTTTTTTTCTCTTGCGTTTTATAGGACAACATCAAAAATAAATGGTATAGAATATGTTCCTTTCATGAGTGTTGATCTAAGGGAACGTTTTGCCTACCCAATGCCTTTCTGGTAAGTAAGCACTATTAATATTTTAATTTTTACTTCCAAGGTCATTTTATTTTCTCAGTACTTTTTTAGTACTCTGAAGTGCAATTTAATTCACAGAAGCCTTAAAATTAAGCTTTGTCATATTTTTTAATAAAAAAATTTGGTTGGAAGAGACCTATGCATAAGAGAAGGAGGCACCTAGCAGGGGCACCTCTGTCACTCTTTGGCTGGTGTTGGGCACATGTGGTTCTTCTTTTGCCTGACCTTGTACTTACAGTGCCAGCGGCACAGTGCTTGGCAGGAAGTGAGGACGCAGTAAATGTTTGTGCAATCAGTGATTGAATCACAACAGAAGTACAAGCCAATGAAGAGATGAAATAGAAAAATGAAATAGAATGATAGTGTCATTTACTAATACAATCCAATTTAGGAAAGAGTTATTAATAAAAGTGTTAGTTGGCAGATTCTTCCAGGACATTGCCAGGTTATGTCAAAAGCCTTAAAAATATTCACTGGTTCCGGACACTCAGGTTCTGGTTGTCCCAAGGGAACCAAAATTCAGTCAAAGAGCTATGTAATGAGAGCATTCATCAAAGCATCTGTTACAGGAAAAATTACTGAAATAAACTAAATAACCACTAGTGTGTCAGAATTGACCCATACAGTCGAATACAATGCTACCAATAATAAACAGTTCTTTAAAAAATATAGAAAAATGCTCACGGTCTGATAAATTTAAAAAATTGTACAGAATGGCTCTAAGAACAATTATACAGCCACAAACAAGGAGTTCAGTGACATTTCAAGGAATTTAATAACGTGGTAAAATGCTAACAGTGTTATTGAAAAAGTAAAATACAAACTCTCTTAATTGAGGCATAGCACTTGTCATAATTGTAATTTTACATTTGTTCTTCGTGCCTACTTGCATAATGTCTGCCTTCCACACTGGATTATAAGCTTCGTAAGGAGAGACCATGTCTGTTTTAACTAAGTTGTACTCCTATGCCTACCACAGTGCTTGGCATATAGTAGGTGCTCAGTAAATATTTACTGAGTTTATTAAATTTTGGAGAAAAATCAAGAATGAATGCTAAAATTAACTGTTCTATGTGGTAAAATTTTTCCTTGTTTTCTACATTTTACAGTGAAAATCAGAAGAAAAAAATAACAGTAAATGTTTTTTAGATCAGAGATAAAAGACAACAGGAAAAGAATGGTTTTTTTTTTTTTTAATTTTTTTTTCTTGTCATATATTACAAAATCATAAAAATTATTTATAAAGCATTTAGAACATTTTTTAAGTTCTGAGAAAAAACATTGAACTTGGTGATTTAGTCATAACTTTTGAGAGAACAAACATTAAGGAGTCTTGGATTTCCTCTGTATTATGGTTCATATGGCAGGTAAATAATATTAAGTAATTAGTTTATAAACTTGAATTAGCCTTATATTTTCCCTTCATTTTGTGCTGGCTGTCTTTAATTCTAAACTTTGTCAGCTCACTTTCTATTTGCAATTAGCTCCTGATATTTCATAATTCTCACAGCATTCCCTAGAATACTAGTGGTTCTATGAGACGATCATCAAAAAAGTTTGATCATCAAAAAGTGTTGTGTAACATATTCTACTCTAAGAGATTTATAGTAAACATTAGCTTATTAAAGGTTTAGAGATGTTATACAATGAAAAAACCAACACTTGAACCAGGAGTTTAGATCATATACTTGACTATAAAAATCTTTTTTCCTAATATTTATCAATTTTGTTTGAAAAAAGAATGTTATTTTTTTTTCAGTTTGTTTATCATATAATTTATATCATCCTTGAAATCTTTTGAAGCCCGAAGATCTGTATTGCCCTTTGTTGCACAAAAGCTTGTAGACAGATATTCATAGCAGCATTATTCTTAGTAGCCAAAAAAGTAGGAACAACCTAAATGTTCATCAGCAGAAAAGGGATAAACAATGTGGTACATCCATGCAAGGGAATATCACCCAGCCATAAAGAGGCATGAAGTACAATGTGCATGAGTATGGAGAATGTTAGCCAAGCAAAAGAAGCCAGACACAGAGGGCCACATACTGTATGATTCCATTAGTACGAAACATCCAGAATTGGCAACTCCATCGGGACAGAAAGCGAATTAGTGCTTGTCAGGGGCTGGGAGTAGGGGAGAATGCAGAGTGAATGCCTGATGGCTGTGGGGTTTTCTTTCGGGGATGAAAATGTTCTGGATAGTGGTGGTGGTTGTACAATGTTGTGAACGAACTAAATGTCACTAGTAGTACATTTTTATGTGTATTTTACCAAAATAATTTTTTTAAAAAGTTTAATGAGACTAATTGTGAAGAAAAAAAAATCCATTGTCCTTGCTGTAGAAAGCATTTCAGAAAAGGTAGGTGTTTTCTGGTTTGGTGCTGTACATTAATTTTAGAGAATATTCCCAATAGACAGTGAACCAAAGGGAATAAACATGGTAGATTTGGACACCAGAGACCTGCATTTAAATGCCAGTCCTGCTACTTCTTAGCTGGACGACCTTGGCAAGTATATAATCACTTCAGGCATTTTCCAGAAATACAGGGGAAGATAGTATTTACTTTAAAAGAGTTGTTTTAATGATTGAATGAATAATGTATATAAAACACTCTAGCATGATGCCTGGCATGTGGTTAGCACTTAGATGTTAGCTGCTATCATTATTAGCCTCATAGAGAGGAGCTTGTCAGGAGCTAAGGTAGGAATCTATCTGCCTAGGTCCTTCTGAATGAATCAGCTTGTCCTGTAGTTAATGGCTCCATTTTATTGAAATGGAATTTTCTGAGCGTGTTGTTGTTGTGTGCCATCCAGTCAATTCTGACTCCTAACAACCCTATAGGACAGAGTAAAATTGCCCCACAGCATTGCCCAGGCTGCAGTTTTTATGGGCGCAGATCACCAGGTCTTTTCTCCCGCAGAGGCACTGGTGGGTTCAAACCACCACCCTTTCAGTTAGCTGCTGAGCTCTTAACCGTTGAGCCACCAGGGCTCCTTTTCCTGAGCATAGCCATGCTAAATTAAACTTTTAAATTATATTTTTAAAGCAAATATAAATGATTCTAGGTTGCTATTCTGTTTTAAGTTATCTTTCGACATATTTTTTTAATTGAGAAAGTTGATCAGGTTGACTGGAGTCAAAGCTAAGTGTAAAGAGCCAGATTGGACCAGAGAAGTATTTTAGGATGACGTAAGTATAACTACGATCGCTATATTAAAAAAAAGAAAAAGTTCTCTGTGAAATTTAATTTCGGTTTTTTGCTATCGTTTAAGATTAATTTATCATGATTATTATCACAGTGATAGATGGGGCAAACTACCATTATCACCTAAACAAAAAACGACATTTTCTAAGTGGGTACGACCAGAAGACCTCACCAACAATCCTACAATGATTTACACTGTGTCCAGTTTTAGCATAAAGCAGGTAAATGTTCATTTTGCATAATTTTCTGTGAAAGCAAACATTTTAAAGTGGTTTAAATATGATTTGGATTTTTTCCCAAATCTTTATGTTATATACAGCTGTATGTGTGATTGGAAGGGTTTTTCATTCTGCACATTTTGACTTAAACATGCTGCTTTTGTTAGTTGCCATCAAGTTGCTTCTGACTCACGGTGACCCCATGTGTGCAGAGCAGAGCTGCCCTGTAGGGCTTTCGAGGCTGTGCCCTTTCGGAAGCAAATCACCAGGCCTGTCTTCTGAAGCGCCTCTGGCTGTGTCCACCCGCCAACCTTTCAGCTAGTAGTCGAGCGCTTCGCCATTCGCACCGCCCAGGGACTCGTCCTTAAACATACAGAGATAATAAAGTGTGAATACCTGTTAGGACCATATGCATTTTCATATAGATTCTTTTTATCAATATGTGATTACAGATGAGAAATTTGAAAATTCTGAATTTCACCTTGGTAAGAAAATGGCTATAAAGGATAGGATGACATTGGGCTTATGTAAAACATTGTAGTGGCAGACAACAGGGTGGCTTTACTGCAGTCTGTTTTTGCATTGAAATCACAGCTGTCTTCCACACTGATAGAAAAAAATTGGTCCTGAAATACCGTGATTCATTTTAAATGATCATTATAATGCAACTTTTTAAAAAATGCTTTTGATTTTGTGTCAGTAAATATTAATGATGTGATTCAGTGAGTGTGCTTTTATCCATGTAAGGAATACATCATCTGTATCTAATTATTCTAAATTAACTCCATTGAAATACTTAGTTTTTCTAGGATTTTCTAGGACTTCATAGTCTGGGTCAGCAGCATGGCATTTCTATTATTTTCCTATTTAAGCAACAGTGAAAAAGATATTTAAAATAAAGACAGGTGCGTTGCTAAATATGTTTGTGTTAATATTGCAATCATTTTTGCCATGAATGAGTTTATTAATAAATTCTTCTTGCTAATAACAGACAATAGTGTCAGATTGTTCCTTTGTGGCATCACTGGCTATCAGTGCAGCTTACGAAAGACGATTTAATAAGAAGTTGATTACCAGGTAAAATTTTGTGTTTGTTCCTCTAGCCCTTTTCATGTAATAGTTACACCCTTTTCCTAGGAGTTAAAAACTTAAGCTTTATCTCTGTAGGAAGGGGAGAGGGCATATCACTCAGAATATCACGACCCTTCTGTAGAGTTTAAGCAGGTGATTTGGGCCTATGGGAAGATGTGGTGAAACTGTTGAAGAACATATGCACATGTAGGTAAAATAATGTTTGGATAAATATGTTTTCTAATAAATGAAATTGATCAAAATAAAATTGTGTCATATGTGTGGTACCGTATCACTGTGCTGTGCGGTGCGGTAGCCAGCAGCCACAGGTTGGTCCTGAGCGCTTGAAATGGGCTGGCCTGAACTGAGGGAGGCTGTAAGTGTGAAACACACATCAGGCTTTGGAAGCTTAGCGTGAAAAATGTGTGAAATTGGAAAATATTTCAGAGTTTTGTATCAGTTACATGTTGAAATGATCATGTTTTTGGATATGTTGGGTTAAATAAAATGTTATTAAAATTAGTTTCAACTTTTTTAATGTGGCTGTTAGAAAACATAAAATGACATTTCTGTTGCTAGCACTGCATTAATGTACTAAAATGTTATTGAAATACTTTTTCTTTCAATTTTTAAAAGTTAGATTAAAATCATTCCTTATAAAAATTAAGCATTGTGGTTTTTTTAATAAGGAGCCCTGGTACAGTGGCTGAGTGCTCAGCTGCTAACCAAAAGGTCAGCAATTCAAACCTACCAGCTGCTCCACGGGAGAAAAGACCCGGCAATCTGCTCCCATAAAAATTACAGCCTAGGAAACACTGTGGGGGCAGTTCTACTCTGCCATATATACAGGGTTGCTGGTGGTCAGAATTGACTGGACGGCGCACAAGAATATAGTTTTCATTCAGCTTTTCCTGAGTGGTTTTGTAAGATACTGAGGATATAAAGATGAATTAGATACAGTCCTTAATTTCAAGCTCCTTGCTGTCTTGGATAAGTAGACAATATAAATAATATTCATTATGTTCAATTTGGTCCAAATGTGGCATAAAATATGTCCACTTAATACACTGTTTACTTTTCAGAACACTGGAATGTTCTACTTGTAATCTTATAGGGTGCTTTCTTCACTAATTTTTAGTAAACAAGCACTTTAATTAAGGTGAAATTCTTTTCGTAGGCCTATTACAGGAAATTATTCTCATACTTATTTTTATGAAATTATCAAGATAATAAGATATGTCTAAATTAAACGTAATATCCTGTATAGTGGCTAATATTGAATGTTAATATTTCAATATTTATTTTTCTCACAAAAGCATAATTTACCCTCAGAATAAGGATGGCGAGCCAGAATACAATCCATGTGGAAAGTATATGGTAAAACTTCACCTCAATGGTGTCCCAAGAAAGGTGAATAATCCCTCTCTCCGCCCTCTTTCTCCTTCTCCACCCTCGAGTCTATAGTGGAGTCAATATTTATGTGGACATTTTTAAAGTCAGTTTAGTTGATTTTGAATATGTTATTGATAGTCATGTTACAGCCAATAATATCATGTGTTGATAATTTAAAAATCATGACACGTATAGTCTTAATAGTTTTGAGGAAAATATATAAAAAGTTCCAAAAGTAATGTTAAGCTAATGATTACTAATGCTTAAAATAAATATTAACCTGATAGGTCTTAATTACTATTTTTAGTTGAAAGGAAATCAGACAACCTAGATCTGTTAGGACAGAAGAATTTATATGTAAATAATAATCTGAGATACAAGAAGCTTTAAAATTCTGTTCCTTTTTGAAATGTGTGTAGAGTTTTAAACTATACCACTTTCCTTTCTCTAAGGACTCTGAACTATGTTTTCGGGGCCTTGCATTGTTAGGACTCTCAGGCTCCTGGGGTTGGTCCATTGATGAGCACTACCAGGGAGCTTGTTAGAAATGCAGAATCCCAGGCCCCACCCCAGACCTGCTGAGTCAGAGTCTGCATTTTAGTGAGCCAAGTAAACATCAAAATCTGAGAAGTGTTGCTGTGTAGCTCAGTAATACTCAAACTTCAGTATACACAGAATCACATGGAGAGCTTGTTAAAACATAGATTGCTGGGCCCCATCCCCAGAGTTTCAGATTCACTAAGTCTCAGGTGGGGCCTGAGAATTTGCATTTCTAGCAAGTTTCAGGTGATGCTGATGCTGCTAGTCTGGGAACACTCTTTGAGAACCACTGCTCTAGCTGATTACTTAAAATTGCTGGGCTGAGGGCTCTGGGGACCATGGTCTCAGGGAACATCTAGCTCATTTGGCATAACAGAGTTAATGTTCTACATTCTACTTTGGTGAGTAGCGTCTGGGGTGTTAAAAGCCTGTGAGCGGCCATCTAGGATACTCCACTGGTCTCACCCCTTCAGGAGCAAGGAAGAATGAAGAAAACTAAAGACATAAGGGAAAGATTAGTTCAAAGGACTAACGGACCACATCTTCCACAGTCTCCACCAGACTGAGTCCAGCACAACTAGATGGTGCTTGGCTGTCACCACTGACTGCTCTGACAGGGATCACAAAAGAGGGTTCCATAAAGAGCTGGAGAAAAATGTAGAACAAAATTCTAACCCAAAAAGAAAGACCACACTTGCTGGCCTGACAGAGACTAGAGGAACCTTGAGAATATGGCCCCCTGACACCCTTTAAGCTAATAATGAGGCCACTCCTGAGGTTCACCCTTCAGCTAAAGATTGAACAGGCCCATGGAACAAAACAAGACTACAGGGGCACACCAGCCCTGGGGCGGGGCCTGGAAGGCCGGAGGGAACAGGAAAGCTGGTGATAGGGAACCCGGGGTTGAGAAGGGAGGGTGTAGACATGTTGTGGGATTGTTAACCAGTGTCATACAACAACGTGTGTACTAACTGATGAGAAACTAGTTTGTTCTGTAAACCTTCATCTAAAGTTCACTTAAAAAAATTTAATATCACTGAGAATGGTTTTTCTGTACTGTAGTTTTTAAATTATCTCTTGGTTAAAAAATCTCCAAAATGCAGTTGTTTAATTATCCTAATACTGTTAGATCAAAAGTCTTCTTATTTCCATGTTTTCCAACTGACTTTATAATATGAATTAGAAGCTATATCTTTGTGGTGATTACTTTCTCTGTTAAGTGTATTTTTAGCCATAATGTTCTACTTTTCAACTGTACATAGTGTGCATCTTTTTGCACATTTAGAGCGGAAATACACTATTTTACATGGTTGCAATAATGGACAGTAATGTTATTTACCTTAATATGAGGCCTTTTTGTAGTTAGTTTAGGTGTAATGTATATTTCTAAAATCCATAATAATTTTGATGGTAGTTCCATGACATTTAACCACTTGACCAAGGCTGTTACCTGACAGTGAAATTAGTTTGTAAGATTGAATAAAGACCTCATATAAATTTTAAAATGGATCACATTCTAGAAATGAGGTTATCACTACTACAGTAATAGGCCCATTGTGCTTTTTATTTAGCAATATGAAAGATTGATTTTTTTTTTCCCTGTAGTAGAAAAGATTTTAAGATGTTTTATACCACTTAAAGAAAATTAATAATGTTCTCTTTATTCAGGTGATCATTGATGACCAGCTACCTGTTGACCATAAGGGAGAATTGCTCTGTTCTTACTCGAACAACAGAAGTGAACTGTGGGTGTCTCTCATAGAGAAAGCATACATGAAGGTCATGGGTGGATATGATTTCCCTGGATCCAACTCAGTAAGTAACAGCGTGATCCAGACACAGCCGTAATGCTGTCTTACAAGACTATTTCAGATTGGAAAGTTATAAATGACGTTTTCATTTAAAGGAAAAGAAAAATTATCAACCCATGAAAAATGTTGACCCGTCACCTTATTATGGGGGTATATGTTTTCTTGTATAAGGACAACAGTTACATCCAGGAAGCTGAGAATGTGTGTGTCGGCTGTTAACTGGCATACAGCACCAGTTAATGACAGTGAGCCTTTTCCAGAGAAGCCTGTGTACATCGAAGGGATGTGACATGATATCATCCCTATATATTTTTCCGTTTGTGACTTCAGGGTCAAGGAGTTTTGTTTGTTTTTGCTTTTCTAATCTCAGTACAACTTAACCTTTAAAATTGAGGTGAGTGCCATTGTCATTTAGTTGCATGAGGTAGACTGCTAGGACTAAGCCAGAATTGGCTTACCTTTGAATAATGACCCTAGCCAGCCAATGGCTGCAGGAAATGTATTTAACCTTTCTTATTCTGTTTGCTTGTCTGTAATATGGAGATATTACCACCTCCCTGGGTTGTAAAGATGAAATGAAGTAATGTATTTATGCAAATCACCCATCATTCATACCAGGTTAGTTTTCCTACCTAATATCAGGCTTCCTTCACTCTTCTGGTTTTTATAATGCTGGGCAAGAATATATAGGGCATAGCGAAATACAGGGGGATTACTCAATCATTGTGCTTAATTGCTAAGCTGGCTTGGTCCTTCAGATACTTTAACTTTCTAATCCATTTCCTATTCACTTACCCAGTATAGTTTAAAGAGAGAAAGAATTGGAAGGTATGTAAAACATTTAGCACAGTGACTATTGTAAAAACTCACTAAGTAGTGAGTGACTGTCATCACCATCATCATTAAAGCAATTTTTTCCGTTACGTGTTTTGAGGTTCAATCATAATTACCAGTAAAAAATACCTGTTGTATTCAGGAAGAGCAGCAAAGGGTGTAAGGAAGCGACAAGCATGTGTGTAAGTCGGGTAGGAATTTTGAGTTAAATTAGAAATTTATTACTACCTTTTGACTTACCCCTGTAAAA
The DNA here is from genome assembly GCF_030014295.1 of Loxodonta africana. Lineage (NCBI taxonomy): Eukaryota > Metazoa > Chordata > Mammalia > Proboscidea > Elephantidae > Loxodonta > Loxodonta africana. The sequence goes on along the minus strand of NC_087368.1, from coordinate 10,229,449 downwards.
TCATTGTACCAAACCCGTGAGATTTAGTAGCTACCCTGAGGATTTATTTAAGAGCTTGAAAACAACTCTGACGCTTCTGAAATGTGTTTATGTTGCAGAATATTGATCTTCATGCACTGACGGGGTGGATACCAGAAAGAATTGCTATGCATTCAGATAGCCAGACTTTCAGTAAGGATAATTCTTTCAGAATGCTTTACCAAAGGTAAACATTTCTTCTTTTTCTTGATAGTAAAAGATACCAAAAAAAAAAAACCAAACCTGTTGCCGTCAAGTCGATTCCAACTTATAGCAACCCGGTAGGACAGAATAGAACTGCTGCGTAGAGCTTCCAAGGAGCGCCTGGTGGGTGCAGACTGCTGACATTTTGGTTAGCAGCCGTATTCTCATCCACTACACCACCAGGGTTTCCGGTAGCACAAGAGGCTGCTTAAAAACGCTGTGCCGTATTTAGAATAGAGGTTGCGCAGCTATCGTTTTCAGTTATCAGGGGAATTGTTTTTAAAATAGACTTCACTTTACGCATTTACTACAGTCAGCCTTCAGTTACCTTTAGTGATAATTATAGTTAATCCAAATTGTAGATAATGCAAAATATTTGAATCAAGAATATATAATATGGAAAAATTATTTTGCATTTCCTAAGCACTGGTAACCCTGGTGGCGTAGTGGTTAAGTGCTTCGGCTGCTAACCGAAAGGTCGGCAGTTTGAATCCACCAGGCGCTCCTCAGAAGTGGCATGGGGCAGTTCTGCTCTGTCTCTGTCTTGTAGAGTTGGTTTGAGTTGGGATCGACTTGACGGAGAGGGTTGGTTTGTTTTTGTAAGCACTGGTAAAGTCTGAGGGAAGGTGGGAAAAGACAAGACTGAGAACATAAAGAGATGACATAGGAACTGGAAAATTATCTATACAATAATACATGTTAATAGCAAAACTAGAATGCTTCAGTGATTTGATGAATAAAATAATGTCCCGTTTTTTTGAGATGTGCGTTTGGTATTTCACGTTTTCACTCTTACTTGTAAACTGTTGGAAAATACAGCATTTGCTTTTCTTCATTGATGAAAGGTTTATACCTGAGAATTAAGTTACCTAAAACTGGCTGGGAGGTGCGGGGGTGCAGGTGTTTTACTCTCTCTGATGTGCTGTGAAATAGAATCCGCTTCTTACTGAAAGTTGTTGTCGGGGAGAGGATAGCACATTCTAGAAAAGATTTAAAATTTGTGAAAAGTTTCGTGGAAGCCATTAGGCTAAAAGGAAAAATGGCATGATCTTAGATTACAGATGTCTTTCTTTGATTACTTGTCTTTTGGGGTCATTCCAGATTTCACAAAGGCGATGTCCTTATCACTGCATCAACGGGGGTGATGACTGAAGCTGAAGGAGAGAAGTGGGGTCTGGTTCCCACACATGCGTATGCTGTTCTGGATATTAGAGAATTCAAGGTTTGCCTTAAATTTTTTTCCTTGTTTTTCTTGTTTAATAATAAGGCATTCAGGGACTTCAGATGACAGACTTATGAATGCTGACGTATCAAATTTTAGACAAGAGTTTTAAAACCATTCCACTTATTACATTAAACAACTTGACTTCTGCTGTTAGAAATTATGAAATAAAAAGGTGGGAAATGTCATGACAGTGACAGCACAGATATTGATGATGGAACAGAAATGCTGTTACAGCTCTTCTCTTTTCTAAAAGAGTTCCAGGGTCATAGTGAATACGCTACCTTGAAGGTTCTGGGCTGCATGTCAGTGTTGGGGGCTAGCACGTGTTAGACTCCAGAGTGTAGTAACAGTAAATGTTTATGAAAGGAGGAGAAGTAGGAAGATACCTAGGAGTAAGAAACATACCAGTGGGCTTGTGAGCAAGTGTTGCTCTTCCTGGCAGCCCTTGCCTGCTGTCAGCTTTTCAGGCTCCTTCTCTGTAATACCTGTGTCCTGGTGTTGGGACACTTCGTTACAGCTCAGGTTGTTGATTATATTTAGCTGAAAAATGGATTGGTTCTATGGATTGGAAATACAAAGATTATTAAGGAAGGGCTCTTTTTCCTGATGGTATACTATACCTGAGGTGTAGTGTAATATACCTAAGCTGTCTAGTCTCTGGAAAGGTTAACTGGCGCTGTGTTCCAGTTCCCTCTGCTTAAGCTTATAGAATCAGTAGTGATCAGTCAGTAAAAACAGAGTACCACTGTGTATTAATTAGACTGGTTTTCGTGTGAGGAACATGGAATTCTATGAATTATGAAGGCACTAGGGACCTGTTGCAACATTTTAAAATTTATAGTCTCAAGGCATTCTGCGTAGAATTAAATTTTCCATTAAAAGTAGCATAAAGATTGACAAATCAAAAAATGTAAAAATTTTTATAAAATTAAATGAGCTGAGAGGCTCATGTTTGTTTGTTTTAGAAATGTAGTTTGCCAAACACCAGTCAAAGCACTGGAATAACAGCCGCTGATGTTCACTTTTACAAGGCAGGACCTGTGCTGAATATACTGTCTATGTAGTTTTTTATTTTATTTTATTTTTTAATTTTATTTTATTTATTTTATTTTAATTTTATTTATTGTTAGAACATCCTGTGAGGTAGGTGACCAATAGGGAAGAGATGATAAGGGATTTAAATTTAGGTAATGAAACACTCATTATGAAAGTAAGCTTGAATTTGAGGAATAATAAGACTTTCTTGAAAGAAAACTGGACAAATAACATGTTTCTGAGAAAAATAGGCAGCCATGATTTTACCTAAAAACATTTAAAAATTGCCAGATCATAATAAAACAAGAATTTCAGTAAGTCTTTTTTTTTTTTTTTTTTTGAAAAATCGGTAGCATCGTTCGTGCAGCATCGGTTCCACATGGCAGTTATTTTGTAAAGATTCAGGCATTTTTAGGGCATCTGTACCTGGAGTAGACTGTACCCAGTGACAGGCTTCTGCACTGTGACAATGCTTGTGTTCACATTGTCATTCTGTGAAAGTTACTGATCAGAAACAACGTTAACCGGCTTGAGCGCACAGCTCACACTGCGAAGTTGGTTGCAGTTTCCTTTTGTTCCTGTAACTTCTTTGTATGGTCGAGATCAATCTTTGCCTAGAGGCTTCTTCACATGTGTTAATGTTTTTTGCCCCCCCCCCATTATTGTTTGATTGCAGTATATATATTTGAAGAGTTTTATGGGCTCATTGTTTGTATATTATTTTTTCTCTATAGGGTTTTTGAGGCACTTTCTTAGTTCTGACTTCCATTTGAAAATATTTCCACATTTAGCATTCAAGCATTTATCTCTAGAACCTCTTTTGTGCAGATAGACCTAATCTCAGATGAAAGCCACCGTCAGACTTACGTCATTCGTGACTTTGACTTTCTTCATTTAATTACATTTTTATTAATACTTGTTTGAAAGTGTTATCCTTTTTGTTTGACTGCATCTCTAACCTTGCGTATTCTAAGATCTTTTTCATTTTAGTCTTAGCAGCCTTCCCTTGGGGCATTTTTTTCCCTCTTCCTTGAAGTACTATTCCATAAATAGTGTACTGTGGAGGCACATCTCAGGTTCAAGCCACTATGCCTCAGCCTTGGCAAGGCCATCATGGGATTTCTGAAACTGTCCAAGGCTTTTCGTTTGCTGTTAACTTGGAAATAACTTTGGAAATGGGATATTCCAGCATAAACCTTATTCTTTTTTAGTTCTTTGGCATTTCTTCTCCTTTTCAGGGTCCTCTGAATTGCTGGTTCTCTGCTTATCCAAACAAAATCTACAGCCATATCTAAGTGTCTTCTGAAAACCTTACAGCAGTTTCCTCTCCTTTAGGTTCTTTTTTTAGGAAATGGTAGAGTCCCGAGTAGCCCTGGTGGCCCTGGTTACACAGGGGTTAAAGCGATCGGCTGCTAACCAGAAGATCGGTGGTTCGAAACCACCAGCGGCTCCACAGGAGAAAGATATAGCAGTCTGCTTCTGTAGAGATTTACAACTTCGGAAACCCTGTGGTGTCGCTGTGAGTTGGAATCAACTCAACGGCAGTGGGTATTTTTTTGGTTGGTAGAGTTCTGCGCTAAGAGAGATTTCCTGCCCATGAGGAGATAGATTTATAAAAAGAAAAGGATCAAAAAGCGTTAAATGTCTGTTCACTGATACGGGACAGGGGTGAGACACAGGTGGTGTAGGAGAAATAGGGAAGAGAAAATGTATTACTGAAGCTTATAGGAAACATAACCTGAGAGGAGTGATTGTTACTATGCCCAGAAAACAAATCTACCCTAGACCGCGATTTGCCACCATTGGAAATAGCAAAGGGACGTGTTTTAAAAAAATGTTCCCCAGTTGGACTTATCATTAGAAAAAGCATGCAATTTCCTAATGTGATTGCTTAAAATAAGGCACACTTTCTTTTGGATTTATAGTCTCTTTTATGTTTCTGAACCAATGTGATTATCCAATACACACATCCAGTATTCACTGAGAACTTAGCACAAGCCTAGCAGTGTTCCAGAATGCTTAGTGGAGACCACTGAAAAGGGACAGTGTCACCACGTCACAGATTTTATAGTCCCATTGGGGACACAGCACTCTACACTTGCATGAGAAGCAAACAATTGAAGATAGAATATGATTTATTTTACACTAATGTAATGCGTATTGTTAACACTGTAAAGTTTATAGGAAATGTTAATTAAAAGGAGGATATTAATGAGTACTGGATGCTTTGCGTATGTTATTTTGTTTAATATTCACAACAGTCTTATAAGGAGACATTATAATCCTCATTTTACGTATGAGGAAACAAAGGCTCGTAAAGCTGATGAGTAGCGGAGCTAGAATTGGGTCCCATTTCATTCTGACGCCAAAATCCACTCTTTTCACTTCCCTTCACGGCTTTAGTCTTTACTGAGAGGCGGGCAGTGGAGGAAGAAAAGAGGACCTGAGAGGAAGGGTAGCTAAAAGGGACCAGAGAAGGCCTTCTGGAAGAGGGAACAGCAGCGTGAGCAGATGATTTTAGAGGCAAAATTGAAGAAGGATTATTTATGGTATTGTGAGAAGAAAGACTAGAATAGAGCCAAAGATACTTGAGTTACGAGTGTTGGAAAGTAAAGGGGGGCCAGAGTAGAGTGGACTTGGAAAGGGGAGGAGACACGTGATGCTGTAGGGCAGCATTGTCCAGTAGAGCTTCCTGCCGTGATGGAAATGCTGTGTATCTGTGCTGTCCAGTGCAGTAGCTGCTAGCCCAGTGTGGCCACTGAATACTCAAAATATGTCTAGTGTGACAAAGGGCCTGATTTTTTAATTTTTAAAAGTTTGAATTTAAATAACCACATGTGGCTGGTGACTACTGTATTGGACAGCATAGCTCTAGGGAGTAGATTGCCATTTAAAGTTTATTAGATATGTGACCTGATGAGAGTGTTCCTGAAAATATTAATTTCAAGCTGATTTGGAGAGGAAAGAATTGGTAAGTACTCAAAATTTATCCTTTCTTAGAGACAATGGTATAATTCATAAAAGAAACTATAATTTTGCCATTTAATGTTACCTCCTGTCTTTTATATAGGGGCTGCGATTTATCCAATTGAAAAATCCTTGGAGTCATTTACGTTGGAAAGGAAGATACAGTGAAAATGATGTGAAAAACTGGACTCCAGAGTTGCAGAAATATTTAAACTTTGATCCCCGAACAGCTCAGAAAATAGACAATGGTAAGTATCTTTTTGATGTTAATACCATTTGATCTTCAGACAAATAACATGCTTTAACAATGTGAAATGTATTTAAGTCATTTATTATTAGGATATTATTAAGTTAAGAAAGATGTTTAATTTTCAGGGATATTTTGGATTTCGTGGGGTGATTTGTGCCAGTATTACGATGTGATTTATTTGAGTTGGAATCCAGGTCTTTTTAAGGAATCAACATGTATTCACAGGTAACTTTTTGCTCATTTCAGAATAGTCTTAATGGTACTGTCAGCTTTCTCCGTTTAAAATGTAACGGTTAATTTGGGAAGACCAGTGTTCTGTCTTCACGTCATGCCCACAAATGACTATCGTGTAATGGTTGTTTTCTTTGAATACTTCTTGGTTATGCCAAAAATTTTAAAAACAATAAAATAAAACATAATAGCCTTATTGTTTTAAAACACAACATTTTTACAATGTTATGTTTTAGCTCTATGAAAAATTTATCTTTTTTCTTTGTTGACTTTATTTTTTAGTACTTGGGATGCTAAGCAAGGACCTGTGAAAGATGCCTACAGCCTGGCCAACAACCCACAGTACAAACTGGAAGTGCAGTGTCCACAAGGGGGCGCTGCAGTGTGGGTTTTGCTTAGTAGACACATAACAGACAAGGTACTGACAATCTTCTAATGATATCACATACAAAAAGTCTTTTAATTTAAATTAGACTATTATAAAAGAGATAAATTGATCACCAGCCTGTTTCATTTATATAGGTGCCCTGGAAATAGTGTTTTCTTAGATAAATGAATTTTTTTCTCTAAGGAAATTTGTAACCATACACTTAAAATCTTGTTCAACACCATCTCTAAGAAAAATGTGAGGAAGCTTATGGTTTTTAAGTGAGGGCTTGGGAGCTGACTGTATGCTTTAGATCCGAATGCAATTAACATTATTAAAAATATGCTGAAGGTTTGAAAATGCTGGTTGATGAGGCTTTATTCTTCAAAAGGTAACCGTAATCTGAATAGCCCCAAAATTTTATTTAATGTATTAATACAGTGTAATCATCTTCTGAAATAACCGTTTAATTCAGAATCTGTACTAAGCACTAAGTAGCTGAAAGAAATGCTCTCGAAATTGGAATTTCTTTTTATACTAAATAAGGAGCATTTTTAACCCATTTTCATAACCACATTGGATTCTTTGTGATTTTAGGATGATTTTGCAAATAATCGAGAATTTATCACAATGGTTGTATACAAGACTGATGGGAAAAAAGTTTATTACCCAGGTAAGTTTAGGTAGCCAAACAAACATTAAAATTTTATTTACATGATCAAGTTGAAAAGTGACAAACTTTATCTTATGTAGTAATGTACAGAAGTTAATTAGAAACCATGCAGACAAATGAGTGGGTATTCACGTTACTTGTGTTTTTTGCTACTTCTGTTTTTTATTTAAAGACCCCAGGAATAGAGAATTTCCATATTCTTACACATTTCTGTCAGAGTTTGATTTCTGACACTAAAATCATGTCTTTTTCTCTGATCAGAAATATACCACGGTTTTCTTTGCTTTGTTAGATAAAAATCTTAAACTCTTCAGAATGGTGTGTGAGGCTTTTTTATATTTATTTTATATGTATTATTGCTGGTCTTAATGTTCCTGCCCTTCTTTATCTCATGGCCCAGCTTTTCTCAGGACCCTCACCAAGATACTTGCTGTCCTTAAGTACACCATGCCTTTGTTACCCCTCATTTGACAGTTTCTTCTGCCAGGAGTCTCTCTCCTCTCTGCCGTCTACCCCCATGTTCTTTTTGCCCTATTCTTCCTGATGAAACTGATTAAGACCAGCCCAAATGTCATTTCTGTGGTACCTTTCCACACTCTTCCAGGTGAAGTGAATCTCTCTGCAGGGTTTCTGAGGCTCTTAGCATACTGTGTTGAAGCCTTTGCAATCATTCATTCAGTTTTTTTATCACTTACCGATAGGCACTGTTTTCAGGGCATGAGAAGCACTGGTGAACAAAATAGGACCCTGCTTTCATAGGTTTATGTCCGAGTGGGAAGACAGATTATAAATAAGAGAAATATCAGTGATCCATGTCGTATAAAGAAATAAGATAGGGACACGTATTAGTGGCTGGTTTAGTTGCCTTCATTAAGTGACCATGGAAGGCCTCTTTGAGAAGGGTTAAGAGGAACTCTGAATGACAAGAAGACTGTGAGTGACATACAAAGAAATAGAGGCAAAAGCATTACAGGCAGAGGGAGCAGCTAGTAAGGACCCTTTAATGGGAAAAAGATTAGTGTGATTGAGGAATAGAAAAAAGGCCTGTAAGCTCCATAGACACATCCAAACTCCCTGAGGGACTGAATTACTAGGCTGAGGGCTGTTGGGACCACGGTCTTGGGGAATATCTAGTTCAGTTGGCATAACATAGTTTATAAAGAAAATTTTCTGCGTTCTGCTTTGGTGAGTAGCATCTGGGGTCTTAAAAGCTTGTGATTAGCCATCTAAGAGACTCCATTGGTCCCAATGAAGAAAACTAAAGACACAAGGGAAAGGTTAGTCCAGAGGACTATTGGACCACAACTACCACAGCTTCTACCTGACTGAGTCCAGCACAACTAGATGGTGCCCAGCTACCACCACCAACTGCTCTGACAGGAATCACAATAGAGGGTCCCGGACAGAGCTAGAAAGAAATGTAGAACAAAATTCAGACTCAAAAGACCAGACTTTCTGGCCTGACAGAGACTGGAGAAGCCCCAAGAGTATGGGCCCCAGACACCCTTTCAGCTCAGTAATGAAGCCACTTTTGAGGTTCACCCTTCAGCCAAAGATTGGACATGCCCATAAAACAAAATGAGACTAAAAGGGCACACCAGCCCAGGGGCAAGGACAAGAAGGCAGGAGGGGACAGGAAAATTAATAATAGAGAACCAGGGTCGAGAAGGGAGAGTGTTGTTGTGTCTTGGGATTGGTAACCAATGTCACAAAACAATATGTGTACTGTTTAATGAGAAGATAGGGTTTGTATACCTTCATCTAAAGTACAATTTAGAAAAAAAATGCTTCAGCAGAAAGGCCAATAGGTATGAGGAAGTGTGGTATCAGAAGAGGTCAGAAAAGTATGCAGACGTCAGATCACAGGAGAGGGTTTGGATTTTGTTCTAAGTACAATGGGAAATCTTTGAGGAGTCTTGGTAAGAAAAATGATAATCTGTTTTTTGTTTCATTTTAAGAACATTCTTTGTATGTTGGAGGGGGCCAAAAATGGAAGCAAAAACCACTTGGGTGCTTTTATTAGTTTGAGAGAGATGCTGGGGGTTTGGAGTCATTTTTTTATTCATAGTAGATCATGGCATTCTTCCTCATTACACTATATGTGTGTTGAGGGCAGGCACTGAGTTTTATCAGTGGATATCATTAGACTTGGATGAACATGGCATATAGTAGGTCCAACAATACATGTAAAACTAAACTAGGCAGATTAGTATTTTTCATATGTTGGTCATTATACAACCAAAAAAACCCCAGAAAAGCAAACCTGTTGCTGTCGAGTCGGTTTTGACTCATAACGACCCTGTAGGACGGAGTAGAACTGCCCCATAGAGTTTCTGAGGAACGCCTAGTAGATTCAAACCGCCACCCTTTTGGTTAGCAGCCATAGCTCTTAACTGCTGTGCCACCAGGGTTTCCATTATACAACTAAAAGGAACAAATAATTGTGAGTATATTCCCAGCACTGATACATGACTTAAGACCCCAGCTTCTGTTCTACCCCCTAGTTCATTGTGTAGCTCCTGGTATCTTAGAAGGAATAAATCTTATCGGTATAGAACAACATAAAAAAAAAAAAAATGTTAATATTTGGAGTAAAAAACAAAAGAGATAAAACACATACACTATCCTTTTTAGATTGTTCATTCATTTTAGCGATAGGAGTGTGCATGTGTCTGTGTATGTGTGTGTATTAAAAAAGTGAAAAGGCGTCTGCCAAATTCATAGTCATGGAAGGGAATAAAAGTAAGGGTGGTGGTGAAAGGGGATTTTGTTTTATAAAGTATGGCAAAAAAGTTCGTTTAATTCAGATACATATACATACATATCTATCTACCGATGTATCTATAGTAGCTTTTAAAAGTTTTCCTCAGGAGAAAGAGCTAATCCTGACTTTAAAATCCTCTACTGGAGAAAAAATGCATCATGTGATAAATAGCAGGGATTGTACCTCATTGAATGTATTTCAAAAGATTACTTTTGCTGTTTAGAAACTAATCTTAACATATTTTAACTCATTACCATTGTATTTTAAAGACAGAGAATCAAAGTGATTTCCATCTGTTTAATTTTTTCTGCCATCAACCATAAAACTTAAATTCAAAAAGGAATCTAAAGTCTCCTTTTCTGTAAACTTCCTTTATCTTTGTAGCTGACCCAGCTCCATACATTGATGGAATTCGAATTAACAGCCCTCATTATTTGACTAAGATAAAGCTGACCACACCTGGGACCCATACCTTTACATTAGTGGTTTCTCAGTATGAAAAACAGAACACAATCCATTACACAGTCCGGGTAAGTAAAACCAACATACAGTGACAAAACACAATGGTACAGAATACATAATGTGCTCTGCTTTGTAAGTGGGAATACCTGGAGAAAAAGTTTATTTCTGAAAATCGGTTGTTCTCTAATGCATATATTTTGTTTGTACATATGTGTCTGTCTCTCTGTATGTTTATAAAATCTGAATTAAATTATTATGTTGCCTCCTTTAGAAAATGACTTTAAAAAGTAAAATTTTTATTTTGAATAACAGTTCGAATGAACGTTTTAATTTTCTGAGTAATAGTTTAGTCTTCACGTAGTATGATATGGTTGGACTAATTTCAATTTTAAAGTAAGCAATAAAAACTCCTTTCGTGAATATGATACTCTTAGTGACTTAAAAATAAATTAATCACCTGTAAACATATTGCTCTCAGGTACCTGGGAAGGGCATTATAATTTTGTTCTGTGTGGATTTGCTTGCCGTAGGTAGGTAAAGAAGCTCCATTTGAATAGATTTTTAATGATGAAAAGGACCTTGGGGAGCTGCTTTGACCCCTTCGTTCTTTAGATTCAGAAGCCAAGGCCTGGAGAGGTTGTGATATGTCCAGAGCTACACACAGCTAATGGCAGAGAAGGATTAAGACAAGATCCCTAGCTTTCTGATTGCTAGTTCTTTGTACTTGACTTGCTATCAGGCTGCGTACAGAATAATAAGTTGTATATGCCAATTAACTTTTCTAGTCTTCCGATAAATAGTTTGGAAACCCTGGTGGTGTAGCAGTTGAGTGCTACGAAGGGCTGGCAGTTCAAATCTGCCAGGCGCTCCTTGGAAACGCTGTGGGGCAGTTCTACCCTGTCCTGTAGGGTCGCTATGAGTTGGAATTGACTCGATGGCACTGGGTTTGGTTTTTGGTTTGGATATATACTTATCACTTTAATGTTTTTATAAACAAAGTTTATCCATCAGTAAATGTTTTTGAATCTAGGTGTATTCAGCATGCAGCTTTACGTTTTCGAAGATCCCTTCACCGTACACCTTATCAAGACGGGTAAGAGAAATCTTTTTCTGGGTCAGGATCTCAGCATTCTAATGTTTTAGGATTCCCTTTCCCTCCCCCCCCCCTTTTTTTTTTCACATTTCACAATTTCTCAAGAAATAAAAACATTCAGGGCTTTGACAGGATACAAAGGGAAAATACACTACCTCCAGTCTAAGTTGGAAGATGAGATTTTTTACATGAATGACATTAAGTGATTCTATAGGAAGAAAATGATAAATTCAGAGAAAACAGATTAATGCAAACCTTGATTGTTGGGTAAGGCCATGTGGATGAACATAGTAGAATTTGGGACTAACTTTGCAAAGCGGGCTACATGTGTACAGGAAAATTGAAGGGAAAATTCTTGGGAGGGAAAATAGGATGGAAATAGGGCTTAGTGTAGCAAAGCAGCCTGGCCGAAATGGGAAGTTACATTGACTGCAGTGGGAAGTAAAGATGGGAGAGATGAGATGCAGCCACAGAGTGGAGAATTGCTTTTTTTTTTCCCCTTAGGGACAAGGATTTTTGTTTTTAAAGTAGAATTTGAGAATATAAAGTTTTGTTAATGCAAAACTTCATTTTATTAGATTAATGGAAAGTGGAGTGGTCAGAGTGCTGGAGGATGTGGAAATTTCCAGGAGACGCACAAAAATAACCCCATCTACCAATTCCATGTAGATAAGACTGGGCCGTTACTGATCGAGCTAAGAGGACCAAGGTTTGTGTTCAGTAATTTTTTTAAATCAATTTTTTTTCTTAACGAGCTTAGTGGAACAAAATAGAGTTTAGAAAAAGACGTATGCATATATGGACACTTGATTTATGATAAAGATGGTATTGCAGAGGAGTGGGGAAAGGACAGCCTTTTCAGTAATGGTGCTGGAATAATTGTGTATCCATATATAAAAAAAGTAATTTGATAACTGTCTCACATTGTTTCTAAAAATCAGTTCCAGGTAGATTATGGACCTAAATGTGAAAGACAAACCAATAAAGCTTTTAGAAGATAATCCAGGAGATAATACCCATGGAGAAAGGAAAGGTTTCTTAAGACATAAAGATTTGTAAATAATGCTATATTAGTAAAAGTCTAATTTTTTTAAAAAAATGAACAAAAGCTTGAGCAGGCATGTCACAAAAGAGGCAGCCTCATGGCCCAAAATTGGAAACAGCCCAAGTGTTTTATCAACAGCACTTAAGATGATTCTTTATGCCTATTACAGTGACAGTATTTACCTTTTAAATTTACATTATTCCTTGGGGAACCAGTGGTAAAAATACTATCTCTTTTAAGGTAAGTTTAATACCCTATTAGTTTTTGTGGCTTCAATTAAAACATATAAATGGCATTTTGTATAACTAAGTATAAAGACAGTATGCACGTGTTTTAGAGTGCTGTTTCCTCCTATTGAAGCTTTAGAAAGCCTATGCTTGATTTAATAGTATATCTGCACTTTAAATCTAGGCAATACAGTGTTGGATTTGAGGTGGTAACAGTTTCTGTCGTGGGAGATCCTGGTCCCCATGGCTTTCAGAGGAAATCTAGTGGTGATTACAGGTAATCTTAGCATTTTGATTATATCCAATTTATACTTTAATTTTTGTGGTATCATTTTCTATAAACCTTGTTCTCATTTTCCCTGAATATAGGTGTGGATTTTGCTACCTAGAATTAGAAAATATACCTGTTGGGATCTATAATATCATTCCCAGTACTTTTTTGCCTAAACAAGAAGGACCTTTTTTCTTGGACTTCAATAGTGTTAACCCCATCAAGACAACACAACTTCAGTGATGGAGGAATCTCAGCAATTACTGGATTTTACACGTACCAAACATTACCTCTTCCAATGAGGACACAAATCTGCAGAACACCAAAAACAACAATCAGAACAAATTAAATCTCTAAAAACATGATACAGTAGAATCTGGTGCTCAAGTCAGGTGTTTGGTAAGAGTTGAATACATGGTATTATGTAAATATGGAGTTGATTTGTATTTAGGGGCCGTGTTGTATTAAAAAAGTGCATATTGTTAAAGATTAGACTCAGCACTGTGAGATGCCTTTGCTAAGAGAACGAGCGAACTGAGACTAGCTGAGGAAACTGAAGAACAACAGACTCACTGAGTGGAATGGTGGGCAGGTGTAATATCCTGAAATATTTACATTATTTTTCTCTTTTCTGCAGAGCACGTTGTAAGTTAAACCTGCTTGTGTTGTGACTCCGCTGTCTATCTTGGGCAACTAATTACCAAATGAATCATGTCACCATAACCAGATTTTAATTCTGCATTATTTCTGTCTTTGAAATGCTTATTGTTGCCCAAGTGTTAATGAAAGAATAAAGCTTTAAGAAATCCTAATTAACTTAGCATAAAGATGTTCATACTTAAGAATGGAGGTTGTTGAAGTAAGATATGTAGCTCCTTTTGAATCATGTAAAGAGAACTGCAGTTTTTCTTATATCAGATTGAAAGTAGTTACCTTCTGAGACATTGAAGACATTTCATATAGTTTAGTCTGTTTTCAGTTGTGCTCAGTGTTCTTTATGGTAACAGCACTTTGAAGAAAATATAATTGAGTAATATATGATGATTGGGTTATATGTAGCAGTCAGAAAGAGTGAATTGCCAAGATACTAGTGTTATATGTACGTTCCCAGATGTTTACATAAAAATCCATCAGCATAGACAGTGCTCAAGATTTTAAAGATCTCAAAATTAATAGGGTGGGATTTTTCATTGTCTCTACTTTATAATTATCAAACCTTCCTATTTTGTATTTCACACAGACTTTAATTGAAATAAAATATATTTATACTTATGGAAACTGTATAGTTTAATCTAGAAATATTAAAATATTTCATCTAGCATGTTCCATCATTATTTGCATGAAAATTCATGCTTCAGCAAAAAATCTGTTCTTTACATTTAAAATAGTAGATTATTATGCCTATGAGATGTTGCTTTGGCAGATATTTTGTGCTTTCTATTTTAGCATATTACTTTTAGGTGGATTAATTCGACTAATTTTCCATGGTCCTTTAAAGAAAAAAAATCTAAAGCATAAGAGGTGTATTTATTATAAACACATATTATTTGAACTTATTTACTTCAAGATCTTGTATAGGATACAAACTGAAATAAGACCTAATCCCAGTCTTCAGAAATCAAATGGAGGAGGCTAGAGCCAAAATGGTGGATTGATCAGACATCCCACACAGTCCATCTACAGCAAAGACCCAAGAAACCAAGTGAAACAGATACAGATGATAATCCTGAAACCCTGGGCATCAAATGAAAGGATAAAGAATTAGATTGAACACTGACTGGAAGAAGAAACATATCAAAAACAGCAAATTAGGAGATAAGGAGAGGAGGATCCCTGCCAGCTAGCCCAGCACAGCATAGCCATCTTGAGACAAAGCCAGCAGCAGTCCTGGGAGAGGAACACAAAAGGCAGCTTCACAAAACTTTGACAGACATACCGGGAGTGAAACGAGATAAGCAGGACATGGGCTGGTTCTAGTGAGGGAAAGAGCAGGGGGGAAGGCAGGGGCACCAGGGATCCCAGTGCCACAGAATAGGGAGGAAGCCAAGAACTTGGAGACAGGTGCAATGGTCCCTGACCATTTGAAATAGTTGCACACACAGTAATAGATCCATAGCATGTCAAAGGAGGGCCCCCACTTGACTGGACCCACCCCAAGGTCCTCAGGCACTCTTCCCTAGTGACCGGAGGAGGAGGCTCCCCCTCCTCCATCTTCCTAGTGAATAGTGCCATGAGCCCTCACATTCCTGTAGCCCTAGCCACTGGGGACAAGAGTATAAACCTCCCCTTTTTCCACCACCTAGCCCCATCTGCCACTTTTCTACCCTATCTGCTGATCCCATCGTGCAGTGGCTCAGCTGCTCCGGCATTCCCACCTACCACATGGCAGCTCCAGCCTTCCACTGCCATCTACCTTGCCCTACTGCCTGCTGGCCCTGCCATGCAGCAGCTTTCTCTGGCCCTCCTCTGGCCCCCTGCCTTGCCCCTTCTACCCACTAGCCCCACTACATGGCAGCTCTGGCCCTCCCTGGTGGCTGCCACTGCTCTGGCCTTCTCCTAGCCCATCCCACCAAGTGGTGACAGCTCTGGCATTCCCCCAATTGATCATCCTGCCCTTCCTGCATGCCATCCTGTCTGCTCACCCAGCTGAGTGTCAGAAAGTGCTACTACTGTGCCTGCTGCCCCACCCTCCTGGAGAGCAGCTGGGCACACTGCTACCTACCCTGCTAGACAACAGGTGGCCAGCACAGCAATTTTCACACATTGAACAGTGTCACACCACCCCACCCACCCAAAGACAGGTGGTAAATGCTCCAAAGCCATCAGACTAATGACCAGCAGACTGTAGCAGCTCCGCCCACCCTGATGCATCAAAACAACCAAGATGAAGCAATCAACAAATAATAGCTTAAGTGCCTCAGAGACAGGAGACAATATCAAATCATATAAAGATGTGGAACAAGATGGCTCTAGCAGGTAACCAAAATAGGTAGAAGGGTCTTCCTGAGAAAGAAATGGCACTAGAACTACCCAATAAGGAATTCAAAAGACATATATATATAGGATCCTCACAGATCAAGGAAAAGACAGACAAAACTCTAGAATTCAGGAAAAAAAATGAAAATTAGAAACCATACAAAAACAAAATGAAAAACAATTAGAAACCATACAAAAACAGCTACTAGAAATCCAAAAGATTAACAGAAAAATTCAGAAGTAGATAATGGAAGGACACAGAAATAGAATTGAATTGAAGGATCAGCAAAATAGAGGACAAATCCCTTGATACTAATTTGAGTGATAATCAGAAAAATTGAAAATGAAGAAAGCCTAGGAGTTATGTAGGACACTTATCAAGAAGAACAATCTATGTGTAATTGGAGTTCCACAACAGGAGGAGACGAGAAAAAGCATGGAGAAAATTTTCAAAGAATTGCTGGCAGAAAACTTTGGTGACATCATGAAAGATGAGATTTCCATCCAAGAAGTTCAACAATCCCCATACAGGATAGAGCCCCCAAAAAAGTCACCAAGACAATAAAATTTTCCAAAATCAAACACAAAGAATTCTGAAAGCAGCTTGGGAAAAAAATATCACCCACAAAGGAACTCCAATAAGACTAAGTTCTGACTTCTCGGTAGAAACTATGCAGGGAAGGAGGCAATGGGATGACGTATATAGAGTCCTGAAAGAAAGGAATTGCCAACTAGGAATAATGCATCCAGAAAAGCTGTCTCAAATGCGATGGCAAAATTAGGACATTCCCAGATAAACAGAAATTAAGGGAATTTGTAAAAACCAGACCACCTTACAAGAAATATTAAAGGGAGTCTGTTGGCAGAGAACCAATGACATTAGACAACAACCTGAGATCAAGACACACGATGACAACACCCAAATACCAACCCAAAGAACTCTCAAAGCTACAAAACTGAAAACATCAATCTGAAATCGATGGCAATGTCTAAACGAAAAAGGAACAAATGATGCAGTTATAGAACTTCCATATGGAGGGAATTCAAGGTGATATCAAAAAACAAGATGGTTTTAAACATAGAATGATAAAGGTAAAACCTCACAGTAACCACAAAGAAAATTAACAAACCTATCCACCAAAATAAGAAAAAAAGACTCAAAAAAACAAAACCAAAGGGAAGAAATGAAAAGATAATCCATGAACAAAAAGAACTCAGCACAGAAAATTTAGTGGAACAATGAAATTGTCAGCACCAAAAAAAAAAAAAGCATAACAAAATGACAGTAGTAAATTCATGTCTGTCAGTAATCACACTGAATGTAAATGGTTTAAATGTACCAGTCAAGAGACAGTGGCAAGATGAATTAAAAAAAAAAAAAAAACATGACCCAGCAATATGTTGCCTACAAGAGACATGCCTTAGACACAAAAACATAAATAGGTTAAAAATCAAAGGATGGAAAAATACATCAAGCAAACAGTAACCATAAAAGAACAGGAATGGCAATATTAGTTTCTGATAAAATAGACTTTAAATTAAACTACATCATAAGGGATAAGGAAGAACATTACATAATGATTAAAGGATTAGTCCACCAAGAGGACATAACCATAGTATTTTATGTACCCAGTGACTAAAAACTAAAACCAAACCCATTGCTGTCAAGTTGATTCTGATTCATAGTGACCCTGTAGGACGGAGTAGAACTGCCTCATAGGGTTTCCAAGGAATGGCTGTGGGTCTAAACTGCCAGCCTTTTTGATTCACAGCCAGATGCTTAACCACTGCACCACCAGGGCCCTCACCCAGTGACAGAACTCTGAAATACATAAAACAAACCCTAACAGAAATGGAAAAAAGGAGGTCTTACAGTAATCATAAGAGACTTTCACACACCACTTTCAACAAAGAAAAGCTA
Organism: Loxodonta africana; assembly: GCF_030014295.1. NCBI lineage: Eukaryota > Metazoa > Chordata > Mammalia > Proboscidea > Elephantidae > Loxodonta > Loxodonta africana. The sequence continues at coordinate 10,211,720 of NC_087368.1, read as the reverse complement.
GAATGAAACTAAACAAAGATTCGGAAGATCTAGATAACACATACAGCCGGCTTGACCTCATACACATAAACAGAGCACTCAGCACAGTATACGTTCTGCCGTGCACATGGCTCATTCTCTAGAGTAGATCATATTCTAGGCCACAAAGTAAGCCTCAATAAATTCAAAAATATTGAGATAATACAAAGCATCTTCTCAGATTACAGTGGTATAAAATTAGAAATCAATAACAGTAAAAACAAGGGAAAAAATTAAATACTGAACAACATACTTAAAAACCATTGGGTAAAAGAAATTAAAAATCAAATTCCTAGAATCAAACACGAATGAAAACAAAACATACCAAAACCTTTAGGACACAACAAAAGGCAGTGCTCAGTGGTCAATTTATAACAGTGAACACACATCAAAGAAGAAGAAAGGGCCAAAATCAACACTGTAATGATACTACTCAAACAGCACCTTAACAATACAACTCAAATAGAAAAAGAGCAGTAAAATAAACCCACAGCCGCCAGAAGAAAGGAAATAATAAAGATTAGAGCAGAAATAAATGAAGCAGGAAACAGAAAAACAGTCAAAACAAGACTAAGAGCTGGTTCTTTGAAAGGATCAGTAAAATCAACAAACTACTGGCCAAACTGACAGAAGAAAAAAAAAGTAGATAGATGACATTACAACAGAACCATCTGAAATAAAAGGGATCATAACAAAGTACTATGAAAAATTATATTCCAACAGATATGAAAACCTAGAGGAAATGGGCAAATTCTTACAAACACACTACTTACCTAGACTAACACAAATTAAGGTAAAAAATCTGAATAGACCCATAACGAAAGAAAAACTACCACCAACAACAACAAAAAAGCCCTGGCCCTGTCAGTCTTACTGGAGAATTCTACCAAACATTCAGAGAAGAATTGACACCAGTACAACTCAAACTATTCCAGAACATGGAAAACAAAGGAATACTCTCGAATTCATTCAATGAAGCTAGCATAACCCTGATACTAAAGCCAGGAAAAGACACTACTAAAAAAGAAAATTAGAGAATAATATTCCCCATGAACATTGATGCAAAAATTCTCAACAAAATTTTAGCCAATAGAATCCAACAACATACATATATATATATATATATATATCATGACCAAGTAGGATTCATACCAGGTATGCAAGGATGCTTCAACACTGGAAAATCAATGTAATCCACCACATAAATAAAACAAAGGAAAAGAATCACATGATCATCTCAATGCTGAAAAGTCATTTGATAAAGTCTGACACCCATTCATGATAAAAACTCTTACCAAAATAGGAATAGAAGGAAAATTCCTCAACGTAATTAAGGTCATATACATAAAACCAACAGCCAACATTATTTTCAACAGAGAGAGACTGAAAGCATTCCCCCTGAGAATGGGAACCCAACAAGGATACCCTTCATCACCACTCTTACTCAACATCGTACTGGAAGTCCTAGCTACAGCAATAAGAATGGGAAATAAAGGGCATAAAAATAGGTAAGGAAGAAGTAAAACTATCCCTGTTCACAGACAACAAGATCCTATACATAAAAAATCCCAGAGATCTTCTAAAAATTAAACAATGCTCCTCAAAAGGCTTCACCAAAAGAGTATAAAGAGAACTTGCAGACTGGGAAAAAATTTCTATTACAAATCCAACAAAGGCCTAATCTCTAAAATCTACAGGGAAATCCAACATCTCTACACCCAAAAAAAAAAAAATCCAGTTAAAAAATGGGCAAAGGAAATGAACAGACACTTCACCAAAGAAGACATTCAAGCGGCTGACAGACACGAGGGAATGCTTGTGATCATTAGCCATTAAAGAAATGCAAATCAAAACCACAGTGAGATACCATCTCACGCCAGTATTACTGGCGTAAATCAAAAAAACAGGAAATAACAAATGTTGGAAAGGCTGCAGGGAGACTGGAACTCTTATGCACTGCTCGTGGGAATGCAAAATGATACAACCATTTTGAGAAATGATATGGCACTTCCTTAGAAAGCTAGAAATAGAAATACCATATGATCCAGCAATCCCACTCTTAGGAATATATCCTAGAGAAGTAGAGAGTCGTCACACAAATAGACGTACGCACACCCATGTTCACTGCAGCATTGTTCACAATAGCAAAAAGATGGAAGCAGCCTAGATGCCCATCAATAGATGAATGGATAAACAAACTATGGTACCTATACACAGTGGAGTAGTACAAAATGATAAAGAACAATGATGAATCTGCAAAGCATCTCACAACATGGATGAATCTGAAGGGCATCATGCTGAGTGGAATGTCAATCACAAAAGGACAAATATTGTATGAGACCATTACTACAAAAATTCATGGAAAGGTTTACACACAAAAAGAATCTTTGATGGTTACGAGAGGGTGGGGGTGGAAATGAAAAATAGACAATAGGTAAGTGGTAACATTGGTGAAGGGTAAGATACTGTACAATACTGGGAAAGCCAGCATAACTTGTCCAAGGCAAGGTCATGGAAGCTCCATAGGCACATCCAAACTCCCTGAGGGATGGAATTGCTGGGCTGAGGTCTGTGGGGACCATGATCTCGGGGACCATCTAGCTCAATTGGCATAACATAGCTTATAAAGAAAATGTTTTACATTCTGAGTAGCATCTGGGGTCTTAAAAGCCTGTGAGCAGCCATTTAAGATACTCCACTGGTCTCACCCCTTTGGGAACAAGGAACAGTGAAGAAAACTAAAGATACAAGGGAAAGATTTGTCCAAAGGACTAATGGGGCCACAACTACCACGGCCTCCACCAGACTGAGTCTGGTACAACTAGATGGTGCCTGGCTACCACCACTGACTGCTCTGACAGGGTCCCAATAGAAGGTCCCAGACAAAGCTGGAGAAAAATGTAGAACAAAATTCTAACATACACACAAAAAAACTTACTGGCCTAACAAACTGGAGAAACCCTGAAAGTATGGCCCCCGGACACCGTTTTAGTGCAATAATGAAGTCACTCCTGAGGTTTCACTCGTCAGCCAAAGATTAGGCCCATAAAACAAAACAAGACTAAAGGGGCACACCAGCCCAGGGGCAAGGGCTCGAAGGTAGGAGGGGACAGGAAAGCTGGTAACGGGGAACCCAAGGTCGAGAAGGGAGTGTTAGTTTATGTTGTGGGGTTGTTAACTGATGTCATAAAAACAATACATGTACTGTTTAATGAGAAGGTAGTTTGCTCTGTAAACTTTCATCTAAAGTACAAAAAAACAAAAATCCCGGAGAATCCATAAGAAAGCTACTGGAACAAATAAAGGGTTCACCAAAATAGCAAGGTACAAGATCAACATAAGATTCCTCTACACTAACTCCAGAAAGGAAATCAGGAAAACAATGCCATTTATAATCACCCCCCAAAAAGATAAAATAGGAATAACTCTAACTAGGAGCATAAAGGAGCCCTGGTGGTGCAGTGGTTAAGAACTTGGTTGCTAACCAAAAGTTTGGCAGTTAAAATCAACCAGGCTCCTTGGAAACCATAAAAGACTTATATGAAGAAAACTATAAAACACTACTGCAGGAAACCAAAGTGACCTTCATAAATGGAAAAACATACCATGCTCATGTATAGGAAAACTTAAATTTACGAAAATGTCAATACTACCCCAAGCAAGCTATAGATACAATGCAATCCTGATTCTAACAACATTCTTTATGGAAAAACTAACTTTATGGAAAGGAAAGAACCAGCAGATACGTAAAGCATTATTGAAGAAGAACAAAGTAGGAGAACTCACCGTACCCAATCTCAGAACCTACTCTACAGCCACAGTAGTCAATATAGCCTGGTACTGGTACAACAACATAGACCAATGGTGCAGAACTGAGAACCCAGAAGTAAATCCATCCACCTATGGAGAGCTGATCTTCAACAAAGGGTTAAAGTCCATTAATTGGGGAAGAGAGGGTCTTTTCAAAAAATGGTGCTGGCAAAACTTAATATCCATTTGCAGAAAAATGAAACAGATCCGTACCTCACACCATACACAAAAACTAACTCAAAATGGATCAAAGACTTAAATGTAAAACCTAAAACGATAAAGACCGTGAAAGAAAACACAGGGGCAATGCTGGGGGCCCCTGTTTATGGCATAAACAGAATATCAAGCATAACTAAAGCAGCACAAATTCCAGAAGATAAACCAGACAGCTGGGACCTCCTAAAAAATACTTATCCTCATCAAAAGACTTCCAAGAGAGTAAAAAGAGAACCTGCAGACTTGGAAAAAATCTTTTGACACCAAAGTATCTGATAAAACTTTAATCTCTACAATATATAGAAAACTTCACCTCAACAATAAAAGACAAACAGCCAGTCACAAAATGGGCCAAGGATGTGAACAGACACTTCACCAGAGGACATTCAGGCGGCAGATACGATGTTTATGGTCATTAGCGGCTGTCTGTTAGATGCCGTCGAGTCATTTTGGACTCATAGCGACCCTGTGTTACTGATTGATTACTGTGTGCCCAACATGTATATTTCTCCTTTTTACCTTCAAAACAGCTGAAAAAAATACAGGTACAGTAATTTCTGACCTACAACTTTAGAAACAGGCCTAGAGATCATACAGTTTGAGAAACACCATAGCAACTTTAAACCATGCCAAGTTTGGCTGTTTTTATAGACGTTTTTCCTCGAGTGGAAAAAATGAGTGATGCTTCAATTGCAGGGAATAGGTTTTGCTAACGGTAATTCAAGAAAGTGTGTCTTCAGAGTAGAAGTCACCATGCAAGGAGATTTTCAGAACTGAATGGACTGAAAATAGGGTCACTGGAATCCTAGTACACTGTGCAGTCCCTCTCTTATACTTAACTATACCAAAAGGGGCTTCTTTGTGAACTTTTCTAGATGAACTGTTAACTGAAGGTAAAACACCTATATTTGATACCGTAAATGGTTCTGTTTTCTGGATCAATGTCTTTTTTTAACCATAATTGTTGGCTAGCCGTTCACTTTTTTCCCACAGCACGCTTGAATCTGATGTGCCCAGATGAAAACTCGAGCACTCAGATCATTTTCCCTAGAAAAGGACCCACAGCAGCACATTAGAATCACCCGGGGAGCCTTAGCGGTCCCGTGCCCAAGTGTACCCCAGGTCAGTGAAGGCAGTCTCTGGGGTCAGACCCAGACAGCAGAGTTTCTGAAGCTCCTGAAGCTCCCCGGGAGATGGCAACGCGCAGCCTCTCCTCCCGTAACTGCCTTACCTCTGCTTCCCTGCCACCGTGGTTCCTCGCTGTTCGGCTTCAGTAGCAGCAAAGGCAGAATGCTAATTCAAACCTTGGTAACAGGGGCTTAAATTCTTAGGATCCAGGACCTTAACTGAAACAAATCACCATGAATTCCATGCTTTTTCTTACGGTAAGACGGTCGCCTAGAATAGAAGGTTCATGCAACTTCGGGATTTCTCATTTGAAGTCACAGGAAGACATTTTCTCAAGCTGTTTTTATTACACTCAAGGTATCAAGTACAAAATAACCTGGTAATCAGGATACTGTGTCAGTCAATAAAAAAGGACAAATCACTACAGTATGAAGAGATTTACAAATGACAAAAATATACAAGCTGTGAAAATTAACAGACAACTTGAAATGGGGAGGTGGCTCTTTTTTTCTTTTAGAAATGCTAGATTTTCTTAACAAAAAGGACAAATAAAATACAGTGCTCTAAATATGTGTAACCATGAAAACATGAAAGAAAAGCTGCCCTAACGCTTACTACTATTAGCATAACAGACTCCATTGCTTCTGTTTAACAGCCTTTGCCGGCACATGCCTACTGCCTTTCCTAGCTTTTAAGGAACAGTTTCCTCTAAGGAATACTAGCGCAGCATAACCCTTAAATAATTTATTTTTAAAGTTACAACCTACAGAGAAATTAACACCTTGGCAGTCTAGATATAACAGTGGCAACCGTTCTTCTCATGCACTTCTCTGAGAACGAGTTCCCTGGCTGGTCGGGTAAGGTTGATGCTGTGGAACCTCTCCCCCACAGCCACAGGCCCACTTCTACGCTATGTCCCTGCCACCCTCACCCCCTACCCCACACTGGTGTTCACCTTTCCCCTCCTAAAAAGTGCAGCTCATGGTAACCCTTCTAGAAAATGTTTGTAAAAGCGTCTAGGTGGGTGTCCCAGCACATACGCTTTTCAAAAAGCACCCCCGCCACACCAGAGGTGATGAAAATTGTGTTCTTGGCCTAAATATCCAATTCTTAGATTTTTTTTGTTTTTTTAGCCTTCAAAGGGTAGAGAAGGTGTGCTTTGAGTACTTGAGTTTTAAAGATTTCATGTCGCTCTCCTGGGACATAAAGGAGGGCACCTCCCCAGCTTCCCAAACGAACTGAGGGTGAGAGAAGGCAATGAGAAGCAAGCTGTCGACCCGTTTGGCTTAGCCTCCCAGCCCCCTTCCTGGCTCAGGTTCTTTCGTAAGAACAAGTCAGTGCTTCCACCATGTCGTTACAGGGAACGTTCCACAAAGGCGGTGAGCCCGGTCACAAATCCACCTGTAACAGCTCCTCCACTCTGAAAAACCAGCCCAAGAGCTTTTAGGAAGAATCTTCAGACCTCAGGGTCACCGAAACTTCATTAGTGCAGTTGAGAGTAAACGCGTAAGATTTGGCATATATTAAATGATTATTGGCACAATGTCCTCCACACAGTTTGATGTATAAATATTGATAGCATGTGGCCCGGGCCCTGGGTGGATCAGCCGATCTGCACCATTTTTATGTTGGCAAAGATTCCGTCTCTCCCTTTGGAGCGCTGGAGGGAGAGCTGCTTCATCCGCTTCTCCAAGGCCTGGCCCTCGGTAGCAGCGATGCTTTGGCTCTTGCCGCCGCCGCCACCACTGCTGCTGCTGCCAAGACCCCGGTTGTTGGCTTTGTCGCTTGTTTTATTCTCTGCCCCTTCTGCCCTGTCTCCTGTAGAAATAGAAAGATTACCAAGTGAGTACTGACAATTCCAAGAGTCATTTGGGCCCAAACTAATTATCCAGCTCAGCCCTTAGACTCTCCCAGTGTTGCCCAGCCTTGCACATCAGAGGGAGGTCTCCCTCACAGATCTATTAGTTCTCAAGGCACCATCCACATTCCTTCTCTTAGAATCCTAAGGGCAAAGTCTGTGGCACTCATCTGGAAAACAGACCTCCACAACCAGTGCTTGCCAAGAGGGCTGTTCTGAGGAGACCCAGAACCTAAGCTCTGCTAGTCAGGAGTGGAGCCAGAGGCCCCAGAAAGCACTGTGAGCCCATCAGGACGAGCAGCGCTGACAGCACACCGCAGACAATAATGCGGCCCTGGGGCCCTGAGCCCTGGGAAAGGTGTAGAAGAGTGAAAAGATCTGACTGGCCGGGCAGTGAGTCATGTGGTTGGGGCAGGGCTGGGGGAAGGTTGCAACTCACCTCGTTCTACCTCGCATTCAGGGGAGGAGGCCCCACTGCATTCACTGCGAGGGCCCAGCACTGGGAATGTTATCCCAAACTCTGATAGGGACATGGGGCTGGGCAGGTCCAGGCTGCCAGGCCTCGCAACCGCAGGGAACTGGTCAGGCATCTCACATGGGCTTGTTGGTCCTGAACTAAAGCTGGACACAGACTGGGTTTCCGAGTCATCTTCAGACACAAAGTTGCTGCAGGTGTCATCTTCAAAGGCCTCTGAGGCCACTAGGATGAGAGAAAACCCGTCACATGGAGTCTGACAACAAACAGTTAACATGCTCGGCTGCTAACCAAAGGTTGGAGGTTCGTATTCACCCAGAAGCACCTCAGAAGAACGTCCTGGCAACCTTCTGAAAGAATCAGCCACTGAAAACCCTATAGTGTACTTTGTACTCTAACACATACGGGGTCGCCAGGAGTCAACATCAACAGCAGCTTGTTTTAGCTCCTTAAACATCTCCAAAGAGAGAATGCTGCTCGCAGGCTGCTAGGCAGCAAGGAGGGACTGCAGGATCGGCCACGGTGGGTGCCTTCATAAAAGGAACGGGACCCCTCCCGAGCCTGTAAGGAAGCAGCTTGAGGCAAGCAGCTGGAGCCCATAGCTATTCAGGGGCTCACAACAGCTTTCTAGCCCCCGCCCTAGAAGTCAGTGCCTCTGATCAGCCAGACACAGCCTATAAGGTAGGAGATTAATTCAGTCACAGATCAGGACCTCTTCTCTACCCTAGTCCTCCAAACACATCCACACACGCAGAGAAGAGGGGTCGGCCCTATGCAATGCATCCCAAGCAAAGCCGGTCAGACTTAAGGGCTTCCTTCTTCCAGAGCAGTAGAGGCAAGGGCTGCTGGGAGCAACAGCCCTGCATGGAATATATGCTATAAACTTTGTTATCTTCCAGGTCACTTCTGATCCCATAAAAGACACACTCAGAGCCTACCTACATCACTTGTTGTTAGGTGCCATCAAGTCAATTTTCAACTCATAGCAACCCTCTGACAGAGAAGAACCACCCCCATAGGGTTTGTTAGGCTGTGATCTTTACAGGAGCAGGTCACCAGGTCTTTCTCCCGTGGAGCTGCTGGGCGGGTTCAGACCGCCAACCTTTCAGTTAGCAGCTAAGCACTTAACCACTGGGCCGCCAGGCTCCTTCCTACATCACTATTGCCACAAGAGGACAAAATGCTTTAACAATGCTCTGTAGCTTGTGCCTTATTCTGTGGACCAGAATTACCAAGGCCCAGGGAAACGTCATTCCCATGGTTTTAACACCTCTTCAGCCTTTAACTATTTCTCCTCAGCCTACATCGGATCCCAGTTATTAGAGCTTTCCTCACCTGCTCCCCTTTCTCCCTCCCTTATCTTTAAAAAAGAGCCTGTAGCATTCCATAGAAAACCGAACCGAACCAAACCCGGTGTTGTCTAGTCTGACTCATAGCGACCCTATAGAACAGAGTAGAACTGCCCCAGAGAGTTACTAAGGAGCGGCTGGTGGATTTGAACTGCGGACCTTTTGGTTAGCAGCCAAGCTCTTAACCACTGTGCCACCAGGGCTATGCATTCCATAGAAGATGACCACAAATTAGAAGTACTGCAATACTGGGGCAGAAAATGGGCTCAGACCCGAGTGCAAATCCTGCCTTCACTGCTTGCTCTGTGGCCTTGGCCAAGTTACTCAGCCTCTCTGAGCTTCATGTTCCTCTCCCTATAGGGTATCTGAGACAATGTATATGAAAACACACACAGTTGTTGTTCGAGTTATAGTTTGCTTTTCCTTTATCTTGGGCCTGGCATTTAAATGTCTGTTGAGTGAATTAAAGAGCTCCTGGGGAAGGAGTTTGAGAAAGAGCCAACAGGGATGATTCCACTGGAAAGGAAAAGGAAGTGTGTAAAGACTGCTGGAGGAATTTTCTTGATTACTTAAAGGAGGGAGTCAAGTCACACTCTTTATCAGTTTTCCATGGGGCGGCCCTGGGAGGGCGAGGAAAAAGGTCTCCATGGTCAGATACCAATGAACGCCACCATTTGCTGAGTACTTACTGGATGCCAGGTAATATTTCATTTAATCCTAACCACCACTCTCCACAGTGGGTAGTAGGTACTGTCATAAGGAGCCCTCGTGGTGCAGTGGTTAAAGCACTCAGCTGCTAAGGGAAGGTCAAGAGTTTGAACCCACCAGCCACTCCGCCAGAGAAAGATGTGGCAGTCTGCTTCTGTGACGATCACAGCCTTGGAAACACTGGGGCAGTTGTTCTCTGTCTTACAGGGTCTCTATGAGTCAGTTTTAAGTACTGTCATACTCTCCATTTTATAGGTGAGGAAACTGAGGTACAAGGTTAAGGTTAAGCCCTTACCCGTATCATGCACCAGTAATGATGGGAAGGCCAGTACTGGAATCAAATCCAATTCCAAAGTCTCTATTTTTAGACAACTCTTCTTTCCTACAGGGCTTCTCAAGAGTCTTGAATCTCAGGTGTGAAAGTATATCATTTTCCAAACTTACCTGACCACAGAATTGACTTTGAGGAGTATTAGTAATATCTTGGTGGACACAGTGTTCATGAAACATACAAATGGAAATGGCCCCCAGGCCTGCTTAGCTGAGACCCTTAGTGATGGCCAGAGATGGGGTGACCCTGGAATGAGGCAGCCCTAGAGGCAGACCTGGCCTGACCCACACAGGCTGTGTGTGACCTCCCCACTTGCTCACCAGAAACGGCATCTGGCTCAGGTTTGCTCCCTGACAGGTCCTCCGCGGATGTGCTGCTGCCCTCCGCCCCGACACCGCAGCCCCGGGGCCCCATGGCACTGGAGCGCCGCCGCTCATGGATCTCATCTGAGATCATCTCCAGGTTCTTCAGGGCCGTCTTGTACTCGCCCTTTGCCAGGGCCAGTTTGGCCTGCAGGTCGTCCACAGTCTTCTTCAGTTGCTGGTGGGAACAGGAGGCTCAGTAAGTGAAGGCTCCCCCTACAGGCCTTACGAGGGTTTTCAAATGACAGTTTTAAGCACATCTGCCCATCGGTCTATTTCTAACAATTTCCCAAGACATGACTGAGAACCTACGCCCTGATTTCTCTATTCACATCTCAGCTATCAATCTACCAGGTAAATTTAGCCACCGCCTCCCTCCTCACCCAACCCCATCCAGGGTGACAAACTCAAGCTGTAAGATCCAGAAACTACTGCTCGGGGAATAAGCCCCCTCACACACACAAACACCTCAGTGAATACACAATCTAGCCATCTGGTCCCCAGTGCAGCAGTTCTCAAGCTTAGTGTGCATCAAAAGGAGCCCTGGCGGCACAGTGGTTAAAGCACTCAGCTGCTAACTGAAAGGTCAGCGGTTCAAAACCACAGCCACTCCACAGAAGAAAGACATGGCAGTCTGCTTCTGTAAAGATTTACAGCCTTCAAAACACTGTGGGTCAGTTCTAATCTGTCCTATAGGGTCGCTATGAGCTAGATCGACTCAACGCCAATGGGTCTGGCTTTGAGTTTCAGTGTATATCAGAGTCACCTGGAAGGCTTGCTAAAGCACAGGTTGCTGGGCCCTATCACCAGAGTTTCTGATTCAGTGGGCGCTGGATGGAGCCCCAGAATCTTCATTTCTAAAATGTTCCCAGGTGATGCTAATGCTACTGGTCCTGGGATCACAGTTGGCGAACCATTGCCCTAGTACAATACAGTGACTGAAGGGCAGGTTTAGCTTCAGAGACACCAACCAAGACCACCTGCAGCCTAAAAACGCAGGAAAAAATGTGTCTCTCTCCAACTTCCTCTTATAGCAAGTAAAACCCACTCCTGTCCAATCAATTCCAATGCATAGTGACCCTCCAGGACACCTATAGGGTCTCCTAGGCTGTAATCTTTATGGAAGCAGACTGTCACATCTTTCTCCTACGGAGTGGCTGGTGGGTTCAAACCACTGACCTTTCAGTTAGCAGCTGAGCGCATTAACCACTACACCACCAGGGCTCCATATCTGAAAGCATACTACATAAAAAAGTGGGACAGAAAATAATTCCATCAGTGACCAAGCCAAATCCATACATACCTCAAGTTGCACGTAGTACTTTGCCTTGAGTTCAAAATACGGCCTGTAAAAGATGGGAGGAAAAACCGTTATAAGGGCAACGTAATACAGTGACCACAATAAAGCCCCAGGGGGCAGCAGAGGTGCTGGCAACAGCTGGCCCTGTCATCCCTCCAGGGTTTAGTAACTCTGACAAGGCAGTGAGGTGAAGGTGAGACCCGACAGACACTGATGCCAGACAGAGCTGCTGGGCTTAGCCCAGGGCCACACAGATGGGAGGCCCATCTCAAGATACACACACACATGCATGCACACCTGTGCACTGCTCAAAGCCACACCGGGAGGGCCGAGCAGCTAAGGTGGCCCAAGTCACTTCTCCCAAAGAGGTTGGCTCTCTAAGGATGAAGAGCAGTGAGGCTGGGGGAAGGGGGCTGCTCAAACACCCATCCTCTTCTGCTGAGGTTGACCAGCATCACGCCTCCCCTCACTTAGCCCAGCAGGGTCACCAAAGGAGGGGTCTCCTGTTGGTCCTCCTGGACAGTCTGATTCAGCACCCAGCACCAACTAGTCTGCAGACCCAACCAGGTCATGAGCACAAGAGAGGACAAGAAACACAAACACTCGACAAGTCCCCTGGATTCGGGTCATCCAGCAGAGAGCCCGGCTTGCTTTAGGAGCCTTGGGGTTTGAGCATTAACAGCAGATGAGTGCCTTATTCTTTAGCTGCCCATCCTCCACGAGGCTCCCGAGTCCCACACCCTGAGGATCTAGTTGGATAACGAGGACACTGAAGAACCACCGTCAGCAGGTATAGAAAATCTGGAAAGTGGGAAGGGGGTGGGCTTCACAGTGGCTTCCAGTGACCAAAGGGAGCAGACATCAGCCCGCATGCTGAGAGACAAGGAGAGGTGGGGCGAGATCATGCCATGGCTAGGGAACAGGTAAGTGGCCAGAGCAAGAGTGGGGAGGTGGGGTGGGCACAGGGAAAGCACAGATGTACATTTCATCCTGCAGGCAGGAAGGAGCCACCCAAGGCTGTTAGGATCCGTCCCTACACTCTCCCAAGTGTGGGGTCCTGGAAGGTTCACAGAATCTGATCACAAGGCATTTTTTTTTTCTTAAACAAGGATAATTGAAGAATGGGTATGTATGTGTGTGCAGTGGTGAGTGGAGGGCCTGTGTGTGTGTGTGTGAGTAGGAGGAAGGTGGACAGAAATCAATGGGGATAAGACTGGTGGAAGATACTGGGGGGTGCTACAGAGCACAGGGAGACCAAAGTCTTCCTTGAAGATCCAAGGTCTTCCCCATTGAGTCAGCAGCACCTCTTCCCCTCACCTGGAGGAGGGCTAGGCCTCTGCCAAGCTCCCACTGCCTGGCCCCCTGGCTGCCTGGCAGAAATCTAGTAGTACTGCCCACACGCCCCTGCTGTGGGCTCCGGGGTCATCTGCACCTGCTGGGTCTGGGTCATCCCCAGTCCTGCCCCTTCTGCTTGGAGGCCCAGCAATTGTGAATGAAGCGGATGGCTTGTCCCCAAGAGAGGACATACAAGTTGTTTGCTCATCATGATCATGACTGTGTAAAATTATGTAAAAGTCTGAAAAAAAACTCCACTGAAACGAGTCTGCGGCATTTCATTAGCTGTTGACCCACTGTATATGTGTTCACCCCCATTATGCTGACAGGTAAACTGAGGGGCAAGATCTTGCACAAACTGCTAGCTGCAGAGCCAAGGGCACCTCCTGCGTCTCCCAGAGCCCAGCCCCAGACACAGGGGTGGATTAACCAGTAAGCACGGTATACACCAGCTTACAGTAAGCAAGGTACGCACGGCTTAATTGCGTTTACTTACGAATCTGTAGTGCAGATTTCACCTGGGTTTCACCACATTGTGAGTACCTTGCTTATTGGGTAAACAGTGCCTGCCAGGCCTCAGCCAATGGGCCACACAACCATTTGCTTTCCTGTATCTCCCAAGTCAGTCATACCCAGAACAGTCCCACCCCTCAGCACCCTCCTGCCTCTGACTTGGGCGGTCATGTAGAACCTTACAGGGCAGAGGGCGCCTGGGCAGGGGCTCCAATCAGGCCCTGGGGTCTGTGTCAAGGACTTGCTCAGGCTGTTCCCTAAGTATATGGCACACAACAGGTAGAGGAGGTACGGGGTGGGGGGTGACAATGCCGCTGCCCGAGAGGAGGCTGTGCCCAGACTCACTTGGACTTGTTGATGGCTCTCTTGAGCTTCTTCTCCAGCTGCCGCATGCGGCCCATGGCGGCATTGTACCTGGCCGCTGTCTCCTTGTGCACCAGCTCACTTCTGGTCTTGGTCTGCTCCGCCTCCATGACCTTCAAACAACAGCAGAGGTCAGCCCAGCCCCACCCAGAACAGTCCTCTGTCATTACTTTTATCATTTAAAAAACAATTTCCTCAGAAAATTAGTGGGCAGACTAAGACAGATTAAACTGACTGCCAAATAAATTTAGTTCTATTTTTTTTTCCCTATTGACTTATTTTGAAAAAGCTTTGTCAGGTAAGATTAAATAACCAAATTGGGGTGGCAAGAGGGGGAGAGAAAACACGGAAAAAAGGAAAATCAGAGAAAATACTGAAAAATTTTCTGATTCAGTTGATGTCTGCTTTCTTTTGTTTGGGCCTCCTAGGGTTTTAAGTAGCTGCCATGCGCTCCTCCTGCTCCCTCCTGGGCGCAAGGGCTGAAGGGCAGACAACAGACCAAATATCACCGGTGGGCACTTATGAGACATCAAGAAACTGGAAGAACCCAAACAGTAAGACGTAGCAAAACCTGGCATAACAGCTATCAAGACAACAAGGCAATGTAATTTCAGCTGTCTGCCCCCTACCCAAGTATCCTGGGTTAGTTGGCTGAGCACAGAAGAATCCACGATCCGGAGGGGTCAAACTTTACATTTACACAATTAAATACAAATCATTCATATCAAATTTTGAGGGTCAGAAAAACTCATGACCAGGAGACCAGAGTTCTGATGGAGACATTTTGTTGAGCCTGTTGTTACAGACTGAATTGTGTTCCCAAAGATTATGTGTTGATTTCCTGGCCCTTATGCCCGTGGATGTGACCCTGTTTGGAAACAGGGGTTTTCTTTTGTTATGTTAATGAGGTCATACTATTGTAGGGTGGATTCTAAACCTAATTACTTCTGAGTTATAAAAAGACCAGAATAGACACACACATACACACGCACGCACATATGTACTCACACACGGGGGAGACAGATGTCAAGGAACAAGGAAGGCAGAGGCTACCAACAAGGGATGAATCAGCACAACTGAGAACTTGATTTTGGACTTTTAGCCCCCAGAACCGTGAACAAATAAATTTCCGTTCTTCAAAGCTACCACTTGTGGCATTTATATTATAGCAGCTACTAGGAAACTAAGACACCTGTTAATAAAAATGAGTTAAAAAACCAACAATCAATGGCCAAAAACAACAAAGTACTTCAGAGGCACATTTCTAGAGACACAGTGCTGGCTCTTTCCTCCCTCACCTAAGACAACGCTCAGAACAAGGCCCTCCTGGCAGGCAGGGAGAGCCAAAGTCAGGTTCCTCCACTTCCCGGGGGAAGGCAGCTTCATTGCCTTCTCAGAACCTCCACGAGCTCGCTCAGATGGTCTTCTGATTCTTATCCCGTCCCGGGGTGAGGGGAGCCCAAGAAGACTGCTTCTCACTATGATACGGGACGGGGCGGTACTTAGCCACCAATATTGGGGAAAGCCCTGACCAGGCCTCACATCTACCCACCCAGTCCATCTCCACTCCAGGGACCAGGCAAGAGGCTGACTATGTTCCTTTCTCTCCAGGGCCACCTACTGCCTGCCATTCATAAACAGTTCTCTCCTCTCCGTTTCCGAATCACATTCCCCTTCCTCTGTCTGGTCTCTCTCAGCAGACCTCAGAGGAGCGAGTTCCTCCCTCTCAGACGTCAGCCCTCCTCTCTAGGGGATGAAAAGACACCACCTCCCTAACAAAGGCTAGAGGGGCCTCTGCTGCCCAACCCTCCACAGCGAGCAGCAGGGACACAGCCCTGTCCCCAGGGTGGCCACTCTTAACTGCAGGCTCAGGCAGCGCGACCCCCAAAGCCCTCCTCGCCCCCAGCACTGAGCGCAGAAGCCTTCCTCTGCCCTGTTGGTGGTGTGACATGTGGTCTAATAAAGAACTGGGCTTCTGGCATCATTTATATTCTCCTTAATATGTCAGCTGTGGCTCTAAGTGTGGCTGGCCAATGCCACCATAGGAAGCCTGTGGGGGCTGGGGAGGGACACATCGATGGTCTTGGGCAATAAGGATAGGGACCCCAGTGTTCTCCCGCTGTCCCTGGGGGAAATTACGCAGCCCAAACTCCTGCCCCCTCCCCAAGACAGCCCTTGGCCTTTCCGAGCTCTGAATCTTCTTTTACTAGACCCTGGTGGCGCAGTGGTTAAGAGCTACAACCGCTAACCAAAAGGCTGGCAGCTCGAATCCACCAGGCGCTCTCTGGAAACTGTATAGGGCAGCTCTACTCTGTTCTATAGGGTCACTACGAGTCGGAATTGACTCGACAGCAGTGGGTAAATAGTACTTTGTTTGGAAGAAGGTAAGATGACGCTGTCTTCTGAAGAGGCTTCCTGGAGCATCCAGAAATCAGACAAGGCAAGGACATATCTCTAGACCCTTCATCAAGCAGCATGCAGCCAGCCAAACATGCCAGCCCCATGAGGCTTTGGGAAAGGGCAACATGAGCCTGTTTGGGGAAATGCTAAATCCAGCTGGAGGTTCACAGCCACCTACACTATTTTGAAGCCAAATGTATGCGTGTCCAGATGCACGAAGAACTATATTCTGCATCATCTACCAAATTCAGAGAAAGTGCTTCCTGTAGGCTACGTTTATCAATGACTCAGGGGTACAGAAAGCTTTGGCACAGGCTTTGCCTCTTGCTGATGTCAGCTTTATACTCCCATTCTCCCTCATCAGTTCAAGGAGAAGTATTTTAGGCCAGTGCCACTCGGAAGGAAGCCAGGGAAGAACAGCAGCCCAGGGTGGAAACCCCTGGTCTGTCACCCAGAATACCTACTAATCTGTATCCTTTACACCAGGACCAAGAAAACCAAGTGAATAGGCCCTCCCTTCGGTGGTCTTAGAAAGGGCACACATCAGGTTGCCTCCACCAGAACCCTGCAGCACCATGTGATCCCAGCCCCACAGGTTGTACACTGCACAATTCCAAGAAGCATCATCCCCAAAACAGTGGTGTGAATGGTGCCCCCTGGTATACAGTGTGGATGTCTCCAGAGGCCCCTTCCCTAAGACCCAGGATCCCACCCTGAGATCACCCACCATCCACTGGAACTCCAGGACTTAAAAAATATATATATCCAAAGCAGAAATATGTTTTCATTTTTTAAAGAACAGATTAATTGACTTCTAAAATGATTTCTTAGAGGCTGATTTGGATCTCTAGACTCTATGGCTTCAGTAGAGAGGATAAAAAGGAAAGGCAGGCCTTTAGCTAATTTCTTGGAAGAAAATACTCTGAAAAAAAAATTTTTTTTTTTTTTTTCTCTTCTGTCCTATTCACATCATTCAGGCTTTGGCTTGTAAATTTCCAAGCTTTGTTTTTTCATGAGCTGACCCAGAAAATCTGTTTCCTGCCTGGGTTTAGTTCTATGAGCATCATGTCCACCAGGGGGAAGGAGGTTTAAGGCCACAAAGCACAGGAAACCAAAAGGGTCTCTGGCTTCAGAAGTGGCATAAGGTCAACACAGATTTGACTTCAAGTCATTTGCGTGACAGGCTGTCTATTTACGGAAGCTCACAGCCATCTTTAATTCTCAGATCCCCCAGGACTGAGCCACTGCGGCTGGTGTCACTGAAAAGGGAAAGTCTGCTGATATTAACTGCTGACATTGCTATTCCAGCCCCATAGGTAGCCTCAAGGAGTTACCAAGACCAGATATGCAGCCCCTACCCCCTGTACATCACCCCTCCATCCAGGGCCTTAGTTGGGCCTGCTGAAGCCATGTGTCAGCTCGCCCACCCACCCTATGGCAAACAGTCCTACACTGGTTCTCCAGCCACTCATGTTCTAGACATAGGCATCGGTGGTGGGGACAAAGGACCCAACAGGCTGGTACTGAGGGATGCTGGGAACACAGGACTGGGCATCCCAGGAGAAGCCCAGGGTCATGCCTAGAGGAAGCCGCCCTGGTGGCGCAAAGGGTTAAGCACTAAAGGAAAAGTTGGCAGTTCAGTTCAAACCCACCCAGTGGCTCCGCAGGAGAAAAGACCTGGTGACCTGCTTCCATAAAGATTACAGCTAGAAAACCCTACGAGGCCGTTCTACTCTGTTCCGTGAGTCGAAAATGACTCCACAGCCACCACGACTCAACAGCAACGTGCCTAGAGGAGCGGGATACATCCAGGAACATTCTGCTGACTCCTCGGAAACCCAGGGAGTTAGGCAGGGCCGGGGGTAACCAAGTCCCACTGAGCCAAGCAGCGGTCCCTACCATTCCCATTCTGTGCAATGCGATGGGAGAGGAGGTCATGGTAGCTGGCAAAGAGCCAACAATAACCCAGCATGTCAAGTAGCAGGTAAAGATTACATACCATCTTCTTCCTGCTCACCTGCTGGCTGTCCCAGCCCAGCCCCAGGAGCCAGGCCTGAGGGCCCATTAGGTCCTGGTCAAATCTACCGCCACCACCACCTTCCCACCAGCAGCACACACCCTAAGTGGTTTGGGCTGTTCATCAGGCTCTTCCCTCTGGGATTCTAAACCCAGCCTGTCCCTGGGGCTCAGTGGGGACCCACCCTGGAGAACCACCCATTCGCTCTGGGAAGCCAAGGCCATAGTTAACACCTTCATGGATTATCGGGCAAGATAGGGGAGGAGCAGCCAGCCTGTCACTGGGCCACTACCATCCATGAATGTGGCTCAGCACCAGGCCCAGCCAGCCTGTGACTGTGACCACGTTTTTAGGCAATGGACCTGTGAGTCTGTCACCTCTGCTTAGGCAAAACCACCACACACAGAGCTCACCCAAGCCCACAGGGAGACAGGGTCAGATGACAAGAGGGATATGCAGGGCACTCATGCACCCCACCCACGGGCAGGAACCCACACTGGCAGACGCCCACACTGGCAGGTGCCCACGTGGCAGACGCCCATGCCAGCAGACGCCCACACAGGCAGACGCCCACACAGGCAGACGCCCACACAGGCAGACGCCCACACTGGCAGGTGCCCACACGGGCAGGCGCCCACAGGTACACAAACACCCAGAGGTGCACAGATACACAGACACATGCAGGGAGACACATGCACACAGGCACAGACATGCCCCCCCTCCCCACGCGCGCGCCTGTGACTCATACCCTCTGAGTGGCATGATTCAGCATCTCCTGCCAGGCTGAGTCGAACTGCCGCTTGTCATCCTCCAGCAGCCGCTGCTCGGCCAGGGAGATGGTCTCCTTGGCAGCACGGAGCACCTCAGTGGCCCTCTGGAAGTCCTGCGTGGCTTTCTGAGCTTCCAGCTGAGCCTGGATGAGAAACAACCTCTGTGAGGCCTCAGGGAACACAGTGGCTCCCCATGGCCATCACCCCCCCACCAAAAGATGAGCGCCCCAAGGCTTGCGACGTGCCCAGTCCACCACAGGCCTAACAGCAGTAGGTCCTTGCAAATGCTGGGTGGGTCATTTCTACAGTCTGGGACCCAACGGACTAGGTCAGCATGCCAGCTCTCAGTCAGGTGCAAAGATGGCAACCTGCCCTCGTGAGACAGGTACAGCCAACCTTGGCCTTTCACAGAGCGGTTCTCACTCATGATGGGGCCAGTGTGCCCAGTACTTTCCTGCCCAGATCCACAGGTCAGCTTATGATATGTCCGAACCAGCAAGGCTCCAGAGATGATGGTCTAATGTCCCTGTTCTAACTGTGGCTCTGAGAAACCGTGGGACTGACTCAAGATGGCGTAGCTGGTTCAAAGTGGAGCTGTGAACAGACTCCAGGTCCTGGGAGTCCCAACCCTGTGTGCTCATCCTGCCAGATGGGCCTCTGTCAACTCACACTCACCAATACCAGTGATGGGCGAGCATGCGGCCAGGTAGGCACCAGGAAGGACCTAACTGTAACAACACAGCCCCCGCTCTCAGGAGAAAACAACATAAATCGTAGCTGACCACAGGTCCAGACCTGTGCTAATACTGCAGCTGCCAGCCACACATGGCTACTGATCGTCTGAAATGGGATTACCCAAACTGAGATATACTTTAAGTGTGAAACACACCATAAGACTAAAGTACAAAAAAGAATGCAAAATACCTCCCCTTAATTGTTTTTATATTGATTACACAGTGAAATGATGTTTTGGAGATAGTGGGTTTAACACTTGCTGTCCAGTTGATGGCAACCCATGGTAGACTCCACGTGTGTCAGAGCAGAGCTGTGCTCCATAGGCTGGCTTGTCAAAGAGAAAAACCAGGAACAGGCATCTTACTTTGATTTTAAGGTCTTTCTTACCCACGAAACCAAATATTAACTGTAAAACTTCCTGACCAAAAATTAACCCTGCCAGCACTTTTTTCACCCAAAGTTGCTCATCTTTTCTTTCTCGTTTGGAAGCTAGGCTTGCTTAATTCACATTTCAAAAGGTATCATGGCTGGAGGTGAGTGGAGGGCCAGAGACCACCTAGTGACCTGATATCAGTTGATCTCAGTAAAAGGGGGAGGGCGGGGTTCAATCAATCATGTTAAAATCGGCCAATGGTTGATCTTCTATTCTTCTCCCTCCTCTTCTCTTTACAGGCCTCAGTGTAACTAGCCTACTTGGAGCCATTTGCTTTTTTCGGAATCAGAATGGTCTCCCTGTATGCACACTGAATAACTGCTCAGAATAAACCTTATGCTTCAATTTCTTTGAGTTTGATTATTCTTAACGGGGTTTTCAATGGCTGATATTTCTGAAATAAACTGCCAGGCCTTTCTTCCAAGGTACGACTGAGCAAACTGGAACCTCCAACCTTTCACGGTTAACATAAGAGCGAGTTAACTGTTTGCACCACTCAGGGATTCCATATAGGGTTAAAAAAAGTATATTATTTAAATTAATTTCAGCAGTTTCCTTTTATTCTTTTTAATGTGGCACAGTGGTTAAAAGTCGTGGCTGCTAACCAAAAGGTCAGCAGTTCGAACCCACCAGCTACTCCCTAGAAAACCTTTGGGGCAGTTCTACTCTGTCCTACAGGATCGCTATGAGTCTACAGCAACGGGTTTGGTTTGGAATAGACAATTTAAAATTGCGTATGTGGCTCACATTATATTTCTTTTAAACAGTAGACCCACACTCCCAAGAGTGGGCTGGCCGTGTGACTGCATCAGAAATCAGCAACAAGACACTGCTGTCACCACTCTCAGGGCAGATCCACCTTGAATTCCGGAGCAGAGGATTAGCAAGCCATTTCCAAATGCTGGCCCCCAGCAGGGTCCCAATGCAGCAGCCCTAGGTTAACCAGACCCATAAGTCAGTTACATAAGCCCCAGGTGGCGGCACCCACGGGGCAGCCCCTTTGACTCAAGAGGGGAGGAACAACAGGGACCCACACCCATCACCAGAGCAACTCTCACATGACTTAGAGGAAGTCCTCAGGAACCACAGGCTGAAGACACTGCGAAGATGTCAAAGGGGAAAATCCCAGATTTGGAGCACACCAGCCCCCAGGGAAAGGAACAGCCTTCCAGGCACATGGTTGCTACTCCCTATCTTTCAGAAAGACCAAAGACAAAATGATGCTTTTGAACTATGTTGTTGGTGAAGGATCTTGACTATACCATGGACTGCCTGAAGAACAAACAAATCAGTCTTACAAGTACAGCCGATGCGCCTCAAAAGCAAGGATGATGAGACTTCTTCTCATGTACTTTGGACATGTTATCAGGAGGGACCAGTCCCTGGAGAAGGACATCATGCTTGGTAAAGGAGAGGGTCAGTTAAAAGAGGAAGACCCTCAATGAGATGGACTGACACAGTAATTGCAACAATGGGCTCAAACATAGCCAACAATTGTGAGGATGGCACAGAACCAGGCAGTGTTTCATTGAATTGTACATAGGGTTGCTATGAGTCAGAACCAACGGCCCCTAACAACTGCAGGCCAAACCTAGGCTCTACCACCTTTGAGGCAATGGCCACCTGGTCAGGGAGATGAAGCTCCAAGAAGAATGAAATCCTTGACAACTTCAATTTCTCTGCCTTGTTCTGTGGTTACCCATAAGGTTTTCATTGGCTAATTTTTGGAAGCAAATCACCAGACCTTTTTTCCTAGTCTGTCTTAGTCTGGATGCTCTCCTGAAACTTGTCCACCACGGGTGGCCCTGCTGGTAACTGAGGTACTGGTGGCATAGCAACACAACAGCCACAGTGGGAGGGTTCTGTCAGTTTGTACCGACAGACAGGTGGTGGAAGCAGGCAGTACACATTTAGAAATCTGTGGTGCAAAGCTGCATGCCAAAGGGCCATAAAACCCATTACCTTCAAGTCTGTTTCTGACCCTTAGCAACCCCATAGGACAGAGCAGAACTGCCCCGCGAGGCTTTCAAGGCTGTGATCTCTATAGAAACAGACTGCCACGTCTTTCTCCCGTGGAGTGGCTGGTAGGTCTGAACTGCCGATCATTCGGTTAGCAGTCAAGCACTTACCCACTGTGTCACCTGGGCTCCTTCCTAAGGGCCATAAAACAAAACAAAAAAAACCCGTTGCTGTCGAGTTGGAGGAAATATGGTGAGAGGGTTTGAAAGAGAAATTACTTCCAGTAGAAGGCATCAAGGAAGGCTTCTTAAAGGAGGCTGATCCTTAAGTGAGGACTGAAGGATGGAAGTGATGTGAAAATGCAGGGCTGATGGGGGGTAGGAGGAAGCACTTGAGGCTATGAAGACGGTATTACGAAGCTAACATCTACAGAAGACTTGACAAAGGCTTGATCAAACCTGTCACAGAACTCACGAGTGAAGGCCTTGAATGTCAGGCTAAAGCTTCAACCCAAGTGGCCCAGGGACCTGCCTGCTGTGGCTTCACAGCCACTCAGTTAAGGTGTGCTGCAGCCGCACAGTGGGCACAATGACAATGACGCCTGCCCTCTAGAGCAAGGAACACCCACTGAGAAGAAACAAGAGCACGATGTACTCTTAGCAACCTAACTTGTACCCTGCCCCACTATGCCCCCAGGCCCATGGATGGATGGTCCTTTCTTGTGAGAATGGCCCCAGGGCCGGAGATCTGCCTGGACAAGCTACAAGGAAAGGGTGGAGGCAGGAGAACCTGTCACTTTAAAAGCTGCTTCCGCCCTCCACCAACTCCAGGAGACTATTATTAATTATTAATCCCACAGGATCACGACATTTTCTACCATAGGACTGATGGATTGATATGCTAGGAATTTTTAGTATTTCAATTCAGCAATATTTAAGGATGGACTCTGCTTGAATTGTGAACCTTTTCTTTCTTCAGACAATAAAGGAGACATTCTCTGATGCAGACTTCAACATGGCTGCCGTACCACAGGCCCAGCACTTCTCCATAGCCCACAACCTGCACCTGATGAGTTCAGAATAAGGGACCAGACCTCAACAAAGAAGGAAAGAGGAAGCCCATTTGAAGTGGCCTTTCAGAAGAACATGCTCTCTGTCAAATCCCTGGTGAGTTTCAGAAGTTTCGGCAGATTCCTTGTCAGACCACACATCCTACTAAAGAGAGGTTCCGTCTGCACTTAACACAGAGAAACCAGATGGCATGATTCCATCAGTCACCCACTTACTCATCCAGTACGTGCCGGGCATCTGTTCCGCACCAGTGGCTAGTCACTCCATTTTTCTTGGTAAGAGAGCCTTTATAGCTCAGGGTGAAGCGATGTGCTGGTAAAGACCCTACCTCCCAGCCCCCACTACAGCTAGTGCCCCTTGGCTGAGTTCTAGCTAATTACATGTAAGTGGATACTAAGTGAGACTTCCAGGAGGGCTCCTTTTGTCCTGCCACCCTTCTTCCTTCCTGCTCCCTGCAATATGAATATAACGGCTGGTACTCCAGCAGCTGTTTTGGATCCTGAGGCAAGACCCTAAGGATGGTGGTCCCTGCTTTGAACTGCCTACCTCCTGACTTTTTACAGGACAGAAAAATTAAGTCTCCTGTTTCTGCCAGTGTTATTTAGGGATTTTTTGTTATAATCAGACAAGTTTAAACATAAATGATAACACATCTTCCCCTCGACAACGAACCTGAGAGAAGTAACTATAGCAGGCCACTGTGGATCAGTCAGGTCAGAGTTTTGTGAGCTTCTTTCTGACTGTTCACAGCCCAGAGCCACCTCTGAATATCTCCAACAGTTAAAAGCCCCAAGGTACTTGGCCCACAGTATCTTGACCCCTATATATCATTTCACTACTATTAAGCCCAAAAAACCAAACAGCTGGAGCTTCCCAAAGAATCCCAAAGCTCATGGCCTCTTTGTAAGGCATTTCCTAAAGCTACAATCACGAGGAAGGACCAGGCAGGGACACACAAGGACAGGGACATTCTACTCCCTCCCCCCTCCCCCCAGCAGAGTATCATTCATTCAACATTTATTAAGCACCTGACGGAAACAAAGCACGAGGCTAAGTTCTAGGGGAGGCTCCCCCACCTAAATATGATGCTCCATTCAGTCAGAAACACAGACATAGTCATCGCAAACTCTACTACAAGACAGACATGAGAAGTCACGGGGTGTAAAGTTCACGAGAATGCTGGAAGGGGGAGAGGTTTCCCTGTTGACGGCCATGTCAAACATTAACTGAATACAGATTGTGTGTTAGGCACCAGGCTAGACCCCAGAAAAACAGGTGACACCAAGCCTCACATACTCCATCTATCTGAGGAGAATGTAACTCTGTGATTGCTTCCTGGTGTTAGAACACATGCCTTCTAAAATCAGAAGCCAGATTAGCAATCCCAAAGAGAGCTATGCTATCTGCTTCTCACCATCGCGTGAAAGACGAGACCTCAAAATCTTTGACACGAGCAATAGTTTCTACCTTCAAGCCCTAACAAAGGAACCAGCCCTATCACAAATACATTATTTGAATAAGGGCTCCTCACACCTGCTCCATCATGTGAACAAGTCACGCGGTAGTTTGCTCACACCAGAAAAACCCAATTAGCAAATTAAAGAACTGAGGCTCTGCTTATGATACACCAGAGGAAAATGCTAGCTGAACTTGGTTTGAGCTGTAAAATGCAACACAGAATATTTTTAAATATTTCCATGACTCATGGATACTAATGGCTTTCATGGAAACAGCCTGATGGAGAGAATTTTAAAAGGCTGCTCATGGATGGATTTGATAGGTGACCTTCCATAGACGCTGGCCCGGGTGGGTGCTCCACAAAGTATCACCAACAAAGGGGGGACAGAGAGGCCTGCCGTTGTCCAGGTTGCCAGGAAAAGAGGGAGAGGCCGCATTCATGACCCTCCTCCCTCTGACTCGACTTCCACCCTAGCCCATAAACGGGCTCAGGAAGGAACCAGTGCACCGAGACATCTAACAAAGGTTCAAGGTCAACAGGAGGGAATTTACAGACCATACAGCTCAAGTGCCTTATTGTTCCAGGAGGGCCCAGAGAGGTGAGGTGATTTGCTCGTGGTCACACAGCTATTTAGTGGCCAGCGAGAACCAGGAAACCCTGGTCTGGGGCTATCTCTGGTCAACCATGAAGTCTCTGCAACCTGGGGAACAGCAGCACTGACCTACCCACTGGGCCACTGGACAGTGTACCCGGAACCAGTACACAGGAAGAGGAGCAGCAAGAAAGCCAAGGGCCAGGTGGGAATTCAACATGCACAAGACTGCTGCCTCCCACCTGTTCTTTCTGTCCTGTAGCCCCGGGCAGGTCTCACCAACACACTGGCCAGTTAGCTCTGGGAAGGGTTAAGGAGAGGGGTCTAGTCACGTGGCTGCCCAAAGCTGTACTCTAGCTGGTTAGGGAGAGACCCTGCAAGACTAGACTGACCTAGTACCTGACAACTAACAGACCCACAAGTCTAGATACAGATAACAAGGAAGAATAATCAGAGCAGTTACGTTTAAGTACTTACTCTGTCTCAGATAACGTACATAAGGTGTTCTGAGTACAGTGTCTGGTTTAAACCCTAACACTATGAGGTCTGTCCAATTATTATCCCTACTTTATAAGGCTCAGAAAAGTTAAATAAATTATACAAGATCACATGGCTTCCAAGAGTAGGGTCAAGACTCAAACCCTGACCCTACTTTCTAAACTTCAATTAAATACCACCTACTTAGGACTGCAAAGTCTTGACAAAGAACATACTGGTCACGCTATGTCTGGTCTTCTTCGCCCTAATCAAGGAATGGGATATCCCGGGTAGTAGATCTTTTTAGTGCAAGTGGTTAACGTGCTCAGCTGCTAACTAACAGGTCTGGCGATCTACTTTCGAAAACCCAACCATTGAAAACTCTATGTAGCACAGTTCTACACATGACACACATGGGGTCACCACGAGCTGGCCTGACACAACAGTAATTGCTTTTCTGGTTTGTTAATTGTAAAAGCTGGATGATAAGCATACGGGGGTCTGCTATACTAGTCCCCCTACTTTGTATATATTTGGAATTTCCTGTAATAAAAAGTAAAAAATGAAAACAAAACCCTATTATCATTCATCATTACCTACTTATGATTTTCTAGAACTATGCTGTCCAGCTTGCTCCTTACAAGCGAGGATGACCAGACTTCGTCTCACATACTTTGGACATGTTATCAGGAGGGACCAGTTCCTAGAGAGGAACAACATGCTTGATAAAATGGAGGGTCGGCAAAAAAGAGGAAGACCCTCAATGAGATGGATTGACACAGTGGCTGCAAAAATGGGCTCACGCATAACAACGATTACGAGGATGGCGCAGGACTGGGCAGTGTTTCATTCTGTCGTACATAGGGTCACTATGAGTTGGAACTGACTCAACGCCACCTAACAACAACAACAACATGCTGTCCAAAGCAGGGACCACTAGCCACATGTTGCTATTTACATTTAAATTAACTAAAAGTAAATAAATTAAAAATTCAGTTTCTCAATTGCACTAGCCACATTTCAAGTGCTCAACAGCCGCCTGCAGCTAGTGGCTCCTGTACTAGATGGTGCAGGCGTAGAATACTTACAATATCACAAAGTTCTGCCCTAGTGCGGTCAATGAATTACTTAATATGGCCCTTCTAGCCATTCATGGGGCCCTGGCGGGGTAGTGGTTAAGAGCTACAACTCCTAACCAAAAGGCTGGCAGTTCAAATCCACCAGCTGCTCCTTGGTAACCCTACAGGGCAGTTCTACTCTGTTCTATAGGGTCACTTTGAGTCAGAATTGACTCAATGGCAACAGGTTAATGGAAGGTATTCATGGTCTTGTGACTCTCACAAAATGACTGGGTGGGGGTATGCGAGTAAGATGCTTGTGGCCCACCAAGGGGACTGGAGAGCCTACTAATAATGCAAATAAAGTGCATGGGACCCTTGTCGGAGGTGAGGGCAAGGCCATGCAAATAAGGTATATGGAAACCTAACAAGGGGATTGGTCAGTTTTGCCATCCCAATAGGCTTAAAGGTACCCAATTCCAGAAGAAGAGGAAGGGGACCTCACTACCAACAAGAAGAGCAAGGAGCGGAGCGCATCCTTTGGACCTAGGGTCCCTGTGCTGAGAACCTCCTAGACTCAGGAGACAGAAAAAGAGCTGTAAAACCAGAGACAACAGGAAGTACAGCAGAGAAATGCAGGCAGCAGGATCAGGAGACTGGTGTGAGACAGCGTGGTGGGCTTCCTGGCCCACAGAGCAAGGCGGCTCTATAGTGAGCATACTGACCCACAGAGCAAGAGAGCTACGAGCCTTCAGAGCCTTCAGGCAGTAGGCTTGCTGGCGGAGTGGTGTGACTCTGGGCAATTGGTGGCAGACCTAAAGAAACTTGCAACTCTTGCCTGAGCAGGGCAGAGCCAGGCCAAGCGGCCAAGGGGCCGACGGAGAGGTCTGCCTGTGGGCACGCCCAAGAAGAAGCTGTCCTAATCAAAGAACTGTATCCTGAGTTGAGCCTGTTACTTCCCTAATAAACCCCATAACTGTGAGTATGGTCTGTGATTTCTGTATGGCCACTGCAACGAATGATCAAACCCAACAGAGACGCAGAGAGGACACTGGGATCAGAATTGGTAAGGTATGTTTGACCTCCACTTCACAGAAATCAGTCTTGGGCTGATCTTGACCTTGATCCTCTCTCCTCCCTCTTGTGAAGTTAGAGGTCTGACCCCATCACACCGTTTTTAATCCTAGATACTGCACAAACACTTAAATGAAGGGTGATTAAAAAAAATCTCAGTTGTCATTCATAACTTCCAACTTAATTCATATTCACCAAAGCAGTCTTGTCATTCCTGCTTTATATTATAAATAATATGCACACAAATCCAGCATAATAACCAAACCTGAGGGTACATTGTGATCAGAGACCTTGGGTGTGGGGAAGGCCCAGCCTGTCCAATAGGGTGCTGGGACCCAGTTTCTGGCAGGATGATCCCCAGGCGTGAGTCTAACCCAGGTTTCAGTTGGGGGCAGGGCCTCTTTCGAGATGGAGTCCATCTTTGTCTCTCTTGTGAACTAGCCTCCAGCCTGTAAGCCAACTCTGGACACAGGCACACATACCCGGCCACATGATACAGATTCCTGTTCCACTCGTGTGGACTTATCACTCTGCCTCAGGTTGGCACCATCTGTGGCCCTTCAGAATTGCCCCAATTCAGCTATAAGGGGCTCCCAGGAGTTGTACTGCCCCCTGGCGCAGGGTGTCTCTAGGCCCAAATCAGCAGGCTAGGTCTGGTCAGCCAGCTCATCTCTGCAACCTTCACATGCTAATAAAACTTTCACAATTAGTGGCCACCAACATGGAGAGCCAGCTAGCCACACTTGGTGGGACACATCCCATGCAGGACCCCAAATCCAATCCTTCCTGTTGCTGCAGGGACACAATGGATGCCAAGCCTCTTCCTGCCCACCCCAGCCAGAAAGGGCCACCCACACCCCTCCTCACCCTCTCTCACTCCTACACACACTCATGCTGGCTCAGTGTGGAGAAGCAGTCCACCTGTTACCAATTGGCAGGAGCCTGGGGCCAGGCTGGAGGGAAAGGGCTAAGGCAGGGGACCACCACCCAGGAGCCACCACCAAATGGAGACCCCAACCCACAAAACCAAATCACAGGGTCTCATGGGCTCGAGGACATGGAGACAATGTGTTGTTGTTAAACGTTGTCATTTCTGACTCATAGCCACCCTATGTATAATAATAGAGCAAAATGTTGCTTGGTCCTATGCCATCCTCACAATAGTAAGTATGTTTGAGCCCATTGTTACAGCCACTGTGTCAATCCATTTTATTTTACAGATGAAAATTCAAGACCCTAACAAGTAAAATAGCCTGCCCCAAAGGACAAATTTGATGTCGGACCAACCCTAATCCAGGCCAATTTCCATTATGCCCCACTAGCCACACACCCACCCCCAACATCATACCCCTCACTCTCTGCACCATATACACCATCTTGAATTTCTTCACAGCTCCTCTGCTGTGGTGGGTCTCCTCAAATTCAGCAGGGCTATGCGTTCCTCGCTTCCACATTTATGTTCTGTCTCTGTTGTCCTCCCTTCCCTCCCCCCCCTCCCCATTTCCAAGGCCCATGAAGCATTAGCACCTCCCAGGCTCGAGGTCTTCCAACACGCACGCACAGCAACCAAGGAAGTGATTTCATCCTCCCCCTGTGGTATGCAACGCAGACAGGTTTTATAGATATCCCCCCACTGGCGTACACAATGCGGACCCAGGTCACGATCATTGCCTGCCATTTTGAGGGAGTGGAGCTGCTGCTTTATGGCCCAGGGCAGGGAGAGCTGGCACACTGCACATGGAAAGAAGCTGCACTCTGTAATTACGCCGCATGACAGCCCTCTGTGGCTAATGAGTAGCTGCTGGGGGAGTGGGGAGGTGGGTGTATAAAGAACTGGGGCGCCAGAGCTAGAAATAACATCCCCACCTCTCAGCCACAGCCAGGGAGTCAAGAACCTGAAGGCATCAGATGCCGTTAGCAAGCTCTGCTCCCCCTGCCATCCCTGGTTCTCTCTGTGGGTACAGCCCTCTCTACCTGGGGATCGTGAATAGAGCTGCCAGAGTTCAAGGGTCTACTCCCTAGAGAGATGGTCCCATCAGCACCATACGGACAAAGAGGGCCCTTTGTAACTCTCAACCCCAGCAACCCCCGCTCTGAACACACCGTAAGGCCAAAAAAAAGAAGCATCCCAATGTCCTGCACAGAACTGGCATTGACTGACCAGACAATTGAGCCACTGTGACACAAAGCAATGTGTGGAGAGAACTGGGAGGGACCAGCTACATCCCAGGCACCAACAATGGCCGCCGTCTTGAGTCTACAACCTTGAACGAGTCTTTAAACTTCTCAGATTGGAATGCCAAGGTCACTATTAACTCCGGTGGAGCCTGTTACAGTACTGAGGATACACAGTTACAACAGAAACTACAAGAAGATATTCCGCAAGGCAGTGTCTGGCTTAACAGGGACAGTTAATCAGCAGGATAGGTAGCCACTGAGCTATTCTGCCCTTACTATTATCTTTGTTTTTGTATATGCTTGCAAACCTTCCATGATAAAAAGTTTACACAACTGTTTCTTAAAGCATTTCTTAACCAGCTAGCACTTGGCTATTTATCTACCACATAGTTCTTTCTTTAAACTCAAAACTATGTTACTGGGTTGAGCAACAGCATAATTTGAAGGAAAAAGAAAGTACCGCACTCTATCTAATCAAAAATAACAGCTGTAAAAAATAATAACAGCTGTTTCCCATCAAATGCTTAAAACCAACTGTAAGAAAACACATTTTTAAACAGTTGGAAAAATCTGAAAAAGATTAGATGATATTAAATAACTTAATTTTGTTAGGTGTGAAAATGGTTTGTGTTTTTTTTTTTTTTAAAGAAAAGGTCTTATTTGTTAGAGATAAATATTTAAGTATTTGCAGGCAAAGTGATATGATACCCGTGAATTGCTTTAACAGAGTAAAGGAAAAAAATTGCTGGAGGATAAATGAAGCATGACTGGCGAGATGTTAATCTTTGTTGGCCCTGGTGGTAGGTAATGGGGGTTCATTGTATTATTTTATCCACTTCTGCATATGCTTGAAAAATTGCATAATAAAAATTTTAAAGGAATGTTTTTTGAAGCCTTTCGTTCATCACCTATTGCTTTTGCTATTTGCCTGCTACACAATCACAAAGCTCAAGAAAAAGCTATGCACTGAATAGGGAAATCAAATGTTTGTCAGAGGTGGTCCTCGTTAAATATAAAATTTAAGGTGAAAACAAAAACCAAGAAATACCTCTGAGATTGGCAATGAGGGGAGATTAAGACTTAAAATGTTGCCCAAGTGAGAGGCGGGTTTACAAGACTGGAAGGGCTCCTGATTCCTAAAAGCCCACCTTGCCCACAGTCAATCTTTAAAAGACATCGAAAACCTGGGAGCCCAATACTTGCCTCTAACAGTCTGTTAGCAGCCAAACCACTCATCCCTAATCTCAGTCTCTTCTGCTGTGATTTAAAGCCCTCAGCTCTTTCTCTATCCCCAGCAGAGGCAGAGGGGGAAAAAAAAACTCCACTGGTAAGTACAAAGCAGGACAAGGCACTTTCAAAGAGGGCCAAGACCAAGCTGCAGGCACCTGGGTAAGCCCACCCCTCCCTACAGTCCACCCTCTCTGCTGCCCTGATGGAAGGATTATAAAAGGAGCCAGAACAAGGGTGTTTTATTAAGGACGAGGGTGTTAATTACATCCCTACGATGTGCCAGATGCTTAAAATGTTATCCCACAGACTCTACCCTATAGCCCTGCTGGCAAGCATTGTGGTGCCCATTTTACAGACAGGGAAACTGAGGTTAAGGCACTGGTCCAGGGTCACACAGCTAGAAAGGGAAGGAGACTGGGACCCAAAACCAAATCCCCTGACTCTGACGTCCTGGAGAGAAAAAGCACAAACAGGGGCTTCCATATGATTCCACCTCTCCAACGGCATGCCTTGCAGGACTGATTGCCTAGATTCAAGTGGGAAACCACAAAACCCACCGCGCTGCTCTCAGCTTCTTAGAGTCTCTCCACACCACTGTTCGCACATCCATTCCACTGAGCCCTCTCTCTGGCCAAGACCTCTCTGTAAAGCATCCAAAAGCTTGACAGGCCCTGCCTAATCCCTCCCCACCCCTCAGCTCTGAACCAAGGGATGAATGAACTCAAAGGAAACCTCAGCAGATGTTTCTGGCATCCATTCTTGCCTGGATTATTTTGACGACTTTCTAACTGGTCTCCCAGCTTCAATCTCACATGGCCAATTTAAACTCTAAAAAAAGCCTTTTGGCATCCAGTCGATTCCAACTCATGGCGACCCTATTTAAACTCTACACAGCATAAATTTAGTGTCACACAATTGATTTAGGATACCTGGTGGTCTTTCTAGAGTGCACATCTGATGGTAGCACTCCTGTCCCTAACACTCTCCCAACCCCTAACAAACTCGAGCCACAGCACAGGCTCACATCCTCATCTCCTATCACTTTCCTCGCACCCAGTGAAGCCCAACCAACTCGCCATGCCTTCAGCATTCACTCCTCTTGCACGTGCCATTCCCTCTGCCATGAATGCACACCCTTCTCCCGCGGCTCCACTTAGAGAACTCCTATTCATCCTTTAAAACCCTTCTCAAATGTCCCATCTTCTGAGAATCTTTTCTCCACTACGCCAATCTGGATTCAATTGTTGAATGACCATATCTTCATCCTTATGCCCCCCTTCCTAGGCTATTTAATAAAAAGTCCTTGTCATACCAACTTGAAGAATGCAACCAATGTCACTGAGTTGTGCATGTAGAAATTGTAGAACTGGTGTACATACAATGTTCTCTGCTGGGTGTATTTTCAACAATAACAAAAATTAACAGGGAATCTGGTTCAAAGATAGCTTAGCACTGCCCAACAGCAGCTGAACACACGGGAGTTTGCAGAAGTAAGGTTCTCGAGGGCAGGAACTGGGGTTTATACTTTGTCACCCACAGTGCCAGCACAGAGTCGAGCACACATTTCCATCGTAAGTCTCTCCCAGGCGATTTTGATATGTTCTCTATCCCCACTCCACCCCCATCCTGGTCTAGAAGGATTCATTCCTGGTTCCTACATACCATTTTGCTGAGGGGCCCTGGTGGCACAGTGGTTGAAGTGCACAGCTGCTAGCCGAAAGGTCAACAGTTTGAACCCACCACTGCTCCACGGGAGAAAGAGGTGGTGTCTGTGTCCTAAAGATTTACAGCCTTGGAAACCTTGTGGGGCAGTTCTACTCTGTCCTACAGAGCTGCTAGGAGTTGGAATCAACCCGACAGCAACAGGCTGATCTGGATATACCATTTGCTCAGGAAGGTCCTGATCATGCTCTGCTGACGCAGGAAGACCCATTAACAGTCTGTGGTTGACCAGTTCTTGAGGCACCCACCATTCCACAAGCAATATGCTCCACCGACCCCTTTCGCTGTCGAGTCAATTCCAACTAATAAAACCCTGTAGGACAGAATAGAACTGCCCCACAGGTTGTAAATTTTTACAAAGCAGAGTGCCGTATCTCTCACCCATAGAGCGGTTGGTGGGTTCAAACCAAAGACATTTCAGTTAGCAGCCAAGTGCTTAACCACTGTGCCACCAGGGCTCCTTCAATAATGGCCCAAACTCCTTTAAATCACATTTAGACTGTTAAAAAACTAACCTAAACATTATGAGGACAACCAGCGTCAGAGTAAGATATCAGTAAGCATGTCACAGTGAGGCTTACTCTCTGGACTAGGAGCAAAGGGGCAGCCTGAGCATCCACCCCTTCTCACCACCTACCTGCCTGCCCGGCTGCACTTGCTTTGGGCCAAACTCTTGGACCTAAGTCCTCTGCTCACTCATCTCCAGGTGGAGACCGCTTCCTAACATGATCAAAAAAACGGACTCACCTCGGCCAGTGATGGTGGGAATGTAAAATGGCGCAGCCACTGTGGAAAATAGTTTGGCAGTGCCTCAAAAAGTTAAACGCAGAATTGCCATATGACCCAGCAATTCCACCCCTAGGTATCTATATACCTAAGAAGAGACTGGAAAGCAGGCACACAAAAAACGAGAGCACACCAATGTTCATGGCAGCACTTCTCACAATAGCCAAAAGGTGGAAACAACCCAAGCGTCCACCAACAGATGAATGGATAGACAAAACGTGATACACACACACAATGGAATGTTACTCAGCCATAAAGAGAAATGAAGTCATGATACATGCTACGACATGGATGAACCTTGAAAACATCATGCTGAATGAAATAAGTCAGTCACAGAAGTACAACTACTGTATGATCCTGCTTATAGGAGAAATCTAGAATAGACAAATGCATAGAGACAGAAAATAGATTAGTGGTTACCAGGGGCTGGGGGAGGAGGGAATGGGGATTTACTGTTAACGGGTACTGAGTTTCTGTTTGGGGTGATAAAAAGTTTTGGAAATAGATACTGCTAATAGTTGTACAACACGGTAAATATAATGCTAGTGAACTGTGCATTTAAAATAGTTTAAAATGGCAAAATTCAGGTTATATTTATTTTACCACAATAAAAAAAAAAATGGGTTAGAAGTCATTAACATTCTTCAGGTCTCTGAAACAACAGATACTCAAAAGAAATGATGGAAGGGAGTGTCTGGGGACGGCTCCTCCCCTCCCCGGCCACATCTACGCAAGAAGCCCCTCACCTGGAGAACGGCCCTACATGGGCCACAGCTAGTCTCCTGCCAGAAAGCCCATCACAGAAGTGCCTGGCTTCACTCCTGAGGGCTTGACATTCACAGGGGCAGGAAGACAAGGCCATTCCACGCAAAAACACCTACCACCGATCCACTCTGTCCCTGGGGTGAGATGCTTGGGAAGGGGCTTCTCCAAGCTTTCTATTCCTGGTCTGTATGCCTGGGAAGGGAGTTCAGGGAGGAGAGAGGGCAGAGGGCAGCTCAACCCCAGGCCACCTACATGTGCTAGTCAAGGGACGCCTGGTCAGTCCTCCAGCCCCAGGACCCCAAAGTCAGGGTGCTGCAGCAACGGCAAAAAAAAAACCAGTAACCCAGCACCTCCTCCCTTGTGCGTGCTGCTGTTGTTAGGTGCCTTCAAGTTGATTCAACTCATAGTGATCCCTGTGACAGAGCAGAACAGCCTCATAGGGTTTTCTAGGCTGTAATCTCAGGGAAGCAGATCACCAGGTCCTTCTTCCGCAGAGCCCCCGGGTGGGTTCGAAACATCAACCTTTTGGTCAGCAGCTGAGCTGGTAATGGTTGCAGCACCCGGGCTTCTTCCTTTGTGCGCAGCGCATGGAATTTCTAAAACGTCTTTAAAACAACATCACCCCTATTGTCCCAGGAAGCCTGATGAGCACCTGGGCTGTGTTACTGAATTTTTTAATTCCTAAAACCTAGCATAGTCTCTATGAGTGGGAATCAACTCGACGGCAATGGGTATGGGCAGCATAGTGGCCGATACATTGCAGATGTTTTAAGAAACATTTGTTAATTAAGGTACCAAGCTTGGGTATAAATGATAACCCCTGTGGCCAATCATTTTAACGCACCTTGTGATTTTTTTCTCCTGTGGCTCACACAATCAGATAAATGTCTCTGGTGCACTGGCACTTGGAACCACACCTATATGGGGATGTGAAAACTCACCTGAATAACCACCAAATTGTATACACTAAATCATGTAGCATGAACGCCATTCAAGATCATAATAATTTCCCACTCCACCCACCCCGCCTCCCCCAAGCTGAATGCTATGCAGTCCAGGTTCCAATGGGTCTTCAGGAAATTCATTCCTAGGTGAAATTTTACCCTCTCTCAATTCACAGGACGAAGTTTCTGCATTTATTTGAGCAGCGTACCATGTTATACCAGCACCTGTCTGTCTGTCATACTGTGATGGCTTGCGTGTTGCTGTGATGCTGGAAGCTATGCCACCAGGATGTCAAATACCAGCAGGGTCACCCATGGTAGAGAGGCTTCAGCAGAGCTTCCAGACTAAGACAGACTAGGAAGAATGACCTGGTGATCTACTTCCAAAAACCGGCCAATAAAAACCTTGTGGATCAAAACAGGATCATTATCCAATATAGTGCTGGAAGATACAAACACAGCAACCATCGGGGGATGATGTGGGACTGAGCAATGTTTCACTGTTATATAAAGGTTCCCATGAGTCAGAGGTGGCTTGATGGCAGCTAACAACAACATTTACCATGATTTAAGATAGAGTATGTGAAAAAAAACACTTTGAAAATGTCCAAAACTATAAACACATTGGCAACCTATTGCTTGAATTATTTTACTATTTCCATAGAGTCTCTGGGTGGTACAAACCAATAAGAGCTCAACTACTAGCCAAAGGGTTGGCAGTTCAAACCACCCAGAGGCACCTAGGAAGACAGGCCTGGCAATCTGCTTCCCAAAGAACAGCCTTGAAAACCCTACACAGCACAATTCTACTCTGCATCCATGGGGTCGCCAAGAGTCGGAACTGACTCAAAGACAATCAACAACAACAAAACTGCCAACTCCCTGAAGGCAGTGACCACGTTTTGCACATCTGCAAATCCCCCACCACCAGGCTGGTGGCGATTCTGCACTTGGAAGCTGGTGCTATTCTAAGTCCTTCATCAGCCAGGGACATCCACTGACCCTTCCCGCTTCTCCAGGCTCAGGCTTCCCTGGGCCATTTGGCCCCATCTGTTGGCTGGTACACTTAAGCACAGCCAAAGGAATAAGTGATTTGCTGAAACGTCAAACTCCCCTCCTCCAACCCATCTCCTGCCTCTGGGTCAGCAAATGACATGGGTGACTTACCTTAATTTTAATGACTGCCTGCAAGAAGATCTCCAAAAGAATCCAAGGTCAGGGGGATACAGGTGAAAGTGTGGGATTACTACAAATAAGAGTGAGCACCACAGCACGCGTCCCCGTTTAGCAGGGCACATCAAAACGCTGAGGGCTCTGTTGCAATGCAGGTACACAGATGGCAGCATCACTGTGCCGTGGACCCTGGCCAGAGCAGGCTGCTGGGAAGAGCAACGAGCACAGAAGCGCATACATCCAGGGGTCCCTCTGCCCCACTGGAGCCCAGGCCCCTTCAAGCCACCTAAGTAAGGATCTGTGCAAAAGACAGGTATCGCCGTCTGACATCGCCAAGGCAGCAGCTGGGCCCCCTGTGTGGGGAGGCGAGGTTGGCACAAGCTGGCATCCATGTGAGCCAGGGCTCCTGGCAAATCCCCTCCTTCCCACCTGGTATTGTCACGCTGTAAGCAGATTTGAGGGACCCAGGCACTTCTCCCAGCCCCAAGGAGCCAGGAAGAAATTGTAGCCAATGGCACGAAGAAAGAATAAGACCCCGCATGGAAGAATCCAAATGTCTCAGGCTGAGACTATCATGTCTAAATTTCTGTAACTCTTTCAATTAACTCCAGGCATTCCTCTTTTCACCAAGCACTCATTTCACTTTCACCAAGCATCGTGAATTTGGAGAAAGGATAAGATGGAATTTCTGCTCCCAAAGAGCTCACTGTCTGGGTGGGATTCTTAACCTGGCTGTTGTTGTTGGGTGCCATTGAGTCAATTCTGACTCACAATGACCCTACTGGACACAACAGAACTGCCCCACTGGGTTTTCTTGGCTGTAACTTTAAGGAAGCACATTGCCAAGTCTTTCTCCTGTACAGCCACCGAATGGGTTTGAACCACCAAATTTTTGGTTAGCAGCAGAGCATCTAACCATGCACCAGGGCTCTGTAATCCATAGTGTAAAGGTTAGAAATAAAGACGTGGAGCTCCGGCTGCCTGGCCACTCACTGACTTTACAGCCTGAGCAATTTATTTTACTTCTCTGTGCCTCCATTTCCTCATCTGCAAAATGCAGATAAA
This sequence comes from Loxodonta africana, assembly GCF_030014295.1. NCBI lineage: Eukaryota > Metazoa > Chordata > Mammalia > Proboscidea > Elephantidae > Loxodonta > Loxodonta africana. Next base: position 10,174,047 of record NC_087368.1, on the reverse strand, counting down.
AAACGAAACCTACTTCATTGTTTTGAGGAACAAGTGAGTTAACACCTGTAAAGGGCTGAGAACAGGCACGTAGCAAGCAGAACATAAATGTTAGCTGTTATTAAAAAAAAAAGTAACTAGTAAAATTAGCCTGGATTGTCTCCAAGGGGAGCAGGCGAATACCTTGCAATTACTTTTATAATTTATGCACCATGCGCCTGTACAGTGTTTTCAAAGGGTGGCGTCTGGGACTTTCACCACATTCTCAAAGAATCAGAGCTGAAGGAAAGCTTAGTGAGGGAGAGGGGCTGCAGGAAGGCTTCATGGAAGTTACAATTGACCTGTGCCTTCAAGGAAGGGTAAAAGCGAAACAGTACCGTCCACTAGAATCTTCTGTGGTGATGGACATGCTCTGATCTGCACCGTCCCATATGGTAGCCACCAAACAGAGTGGCCACTGAGCACTTGAAATGTGGTAAGTGTGACTGGCAAGGTGGCTTTTATTTAACTGAGTTTAATTTAATATTTATATTTAAACAGCCATGTGTGGCTAAAGGCTACTGTTTTGGATAGCATGCAGCTAGTCAGTCTGGTGGGGTAAATATTTCAGGCAAAGGAAACAGAACACGTAGTGACACAAAGCAGTCGGTCCATGGTGTACTTGGACATCCTGAGTGAAAACAGGATGTGCCCAGTAATTGTGAGGAGGGACGGGCTGGGCCGGGCCGGGCCGGGGCAGGGGAGGAGGCGCACACTGAGGCACAGCATAGAGAAGCTCAGAGAGCCAGAGACGGCGGCGGCAACGGGCCATAGGCAAGAGGCTTGTACCCAGTGCTCAGATTCGGCTTGATACTGGAGACAGGAGAACTGCGCTGCACTTTCCGAGCACAGCCAACTACCAGCAGAACTAACTATGGTGAGAGAATTCGGTGGAGGAGGCAGTAGAGAGAGATGCAGTAAGAGGGGGTACACTAGAGGGATGAAGGAGTCCCTGGGTGGTACAGTTAATGCACTTGGCTGCAAACCAAAAGGTTGGAAGTTCACGTCCAACCAGAGGTACCCTGGAAGAAAGACCTGGCAATCTACTTATGAAAAACCAGCCACTGAAAACCCTGTGGAGCACAGTTCCACTCTGACACACACGGGGTCGCCATGAGTTGGAGTCGACTCCATGGCCACAGGTTTTAGGAGGCAGGAAGACCAGCTGAAAGGCTATTTCAACAGTCTAGGTAAGACACAAGGGCTTGCACGCCATGGAAGTGGCAATGGGAAATGAGTCGTTTAATGAGTATTTGTTAAGAGAAAGTACAAATGGATTCTGTGATTTGATAAAACACATACACTTACACCTTTACAGGACGCTAGCATTTCCTCACAGTCTCCAACATGATATAAGGCAAAGGAAGGTTTCCACACACCATGAAGGGAAGGAAGTGATGTAGCAGAGACATGCGGGTGGTTCCTGTATTTCCCTGCTCAAAGGAGTCCTGTGCCTGCTTTGTGGGTCACATATACCCACCACTAACTCTTTCAACCAGAGCCTAGCAGTCAGATAAACCAGAGTACAGACGTGGCAGAGTGTGACAGGTGCCTCCCAATATCCATTCTCCCCTTCATCCTTAGAAACAACCCTGCTTAGCTAGCTGATAGTCTGTACTTCCAAGCCTCCCTTGCAGCTATGTGTGACTACGTGACTAGGTTCTGCCCAAAGAAACAGAAGCAGAAGTGTTGTTTGGGGTTTCCAAGGAGACCCTTTATAATGGAAGGAGCATATATTCCTCTCCTTTTCTCTCTCCCTCCTATCCTGAAATGCAGATGTAATAGCTGGAGCTCCTGGAGCCATCTTGGACCATGAGTTGACTCTGAGGATGGGACTCACATACTAGGAGAGAGCAGTATATAGGACACTGGGTCTCAGAGGACCATGAAAGCATGGCACCGATCCTAGGCTGCTTAATTCAAGTCTTCTTTTATGTGAGAGAATGAATCCTTGTGTGCTTGGGCCATTGTTTTTGAGTCCTCTGCTACTTGCAGCCAAATTCCTACTTAACATAAGATAAGGCCATCATTTTGAGCACAGGAGTGTAAGTTCCAGAATCTCAAGATGTAAAACTTCCTCTGTATATTGTCCTGTGACCTTGGGTGTTGGGATGGGGCCAGCTAGAAAAACTAATACAGTGCCTTACATCTCATGATTTCTTTTCAACAACTACTCTCAAAAGAGCCCACTACAGGTGCTTTGTACCACCCTGGTTGAGTGCCCAGGTCAGTGTGAAATAACTCCTAGTCTTCTCTGTATAAAGAGAACCTTGTTCAGATGGCCTGACCCTGAAATCAAGAGACTCGAATTCAAAGAAAGAGAGCACCTTAGAAGATGTCAGCTATCTACCATTTTTAGAAATTACAAAAAAAAAAAAAAGTTTAGCACCTTCTCTCCCATGTGTGTGGTACTTTGCCAAAGGGCTGGGAAATACACTAGGACTGTTAAGGAATGATGAGTAGATGTTCTTATCTTTTTTAAACCACTTCTTCAAAGTGAAGCGTACAAAGCAAGGCTTCCCAAACATAGCTGATCGTTGCCTCAATTAAAGCAAAGAGGTGCTCTTTCCTCTACAAGAATGTAAATTCCCCAGTGCCTAGAAAATTTTTTCAATGGAAAAATGAATAAAAAAACAAATGATCAAAAAACTAATAAAGGCACTCAGGCATGGGGAAGAGAAGAAAGCTAGAAGCTAGGCAGTAGCTAGAGAAGCCAGGGGAAAGCACAGCTGAGGATTCTAGAAGATTCTTCAGAAGAGACCCAATTGGTGTGGCTTCCTATGGAACCCTTCAGAATTCTGTATGGAGCTGATCAGACAGGAGTCAGGGTTAGTCAGGGTCAGCAGGGATAGGAGAAATCCTAGACACAGATCCTTATTTTAGAAACTCCCTATCTCCCTAGAAACACCAGGCTTAGAAGTAGCTGGAACAGCAGCATGAGCACATTGAGTACTTTTCAGTGTACTGAGTACTCCCACGCATGTACTCGCTTATGACTGCCTAAGGAATCCTGGTGGTGCAGTGGTTAAAGCGCTCAGCTGGTAACTGAAAGATCGGCGGTTAGAACCCACAAGCAGCTCCAAGGGAAAAAAGACATGGCAATCTGCTTCGGTAAGGATTACAGATTAAAGATTAAAACCTTTAACAGATGGTGAGTTTATAAAATAATTGTCTGTTGATTGCAGCAGAAATTATGTGCCTTGAACAGAAACAAGCATTTGTGAACATAAGACTAACTGGTAATATTGTTGCTCAGCAAGTTGACGAGGTCTGAGAACCTGCAGGGTGAGTTGCCGGAAAAAGTTCAATCATCTGTGGCTTTCTCCACTGCAGCTCCCGAGAGCACTGATACAAATAACACCACCCAGCTGGCTGTATTTATTCGTGACGCTGATGAAACTTTTGACGTAACTGAAGAACTTCTGGACATGGTAGCCATGACAGGCACAAGCTCAGGAAATGACTAATTTTTATGTGTTGAGAAGTCTTTCAAAATTTAATGTAGACTGGTCAAAATTATTGGGAGCCCTGGTGGCGCAGTGGTTAAGAGCTACAGCTGCTAACCAAGATGTCGGGAGTTTAAATCCACCAGCCACTCCTTGGAAGCCCTATGGGGCAGTTCTACTCGGCCTTATAGGGTCACTATGAGTTGGAATCGACTCAACGGCAACAGGTTTGGTCAAAATTAGTGTTACTGCAAATGGAAACCCTGTGGGGCAGTTCTACTGTGTCCCATGGGGTCGCTATGAGTCAGAATCAACTCAACTCGACAGCACGCAACACCACCGCCTGCCCAAGACTCCGGGCTAAGGAATGGCAAAGCGAGGGTCAGAATCCTCCCAGAGCACCACACATCATGAATTCAGGAACCCGGGCATCGGACCCCAGAACTACTCTCTCTACCTTGCTAATGCCTGGACACCACAACTTCCCTCCTTTGTAGGGCTGCCAGATTTAGCAAATAAAAGCATAGGACTCTTAGTTAAATCTGCATTTGAGATAAACAACAAAAAATTTCTTAGTGTAAGTATGTCCCAAATACTACACGGGACATACTTATACTAAAAAAATTATCTGAAATTCCAATTTAGCTGAGTATCTTATATTTTATCTGCTAACCCTACCTTTGGCTTAAACACCAGGATGACACACCACCACTCAGAAATAAAAACCCTATCTATGGCCTGGACTTCTAAAAATGTCCCTCCCAGTGTGATGGGTGATGGCAGCCTAACACGGGTGTGGTTCCTTCACACACACACGGAGAAGCTCCTGCTGTGTGATAAGCCCTGAGCTGGGAATAAGCAGTCCCAGAGACAAAGGCCAGAGAGACTTTCAATCTTTCTTCAGTCATAGTGTGAATAAACTGGCCAGGTTCTCTCTTAAGGGTAGATTTGCACAGAAGGGGAGGTAAAGAATATGAACAGCCACAGCTGGGAGGGGTGGGGAAGGAAGGGTGAAGAGAAAGGAAGGAAAGCAAGGTGCGCAGAGGGTATCTCCAAGGCCAGGAACGGGAACAGAAAGGTGAGCCAAGAGAATGGAAGAGAAACATCACCTTTTGGACAGGGACTAAACCTTGTTGCCCAGCAACATAAAAAGGCCTACCTCTCCTGGCAAAAGCACCAGTTGCCATAGAATTGACTTGACTTACAGAGACCCTGTGTGTGTCAGAGTAGAACTGTGCTCCACAGGGTTTTCAACGGCTGTTCCTCTGTTGGCAAACTGGTAGCAAAAATACATCCTGGTTTTCTTCAGCTGAGAAATGAATCACCCTGCCACTCCTCCAGAGCACGCCTTGTTGCTCACAGAGGGGACTCGGGACCCTGCCACTCCTCCAGGGCACGCCTCGTTGCTCACAGAGGGGACTCGGGACCCTGCCGCTCCTCCAGGGCACGCCTTGTTGCTCACAGAGGGGACTCGGGACCCTGCCGCTCCTCCAGGGCGCGCCTTGTTGCTCACAGAGGGGACTTGGGACCCTGCCACTCCTCCAGGGCACGCCTCGTTGCTCACAGAGGGGACTCGGGACCCTGCCGCTCCTCCAGGGCGCGCCTTGTTGCTCACAGAGGGGACTCGGGACCCTGCCGCTCCTCCAGGGCGCGCCTTGTTGCTCACAGAGGGGACTCGCGTACCCGTTGCCATCGAGTTGATTCCAACTATAGTGACGCTACAAGACAGAGTAGAACTGACCCATAGGGATTCCAGGAAGCGCCTGGTGGATCTGAACTGCTGACCTTTCGGTTAGCAGCCAAACTCTTAACCACTATGCCACCAGGGTTTCCTCCAGAGGGGGAGAGGGGGTATCCACATCAATGGGATAATTTTATTAAAAATAGCTAACGGTTTAAAAAAAAATTTTTAAGACACACAGACTGGGATACAAGGCCAAGAAGGTTATGTCTCATCTGTGCACTGTGGTGGCCACAGACACCCGATGCCTCAGGGCGCGACCTATGGCACGCCTGTCCACGGTGGTGTTAACCCTCTGAAGTTTCTTCAAAGCGTCTGCTGCTGAGGAGCAAGCTAGACATCACTGTGGGGCTGTGGGAGTCCTGGGTTAGCGAAGATTCCAGGTACAAATTCCTTGAGGAAATTATTCCATAAAACCATGAAAAGAAACCCTGACACCCAGTGGATCACCAAGCACAGGCACAGGGGGCTATGCAGGCTGACCTCTGCAGGCTGTGAGGGCCGTGGCTTTGGGAAAGGCCACAAGTTCCACCACACTATACTGGTGGTTCTCGCTGTGCCCCTTGGAGAATGTGCAAGACTTTCCAGCTCCACCGTTACCACTAATAGAAGCAACGCTTGTAAAATTCATATCCAATAAACAATTTCGGACAGTCATGTCTATCTTTAAAAGAGAGAGAAACGTCTAAGGAGCATCAAGGTTTCAGAAATAAACAAAACTCCAGCCTGCTTTCCCTTTAACCGCTGCCTCTTGTGGTAACAAACCACATCAGTGAGCTGCAGGCAGCACATGGCCCACCAAACAGCACAAGAAGGGAAATCAGCCACACCCCAGAGAAAGGCTAAGGGGACAAAGAAACAGGAAGAGAAAACCTCAAGATCAGCAAGAGTTACCTCTACCTACTCCACCCCAAGCAGAAAATGCCTGAGGCAGAGCCAGCCAAGCAAGAGGTGCAGCCAACTCTAAACAGGGGAGGACCCTTCTGACTGGAGGCTCAAGACCTCCTCGCCGGAGCACTCCGCCTCTCTCCCTACTGACCCCAGCTTAACTCAAGATTCTGTTGGGTTGTTGGGTGCCATCGTGTCAATTCCGCCTCATAGTGACCCCACGTGACAGAGTAGAACAGCCCCATAGGATTTCTTGGCTGTAATCTTTACAGAAGCAGATCTCCAGGTCTTTCGCCCACAGAGCTGGGTGGGTTTGAACAGCCAACCTTCTGGTTAGCAGCTGAGCGCTTAACCATTGTGCCACCAGGGTTCCTTATTCAAGATTCTAGGCTTCCAAGATACAGCTACTTCTTCCCCAGAATCCCTAACCAGGATTGCAAGGCAGTACCAGGTCTTCCAGGCAAGACAGAGTTAAGAGCCCACTCTGCTTTCTCGCCATAAATCACCAGCAGCTCTGCTTTGGAACAGATGCCCGTCACTCAGCAATTGCCCTTACCTTGGACAGCAGCAATGACGCACGCAGTTCCCAAGAACTGGCCTGAGGCCACCGACGGGGAGCGTGGCCAGGGCCACAGGGATGGACGTCAACAACCCAACCTCCCCACACGAAGTCCTCCAATAAAAACTGCCACTCAGGCACAGCGGGTGGGTGACTCAGCAGAAACGAACGTGACCGGGAAGAAGGGAGGAAGAAGGGAGGCATGACGAACTTGGATGAATGGAGCAAGAGAACTGGGACAGAGCGCCACGAAGGGAAGGAGTTTCAAAGGGCCCCAAATTACTCCAAACAAGAGCCTCTCAGTTATCCCAGAGCAGAAAACAGGGAACAGCACAGATACATAATGGTACAGATAAGTTCAAAAATTTCCTGTAGCCCTACAGATCGATAATTTTTCTTAACTGTTCTCCTCAGATGTGTCAGGGTGTGGTTGACACTTTCATGTTGTCACTAAATGCTGACTACATGCCAGGTGCCAGTCAGCAGCTAGAACCAGGTAGACTGGGGTTTAAACCTTAGCTGCTGTCCTTACAAGGTCTGTGGTGTCTGGGGCATGATATTTACCTTCCTAAGCCTCAATCAGAGTCGGATTAAGGCACGTGAGGGCCCTAGACACCGATAATCTGTGGTGCCCCCTCCTCTGTTTACCCACGCATTCAAACAGGATACGTGAGTTATATGTACATATACATATACACACACATGTGTGTGTGTGTCTTAGTTATCCATGGTGTAACTTCTTTTCAAATGCAACTATAATATTAGTGATTGAACTCAAAAGTGGCGTATGTCATTTTAGTGGACTGAGATGAACTGGATTATAAAATTTTTAGTAGATGCAGGGTACTAGGATGTTTACTGTATACTAGTTTCTACAAAAAGAATATTCCACATACTCTACAACAAAGAAAACGACTCAGTGAACCTAGTTGTTTCAACAATCAATGTAAGACTCTGTTGATCTCCCACACTGAAAAGCTGACTTTATACCAGTTTTGCTTTAAACGGCTCGTACTTCTATTTTGATGCTTGTTTGTAATAAATGCTACAGTTATAAATGAACAAATGAAAAAAATGTTATAAAAGGAAATTTAATGATCAGAAAACAAATATTATAACAAATTACTATTTTGTTTTTAGATAGGTCTTTCACCTCTTTCATTTCTAATATAATTAAAAACATTTCTTTCTATTCTTCCCTCTTACAAATTCTTCAGTGATTTCACGTATACAGAGTAACAATAAGCATTGTGTCCCACACAACAGACCAGAAACGAAACTCACTTGATATATAAATTAAAATTTTCGTGTTAGATAAATATTAACACTTCCAGTATTTTTTGGACATTTGCTATGTTACTATTAAATTATTACCCATGTTAGTATTATATTAAATGTATGCTAGATTGCGTCCACGTGTATGCCAAATATATTTTTAAAGTTAAAGTTATAAATATTATTGTTTACAAAATTTAATACATAACTCTGTATGTAAATGCAATACAGTTAAAAAGTTAACTTGATTGAATTCATTGCAATGGTGGGCTTCTTTGAGTTCCCTCACTTCTGTGCATCAGCTGGGACTGGAGTTCCCATTGGTTGTTTACCAGGACATGCACAAGGGCATACCCTTGTGTTTGTATGTGGCAAACAGCATTGCTGGCCCTCCTGGTTAGGGACACTGGATCAGCAGATGTGGATCAATCAGGTGGTTCTCTCAAAATTGATCAGAGAACTGTTATCTAGTCATATAATCTGCCCTTGTCCAGTAACCGCTCATGTTGGATCCAGTTGCATATTGGGTAGATGTAGCAAGAGTTAAGACTCAATGGCCTACCCCCATCTTTTATTAGAAAAAAACAGTACACTCCCAAGACACCCACCAAGATAAGGAGTTTCAATTACAAGAGAGGGAACCATAGGAGACAGAGATCAACAAAGGCGCTGAAGTGGTAGGGGCCTCATAGTTTAAACAACCTCGCACACTGGTGCTCTTGTGACCCTGTGTGAATTTTAATTCTGGCTGGCACATTCCCATGAAGCACTGGAGCTGGTATCAATTTCATTTAGTGCCCTGTCAGTTCTCTTCCACTGCAGTGTTCACTTTTCCTTGTGTCCTGTCTGCTTGGCATCTATGGGTCTTTGCTTTGGACAACTGGTGCCCCTGTTTTGTTGATGCCCTAAACACGTGTTTACCTTGCTCACTGGGTAACCTGTCCCTGGCCTCAGTTATTACCCCCTTCAGTATGATGGGCATAATAATACTACCTTGCAGCCTTGCTGTTGGGATTACATAAGATAATGTACATAAAAGACCTACTACTATAAAAATAGACCCCACCAAACCAAATCCACTGTCATCGAGTTGATCCCAACTCACAGTGACTTTATCGGGCACAGCAGAGCTACCCCATAGGGTTTCCAAGGCTGTAAATCTTTATGGAAGCAGATTGACACATTTTTCTCCCATGGAACAGCTGAGGGTTGAAACCACCGACCTGGTTAGCAGCCAAGCTCTTTAACCACTGCGCCACCAAGCCTCCCTATTACAGACCCAGGCACTTAGTATACACTCAATAAATGAGGACTGTAGATAGTCACTTGAATAACCTACTCAACCCCTCTAAGCCTGCTTCCAAGTCTGTAAAATTAAAAAAAAAAAAGGAGCTTCCTCATGGATGCAAAGGGCATAGGAAAGTACCTGGCACACAGCAAGTGTTAAAAATCCCTCTCCTCCTTACCCCCTCCTTCATCCTTAACCTATGACCCTCAGCTCTCCCCACAGTAAACTGTCACCTCCATCACTGACTCCCAACTCCCTACCACCAACTCCCCCTGCGTTCTAGCCAATAACATTCCTCATGATCAAGGTACCCAGTTACTTCAACTTTAACAGACTGAAGAGTGAACTCCAGACTCTCAGTGTCCCACTGGCTGGTCACCCTCCCCAGGCGAAAACGGTAGCGCTCCCTACAATTCCATCTCTACAGCTAATTAACCACTAAGGTGGGCACAGCCTCCTTTCATATTCTTCTCTCAGGTTAGGCCACAGCACCAGAAACGTTTACATAAAGGCCCATGTAATAGTCCTTGGGCTCTAGTTTCGAGTGTAATAAGGGAACAAAAGGGAAAACAAATGACAGCCTCTACACTATACTTAGCACTCAGAGAGTGGTGCTGCTGTTAATACTGCTGACTGGGAAGAAGGGAGGCTTGAGGAAGGAACTTGAAGGAACGTCCCAGGAGAAATGGGACAGAGTGCCATGAGAGGAAGAAGTTTCAGAGGGCCCCAAATCACTCGGGACGCACAGATAAATAACTGTACAGATGAGCTCAAAAACTTTCTATAGCCCTATAAGTAGATAATTTTTCCTACCTGCTCTCCTCAGATGGCATCAATGCCTAATCAACTCCAACACTGGATAAGCCCTTGCTCCAGAGCCCACAGAGGCTGCTTTCTGGCCTCTCAACCAAGTCTGAAAGCCAGGCTGAGGCTGTAAGGCCTCCCTCATCTGGCCACACCACTGCTTTGCCATCTGGCCCTTACAGCTCCCCAGGCCTCCCTTTCCCCAACCCTGGAGCTGATGTCCTCACCAGAGTTTGCATTCACACTGGCTTCTCCCTCAGATCTCTGCTCTTCTTTCCATCCAGACTCCCTCCTGTGCTTTGGGGCTCAGGGGCACCTTTCCCCATGGACCTTCCTGGTGGGCAGCCCCCCTCCACCCACCCACCCAGCACCCTCGACCCCACTGGCTTCTTTTCACACATTGTCTATACCCTGTGCTGTCTGGTTTAGTGTTCAAATAAATGAACTTCCTACTTGGTTCCTTGCTTGGTAGATATTTACCTTTGCCATAAAACCACCTTCCTTCCATGTGTGTAGACGGTGCTCCTGGAGGGTACAGACCACATTTCATGCCCACGATGGCCAGGGCAGACAAAGAGGAGATGCTCAGGAAATACCCTGAGATGTTTGTATTTGCCAAAGTGCTAGCCCACTGTCATCGTTCCACAGTCTCTACTTCTCACATGGAACACACACACACACACACACACACACACTTACTTTAATCCAGATCAGTAACATGAAGACTCCACTTTGGCCCAAAACATCCCATCCTATGCACTTTTACAAGACTGCTGAAAGGGGGTCAGCTCCACCGGAGATAATCTTGGTCTGTTCTGTTCTCTGACGTACCCCAACTGCCGAGAACAGTGCCTGACACTTTCTAGGTGCCCAATAAACATTTGTTGAATGAAAGAATAAAGAAATTAGAGGGAAAAAAAAAAATCACTGGACAAGTAAATACAGTAACAACCCCATACCTGGTAAATCCTTGAGTTTATGTCCCACCTTTGCAGAACCAGGGCCTCTCACTCTGCGTTTACAGAAGGTCCTCAGCAAACAAAATCAACGTCCAGAATTTCCCAACAAACCAAGACTAGCACACCTGTTCCTCTATGATGAACACAAGAAATTCAAGGACGTATTTGTTTATGTCATTGGAAACAGGATTCCCCATCCATTCAAGACCCTCACACATTATCTGTTTGGGTTTAAGGAACATTTTTGATCAGTCAGAGGGCAAGCCAGCTACACCCTCCTCATGGTTTTTTGCTTCTCTGGCAGATTGTATCCTCACAAGCAACTCAGTATATACTCAGCCTGTCTGGGGTCACTCTCTGCCCTTACCAACTCTCCTTCTTACAGGTTCCCCTCCCAGCCAGGAGGTCTATTTTCTTCTTCTGCCCATCCCATAGGTTTTTTGCCACAGTTGGCTGGTTGTTTTTAAGGTAGCACAGATGCACAATGATAGAAAAAGAAAAATCTGGAATAATAACTTACATTTCTTTTCTATGATCCAAATACTTTACAGGTACTAACTTATTTAATCATCTGGTAAAAAAATTTTTTTTTTTTTTACTGGGGGGAAAAAAATGGCTATTAACACTTTGCAGGTGCTTCATAGGTGGAGTTTACTTTTACCTACCCATTGAATTGAGACTGGTCATGTGACTTACTCTAGCCAATAATACTTTAACAAACAAAACCAGAGCAGAGGCTTGAAAAGGGCTTTCCCTCCTCATGTACCATGTGAAGCAGCCCAGGCTAGCCTGTCAGATGTTGAGACTCATGGGGGCCAGTCATCCCTGCCACCCCAGCTGACAACCAGCCAACGGCCTGACACACGAGGCCATCCAAGAGCAGCCAGCCCCCAGCCAAGCAGCCAACTGATTGTACATGTATGACTGACCACAGCTAAGATCAACTGAGTCTGGCCGAGCTCAGAAAACCTGCCTGTTTTGGGGAGTTTGTTTCACAGCAAAAGCTGAGGCACAACTGCATTTTATAGAAGAAGAAACTGAGGCACTGAGATTAAGTCATCTGCCAAAGGTCCCACAGTCGTTAAGTGGTGAGCTGGGATTTAAAGCCAGCAGTCTGGCTCCAGAGGCCAAGCTTTACCAGCTGTCCCATAGCTAAGTCACTCTGCAAGTTTCAAATGTCTCCCCACCCACCTACTTCTCCAAAGGAGGTCAAGTGCAGGACATGGACTGACAGGGCCACGTAAACACACACTGCACTGGAAAACCCTCATTGCTTCGCATTTATGCATTTGGCCCTTCAGGTTTGCAAAAAGGACTCTGTTCTCTTCTGACATATTCCAACCATTTAAAAATTACAAGGGTTGGGACTGGCAATGATGAAATAACAGGTCCAAGGCCACTGTCGAGATCTGCTTAGAACTCAGGGAGCCAAGTAAGCAAGAAACACTCTGTCATTCAAGTTGACCAAGTCGCATGGGCTCCGCCCCCTTGTCAAACTCTTCCCCCACCATACACCGAAGGCCAGAGGGGCCGGCAGATATGTTAGAGCAGCTGTAAAAACAAGCTCTGGCCCACAGACAAAAACCCTTAAATAAATCAAAGCCAGTTCCCTGTCCCCTCCCTGCCCAGGGGGAAAAAAAAATTAAATGTCATGTTCTTATTCCCCTTGGCAGAATTTGAGCAAGTTGGACTTGGTTTCCAAGAGCACTGGGTTAGATCTGACTCACTGGCAAGAAAAGGAGTTGACATCAGAAGCGATAAAGTGAATATGATTTTTGATGAGCAGGTACAATTTCCACTGGCCTGACAGTGACGAATGTTTGTAAACTCTTTACAGAAAATCAAGTTGTCGGGGAGGCTTTCCCCTCTGTTGCTCCACTGAGATTCTAGAGGGGCAGAGATGGGCATCCCAGACACAGCATAACACCACGACTACAGAGTGACTTCTGTTTCCAAGCGTTTATCAAAACCCATAGGACTGTATGACACAGAGTGATCCCTAATGTAAACTACGGACTTCAGTTGATCACGATGCGGCAATACTGGTCGAAACCAATGTACCACAGGAAGATAAGGTGTTAACAGGAGAAGCGACGTGCAGGACGGAGGGAAGTACGAGGGAAATCTCCGGACTTTCTCCACAGTTTCTCTGTAAACACAAAACTGCTCTCAAAATAAATTCTGTCAAACATGCAAACAAACAAAAAAGACTGGGAAGTCTGTACGTCAGAAGGTGAAGGGCCTCATTTTCTTCTTTTTGTCTATTTTCTAGAACAAATTTTTCTTAATGAGGCTGAAACCCAAGCTTGTGCAGGGATTATATTGTCAAACACGTTATCTCATACAGGTCCTCACACTGACGTCACAAGGTAGCCCAGCCTGGTCCCACACCCCTCACTGTTTCAAAGACAGTGCCGCCGAGGCTCTGAGAACACAACTCACTCACTCACCATACCTACTTGAAGGAAATGCTTTGAAGGAATCTATCAGAGGCCATCCCTGCTATACACAGTCAGGAGGATTTGTAAATATAAAAAGGAAGGGGTGGGATAACACCAGGAGAAGAAAACAGGAAGCCCCGCTTGGCAGCAGCTGGAGACAGACACCACCCCCAGCCCCATGGAGAAGGCCAGAGAGGAACAGCAGTACACAAACCAGCTCATCCATCTGGCCCAATGCCCCACCATCCACAGCACTAAATTGGAACATCAGTGCCCAGCCTCATCCTCTGAGCAGACTTCCAGTTCCTCAGCTTTAGACTAACAAGGTCCCCTGGAGCTAAGGGGTAGGGTTCACTCTGGACCTTCTGCCACAGGCCCTGCCTGACCCACCTGCAAGACAGCAGGAGGTTACAACAGGGAGGATTCGAAGACATAAAACTGGGTAGACTGCCCTCGACATGAATCTTGGACACCGCCAGTTGAGTATGAGTCAGTCAATCACCCCCGGGGTCCGGGTATTATCTGATTAGACTCCATGACTCAGTGGCTTGCCCATGGGACTCAGTAACTGTCATGATCATTGCCCTCACCAGCCAAGTGAAGGGATGAGAGGAAGGAGAGATGCCACAATCCAGCTTCTGGCAGATTGGGAGCCTCCCAACCCAGTTCCCTCCAACCTCAGTTGCCTCTTTTCCCATCAGAGAGGACTGGGGTGCTGGAAAGAAGGGAGTGGTGTGAAACCTACTTCCAGGATGTGTCACAGGCAGTCTGGGACCCACTCACCAGACTGAATTTAAATGAACCCAACCTAGAGGAAGCTGGATCTGCCAGTCATGTTCCCAACACTCTGCTCAGCTAGTTATGAGGCAGGAAACAAGTTGTAGGCAAAAAGGCAGTGGAGAGAAGCCCTGTCTTCATGGAACCTTGCTTACTGTAAGCAAGTGAACTACAACAGGACAGACGGTGACAAGTGCTATGGAAGAAAAGGAGGACTAGAGGTGGCAGAGGTGGTGGGTGGCGAGTTACAGCTTTAAATACAATAGCCTGGGAAGTCCTCATGGGTAAAGTGGCATTTGAGCAGAAACCTAGAGTTGAGGGCATGGACCATGCAAATATCTGGGTTGAGAGGATGCCAAACAGAGGCAATAGTGAGTTCAAAGACACTGATCATTTGTTAGTAAACTGCAATTTGAACCAACTGCTTACAGCTTCTTGGGAAATCCAGGCTTTTATTTCAAGACACGCTATAGAAGCCAACTGGGTAGGTGATTCACGCTGAAGAGACGCTGGGTCGGGAAGCTTGACTGGGCTGAGATCTGTGAAAAGTCCCCAGCCCAGGGCCTGGCTATCCAGAGGTGAGGAGGAGACACAGTCAGCACACTGAGTCACATCAGGGCAGTTAAGAGACGACACTCTGAAACCAGACCTAGTTTCCAAGCAGCCCCCAGCAACGGCCTGACCACAGGTCCCCTGAAGACTGAGAAAAGGGCAGGCACAAGCAGCCCCAGCAGGGCATCCTCTCACCCTTTCCACTGCTGCCTCCATTTTGGCTTCAGTTCCTCAGCTGCTTTTTTGGGTTCTCAGGACAAAAGAACCAATACTTCAAAAGGAAAAAAAAACAGTTGCTGTGGTCGGTTCCAACTCATGGCGACCCCATGTATGTCAGAATAGAACTGTGCTCCATAGGGTTTTCAAGGGCTAACAACAACACAATTTTTCAGGAAGTAAATCACCAGGCCTTTCTTCCGAGGGGCCTCTGGGTAGGCTCGAACCTCCAACCTTTAGGTTAGTAGCTGAGCATGTTAACAGTTTGCACCATCCATTAATCCCAAACAATACGGAGAATGCAAGGAAGGAAGCAAGTATTCTTCCTGCTTCCTGACACGATCATTAGGAGTGGGAAAAGGAAGAAGTGTGATGTTCTGGACACATTCACATGTTGGTGTAAGCTGCCCCGGCTCCTGGGAATTGGACCCGGGCACCAACTCAGGCAGCAGGGCAGCGCCCACTCACAAAGCCATCCAAATGCTAGGACCCCGCACCCTGTTAACAGGACTGACGGCTAGAATGAAGGCTGATGACAGAAGAAGGAAAATGAATGGGGCTGACTTCAAACATATCTGTTGACAACGTCATGGCCGTTGCCCTTCGCACGAGAGCTGCACTTCTAACCTCCAGCAGAAGATAAAGCGTTAAAAGGCACACTCGAAATGCCAGTGAGAGGTGGGTAGCTGTAGGGAGAGGTCTGGAGGCTGCCTTACCTGCCTCGCCACCCTCCGTGCCTCCCAATAGGGCTTCGAGTCTTCCACAGCTTTACCAATTTTCTTCACCAGTTCATCCAGTTTCACCGTTGCTTCAACCAGGACAGAGCGGAACTTCTGGCGAGCGTCCTGCAGCCAGGAGAAATCGAGGAAACACAGTTCAGGCTTAAGAAGGAATCTGAAAACACCTGCTTTACCTAACCAGAAACACCGAGGAGGGATTTTACCCAACATATACCACCAGTTGCCATAGAGTTGGATCCCGACACATGGTGACCCTGTGCGTGTCAGAGCAGAACTGTGCTCCACAGAGTTTTCAATGGCTGATTTTTTGGAAATAGGTCAAAAACAAGCCCTTCCTCTGAGGCGCCTCTGGGTGGACTCGATTCACCAATCTTTCAGTTACTAGCCGAGCACTTAACTGTTTGTGCCACCCAAGGACTCCTCCAATATCTAAAAAAGAGACAAGCCTGTTGCCGTCAAGTTGATTCTGACTCATGGCAAGCCCGTGTGTTACAGAGTAGAAGTGCTCCATAGGGTTTTCTTGGCTGTAATCTTTACAGAAGAAGATCACCAGGCCTTTGTTCTGCAGTGCTGATGGGGTGGGTTCGAACTACCAACTTTTAAGTTAGTCGAGCACAAACCATCTGCACCACTCAGGGACGTCCACCAACACATAAACCCTCTGAAGTAACACCTTTACAAGACAGCGAATAACACTGCACCACTGATAGGACTTTCTGCAATGATGAAAACGTTCTATGTGCTGAGCTGTTGAGCACGGTAAGCCACAAGCCACATGTGGCTATGGAGCAGGTGAAATGTGCCTAACACGACTGAGGAATGGAATTTTTAATTTGTGGGTTAATTTTAATTAATTATATTTACATTTAAATAGCCACATATGGTTGATGACTCCCATAGTGGACAATAGTCTAGATTAAAAAGCTCTGTCAAGATCCTCAGGGGGAAAATGTCCTGTCCACCCATCTCTGGCTACTCCAGGTCATGATGATAGTATTATTTCCTACACTCTCAAAAAGTCCTCAACCACATGACACAGTGAGCCTTAAACACAAGTGTGAATTTACCACGTGCCAGACCCTGTGCTGGACCTCTGCATGGCTGCTACCTTCAGGGCACTTGCAGTCTGCTGGGTGGGACAGGTCTTAGTACCTCATTCCAGAGACGTCAATGCCAAGATGGGGTGGGACAGGAGCCATGGAACCCAGAGGCTGAGACCCTTGCCAGGCTGGATAGGGGTCCAGGGACACTCATGGGAAACTTCCAGAAACATCCACATAGGAGGCTGATGTGTGAGTGGGCATTTGGGGGAGGGAGAGGAATACTGGGTCCCCAGTAGGCAGCAGAGTCCACCCTCCACCGAGGGAGGAGGAAGGAGAACGGTGTCTGCAAGAAAATGAAAGAATCTAGAGGTCTGGAATGTGGAGAACAGCCAGGAGGTAAGTGTGGCCACCCATCCTGAAGGCAGCCACTAACAACCTGGGCCTAGACAAGAGTCTGGAAGGACAGAACCAGCCAGTGGATAGAGCCGGGCTTAAACGCATCGTCAAAGTCAATGAATCAAATTTATGGGGTAAAGGAGAAAAAAATGACAAGAAGAAATGTAGTCCCAGGGCTAAGAGGACGTGTTGGAGGGTCAGACGGTACTTCATAGAGCTACATCCCCTGATCCTTGTCCCTTTAGCCTTTGCCTGATGCAGCCACACCTGTATGCATATGAGTGTGCATGTGTGTGTACATGTGTGCACATGTACGTGTATGCGTGTGAGTGTATGTGTGTGGGTATGAAAGTGAAGAGGTATATGAGTGCATGCATGTTTGTGCGCATGCATCTGTGATATGTGCATGTGTGTATAAGCATGTGCACGTGGGAGTACGAATGTGTGTGCACGTGTGATGTATGTACGCGTGTGTGTGGATGTGTATGTACTAATGTATAGGTGTGTATGTGTGAGAGTGTGTGTGGGTGCGCATGCACATGCATGTGTGTATCAGCACATGTGCTTCAGAGAGGCAGGAAGAGATGCTCAGAGAGAACAACACGTGATCACCAGCCATGGGCCTGTCCCTGTTTTACCTGCTGGTGAACTGTGTCACTCCATGGGACAGAAAGTTACCTACGTACTTGTGAGGTAGGCCCTGTCTGAAAACATTCCTAAACACTGAATTGTAGGGGCCACCGGGCCCTGGTGGTGTGGTGGTTAAGAGCTCGGCTGCTAATCAAAAGGTTAGCAGTTCAAATCCACCAGCCGCTCCTTGGAAACCCTACGGGGCAGTTCTATTCTGTCCTACCGGGTTGTTCTGAGTCGGAATCCACTCGACAGCAATGGCTTTTTGGCTGGTCCTGGGCCATCAGGGTGCTAACAGAGGTGAGGGAGGTTCCGATCTGCTGTTCTAATACAGTCCACCCGTCATATCACGTCATGGGCTGGCTAGTCGGGTCTGAAAATGTTGCCTAGTCCTTGGGATAGGGCCTTTGCTTCTATGGGAGTTTCTCAGCTTGTGAGCAGATGGCACTTCTCACACAGGCTCTGGTCCCTTCCCCCCAGGCCCTGCATCTCCCTGTCCTGTCTGGCCAGGCCTGGAGTCACCCACGATAGCTTCTGAAGACAGAGGAGAAGTCTACAGTTGTTCTCCTGGGGAAACGCCACAGATGCACCCAGTCTCCAGGCCTCTCAGGTTGCTCAGAGGACAGCAAAGCCCCAGAAGGTACTACCAGGCTTGGCTGCAAGAGCCCTGCCGTGACAAGTGGGGAGTGTCATGTCGCCTAAAGCCCAGGCTTCCGATCAGACGGACAGATTCAATCCTGGTAAAACCTCTTTCTGTCAGGCCCTTAGCAGGTAACTTCTCTATGAATCATTTTTATTGCCTATAAAATAGGATATCATAAAGAGGGCTGTCAGAGGAATAAAAGAGAAAGAAAATGTAAAACCCCAACAGTACCTGGGCACACAGTAAAACAAGAAACAAACAAAAAAAAAACAGTTGCCCTTGAGTCAATTCCAACTCCTGTGTGTCAGAGTACAACTGTGCTCCATAGGATTTTCAATGCCTGTGATCTTTCAGGAGTAGGTTGCCAGGCCTTTCTTCCAAGGTGTCTCTGGATGGACTCAAACCGCCAACCTTTTGGTTAGCAACCAAGCGCATTAACCATTTGCATCACTCAGGGACATGGGCAGATAGTAGGCATTCCATAAATACACACAATTTTTCCTCCTGGTATAAAAAGAGACCCAGGATCCTATTAAAAAATACTGAAAGCGGGAGTTGATGTGATGAGAATAACCCGTTACACATGTGTAGGCAGCTGTCTTTCAAAATGCATTCACCTGCACGAGCGGAACCCTCCTGGCCACCACCCTGGTGGTAGGCGGGACAGCACCATCCGCGCCCAGGCCGTGAGTGAGGAGACTGGGTGCCAAACCAGGCAGGATGGGACCCAGGGCAGGTCCCATCATCACCCTGGGCCTCCTCTGTAAGATGAAAATGGCCCCACAGCAGCAGCCTCTGGGCCAACAGGCTGAGTACACTTGGCCTGTAGGCTGTATAGTAAATGTCAGGGAAATACACATTTTTAAAACAAAAAGTGGATTCTCAAATTTTTCATTTAAAAACAGAAATCCAATGATCTGGCAACACTGGGTCCCCATGCCTACCTGGCAACCATCAGCTGGGAGTGGAGTCGAAGATGCCCCCTTAGACAAGGACTGCCCCCTCAGGTCCCCGCCACCCTCCTGCGTGAGGCACACCCAGCCCACTTCACTCCTTCAGCTCCCCTCCTCACTTCACTCCTTCAGCTCCCCTGCCCACTTCACTCCTTCAGCTCCCCTGCCCACTTCACTCCTTCAGCTCCCCTGCCCACTTCACTCCTTCAGCTCCCCTGCCCACTTCACTCCTTCAGCTCCCCTCCTCACTTCACTCCTTCAGCTCCCCTCCTCACTTCACTCCTTCAGCTCCCCTGCCCACTTCACTCCTTCAGCTCCCCTCCTCACTTCACTCCTTCAGCTCCCCTGCCCACTTCACTCCTTCAGCTCCCCTGTCCAGCCCCTGGAGACATCTGATTTGCCAAGACTGGTGCAATGGTTAAATGCTCGGCTTCCAACCAAAGGGTTGGCAGTTTGAACTCACCAGTGGCTCCGTGGGAGACAAGGACGTGGCGATTTGCTCCCACAAAGATTATGACCTAGGAAACCCTACAGGGCATCTACTCTGTCCTAGAGGGTCACTAGCACTTGGAATCGACTCAACGGCACACATCAATTCTGGGCACCAGTGACTACAACCCACCAACTCCACCCTTGCGAGGAGAGAGGGATGCGGAGCAAACTGACAACTTATTATCTGACAGGCACTATCATGAGCGCTTTAAGCCCATCACTTGTAGAGTCGGCATAACCACCTGTTTGTTATTACACAAGGAGGAAGCTGGGGCACAGAGGATAGGTAACTTGCCCAAGGTCACAAAACTGGGAAATGTTAGAGGCAGGATTTAAGCTCAAACTGTAAATAAATAATTACAATGTAGTATGATAAGTACTTGTTGCTAGGTTCTGACTCAGAGTGGCCCTACGTAAGACTGGACGAAACACTGCCCAGTCCTGCACCATCCTCACAGTCGTTGCTATGTTTTGAGCCTGCTGTTGCAGCCACTGTGTCATCTCATCAAGGCCTTCCTCTTTTTCACTGACACCACGTCTTACCACTAAGATCTAAGAATACACACTGTGCAACAGACACACCTGGGAAGGTCACCCAAGGAAAGTGTCATGCAAGCCAGGCCATGAAGAAAGGGAGATTTCCAGATTAGGAGGCGCGGAGGAGGAAGATATGAAAGGGAATAACAGGAGCAAAACATGGCGGGGGGTGGGGGTGTTGGAGCCATAGTAAGAGACATATGCCAATTAAGGCATCTGAACTTTACCACAAGGGCCGTGAGGAGCTGTCTCTGTTATCTAGTGCAGCTGTGATAGAAATACAAGTGGATGGCTTTAACAAACAGAAACTTATTCTTTCACAGTCTGGGAGGCTAGAAGTTCAGAGTGCCAGCTCCAAGGAAAGGCTTTCTCTGTCAGCTCTGGGGGAAGGTCCTCCTCATCAATCTTCCCCAGTTGAGGAGCTTCTCAGCGCGGGACCCTGGGTCCAAAGGACACGCTATTCTCCTGGCTCTTATTCCTTGGTGGTATGAAGTCCCCATGTGTCATGGATTGAATTGTGTCCCCCAAAAATATCTGTCAACTTGGCTAGGTCATGATTTCTCATATTGTATGATTGTTCACCACTATGTCATCTGATGTGATTTCCCTCTGTGTTGTAAATCCCAGTATTATGATGTAATGAGATGGGTTGGTGGCAGTTATATTGATGATGTCTACAAGATTAGATAGTGTCTTAAGCCATTCTCTTTTGAGATATAAAAGAGAGAAGTGAGCAGAGAAACATGGGGACCTCATACCACCAAGAAAGCAGTGCCGGGAGCAGAGCGTCCTTTGGACCCGAGGTTCCTGCGCTGAGATGCTCCCAGACCAAGGAAAGACTGATGACAAAGAACTTCCTCCAGAGCCAACAGAGAGAGAAAGCCTTCCCCTGAACCTGGTGGCCTGAATTCAGACTTCTAACCTACCGGACTGTGAGAGAATAAACCTCTCTGTTAAAGCCATCCACTTGTGGTATTTCTGTTATAGCAGCACGAGATAACTAAGACACCATGTCTCTCTGGTCACTTCTCTTTTATATCTCAAAAGAGATTGACTTAAAACACAACCTAATCTTGTGTAGATTGAGTCCTGCCTCATTAACAACTACCGCTAAACCCACCTCATTAACTTCATAGAGGTAGGATTTACAACACACAGGAAAATCACACCAGATGACAGAATGGTAGACAATCACACAACATTGGGAATCATGGACTAGCCAAATTGACACACATTTTGGGGGAACACAACTCAATCCGTGACAGGAGCCACGGTGGATTTTTAAGCAGAGGCAGTACCTGATCAGATAAGGGTCTTACAAAAGAGTAAACTGCCTGCAGAGTAGTTTTAAAGGCATCTCAGGCGAGTCTGACGAGCAGGTCCAGGCACCACCAGCCTGGTCAACGTCCTTCCGCAACTATCTGTATTAACATGTGACCATCGAGGAGTACTGAACCCCAGAGGGGTGATTTAATATCAGGTTTTCCCTCTGTAAAAGAGGCTATGCTTCAAGGATGAGGATGCATGATTAACAGACATCCAACCACCAACAAGCCTATTCATCCGAGATCTGTTAAAAGCTACGCACAGAGGCGGTCTTCTTCCTGATGAATTGAAGCCAACAGTTCTTTTACCACTCTGCAGAAAATAACAGCTATTCGAGTAACAATTAACTGCCCTAAGTATTGGGCTGTGGGAGCCCACAGACTTCAGCATCAAAATCTTCCCCGCCTGCCCAAGGTAACAGCCTTCATACTCCTCGGGCCTCACCCAACCTCTCAGTCCTCAGTGGCACAACTCTGGTCCCAAACATGGTCAGGTAACTAGACCTGGCCAATCACACTGTATACTCCTAGCCTTGGTGATTACTGAGGCAGGAGCATGTGACCCATCAGGATCAATGAGATTTCATTCTGGGACTTTTCTGAAACCTCTGGAAAGAGAAATTTTTTTTCCGCTGCGATGGCTGGGAGAATGGAATGAAAGCCTGGAGCAGATGGCAGCCATTTTGCCACCATGGGGTGAAAGCCTGACAGAAAGAAGGCAGCAGAGAAGAAACGAGAGAGAATCGAATTCCAATGACACTTAGAGTCTCTGAAGCCATCCATGCCTTAAAGTCTGGCCCGGTACTCCATGTCTCAGCACCAGGGCAGTCACACATCCCAACCACCACCAGCACTGTCCCCATCACCTTTGTTTAAGCTAGGCTGAATCAGTATCTGTCACTTGCAATTGAATTGGCCTTTAAAAAAAAAAAAAAAAGTGGGATTGAAAGATACACCTTAAGGTGGTCATGCTGATGTAGAGAGGGAGGGAAGGGCCCATCTATACGCCACACTATGGCCAAACACTGGAATTAAACACAGTCAACTTCTGGAGGGCATCTGCCCCGATGATAAAGCCATGTTTCTAAGGAGCAGAATCTGAGGAACTTAATTCAATCTCACCAAAAAGCATTCCTTAAAATCTGTCCTAAATGTGCCTAAAAAGCCAACACGCCACTATTGGACTTGGTTTTTTGACTTATTTCCTAGTTAAAGAAGAGACTTGACCATGGTTCTTTGGCTCCTACAACTACAAAGCAATGTGCCTTCCAAGATTAGAGGTGGGGGTGGCTTCCAGGAACGTCCAGGGAGGAAGAAGTGACTGTTTTCCCTACATTAAATGATTCAGGGACGGGAGCCGTTGTGAACTACGAACGCATCTCTGGAGACCCAGCAGACCTTTTACCAGGCAAGAAAAACAAGCCATTCACCACCCCAGTGCTGTTTACCAGCTGATTTCTCAGATCAGCCCTGGAAGGAATTCTGAAAGGGTTCACTCTGCCTGGATGAAGCCTCAGCTCTTCGCATCTGCAAAGTGTGTCACATGCATTAGGTGAGTCAGACTGACTGAGGCCAATTCATTCAAGCAGAGAACTGCTGAGGGCAGCTCCCCTCCCCTTTGCAGTGTATGAGTGTGTCAGAAACAGCCCTGCATGAGGTAACAACTCCAGCTGAACCAACCAGCCGCACCAGCTTCCATCCTTTCCATCCCCTGGGAACAGTACCAGGCGGCACCTCGCTGGGGACCAGCCCGTTTTCTGCCCAATTCACTCACCTATCCTCAATTACCTCACTTGAAAACCCAGAATGTCAGCCTGTTCCCTTCACAAACTTGTCCCAGAACCAAGTGAGATTAAGATGGGACATTGGTTTTTTAAAATAACGTCCTACAAATTAAAGACGGCACCAAACTTCAAAGGATTTCTAGTGATACGATTTATAGATACACCACTTTCCCTTTGTGGAAAGATTTCACAGGCATTGTCAACTAACAATGTGAGCCTCACAAAAAAAAAAAAAAGCTCACAGCAACCTCAAAAGACAGGCTCAGCAAGAACGACTATCCCTGGCTACAGATAAGAAAACTGCAGCCCTGGGGGTGAAATGCTCTGCCTAAGGTCACAGGGCTTTAGATTTAAAAAAAAGCGCCAGGCTTTGGACAAAAACATAGGTCTTCAGGCTTTTGGTCCAACGTGACTTTCACATCACTGGTGGCTCTCAAAGTGTGGTCCGGGAGACCACCAGGGGGTTCCAAGATCTATTCAGAGATTTTCATGTTAAAACCATTTTCAGAATAAGCTAAGATGCTCTTTGCCTTTTACACTTTCATTCTCTCATGTATGCTGGCTGACATTTTCCAGAGGGGGCGTGACATGTGACATCACAACACAGAGAATGCAAAAGCGGATACGGGACTCCAGCTCTCTTCTACTGAGCCAGGGATTAGCAAAAAGTGGAAAACAATTTTCTTTTCATTAATTTTTTTGTTGGGAAAAATATTAAAATCTATTACTTATGTTAACATGTAGTTTAAGTTTATATTGCCATTGTTAATGATAATACAGATTTATAAATTCTCTTTTTTTCTTTATTGTTGTAAAATATAGATTTTTACATTTTCTTAGTTTTAATTTCTAACACTCCCACTCCTCACTTATCAACATGGTTAGGTTCCAAAGACCTGGCTGTTATATGAAAATTGGTGTTATGTGAAAATCAAGGATGAACACATCAGATCACAAAATGGAGGATGACTACCTCATTACATAACTGCCAAACCACTGAAAATCACGGCCCAGCCAAGCCAACACATAATCTTAACCACCACAGCCAGCATTACTCTCACCTCACACCCCAGCATACGTTACTGCCAGATAGACGTTGTTAATATGCAAAATAGGCAGATAGATTTTTTTTTACTACTGTTATAAATGTGAAATGTCAGATAACAAGACAGTTAATAGGTGAGGAGTAAGTGTATGGCAAATATTAACAGATATCACCAACAAAAACAAAAGCTCTCTGGGCTACTTAATAATTGCTAAAGTGTAAGAAGTCCGAGGTCAGATGCGTGGCACCACATCATACCCGCCCCTTGGCCTGCCCTGCAAAGACCTCTGGCAAACAAATGCCAGTGTGTCTTCAACAACAGTGAGCAGTCATTCTTTCTCAGATCTTTTTTAAATCATTCTGATGTTGTCACAGAGAAAGCCTCTATTAGATGCTGCTATAGCTTTAACAATTCTTTACATTTGCGAATCTCCGTTTTAAGAAAGAGGAAGCTAGTCCAGGCTCAGAGCTTTCCACAGAGAAATGTACCTGATGGAAGTCGGTAAAATGTACCTGATGGAAGTCGGTAACCCTAACAATACATCCCTGGAAACAAAATAACGTTACTTCCTTAAAGTCACAAACTGTCCAGCAAATATATATATCGTTCTTCAATAGAAAGCTTGCTTTTAAAAACTTTATTTCCCTTTACGGCTCTCCATCTATAGTCATGATACTAAATTTCCTTTTCAAATAAACTAAGGTGTAAGTGAGTCCATTTAACGGAAAACAGGAAATAAATAGTACGTGCAGTACTAGGATGTGACAAAAATTGTGACAGCCGCAGGAAAACAACTGAAGCTAGGGAAGTAATCATGCCCTAGAATAATTGTTAAAGTCTGTTAGCAGGAATATTCTAGAGTTACATGACAAAAGGCACCACCGGAAACATCCTGACTTACTGAGAGTTTTCAAGCTTACCACAAATCAAGTTCTCTTATCGCCCATCCAATCTACTCTCTAAGTACACTTCTGGCAGCTACGAAAACACACAAAGAAACCACTTTACTAGTGCTTGGGTAAAAAGGAAGTAAGTGTTCTCCAGAACCGCCCGCTAAAACTTTCTGCGATGATGGATATGTTCTGTATCTGTGCTATCCAATATAGAAGCCACTAACCCCATGTGGCTACATGAACACTTAAATTGTGGCTAGTGCAACCAAGGAATTGAATTTATTTTTTTATTTAATTTAAATTATAATTTAAACAGCTGCATTTGGCTAGTAGCTACTACACCGGACAGCACAGGTGTAGCCTCTAGACCCTGGGATTTCATCTGTTTCTCCATTTTGGAAATTCCTGGGCAGTGTAAACAGTTAAGTGCTCAGCTGCTAAGCTAAAGGTTGGGGGTTTGAGTCTACCCAGAGGCACGACAGAAAAAAGGCCTGGGGATCTACTCCCAAAAAATCAGCCACTGAAACCCTTATGGAGCACACTTGTACTCTGACACACATGGGGTTGCCAAGAGTCAGGCTCAACTCCACGGCAACAGGTTTCTCCACTTTGAGACATCAGATCAGGCTCCTCAGGCTCTCTGGCTACCTTCCCTCTCTGCCCCTGACTGGTTTTTCTTCTTTCAGCCCCAGTTCCCAGACGCAGCACCTTTTATTGCCCTGTGAAAAGGGGAGCCAGAACAATCAGGTTCCACCTTTAGGAATTTCAAAGCAGAAACAGAAACTGAAAGATGGCACCAGCAGAGAGAGCCAAATGAGCCAACCCAGAAAGGCCTAGGCATGGTGACGCATGTAGGAGCCAGGAGAAAACAGAGGGAAAGGGGGAGGCCAAGGTCAAAAGACCGCCAGAGAGCTCAAGCCAGCCCTGCCCAGGGCCACCACACGCCCTATCACTATGCAGGCCCAATTCCACACCAGTGTCTCATCCTTTCAACTAGGATGACATGGCTAAAACAGTTCCAAAGTGATGGAAGCATGAACGGAAAGGAAAGAAAAAACCAGGGTCAGACCGAGGGCCTGACTCCCCTCCCTTCGGATTCCTTTTCTTTTCCCCTTGAGCCCTGACTTCAGTAGCAGAGGCCTCTTGGGGTGCCTACCAACCCTGCTACTTCCTCTTGTGAGGACTGTCCCTTCCCACAGGGCAGAACCTTGCTGCCACATTCCTGATACAAGACCCTCTCTTAGACAACAGAGCTGAGGAAGCCAGAGAAGGGAAAGGGAGACAGACAGAGAAGAAAGCAAATGTGGAGAAAATTCCGAGACACCAGACGGGAGGCGGTAGGAGATTATCTGGGTTCCTGATTCTAAACCTGCAATTACATGGCCATACCAATCAAGCCAGGACACTGTCGAGAGTGAGAGGGGCACAATAGTAATTCTGGGATGATGACATAAACCAGGGCTGTTGGGGCAAACGAGGAGGTATGTTCTCCCAATCAGACTCAGCAATGCTTCCTCTCGACCTCCACAAAACACTCCTATAAACCTGTTGTTGGCAAGTCGATTCCCACTCATAGCGACCCTATAGGACAAAAATCCTCCCTTTTATTTAGGCCCTGTGAGTGGGTTCTGGTACAGTGTGCAGAGCATCCTAAACCCAGCTTGGCCCCCATCAACTCTGGCCTCCTGGGCAAGCCCTGTACATCTCGACAGCCCCAGTGATGAGGCCAGATCCTGTTCCTGCTCCCCAGCCCAGGCCTCTTCCCACAGCACCGCACAGACTGCCCTGGTTCTGAACCAAGAGGCTTCCTCCACCACACAGAAAGAAAAGATGGCGGTCATCACAGTTTCCTCCTGCAAGTTTCCCTCCTTTGATGTTAACAAAGGAGCCCTGGTGGTACAGTGGTTAAGTGCCCAGCTGCTAACCGAAAGGTCGGTGGTTGGAACCCACCAGCTGCTTGATGGGAGAAAGATATGGCAGTTTGCTTCTGTAAAGATTTACAGCCTTGGAAACCCTATGGGGCAGTTCTACTCTGTCCTACAGGATCGCTATGAGTTGGAATTTTTTGGTTTTGGAGGTTAACAAGGGTCTTGGACCTTGGTGGCATAGTGGTTAAGAGCTCGGCTGCTAACCAAAAGGTCAGCAGTTTAAATCTACCAGTCGCTCCTTGGAAACCTTATGCTGCAGTTCCACTCTGCCTATAGGGTCGTTATGAGTTAGAATTGACTCGATAGCAGTGGGTAGAGCCTTTTCAGACCTAAGGAGAACTGATTTCCTCCTAGGCAGAGGGCTCTGGTTTAGACCTCTGATTTGACCATAGAATGTCTCCAAACAAGGTGAGCACCAAATTCCATTGCCAGAACAAGCCAGCATGATGGCTGGCCTTCCCATCTGATCCACCAGACTGGGTCCATGCAGCTTTCTTTTGGAAGCACTAGCAAACATAGAGATTCTAGAGCTAAAAAACGGGTGCTGTGACTTGGAGGCTGAGATAAGGCAGGTGGCAGGTCTGGGGATGGGAAAAAGGCTCTTTGGTTTTTGTTTTTATAACTTTTTAATTTAAAACAATTTCAGACTTAAGAAAAAACAAGGCTAAGATGCAGACAGGTGTCCCTTTAACCGATGTTAGGGATTGAAATGTTTCCCCCCAAAATATGTATTGAAATCCTAACCCCTATGCCTGTGGATATACTCCTGTTTGGAAACAGGGTTTTCTTTCTGGTGTTCATTAGATCATATTCCAGTAGGGTGGGTTCTAAATCTAATCACTTCTGAGTTATAAAAACAGTAGAGTGGACACAGAGACACACACAGGGAGAAGGGGAAGGCAAGACAAGACAAATGCACCTACAACGATTGCTGGCAGCTACTCAAAAGCTGAAACAGCCAAGGAGGGACATCCCCCTAGAGCCACACTCTGAATTCAGATTTCTGGTCTCCTGAACTATAACAAATTTGTCCTTGAAAGCCACCCACTTGTGATATATGTGTCACAGCGGCACTAGATAACTATGACGTCCCAGAATAACTTGTATTTCCTAAAGACAAGAACATCCTCTTAATGTAACAAGAGTACAATGATCAAAATCGGAAAATTAACATTGATACAATTCACCTACTTCTCACCGACTATATCATTACCCGACATTTAGCATTTGCAACAATAGTGAAAAATCTACTGTCCAACTGATTTGTGCATTAATGATGTACATCTGGCAGTGACAAATGCCGAGGCGCGAGGTGAGAGTCATGCTGGCTGTGATGGTTAAGGTTATGCGTCAGCTTGACTGGACCGTGATTCTCAGTGGTTTGGCAGTTATGTAATGACGTAGTCATCCTCCATTTTTGCATAACACCAATTTCGCAAGACGACCTGGTCTTTGGAAACTAATCATGGTGATAAGTGGGGACAGGGTGTGCTAGTAACCTAATCTACGACTTTATTCAAATTGCATCCATTGTTCTATTAATGTGTTAAGAATTGAATTACATCCCCTAAAAGTATGTGTTGTAAATCCTAACCTTTATGCCTGTGGTCATAATCCATTTGGAAATGAGTTGTCCTTGTTATGTTAACAACGCAGGATTACTATAGGATATACCTTGAGTCAATCTCTTTTGAGATATAAAAGAGATTAAACAAGCAAACGAGTAGAACAGAGATGAGGGAAGAGCAATGCCAAGCCACAGGAACATCGCCCAAGAGAAGAAGCTCGGAAGGGACAACCTTCCTTCAGAGCTGACAGAGTCGGGAAGACTTCCCCTAGAGCTGGCACCCTCAATTCGGACTTCTAGCCTCCTAAACTGTGAGAAAATAAATTTGGGTTTGTTAAAGCCACCCACCTGTGGTATTTCTGTTTAGCAGCACTAGATAACTAACAGAACGTGTTCTATAGTAAAAGAAAAACAATTTTTTTCCTGGTCTAGGATCCAACCCAGGGCTCACAGGTTATATTTAGTTGTCATGTTTCCTTAGTTTCCTTGAATCCAGATAGTTTCTGGGTTTTTGTCTTTCATAACCTTGATTTTTTTTTTTTTTTTAATAATATGGGCCAGTTATTTTGTAGAATGTCTATCAGTTGGAAGAGACTTGCTTCCGATTCATCATTTTTGTTGATGTTACATAGGCAATAGCCACCAGAGTGGAATTTAACCAATTACAAAAAAAAAAAAGGTTTAAATAGCCCAAGGTCCAAAGCACCACAAACACAGGAAAAAAACCATTAGGCCTTCAAACTCAGGCACAGGGATCCGTCCTCACAAGGCCCTGGGGGAGGGACTTACATTACATAACAATACCTTTCCCACCCCACCCTCCCACCCCCTCCCACACACACACAGGGGGAAATAGTGACAGGACCCGGTGGTTTCTTATCAGTGGCATGTTTTTAAACCCACTGGGTTCTTGTGTAAGAAGCAGAATTGCTGAAACCACCACGTTTTACTGAGCTCAACCACAAGTGAGCTATTTCCAGGTTTCCATCAAGAGGCTTAACATAGTTCCTCAATTTCAAGACCCACTTTTTTCCAGAACTTCAGTCATTGGCCTTCAGATGGATTATACAATTGATGGGCACATTTACTGGAGGGGCTGTTTCACCAGTGCCACCCCAGCTGGTATTACATACAAGGTCCATTTTATAATTACCATGAGTTTTTGAAGGGAAATCTGGCTCAGCCTTGGGAAGCGTTCGAGATCATTTAGCACAGCTGCCATGGGAAGCACGCACCCGCCCACCCCAGCATTCCAGGCAAGCTAGCTGTCTCACTCCCGCTGGCTTTTGGATAACCTCTCCCCTGACTGCATCTCATAGGAATGGGAAGAAACCAGGGCGCAGGGTGCCAAAGAACTGAAGCCAAAGCCCACTGCTCTAACACTAAAGATATGGAGGAAAGGACCAGAAGAAACGGGTAAAAGAAGAGTTAGAAGCAGTTGCTCCTCGGAGTAGAGCCGGAGTGGGCAAAAGACTTTCATTTTTCGTTACAACTTCTCAGGGCTCAGTTTTCTTTTGTTTGTTTGGCTTTTGTTTGTTTAACTGTGTGCAAGTATTGCTTCAAAAATAAAATACTAAACCTATTGCAGCCTAGATTGACCCTTTCTCATCCAGATGGCGGATGGTTCAGAATTCATTCAGCATGCGGCTAGATTAAAATCAAAATCTCAGCATCATACAACACTGGACATGGAAAAGACTTTATCCATCATTTGGCTTAGATGCTCCCACCATTCCAGAGATGAGGTAACTGAAACCCCAAGGAGGTAAAGGTCCTCTCCCAAGAATGCCCATCTACTTAGGAAAGGATGTATGTCTGGTTAGGGTCTGGGCAAAGACGCAAAACCTGGTCTTTCAATCTTACATGTGTCCCTAAACAACAACAACAAAAAAAAAACATTGCCATCGAGTCAATTCGGACTCATAGTGACCCTACAGGACACAGTAGAACTGCCCCCCTGGGGTTTCCAAGGAGTGCCTGGTGGATTCAAACTGCAGAACCTTTTGGTTAGCAGCTATAGCTCTTAACCACTATGCCACCAGGGTTTCCACATGTGCACCCTCCATGCCCCACCCCCCCCCAAACACAGGGTGTATTTAAACACATGGGCTCAGGCCTCAGACTCCTGGATTCACACTGGCTCCACCACTGACTGGCTGTGTGACCTTGGAGAATTTCCTTAATCTCTCAATGCCTCCATTTCTCATCAACATTTGCAAAGGGTGTTATGAGAATCAACAGGCTAAACTATATAAAGCACTTGGCACAATACTTAGCACAATAAGCCTTCAATAAATGGCAGCTATTTTTATGTAGATGCAGTTATTTACTAAATAGCAAAGGGTAGGAAGGAAAGGACCAATATTTTTTTTTTATGTGCTAGGTACCATGCCAGGCACTTCACAAACATCGCCTAATTTAATCCTTAACAGCCTGGCAAGATAGGTATTAAAAATCAGAAAAGATTAAAAAAAAAAAAAAACTTACCCAAGACTACACTGCTAAGAGGCACAAACACATGGCTGTCCGGTCCATTCCAACTCAGAGCAAACCTATAGGACAGAGTAGAACTGGCTCATGGGGTTTCCAAGGAGTGGCCTGTGGATTCAAACTGCCGACCTATTGGTTAGCAGCTAAACATTTAACCACTTGTACCACAAGATGCACAGGAAAAACAAAAATCCAAACCCAGTGCCGTCGAGTCGATTCTGACTCAAAGATGTACAGGAGGGGAATTCAAATCCAGTTCTCCCAAACTCCAAAACCCATCCTTTCTACTGCCATATGCTATGTGGTTTAGTCTCCGTAGTCTCCCAAAAAGTTTTCCTATGCTTTTTTTGACCCCCAAGTTTCATAGCATTAAAATGATCTTCTTTAACAAGTTCCAGCTGGGGGAACAGATCCAACTTCTAGCAAATGAAAGCAACACCAGGGTTCTCTTTCCCCAGTGGAGATGCTAGCAAAACCAGTCACAGAGAAAGCAAGCAGCATGTCAAGACTTGTTCAAGGAGTTTTAGAATCCTCCCCCTCTAAATGTAAAAAGTGTCTGCCTAGACATCATACCTTTGACTTTAGGCTGCACTCATTTTAATAGGCGTTAAAGTCGTGGCATAATTGTCCCTCAGAAAGAAGTTTTAAGAAATGGGAAGACCACAAATAATTTCCCATTGCAAGACCCACGGCATTGCTAAAAACTGCTCCCTCTTGCTTTCACTGTTGCTGGCTTGTTTAAGAGTCACTGGCAGCGCTAAACAAAGCCCTTGCTCTGCTGGCTGGTTAACCAGTCAAGCGACTCAAGGAGGTGCTATGAAGCGTGGTTGTTTATGAAATCAACACAAGTAAAGAGAAAGAAGGAAGGATGCAAACAGGTGTCCTGCTAGTCATAAAACAGGCCATTTGTTATCTCTACATCATCACCTTGAGTATGGAGGTTTTAAAACACGGCCTCAAAGTTCTTTGGCACTCCTCCTATCAAGAGGTTAGTCTATGAATCCCTCTTGAGTGTGGGTGGGCTCATGATGGCTTGGACCAATAGAACTGATGCTAGGTGTCTTCCAAGGCTCAATCAGAAAAGGCCTTGAAGCTTCCATCTGGTCTTCTTAGGATGCTCACTCTGAGGGAAGTCAGACACCAGGTAGGAAGTCAGACTACCTGAGAGGGCTATGCTGGAAACGTCGCATGTGGACCCTCTGGTTGACAACCCAGCTGAGCTTCTCAGACATGTGAGTGAGAGCTGCTTGAACATCCAATCCACCTGAGCCTTCAGATGACCACAGCCCCAGATGACATCTGACTGTAACTACACGAGACTCCTCAACTGAGAACCACTTAGCTGAGCTGTCCCCAAATTCCTGACCACAAAATCATGGGCAAAACAAAATGATTCTTTTAAGCCATTACATTTTAGTAATTTGTTGGGCAGAAATGGTAACTAGAACAATGAGACAGGACAACACCCTTATTTCATCTCTTTCAATAATGCCGAAAACCAGGGAAGAAAACATTAAATCTATGTGCTTCGAATCTATCAAAACAAAGCTGAACGCTTTTGCACGCTGGCAACAAAAGGGTGGAGTGGACGAAGACAACCAAACCCCACTTATCATGCTGAGGCTGAGTTTGATGCCAAACAATGAAACAGTTTATATTAAGTGGGCTTGGCTGCAGTTATGATAAA
Source organism: Loxodonta africana (assembly GCF_030014295.1). Classification (NCBI taxonomy): domain Eukaryota; kingdom Metazoa; phylum Chordata; class Mammalia; order Proboscidea; family Elephantidae; genus Loxodonta; species Loxodonta africana. Next base: position 10,140,929 of record NC_087368.1, on the reverse strand, counting down.
CAGCGGATATCCCTCTCATTGTCTCCCCACTGGCAGTTTCTTTCTGTCAGAGCAAACATTAATATCTCTTAGATAATCCATCAAAACACAGCAAAGGAAAAATCAGGCAAGAATAGAACAAAATGTTTTTCCATCTTCCTTTAAGGAAATGAAAGGGCCAAATTCTCTGAGCTCTCTAAGAGCCGCTTTTAGCAAATTATCGGAAGACTCTTGGTTAAGATGCATTGCATAAAAGCAAGAGCCTTCACTGTCAGAAACATCTATGTGGCCATAGGCAGATTAAGTAATTCTCAATGGGGAGGGCTGGACGAAGATACCTGGGATGCCTGCCAAAAGGATGAGGTTCAATAGATGTTTAATTCATTCAGCCAAAACATACACACACCCCACCACTACGTTAAAAGCCCCTAAAATAATTACTCCAAAGGAATAATAACAGCTCAGCATTAAAAGACTACAGTCCACAGGGACCAGAGCTCTCAGTACTGAAGGGTATCCCTTGATATTCAGGGTCAACTTGGGGATTTGGAGATTGTTATCCCCAGGAGTCCCGGTGTGGTGCAAACAGTTAAGCACTTGGCAACTAACAAAAAGATTGGAGATTTGAGTCCACACAGAGGCACCTTGAAAGAAAGGCTTTGTGATCAATTTCCAAAAAAATCAGCCACGGAAAACTCTATGGAGTGCCCTTCTACTCTGCAACGCATGGGGTCACCTTGAGTTGAAGTCGACTTGACAGCAACTGGAAAATCCACCACTGAGACAGCAACGAATCTGTCAAGCCCATAGCCTGCCTTCTTTTGAGGTGGAAACACCCATGGACACCTCAGAGTCAGAGGGAAGGCATCCTGGATAAACTTGGGGGTGCAATCTTGTCATAGAAGACACTGCTTGCTGTATTACAATAGCAAGGGTTCCAGCTGAGAGGCCAAGAAAGTTTACGTATGATCTTATTTATCTTTATAGCTTAAAAGGAAAGCAAATCTAATTTTTTCGAGACAACAGAGTCCATTTCAATATTAAATAGCTTTTTCTATATTCTAGCCAACACCCCATGCTAACGTCACTTTGCTAACATGGCTACAGTGAATGAGGTTGTACAAGAAAGCCTGTGTGTGTTCACAAGTCTTTTTCCATTTAGAAATGATGCTAATACTTAAATACACTATTTATATATAATAACTGAGTTTGAGTATCTAATCATTCTTAATGTTCAGAATGTTTTCCACTATAAAGTCTTGGTGATTTCTTTTGTAAGTGTATAAATGAGGGTTTCTTGACTATAGACAATACTAAAATGCCTTTAAAGAAGCACTTTCTATTCTTTCATGAATTACTACAAGAGCTTAACAATACAGCCATTCACCAAGCAAACCACGGACAACAAGGTTTAGCTACAATTAAGGCAGGACTCCTGATCCAGAGATGTTTCCCACCAGCATTCACAGTTCCTAAAATTCCATCCATAGAAATGCATTTACTTGGCTTACAAAGCCATCTTCAAAAAAAAAAACAGGCCATCCTTCTCCATCCCCTCCCCATTCCTTGCCTATGAAAACATAAAATATGTTCATTTGTAAATAATTCAGAAAATGCTGATAAACGAAAAAAACTGACCAGCACTCCCAGCGACTAAGCCATAACCATTGATGGCGTTTGAGGATACAGTTTTCTAGAGCTGTGCTTCTCCAACTGTCTGTGGTGATGGGTTCTTTTTTTCCCAGCCCGTTATGAACCAACACTTCTGTAAAATACAATAAATAACTAGAAAAATAAAATGCCACTGGGATGTCACAGCCATACCAAATTGCTAAAAAAAAAAAAAGTTTCTAAACTCTTACTTTGTTGTTTACTTCATCTTGAATGGCAACAAGTAGTTTGTGGTTTGTGGACATTATGAATGACTATTCTCAAATTTTCCTTTGCACAGACACACATTTCTTTTACTGTCTGTATGGGTTTTTTTAGTTTCATATACTTTTTTTTTTATACACATAATAGTTTTATAACCTCATGTTTCTTCTTCTAAATTGGGCAGGGTGGCTTGTCCGCATCCACATGTCATCCTTGTTCAATGTGAAAGGTTACCATGCAAACATCCCCAAGCAGGGCAGAATCTTACATCCACGAGGGAATGAGAACACACCGCAGTTGTGCCCGGGGTTGGCCTTGCTCAGGAAGAGTCTGAGGAATGGAGGCAATTCCAGAGCAGGTACTGAGAAAAAGGGCCCTGCCTGCTTTGTAGGACACCATGTAGGACAATGCCTAGAGTCACCAGTCCATAAGGGCAAGTGGCTTTGATTCTGACCCTCAGTAAATTAACATCAATTCACTCTGACATTCACTGTACCCATGAGTGCAGGCACTGAATGAGATGCTGGGGACACAAGACAGAAAGACCCAGTCCCTGCCATCCAGGGGCTCAGTCAATAATACAGCCTGATGAATATGCGCTAGAGAAGAGGATGGGTGCTTTGAAGCGCATGAGACAGGGAGAGCTGGTTAGAACAGACTCCTGGGGTGGAGTCAGTCTGGGGTGGAGCCCAAGGTTCCGCAACTCTAACAAGTTCCCAGGTCACGCTGATGGTGGTGATGTGAGGACCATACTTTGGTGGCATTGCTCTAGAGCACTGGCTCACAACTGGGGCTGACTTTTCCCACCAGGGGACATCCGCAAATCTGAAGATACGTCTGGTTGTCACAAGTGGGGGGGCAGGTACTACTGGTATCTAATGAGTAGAGGCCAGTGATGCTGCTAAAAATATCCTATCCTACAGTGCACAGACAGCTTCTAACAAAAAAGAAACACCCAGCCCAAAATTTCAAAGAGAGTGCCAAAGTTGAGAAACCCTGCTCTAGAACAAGACACTTGAACTCTCTATGCCTCAGTTCTGTTATCTGCAAAAGGGGGATGCTAATAGTTTTTTTTTTTTTAATAGTACTAGGAGCCCTGGTGGCATAGTGGTTAAGAGCTCAGCTGAAACCCAAAAAGTCAGCAGTTTGAATCACCTGTCGCTCCTTGGAAACCCTACGGCAGCTCTATCCTATAGGGTTGCTATGAGGCGGAATCGACTTGACGGCAGGCAACAGACTAACAGTACCTATCTCAACGTTGGTCTGAGGATTCAATGAGTTTATGTAACGTGGGAAAGTGTGGCCTGACGCATAGCAGGCACTCTATTATTACTAGCTATCATTCTTATTGAAGAGCAGGAGACAAAAACGGCAGGAAAGACATTCCAGAATGGACCACAAAACTTTCCTGCAAGTGCCCACACACCACAGCCCTCATCTCACCCCATGGCTTACCTTGTGCCATCACTGGGATGAAAAACTGAGGGCCAGAGACTAAGTAACTGACCCAAGGTCACACAGCTATTAAGGGGCCATCTGTTGTTATTCAGCCACTCAAACATCTATTGAGCACCTAAGACGTGCCAGACAAATCCCAGGAGAAGACACACCCTGACCAAGCAGAGCTCACTCAGGGAAACAAACATTTCCACACCCCAGCAGCCAGGCCTGGAAGAAAGCCCTGCTAACCCAGTGACTGCGAGAGTCCATTCACCATAATCCCGGCCTGCACAAGCCCTCTCTGGCCCTGTGCCCAGAGCTAGTCTCTCTGACAAAGAAAGGTCATGGTGGGAGCCTGGGGGAGGAGAACAGAGCCATCACTAGGCCCCATGGGCGGCCTGGCCCCAGTGGGCAGCTTGTGGGAGCCTTCCCAACATGCCGTACCCAGCGGGGCCTCAGCTCCCCCACACCAGCCAGCCAGACGGGGACCCTCACCTTCACTCTACTTTACGGCTCTCAAAGCACTCTCTCATGCAGTATCTTCTCCATCCTCCGGTCCACCCAGGGATGTGGACAAGGATCACGTCCCCAAGTTCACAGACAAGGAGCCTGGGGCCAAGGGCCCTCAAATTAGTCAGCGGAACTCAGATCTTAATCCATGTAACCTAAAGGCAAGATCACTGCCTTCTTCCTACCTACCCCCTTCCCCGTGGCGTTGACTTTTTCTTTTTTTCTGATTACAAACTAATACAAGCTCAGTACAAAAAAATTCAAAACCTAGAAAAATGTCAGGACAATAAATACCACTCATCTCACCTCCCAGATACATAAGGTCACTGAGTCGGAATCGACTCTACAGTAACAGGTTGGTTTTGTTTTGTTTTCCCCACCTCCCAGGTACAGTGACTGGTGCGTAATCTTTTTTGGACTTTTTTATGTGTAGAAACATACTTTTTAAAATAGCATCATACTATACATATGCTCTTCTGGAGCCAGTTTCTACATTTCAACATCTTTCTCTGTTAATAACAAGCTGTGTCATCATTTTTAGACCTAGATCCTATTCAGTCATTACGTGTATATAGAACTTGTTGAGTCAACCTTCTGCTGATAGACATTTAGATTTATAATTTACCAACATTTTAAACAATACTGCAATGAACATTATTGGGCCTATATCCTTGTCCAGCTATTTCCTTAGCATAAATTCTTATAGGTGCAATAGCTGGGTCAAAGGTCACTGCCCCCTGACATTCCGGCAGCAGTGGGTGGGGGGAACCGCCAAAGCACTAAGTCCTACCCTTCAGAGGCCAAACTTTAAAGACCTCAAGTGTGTTTATCTTTATGATCAGCCAATCACCAAAGAGTCCTATAAACCATGCCCCTCTCCCAAGCACTCTCAAGCTGCAGAGGCTTTCTGTAATATCAGCATTTTCCTCCTCCACGTGCAGACTACTCTGAACACTAACTGATTCTCTCTTACAATCTGGGGCCTTCAGGCCTCAACGCTGATGCCCCGACTCCAGTAGCGCTTCAGCTGGCCTCCCAGGGCCCTGCCCTTCCATCTTGCAGCATTTATCTCCCGCTTGCATGCGTGCATCGGGGACAGGGCACACCCCTGGAGGTAAAGAGTGCATCTCATGCCTTGTTACCACCATGGTCCCCAGCTAGACCCAGGACTGAGCACATCGCTGGTCCCCCAGCCCCACCCAGGACCGAGCACATAGGAGGTGCGTGATCCCCCAGCCCTACCCAGGACCCAGCACATAGGAGGTGCATGTCCCCCAGGCCCACCCAGGACTTAGCACATAGGAGGCACGTGGTTCCCCCAGCCCCACCCAGGACTGAGCACATCACGTGGTCCCCCAGCCCCACCCAGGACCAAGCACATAGAAGGTGCGTGGTCCCCCAGCCCCACCCAGGACTTAGCACACAGGAGGCACGTGGTTCCCCCGGCTTCACCCAGGACAAGCACGCGGGAGGCCGTAGTCCCCCAGCCGCACTCAGGACTCAGCACAAAGGAGGCGAACAGCGCTTGCTGCAAGAATGTCTAGGTCCAATGTTCACTTTCACTAAATCTCACCTGTGTCTAGGAGGTTAGGCCTCTCCCCGCCAGCTCGGCAACCTGCCCCCAGGCCCTGAATTTGGTGCCAGCTTTAAGGAACTGTTACTCCTCACTGTCCCCTTCCATTTATCCTTTCAGCATTCCCTAGCACTCGCTTTAAAACACGGCCGAAGTCTCACAGGACCTTCCTCCCAGCACACGCAGGGCTCGAAGGACAAAGTGCCAAGGAGTTACAACACTGTCCTTTCAGAATGGGATTTTTCCCCTCCCCTGACTTGTACTAATAACTCATTAAAGCCAGGCCAGGCTGCTTCCAATTCACCCCCAGAGAGTCTAAGCTCAAAAAAAAAAAAAAAAATTTTTTTTTTTTTTAAAGAAAATTTTTGTGGCTTTTTGGAGAAAAAACCAAAACCAAACCCACTGCCGTCGAGTCGATTCCGACTCATAGTGACCCTATAGGACAGGGTAGAACTGCCTGATAGAGTTTCTAAGGAGCGCCTGGCGGATTCGAACTGCCGACCTCTTGATTAGCAGCGGTAGCAATTAACCACTAGGCAACCAGGCTTTCTGGAGCTGGGAAGGAAACCCTGGTGGCAGCGGTTAAGAGCTACAGCTGCTAACCAAAAGGTCAGCAGTTCAAATCCACCATGTGCTCCCTGGAAACCCTATGGAGCAGTTCTACTTTGTCCTGTAGGGTTGCTATGAGTCGGATTGACTTGAGGGCAGGGGGTTTGGGTTTTTTTGGTTTGTTTGTTTGCTGGAGGAGGGAAAAGGGAGGTTTTGTGGGTGGGCTTTACACAAGTTTGGGGAACACAAATGTCTAGAATCAAATAATTTTTCAAATCACCCTGCCCATCTGTCCAGAAACCATCCCCGCCCAAGCAGTGAGGGCAAAAGCACAAACATTCTCAATGAATTGCCTCCACCTCCCTGGGGAAGAGTAGTCTGGAAAGTCAGCTTTGGGTTACTCGGATGGGCTGTATGTGGTTAACCTGGCTTTGCTTTGTCCTCTCTCCTCCTCCTCCCTTTGACCATTTTCACCGCCCAAGAAGAGCCTGCCTTTTGGAGCAAGCAAGGGAGAAAATGAAAACACAGTTAATAAACAGTTAATAATTGGCGTGGAATACTGCAAATCTTAATTACAGTGAGAGCTGGAAATTCTCTGTGCTGCATCTGTTTCAGCCAACATTTGAGAAAAGATGGTTCTATATAACATGCATCTTAAAATTGCATCAGTATATTCACTTGTTACCTCACCTGGCACGCTTGTTACACCCCTGAATGGCCTATTTCTCTCTCTCAGTCCGTCTCCTTTCCCTCTGTACACTGCTCAGCTCACTCCCAGCACAATGGTCCCCCTTGCTGGTTCTCAGACGGGCCAGGGCCCACTCTCCCCTTAGCACTGGCTGTTCTCTCTGGCTGGAATACTTTTCCCCCACAGGGCCACAAGACTCACTGGCTCACTTTCCTCTGATGGTCTTTCTCCAGACATCCCCTTCAGGGAAACCTCTCCTGCCCACCATATTAAACACGGCATTCTCTTACCCCAAAATAACCACCTGCTGAGACCCTTCCTGCTTTGTTTTACTCCTCCACACATATCACCACATTCCCTAGTATATTTGTTTCCAATTTTAAAAAAATTTTCTTTTTTTATTGTGGCAAATATATAGGTAACAAAACATAGGCCATTTCTACAATCATCACATGTATAGTTCAGTGACATTAATTACATTTATCATGTTGCTGGAAACCCTGGTGGCATAGTGGTTAAGTGCTATGGCTGCTAACCTAAAGGTCAGCAGTTCAAATCCCCCAGGTGCCCCTTGGAAACTCTGTGGGGCAGTTCAACTCTGTCCCATAGGGTCGCTATGAGTCAGAATCGACTCGATGGCAATGGGTTTGGGGTTTTTGGGGGATCATGTTGCTCAACTATCACCATTAACCAGTCCCCAATTTTTCCATCACCCTTAACAGAAGTTCAGTGTTCCCTAAGTATCTTGTCTCCTCCCACCCCCGCCCCACAGTGTATTTTAATCATTTATCTTGTTCATTACATTTCCTCCCTCCCCCACTCTCAGGAGGACAGCAATTCCTGTCCATTGTGTCTGATGCTCCGTCCTCATTACCTAAAACTGTCCTTAGCACACAGTAGGTGCTCAATAAATACTTGATGGGTTAATAATTAGAGTTGATTAATCAATGTGTCTGTGGGAAAATAACATTATTATCTTAATTTGAAACACCAGGCTAGCCCTTTGGTTAAAAGGTTATTCCCTTGAAAAGCTTAAAGAGGCCCGCTCCTCCCAGTATCCATCAGAGTGCAAAGGGGCCACCAAACCCACTGCCGTTGAGGCAATTCCAACTCCTAGCGACCCTACAGGACAGATTAGAATTGCCCCATTGGGTTTCCAAGGCTGTAAATCTTTACAGAAGCAGACTGCCACATCTTTCTCCCACCGAGCAGCTGGTGGGTTCCAACTGCTGACCTTTCAGTTAACAGCCAAGTGCTTTAACCACTGCACCACCAGGGCTCCTAAAGGGGCCCCGGCACTGCGCAAACAAGGCCAGACGCAAGCAGAAAGAGGCAGATGTGCAAGTGACAACATGGCAGGTGGCCGGCACGCAGCAGTCTTTCGGTCATCTCAGATCTAAACAGCTGAGACGAGGACTGGACGGTGAACGTGAGTACCAGGAGGAACACCCTGTCTGTGGTTGCCCAGAGACAGTGACACCACATTCGAGGAGTGGATGAGCCACAAACCTGCTCACCAATTCAGTTTAATCAGAATCGGACAAAGTCAGGAGAGGGTGCAGAACATTCCATATCAGAACCCAAAAGCAAAGGGAAAGAAATGGATGGACAGCAAGGCCCTCTCCCCAGAGGCTCTGAAAGTATACACGTTCACTTTAAAAAAAAAAAAACCCACATTAGTACCTGTTTTCAATAACCGAACGAAATTGGAAGAGGATTTTGGCTTTTACAAAAAAAAAGGCAAAAAGCAGAAGTAGCGATCAGCGTTGGTTTTGCAGCTAGCTGTTAAAGAGGCAGTGCGCACCCTAAGCAGTGAGAGTGGGGTCACCAAGCTTCTCCCAGGGAACTGCATACACGAGGCATCTCAGCATCAAGTCACACAGTTGCGGTAGTTTTGAACTGTGTGTGAGCACCTGCGCTTTATCTTGATTTATTCTGTGCACCCATTAGCAAGATGTGTCCCTAAGGTAAGAAAGCCTAAGAGAGCTCATGAGGGTTTTATGTGTTACTTAGTATGTTATTTTTTGGGTCTGAGAACACTCAAAAATGTTTCCCATGTAAATTAATAGTAATTGGTGCTTCACTTTATACCATCTCGGCGTGTGAAAGGTTTCACAGGAACACTTTGCTTTCGAAAAGTAGGGGAAACCTTTATATTAAAATGGCCTGTTTTCCAGCCCCACATCCTTCAACCCCTCTCCTTGACCACCCCAAGCTGCTCACTCTGTGTGCCCTCTTTGCACGTGGACTCCCCCATCTTCAGGTCTCTCCCGAGTGTCACCTGAAGTGACTCCCCTCCCAGTCTCTGTCACATCACTCTTATTGCAGTCATCACAATTAGTAATTATTTTCCGCCTCTCCACTCCTCATCCCCAGCTGTAATGGACAGCATCGGCCCCCAAAATTTATGTTGAAAACCCTAAGCCCTATCCCTGGAGCACTGGTGGCGTGGTGGTTAAAAGCTCAGATGCTAACCAAAGGTGGGCAGTTCGAATCCACCAGCCACTCCTTGGAAACTTTATGGGGCAGTTCTACTCTGTTTTGGGATGCCTATAAATATGACCCTCTTTGGAAACAGGCGCTTTCTTTTGTTATGTTAATGAGGCCACATGTAGTAAGGTGGGTCCTAAATCAAATCACTTCTGAGTTAAAGAGCAGACTAGGCACAGAGAAGGAGCCCTGGTGGCACAACAGTTAAGCACTCAGCTGGTAACCAAAAGGTTGGCAGTTTAAATCTACACAGACTTGATAATCTGCTCCCATAAAGATTACAGCCTAGAAAACTCTATGGGGCAGTTCTACCCTGTCACATGGGGTAGCCATGAGTCAGAATCGACTGGACAGCACCTAACAACAGACACAGAGACACACACAGGGAGAAGAAGTATTTACAAGCTCAGGAATGACAAAGATTGCTGGCAGCTACTAAAAGCTGAAATACACAGGGAAGGGCCTCCCCCTAGAGCCACGCCCTGAATTCGGCCTTCCAGTCTCCTGAACTGGGATCAAATAAATTTCTGTTCTTTAAAGCCGCCCACTTGTGGTATTTGTGTTATAGCAGTACCAGGTTAACTAAGACGCCAAATGATATGTAAACTCGAGGGCAAGGCTTTTGCTTGTCTTGTTCCCCGACAAATCCCCAATGGCCAACAGACCGCCCAGCACAAAGGTGGTGCCAGTGCTTGACTAAAGGACAGACCCCTGACCACACACACACACAGAGACACACTCACACACATACCCCGCACCCTCTCTTCCAGGCTCCGGCCATGTGGCAGGTGTCCAGAGACCTGTGTCCCCTGCCTCATCGGTCCAAACTGAGATGAGCTCAAGTATAAAATACATACCAGATTCTGAAGACTTAGTACCCAAAACACAAAAAACTAAAATAGCTTATTAACAAATTTTTATATTGATTTCATGTTTAAAATTATGCTTTCTTGGATACTCTTGGCTAAGTAAAATATATTAAAATTAATTTCACCTGTTTCTTTTTGCTTTTTAATATGGCTACTAGGAAATTTTTAATTATTTATGTAGCTTGAGTTTTACCGGGCAGTGCTGTTGTTAGTCAGTCTTAGTTATGATAACATCATGAAAAGCCAGCCAGCAACATGGCCCAGCCCTCACCACCTCGCTTCACAGGGCTACCAAATACTCTTCAGGGCACAGCAGGAAACACCTGCCCTGCTTGCTTCCTGTGACACACAAATATTTAAGAGTATTTGGAAATGGAATTCGGAAATCAGGGCTAAAAAGAATTTATCCGGTAGAACCAACTGTACCCTCAGAATGTAGGCTGTCTTATGCATAACCCAGAACAGTGCCCAGCACATAATTGCTGAATGAATAAATCGATCTTTTGCAAAGGAAAAAAAAAAATTTCCAACTTGTCTATTCATTTGGAGAATCCCTGGGTGACACAAATGGCTATGCATTTGGCTGCTAACCAAAAGGCTGCAAATTTGAGTCAACCCATAGGCACCTTGGAAGAAAGACCTGGCAATCAATTTCTGAAAAATCAGCCACTGAAAACCCTATGGAGCACAGTTGTCCTCTGACACACATGGCGGTCGCCACGAGTCAGAACTGGCCTGACAGCAACTGATTTGCTTTTTTTGATTTTTCTATTTCTTTGGCGTGGTCGAATATAAAAGCTGGAGGGCATCTGGAAAATGCATGGGTCTAGGCTGGGAGACCTGGCTTGGCCACACTGCTGAACTGTGAGACACTGAGCCTCACAATCTCACCTAGAGAAGAGGTAGGCTCTGCCTTCCCTACCTGTACAGGTTAGTGCCATTTAGTAGAACTTTCTCTAATGATGGAAGTGTTCTCTGCTCTGCCCAATACAGTAGCTATTGAGCTCTTGTTATGTGGCGATAGTGACTGAGGAACTGAATTTTTAATCTTTTAATTAATTTAAATTCAAATAGCCACATGTAGAAAGTGGCTACCATCTTGGGCAGCCTAGCTCTAGGTTGCTGGAACAGGGTGGAGTAAGATAAAGCTTGTAAAAAACACTTGGTAAACTCTAAAGCCCTATAGAGTTGGCACAGGTTTTGTTGTTGCTGCTTGTTTAATACACACCTACTCCTCACTTATCAACTATCTCATTATCCAACATTTTGCATTTATGACAACAGTAAAAAAAAATCTATCAGACTATTTTGCACATCAGTGACATACACCTGGCTGTAATGAACACCAAGGTGCCAGAGGAGAATAATGCTGGCTGTGATGGTTAAGGTTATGTGTCAGCTTGGCTGGGCCATGATTCTCCGTGGTTTAGCAGTTATGTAATGATGTGATTTGGCAGTTAGGTAATGACGTAGTCATCCTCCATTTTGTGATCTGATGTGGTCATCCTCCATTTTTGCATATCGTTGATTTTCACATAACGACCTGATCTTTGGAACCTAACCATGTCGATAAGTGAGGAGTGGGTGTATTAGACATCTGAGATTCAGAGAGGTTTCCATGGTCCAAAATCACAAAGAGACTCAATTCACCGTAACTGAAAAAAAAAATGTAAACAAACACAATGATTTTACTTCATTTTGGGGAGAATGGCAGCCAGTTTCATGGATAACCCTTCACAGAGCTCAGAACACCAAGCTTTTCAGGCCAGATTTCATTCATATTTGGTATTTCCAGGGCCTGGACATGCAGTTAGAAATCATGGCTGCCAGTGTATTCTTGGTAGATTATATTCCTATCTCCTGCACCCAGGGACTGGTGACAAGGCCACATTTCCTGTCCTTCCTGTTGACCTTTCTTGCTGTTTCTCCTCCTACAGAAACAGGTCCTCCCAACGGCTCCCTGCATGCCTATAGCTCTAACAGACACGGGCTTTCAGATATACAGTAAAACCTATGAAAGCCAGAACCCATGTAACGTGGAAACCTGTCAGACAAGAAAAACTCAAATATTTTCCATTAATAGAGACTGATAGAAGAGTAGTAGGCTTGTACCCTGTCAAAGGTGGAAAACTTGTGAGACCCGGAAAAACAATGCATTCCGTTCAAGTTCCAGCTCTCACAGGTGTCACTGTATACAGAGGTTGTTCAAATTTGCTGATGGATGGTAAAACCAACCACTAGTAAATAGGGGTGAGGACTAATTGGTAGCTGTGAAGAATGCTAATCTATTTACACTCAGGTTGGAAAATGCTCCCGAAATGCAAATCAAGCTTGCCTCCCAAGACTCTTCCCAGCAGGAAGGCCTTTCTCAGTCTAAACAGCTTTTCCTTACCATTAAGATAATTATATTCTACACACAAGTAGACAAAAAAGAAACACGCGGGGAAGTGGAAAGGAATGGGGAGTGAATTATTAGTACAGCAAAGTAAAAAAAAAGGGTGTAAGTCTGAGGAAACACCAAACAGTTCCAAGTACAAATGGAAGGAACCACCCTAAAATATTTAAGAGATTTCATGAGCTCATTCATTAAAAAGACTTCAACTAATATTCCCCTCAGTCCTTTCAGCTTTTCCACAGACACATTAAGTCTGGGTTTTAAGCATGTGTAATATGCCACACAGCCCTTGGTTTGGCCCCATGGAGCTTCCATAATGAAAAACAACACATGAAATTGGATCCACATGCGTTTGGCCCACTGGTTGGGCTCAGTGGTGTATTTCATCCTGACAGACAGCAAGGCTGTTGCTCAACTTCCATTGCTCAACTCCCAGGGGTGGGCCTTCACAATAACCGCTGGCTATATTAAAACAAAACCAACTGGCCAGGAATAAGTGTGACAGCCACCCCTTCAAGCTTTCTGTACCTCAAGTTCAGTCTCCCGTCTGTTGATCTCATCCGTGGATTGATTTAACTTCTCCAGTTCTCCCTAGTGAAGAAAAGAGAGAGAAAAAAGATTTGAGGGGTCAGGCTTCTGTTTCCAATAAAATTCAGCTCATAACCTGAAAAACTACCCCAGCCCAATTCATAGGAAGACGGAAAAGGTGGTTTTAATTTTCAAGGAAAACAGATGAGTTTGAGCTGGAGGAGCAAATGAAATGTCTGTATTTCTGAAAACTTTATCTTGACGGTATCTCTTTTAAAAATGACTTAAGGGTCTAGGAATTATTTGTCTTTTCCGATAGTCAAATATTTATTCCAGGTAAGTGCCTCCAGGTAAACCCACCTTATTACAAAGGGTTCAGCTACCAAATTCAAACAGTAACCTCTGCCTTAGAGAAGGAGAACTTTGTAGAAAAAATTAAAAAAAGAAATCAGCACATGCTAAAAATATAAGCCCAGTGAAATGATTTAACTCAAGGAAAGACTTCTGTCATTAACTCATCAGCGGCTGAGTGTTTTTCTACAAGGAAAATTTTTTTTTTCCAAAACTGCCAATTATTTAACCTGCCTAGCCTTTTTTCTTTCTATACTAGCTTTAATCCCAGTCCTTCAAACAAACATTTATAACCAACATCTGTAAAAAGTACCCAGTCTTAAGTTAACTCCTCTTTACTCTGCAAACAAAGGCTATTGCTAACAGAATCGCCTAGCAAGAACGCAAACCAGTGATTTTAATTAATAGGATCATTCCTAATAGGAAGATTTTTTCCCCCTGATCTTTACCTTGCTAATCTGCCAAAAACAATTCATTTAAACCCCAGCCACTTAGTTTAACGAGGTTTTAATTGATCTACGCACTGAAAAACCAGTTAGGTAGGGCTCCAGAGATTGCATGGCATTGCTTACAAGCAATATAAAAAAAATGATTTATGGAAAGGGTAAAAAAAAAAAAAAAAATGGGTCTTGGAAAAGAGATTTGCTGTGTTTTTGCTTAGGGGTGAAGAGGTTAAGCTGTCACACACACATTTCGGCTTGAAAATTGTTTTTTAATCATCCCTCTAGGAAAAAGCCTTGGTGCCGCAGTGTTCGCTGAGCTGCTGCTAACCGAAAGGTTGGCGGTTCGAACCCACCAGGCTCTCTGCAGGAGAAAGATGTTGACAGTCGGCTCCCCTAAAGATTACAGCCTTGGAAACCCTATGGGGCAGTTCTACCCTGTCCTATGGGATCGCTATCAGTCCGAATTCACTCGACGGCAATGGATTTGGTTTTTGGTCTAGGAAATGGAGGCACAGAAGGCCAGGCCAGCCCCCTCGCCTCCTCCACGCGTCGGTTCGGCTCATCAGTTGTGCCTGGTTTCTGTTCACACCCGACCCCACAACAAGGAAAAAAGCAGGGCTTTAACCCATTTCAAGCCAAGCGGAGGTTTGAGCCAATGGCGACAATAAACCCTCCCAGTTTCCCTACAATAAATCAAAGGAGGAGGAAGGCAGCTCAGGCTGGGCACCCTGGCCAGGTGGGGGTGCCGGACCCAGGACACCGGTGCCAGTCCACGCTGCAGGGGCGGCAACGCCCACCCGCCAGGCTCGCGGGCCGGGCAAACCCTCCTCCCGGAGCCGGGAGGCTGTGCAATGCCTGCGGCGCCACTAGCCTGACTGAGAGCACCCCGATACCGGCATGGCGCCCCCGCCCCCTTTTTCCCTTTGTTGTGCATCCGCCGAACCACTGGTACGCTGCGGGGACCCCCAAATCTCGCCAGGGGCCTGCAGGGGTCCCCGCAATATAGTCAGGCCGCATCCAAAGAGCACTGCAGCCCCCTCCGTGGGGAACGGTGAAACCGAGTATTCAGACCCTCTCGTCTCGCCCCGGACCGCAGCGCTAGAGGTTGCGGAGCGGGATGTAGGTGTAGACGCCGACCTCCACGGCAGCCCTCGCGGAACCCGGCCCGAGGGGCCCCCGCGCGCCCTACCTGGATCCGAGGATCCACCTCCTCCTCCTCCTCCAGCCCCTTCTCCATGCCTTCTCCCTCCTCCTCCTCCTCCACGTCCCGGGCAGGCGGCGGGAGCTCGGCGGGCTCCTCGGAGCGACTCCGCTTCAGCGCCGCGTCCATGCAGGCAGGGTGCGGGCCCCGCAGCCAGAACGCGAGCCGCGCCTTAGGATCCGGAGCGTCCGAGGGGTCGCGGCCGCCGCAGGCTCGCCCAAGCCCGGCACGGTCCCGGCAGCCGCCGCGGTCGACACCCAGGAACGCCGCTCGCGGATGCGGGTCGGTCCGGCCCAGGCGGAGCGAGCGGAGGAAATGCGCCCGGGCGCCCCCTTTCTGCCGCGGCCGCTAGGACAGCGGCGCCCGCTCCGCCCTCGCCCGGCCGCCCCTCGGCGCGGCGCTGACACCATTCATGGGCCAGTCGCAATTACCCAGGTGTCCGTCACAAAAACCCCAGCTTCCTGAAGACCTCAAGGGAGGTGAAATGGGACAGCCCCCGCTCCCTTTTAACTGAGCAGCACGAATACATTGCGAACTACCTAACGCTAGCCACCTGTTTTCTGGGTAGCTTTCTCCCTCCTCGACAAGGCAGATTTAGGATGGGAGGAAAGTTGGGGACTTTTCCACTCTCTGAAGTTACCTTTACAGTCCCGTACTCAGTGACCCTACATGAATTTCAAGGCTCTCTGAAGCCCCTGTCCCCTCGGCTAAACCTTGTGAGTTGTATCTACTTGGAGATTTCCCCAGAAATGGGAACTGAAACATCCACCCTAGACGCGTAGGGCTGCACGTATGGATTCCTTTTCCACAGGCTGTGGCCTCTCCTGGCCAGAACTCCATGCCCAAACACATGTGCTTTCACGGGATGGTCCTACCTGAATAGCCGTGAAGCAGCGAGAATTCACTGAGTGTGCATTCAGGTAGGTTGGTACGGCCTTTTCAGGGAAGCAGCAACTGTAAGACCTGTTGATGGGCATACTCTAGCCAAGGGGTTATGAACTGGCGAGGTTTCCTGCCCAACCCACAGGTAGGGAGCCAACACTTGCCTGGGAAACTCGGCATCACCAAAGGCCTAACAAAAGGACATGTCTACACCATGATGAAGTGTCAGGGCCACTGTGAGGTTGGAGGACTACAGGGTCAGGTAACCTTAGCAAAGCACTCCAGGGATAACACCACTGATCAGGAAGTATACACTTTCATCACCGAGGCTTGTGGGCCCTTGGCTCTGTGAGAACAAACCTGCTTGAGAACAGAGCTTTCTGAGAGCCTATCATTAAAGTCTTGAGGGCATGGGTGGTTCAGTGGTAGACTTCTTGCCTTTCATGCAGGAGACCCAGGTTCCATTTCTGGCCAATGGACCTCACGCTCAGCCACCTCTCTCCTGTCAGTGGAGGCTTCCTTGTTACTATGAATCTGAACCGGTTTTGGCAGAGCTTCTGGAGTAGGAAGAATGGCCTGGTGATCTGCTTCTGAAAAATCAGTCATGAAAAACCCTGTGGAGCATAGTTCTACCCTGACACACATGGCGTCACCAAGAGTTGGGGGACAACTTGACAGCAGCTAACAACGGCATTATTAAAGCCACCTTGGAAAACCCACTTCTGACGGTTTTATCAGAAGCTAAATTGTGGGGTTACTCCTTGAGCAAAGTACCACCCTACATGCCAGCATTATGGTCCATTGTCAAAGGAAGTTGTCCTATTTCCTAGGGAGGTAGTGCAGGTGTACATTGCAGGTTTCTGAGGGGCATTTTGTGTTTTGGTTTTTTTTGTTCTGAAAAGATCACTGTAGTAGGAGCTTTATAGGGTTGGAACCCATTAAAGGCCTTGCTATTCTGTGGAGAATGTTTTCGTAGGTAATTGGATTTTCACGTGGAGGCTCTAAGACAGGGAGCAAAGGTCCTGAGATCAAAGGGTACCTGTTTGAAAAATAGCAAAGAGGCTGGTGTGGTTAGAGGAGAAACAAGTAAAAGAGAAATAGACTATAAGGGAGGTAATAGGGGGTTGAGTGTGGAACCTAGAGACTCAGTAAGACAAGGAACAGAGGGGCCCCCAAATCTGCAAACAAAGTAACAAGAAATGGGCCAGGGCACAGAAACAAAGCCATTTCACAGAACAATGGGGCAGGGCATCTAAAAATAGCCTGCAAACTTCTTTAAAGTTGCCTTTCAGAAGCAGCTGGAGAAAACCAGGCCCAGGGACATGCGAAGAACATCCACTTGTGGCCGCTTTGTGGCCTTCCACCAGAGGCAGGGAGGGGCTACAGCCCCAGCTGGGGACTCGAACCCGGACAGCGGGGGACTATGCAGGTGTGACACCCCATAATAAGTCCTGCTATGAATCCCAGAGGCCTCCAGGACAGGAGCCATCTTGGAAAGCTGCTGCGCACACCTTAGATAACATATCCCAGCCTGTGCCTATGAATAAACATGAATATTTTCCCGCCCAAGAACTTTTAAAAACTCAGGGCCTGTCTTTTGTTCTGTGAGATGACGGTAAGCATTGCTCTAGGCCCTCCTGATCTCCGCTTGCAAGCCTCTTCAATAAAGCTTTCCTCGTGTGGAAAACTACGTGCCTTACGTGCTCATTCTTGACCACTGAGAGGCAAGAACCTTATTCCGGTAACAGCTTCATGTCTCCTCACCACCACACACACACCTTTATCTGTTCATTGCTCTTTAACTTAGTGACCCAATGATTTTCTTCTTTGAATTTTTTGTTGATACCCTGTGTTCTCACTAATGGAAGGCATGCTGATTTAAGGACCAACTTAGAATTTTTGTTATGATTTATGGATTTTGATACCCATCGTCTAGGATCCCATATGTCCCAGTGGATGCCGGATGTAGAAAATCCTACCGATATGAGTAAGTGATGAAAATAATTTTTTCTTTTCTTTTTTTTTTTATTTCTTGAAAATTTGCAAATTTTCAAGAAATAAAAACATGAAGGCACCTGGCAATGACTACACATACATTTTATTCTAGTCTCCTTCTTCTTAGCCTTTCTATTATTTTTCATGAAACTTGTCAAAACATGGTACGATGCATTCTTCCTTACTGCAAAAGCAGTACTTACAGCCCAAATAAATAAAACTAAAGGAATATGAACCTCAGGAACATCATCACTACCATGTATTCTTCACCATAACAAAAGCAGTACTAACGGCTAAGAAGCAGAAACAGCTGCCCTGGAGTACTGTATACCTCTTCACCTGCTACACTTGGAAGCAACGATAGGTCCCTAGGATTGAATGCTGGTAAGAAATTATAGGAGTTCGAGCCTCTTGATAAGTACCCCTGAAATGCATTATTCCTTATTGCAAAAACATTACTCACTGTTCAGAAGCTAGAAGAGCAGTCCTGAAAGAGCAAAGACTCAAAGCAGAGCACGGAACCAGGAACACCTGGCAACAGTGAATGGTACCAAGGAGAAAATGGCCACTATGACTGGATGAAGACTAGGAATAGCTTATTCTGGGGACACAAGGGCCCCCAATATTTCTGGCGACTTTGAACTGAGCCAATAAGGGAGCAGGTTCATCCCAGCTGTAAAAAGGAGGAATACAGGGTCAACCCTGACTCTAAATGCTTCCCAGCTGGAGGAATCCCATCATGACCGTTTTAAACTACAGCCCACAACATACATTTCTGTTTGAGCACTGATCCACGAATAATGGAATGGTTCAAAATGCCTCTATGGGACATAGGGAAACTGCTCTGGAACATCAGTTTAGACTTCTGTTGTCTTGT
Organism: Loxodonta africana; assembly: GCF_030014295.1. Classification (NCBI taxonomy): domain Eukaryota; kingdom Metazoa; phylum Chordata; class Mammalia; order Proboscidea; family Elephantidae; genus Loxodonta; species Loxodonta africana. The sequence continues at coordinate 10,122,284 of NC_087368.1, read as the reverse complement.
TTTTAGGATACCTGGGCCAGTTTATCGTGTTAATCCTAATAGGGTTTCTAAGGTCGAAATAAGGAAAACAAATAAATTATGAGCAGTACTACGTATTTTCTAGTGGTACATATATATGCACATAAATGCATAGAAAAGGGTCTGGAAGGATCTATACGAAACCAAGCGTGGTTCCCCCGGAAACGGGCATAGGGAGCGGCCCAGGATTGGCTGGGATTGAAAGGTCAGAACAAATTTTGTTCCCAAGCAAGGTTTTCATTTATTACAAGAATGTGCTTGTAATTATTTATGAATTTAAAAATAAACTTTAAATAATACATACTGTTTTCTATTGCTGAGTAACAAATCACCACAAACTTAGAGGCTCAAGAGGAGCTCTGGTGGTGCAGTGCTTAAAGCCCTCAGCTGCTAACTAAACGGTCAGCGGTTCAAATCCACCAGCTGCTCTGTGGGAGAAAGATGTGGCAGTCTGCTTCCATAAAGATTACAACCTTGGAAACCTTATGGGGCAGTTCTACTCTGTCCTATAGGGTCTCTATGACTCATAATTGACTCGGTGGCAATGGTTTTCATTTATTATCTCAGAGTTCTGAGTCAGAAGTTCAAGCCTGGTATGGCCAGGTTCTCTGCTCAGGGTCTCACAAATTGAATCAGGATGTCAGCTAGGTTGTGTTCTTTTCTGGATACCCTAGGGGAAGAATCCATTTCAAGCTCATCCAGGTTATTGGCCAAATGCAGTTCCTTGTGGTTGTAGGATTACCAAAAAAAACCAAACCCATTGCCGTCAAGTTGATTCTGACTCATAGCAACCCTATAGGACAGAGTAGAACCACCCCTCAGAGTTTCCAAGGTGCTCCTGGTGGATTTGAACTGCCGACCTTTTGGTTAACAGACATAACTCTTAACCACTACACCACCAGGTTTCCGGTTATAGAACTAAAGTCCCCATTTCCTAGCTGACTGTCAGGGGTCAATCTCAGCTTCTGTATTCCTTGCCACATGCCCCCCTCCATCTTGAAAACAACAACTGAAGACCTCGCTTGTGTCAAATCCCTCTTGTGATTTGATCTCTTCTTTATTTTTTTATTTCAGGAAGAGCCCAGTCCCATTTTAAGAGCCCACCTGATTAGGTCAGGCCTACCAGGATAGTCTCCCATTCCTAAAGTTAATTATGCCATATACATAACCTAATCATGGTAGTGACTATCGCATCGTATTTACAAATGCCCTAAATTATACAGTAGTATGTAAACCAGGGGACAGGAAACTCGGGGGCCATCTTCTAATTCTACCTCCACACATACTAAGAAGGCAAGCCATGTTATTAAGTAAATGCTTATATTTATTTTAGCTGGCATATCGATCTAGAGCAGTACTTCTGAAAGTTTGGACTGGAGACCCCTGAAGTTCTCCGAGACCTTTCAGGGTATCTGTCAAGTCAAAGCTACTTTCATAAAAAAAAAAAAAATTTTTTTTTTTAAGTGAATAATAGCAAGACAATATTTGCCTTTTTCTTTTTCATTCTTTCACAAGTTTTCCAGAAGCTACATGCAGGAGCAGATAGGTAGGAGAATCCAGCTGTCTTCTGTTAATTAAGCCAGACATTAAAGAGATCTGCAAATGTAAAACAATGCCCTTCTTGTCACTGTTTTTATTGTTTTGGAAACTACAGTTATTTTTTCATAAAATTATAATATTTATGTTAACCCATTGCCGTTGACACAATTTCCACTCATAGTGACCCTACAGGACAGAGTAGAACTGCCCCATAGGGTTTCCAAGGCGGTAAATCTTTACGGAAGAAGACTGCTACATCTTTCTCCCAGGGAGTGGCTGGTAGATTCAAGGGACTTTTTGGTTAACAGCCAAGCGCTCAACCACTGCACCACCGGGGCTCCTTATTATTGTCACTTTATATCAATTAGTAAATAAATTTTTTTAATTCTCAGTTTTAATTTTCCAGTACAGTAACTGCTTATAAACATAACCACATAAACAAAAGCTCTGTGAGATCCTCAGTCCTTTTTAGGAGTATAAAAGGGTCCTGGCATCAAAAAGGAAACCCTGGTGGCAGAGTGGTTAAAAGCTACTGCTGCTAACCAAAAGGTTGGCAGTTTGAATTCACCCAGGCACTCCTTGGAAACTCTATGGGGCAGTTCCACTTCGTCCTATAGGCTTGCTATGAGTCAGAATCAACTGGATGGCAGTGGGTTTGGTTTTTTGGCATCAAAAAGTTTGAGAACCACAGACTTAGAGGAACTGTACACTCTGGTGCGGATTTAAAAATTTTTTATTTAAATATATTTGAATTTAAATGTTCCACTTCCCTCTTCATGAAAAAGATCCATATCCCCCTCTCAAGACCCCTGTTGACCTTTGGTGGAGTATTTCAGGCACAGTACATTTATGTCCGTTTTAAAAGACTTTAAATATAATTTAACAATGGTAAATGATTCAGGACATGGTTATATGATGGGTTGCTGGTGTGGCTTAACGCATCCCTGGGTAGCACAAATGGTTTGCTCTTGGCTACTAACCTGAAGGTTGGCTGTTCGAACCCACCCAGCGGCTCTAAAGAAGAAAGGCTGGGCGATCTGCTTCCATAAAGATTACACAAAGAAAACTCTGTGGAGCAGTTCTTCTCTGTAACACATGGTGTCGCCGTGAGCGGGAATCGGCTCCGCAGTAACGGGCCAGAATTGACTTGAAGCACCATTTTCTTGACAGAGGCTGATCACATGGTGCACGCTGTGGAAGAAGATAGGATGCCTGCCATCTTCACAAAAATCTTGAGAACTGCTTTGTTGGAGACCGCGCTACCTGATGGATTTCTTTTTATTGCCTCCTTGGAGTTTGTTCAAGTCCAGACACTGGGGGAAAATACATTGTGTGTGTTTGTTCACGGCCCCACCACGTCAGGTTGTAATGGTTCCTTGGTGAGAGTCATAGCCTCTGCACTGCTCCCAGTTGCCATTGGAAACAGTGGGCTGGGATTTGGGTGGAAGGAGGAAAAAGGGGTCTGGCAGGATGAGTCTATGCTCATCTGTTTCTCTACAGTGGGTTCTTATTTGTCACGATCTGGTTTTCTTTCATGGGATTAAAATCAACCTCTCCTGTAACCCCACTTTCTCACTGATATCATACATTTACAATCTGGGCCTCAACCTCCCTGAATCACAAAACGAGCAGGTCTCCAACAAAGAGAGACCCTCCCCTTATTTAGTGTACCCCTTGGAGAAGTGAAACACTGGGGTATTTCTATTCCTGTAGGTGTGGAGAGAAACTTTAATTTATTTAATAAGCACTCAGAAAGCCCTGCTATGTTCAAAGGGTGTTACTTTTTTATATTCTGGTGAGCAGAGAGATCTCCAACTATGTCCAAAATGTTCTTTGGGCTTTTTTGTGAAGCTAGCAACTTGTTATTTCCTCCAAATTCTTGAAAACCCAGGAGTGGAAAAATGAGAGAAAATAAAAAGATTTGCTGACTTCAAAGCACTTCCAGTGAGTTTTGGGCAGGAAGGATAGTTGCCTTAGTCATCTAGTGCTGCTATAACAGAAATACCGCAGTGGATGGCTTTAACAAACAAATGTATTCTTTCACAGTTTTGAAGGCTAGAAGTCTGAGTTCAGGGCACCAGCTTCAGGGGGAGCCTTTCTCTCTCTGTCTGCTCTGGGGGAAGGTCCTCGTCATCAATCTAACCCTGGGTCTAGGAGTTTCTCATCACAGGGACCCCAGGTCCAAAGGATGTGCCCCACTCCTGGCTCTTCTTTCTTGGTGTTAGGAGGTCCCTTCTACTTTCTTCTTTCTCCTTTTATCTCTTGTAAGATAAAAGGCAATACAGGCCACACCCCAGGAAAACTCCTCTTACATCAGATCAGGGCTACGACCTGGTAAGGGCGTTGTGTCCCACCCTAATCCTCTTTAACATGACCTAACACTGCCTCATTAACCACAGGCAGAGATTAGGATTTACAGCACATAGACAATTACATCAGATCACAAAATGGAGGATAACCAACGCTGGGAATCATAGTCTAGCCAAGTTGACACATATTTTGGGGGGACACAATTCTGTCCACGACAATAGTGCTGACCATTCCCATGGATGAAGAGAGTAGCATTTTCTGTCCTGGTGACTCAAAATGATCACTTGACGCTGCAGAATTACCCCTGTGTGAACACAGAAATCAGACACACCTTTCTGTCTGGAAGGGCCAGAGTGATTTCGTTTACTGGCTTGTTTGTTTTGTGTTTTTATTGTGGTAGGATATATATAGCAAAACATTTGCCATTTCAACCATTTTTACATGTATCATTCAGTGACGTTAATCCCGTTCACCACGTTGTACAACCATCATCACTAGCTGGTTTCAGATTTTTTCGTCACCTTTAACAGAAAATCAGTACCCCTTAAGCAATGTGCCACCAGAGTTCCTTCCTGTAAAGATTTTTTTAAAAAAACAAAAACCCATTACCGTCGAGTTGACATCCCCATTCCCTACTCCCTGAAGCTTCTGGTAACCACCAATAAACTTGGTCTCTTTGCATTTGCCTATTCTAAATATTTCCTGTAAGTGGGATCATACACTATTTGTCCTTTAGGGTCTGGCTTATTTCACTCAGCGTAATGTTTTCAAGGTCCATCCATGTTGGAGAATGTACCAGAGCTTCGTATTTCTTTACGGCTGAGTTGTACTCCATTGTGTGGACATATCACATCTCGGTTCAACATTGTGAAGTTAATGCTTTTTCTGTCAAATTTCGATGCCCTTTAAATGAAGAGTCCCTACAACATCAAGATTTAAAAAATAGGAGAAAGAAAATTTCACATCTGCTTGTCAATTCCTGTATAACAGAAGCTGCTCTTCTGAACGAAGAATGAATCAGCACTCACACCATGTTCTTGTATCCGTGACCAGGTGACATCAGCATCTTCTCGTTGCCTCATCTGTGATCTTCCCACGGCGTCTTAGACCACAGACAGCAAACTGACAGCTCCTAGTTAGATCGGTCTTGTAGGCATGTTTTGTCTGGCTGGCATGGCACTTTGTAAACTTGAATCAGCAGTTACAACTCGGCAGGTATCACATAAAAATCAGATTTCTTTGCCTGGCAAGAGTCTAGAGGAGATGTGAGAAGAGGCCGACCACTTTAGAATGGGCATGTGCTATCAAATTAACCTTAGAACCCTGCTGAGAGACCTCTCCTGAGGGCTGATCTCAGTATGGTGGGCTTCTCCTCACATCCAAGACACCCCTGTGGTAAGATGGTGAGCAGAAGCTGGTTCCCTTTGCCTGCCTCTCCACTCTTTTTCTCTTCCCATCAACGCCAGGAATCATGGTGCATGGCAAGGGAGAGCATAATTCTAAAGTAGACTTCAAACCCGTAGTTTTCAACTGTAGATGACTGGTTCTCAAAAGAATTCAAGCTACAAAAGCTAATTCTTTGAAAAGGGACCAGAGCCTCTTTTTTTTTTTTTTTTTTTTACAGAGGTTTTATTTGGTGACATCAGTGTGTTGCCAAATTGTCTTGCACTCTGGCCACTCCCCTCTAATAAGAACCTTAATTTGTGCCCTAAATTGAGTTAAACCCAAATCTCTTGACCCAGATGAATAACAGGCCAGAGTACTTAGAAAAGCCAGAGAAAGTCTTTCAGTGTTGATTTGTGGTCTTAGAGGAACTGTAGACAGAATGGTAGAGTCCTGGGGCTGAAAAAAAAATGCTCTCTTCAAAAAGAAGAGAGAGGTTTCCTCACACTGCAAACCAGTGAGCATAAGAGATTACAGACAAGATCCTAGAATGGGTTTTAAAGGGGGGAGGGTGTTCCTGTGCCCCTGAAAGGAAAATGATGGACCACTGTGACCCAGCTCAGGTTAACCAAAAACAAATCATGCCAGCCCTGCTTCACTTCCTTATTCCACAGGTTTGTTAGTCCAGTCAAGGAAGGAAATACATACGACAGAAGATCTTTACTGTTTAACAATAACTGGTATAAGGAAACCAAAAAAAAAAAAAAAATCAAACCCCTTGCCGTTGAGTAGATTCCGACTCATAGTGACCGTACAGGACAGAGAAGAACTGCCCCATAGAGTTTCCAAGGAGCACCTGGCAGATTCAAACTGCTGACCTTTTGGTTAGCAGCCATAGCACTTAACCACTACACCACCAGGGTTTCCGATACAGGAAAAGGCCACTTAAATACACCCAGTTGTAAAGGAAACCAAAAATTTCATATTAAATAACGAAGAAAGGTTTCTACCTGGACTTCATCTTATAAAACTTTAAAAGTTAGGAAAATAAGTTTATTTTATCTTGTATTTAAAAAAAAAATTATTTGCTAAATAGTTACTGAGCATCTGTTGTGTGACCACCTCTGACAATGAAGCTACAGCAGTGAACAAGACAGGCAAAGTCCTTGTTCTCGTCGAAATTATAGTCTAAGGGATGATAAAGATTTAAATACATACATCAACAAGAGAGTTTCAGCTAGTGATGACCATAATTGCTATGAAGAAAATAAAACAGAGTAAATAAAGAGAGCGTGGAGCATGGGGGCTCTGCGAAGGCCTCTCTGTGGGTGTGACACTCGCGCTGAGATTCGGGTGATGAGGAGTCAGGCAGCCATGTTCTGGAGGAAACAGCAACCAGACAGCAAAGGCCCTGAGGGAGGCAGCTGGAAGCCCTTGGCACCACAGCAGAGTGAGCGAGGAGGAGGACGGGGTGAGATGAGGTACAAGGAGTAGGTCTAAGTCGGATGACGTGGGGCCTGGGAGGCCTCAGGAGGGAGTTTGGATTTTATTATAAACATTTAATTTGAGGATAGCACAATCTGATTTGCATGTTTAAAAGATCACTGTGCCAAAAGATGGCAACAACCCAAATGTCTATGAATAGATGAATGGATAAACAAAATGTGATTGTACACACAATGGATTATTACTCAGTCATAAAGATAAGTGAAGTCCTGATACATGCTACAACATGGATGAATCTTGAAAGCATCATGCTGAGTGAAATATATCAGTCACAAAAAGACAAATACTGTATGACCCCACTTACAAGAAGTATCTAGAATAGGCAAATGTGTAGAGACCACAGTGGTTACCAGGGGTGGGAGGGAGGGAAAAAGGAGGAGTCGTTGCTTAGGGGGCATTGAGTTTCTGTTAATGGTGGTGAGATAATTTGGAAATGGATAGTGGATAGACAACACAATGAACATAACCAATGTCACTGAATTGTAATGTAAAAAATGTTGAATTGGCAAATATTTTGTTGTATATATTTTTACCACGGTAAAACAATTTTTAAAAATCACTGAGGCTGCTGTGGGGAGAACTACAGAAACACCAGTTAGGAGGCTGTTACAGGGGCCCTGGTGGGAGATGTGGTGACTTGGGCTAAGGTGGCAGCCAGGAGATGGAGTAGAATTGACTCGGGATATATTTTGAAGGTAGAGTCAACAAAACTCGATGATCCATTAGATGTGGGGGTGAGTGGGGACAGAAGCATCAGGGGTGGGTCTTGAGATTTTGGTGGCTGAATGATGCTGCTTTTTCCCTAGTGAGGTGGGAAGACTTGAAGAACAGGTTTGAAATCAAGAGGTCTGTTTTTGGACACCTCAGTCTGAGAGGCTATTAAACACTCAAGCGGAGGATGTCGAATAGACAGTAGGATATATTTCTGAAGCTCAGGGAACAGGCTGAGACTGGAGATGAGATATGAATTTGCGAGTCAACTGCTGGTAGATATTTGAAGCCAAGGGACTGGATGAGATCACTTAGGAGAGGGGTGATGTGGACGGGAACAGAACCAGGATGAGGCTCTGGGGCACACCAGCATTTGCAGGTTGAGCCTTGGAAAGAAGCTGGACAAGAGGACTGCAATCGGCTAATTCTTAGTATGGCCACAACAACAACCCCAAACCTAATTCAACTGTCTAATCACCCGTTTTTGTTTTCAATTTTTGGCATATTTTTCTGATAAAATTGCATGACCATATAATATGAAATACTTCAATTAAGATTTTACTTCCATAGTACAACTATAAGCAGCATAATTTTGGCAAAAATATTTGAGCTCTTTGTTAATTTTCCCAGGTGTCTCTCCTACTCCTTTGATATTCAAGCCTTTCTCATTTCAAGTGTCTTTTTGGTCCACGTCCTGGTGGATTTTCTCTGATCTAACAGTGCCGTCTCTTCATTTGTCAACGGCTTCGTAAAGGGTTAGAGCAGTTCCCCAGAACTGCTTTCCTAATCTTCACGAAATCTTTTGCAAGGGCGGCAGTTTCACTTTGCCGTCAATTTTTATTTTATTCACATTGTATTTGCATTATGTTGTTGGATCCTGAGAATTCTAGAGAGAATATGAACAAAGACTTTGATCCAGTAGGCAGGGCAGAAGCTTGGTTTTAAAATGGAGGGATACGCAGTCAGTCTATTAGTGATTCTGTGTCAGACGCTCAGCTTCTTAGAGTGGAGACCCCTAGTTGTCCACTGAACCCATTCTTCCTTTTTCTAGGCACGTGGCTAAAGAGCACTTTCTTACTTACTCTTTGGCTTTGTGACTAAGTAAGCAGAAGTATGTGCCATTTTCAGGCCTAACCCACACAAAAAAAAATTCCCACATGTGGTCCTTAACGCTCTTTCCTCTTCTGTAGTTGGATGCAGATGACAATGAGGCCCTGGAGAATGGCAGAGCCACAAGATAGAGAGAACCTAGAACCTGTGTGGAGGAGAGCACACCTACCAACCTCAGTACCTACCCTGAGCTGTTCTTGTTTGAGCTAGAAAGAAAATTCCACTGTGTTGAGCTATTGCCAGTTTGAGTCTATTTGCTATCCTGGCTTATCCTATTCTAATTTATATATTGTTCTACTTAACTTCAGGAATGGGAGAATGAATACCTAGTAATATGGAACCCCTTATATATTTCAGCAAGATATTTATCTGATATCACACAACGTTGTGCAGACAAGGTTGAGAAACACAGGGATGGTTGCTAACCCAGGTTAGGGAATTTGTAACTGATTGGACAACCAAACTTAAAGGCTAATGAATCACTGTCAAACTGTACATATTCCTTTAGACTTGATTCTCAGCTCCATCATTTTCAACATTTGTAGTAACGGCTTAGATGAATGTAGAGAAAGCGTGCTTCTCAAACTTGCAGAAGGCCCAGCGCTGGAAGGGGTACCCTGGGCTGCACAGTTATGATTCACAAAGATCTTGGTGCTATATTTTCATTATGTTGTTGTATAACAACGATAGAAAGAAAAATGGGCAAAGAACTTTGACCTAATGGGCAAAGGGTGGGAGATTTTTATTTTTAAATTGTGGTGAAATTCACATCACATAAAATTAATCCTTTTAAAGTGGAACTTCGTGCATTCACAATGTTGTACAAACAGCATTTTTGCCTAGTTCCGAAACATTTTCATCATCCCGAAAGAAAACCTTGTACCCATTAAGCAGTTACTTCCCATCCCCCCTCCCCCCAGGCCCCTGGCAACCACCAGTCGGCTTGCTATCTCTATGGGTTGACATAGTCTGAATATTTTGTATAAATGGAAGCATACCATATGTGACCTTTTGTGTTTGAATTCTTTTACCCAGTATAATGTTTTTGAGGTTCATCCTCATTGTAGCATATATCAGTACTTCATTCCTTTCATGGATGACTAGTATTCTATTGTATGTGTGTGTGTGTACATATATATACAGACACACACACACCAGATTTTGTTTATCCGTTCATTTGTTGCTGGACTCTTGGGTCGTTTCCACCTTTTAGCTATTGTAAATAATGCGACAGTGAACTTTGGTGTACAAGTATCCATTCGAGTCTTTGCTTTCAGTTCTTTCGGAGCATTATTGCTGAGTCATATGGTCATTCTATATTTAATTTATTGAGGAACTGCCAAATTCGTTGGCACCATTTTACATTCCACCACCAGCGTATAAGGGTTCCAGTGTTTCCACATCTTCACCAACGCTTCTTATTTTTCTGGTCTGTTTGTTTGTTGATTGTAGTTTTCCTGACCCAAAACCCACTGCTGTCAGGTTGATTCCTTCTCATAGCAACCCCGCAGGGTTTCCAAAGCTGTAAATCTTTACAGAAACAGACTGCCGCGTCTTTCTCCCTCAGAGCTGCTGGTGGCTTCAAACCACCAACCTCTTGGTAAGCAGTCAATCGCTTTAACCACTCCACCACCAGGACTTCTTGTAGCCATCTCAATGGGTGTGAAGTGGCATCTCATTGTGTCTTTGGCGGTTCGAACCCACCCAGAGGCTCTGCAGGAGAGAAAGACCTGGTGATCTGCTCCTGTAAAAATTAAAACTAAATTGCCACCTAGTCGATTCCAGCTCATAGATACCCCCACAGGACAGAGTAGAGCTGCCCCATAGGGTTTCCATGGTTATAAATATTTACCGAAGCAAACTGCCACACTTTTCTCCCGCAGAGCAACTGGTGGCTTTGAACTGATGACCTTTTGGGTAGCAGCCAAGTACTTAACCACTGTGCCACCAAGGCTCCTTCAGGATAGAGCCAGGGCCCCAAAGGAAGAGAGGGTTGAAAGTGTGGTAAGGGATGTATTGTCTCGTGTAACTGAAAAGTCCAAGGAAAAGCTAGCTTCAGTCATGGCTAGTTCTAGGAGACATCTTACTCTTATCTCTCTGCTTTGCTTTCTGCTTTGTTGGCTCCATTCCCAGGCCTGTTCATACATCTTGTGGTGCATAACTGGCCACCAGAAGCTCCAGACTTGTGTTACACCAGCATAACAACCTCAGCTAAGAGTCTGTTCTCACTACCAATTCCTGGGACTGACCGTCATTGAACTGACTTGGGTCACATACCCATTCTTGAATCAATACTGAAAGGGGGGAGGGGAAGGGGAAGAGAGTTACTGATTGGCTTGGCCTTAATTACAAGTTGACCCTGGAGTCCAGAAGAGAGGGAGGGAGGTTGGAGGTTCAGCCTCATGGGTGGAGTTGAAGAAAAGTTGGCTTCTAAGGGAAAATTAAAGTGCAATAGGCCTACCTGAACAATGAGAATGAGATGGACCAGCCACGTAAAGGTCTGGGGAAGCATATTCCCAGACAGAGGGAGCAGTTGTTGCTAATGGGGAATGAGCTAGGCGGGTTAAGAAACAGAAAGTAGACCAGTGTTTCAGCTATCTACTGCTGCAGAACAAGGCACCTGAAACTTAATGACTTAAAGCAATAGCCATTTTATTAACTCTCACAATCCTGTGGGATGACTGAACTCCAGCTGGGCAGTTCTTGGTTCTTCTGCTCCACGTAATGTTAGCTGGGCTGCAGTCACCTTGGGACTTGACTAGGCTGGAGCACCCAAGATGTCTCACTCACATGACTGCCAGTTGATGCTGTCAGCTGAAGGTTCATCTAGGGCTATTGCCCAGAGCTCCTCGATTCTCTCCGTGTGACTTGAGTTTCTCTCAGCATGATGGCTGGGTTCCAAGACAGGAAGCAGAAGCTTCCAATCTTCTTAAGACCTCAGCTCAAAAGTCCTAGGCCATCAATTCTGTTATATTCTATTAGCCAAGGAAGTCACAGGGCCAGCACATTCAAAGGGCATGGCATGAGTGTATATAGGGAAGGAAAGAATAAGTGGCGGCTATCTTGGGAGGTTGACTACCCAGCTGGTGTGATTGGACCATAGTGAAGGGGACAGTGGTATGAGATGCAGTTGGTAGAGTAGGAAGGGGCTAGATCAGGGATGGGCAAACTATGGCCTTTGGACCAAATCCATCCCACTGTCTGTTTTTATAAATAAAGTTAATTGGAACACAGCCACATTCATTTACTTGAATACTGTCTATGGCTGCTTTTATGCTATAGCAGCAGAGCTGAGTAGTTGCAATGGAGAGAAGTGGCCCACAAGCCTAAATTATTTATTACCTAGTTCTTCACAGAAAAGTTTATTGATTCCTGGGCTGGATCAGGGCCCTGGTGGCGCACTGGTGAAGTGTTTGACTGCTAACCAGAATGTCGGCAGTTCGAATCCACCAGCCACTTCTTGGAAACCCGGTGGGACAGTTCTACTCTGTCCTATAGGGTTGCTATAAGTCAGAATCGGCTTGACAGCAATGGGTTTGGTTTGGTTTTTTGTTTGGGCTAGATCATGGGGTGCTTTGTAGGTCTTAGTGAGGGATTTAAATTTTATCCTACATGTGATGGGAAGCCATTGGTGAGTTTTAAACCAGCAAGTCACATGATATGACCTCTATTTTTAAAATATCCACTTCAAGAATGGATTATAGGAGAAGAGTGACAACAGGGAGACCAGTTAGGAGGCTATGGCAGTAATCCAGATGTGAGATGATAGGTGGAAAACAGGGAGAAGTAGATGAATTTGGTATATGCATTGAGGAGGGGAAGCCCACAGGACTTGCTGAGCCATTGGATATGGGATGAGAGAAAGAGAGGAATCAAGGATGACTTACTAAGTCTTTGGCTTGAGCAACTGGGTGAATGGTGATAAGTTTAACTGAGAAAAGAAAGACCTGGGGAGGAACAGCTTGAGAGAAGAAAGCATCAAGAGTTCTGTTTTGCCCGTACTAAGTTTCAGATGTTTGTCAGACATTCAAGAGCAAAGTCAAGTAAGCAGTTAGATTCTTGAACCTGGACCTCAGGGCACAAATTTGAGAGTCATCAGTAAACAGATGGTATTTAATGTCAGAAGCCTGGAAGTGATATTTCCAAGGAAAGGGTATGGAAAGAGCCCCAGAGCCCTCAAAAACTAGAGGCCATCAGCAGCAGAGAAGTCAGCAAGAGACTAAGAAGGAATGGCTGTAAGGCAGGAGGGAGCCAGGAGATGGTGGTTTCATGAAAGCCCTGGAATTCTCTTTCAGGCTGGAAGGAGTGGTCCACTGTGTTGAGTGCTTCTGGGTGGTTGAGGGAGAGGTAGATTGAGAAGTGACCACCAAATTCGGTGAAATCTTGACCAAGAGCAATTTCAGTGGCATAGAGGGGAATGAGCACTGGCAAGAGAGGTTTGAGAGAAGCACGGGATGCTGGCTAGTAGAAATAACAAATATATAAAGAACTCTTTTGAGAAGTTTTGCTGCAAAGTGGACAGGTGTCTTAGTCATCTAGTGCTGCTATAACAGAAATACCACAAGCGGAGGGCTTTAACAAAGAGAAGTTTATTCCCTCGCACTCCAGTAGGCTAGAAGCTCACAATTCAGCATGCTGGCTCCAGGGAAAGGCTTTCTCTCTCTGTCAGCTCCGGAGGAAGGTCCTTGTGATGCATCAGTCTTCCTTTGGTCTGGGAACATCTCAGTGCAGGAACCTCAGGTCCAAAGGACACGCTTCACTCCTGGCACTGCTTTCTTGGTGGTATGAGGTCCCCCTTCTCTCTTATATCTCAAAAGAGACTGGCTTAAGACACTATCTTATCTTGTAGATCATCGGTGTAACTGCCACTAATCCATCTCATTACATCATAGTGACAGGATTTACAACACACAGGGAAATCACACCAGATGACAAAATGGTAGACAGTCACACAATACTGGGAACCATGACCTAGCCAAACTGACAGATATTTTGGGGGGACACAGGTGAAAACCACAGATGTCCACTGTAGCTTTAATGGCCTTTAAAGTCTTTTTCAATGCTAAGGAGTTTTCATTTCGCAAAGCACTAACTATATGCCAGCCCATTATGCCATTGAGTTGATTTTCACCTCATAGCAACCCCAAGTGACGGAGTAAATTGCCCCACAGGGTTTCCTAGGCTGTAATTTTTATGGGAGTAGATCACTACATCTGTCTCTCATGGAGCCACCGGATGGATTCAAACCACCAACCTTTCTGTTAGCAGCTGAACTCTTCACAGTTGTACCACCAGGGCGCCTTTGTGACTGTGATGCTAATAAGGAATTTCTTCCTAGTGGCTTATTGGGAAGTTGAACAGAGCACAGCAGAAATCCGTATTAAAAGTTTAAAGAAAGAAAAGTAGAGGTTGCCACCACGTGGAGTCTTCTCCCCTTCGTAGGGAAGCCTGCAAACACAAACAGCCAGCGTTTTCTTTTCTCCTGGGTGTGTGCACAAACTCTTCTTCCATACTTCTCCAAGGAAGCTTGTTCGTGAGAGCTTCTGACATTTGCTGCAAGTATAAATGTGTGGCCTAAAGAAAAAAACAGGACACGTCTTTGTAAACAGGACGTAAGTGCATCTTGTGGAAGGAGCCAAAATGTCATCTTTGTCCCAATATTTTGTTATTTTTCTATGGGAGACATTTAGATTCTTATGACCTACATCCAGGACAAAAAACAAATGCTCACACCCACAGAACCTATTGTTTTTAAAATATTAATATTTAAGCACAAGGTTCCCTGGTGGCACAACCTTTAAGCACTTGGCTGCTAACTGTAAAGTTGTCAGTTCGATCCCACCCAACGACTCTGTGGGAGAAAGACCTAGCAATCTGCTCCTATAAAGATTACATCAAAGCAAATCCTATGGGGCAGTTCTACATTGTCACACAGGGTCATTAGGCGTTGAAAATCGACTTGACGGGACCTAACAACAATATTTAAGCACAGGCTGTGAGGAAGGATGGGAGACAATTTTGTATCTAATTCTACTCCCTGATGGTCTATAAAAGAAATTGTCTGGTCCCAAAGTCTGAGATCTGAACTGTTTGCTATATGATTTTGGAGAAGTGCAGGCTGACCCCTTAAGGATATCTGTCTTCCTAGATCTATAAAAAGGTGAATATATAATCACAACAGGAGCCAAATTTCTGTCTCTGCACATGAACTAGTTTAAAATCCCAGCGCTGCTACTTATGAAGCTGTGTCACGTGAGTAAGTCACTTAAGCCCTGTGAGCCATGGTTGCCTCATTTGTCAGCTGATGATAATGGAATCTACTTTGCAGACTTATGTATTAAATAAACGAATTAATCTAAAGGCCTGTGTACGTACTCTGAATACAATAAATGGTAGCTTTATCATGAAGAAAGCAAGAAACACTTTCCTTCCTAAAAGGGAGCACTAAGGTTACTTCAGAGCCCTGGTGGTGCGGTGGTTAAGAGCTCCACTGCTAACCAAAAGGCTGGCAGTTCGAATCCACCAACTGATCCTTGGAAACCCTACGGGAGCAGTTCTACTCTGTCTTATAGGGTCGCTATAAGTCAGAATTGACTAAATGGCAATAGGTTTTTGTTTTTTGGGTTTTTTTTATTGTGAAGAGTAATAGTGGTGAGTATACCTTATCCTTATTGAAAAGGCTAAACTATGCCACAAAGTATAAAGAAGTTTCCCCAAACTCCTGGGTTATCCTAGGACAGATTCCAGAATATCTGTCTATCTCTTTAAGAATGATCTTGTTGCTTTGGGAATCCTATGGTTGGCAGCAAAATTTTAGCAAATACTCTCAAGTCTCAGGATTAAGGAAGGTCATCTGTTGACATGGTTAAGTGTTTCCCATAGCGGTACCCTAAGTGCTCCCTGCTAAGCCCCCCAGACTCTCCTCTGCACCTTCCCAAAGCCCTTCGCAGTCATCTAGACTTGCGTTGGTTGTCCCATTGAGAACTCACTTCTACCGCAGTCTTCTCTAGCTTTGAAGGCATCACTCTGGGAATTACTCTGCTGTGGAAATACCTGCACCATCAGCCCCAGTTTGAACCAACTTGCACCTTGGCTTTATATTCCAAAGCCTAGCTCACACAGGAGAGGGAAGGTTCTATCCAGCCCCCCATTCCTCTGGGTCAACTTCCTCAACCACTCTGATGAAGAGAAATAATAGAGCCATCTTTTTCTACCTGACATGAACTAGTGACACTCATTAAACTTCTTGTTGTTGTTAGGTGCCATCGAGTTGGTTTCAACTCACAGTGACACTATGTACAACAGAAAGAAACACGACCCGGTCCTGTGCCATTCTCACAATTGTTGTTATGTTTGAGCGCATTGTTGCAACCACTGTGTCAATTCATCTCATTGAGGGTCTTCCTCTTTTTCACTGACCCTCTACTTTACAAGACATGATGTCCTTCTCCAGGGACTGGTCCCTCCTGATAACATGTCCAAAGTATGTGAGACAAAGTCTCTCCATCCTTGCTTCTAAGGAACATTCTGGCTTCTTCCAAGACAGATTGGTTTGTTCTTTTGGGAGTCCATGGTATATTCAATATTCTTCACCAACACCATAATTCAAAGGCATCAATTCTCCTTTGGTCTTCCTTATTCATTGCCTAGCTTTTGCATGCGCATGAAAAAAAAAAAAAACCAAACCCACTGCCATCGAGTCAATTCCAACTCATAGCGACCCTTGACAGGGTAGAACTGCCCCATAGAATTTCCAAGGAGCACCTGGTGGATTTGAACTGCCGACCACTTGCTTAGCAGCCATAGCACTTAACCACTACCCCACCAGGGTTTCCCACATGCACATGAGGCAACTGAAAACACCATGGCTTGGGTCAAACGCACCTTAGTCTTTAAAGTGACACATTTGCTTTTTAACACTTTAAAGAGTTCTTTTGAAGCAGATTTACCCAACGCATCCTTTATTTTCTTGACTGCTGCTTCCATGGGCATTGATTGCGGATCCAAGTAAAATGAAATCCTTGACAACTTCAATCTTTTCTCCGTTTATCATGATGTTGCTTATTGATCCAGTCGTGAGGATTTTTGTTTTCTTTATGTCGAGGTGTAATCCATACTGAAGTTTGTGGCCTTTGATCTTCCTCAGTGAGTGCTTCAAGTTTTCACTTCCAGCAAGTGAGGTTGTGTCATCTGCATATTGCAGGTTGTTAATGAGTCTTCCTCCAATCCTGATGCCCTGTTTTTCTTCATGTAGTACAGCTCTTCAGATTATTTGCTCAGTATACAGATTGAATAAGCAGTATCCCTGTTCTGTTCGATCGACTGCCTCTTGATCTATGTTCAGGTTCCTCATAAGCACAATTAAGTGTTCTGGAATCCCCATTCTTCACAATGTTACCCATAATCGGTTATGATACACACAGTCGAATGTCTTTGCATAGTCAGTAAAATGCAGGTAAACATCTCTCTAGTATTTTCTGCTTTTAGTCATGATCCATCTGACATCAGCAATGATATCCTTCTGAAAAAAAATTAGCCATTGAAAGCTTTATGAATAGCAGTGAAACGTTTAACTTAGGAGCACAAACGAACACACACAACAAAACGAACACCAGTTGCCATCCAGTTGATCCCTGTCTCATGGTGATCCCATCTGTGTCATAGTAGGACTGTATTCCATTGGCTTTTCAGTGAATGATTTCTTAGAAGTGGATCACCAGGCCTTTCTTGCAAGGTGCAGCTGAATGTGTTAAGCTGTTTGCACCACTCAGGGATTCCAGGAACTCGTGGGAGCTGGGAGATAAGGAACTTCCATAAAATGGTTCCTTGCATTGGCCCAGACCTGACCATATATAAGCTTTCTGCCCTTTGATCATCCCATCTTCTTGACATGAAGAAACAGCAGAAGTTATATCTGGTCATGGAGACATATATATGTGTGTGTGTGTGTGTACATATATACATGTATATAGTGGTTTGCGCGAAGGTTTACAGAGCAAATGAGTCTCCCATTCAATAGTTTATAAAAGAATTTTTCTGCAACATTGGTTGCAATCCCTGCAATGTGTCACTACTCCCCACATTACCACCCTGAGTTCCCCTTTTCCATTCATCCAGTTTTCCTGTCCCTTCCTGCCTTTCCATCTTTGCTTTTGGGCAGATGTTGTCCTTTTGGTCTCATATAGTTGATTGTTCTAAGAAGCACTTTCCTCATGCCTATTTTATAGGCCTGTCTAGTACTGCCCTAAAAGATGATCTCTGGGAATAGCTTCAGTTCCAAGTTAGAAGGGTGTCTGAGGGCCATAGTCTCAGGGGTTCCTCCAGTCTCTTTTGAGTCAGTAAATCTGGTCCTTTTTAAGAATGTGAATTTTGTTCTACTTTTTTTTTCCCCCTTTCTAACTGGAACCTTCGATGGTGGTCCTGGTCAGAGCTGTCAGTAGTGGTAGCCAGGCACCAACTAGTTCTTCTGGTCTTAGGCTAGTGGAGGCTGTGGTTCCTGTGGCCTATTAGTCCCTTGGACTAATTGTTTCCTTGAGTCTTTGGTTTTCTTCACTCACCTTTGCTTTGGACAGAAAAAGACTAATAGTTGTATCTTAGATGGCTGCTCACAAGCTTTTAAGACCCAGACACTACTCACCAAAGTAGGTTGTAGAACGTTGTCTTTATGAACTGTTATGCCAATTGACCTAGATATCCCCTGAGACTATGGTCCCTAGCCTTCAAGCCCCATAATTCAGTCCCACAAGGTATTTGGTTATGTCTAGGATATTTCCATGACTGTGTCCCCTGTGTTCTCCATTATAGATATGAAAATATGTGCAGCACATATAAATATGTATGTAGAAATATCCATAGCCAAAACTATATGTGCACGTGGGTGTACTCCCATACGCCATCCCACACCGATTCAGCATACATATCTACCCATGTATCCACTTGTAAATTACCGTTTGTTATTACCGTTGTTGCAGGATTGAATGTTATAGTATTTACCATCATTGCCTTTTATTCTTGCACACCTCTCAGTGTCTTCCCTTGCCTTGGTCGTGTTGTGCTGACTTCCCCCATATTGTGTATTGCCTTTCCCGTCATGAAAGTTAACACTGTCTACTCCCTAGCTAGTAATTTTTCCTCCCTCCCGCTCCCATGCCTGGTAACCATCAAAAAACGTTTCTTTCTGTGTGTGAGTCTTTTCTCAACTATTCTAATAGCGGTCTCATACAATATTTGTCCTTTTGTGATTGTGATCATTAAAGCTGTGTGTCACCTTGGCTGAGCCATGATTCTCAGTGGTTTGGTAGTTATGATGTAGTTTGGCAGTCATATGATGATGTGATCACTTCCGGGACGGGATCTGCTGCGATTGGCCAGTCAGTTTGGGGTATGGCCTGCCTTGAATGTAAGTGGTCTTTCTGGCAAGGCTGGTGCATGGGCTTTTGCTCATGCTGGATCCTGCAGCTGGCTCCTGTTCGTCTGACCTCTGGTTTGGGGACTTGAGCTATCAGCTTACCTGCAGTCTTGCCTGCTGATCTTGGTATTAAGTTGGTCTTTGCAGCCTGGGAGCAAGACCCTTGCTGCTGACCTGCTGATCTTGTG
Source organism: Loxodonta africana (assembly GCF_030014295.1). NCBI lineage: Eukaryota > Metazoa > Chordata > Mammalia > Proboscidea > Elephantidae > Loxodonta > Loxodonta africana. The sequence goes on along the minus strand of NC_087368.1, from coordinate 10,103,111 downwards.
TTCGCCGGCCCCTGAGGCTATGTGAATCAGGAGAAGCTTCCAGACCGACCCATGGATTTGGGACATTCCAGCCTCTACAACCCTGTGAGCCATTTCCATTATATAAACCTGTCTATACATTTTGGAAACCCTGGTGGCGTGGTAGTTAAGTGCTACGGCTGCTAACCAAGAGGTCAGCAGTTCAAATCTGCCAGGTGCTCCTTGGAAACTCTATGGAACAGTTCTACTCTGTCCTACAGAGTCGCTGTGAGTCGGAATCGACTTGACGGCAGTGGATTTGGTTTTTGTCTTTGGTATATAGATATTTATACTTTTTACTGGTTTTGCTTCTCTAGAGAACCCAGCTTAAGACAGTGGTTGACTTATTTCACTCAGCATAATGTCCTCCAGATTCATCCATGTTGTGAGATGTTTTGCAGATTCATCATTATTCTTTATCATTGTGTAGTAGATCATTGTGGGTGTGTACCATACCATACTTTGTTTATCCATTTATCTGTTGATAGGCACTTAAGTTGTTTCCATCTTTTTGCTATTGTGAGTAATGCGTCAATGAACATGGGTGTGGATATTTCTATTCTTGTCACAGCTCTTATTTCCCTAGGATATGTACCTGGATCATATGGTATTTCTACTTCTAGCTTTTTAAGGAAGCACCGTACTGTTTTCCATAGTGGTTGTACCATTTTATGTTCTTACCAGCAGTGTATAAGAGTTCCAATCTCCCCACAATCTCACCAGCATTTGTTGTTTTGTGATCACTGCTATTATTGCCAGGGTGAGATGGTATCTCATTGTAATTTTGATTTGCACCTCTCCAATGAATAATGATAGCTAGCATCTCTCCGCGTGTTTTTTAGCTGCCTGAATGTCTTCTTTGGTAAAGTGTTTGTTCGTGTCCTTTGCCCATTTTTAATTGGGTTATTTGTCTTTTGTTGTTGAGGTGTCGAAGTTTTCTATAAATTTTAGAGATTAGATCCTTGTCAGATATGTCATAGCCAAAATTTTTTTCCCGGTCTGTAGGTTCTCTTTTTACTCTTTTGGTGAAGTCTTTTGATAAGCATAACTGTTTAATTTTTAGGGGATCCCAATTATCTAGTTTATCTTCTGCTGTTTGTGCGTTTTTAGTTATGTTTGATATTCTATTTATTCCATATATTAGGGCCCCTAGCATTATCCCTATTTTTTCTTCCATGATCTTCATAGTTTTAGATTTTATATTTAGATCTTTGATCCATTTTGAGTTAGTTTTTGTGTATGGTGTGAGGTATGGATTGTTTCATTTTTCTGCAAATAGATATCAAGTTGAGCCAGCACCATTTGTTAAAGAGACTTTGTCTTCCCCGTTTAATGAACTTCGACCCTTTGTCAAAGATCAGCTGTCCATAGGTGGATAGATTTACTTCTGGTTTCTCAATTCTGTTCCATTGGTCTATGTGTTTGCTGCTGTACCAGTACCAGGCTGTTTTGGCTACAGTGGCTGTATAGTAGATTCTGATATCAGTAAGTGTGAGGCCTCCTACTTTTTTCTTCTTCTTTAATAATGCTTTGCTTTTCTGGGCCTCTTTCCTTTCCATATAAAGTCATGGAGATATTTTTTAATATTTTGTGTTTATTTTTGAGTGGTGGTCTATGAGTTGGAATCAAATTGACAGCAACGGGTTTTTATTTTGTTTTGGTTTGGGGAAGATGGCTTTATATTCCTGTTCATGAATAGAAATAGATGTGTTTTGTACTCTACGCTGCATCCCCTCAGCCCATCTGGGATCTCAGCTGCATCCTGGTAAACATCCAAGCTCACTGTGTCTGGGTAAACATTCTCCATGCACGCTGCAGCCGGTGAACATCCCCTGTGCACACTACAGCCAGGTGAATATTCTCCGTGCACACTGCAACAAGGTGAATGTTCGTGCACACTGCAGCCAAGTGAACATTCTCTATGCTCACTGCATCTGGGTGAACGTTCTCCATGCTCACTGTGTCTGGGTAAACATTCTCCATGTTCACTGCGTCTGGTTGAACGTTCTCCATGTGCACTGCACCCAGGTGACCATTCTCCATGCTTGCTGCAGCAGGGTAAATGTTCTCTGTGCTCGCTGCAGCCTGATGAGCGTTCTCAGTTCTCGCTACATCCAGGTGAACTCTTCCCATGCTCACTGGCAGCACCCACCTCAAGCACCTTGGAGTACCTCAACTTCTCCACCTCAGGGTTGTTTTGTTCAGTTGTTTTTGAAGCTACAGTAGCTCACTTAGCCCATACACAGAATAATCCTAAGGGCAGGGAGGTGCTAACATTTTCAGAGCAACCGTTAACCACTAGGGGAATGGAAAGTCAGTAGAAAAGTACTCCAGCCCCCATTCCATCAGCAGTATAATTCTGGGTGCACTCCACACAGTCTCTCAGAGGGTTTTCAGCAGGAATGAGCCCCGTTGCCCATGCCCAGTGGAACACCATATCCTATCACTGGCTTATTTCTCCTCTAGGGTCTCATGCTCTCAACTCCCTCACTCCTGCTTCCTAGGTTCTCCTCCCAAATAAACATTGTTGTGGGCCCTCAAGTTGATTCCAACTCAGAGCAACCCTGTAGAACAAAGTAGAACTGCCCCACAGGGTTTCCAAGGCTGTACTCTTTACAGAAGCTGACTGCTAAATCTTTCTTCTACAGAGTGGCTGGTAGGTTCAGACCCCGGACTTTTTCGTTAGCAGCTGAACACTTAAACTACCTGTGCTAAAGTTCTTATCTGAGGTTTTGTAATCAGGAAAATGTAAACTAAGACATGCATTTACAAGCACAATGGGAGTGTTCTTTCTTTCTTTTCTTTTTTTTTGGCTTTAAGAAACAGAAGTTTATTCTCTCACAGTTTAGGAGGCTGGAAGTCTGAATTCAGGGTGCCAGCTTTGCAGGAAGGTTTTCTCTCTCTGCTGGCTCGGGGGAAGGTCCTTGTCTCCTTTCAATACCTGTGGGCCCAGCGTTCCTTGTAGATCTCTATGTGTCTTGGCATCAATCTTTCCCTGGGTCTAGGAAGTTCTCAGCACAGGGATCCTAGATCCAAAGGACACATTCTGCTCCCAGCTCTTCTTTTTTGGTGGTGGTCAGGTCAGATTGGATTTGTTGGTGATAGGAGTTTTTTTTAACACTCAGAACTAAAGTTGCTCCTTTACTGAACAAGAATGAAAAAAGACCCTGCCACTATTGGGAAGAAGAGCTATTCTTTAAAATGAAGAAGCAGGAACTCAGTTCCAACCATGAGTAACAAAGTTAAGCCTTAACTGTTAACATAGGCCAGGATCTACTGAGGTCTGGGGAGGAATTCACAGTCTGGCTAATTCCGGGTGAGGAAGTGTTTTTTACTCCCCGTCCTAGTGCTGGGGGCTGGAAACGATGCATGAATGGGAAAAGGCTGTGGGTTGAGGCAGAGACTCATGTTCAAAACAGTTCATGGAGGCCTGGGGAGCTGGAGCTGAAGTTACAGAGTCAGAGAACAAAGAGGGTAAAATGACTTGTGAAGCAAGAGGTGGTCTGGATTAATCCCAGGGACCAATGGTGAAGGCCAAGGTAACAGCTACTATCCCTTCCTGCCGTGTGTGAGGCCTATTGTTGTGTGCAGTAGAGTCAATTCTAACTCATAGTACCCCTATAGGACAGAGTAGAACTACCCTATAGGGTTTTCTTGGCTGTACTCTTTATGGAGCAGATCTCCAGGTCTTTCCTCCTGCAGAGCCGCTGGGTGGATTCTAACCAATGACCTTTCAGTTAATAGCTGAGCGCTTAACCATTGAGCCAACAGGGCACCCTGTGTGAGGCCTACCATGGAACAATATCCTTAATACTCCCAGTAACTCTAATATCAACTGCTCCCACTCCCCACCGTGAATCGAATTGTATGGGAGGAAAAGAGAAGGAAATGACCAGAAAGAGACATGGATAAAAAAGCAATTGAGCCCAATCAGAACACCTGCATGCCAAGGGCACGATTTTAACCCAGGGAAAGGAAGAGCAGAACAAAAGGACAGCATTACCAAAGGGGGATTTCCAAGGACAATCAACAATAACCGAGAAATCTTAACCATCACCTGCCCTCCTTCCTGCTGACTTTACAAAGGCGCTTTTTTCTTATTTGTGGGTCTAAGAGTAGACGTAGTTACAGTGTTTCTGTGGAAAGAAATATTTTTCCAGGTGCAGCTGCAGAGCAATTTTAATTCCAGAAGAAAGCTGGGTGGTCAGCCACAAGTACAGTTGTGAAAGTTGGACAATGAATACTTTGTGAAATAAATTAGATTCTCCAGCAATTAATAGCAGGTTAGAATCCACCGATGAATCTGTAGAATAAGAATCTTGACAGTACTTCAAATAGCTGTACCATCCAGAACTGGACAACCTCTATCCCACCTCCAACCAAACCAAACCAAAAAGCCCACGCTGGACACGGGAGACGCTCCCAGACTGTCGGTCTTTACCTGGGACGCTGTAATTTCTAGATGGCTGCAGACAGATACAGTTTAATAATTACACTAATCAGGTCGCCGTATTACTGTAGGTCCTCACGGCTGTCCCTTTGCAATGATAGAATGCAGTTTCCTGCTGAAGGACATAACCTTTAATCTTAGCTAAAATCCATGCTTTATCAGTCCTAGCCTCAAAGCGGCTTCTGTGCAACATTAATTTTAAACACCTGCTGTATGTGCTTACCATAACAATTTAACTGCCGAGACCTTGAAAGGAAATTCATTGAGTACATATAAAAAAAATTACTCAGGGCCTTGTGAAAAATAAAGTCAGAACCACAGAGCTGAATGTGCTTTTATAGATCAGAATCAACATATATCTCTCGTTGTCTTTTGTTTTAATTGTGGTGAAAATATACACAAAACATATACCAGCTCAGCGATTTTTACATGTACGCTTCAGTGGCATTGATAACATTCTTCAAGTCATGCAACCATTCTTGCTATCCCTTTCCAAACCATTCTGCCACCATTAACATAAACTCAGTGGCCCCGAGATACAAATTTCCCTTTCCTCGCCCTCTTACCCCACCAAAAAAACCAAGCCCATTGCCATCCAGTCAATTCCTACTCATATCGACCCTATAGAATAGACTAGAACTGCCCCATAGGGTTTCCAAGGCTGAAATCTTTACACAAGCACACTGCCACATCTTTCTCCCTCAGAGCAGCTGGGGGGTTCAAACCGCAGAGCTATAGGTTAGCAGCCAAGAGCTTAACCACTGTGCCGCCAGGGCTCCTGTCCCTCCCACCCCTAGTAATCCCTAGAAATCTTTGGTTTCTATGTATTTGCTTATTACATATAAGTGAAATCACACCGGATTTGTCCTTTTGTGACTCACTTATTTCACTCAGATGTTTTCAAGGTTCATCCATGTTGTGGCATGCATCAGGACTTCATTTCTCTCTACGGCTGAGTAATATTCCATTGTATGTATATACTACATGCTGTTTATCCATTCATCTGTTGATGGACATTTTGGTTATTTTACTTCCTGTTTTTTAATTAGTAGTGGATCTTTGCATGAAACTGTCCTTTCTTTTCACATAATCTTAAAGCTTTTGGATTACCATCAATCAATCAGGATGTCTCTAGCCCACGCTATCCAATATGGTAGCCAATAGCCATATGTGGCTATTGAGCTTCTAAAATATAGCTAGTCCAAACTGAGATGTGCTGTTAAGTGTAAAATACCCACTGACTTTTGAGGATTTAGTGTAAAAAATATAAAACATTTCATTTAATTTTTTTATACTCATTACATTTTGAAACAATAATATTTTGGTTGGGTTAAAGAAAATAGATTACTAAAATTAATTTCCCCTGTTTCTTTTTACATTTTTAATATGTCTACTAGAGAATTTTGAAGTACATATTTGGTCCCCAGTATATTTCTATTGGACAGTGCTGCTCTCGGCTGTCTTATAATATGGTATTAGGGGAACAATCTGTTAGAAGGGAGGTTGGGAGGCTTGCAAGTTGTCTTGAAGTTCGTTTGCAAAGCAAGTGCAGTTTTTTTCACTATAGTGTGTGTTTGGGGAGGTTTGTTTGTAAAGGCTGGAGTCCCTAGGTGTTGCAAATGGTTAACGTGCTTGGCTGCTAACTGAAACGTTGGATGTTCAGGTCCATCCAGAGGCCTATGGATCATTTTTCTTCTCTGACACACATGGGGTCACAATAAGTTGGACTTGACTCCAAGGCAATTTTTTTTTTTTAATTTGTAGAGGTTATGTAGGGTTGGAGCTAAAGCCCTCCCAAAACTCCGTGAACATCACCAGTGTCAGCAAGCTTTGCTATTCCATGGAAAGCAGGAATTGTTTTCTTGTCATTTCCTTACATGTTAGACATATTGTGGTAGGGCACAATTCCCAGCGCTCCTCTTTCTCTTTCCTTTTTAAACAGCTTTGGTCTATAATTTACATGTTATAAAATTCACAGTTTGATGAGTTTTACTAAGTTTATACAATTGTTTACGTGTGTTTTATTGACTATGCAAAAGCATTCAACTGTGTGGATCATAACAAATTATGGATAACATTGCAACGAATGGGAATTCCAGAACACTTAATCGTGCTCCTGAGGAACCTGTACATAGACCAAGAGGCAATTGTTTGAACAGAGTAAGGGAACACTGCATGGTTTAAAATCAGGAAAGGTGTGCATCAGGATTGTATCCTTTCACCATACTTATTCAATCTGTATGTTGAGCAAATAAACTGAGAAGCTGGACTACATCAAGATCAGGGCATCAGGATTGGAGAAAGGCTCTTTAACAATCTGCGTTACGCAGGTGACTCAGCCTTGCTTGCTAAAAGTGAAGAGGACTTGAAGCACTTACTGATGAAGATCAAAGACTATAGCCTTCAGTATGGATTACACTTCAACATATAGAAAACAAAAATCCTCACAACTGGACCAATAAACAATATCATAAATGGAGAGAAGATTGAAGTCAAGGATTTCATTTTACCTGGGTCCGCAATCAACACCCAGGGAAGCAGCAGTCAAGAAAGCAAACAACGTATTGCATTGGGCAAATCTACCGCAAAATACCTTTTTAAAGTGTTCAAAAACAAAGATGTCACTTCGAGGACTAACGTGGGCCTGAGACCCAAGCAATGGTATTTTCGATCACCTCATGTGCATGTGAAAGCTGGGCAATGAATAAGGAAGATCAAAGAATTGATGCCGTTGAATTGTGGTGTTGGTGAAGATTATTGAACATACCATGGACCGCCAAAGAATGAACAAATCTGTCTTGGAAGAAGTACAGCCAGAATGCTCCTTAGAAGCAAAGATGGCAAGACTTCATCTCATGTACTTTGGACATGTTATCAGGAAGGACCAGTCCCTAGAGAAGGACATCACGTTTGGTAAAGTAAACGGTCATCCAAAAAGAGGAAGACCTTCAATGAAATGGAATGACATGGTGGCTACAACAATGGGCTCAAACATGGCAACGATCGTGAGGATGGTGCAGGACCGGGCAGTGTTTCGTTCTGTCGTACAGAGTTGCTCTGAGTTGGAACCGACTCAGTGGCACCTAACAACAACAATCCTCATGGGAACAGATTGCCAGGTCTTTTCTCCCTCAAAGCCTCTGAGTGGGTTCGAATGCTAATCTTTCGGTTAGCAGCTAAGCGCTTAACCACTGGGCCACCAGGGCTCTTTGGTAATAAGTAGGCACCCAAATAATGAACACCCTCTGACTATCCCCTTCAAAGCGTTGGAAAGTTTATCCATAATAATATGGGGGCTTTGAAGAGTGTGTGGTTGGGGTTTCTAATTAACACACCCTGAGAAACTAAACCAGACATAATCTGCTAAAAGAACCAGCCATGAAAATCCCTGACTGTGACAAGTTTGGGTGGAGAGGAAGAAGTTGAAAGACGAGGGTTAAGGCCAAATCTCTTTTGGTCAGATTTTTAACCGAATAAAGCAAAAAATAATTTGTTTTATTTCTGATTAGCTTATTATTAGCAACTGAGTGTAAGTCCGCCCCTCTGCACTGAAGCAGACATTATCCATGTCCCGCCCCTCTGCACTGAAGCAGACATTATCCATGTCCCGCCCCTCTGCACTGAAGCAGGCATTATCCATGTCCCGCCCCTCTGCACTGAAGCAGGCATTATCCATGTCCCGCCCCTCTGCACTGAAGCAGGCATTATCCATGTCCCATCTGCCAGGGCACCTGCGGCTTTGGAGGACACTTCCTGTACATACTGGCTTCCCCCTTAGCACCCTGTGCTGACCCATTGGTGAGACAATTTGAGGGTGTGCCCTACACAGTTTCCCAGGGAGACCCTAGCAGGATGGAGCCCCAGGTGCGCTCAGTGGCAACCTAGTCATTAACTTAGACTTTTTAGCTTTTCTCCCTTCCAAATTTTACTTCCCCACTCTACTTCTTGGGATCACCTCTCAAATATACTATATGCCCCAAATTCTTTGCCTTGGGCCCTCTTTTTAAGGAACCCAATTAAGACACCTACCAAATTTTAGGTAACCTTTTTTTTTTTTAAGTTGACTTTAACCACCACCTCTCTGTCAGTTTGTGGTATTGTGGTGACTTGTGTGTTGCTGTGATGAAACCCTGGTGGTGTAGTGGATAAGTGCTATGGCTGCTAACCAAAAGGTTGGCAGTTCAAATCCACCAGACGCTCCTTGGAAACTCTATGGGGCAGTTTTATTCTGTCCCATAGGGTTGCTATGAGTGGGAATTGACTTGATGGCAACGGGCAATGGGAATGATGCTGAAAGCTATGTCACCAGTATTTCAAATACCAGCAGATAAATGTTGAGTAACAACCCAGTGGCACCTGGACTGGTGGTCAGCTGCATCTCTGAGAGACCAAAGACTCCGGAACCAGCAATCATGACATATTGTTTGAGTTGTGTCCCCCAGAAAATATGTGTCAACTTGGTTAGGCCATGATTTCCCGTATTCTGTGGTTGTCCTTCATTTTGTGATTGTAATTTTTTGTTGAGAGGATTAGGGTGGGATTGTAACACCACCTTTATGCAGAGCCAATGTAAAGGGAGTTTCCCTGGGGTGTGGCCTGCACTATCTTTTCATTCTCAAGAGATAAAAGGAAAGGGAAGCAAGCAGAGAGTTGAGGAACTCATACCACCAGGAAAGCTGAACCAGGAGCAGAGCGTGTCCTTTGGACATGGAGTCCCTGTGCCTGAGAAGCTCCTTGACCAGGGGAAGATGAATGACAAGGACCTTCCCCCAGGGCTGACAGAGAGAAAGAAAGCCTTCCCCTGGAGCCGACGCCCTGAATTTGGACTTGTAACCTACTAGAATGTTGAGAAAATAAATTTCTGTTCGTTAAAGCCATCCACTTGTGGTATTTCTGTTATGGCGGCACTAGATGACTAAGACATTAGGGGAGCTTACTTACGGGATGCCCCAGGGTAGCAGCTGGATTGGTTTAGTGCTCCACAACTGCCTAGCAAGGGACAAAGCTTATACACCATTCCAGTTGCGGATAATGCTTATTGTTTTTCCTTCCATGTCCTTAGGCAGCCAGTGTTCCCAGGGACTTAGCGTCTAGGCCCAGATTCTTTTTTTTCTTGTTGCTAAGGCATTTCTTATCCTTGGTCGCCAGCCCAGTCACACCACTCCTAGCCTTGTACCTTAGCCCGAGTCCATTCCGAGTTCATCCCCAGCATGCTTCAGAGAAGAGCAAAGCTGACTCCATTAAGAGAGGATGCATACGGCTGAATAGCATTACCCTACAGTCATCCATGGTGGACAGGTTTAGTAGAGCTTCCAGGCTAAGACAGTCTAGGAAGAAAGGCCTCGTGATCTACTTCTGAAAATTAGCCAATAAAAACCAAGGTCAGAGGTCCAAATTTGGACTTGCTAGGCTACAGTCGGGGTGTCGGCAGGGCTGGTTCCATCTGGAGACTCTGGGAGAAGACTCTGTTTCGTTGCTTCCTCCAGTTTCCAGAGGCTGCCTGAATTACTCGGTTCCTGGCCCCTTCCTTCATCACTCCAGCCTCCTGCTTCTGTTATCATATCTCCCATCTGATCTCTTGTCTCAATCATGGTGACTCTGTGGTTGCCTTGGGCCCAACTAATGGTCTGGAATGGTCTCCTGTCTCAGGATTCTTAACTAGAATGCACCCGTGGGGTCCCTTTTGCCCTGTGAGGTGTAGCATTTGCAGGTTGCTGGGATTAGAACGCGGGCTTTTCTATTCAGCTTACCCCAGCTGCACAATATTACTTTGACTGATAGTATGTTTATTATATATATATATATATATATATATAATTTTTGTTGTTTGGTGCATCAAGCCAGTTCCAACTCATAGTGACCCTATGTACAACAGAAAGAAACACTGCCCAGTCCTGTTCCAAACTCACAATTCCCATTATGCTTGAGTCCATTGTTACAGCCATGTGTCAGTTCATGTCACTGAGGGTCTTCCTGTTTTTCACTGGCCCAAGCATGATGTCCTTCTGCAGGGACTGATCCCTCCTGATAACATGTTCAAAGTACGTAAGGTGCAGTCTTGCCATCCTTGCTTCTAAGAAGCATTCTGGTTGTACTTCTTCCAAGACAGATTTGTTCATTCTTTTGGCAGTCCATGGTATATTCAATATTCTTCACATCACAATTATAAGTTGTCATTTCTTCTTCAGTCTTCTTTATTTATTGTCTAGCTTTGACATGCATATGAGGTAACTGAAAACACCATGGCTTGGGTCATGCACACCTTAGTCTTCAAGGTGACATCTTTGCTTTTCAATGCTTTAAAGAGGTCCTTTGCAGCAGATTTGCCCAGTGCAATGTGTCTTTTGATCTCTTGACTGCTGCTTCCATGGCTATTGAGTGTGGATCCAAGTAAAATGAAATCCTTGACAATTTCGACCCTTTTTCTGTTTATTATGATGCTGCTTATTGATCCAGTTGTGAGGATTTTTGTTTTCTTTACATCGAAGTGTAATCCATACTGAAGGCTGTGGTCTTGAATCTTCATCAGTAAGTGCTTCAAGTCCTCTTCACTTTCAGCAAGCAAGGTTGTGTCATCTGCATAATGCGGGTTGTAAATGAGTCTTCCTCAAATCCTGATGCCCTGTTCTCCTTCATACAGTCCAGCTTCTCGGATTATTTGCTCAGTATACAGATTAAATAAGTATGGTGAAAGAATACAACCCTGACACACATCGTTACTGACCTTAAACCACGCAGTATCCCCTTGTTGTTTCCAGTGACTGACTCTTAATCTATGTACAGGTTCCTAAGGAGCACAATTAAGTGTTCTGGAATTCCCATTCTTCGTAATGTTATCCATAATTTATTATGATCTACACAGTCGAATGCCTTTGAGTAGTCAATAACACAGGTAAACATCCTTCTGGTATTCTCTGCTTTCAGCCAGGATCCATCTGACATCAGCAATGATATCCCTGGTTCCATGTCCTCTTCTGAATCCAGCTTGAATTTCTGGCGGTTCTCAGTTGATATACTGTTGCAGCCACTTTTGAATGATCTTCAGCAAAATTTTACTTGTGTGTGATATTAATGATATTGTTAATAATTTCTGCATTCAGTTGGATCACCTTTCTTGGGAATAGGCATAAATATGGATCTCTTCCAGTCAGTTGGCCAGGTCGCTGTCTTCTAAATTTCTTGGCATAGATGAGTGAGCACTTCCAGTGCTGCATCCATTTGTTGAAACGTCTCAATTGATATTCCATCAATTCCTGGAGGATTGTTTTTTGCCAATGCCTTCAGAGCAGCTTGGACTTCTTCCTTCAGTACCATCAGTTCCTGGTCATATGCTACCTCCTGAAATGGTTGAACATTGACCAATTCTTTTTAATACAGTGACTCTGTGTATTCCTTCCATCTTCTTTTGATGCTTCCTGCATTGTTTAATATTTTCCCATTAGAATCTTTCAATATTGCAACTTGAGGCTTGAATTTTTTCTTCAGTTCTTTCAGCTTGAGAAACGCTGAGCCTGTTTCTTTCCTTTTGGTTTTCTACCTCTAGGTCTTTGCACATGTCATTATGGTACTTTGTCTTCTTGAGCAACCCTTTGAAATCTTCAATTCAGCTCTTTTACGTCATCATTTCTTCCTTTCACTTTAGCTACTCGACATTCAAGAGCAAGTTTCAGAGTCTCTTCTGACATCCATTTTGGTCTTTTCTTTCTTTCCTGTCTTTTTAATGACCTCTTGTTTTCTTCATGTATGATGTCCTTGATGTCATTCCACAACTTGTCTACCCTTCGGTCATTAGTGTTCAGTGCATCAAATCTATTCTTGAGATGGTCTCTAAATTCAGGTGGGATATGCTCAAGATACTTTGGCTCTCATGGACTTGCTCTAATTTTCTTCAGTTTCAACTTGAACTTCTGTATGAGCAACTGATGGTCTGTTCCACATTCAGCACCTGGCCTTGTTCTGACTGGTGATATTGGGCTTTTCCATCACCTTTTTCCACAGATATAGTTGATTTGATTCTGTGTATTCTATCTGTTGAAGTCCACGTGTATAGTTGCTGTTTATGTTGGCAAAAAAAGGTATTTGCATTGAAGAAGTCATTGGTCATGCAAAATTCTATCATGTGATCTCCAGCATCATTTCTATCACCAAGGCCATATTTTCCAGTTACCAACCCTTCTTCTTTGTCACCAACTTTCACATTCCAATCACCAGTAATTATCAATGCATTCTGACTGCATGTTCCATCAATTTCAGACTGCAGAAGTTGGTAAAAATCTTCAATTTCTTCATCTTTGGCCTTAGAGATTGGTGTATAAATTTGAATAACAGTCGTATTAACTGGTCTTCCTTGTTGTTGTTGTTGTTATTAGGTGCCGTTGAGTCGGTTCTGACTCATAGCAACCCTATGTACAACAGAAAGAAACAATGCCTGGTCCTGCGCCATCTTTACAGTCGTTGTTATGCTCGAGCTCATTGTTGCAGCCACTGTGTCAATCGACCTTGTTGAGGGTCTTCCTCTTTTCCGCTGACCCTGTACTTTGCCAAGCATGATATCCTTCTCCAGGGACTGATCTCTCTTGACAACATGTCCAAAGTATGTAAGATGCAGTCTCGCCATCCTTGCTTCTAAGGAGCATTCTGGTTGTACTTCCTCCAAGACAGATTTGTTCATTCTTTTGGAAGTCCGTGGTATACTCAATATTCTTTGCAAATACCACAATTCAAAGGCATCAATTCTTCTTTGGTCTTCCTTATTTGTTGTTCAGCTTTCACATGCATATGATGCAACTGAAAATACCATGGCTTGGGTCAGGCACACCTTAGTCTTCAAGGTGACATCTTTACTTCTCAACACTTTAAAGAGGTCCTTTGCAGCAGATTTGCCCAATGCAATGTGTCATTTGATTTCTTGACTGCTGCTTCCATGTGTGTTGATTACGGATCCAAGTAAAATGGAATCCTTGACAACTTCAGTCTTTTCTCCATTTATCATGATGTTGCTCACTGGTCCAGTTGTGAGGATTTTTATTTTCTTTATGTTGAGGTGCAATCTGTACTGAAGGCTGTGGTCTTTGATCTTCATTAGTAAGTGGCTCAAGTCCTTTTCACTTTCAGCAAGGAAGGTTGTATCACCTGCATAACGCAGGTTGTGAACGAGTCTTCCTCCAATCATGATGCCCTGTTCTTCTTCATATAGCCCAGCTTCTCGGATTCTTTGCTCAGCATACAAATTGAATAGGTATGGTGAAAGGATACAACCCTGATGCACACCTTTCCTGACTTTAAACCAATCAGTATCTCCTTGTTCTGTCCATACAACTGCCTCTTGACCTACATAAAGGTTCCTCATGAGCACAATTAAGTGTCCTGGAATTCTCATTCTTAATGTTATCCATAATTTGCTATGATCCACACAGGAATATGGATATTATCCTATCACTGATAGCATTGCATTTCAGGATAGATCTTGAAATGTTCTTTTTGAAAATGAATGCAACGCCATTCCTCTTCAATTGTTCATTCCCGGCTAGTAGACCATATGGTTGTCTAATTCAGAATGACCAATACCAGCCCATTTCAGCTCACTAATGCCTAGATACCGATGTTTATGCATTCCATTTCATTTTTGACGATTTCCAATTTTCCAAGATTCATACTTGGTACACTCCACATTCTGGTTACTAATGGATGCTTATAGCTGTTTCTTTTCATTTTCAGTCATGCCACAGCAGCAAATGAAGGTCCCAAAAGCTTGACTCCATCCACGTCATTAAGGTCGACTCTACCTTGAGGGGGCAGTTCTTCCCCAGGCGTATTTTGAGCTACTTCCAACCTGGGGGGTGCTCACCTTTCGGCACTATATCAGACAATGTTCTGCTGCTGTTCATAAGGTTTTCACTGGCTAATTCTTTTTGGAAGTAGACCTCCAGGTCCTTCTTCCTAGCCTGTCTTAGTTGGGAAGCTCAGCTGAAACCTGTTTGCCATGGGTACTCCTGCTGGTATTTGAATACTGGTGGCATAGCTTCCGGCATCACAGCAACACGCAAGCCCCCACAGTACAACCAACTGACAGTACTGTGTAATATATCTCTTCCTGTTTCTTACTTTTATAGATTGTTGTTTTTACTAATTGCTATCGAGTCACTTCCGACTCATAACAACGCTAAGTACAAAAGAATGAAACACTGCCCAGTCCTGTGCCATCCTCGTGATTGTTGCTATGTTTGAGCCCATTGTTGCAGTCACTGTGTCACTCCATTACTTTTTTTTCACTGACCTGCTACTTTACCAAGCATGATGTCCTTCCTCCTCCAGAGACTGGAGATAACATGCCTAAAGTACACGACACAAAGTTTCACTAGCCTCGCTTCTAAGGAACATTCTGGCTGTACTTCTTCCAAGATAGACTGTTCTTTTGGCAGTCCACGGTATAGTCAATATTTTTCGCCAATGCTGCAATTCAAAGGCATCAATTCTTCGGTCTTGTTTACTGAAAGTGAAGAGGACTTGAAGCACTTATTGATGAAGATCAAAGATTACAGTTTTCAGTATGGAATCCATCTCAACATAAAGAAAACAAAAATCCTCACAACTGGATCAATAAGCAACATCAGGATAAACAGAGAAAATATTGAAGTTATCAAGGAATTAATTTTACTTGGATCCATAATCAACACCCATGGAAGCAGCAGTCAAGAAATCAGACGATGAGTTATATTAGGCAAATAGGCTGCAAAAGATCTATTTAAAGTGTTAAAAAGCAAAGATGCTACTTTGAGGACCATGGTGCACCTGACCCAAGCCATAGTACTTTCAGTCACCTTGTATATATGCCAAAGCTGGACAATAAATAAGAATAAGGAAGACTTTTATAGATAACACTATATTTTAAGATCTATCCACACTAAAATCTGATTTGTTACTTCTAAGTGCTGCACTGAATATGTAAATAGCATCTGTCACATTTTATTTGCCTATTTCCCTGATGATGGATACATAATTTTTCTTGAAATTTCTGGTACCGGAAATAGCACTGAGAAGATCATCCTTATACATGCACCATTATGGACTTCTATCTTGGGGGTGTATATTCAGGAAGGAAAATAATAGCTTAGAAGCTACATCAAGAGTGAAAGGGATATCACTCAGATCAGACATTTGTTTAGCAATTTGGGGGCCCTGGTTCTATCTGAAGGAGTCCTGGTGGCACAGTGGTTAAGCACTCAGCTGCTAACCATCAGCTGCTCTGTGGGTGAAAGATGTGGCAGTCTGTTTCTGTCAAGATTACAGCCTGGGAAACACCATGGGGCCGTTCAACTCTGTCCTGCAGAGTCACAATGAGTTGGAATCAACTTGATGGTAGTGGGTGGGCTCTATCCTTGGGACCTGTATGTAATCCCCTAAAATGTAAATTCTCTGGGGATAGGGATATTATCTAGTTGGTTCACTGGACTAGTGTTTGGGCTATAGCAAGAAGATAAACAAGCATTTCTAAACAAATGTTTAAAAATTCATGTACAACTGGCCTTCTCTTCCATAATACATCAGTGTTGCTTACCAAAATATTGCTATTGTTTTTGCCAAAGTTTTAAAATTTTAAGTCAAATGGACATTCCTAAAACTCTGTCCTTTTTTCCCTGTGGTTTCTCATACCCTCTGGCCTGCCCATAACCCCATGGAAGCAGGTACTCAGGTGGTGACACAGGGAAAAGAGGGTTCCGCTTCCTGACCCTGGAGGTGAGGGCACCATTTGTTGACTCAACTCAAAGAAGTCCCAGGGGAACCCTCCCCCCACCTCCCAGGCAGCTGGATGCTAAATACAGGGCATCTGGCAGGACTGTGCCTCCCAGTAAACAGTTCAGATGAGTAATTATTCCAAAACGTATCCATTTTCAAGTCTTTCTCCAAAGTGTTTTGGGGATGACTCATTCTGTGAAGTGAAATAGCTTGTTGGGTTTTTCCATGATGTCTCTGTGTGTTTGTTATTATTGTTTTCATGGTCCTTTTGTTGTCATTGAGACGTTATCATCACTGACATGCAACTTCCTTCTTGTCCTCAAAGGGCACAGTTTCTCTTCTCTGACCAAGGAGGGTCTGAGTGTGTGCCCATGTTCTTGCCTTCTCTATGAGTTTGATCTTCCGTTTTACATTTTAACTACGGTGGAGCGGACAAGGCATGGATTTTTGAGACAAGCAGAGCTGGTTTCTGACCTGTCTCTGCTACCACTGGCTATGTAACAGTGTGCAAGCAATGTAACCTCTCCCAGCCTCAATATTGTTGTTAGGTGCTGTTGAGTCGATTCTGACTCATAGCAAACCCGTGTGACAGAGTAGAACTGCCCCTTAGGGTTTTCTAAGCTGTAACCTTTACAGAAGCCGATGGCCCGGTCTTTCTCCTATAGAGCTGCTGGGTCAGTTTGAGCACCTAACCTTTTGGTCAACAGCTGGGGACTTAACCATTGTGCCACCAGGGCTCCTTAGCCTCAATATAAAACCAAAAACCAAACCCACTGCAATCAAGTTTTTTTTGACTCATAGCAACCATATAGGACAGAGTAGAACTGCCCCATAGAGTTTCCAAGGCGGAAGTCTTCACAGAAGCAGACTGCCACATCTTTCTCCCATGGAGCAGCTAGTGGGCTGGAACCACTGACCTTTCGGTTGGCAGCTTTAACCACTGCGCCACCAGGGCTCCTCAGCCTCAATAAAACAGGTAAAAACAGGAACAATCATATCCACTTTCCCGGATGTCTAGAGGACTAAACGAGATTAGGTATGTAGGAGCACCTCACACAGTGACTACTGCAGAGTTGACACTCAATAAATGTGGATGTTCATTTCCTTTCTTCTGCTACAGAGAGCGCTGGTGTAGTTCTGAGGACTGCAACCCTGGCATGTTGTTGGTGTCTAATAAAGAAGCAGGCACGATGAAATCAGCAGATGGCCACTCCTCATTGGACGACCAGGTCTGTGCCTTTTGCGTTGGTAGTTCTAGCTCCCACCCAGCACAGGAAATGGCCCATAGTAGGTATTCAACAAGGGTCTGTTGAATGAATGCATAAATGGATGAATGAATGAACAGATACATTCATCCAGAAGAGTAAAAGATTTGAGGTGAATAAGTGATGTCAAAGTAATCAAATAATTTGAAATATGTGAAACTTGTCTCCAAAAATTTCCCAGACCTCTACACTCTGACCCTGGATAATAACAAGCTGGAAATGAGCATCTGTAACATTGGGGGTGGGGGTGTGGAGAGGGGGTGGACAAGACCTTGAGGAAGTGAAGCGTCCCCTACAGCAAGAGCAGGTGGGCTGAGCAGTCACTCCCTTGCAGGAGTTAATTGTTAGGGCAATTAGGAGTTAGCAGGAAAGGAATCAAGAGGCCTTTCCCTATAATTACTATTGTTTCAGTGTAAATATGTTTTGTTCTGACAAGTAATTGCTGTTTTTCTGGGTTGCAGTGATAGGTCCTAAGTATGGCTATGACTTTGAGGAATGACTTAGATGACTAAGCACAGCCTCGCATCACCAGCTTGTTTGCTGTGGACCATTGTATTTGGCCTCAGCAGCAGCCTCCCCACTGGTCTCCTGTTGCCATGGTTGCTCCTTCAGCTCCATTCTCCATGCCACAGAGACCTTTCCAAACCAGAAATCAGATCTTAGGAATCTCCCCCATGCTTAAAAATTTCAGTTCCTATTTCAATTAGAATAAGAATCCAAACTCCTTAGCACCTACCAAGCCCCAATGTGATCGAGCCCTTGCCTACCTCTCCAGTGCCTCTGTTCCCTGTGCTCTATCCACACTGGCCTTCACATGGTTCTGTGAACACACCCAACCCACTCCTACCTCATGGATCTGCGCTTGCCATTCCTTCCATCACAAGGCTGGCTCTGCCTCCTTACTCAGGTCTCAGGGCATTTCATTTCCTCAGAACATCCTCCCCTGACTTCCTGAGTTAAAGTAGCTCTCCTCTTTCTTTTCCTCTACACTCTTATTTGCTCCGTGCCACGTTGTTGTTATTAGCTGCCCTTGAGTAGGCCCCTGACTCATGGCAACCTCATGCAAAACAGAACAAAGCAGATTTCCCAGGTTTACAGAACTGATCACTGTGATCCACAGGGTTTTCACTGATTATTTTTCAGAGGTAGATCGTCAGTCTTTTCTTCCTAGTCTTAGTCTGAAACCCATTTAGCAACATAGCAACACGTAAGCCTCCAGTGATAGGTGGCCGGTGGTTGCACGTGAGGTGCATTAGCTAGTAATCAGACCTGGATCTCCTGTGCGGAAGGTGAGAATTCATTCTACCTCTGAACCACCACTGCCCCCATGGCATTTATGGCTATATAAAATCACTTTATTTGCTTATTTCAGGGCTTCGAGCTGGTTCTGAATGGCTCAGTCATGGCCAATGGAAAAAAAGGCATCGTGAGCACTGCATAGCTATCAAATCTCTTGGCTTCTGACCTGAGTAGGAAATAGGCAGTGGTGTCCCACTCAAAGATGGCGGCCAACTGCGCTGCTTCGAATGTGTGCTGCTCTCCCCAGACCTGCCAATAATCCAATCTCCTGCATCGGGAGATCTTTGAGCAGGAAACCACTACCCGTATCCTACTTCGGTCAAAAGCCAACGCTCGAGAGATTTTGTTGCTCTGCAGCAGCACTTACGCTGTCCTTGTTTCCATGGGCCATGACTGAACTGTTCAAACCAGTTTGAAGCCCTCATTTATTTATTTAGGGCTGTGTTTGTTCGTTTTCCTTCCCCTGATGGCATATATGGTTCATGGGGTCTACATCCGTCTGATTCTCTGCTCTGTCCCCAGCACAAAGTGTCCCATAATAGGTGCTCAGCAATGACTTGTTGGGTGAATAAATAAACTCTGTTCCACTGAGAATAAACAAGCTCATGCAGCAGAATCTTTGTCAACTTCTTCCCATTCTTTGCTAGAAGATGACGGTGACATTGTTCCTGCAAGAAGGTGAAAGAGTGCTAAGGGAGTGGATGCTCACAGGCTGCCACATCCTTCTCCCAGGAGCGTAACCTCTGGGAGGCAATGACTCTGCACAACACATTTGTTTCCAGGAGCACTTTGGTGATCTCTGAGACCTCCTGGTGACCCTGAAAAGCTGGCAAACTCAAAAGCTGATGATGACCCCACATCCCAGAATCCTACTACAAGACCCAGAAAATGAATTTGTTCAGTAATTGTCACCATGACTGATAGCAACACCAAGTTGGATTTCTGGGTTAGTCATCTCTCTTGGTTAAGGGTAACTGTGTTGCTCAGGAATGGTTTAATAGCAATGAAAATTGACTCTGAATATCTAAGCAAAACGGGAATTTACTGGAAAGATATGAGAGGGTCATACGCCAGTTGGAGGGACTGGCATGATTAAGCCAAGGAATTAAGGAAATGCAGGGCAGAGCAGATGACCCATGGGGGGATGCAAAGACAAGCCAAGAACGTCACAGGGGCAGGAAACTCGTCCCGTTTCCCAGGCACATTAGGTGGGCCGCCTGCCTTCTCTCTTCCGCTCCTTTCAGGGTTGAGAAAGGGCATAACTGTCTGAAGCAGGATATCCAAGAATTAAGGACGCAGCAGTTTCCCTGCCAGCTCTGCCTGTCGAAAAGTGAGGTGACGGTAACTCCTTGTCATCTACCTCCAAAGGCCCTGACCAGGTCTAGATCTTGCAGGGCCACTGGGGCAATGTGATGGACAGGCACATTGTTTATCTGGCACTCAACCTTTCTATATTCAGACCACTTTTGTGATGTGCTCAGCCTTTCTCCATGACCCCTGGGGGAAAGCGATCTTATTAAGACACCAGTGACTGTAGGAAGCCACTAGAGCCCCATTGGGCTGGAAGAGCACAAAGGGGAGAGTGGTTTCACCCAAAGCCCATAAGCATGCATGCATTCGCTACAGATGCTCATGGAGGGTTGCTGCTGTTGCTGCTACAACTGTTAAAATCCCCACCTCCCCACTAAGCAGGAAGACAAGAGCCACCTGTTTATGTCCCTAAAACTGCCGCTTGAGCTGCTGGAGCCATTAGTGACCCATAGCCAACACTGCTGCCCCCGCCCAGTACCCCAACATTGCAGAGCCCATGAACGCCTGCCACAACTGCTGTTAATGTCAAAAACAGGTCAACAACAACAACAAAAAAAATGCTTCTCTCTTCCTCCTGCCTTCCAACCAAGCTCACACAAGAGCCTTCCACTAGCAGAACCTAACTGGCAACAACCCAGCTGGCAAGGAAGTTTGGGAAACACAGTTTCCAGGCTTTCAGCCCCCTGAGATACAGAACAGAAGACGGAAAAGCAGGAACAAGTTTGAGTAGATACTTCTGGGTGTAGCTACTAAGAGGAGAAGGGAAGCAAGAACACAGCACCCAAAAGTCAAGCCTTGGGATTCAGACACATGCCACCAATTAAGTAAGAATCAGCAGCCCTGAAGTATCACAGTGTCCCTCTGGCACAGCCCTTTTTCTCTGCACTTTCCCCCCAAACTACTTAGCCCAGAGGCATTCTCCCTTCCCGGCTTGGGTGGTGGGAGGGGGGGAATGAAAGGAGCTGACCAGCCCCTGAGGAACAGTTCCACATGTTAAAAGTCTTCTGTTAAAGCAGGAAGAATCAGCCGAGAAACCCGAGGTTCCCATAGCCCCCCATTCCAGGTTAGGAGCCAAGTGGATATGACTGACACCAAGAATAACAGAGCCCTGATCAGGAATATGCTGAGTCACTCCTACCCTCCCCCACTGCTAGTAGAAACTCATATTAGTTTGTTTTTCCATTTAGTTATCACAAATATGTGTTGAGTGACAGCTGTGTGCTAGGCACTGTGCTAGTACTGGGGACATGGTTGTTGACATCAGGCAGAGGGTTCCCGTGCAGTGTGCCAGAGACATGCTCACAGTGCTTGAGGCATGGGTGGCCAGGAGAGGGGCTCCCAGCCCAGGCTGTTGGTAAGAGGCACTACAGATGCCAGGAAAGGCTTTCTGGAGGAGGCTACCTGGGCGCCCATTCCTGAGATTTGAGAAGGAATTAACCACTCAAAGAGGGGGTTTGTTTAACCATTAAGCCTCCAGAGGGTCCCTGTTTGCCTAAGCTCATACTGGAGGGGAACTTAGAGTTTATGTAAAACTTTTCTACTTCAAGTATAGTCCACAGATCAGGAGCACTGGAATCACCTGGGAGCTCCTTAGACGGAAATACAGAATCTCAGAGCCCATCCCAGACTTACTGTATCAGAATCCACATTTTACCAAGATTGCCAGATGATTTGTGTGAACATTAAAATTTGGGAAACATTGGTTCAATGCCATCCTATTGTTTCATAACTGGGGAAACCGAGGCCCAGAGGGAGGAAGTGATCCTTCCAAGATGACACAGCATTTAAAGCTAAAAAAAAAAAAAAAAAGTCTCAAATCTAAGTCCCCCACCTACAAACAAGTCTATTTTTTCATAGACTGACACATTTGCCAGTTCACATTATGATGCTGTTCTTTCTACCCAACAAGCCTGCAGGCCAAGCCTGGAGGACTCATTAGTAGCTCTAGCTCATCAGGTGACAACACGGGCCCCAGCAATGACCCCTACTGATGCCATTCTGTCTCCTGTTGTAGATGGTTTTGACTGCTTTATGGTAGGCTCCCACGATTTCTATGTTTTCCTGGCAGTTCAGCATTCTCCCTGCACCTGTTGGCGTAATTGCTGCTGCTGTCTAGAAGATGTTAAGTGCACCCTGCATCCCGGAGCCCCAGATTGCACCCTTGCCCCCATCTTCCATATCAAATGTGTGCGTGTGTGTGTGTGTGTGTGTGTGCGTGTTTTTACCTCTTGTTATCTTTGTTTATTTCTTTATTTGGCAGAGACTGCTAATTGCTTGGGTCAGGGAATATCAACCCATAAACTTGGTTTAAGGTGTTTTATGATTCTTAGTGGCCCCGACACCTCACAGAAGAAAATAAAAATATTTCCTGAAGAAAGTTACCTTCAACATAAGTCTCAATTCATTCTTACACATAATTTTTCAAAAACAACATCCAGCACACCGAGATAACACATAGAGTCTAAGGATGGCAATTAGCTTCATATGGAAGGAAAAGAGGCCCCGGATAAATAAGGCATTACTGAAAAAGAAGAACAAAGTGGGAAGCCCTACTTTACCTGATTTTAGAACCTATTATACTGCCACAGTAGTCAAAACAGCCTGGTACTGGTACAACAACAGATACGTGGACCAATGGAGCAGAATTGAGAATCCAGACATAAAGCCATCCACATATGAGCAGTTGATATTTGACAAAGGCCCCAA
The DNA here is from genome assembly GCF_030014295.1 of Loxodonta africana. NCBI lineage: Eukaryota > Metazoa > Chordata > Mammalia > Proboscidea > Elephantidae > Loxodonta > Loxodonta africana. Next base: position 10,080,326 of record NC_087368.1, on the reverse strand, counting down.
AACAGTTAAATGGGGGAAAAGACAGTCTTTTTAACAAATGGTGCTGACATAACTGGATATCCATCTGCAAAAAAATGAAACAAGACCCATACCTTACTCCATGCACAAAAACTAATTCAAAATTGATCAAAGACCTAAATATAAAATCTAAAACGATAAAGGTCACAGAAGAAAAAATAGGGACACCATTAGGAGCTCTAATACATGGCATTAACAGTATACAAAATGTTATAAAGAATGTAGAAAAAAAACGAGATAACTGGGAGCTCCTAAAAATCAAACACCTATGCTCATCCAAAAACTTCACCAAAAGAGTAAAAAGACCACCTACAGACTGGGAAAAAGTTTTTGGCGATGACATTTCTGATTAGCACCTGATCTCTAAAATCTACATGATACTGCAAAAACTCAACTGCAAAAAGACAAATAACCCAATTAAAAAATGGGCAAAAGATATGAATACACACTTCACTAAAGAAGACATTCAGGTAGCTAATAGATATATGAGGAAATGTTCACGATCATTAGCCATTAGAAAAATGCAGATCAAAACTACAATGAGATTTCATCTCACTCCAACAAGGCTGGCATTAATCCAAAAAACACAAAATAAGAAATACTGGAGAAGCTGTGGAGAGATTGGAACACTTCTACACTGCTGGTGGGAATGTAAAATGGTACAACCACTTTGGAAATTGATTCGGCGCTTCCTTAAAAAGCTAGAAATAGAACTACCACACAATCCAGCAATCCCACTCCTTGGAATATATCCTAGAGAAATAAGAGCCTTTACACAAACAGATACATGCACACCTATGTTTATTGCAGCTCTGTTTACAATAGCAAAAACATGGACGCAACCAAGGTGCCCATCAACGGATGAATGGATAAATAAATTTTGGTGTATGCACACAATGGAATACTATGCATCGATAAAGAACTGTGAGGAATCTGTGAAACATTTCATAACATGGAGGAACCTGGAAGGCATTATGCTGAGTGAAATTACTCAATTGCAAAAAGACAAATATTGTGTAAGACCACTATTATAAGAACTTGAGAAATAGTTTAAACTGAGAAGAAAACATTCTTTTGTGGTTACGAGAGGGGTGGGGAGGGAGGGTGGGAGAGGGGCATTCACTAATTACGTGGTAGATAAGAACTACTTTAGGTGAAGGGAAAGGCAGCACACAATACAGGGGAGGTCAGCACAACTGGACTAAACCAAAAGCAAAGAAGTTTCCTGAATAAACTGAATGCTTTGAAGTCCAGCGTAGCAGGGGCAGGGGTCTGGGGACCATGGTTTCAGGGGACATCTAAATCAGTTGGCAAAATAAAATCTATTAAGAAAACATTCTGCATCCCACTTTGAAGAGTGGCTTCTGGGGTCTTAAACACTAGCAAGCAGCCGTCTAAGATGCATCAATTGGTCTCAACCCACCTGGATCAAAGGAAAATGAAGAACATCAAGGACACAAGGTAATTACAAGCACAAAAGACAGAAGGGGCCACATGAACCAGAGACTACATCATCCTGAGACCAGAAGAACTAGATGGTGCCCAGCTACAATCGATGACAGCCCTGACAGGGAACACAACAGAGAACCCCTGAGGGAGCTGGAGAGCAGTGGGTTGCAGACCCCAAATTCTCATAAGACCAGACTTAATGGTCTGACTGAGACTAGAAGGACCCCAGTGGTCATGGCCCCCAGACCTTCTGTTGCCCCAGGACAGGATCCACTCCCAAAGCCAACTCTTCAGACATGGATTGGACTGGACAATGGGTTGGAGAGGGATACTGGTGAGGAGTGAGCTTCTTGGATCAGGTGGACACTTGAGACTATGTCGGGATCTCCTGCCTGGAGGGGAGATGAGAGGGTGGAGGGGGTTAGAGCTGGCGAAGTGGACACAAAAAGAGAGAGTGGAGGGAGAGAACGGGCTGTCTCCTTAGTGGGAGAGTAATTGGGAGTGTGTAGCAAGGTGTATATGGGTTTTTGTGTGAGAGACTGACTTGATTTGTAAACTTTCACTTAAAGCACAATAAAAATTATTAAAAAAAAAAAAAAGAATGGCAATTAGCAGAACAGAAAAAAAAAAAAAAGAAAGAAATAGAAACAGACCTGCAGTGTTCAGATATTGGAACTATCAGATGCAGACTCTTAAAACAAATATGTTGTTTGTTTTAAGACAAATTTGTTATTTTCAGGGAATGAGAAACTATAGAAAGCAATATAATTTGTTTGAAAAAGAACTAAATAAAGCTTCTGGGGAAAAATATAATAACCAAAATACACTCATGCATGCATACATACATATGTGCGTACATACATCGTAACATCAATGGATGGGTTTTAACAGCTGAAAAGGAAATCAGGGGATTGGAAGATTGGTCTGGAAAAATTATCCAGATGTAGTTCCCAGAGATAGAAAGATGAAAAATACAGAAGAGAAGATGCAAAAAAATATAAACATATGAGAAGGTCTAGCATATGTTTTATCAGAGTTCTAGAACAAGGAATAAGAGAGACTGGGGTAGGGGTACTATTGAAGATGTAGTGACTGGAGGGGGCTTTTGCAGCATTGACCATGGGTGAGGGGCCTGTTATAAGAAAGCAGGAGTGGTCTCCATGCTTGTGCTTGCAGGTGGATCCCTTCCCCTTGGAGTCAGAGAAGCAGAATCAAAGCACTGAGTTCCACCCCCGGTCCCATCCTTGGCTACAACATTTCCTTCCCCTCCAGATGTCTTTTTACTTCTTTTTCATCTATTTCTAGTAGCTTATGATTCTATGTGTGAAAATTAAAAATCCGGTGTTTATTTTGGATTTCACACACACGGCAGACATGGTTTCTAGGACAGAAATACATAATTCAGTAACAATAAAGTGTTTTCTTTTTTCTGGCACTGTTGATGTTAGAGGCATCTGGGACAGGAAACAAATCCCTTTGGAGGCTAAGTGGCAGGCCTACCACCTAAAATTGTGTGGTTTGTGCACTGCACAAGGGCCTAAAATCCAGCCACGGCCCTACTTGCCGAGCTGTGCATCCTGTGTGTGTGTGTGTGTGTGTATGTAAGGATGTGTGTGTGTAAGAAGTGTGTATTAACTATGTACGCATGTGTCTATGTAAGCATATATGTGTGTATATAAGTATACATGCCTGCACTATGTACATATGTGTGTTTGTAAGTATGCATGCATGCATATATGTAAATATGTATGAGTATGTATGGCTATGTCTACCAGAAGAGTAGCCTTCACACGAAAGTGCTACACCAAGCTATACACACTACATTTGCCCATAGCTCACTCCTTTTCTATTTTGCCTAAACGTGCTATATCTGCTAGTGGGGTCCCACCAAACCATCCACTGAAGAAGTATCTAACCAAAGACAAATCCATTTCCAGGCACCTCACAAAGGCCAGTCATGACTAGGTAACTGTGTGTGATAGAGCGTGGCTCGCAGGGTGACCAACTACCTCTGTTGGCTAGGACTGAAGGGCTTCGTGGGATCCTGGACTTTCAGGGCTTAAACTCGGACAGTCCCAGGCAAACAGAGATGAATGGTCACGCAATTCTTGGGAACTGCCTAATCCGGGCAACTTTTGACTGTCAGTACATGAAGAACTGAAATTCCTAATTATTTCCCTTTTCTCTCCCTGATGACTCCCTTGCCTCGTGCTGACCTTACGTTTAAAGGGTATAGACCATGTCACAGCAGGAGGAAGCCTTCCTGTACAAAGCATGTATCGAAGTGGGTGTTCCAGCTTCAATTCCTTAGACTTCTTGGCTGACTCAGAAGGTCACTTCTTTCCTCCCCACCCAGCCCTCCCAAAGGTGCCAGCTTGTCTGCTACTCTTTCTCTTCGCACTATTCTTGTTTTTCTAACTCCCCTCTGCACTCCCTCAGAGCCCTATTTCTCTGCTCTCTGGATCCCTGAAGAAAATGGACTCCTTTCCTAAGCTGACACCCAGGTCTACCTCTGAGCTTCCGGTTGCTTTATTGAATCGCCTTTCTCCCCTCCTAATTATGAAAGTACATATATTTTGTTGTAAAACATTTAGAGAGTTCAGAAAAGTATTAATATTTTGTATTAATTAATTTCTTGCCAGTATTTTTTTCTATGCATATTTTTACATAGTTCAGAACAGGCCATAAATTTTATATTTGGCTTTTTAAAAAAATGGACATTCTACTAAAATGTTAAAAAAAACATTTTCCTATGTAGAATGTTCATTGACTATAGAATATTCCATTGCGTGGCTGTACTTAATTGTTTTAATCATTCCCCTACCAGTCATTAGCAAGCGGGGATGAGCAAAATTTTTCTTAAAAGGCCAGAGAGTAAACACTTAAGGGTTTGCTAACGAGTCTTTGCCATTGTAGCGCATAACGAGCCACAGAAAATAGTACGGGGATGTGGCTGTGTTTCAATAAAACTTTATTTACAAAAAACAGGCAGTAGGCTAGATTTGACCTCTGGACCATAATTTACTGACCCCTGGTTGCCATCGGTTGGAATCAACTTGATGACAACTAACAACAAGTATAGGCTATTTCTAATGTTTGATATTATAAATAAAGCAGCTAATGAATGTCATTGTGTAGAAGTCCTTGTATATATGTCAGATTTCCTTTTAGAAAAAGATTCCTGCAAATGACATTACTCGAACAAAAGTATAGCCATTTTTAAAGTCCTCGATAAATAATCTGAGATATGGATTGGAGCAGTTCTCTGAAGAGCGATCTGACTCTGACTCAACATTATTCCTGGATTCTGCCCATTGGAATCCCTGGAACGAAACTTTCCTTGATTCTAAGAACACACAACCCTGAGCTGCCTCCACCCATCCAGATCCCTCAGCCCTTTTACACCTGACAGTCACCATCGTGCCGATCTATTTCCACTCAAATCCCCATCAGTCTCCGTGTGTTACTTTTTCCCTCCCAATCCAGTTGATTAAAGATGACAGACTGAACAGATACACTTATTTCAGGTTCTTCTGGAAACCCCACTCAGATGTCAGTAAAAGGATTTCTTAGGTTATACAGCCACAAAGAAGACGATAAAATTTGGGGGACTAGAAAGCAGAAGGATGAGTAGCAACTAATTTAGCAGACTTGAGAAGCTGAGTCTTCAGCCAGCAGTGATAAAAGACAAGAAGAGCTTCCCAATTTGCCTTGAGAACTCCTCAAGTTTTGGTAGCTCAAGATTTTGCAGCACCAGCTATCTAGAAGTGGTGGTAGAAGATGGGACTGGTTGAAAGTCTTTAAGAAGCAGTTAGACCCCCAAATTGCCTTCGCAAGTCCACACAGTCAGACAACTGTACATCCCCCAGAAGGAGACTAGAGGTTGAAATCAGAAAGTCTCTCGGTATGGGGACACCACGCAACATTGAGGGCGGGATGTTGTTGTTGTTAGCTGCCATTGAGTTGGCCCCTTATTCATGGCGATCCCATGAACAACATTGTTGCGATCCATAGGGTTTTCATTGGCTAATTTCTGGAAGTACATTGCCAGGCCTTTCTTCCTGGTCTTAGTCTGGAAACTCCACTGAAATCTGCTCAGCATCATAGCAACACACAAGCCCCCACCGACAGATGGGTGGCCCTTTAATAAAAAGTTTGCTGACCTTTGGTCTAAATGACAGGTAGGGAAATGATTAAGTCAATTAAGTACAGTCACACAAGGGAGTATTTTAAAGTCGACAAACATTATGTACAGGAAAATACTTTTACCATTTTAATAGGCTGTCCATCCACTGTGTGTGAGGTGCTGAGGAAGGGGCACTATCCTGAAAACTTTCACTGTAACCAACGAAAGCTTGCATACTGAACACTGAGACCCTCCCACCTCCCCACTGGCCTGGCTCCCAGATTGTGGGTAGCTAGGATGGTATCCACCAGGCAGGGGACTGGAAGGTCATTTTCTGGAGCTACCTCAAGATACCAACATGCGGAGCATCCATGCAGCAGCCCAGCCAGATCACCACACAGGGAACCAGCCGTCAGGTGCTCAGAGCTTCCAAGCAGCTTTTAGCTCCCCATTCTTCAGTATTTACAGACAACCAAGGGTCACCACACACCTGGAGAAAGCCCCTAAGAAGAAAGAGAGAGACGGGAGCAGGAAAGAAAAACAGAAGAGGAAACAGAAACTATGCAGAGAGAGAAAAAGTTAAAAAAAAAAAAAAAATCCGTAACGTCCTTAGAGCAGTGTTTCTCGACCATTTTTCATCGTTGCTCCTCTGAAAACAATTAAATTCAAATGAAATTTTGTTTCTATCTAACAAGAGAAATTCAATCCTAAAGAACAAGATTTTGCCAGGTAGAGTTGAGGTTTGAAGGGCCACAAGTCATTGTAATATCTAATATTTTGTCCCCCCCCCACCAAACTCATTTTTGCCCCCCCGAGGGGCAATATCATCCCCCATGGAGAATGCATGCCCTAGAGAGATGAGAGAAGACACTGCATCCACGAAACAAGAGTAGGTTGCTTTTGAAGAAAAGGAACGTTGAAAAACTAAGAAAAGTCTCTTGGAATGAAAAAATATATATTAAAGCAGAAATAAAATGCTAAATAGAAGAGTCATGAGTCAAATCTCGCAGACAGTAAAACACTGAGAGAGATGGCAAAAAAGGACAGAACAGATTATAAAATGAAAGCATCAGTTTAGGAAGTTCGGCATTTTAATATTCAGAGTTCCAGCAGAGAAAGTGGGTGTAAATTTCCCACAACTTGAAGAATATGCATTTCCAAGTTCATAGCAGCCATGGAGGGACCGGCCCCACACGTGAAAATAGCCCAATCCGCAGCACATTGCCATGGTATCCCGGAGCTGCGAGAACATTCTCTTATTTCTAGGAGGTATTCTCTTGCTCTTGGTGGGTAAGAATTTTAAACTTTGAAATGGTATTTGTAGTAGATTTGTCCCAAGGATTTTAGTTCCTTTAACTTACGAGCTTTGAAAAAAAAATTTCAGAGAATGTCAAAATACTTTTTTTCTTCTTAATACTCAGTTTTCTTAAGCTAAAAGTAATACCGGCTCACTACAGAAAAGTTAGAAATTTCAGAAAAGTATAAAGAAGAAAAAAGTATCAGATATAACTGAACAACCTTGAAATAAATACTATAACCATTTTGGATTGGTTCCCTCTTGTGTTTTTTTTTTTTTTTCTTTGCATATCTCATCTATCAATCCTTTTATTTTTATTATAATTAATTATAGTAAATAATTATATACTTACATATAGTTTTATATTCCTGCTTGTTTGCATGACATTATATCATGAACATTTCCTTAACATTAAAAAGTTTAAAAACATTATTTTTAATGACTACGCAATATTCAAACTCATAGTACTATAACTTATATGGCCAATCTCCCATTTTTAGACATTTGAGCTATTGGCACCTTTTCATCATTCTAAATAACACTGTGAAGAAAATCTTTCTATAAACACCACTGATTATTTCCCCAAGTTAGATACCTAAACATGAGATTAGAGGATCAAAGATTATGTATCAATTTAAGGAATTTGATACATGAGCCTACTTGTGTTCTAGACCTGCACCGTCCAATGCAGTAACCACTAGCCACATGTGCCTGTTTAAAAGTAAATGTGGCTAGTGGCTACCATATTGGACGTGCAGCTGTAACACATTCCTATCACGGTAGAAAATTCTGTGATCCAGAATCTTGGATCACAGTATATTGTTGGAGACTTCAACTCACTAACTTTGGATCTGTCATCAGGAGGGCCAGATTGCTGGAGAAGGACATCATGTTTGGTGAAGCGGAGGGTCAGCAAAGGCAAGGGAAACCCTCAGTGAGGTGAATTGACACAACACTCACAACAATGGACTCAAACATACTAACAATCATGAAGATGGCGCAGGACCAGCCCATGTTTTATTCTGAGGTATGTGAGTCGCCCACGAGTCAGAGCCAATTCAACGGCAGCTAACAACAACGAAAAGTTCTAGTGGACAGTGCCATTGTGGAGAGATTATACTTTTTGTACCTCCATAATCAATCTCTCTACTCCTTTGTCAGCATTGCATTTTATCATTTCTTTAAGCTTTTTTAATTTGATAGGTGGAAAAAAGGGAGTCTCAATTTGAGTTATAATTATTTCCAATTAGAACTGACAATTTTGCCCATTTTGTTAGCCAGTTATATTATTCCCTGTGGTAACTGTCTGCTTTTGCCAGAGTCTCGATCATTTTTCATACAGATCTAGGTGTGCTTGGCAAGGTACTCTGAGCTACGTGTCATGTTCTCGTCTCCATGGCTGTGTCCCAAGCAGAGCGTATGACGCCTCTACTGTGAAAATGTGGAAATGTTCTTTTCAAATGATGGTGACAGTTGCCACATTCAGGTTTTCTGTAGCCTTTCTTCCTCTTTTTCTTTCCTCTGGTGTTCCGAGTGTTTGGGTTTCGTTTCCTACCTATCTTGTCTTAGTGAAGACGTTAACTGGGGCTGTTTCCCTACTTTCCAGGATTTGTCCACACTGCTCTCCCCCCTACTCCTGTACACCGTCATCCCAATAGTGCCTTGGCCCAATGGGTACCTACTGAACACCTACCATTTAATGAAATGCCACACATTTGGAAGGGTAGAGAGGAAAGGTGAAAAAATATCTAATTTTATTTTTAATGGAAAATTTGGTTTCAGTAGGGGAGCTAGGTGCCATTGAGTCAGTTCCGAATCATAGCGACCCTATGTACAACAGGACGAAAACACTGCCCAGTCCTGTGCCATCCTCACAATCGTTGCTATGTTGGAGCCCATTGTCGTAGCCACTGTGTCAATCCATCTTGTTGAGGGTCTTCCTCTTTTTTGCTGACCCTATACCTTATCAAGTATCATGTCCTTCTCCGGGGACTGGTTGGTTCCTCCTGATAAGAGGGAGCTTATTTAAATTAACATGAAGTATTTGTTCCCCAACCGAAAACATGGTCTTGCAAAATGCTCTCAACTTCACTCAATGTATTTCAGTTTTCCGTTCCTTGGTTAACAACTGGAAACCAAATATTGTCAAAAATAATTATGAATAAAGTCTGAGGCAGGCAAATATCTGTGCTGCAGTCCCTTCTCTCGCTTTGCCTTAATCCCAAGCAATACTAAAAAAAAAATCCACAGAACCATTTAGGGGTGGGGGAGATGGAATGTAATATTTTATTTACCCACAGGAGAAAAAAAAAGGATCCTTGATTGGTGCCTAGCAAATGTTTATGCTCATCAGTGTGCCTGGGGACCTTCATTCAGAACACATCCCAGAAAACATCCCTTAAAAATGTTGCCCAAATTTAATCGAAAGTAAACAGTCTTCAGTAGGCAAAGCAGACAAACTATGCTGGGTGAAAGCACCGCCCTTTCCACTCCCCACAATGAGGCCAAAACTGATCTTACGAGCTAAAGTGGACCTAGAAGACATGTTTGTAAGCATTTCCCCTCCTTTACAATGACTATAAAAATGGACCTTCTTAGAAGTAGAATTAACACGGGAGTTAAAGGCCAATAAAAACATTTGGCATCTAGCGCCACCCTGTGGCGAAGCATCCACATTCCCAGCCCCTTCAAAGACCCCAAAAATGAATAATGAGCCTTCTTGAAGAGGAATTGGTTTGTGAACTGTCACCACCATTTGGACTTAACAATAATCATGAGAAAGGTTAATTTCTTGGGAAATACAAACTAATAAATCATTGGCATTTGACTGTCGCTTTGCAGTAAACAAAGCACTCCCATGGGAATGGTCTTGTTTAATCCTGGCAGGAGTCCTGTGTTTTGGGTACGAGAATCTTAGTCTTAGAGACATGAAGACTGAGGTTCAGGGGGTTGGTGGGTTGCACTGACCAAGTCCTGGCTTTGAATCTGTATGTTCATACTCCCAATTCTGTGATATAGTATTATTGGTACTAGACTATATAGTCCATAGCACCATTATAAGCCGTAGTATGCAGTATATATGCTTTATAATATGAGTCCCTGGGTGGTACATTTGGCTGCTAACTAAAAGGTTAGAGGTTAAAGTCCACCCAGAGGATCCTTGAAAGAGAGGCCCGGCAATCTACTTTCAAAAGATCAGCCACTGAAAACCCTATGGAACACAGTTCTACTCTGATACACGTGGGGTCACCCTGAGTTAGAACTGTGGTAGTGGTATACCGTATACTATGCAATAGTTCTCCTAGAATTTTCTATAGTGAAGTAATGTTAACAATACTGCTTTTCTGGGGGCACTGTTTTCTGTTTGTGAAGACAAGGCAATATTGGTTGACTCTATCTCTCTATGGAGCCCTGGTGGCACGGTGGTTAAGAACTCGGCTGCTAACCAAAAGGATGTCAGTTCGAATCATCAGCCACTTTTTGGAAACTCTGTAGGGCAGTTCTACTTTGTTCTATAGGATGGCTATGAGTCGGAATCAACTCAACGACAATGGGTTTGTTTTTTTTCTTTGTTTTTTCTAGTTTATATGATTTCACAAATGTGAATTTAATCAGTTTTGCTACTAAATTAACCAACAATGGTCTTGCTTCCCTGATTCTCTGGGCGCCCAAACAGTGGGAGAACCGGCTCTTCTGCTGTCTTAACTGGTGTGCACTAATGGAGGTGTTATGTTTCACACAGTCAAACGCCTTTGCAGAGTCAATAAAACACAGGTAAACGTCTTTCTGGTATTCTCTGCTTTCAGCCAGGATCCATCTGACATCAGCAATGATATCCCTTATTCCACGGCCTCTTCTGAATCCGGCCAGAATTTCTGGCAGCTCCCTGTCAATATATTGCTGCAGCCGCTTTTGAATGATCTTCAGCAAAATTTTACTTGCGTGTGATATTAACGATATCGTTTGATAATTTCCACCTTTGGTTGATCACCTTTCTTGGGAATCGGCATAAATATGGATCTCTTCCAGTCGGTTGGCCAGGCAGCTGTGTTCCAAATTTCTTGGCATCGGCGAGCGAGCACTTCCAGCACTGCATCTGTTTGTTGAAACACCTCAGTTGGTATTCCATCAATTCCTGGAGGCTTGTTTTTCACCAACGTCGTCAGTGCAGCTTGGACTTCTCCCTTCAGTACCGTAGGTTCCTGGTCATATGCTACCTCCTGAAATGGATGAATGTTGACCAGTTCTTTTTGGTACAGTGACTCTGTGTCTTCCTTCCATCTTCTTTTGATGTTTTCTGTGTCGTTGAATATTTTCCCCATAGAATCCTTTAATGTTGCAACTCGAGGCTTGATTTTTTCTTCAGTTCTTTCAGCTTGAGAAATGCCAAGCGTGATCTTCCCTTTTGGTTTTCTATCTCCAGCTCTTTGCACACGTCATTATAATATTTTTCTTTGTCCTCTTGAGCCGCCCTTTGGAATCTTCTGTTCAGCTCCTTTACATCATCATTTCTTCCTTTCTGTTTAGCCACTCGATGTTCCAGAGAAAGTTTCAGTCTCTTCTGACATCCATTTTGCTCTTTTCTTTCTTTCCTGTCTTTTAAATGACCTCTTGCTTTCTTTGTGTATGTCCTTGATGTCATTCCACAATTTGTCTGGCCCTCGGTCATTAGTGTTCAATGCATCAGGTCTATTCTTGAGATGGTTTCTAAATTCAGGTGGGATATACTCAAGGTTGTATTTTGGCTCTTGTGGACTTGTTCTAATTTTCTTCAGTTTCGACACCCAGGGAAGCTGCAGTCAAGAAATCAAAAGACGCATTGCATGGAGCTAATCTGCTGCGAAAGGCCTCTTTAAAGATGTCGACTTGAAGCCATGGCATTTTCAATTGCCTCATATGCATGCAAAAGCTGAATGATGAATAAGGAAGACTGACGAACTGACGCCTTTGAATTGTGGTGTTGGTGAAGAATATTGAATATACCATGGACTGCCAGGAGAACGAACAAATCTGTTTTGGAAGAAGTACAACCAGAATGCTCCTTAGAAGGTAGGATGGCACGACTACTTCTCACATACTTTGGACATATTATCAGGAGGGCTCAGTCCCTGCTTGGTAAAGTAGAGGGTCAGTGAAAAAGAGGAAGACTCTCAATGAGATGGATTGACACAGTGGCTGCAACAATGAAGAGGCTGAAGCATAGCGATTGCGATGATGGTGCAGGACCAGGCAGTGTTTTGTTCTGTTGTACATAGGGTCGCTATGAGTCGGAACCGACTAGATGGCACCTAACAGCAACAACAGTGGGGGTGTGGCCAGGGAGAAAGGACACAAGGACACAGGCAGTAGAGCTGAAGCCATGTTTTTATTATGCTCAGCCTTTTTTTTTTCTATTTCTTTCAAATTTGTTAAATGGGTCCACTTGCTCATAGCTAGCACCTTGATGGACTGTCACTTCATTCATTTAACTAGAAATATATTTTACAACCAATATCTTAAAGTAGTCTCTGGGTGGCGCAAATAGTTAAACACTTGGATACTAACAGAAGCGTTTGTAGTTTAAAACCACCCAGAGACACCTTTGAGAAAGGCTTGGAGATGTGCTTCTGAAACGTCACAGCCACTGAAAATCTCACGGAGTGCAGTTCTACTCTGACACACTTGGGGTAGCCACGAGTAGGAACTGACTTGCCAGCAACTTTTTTTTTAATCCCAGTTACCTTGCTCAGTACCAGAGGTGGGCATGTCATTACCTTAGCTTTACATATTCCAAGTGAAACGTTTGCAGTTAGGTTTTGTGGGGTAAGAACTTGGGGCCATAATTGCTCCTGTGGGAGGAGACAACTCCAAGTTGTGTTGGGAAGAAACTGTTGGCCCCGTCACAGCTATTTCCTCAACCTAGCTCTTGGCAAAGATGGGGAGACCTTCTCCTATGGTCAGGGTCGTCAGCCCCTTTTGATTTCTTTAGAGGGTGTCACTCCTATACCTTGCTCAGGCATATAGTGTGCCCTGGATCAGCAACCTCGAATAGCTGCACTTCTCAGGGAGTGTAACCTAGACTACCTGGTTCCTCGATTCACATCAAATGCTCAGCTGAGGGGAGCACCCAGGAAAGCAAGGCCACTGTGGGTGGAGGATTCCTGGAAGGTAAAACAGTCCATTGACTTTCCAGGGATTCTAATGCCCACCAGGACCGTCTCCTTTCACTGTTCTCCACCTACAGTAAGATAGTTTATTGACTAGGCCTTTGGGGTTATATCTGCATTAAGTAGCTTTATCAGAAACAAGTAATTGTGTTTGTTATTGGTGATGCCATTACAAGTGTGATTTGCTATTTTACAGTGCTCTGTGGGGCGCTGGAGGGAAAGATTCCTCAGATCTAAAGACAAGGAGTAGCTGCTTCAGGTTTATCTTAAGGAGCTTAGACTTGTGTGGCAGATCTTGTCTCTTCTTTACAGACCAGTAGGCAGTCAAATTTGGAATTTATCTCCACGTGTATAAGAATTCAAGTAATGCAGTTTGTGTGATAACCTGACTTTTCATCTTTTTTCCTTTACTTTAATTTCCTTAAACACAAGCATCTTGTAATTTATGTTTTTTTTTTTTTAAGTTGTCCTTAAATCCTTTTGGGGAGAATGAAAAAATAGAAGAGAAAGACTACTCCACAGTGTTAGAAGTCAGGATGGTGGTGACCACCGGGGAGAAAGACTGGGAGAATTCCCAGGAGACTTCCAGGGTGATAGTCATGCTATTTCTTGATCGGAATGCTGGTTACACAGGTGTGCTCACTCTGTGACATCATAAACTAAACATGTGACTTGTACACTTTTCTGCATGTATGTTAAACTTCAATAAAATACCATAAAAAAATGAGAGAATTGAAGGAAATGGCACTATGTGTATTAAGGGTCTATTAAGCCCACCCACCGCCGTCGAGTCGATTGCGACTCATAGCGACCCTATAGGACAGAGTAGAACTGCCCCATAGAGTTCCCAAGGAGCGCCTGGCGGATTTGAACTGCTGACCTCTTGGTTAGCAGCTGTAGCACTTAACCACTACACCACCAGGGTTTCCAGGGTCTACTATGTGCCTCAAATTATATATATTTACTTCCTTTAATTCTCAAAACACCATTAGGTCAGTAGTCATCCTCGTTTTACAAATGTAGGATCTGAGGTTCAAACAGGTTAAGGGATGAGGCAGAGATCCAATGGTGTCTCATAATGAAGCCATGCTTACCCTCCTCCACCATACTGCCCCCACTTTCCTACTTTACATACCCTGCTGTCTTCATTCAGCTCAGCCAATAAAGTCGAAGCACTACCGGTCAGACCAGTGAAGGGCTTCTGTGGAAGGCATTCTGCAGTGTTCTGGGGCTGAGGTTGGATGTGGGTTCATTTGGTGGAGGGGGCTTACAGGAAGGAGCCCTGGGCTGGAAGTGAGAGCCTGGGCAGGTCCTTGCTCTCCCCTAACAGCTCTGGGCCAACACTTAAAGGAATGTTGCTCTGTGAGGAGGCCCGTGAGCCTCCCTCTAGACCCACCTTCTTTACAAGTTGATTTCAGAATAAAAACCAAATGAAAACCACTGCCGTCGAGTCGATTCCAACTCATAGTGACCCTATAGGACACAGTAGAACTGCCCCGTAGCGTTTCCAAGGAGTGCCTGGCAGATTCGAACTGCCGACCTCTTGGTTAGCACCTGTAGCACTTAATCACTACGCCACCAGGGTTTCTGATTTCAGGATAAAGCGCTGCAAAGGACACACTCTACTATTCCTCATCAACGTTGCTCTTCTCTTTTATAGACATCTTCCAGCCCCCAAAGGAAGGGGAGAGAATATACAAAGCAAGAAGTAGGGGTTCCTCTTGCTCACTGTCTCTAACCAGAATAGCCCAGGGGTTCCTCTTGCTCACTCTCTCTATCCAGAACACCCCACCACCTCCTAAGGAGAAGTCGAGGACAGACAGCAGAGAGTTAAGACAGGACATCCAGAAAGCATACTGTCAAAGCCCCTTCTCTCCTGGAGCCAGAAGGATTTATTTCGATTGTTCAGAGCTGCTGTGACTATTACCCAGTCCCCTCCCCACCAAGGGCCCCTTCTCTACAGGTGTGGTTGGGGTGGAAGGGCCCTAGCTTGCAGCATGTGCAGTCCACAACTCAACATACTCAATACTCCCTAAATACATTTCTGCAGAAAGGAAAACATAAAGGCTTATGGGATCAACTTTTGTTCGTAGGCAAACAGAACTTTGATTTTATTTCATAAAGTAAAAGCCATATATGGTGTTCAGTTCAGGAAACAGCTCAACAGAACGATCCCGGGTATTCCCCATTCTCCAACACACCACCAGCTATCTGCTTTTGGCCTCGTCATTTACCACCTAGCCACTGCTTCCTCTTTTCTGGACAGGAAGCTGGGACAGTCCATTCTAATGCCCCTCTCAGTTCTGAAACTCATCTCTAGACATCCACTGTACTGGTGACATGGTATTAGACAGATGGGGGATAGGTGGTGGCCTTCCCCTCCCTCTCCCAGGAACTGGCCCAATTATGGAGGGTCTCAGAATCAGGCAGTGAGGTAAATTCTTGAGCACAGACATAGCAAAACTGGTATTTGTGGTACACTGGTCTTGAAGAGATACATAAGTGAAATGAAGGGGGAGGAAAACAGGCAAATATGAAACACTGGAAAAAGAGAAGAAAAGTGCACATTTTTATCCTATGGGGTAAAAATCCATCAGGATGTGCTATCTTAGGCCATCTGGCCTCACTTCTCACAGGGTTGTCTGACACTCTGCCTCAAGGCACACTTACAGAGTCATTGAACAATGACAGGGCCTCCAAGTCCTGTGGGGCCCTTATTCTTTTCTTCATGGAATTTCACAGTCCAACAACACGGCTAACTTGTGTTATACCATAATGCTTTCTTCCCTTTTTAGGCCTTGCAATTTTATTTGCACGAACATACAACTTTTTCACACAAAAATGATATATGCTCATTTAAAAAACCATTAAAATATAAAAACATACAAAGTAAAAAGACTGATTTTAAACTGCTTCTTCAAATGGAGGCACAAGCGTCTACTTCGTGAAAGATCAGGACTTGTGACTCAGGGCCAGGGCCTGGGGAGGTGGGTGCTGGGTGCTTTGGAGGCTTCCGGAATTTGCTCTGGAGGAAAACTCTGGGCACACATAGGCCTTCTTTTTTATTCACAGTCTCTCGAAACACATACTCGTTTATCACTTCTTCATAACCTGTGTCCGTGAAGAGCTGAGCCAGGAATTCTGGAAGACAAGCAGGTCAACAGTGCTCAGAATCTTAATGACGGGACGTTTGCCCTGCAGTGGGTAAGGGGGGGTAGAGGGCTGAGACTGAGATATATACATACATACATTCATATATATAAATGTAATAGAAATTTCAAAGCTACGATTTAAAGGTTTTGTTTTTTTGGAGCCAGAAACTAACACTCCTATTACTTACAAGTAGAAATCTCTAATTAAACACAATTTAATCAGAAACATTTAAGGACAAAGTGGAGTGTGTGCATCTTGCCCTATTATAAGCCCCAAATACTAAAGTCTGAGTAAAAAGAAATAAAATTTCTAAACTGGCTTTATTTACACAAGGTCTGCATAGGCTCAATTTGTTTACACCGAGGACCTCATTTATCCTAATACAGAGGAGGAAAATCTGTGACCAGAGTGGAAAAACGTCACCTGGTGGTGTTATACCCAAAGTAAACTTTAACTCAAATAATGCCTCACTATGTTTCATGTCTGCGTTAAACTTGGGTGCTGGGTACGCGTGAACCAAAACAAACAGACTAACAGCTATGTGGCACAGACAGACTCTTCCTGAGTCCATTACTCCAAAGAATGTGCTTTGAAGTGCTTTGCAGATCTCATTGTATCTTCTCAATTATTTACTATTGATTTAATCATATTTTATGAATCAGAAACATTAAAACATATTTTTAATTTTCATCTGACATTTTTAAGATCTTGCAGTCTTAATGGCAATCAAGAAATAAAAATGTTTGCAAAAACAGAGCTTAAGAAGGTCCATATTATTAGGTAGACGTAAAACTAATGTTCAAAAGACCTAAAAGGTTCTGAAACAGTGTTAGGCATTGAGATGATTTTCTTTTTTTGTTGTTGCTGCTGTTTTTTAAATTTTATTGTGTTTTAGGTGAAAGTTTACAGTGCAGATTAGTTTTTCATTCAAAAATTTTATCCACAAATTGCTTTGTGACATTAGTTGCCATCCCAGCAATGTGTCTGCACTTTCCCCCTTTCACTTTCCACCCTGGGTTCTCTGTGTCCATTGGTCCCATAAATGGTTTTTCTTAACTGCCTTACCACTACTCTATAACAAATCTGTGTATTTAAAAATCAATCCAAAAGGCCCCAAAACAGTTAAATGGGGAAAAGACAGTCTTTTTAACAAATGCTGCTGGCATAACTGGATATCCATCTGCAAAAAAATGAAACAAGACCCATACATACCTCACTTCATGCACAAAAACTAACTCAAAATGGATCAAAGACCGAAATATAAAATCTAAAACGATAAAGATCATGGAAGAAAAAATAGGGACAACATTAAGAGCCCTAATACATGGCATAAACAGTATAGAAACCATAATAAAGAACGTAGAAGAAAAACTAGACAACTGGGAGCTCCTAAAAATCAAACACTTATGCTCGTCTAAAGACTTCACCAAAAGAGTAAAAAGACCACCTACAGACTGGGAAAAAGTTTTTAGCTATGACACTTCTGAGCAGCACCTGATCTCTCAAATCTACATAATACTGCAAAAACTCAACTGCAAAAAGACAAATACCCCAATGAAAAAATGGGCAAAAGATATGAATACACACTTCACTAAAAAAGACATTCAGGTAGCTAACAGATATATGAGGAAATGTTCACGATCGTTAGCCATTAAAGAAATGCAGATCAAAACTACAATGAGATTTCATCTCACTCCAACAAGGCTGGCATTAATCCAAAAAACACAAAATAAGAAATACTGGAGAGGTTGTGGAGAGATTGGAACACTTCTACACTGCTGGCGGGAATGTCAAATGGTACAACCACTTTAGAAATCGATTTGGCGCTTCCTTAAAAAGCTAGAAATAGAACTACCATACGATCCAGCAATCCCACTCCTTGGAATATATCCTAGAGAAATAAGAGCCTTTACACGAACAGATATATGCACACCCATGTTTACTGCAGCACTGTTTACAATAGCAAAAAACATGGAAACAACCAAGGTGCCCATCAACGGATGAATGGATAAATAAATTTTGGTATACTCACACAATGGAATACTACACATCGATAAAGAACAGTGAGGAATCTGTGAAACATTTCATAACATGGAGGAACCTGGAAGGCATTATGCTGAGTGAAATTAGTCAGTTGCAAAAGGACAAATACTGTATAAGACCACTATTATAAGAACTTGAGAAACAGTTTAAACTGAGAAGAAAACATTCTTTTGTGGTTACAAGAGGGGGGCGGGAAGGAGGGTGGGAGAGTGGTATTCACTAATTAGATAGTAGATAAGAACTACTTTAGGTGAAGGGAAATACAGCACACAGTACAGGAGAGGTCAGCACAATTGGACTAAACCAAAGGCAAAGAAGTTTCCTGAATAAACTGAATGCTTCGAAGCCCAGCATAGCAGGGGCAGGGGTCTGGGAACCATGGTTTCAGGGGACATCTAAGTCAATTGGCATAATAAAATTCTGCATCCCACTTTGAAGTGTGGCTTCTGGGGTCTTAAACACTAGCAAGCAGCCACCTAAGATGCATCAATTGGTCTCAACCCACCTGGATCAAAGGAGAATGAAGAACATCAAGGACACAAGGTGATTACGAGCCCAAGAGACAAGAAGGGGCTGCATGAACCAGAGACTACATCAGCCTGAGACCAGAAGAACTAGATGGTGCCTGGCTACAACTGATGACCGCCCTGACAGGGAACACAACAGAGAACCCCTGAGGGAGCCGGAGAGCAGTGGGATGCAGACCCCAAATTCTCATAAGACCAGACTTGATGGTCTGACTAAGACTGGAAGGACCCCGGTGGTCATGGCCCCCAGACCTTCTGTTGCCCCAGGACAGGATCCATTCCCAAAGCCAACTCATCAGACACGGATTGGACTGGACAATGGGTTGGAGAGGGATGCTGGTGATGAGTGAGCTTCTTGGATCAGGTGGACACTTGAGACTATGTTGGCATCTCCTGCCTGGAGGGGAGATGAGAGGGTAGAGGGGGTTAGAAGCTGGCGAAAAGGACATGAAAAGAGAGAGTGGAGGGAGAGAGCAGGCTGTCTCATTAGGGGGAGAGTAATTGGGAGTGTGTAGCAAGGTGTATACCAGTTTTTGTGTGAGAGACTGACTTGATTTGTAAACTTTCACTTAAAGCACAATAAAAATTATTTCAAAAAAAAATCAATCCAATCGCATTTATAGAAAAAGGGTTCTTACCTTTGTGAATTGGGAAAGTAATCTGAGGGTGTGACACTTAACGTCCTACATGCTTCATTCCTTACTGAACAGTGAGGTTCCTGCACTGCCCTCCCCGCTTCCCCAGCACAGTTCTCAGCAGAGCATCTGTACGGCGGGTCAGAGTCTGTCCACCCACCAGGTTCCCTAACTGACACTGTTGCCCAGAGGAAGCTTGTGAGAGCCTCCAGGCAGGGGCCACACTTGTGTTGTCCCAGAGCACTGGGGAGCTGGTTCCAAGGTCCCGTGCGCGTGTGCTAAGGACAGCGCAGTGACAACGCAACCGAGGAAATGGAAATAAAGAATAAAACATATTCTGGTGAGTCCATTCATCTTACCATCAGTAAAAAAATAGGATCTGGTTCCATCCTGTCTAACATAGAAGTTTTCTCCAAGCTTGCTGCCAGCTTTAAACCTAAGCATAGCATGATCATACAGTCCATAGTCACGAAATAAGACACATTTGCCTGGTTTTAATACCTACAAAACAAAAGCAAATTGCAGGTTAACTATGGGCAATCTTGTCAAGTGAAGCTTACTATAAAATAAAATTTTATTAACTTAGAGAGTAAAATAACTTAGAATTTGTGATTATGAAAGGGGCCATATACTTAGGAAGGATCTGCTAATCAAAGCCCACGGAGATGGTGAAGGACCGCGCAGCATTTTGTCCCATTATACATAGGATCGCCCTGAGTCAGAGCCGACTTAATGACAACTAACAACAGAAATCAAAGGAATAAGTAAGGCTTGGCATGGACCCAATAACCTTGGAAAGACATTTCTTGAGCACCGCCAGGAGCACTCTAGAAGGTTCAGTGTCATTCCACTAAAATGCTAAAGACAATAAATGAAAAAACCTAATCCTCATTAAAGCACATTCAGGGACCTCTATATGGCAAAACATTCTTTCAGCATTTTATCAGCCTTCTCGTAGTAGGTGATCCTGTATCAAACTTCCTCTTTAAAAAACTATTAGGTAATTCTGCTTTTTACTGATTTGGGCTGTTTTCCTCATTCTGAGTCTCAGCTATGGTTTCACTATATGTGGCTACAATCATGTATAGCTCACTCACTATGCTAATAACTAATATACGCCTGACACTCTACAGCTTACCAGACATTTTCTCATCAAATCTTCACCACAATTCTAGAAGACAGGAAGGACGGCAATTGTTATCCTCATGGGGGATAAGGAAATTGACAGTGGAAGACGTGAAATGATTTGCCCATGATCACTCTCTAGCTACTATGTGAGAGTCAGCACTCACACTTAGGTGAAAAGGTCTCACTGTAGAATCAGGTCGCTCCTTCACACTACTGACGAGAAAAAAGCAGCTCAGAGGGGACAGGTAACTTCGAGTGGACCTCGTGTATGAAGAGAAGTGGGTCCTCAGGCCAGAGGGCAGTAATTTAGGAAGGGGTCAGTGTCAGCACCAAGTGGTGAGCCCATGGCAGTGCCTTTCGGAGATAAGATGTCAGAAGAGAAGGCGTTTCAAAGCTCAGAAGGTAAGATAAGCAGTACAGCACGTGTGACTGCTCCATCTTACATAGCAAAGGGTCACGTGCTTCGCAAAATGAAAAGTGGTGTGCATTGTGAAACTGGCTTTTTACATGAGAATTCTTTCAAATTGTGTCCCATACCAATGAAAGGGAGTTTCAAAGGAGGAATTCATTTTATTAAATCTTGTAATTCTGACTCATCAACAAGATGATTTTGAAAATATTTACTTCAAAATGGACATGTGTCACTTATCGTAATAATTTTTTTCTCCTTTGAAAAAGCACGTGCTGTGCTGTGAACTTTTCCAAATGCAGTTTGGGGTACGCTTCCTCTTTCTGAACAGAACGTGGACATGTGGTCCACAATGCCTCCGTGCGTGCTAGCACATTGCCTCACTTAGCTGATTCCTGTCGATACCGGCAGGCGTTTTAAAGGGAGTCAGGAAAGAGCCTGGTGGGTAAAAACAATTTTACTTGTTCAGAAACGCTGTTTTAAAATGTGAACAACTGAGAAGGGAACATTCTGAAATCGATTTAGCTCACATGAGAAAAACTTACTCTTCACTTTAGAAGGAGGGAAAGGCTGCGTGGATAGTGGAAAGAACACTCACTCAGGAATTAGGAAATCTTGATTCAACTCTCAGGTCTTCCATTAACTAGTTGAAGGACCTTTAGCAAGTAATTTTGTCCCTCTGAATCTGCTTTCTTGTCTGTAAAACAATGAGACTAATGCCTTCTCTGACCATGGCGCTGTTATCGTTTAGCAGGCATTTTCCAGTGTCACGTCCTTTCATTCTCTGACAACCCCAAGAAGCGGGTAGATTATGCCCACTTTACAATAAGTAAGGCTCAGAGTAAAAAGAACTTGCCTGAGGTCTCAAGGCAAATTGGTGGAATTGGGAAGATGAAAATCCAGGTCTTCCGATGGCAAATGCAGTCTGTTCTTCACCATTCTATTCCAAAAACCCGAGAGTTCAACTTTAAAGTTGTCTTCCAGTTTAAAATTTGACTGTTATTTAGCTTCTCTAGTCAAGATCTGGAGAAAATTAGAACTGTGTTACAACCGCCTATTACCGTGGCTGTTTGTGCCAGGCTTCAGAGCTGCCCACAGGGTATCTTATTGTCAGAGGCTGAGAGACTGACTCTCCCTTGTGTAATTTCCTGATGAAGCACATGATGTCAAATTAATGAACCGGTCACTATGACAACAGAGAAAAGGTAGTCAGACTGGTGCTGTAAACTCGTTCCAGATCAGCTGAAAAGAGATTTCTAGTGGGGAGCAAAAGCAGGAGGACTGCTGAAATGGAATTTGTTATGGAAGAAAGGTTACAACAGGGGCCGAGTACAGCCTGAGGCAGCTCAATTCAATCTTAAAAATATATACGTATAAAAAACATTTCATACCTACTAACATATACTTAACACGTTTCTGTTTATAGGAAGTTCAAGAAAAAGTGAAATGATTTCACAGATCAGAACAGTGGGCACCTGGGGCCTGGGGTGGGAGAGCACCGGGAAGCCTGCAGGGATGCCAGAACCTATACGGAGGTGGTGTTTACATGAGTGTATGGACGTGCAAAAACGCATCTAATGGAACACTTGGGATTTAGCTGCTTATAACATATATGTTAAACCTCAGGAAAATGTAAAACTATATGTAACGTAAGATGTGAATTATGAACGGAACCCGCCACTCAGCTTAAGAACTAGAGTATTACCGATACTGTTGCATGTCTCTGCATGCTCCTCACCCGTAGCATCCCTCTGCCTTCCCCTAGAACACGGGTCCCTAATCCAGAGTCCTAATCACAGTCCCTAGAGAAGGACATCATGCTAAGTAGAGGGTCAGTGAAAAAGAGGAAGACCCTCAATGAGACGGACTGACACAGCGGCCGCAACAACGGGCTCAAACACAGCAACGACTGTGAGGATGGCGCAGGGCCGGGCAGTGTTTGGTTGGGTTGTACACAGGGTTGCTACGAGTCAGAAACAACCAGGCAGCACCTAGCAGCAACCTAAAAACAATCTAGAGAGTCCCAAGACCCAAAGGGTCTAAGATTAGAATTTAGGGAGACTGTTAACTTAGGTAGGAAAAAAGTTCCCCCTTTAGTTTCACTCCTCTCTAAAGGGAATCTAGCACTCCTTCCATGATAAATGCAGACGGTAAAACATTTCCTCACTAACAGAAGTCATGAAGTGTTTTCACCTCATGGTGCAGTGGTTGGAGACACCTCAATTTACATTCATCACCACTCCCAAATCATGGTTATTTATTAGACTTATCACTAAATCTTGATAAAAGGTGTATTAATAAAAAGGTATATTTACTTCTCATTTATAACAAATTTGTTACCTTATTTCAATATCATTTGCCCTTGTAATCCCAGGTTTATTTCAGGCCATTGAAAGCATTCTGAGAAGGGATCCGTGAGCTTCATAGCCTAGCAAGAGGGTGAATGGCACAATTGTGGTACGAAGCCCTGCCCTAGAGATCTACCGGCCTGGATTTGTATTATCAGTCCACTGCTTTTTTGGGGGGGGGGGGGGCAGTGGAGGTTGGCCCCAAAATGGTATCATGCTGTAAGTAGTCTTCAGCAACTTGCTTTTCAAAAATCAGTCCGTGTTCTTGTGTGCAGCTGAGGTCATTCTCTCTCAGTGCTTTAACCATTCTACTGCATGAACACAGCACACTTTATGGATCCTCTATCAGTGGGACTTTTGAGTTACTTTCAATTTTTTGGTGTTATAAACACTGCTGTCATAAACACTCTTCCATATGTCTCATGGTGCATGTGGGTAAGAGTGTCTTTAGGAAATATATGTAGGAGTGGAAGCCTGGTTCATATTAATGAAAGTGATCAGCTCTGTAAAATAATGTCAGATTGATTTCCCAAGTGGTTATACCAGTTTATATTCCACCAGAAAAGTATATGGGATCCTACAGGCCCCTATCCTCACCAGTACTTGGCTTTGTCAGATTTCTTAATTTTGTTCATCTAATAAATTACTTTGCCATACCTGGGCTCTCTGCTATAAACCGACTAATCAAGTCTGCCCATTTTTTTAAATGAGTTGTCTTTCTTACTGATACACAGGAATTCTTCATATATTCCGGGTATTAATCTTTCGTCAGTTGTACAGCTTGTAAAAGTGCGTAAATTTCTTTTCGCAACTTGCCTTTTTAATTTCTTTATATTATGTTGTCTTTTGAAGAACAGAAACTCTTGATTTTAGAACAGTTAATCATCTTTATGTTTGGAATGCTTTGGGTCTTTGAGAAAATTTACCCCCTAAAGAAGTTATAAAGATTTCTCCTATATTTTCTTTTGCAAGTTTCAAAATTTTCTCTTTTCATCTGAGTCTTTAGTTTACCTGAGAATGACATGCAGGTCTATTTCTAAGCTCTCATCTATCTCCCAATCCTCCGTAATTCCTGAAACCTTTCGTCAGTGAAATCACTGGTATCCACAACCCCTTCAGAATGTTCCCTTCACATTCCTGTTCCAACAGAAACCTGGCTATCCCCTGAGGACAGTGTTTTCTCTGCAATCTCTCAAGTTATGGCTGTTTTCTTCCACGAACCTTGTACCGTTGGGCCTGAATGGGGGCTGGTGTTCTCCTTGCTTCCCTCAGCTCTGAATCTCTTTCATCAGGTTACATCATCCACCATTCCTTCTCATTACCATCATCTATCAGTTCCAGGGTCATTTCTTTCCATTTCATGATGAGTTTACCTTCTGGCTCGCTGTTCTATCATCAGTGCTACTCCATTCTTAATTCTGGGCAAGTTCAATACACAAGTGCACTGTCCTTCCAGACACGCTGGTCTCTTTATGATTTGAGTTTCTCTCTTCAAAAGATTGTGTCCTCCACCCTTCAATCACGGTCACATCCTAGACTTTGCCAACACTAATAAGTATAACCCCTCCATACTCTCAATGCCATGCAAGTTACTCTCTGACTACCCTTCCACCCTTCCAGCTTTCTCTCTGTAGTTCCCCACCTTTAATAATCCTTCACACTCACGTGGACCTCCAAATCACTGACCCTACCATCTCTCCCCTGATGACCTCCGTGATGGTTAGTTTTAGGTGTCAACTTTGCTAAGCTACAATACCCAGTTAATCAAACACCAATCTAGGTGTTGCTGTGAAGGTGTTTGGTAGACGTGGTTAACATCTGCAACCACTCGACTTTAAACGACTACCCTTGATAATGTGGGTAGGCGTCGTCCAGTCAGCTGAAGGCTTTAAGAGCAAAAACTGAGGTCCCCTGGGAAAGAAGAAATTCTGTTTCAGGAGCACAGCATCAAATCCTGCCTGAGTTTCCAGCCTGCTGGCCTGCCCTACATATTTCAGGCTTGCCAACCTCCGCAACTACATGAGCCAATTCCTTAAAATCGATCAATCTCTCCCTTTACACACACAAACGCACACATTCATACCTGTATGCATATATATGACACACGTACACCCTCTATTGGTTGTTTCTCTGGAAAACCCTGACTGATACACTCTTCCGTCTCTACCCAGCTTAAGTATCATGCCCCTTTGTGGGTTCTGTCGGTTCTGATCTGCTCAGATATTAGGGGCAGGAAGAGAGAAAGTAAGAAGAAACCTCTCCAAACTTCACAAGCAGAGGGCTAAAACCTGTGTGGTAATATATGAATTACCAAACAGCAGTATTTTAAGTAAGAATAATTACCCAATAGGTTTCTGGTGTCTGGGAATTTCTACCTCAGTACTTACTTTAAAACAAAACCAGGGGTAAATTTTGATGTATAGCTAGCTCTAAATACAACAGAAGCTCTTTTAACCAACATCTACTTTTTCTACTTGCTGCATGCTCTGCTCTCCCTCTGTAAGGCAGGACTGAAGCCCACGAACATTTGAACATTTGAAGGTCGTAGGCTTTCTAGATCACGCACGCTTATAACTTGGTGACCCCCACCCTCCATGAACTGCATGCTCACCATGAGTCACTTGGGTTTGCTCCCAAACCTACTTACGCTAGCTGTACTTTGTTTTATAATTAATTATAAACTTTATTAAGAGAGTATATAAACAATAAAATATAAATGTGAATAGAAAGCATTTTCATTTTCTATGAAAAGTAAATTGAACTCTTTCCTTGATAAAGAAGGACTGAACAAAGTGCTGTTTAATTAGGCGCAAGAGAGTCAACTATAAAAGTCTCGGTCAAATCATAAAGGACTCTGCCCCCTGATTACTTTCCAATCGTCTTTAAGTTCTTGCTCCATTTTAAAGAGACCAAAACTACATCATGTGTGTGGTTATGTATGAAAGATCATCAGTGGTCTCATATCCAAGGAAAAGGACTTAGTCTTAGTCAAAAAAGTGATGAATGAACATTTGCTCATGTATTTTAAGTTATAATAAAATGTTTAAGATAAGAATGTACCATTTTTAAGAACTTCTTGGTTTAGCTGGTTTTTTAATTAACTGACACTGTTACCAACTGTTTGTGTAAATAAGGGGGCTTCTGCTGTGGCTTACAGAACCCCCTCGCACACATGATTTCGCCTGCGTCTCACAACCACCCTGTGAGAGGTACCACCAGTTTACAGACAAGGAAACTGTGGCTCAGAGATGGAAGCTGAGGGGGCTTATCACAAGACTAAAGAGTGAAGCTTTACTTCCTGTGTGCTAAGGCAGCCTCCTGGTGGCCACAGCAGTTTGGGTTCTCCCCACTCCAATAACAACAATGATGGCAGTAACAATAACCATAACAACAGCTGTAATGATTGACTTTTAATCAGCACTTACCATGTTCTAGGTGTTGTGCTAGCCCTTTACACATATGTCATTTAATCTTGCAAAACTCTATGATCTAGGTATTATTATCTCAATAATAAGCTGGCCAAGCTCTGAAAAGCAGCCCTGGCCACTGCACAGACCAGCATTTAGGGTGGACCTTTCGTGCCCTTTCCACACGCTGACTGCACAGCCTACCTGGTGAGAATGGCAGGACTCTGTGACTCTACACAGAACATAAGCCTCGGAAGGAAGAGAAGCAAAAGGATTGGGAGGGCCAATCCTCAAGTGCAAGCCCCAAATTACTTACCTTGTAAACATTTTGTAAGACAAGCTGCATCCTGTCAGGGTGAATAGCTGAGAGCACAAATATCAACATGACGACATCCACAGACTCTGAGGGCACATGTTCCAGAAGGTCATCTTTAGTCAGATCACACTGGAATACCTTGCATCTTTCTGTGTTATATGAAGGATTTTGCTAGAGAGAGGGAAAAAAAACACAAAAGAATTTTAGTCTAACAACCATGTCGATATACAAAAATAGAGCATCAAAAAACTCACTGCCGTCGAGTCAATTCCGACTCATAGTGACCTTACAAGACAGGGCAGACCTGCCCGTTAGAGTTTCCAAGGAGCATCTGGCGGATGTGAACTACAGGCCTGTCGGTTAGCAGCCGTAGCACTCAACCACTACACCGCCAGGGTTTCCAGAGCATCAAAAGGAGACCCCATTTCCACTTGCGTACTGCTGCACAGAAATGAATGCTTGCTTTGTTGCTGGGTAAAACTGAGTACTGAACCATTCTCATACAAAGCATGTAATATCTGCTATTGCTACAAGTGGTAAGATTTCATCTCAACAAATCATTTTTAACTGGGGAGAGAATATAGTCTATCACGTACTCAAAACTTAGCCTTTTAGAATCCTGTATTTCCAAAGAGATGATAATCCACGGGAGGCCTCTGCCTCCTTAACCCACCTCTGAACCGTCCAGGATATGCCCCAATCCTATGAGAAGCCCTTATAACTCCGCTTACTGAGATGTTCCCACGATATGCTTAGGGAGTTCTAGGGTATATTTTTCCTTGCTGCAACAAGCTAAACAAGCCTAATGTTTTTGACTACAAGTGGATTCCTGGTGCATTCCGTTTGGTGAGCTTTGACACACGTATAAGAGTATTATAAAGAAAAACATTAAACTTTTCTTTAATGTAAATGATAGTGATAAACAAGATATTGGATGGAAAGCGTCAATATTGAAAAGATGTCATTTCTCTGCTCTGACAGGGAACACAACAGAGGGTCCCAGACAGAGATGGAGAAAAATGTAGAACAAAATTCTAACTCACAAAAAAATAAAAAACCAGACTTACTGGTCTGACAGAGACTGGAGAAACCCCAAGAGTATGGCCCCCAGACACCCTTACAGCTCAGTCGTGAAGTCACTCCTGAGCCAAAGATTAGACAGGCCCATAAAATAAAACAAGACTAAATGGGCACACCAGCCCAGGGGCATGGACGAGAAGGCAGGAGGGGACAGGAAAGCTGGTTATGGGGAACCCAACGTCAAGAAGAGGAGAGTGTTGACATATAGTTGGCAACCAATGTCACAAAACAATATGTGTATTGTTTAATGAGAAACGTGTTTGCTCTGTAAACCTTCACCTAAAGATTAAAAAAAAGATGTCATTTCTACCCATAATTCTACCGATAAATCCAACGCAATCTCAGTTGAATCCCAACAGAGATTCAAAGTTGACAGGGTGGACAATTTATCTGAAAGAGAAAATCTTTAGGAATAGTCAAGTCAAATTTTAAAATGAAGAACAAAGAAGGGGGAGGTACCCTACCAGACATCAAAACATTACAAAATGTAGTATTGTAACAATGTGGTTTGGGAATGTGACAAAAAGATCACTGGGACAGAATAAAAAGTCTGGAAACGACCCATGCACGTATAGGAGGAAACCCTGGTGGCACTGTGGTTAAAAGCTACGACTGCTAACCGAATGGCTGGCAGTCTGAATCCACCATGTGCTCCCTGGAAACCCTCTGGGGCTGTGCTATTCTGTCCTACAGGGTCACTAGGAGTTGAAATCGACTTGACAGCAATGGGTTTGGTTTTTGGTTTTATATATAGAAATTTAGCATTATATGTGATGAAAAACAGGTGACAAATGTAACATTTAGATTAAAAAGTAGATAAAAGTGACAATTATCAGTGAGGGAAAATGGGCTTCTCATTCAATTTATTATGTTCAGACAACTAGCTACCCATCTGGAAAACTCATTAAGAAATAAGAATTCCAGATGAATCAAAGGAATTCCAGATTTACTTCAGAAACGCAAACCAGTTCATCGGTTGCCATGACTCCGACTCGTGGTGATCCCCTCTGTGTCAGAGTAGAACTGTGCTCTACAGGGTTTTCAGTGGCTGATTTTTTTGGAAGTAGACTGCTAGATCTTTCTTCCAAGGCATTTCTGGATGGACTTGAAGCACCAGCGACTGAGTTTGTTAACCTTCTGCACCACCCAGGGACTTGGGGGTGTAGAGGAAGTGGAAAGACATAGTCTCTCATCCTCACAAAAAGAAAAAAGCTAGACAGACAGCCCGGTAAGGAACCCACCAGCAAGCACTAAGGCCACAGGACAAATGGCAATCCCAAAATCTGCAGAGAGACAGGAGCTAAGCACTGGCTTACCTGAGGCAGAAGCCTCCTGCCTGGGAAGATTACATTAGAAATTTGACAAAGTTCTGGAGGCCGAATGTGGGCTAGCCGTGAGTGTGAAGGTACCTCAGGAGCTCCTGGAGACAAAGTCTCAGGATGTTCCCATGTTTTGCAGGTGTTTTCTCCAGGAAGTCCACCAGGCTCACAGGGAGGGTGGTGAGATTCTGGAGCTCTTCTTGGTGTTGGCCTGTCTCCTAATCTCCCATAAGGAAGAAGAAGTTTAGGCTTAATCCACAGGGGAAAGATTGTCTGAGGCCTGTAGCCTAAGGGCACTGGTGGCATACCGCTGCAGGTGGGGAAAGGAACTACTCTGTCCAGACTCAGCCTTAATCTGCAGGGGGAATGCCTCAAGACCATAAAGAGGACACTGGTGGATATACCCCCACAGCTGGGGAAAGGTGGGCAAGGAGAGAAAAACTCTACTCCTGGAGAAGCAGAAATACTTGAGAAGGCTACACCCCTGAGACCCAGGCTCACTGTGCACTTAAAAACTGGGGCTTGATCAGAGCTTTAGGGAGTGCTCTCCTCCCCTCCATCCCACCACCACACCAGTGTCTCCAGTAATAACAGCAGTGGATTACAGTGGGGAGAGTTGCAAGAGACATACTCTCTCTGGGGAACAGCACAAAGGGAAGACCCTAAGGCAAGAAGGGAGGCAAAAATAAAGTCATTAGAGGAGTATGAAGTCTCTGGTATCCATAGCAACAACAAACCTCAACACTGGTAACTATAGCAACAACAAACTTCAAACAGAGCCCAACTCCTACGTAGATTATTACAAACCCTATTACCTAGTACCCACTGCCCTATGTAACACGTCAGAGCCCTGGTGGCGCAGTGAGTAAGGGCTTGGCTACTAACCAAAAGGTTGGCAGTTCAAATCTACCAGCCACTCCTTGGAAACCCTATGGGGCAGTTTTATTCTGTTCTATAGGGTTGCTATGTAACATGTCAGGCTTTCAACAAAAAAGTACCAGGCATATCAAAAGCCAAGAAAAAAACACTCTGAAGAGAAAAAGCAATCATCAGAACCAGACTCGCATATGACAAAAATGTTGGAACAATCAGACCAGACATTTAAAACCAAAGATTAATATGTTAAAGGCACTAGTGGAAAAGGGAGACAACATACAAGATCAGATAGTAAATTTCAGCAGTGAGATGGAGGCTAGAAGTAAAAGAAACTTTAGTAATAAAGAATGCTTTTGATGGGCTGATAATGCCTAGAAAAGAATCAGTGAATTTGAATATAGAACAATAGAAATTATACAAGCTGAAAATACAAAGAGGAAAAAGTAAAAAGAACAAAACAGAGCATCCAAGAGCTGTGGGACAATACCAAGTGGTATAACATAAATGTTAACTGGACTCCCAGAAGGAAAAAAGAGAGAACGGGATCAAAGAAATTTTAGAGAAATAATGGCTGAAATTTTCCAGATTAAAAAGTATAATAACCAAACTTATAAAAATACATTGATAATTATGTCTAAATTCTTGGGGTAAAGAACTCTTAAACAAGAGATAAAACCTTAGTACCTCAAAAGGAAAAGATTAATAAATTTGACATCATAATTTAAATTCTGTGTAAGAAAGAGATATCATAAACAATTCTGAAAGGGGATAAAAGAAAATCTTTGCAATATATATAACAGAAACAAGAATATACAGGATACATCCGAAGAATAAAAGAGAAAGTGACAACCAAATAGAAAAATGGGCAAAGGTACTACTATAACTTAAGTTCCACACGGGTGGGGATTTTTATCTGTTTTTGTTCACTGCTGAATCTCAGTGCTTAGAACAGTAACTCGCAAATATTAGACTCTCAATAGTTGCTGAATTCATTGAATAAAGAAACTGACAGCCGAAGAAAAACTAATGCTTATTTACAAATGACAAGGTCTTCAACCTCACTCGTAATCAGAGAAAAACAAGTTAAAATACAGAGACAAAATTTTTTTGCCCATAAAATGAGGAAAAATAAAAGCCTGAGAATAATGAATGTTGTTGAGGAAAAGAAGAAAAAAGTAGTTCTCTGTTATTGGCAAGATCTTTTTGGAAGACAACTTGGCCTCGTCTATTAAAATTTAAATGTGCCTTTTCTCCCCCTCTGAGGAATTCTACTCTTCCATTTTTCACCATAGAAAAACTCTTAGACATGTGTTTGGGGGAGCATGTAC
The DNA here is from genome assembly GCF_030014295.1 of Loxodonta africana. Lineage (NCBI taxonomy): Eukaryota > Metazoa > Chordata > Mammalia > Proboscidea > Elephantidae > Loxodonta > Loxodonta africana. The sequence continues at coordinate 10,048,721 of NC_087368.1, read as the reverse complement.
AATGAGTCACATTAATACTATTTATAAGAGCAAAAAGTTAGAAATAATTTAAATGAATAACAATAGGGTACATGTTAAATTGAGTATGGTATAACCATTCTACGGAGTACTATAACAGGTAAATTAAAAATGTGGTAGATCATACATACGAACATGAAAAACCCTGCAAGACGCAATGTAGAGTGAAGAAAGCAAGTTTCAGTACAATGTGTTAACTTTTTTTTTTTTTAAATTGTCTTTTGGATGCTAAAACTGTAAAAGGTCGATGGGGAAATGGATATTTGCGTGTTGCCAAAGTATCCCCATGTATTTGTTAATGGCACAAAGTTAATATTTTTACAATGACGGAATCAGGCCATTATGACCTTAACCCACTGATCAAAACTAGCATTACTAACAGTGAGATTACCAGACATTACTGCCTCCTGTGTTTCTATATGTACATATAAAAAAAACCAAAAAACCAAACCCGTTGCCATCCAGTCGATTCCGACTCACAGCGACCCTGTAGGACAGAATAGAACTGCCCCATAGAGTTTCCAAGGAGTGTCTGGTGGATTTGAACTGCCAACGTCTTGGTTAGCAGCTGTAGTACTTAGCCACTACACCACCAGGGTTTCCATATGTACATATAATGTACCCAAAAAAACAAAAACCAAGCCCGTTGCTGTCAAGTTGATTCTGACTCACAGAAACAGTAAAATTAAAGCCCATGGTGCTAATAGCTAGTGAGCTCTGGAACAGAGGACTGGAATTGGGCACATGGGTGAAGAGAGGACAAACAAGCCTAAAAAAAGGAGAAGCATAACAGAATACATGGATGGCGCACCAACCTTAACATACTCAACCGCTCTTGGAGAAAAATCACAGGCATAGGCAAAAATGTTCAGATCTTCTTCTAAAAGTGGAAATAAACAGTTCCCAACCCCACAGCCAGCTTCAAGCACAGTAAGTTTTTCATCTTCAAACTGGGGAAGAGAACTCAAAGTTACAATATATTTATACTTGCATAGTGAAGAAATAAACCAAACTAACAGGCGCAGAACATGACACAAGGTCTCTGCTCCCAAAAAATGGACAATAAACAAGTGAACTAATAACTCAAAGCTGATACTGGTACTTCATTTGTCATCTAACTATTCAAGCATTGGGTAGTTTCCTGTGGAGAAAAAACAGCATAACGGCTAATAGAAAAGCTTCTGGGGCTAACTTGCCTGCATTCAAATTCCAACTCTCCATTTGCCCCCCGCAAAGGTCAGCGGTTCAAACCCACCAGCCACTCCTCAGGAGAAAGATGTGGCAGTTTGCTTCCACAGAGATTCACAGCCTTGGAAACCCTATGGAGCAGTTCTACTCTGTCCTTTAGGGTCACTATAAGTCGGAATCGACTCAACAGCAATGGGTTTGATTTTATTCTATTCTTGGGCAAGTCATTTAAATAGCTTTGTGACACAATTTCACCTGTGAGTAGGGATAATAATACCTACCTTACAGAATTATTATAAAGTTAAATGAGAGAACACATGTAAAGGTCTTAGAAAAGGGCCACGGTCAGTGTTCATTAACTTTGGCGTAGTAGTTAAGTGCTACAGCTGCTAACCAAAGGGTCAGCAGTTCAAATCTGCCAGGCGCTCCTTGGAAACTCTATGGGGCAGTTCTACTCTGTCCTATAGGGTCGCTATGCGTTGGAATTGACTTGACGGCAGTGGGTTTGGTTTTTGGTTTTATTATTATTCTAACTCTGTCATGAAAGTCACTCAGTATAAACTTAATGTTTATAATTTTCAGGTTAACTTTAAAGGAATAGAAATAGAAAATACCCATTAAATTCCCTCTCCTGTGTATTATACACCCCAGAAACTGCTGAAACCACTTGAGACCAAACTGTATGTTTCTCTTCAAGGTACACAGCATTTTAACAAGCTTCATAAATTCTCTGCTTCACATTCCTCACATGAATGAAATAAGTCATCACTCTCTATACATTTTAAATGGAGAACAACTCAAATAAGGTGCTAATTATTAGCTCACCTCCCTACATGATCTTAGCTCCTCAAACTCTCTGGTGGTCCAGTGCCTATCTTTGAAGAAATTAGTACTGTTTCTTTTGTAAAACAGGTCCCAGTTCTTCTGAGCTTCTTTTTCCAGTTTTTGCTGTTTAAAATCAGACACCAAAGCTTGGTCTCTTTTTAGTTTCTCCTCTTCTTCAGAGCTGAGCATCCTCGCTTGCAGCCCTTTCCTTTGCAAAGACGCCATCTCATAAGCTGACAGTCGTACACTTAACACTGTTGAAGGTTCTCCATCCCTGCATAGCCTGAGAAATCCATGCTGACACTGCAGACACAGCTCTTCTCAGATGTGTTTCCTCCTGTCAGGTTCCAGCCTCCGGCAGCATGGGATGCTTCTGCTGAAAAAGAATGAGATCCTGGTTAGTGGTTCAGTTCAGATGCAGACTCTACACTAAACTCTGCCTGCTACAGGAGGGGTCACAAAGAAGACAGAGTCTTCGTATAGCACCTATTGCACCCACTTGTTTGTGCTTGCTTGTCCGTGTCTAACACTGCTCCTTAGAACTCAGACCAAAAAAAACCAAACCCACTGCCGTCTAGTCGATTTCCACTCATAGTGACCCTACAGGACAGAGTAGAATTGCCCCATAGCATTAGAACTCAGAAGTGCTTCAATTTAGGACACACCCTGCACCGATATGTCTCCATTAACATAACCGAGAAAACCCTATTCCCAAAAGGAATTACATCCATAGGTCTAGGGGTTAGGATCCCAACACATATTTTGGGGGGATACAACTCAGTCTGCAACAGAGACCAAGAAAAAGTCCCTAACTCCAGAGAGCTTACATTCAGTGGCCGGGACTGTCTCAAGCACCAAACTCTAATTCAAAGCATAATGAGTCAACTATTACAATAAATCTTTAGAGTTCAGAAAAAGGAACTCCGAAAAAATGATTGTCCGTGAAAGGAGTAACTTAAAAACAATCACAACGGTAAACGCTGCAGGAACTGGAAGCGGTCAACGGCCAGACGAAGGGCGGCAATCGTGTCCCAGAGCCTGCAGGATAGACTCCGTTTGGTCTGGGGAGTCGGAGCTCGCCCCGGGTGGCCTGAGTCAGTATGACAAGGTCAGCACTCACAAGGGGCTGTCGCACGAGCCAGGGGGGCGTCGCTTCCCAAGGACTGAGGCCTTCCCAACCCTGTCACGACGCTAAAGGGACAAGAGGCCAGTGACGCGTGGTGGCGGGGTCTTTGGTGTCCCTCTAAGGGCACTCCGGATATTCTAGGCCCCTGCGGGCCCCGATGGCATGCAGAGAGCAGGCCACACTGGCTGTCAGATCTGGGTCAATCTAGTCCGCCGCGCTCTGGGACCCATCCTTACCCGATCCTGGTTTCTCCTGCAGGGGCAGGGCCGGGTCAGACCCCTCAGCCAGGCCCCGCCCTCAGAGGCAGAGCTTGGGAGCAGCCGCCGGGAGCCACGAGCTTGGTCAAGACGGTCTCGAATTGGGATTCTCTGGACGGAACTCTCGTGCCATGGCGCCGCCCCCATGACTTCCGCCAGGAACCCAGCAGTTCCTCCCCGACGCCGGAAGTTCCGCGGCCTCACTTCCTCAGAGTCTTCCCCCACCCCGACGCGTAGAGGGGAACTTGGTTCCGGCCCCTAGTGGGCGCCGGCTAGGCTCTCCGCGCGCCCCGGAGCGGTGTCCCGGACCCACTGCTCTTCCGGACGCCGGCGCCGGAAGCTCGGGCCGCGGCTAGGGCGCCGCGCCGGGCGCGAGGGTCGCGTGGGGCCATGAACGGGACGGCGAACCCGCTGCTGGACCGCGAGGAGCACTGCCTGCGGCTCGGGGAGAGCTTCGAGAAGCGGCCGCGGGCCTCCTTCCACACCATTCGCTGTAAGCCGGCTCCCCCCGCGGTCCCCTTCGGCCGCCCAGCCCCCTGCAGCCTCGACTCCCTCGTTTCCTGGCCAGCCAACGTCCAGGGAACCCTGTGCCTTCCCTTTTCAAAAACCCCGGGACCTTGGCTTTTTCCTTTTTTCAGCCCTCTCCTCCTGAACCAGACTCTTCGTCACTCGCAACTATTCTCCTACCTCATAGTCCCAAACTCTTCTTCCGAACGTCATTGACCTTTTTCTGTTTTCATCTCTCCACCTAGCCCTTAAGCCAGGACTCACCACTCCTCGTTCCCGAAAGGCCGTGACCCCACATCAGAACCCCGTTCTTCTCCTTCTAATCCACCCTCCCCACGCTTTCTGATTCTGCCACCAGGATTCTCTACGTTTAAAGGATTCTCGGCCCGGTTGTTTCTGATCCTCACCCGCTCCCCTTCTGCTCCTGCGCTGTCTTTGCCCCCGTTTCCTCAGTTTTCTTTCCTTCCTTGCCCATCTTGGTTCTGGCCACCCTGACACTGCTCTTCGTCCCCTCTCCAGCCAGAAGATCCGCATTCTTTGCACCTCATGGATGTCTTCCTCTTCTAGCTTTCCGTGCCTTACTTGACTTTGATGTCTTTCGAAGCCATTAGTACTACCCTGACTTTTCCTCTGTAAAGAATAAAATTAGAATTTGTAGACCTGGGATAGGTTAAAGCCTGATCTATATTTGGAAGCAGAAGAGAGCGTAGGGCATAAGGAATGTCAAAACAGTCATTATTCTGGACCTTCTTTTTCTACATGATTATAGACTCTGTTGAGGGAGGCTCCTTTCCACTCTATGCCCTGGCTAATGATTTGGCTGGTAGATATTGGCCGACTGAGCATCCCTGAGTGATTCACGAGCTCCTGGTTTCCTGTCTTGGTAGTGCTAACTCTGGTTAAGACTTGTTTTTGTCAGAGGAGATAGTGTGACTCAACACGTAGGAAGAGGGCGTGTTAAATAATGAAGTCCCATCTTTGTGGGATCGCCAGCCATGCCATTACTATGCTTCCTGCTGACAGCAGGTCCAGCTCTTTCAGAGAGGATGTTAGGAGTGTGATAAGACCATTCCCTGAACCGTTTACTAGGCTGATGTTTTCATGGGCTGAAGGGCAATGTGAGATTTAAATAAGAAGATTCACTTGTCCACCTGCCCTGCAGTTTGAGGCAGGCGTGGTGAAATACGGAGTGAGATGGCTGATGGTGTACCTTAACTGCAGTTCAGACGTATGGGCAGGATAACTTCAGGAGATAGTTTGACTATCTTCTCTGAACATCTAGAGTAGCAGCTCTGTCAAAGCCATGAAACTCGGGCGTGGCAGATCCTAACTTTGACAGTTCCTGGGTAAAAGGAAATCAGCTCGTATGATGCTGTGGCCTTTTATGTTTTGTATAGGGCTTTTTAGTTGCAAGATCTTTGTCATATGTTCTGTTGCTCTTGATCCTCACAACAACCCTGGCAAAATATGTTGTTATGGATAGCGCAACACTAATTTCCATCTGTCTCTTAGGAGAAGGGAGTATCCTTGCTTAATAAAATGGCATTTAAACTCTAGCTTTTCTTCAGGATAATCCAGAGGGGATGGGGAAAAAAGTCTGTGGAGGTGTAGATGAAACAAGGTTGTCCCTAAGTTGGTAATTACTGAATCTGGGTGATTGTCCATAGGGGTTCATTGTTCTGTTTTCTCTACTTTTGTATATGTGAAGTTTTCCGTAATGAAATAGTATTTAAAAGTTGTGTATATCTGCCGTTTATCTGAGTTACAGAAAATTCTTAAATAAGAACGCTTTGGAAGCCCTGAGTGTAAGTCATTTAGTAGGTAATGCTTTTTCCTATCTCTTTAGATGATTTTAAGCCAGCATCTATAGACACTTCCTGTGAAGGAGAGCTTCAGGTTGGCAAAGGAGATGAAGTCACAATTACGCTACCACATATCCCTGTAAGTTTACCCCATTATTGTTGTTTTTAAATGTGGGATCACAGTGAATCCTTATATTTTGTTATTGCAATTTCAATTTCCTATTGTTAAAATTTTGAGATTTCTAAAGTGCCAGCATAAGGGGAAAAGGAATTTAGAGGGTTGGGGGATGAGATTCATGTTTCCCAGATGCTTGATTTTAAATGATTCTTTGGCACCCTCCCCTCCCCTACTTCCACCCAACGCAATTTGCTGCAAACTAGACAAGGTTCCTTGTTGGGCACCTAATCCTCCTTCCTCCTTTTGCACACGCATAGCTTTCTTCCAAGCAACTCCGGAGGGGAGTCCTAGGCCCATGCTGATATATAGCCGCAACGGTTCAGGAGGGCAGGATGGCCAAGCCAGGAGATAAGGCGTGCCAGAGCCAGGCTGACATCTTTCAGATGTCTGAGAAGGGATCAGGTGCAGGCTGATAGTCTCAGACATGATCCAGAGGTTCAGAACATTCAGCTAACTTAGGGACGAGGAACTCAGTTAAAAGCTGAATTGGGAACCTTGCAGAGAAAGACCTTTGTGAAACCCTGCCTGAGGGTCAGACGCAATGCTGTTAATGAACATGTGTCATTGCATGCTGTAGCCCTGTCCTGGGTTGTAGTAAGTTCTCGGTAACTGGTGAGAGAATGAAAAGGGAAGGCTGTAGACAGGGAGACCTGGAAAGCTTTGTGCTGGGGAACAAACAGTTACTTGCCTGGCAATTCAGTTTCATTACTGGTTGCCTGGGGCAAGTTACATCACCTCCCTTTGGACCTTAGTTTCTCAAATGTAAAATGAAGGGATTGGATAAATGATCCCTAAGGTCTCTTCTCACTCTAAATTTTCTACTGTATGAAAAAGGAGCCAAGGAGCCAAGTAGTTTTTTTAGTCTAAGCAAGGTATTATCTTCTGTATTCAGTATTAAATACTGAACAGCTACTACGTGCTGGCTCATTACTAAAAAAAAAAACTTACTAGGCACTGAGAATACAACTGTGAACAAAAACATTTCTCACCCTGGGGAGCTTATGGTTTGGAGTTTAAATAAATACAAGAGAAAATAACACTTACTGTAGACAATCAGGGATCTGAAGGTTGAGTAGGTAAAGGGAGGGAGAGGCAGGATATTGCAGGCAGAAGATGTAGCTTCTGTCAAAGCCTCGAGGCAAGAAAGAGCATGAGGATGGGAGAGGCCAGCCACCCTCAGCTCTGGAGTCCACAGAGCCAAGGGGCGAGTGGTGTGTGGAAGGCTGGAGAGCTAGGGAAGGGCCATGTGGTACAGGGCCAGCTAGCTGCTCTAAGGGTTTTATTTGGGGGCCTAGAGCAATGGGGGAGCAATTGAAGGATTTCAGCAGGTGAGTGACATGATGTATTTACTCTATGCTGCTTGTGATAATGGCCTACCCTTGGAGAATGTGCTTTTCTGAGGGGGAAGGAAGCTCTGGACCCTGCAAATTACAAGAAACTATAGTGATCACTCCCACAGTGACAGCTCGGTGGAGTACAAGTAATGGCTAGTTTATTTTTCTTAGCTCACACTTTGCCATTATTTGTAACATTTTCCCAGTCCATGAAAAAGTGGACTGTAATTGAAAACATTTACGTTACCTTTCTTGCTAGCTTCGAATCAGTTGCCTAGGCATAGATTCTTGCTATAGTATTATTTCTCCTTTCTTTTTGCCTAGGAAACCAGAAGATGTTAAAAATAGAAGTCATTTTTTTCTGCTCTTTTTGGGTAGCTCTGATAAAAGATTTGATGTGGTAGAGACATCAGTAAACTCAGTTTTGATATGTTTAGCTGGTGTGTTTTACCTCATCATCTCATACTTCTGTGTTAAATAGGGGTCCACACCGCCAATGACTGTGTTCAAAGGGAACAAGCGGCCTTACCAGAAGGACTGTGTGCTCATTATTAATCATGACACTGGTGAATACGTGCTGGAAAAGCTCAGTAGCAGCATTCAGGTCAAGAAAACGAGGTATGTGAATTACTAGATGCAGACATGTACAATGTTTCTATGCCTTTGTACTGTCCAGTTATTTTAAAAGGATGTGATGGTCATCTGCTTACTCACTGTGTTCTGTCAACACTCCATCTACATAATCTAAGTCAAAGAATTAAATCTTTTCTTCAAACGCAATAAGAATAAATATGGTTTTTAAGCCCTGAACCATAGAAACTGTTTGTAGCTGTTGGGAAGGGAGGTACTTTATAATTAAGCCAATTTTATTAACTTCATGAGTGTTCGTATAGTATCATTAAGGATAAGATTTAAATTTACAAACATAATTTTAAAAGAGTAATTGAAGAATGTGTTCTTGTTCGGGGTGAAAACATGGATTTTTTACAAGATACATTCGCCATCACTGTAATACCAAAACTAAGTTTTGCTTGTTTTCTTGAATAGTTAACTCTCTAGTATATAATCTGGCAAGCCTTATATGTCTGCTGTGAAGCCAGTTAGTGTTTGAAAGTAAAAATTCAGCCTAGATTGGCAATAACCGAGCGGTTCTATTTGTAACATTGTAATACAGTGATTATTGTAAGACAGTAATGAAGTTTTAAAGGGAGTGTTACTGCCTGATCTTTCAGTCTGTGCTTCCTGAAGCGGTTTTTCTTCATTCACTCATTCCACAAAAAATAAAAATAGCCACCATTTATTGAGCAGTTACCAGGTGTCAGGTGCTGTGTTAGATGTTTTATGTGCATTATCTAATATTTGCAAGTTACTTTTAGAAAGGTGCTGTTACTTTCCTTTTTTTTTTTTTACCTTTTTTAAGTGTCTTTTATTATAAGGTGATATATTCTCTAACTTTGTGTTCCGTACATCCCTACTAAATTGAATATAAAACAAATGTTCATAAATCCAATCATTTAAACATTTTAATGGAGCTAGTTTATGATGAATTAATTAGCGATGAAATGAATGTTCATCCCTCATTTTTTAATTCAGATTTTAGCCTGTTGGATTTAAAGAGTAGTACACCTGTATATTAACCCACCCTTGTCTTTATATGCTGTTGTTGTTAGGTGCTGTTGAGCCTGTTGGATTTAAAGAGTAGTACACCTGTATATTAACCCACCCTTGTCTTTATATGCTGTTGTTGTTAGGTGCTGTTGAGTCGGTTGGATTTAAAGAGTAGTACACCTGTATATTAACCCACCCTTGTCTTTATATGCTGTTGTTGTTAGGTGCTGTTGAGTCGGTTGGATTTAAAGAGTAGTACACCTGTATATTAACCCACCTTGTCTTTATATGCTGTTGTTGTTAGGTGCTGTTGAGCCTGTTGGATTTAAAGAGTAGTACACCTGTATATTAACCCACCCTTGTCTTTATATGCTGTTGTTGTTAGGTGCTGTTGAGTTGGTTGGATTTAAAGAGTAGTACACCTATATATTAACCCACCCTTGTCTTTATATGCTGTTGTTGTTAGGTGCTGTTGAGTCGGTTCCAATAAATTTTTTTGCTCATTTTTTAAATTGTAAAGCTATATCTAATAAAGTATCTGCCATTTCAACATTTTTGACAGGAACAATTCCATTATCTAAAAAGTACAACAGATGAGACGGAGGATTAGAAAGGTTGCGATTTACCTGAGTTCACATGGTCGAGCTGCTACCCCGCCCGGGCAGTGTGCTGCAAAGGCCTCGCTCCTCCCCTGCTGCTCTGGTCATTAATTAGGTGCAGGGAGCCAGGTGCCACTGTTCCTCCTCCCATATCTGACAGTGGCGGCCTGTTCTACTACTACTTAGTGAACTGGGGACCAACCATATTCTGTCACCTGGCAGCTTGTTAGAAATGCAAAAATCTCAGGGCTTCCAAGTCAGAACCTGCATTTTAATGAGATTAAAGTTTGAGAAGCGCTGGGCTAGTCCATTTACAAAAGAAGTTTTTAATGGATAGAATTTTCTGCATTTAGGTTGGTGCCCTTTGCTTGTCCACCAGCAAGATCTGGCAGGTGACAGAGCAAGCAGTAAGTAAATAATGGGAGAATTGGCAAACTGGCCTGTGTTTCAGGAGCTCATTTTATTTAGGAAATCACGCACTTGTGATTGTAACTTTATGTGGCATACAAGTGAAATCATATTTTTCATTAGTAAAATGGGCTCTCATAATCCACTGTAGCCTACAAACCTATTTTATCTGCTTCTCGCTGTGAAATGCGAGCCCCTGAGGGAAGCAAGCCTATCTTATCCATCTCTGTGTCCCTGGGGTATATTGCATTACGTAATGCATTCAGCACTCAGCTGTTGAACGAGCAGTTTGTGTAGTTCATGTGATAAAATGACAAACGCCAGGTCTCTAGAAGGCAGAGGCTTCTGCAGAGGCTACCAGGTGCTCTGCCACCTGACGTTGGAGAGCCCTCCGAATTTTTCGCTCTTCAGAATTAATTTCTATACCTGATTTCAGAGCTGAGGGGAGTAGTAAAATCCAGGCCCGCATGGAACAACAGACCACTCGTCCCCCACAGCCACCACAGCCGCCACCACCGCCTCCTCCACCACCACCAATGCCATTCAGAGCTCCAATGAAGCCGCCAGTTGGACCTAAAACTTCTCCATTGAAAGATAACCCCTCACCTGAACCTCAGCTGGATGACATCAAAAGAGGTAGGGAGCATTTTCTGGGACCATGATAGCAACTTGGAGCAGTGTTGCTGCTCCTGGGCGGGATCACAACGGATGGGCGTTCACTGCCATCAAAAAAATTCTGCAAAGCTTAGGGTTCCAGAGAGGCTGAGGGTGGGGACCTCTACCACTTGACACATCTGACAGGGCTAAGTCCAGGAAGACCACAACTTGAGTTGTGACTGTCCATGCAGAATTCTGCTCAGAGGTCCAGAATTTTAACAGGCATGACAGCCATCTGAAACTCTAATGTACACCGTTAAGGCTTTGGGAAATGAAAGGATTCCAAGTGTGTGTGTTGAGGTGGGGTGAAGACCAAGTGCTCCAGTGTTTCTGTTTTCTATGTTAGTGTAGTATCTGGTTAGAGGGACATGTAAAATACCGTGATCAGACGTTTTCTGCTGACATAACATGTGAAACATGAAAGAGGTAATGAGGACCAGTAGAATTGTATACTGGCCTAGAAAGACCTAGAGGTCTGGCCGGCCTCTCTGCAGCGCACACCTGAGACAAAGCAGCTTACCTCACCTTTCTCCGCCATATGGAGAATGGGTGAATCTTAGGAAATTATGAGACTAGGTATCATGTTTCATATTTGTAAGGTTTTATGAGACAAAATGAAATCCCAAATAGTAGTAGATAGGGAAATACAAAGAATTGTCCTTGGGAAGTCTGCTTTTCTACCCTATAGAAATGCTGCCTTTCAGTAAGTGAAATCACCGTCTGCAGGGTACACAGTTAAACCTCTTGACGTTTTTTTTTTTTCCTTGTGAATATTGCTGTGTTGATGGAAGTCTTCACTTTAGTTGATAGGAATTAGAGCATGAGTGATTAGATGTTGACAGTTATATTTAGTTATGAACCCTCACCGTTTAATGCCACATGGTTTGTTTAGATAGGAAAATCTGGCAGGTTTCTTCATACAGCCTAATGACATGGAAACGGTTAGGTAAAATGTGTTTTTCCTTCTCTGCTTTACATCTGTAAACAATGCAGTGCTTGCCAGGCATGGCTGTCAGCCAGGCATGTTGAGAGAGGAGTGCTCCCTCCTTTTTTTCTCGGTCGCCATGGGTCCTCCTACAGGCTAGCTTTCCATCGTGGGACATGCAAGCCAGGAAGCACCTCAGAAGTTGTCTGCTCTGGCCCTTAATTTTTCCAGAGTGGCATGGAAAATTGATTGGCTTCCACCTGGGCCCCTCATTGCTAGGTAGAAGTGGATCCAAAATAAGCACTCAGACCTTCCACCTCCTAATCATATATTTTTCAACACTTTAGCATAATTTTTCTCTTATTTGGCATTTAATCTCATAACTCACTTTGGAATTATGAGAAGGTCCTGGGGCAGGGAGGGCTTCCCATCTTTTTTTAAAGTAGATAAAGGGAAAATAGACTTAATTCATTTCTTACACAGAACTGTCATTATCTTCAAACAGTTTATTTTTTGGTTATTTTGTGTGAATTTAATAATTTCATTGTCTCTCTGGAGGTTGGATTTTTTTTTGTTGGTTTTGGTATTTTTATATCTCTTTAAAAATTTTTACATTTATTTATTAAACATTTTATTGTTGTTTAGGTGAAAGTTACAGAGCAAATTAGCTTCCCATTCAACAATTTATACACAGCCTGTTTCCTGACATTGGTTGCAAACGCCTGAATGTGTTGGCATTCTCCCGCCTTGCTCTGTAGGTTCCCCATGTCCATTCATCCAGCTTTCCTGCCCCTACCTTCCTTCTGAACTTTGCTTTTGGGCAAATGCTACCCTTTAGGTCTTATATAGTTGATTGTTCTGAGATGTACATCCCTCACTGGTATTATATAGGCCTGTCAAGGAAACCCTGGTGGTGTAGTGGTTAAAGAGGTACGGCTGCTAACCAGAAGGTCCACGGTTTGAATCCACCAGGTGCTCTTTGGAAACCACATGGGGCAGTTCTACTCTGTCCTGTAGGGCTACTATGAGTTGGAATCAACTCGACACCAATGAGATTATATGGCTATAATGTGATCTCCGGGAGTGATTTCAGTTCCAAGTTTGAAGGGTGTCTAAGGGCCATAGTCTCAGGGGTTCCACCAGTCTCTAACAGACAAGTCTGCTTTTATTTATCAGTTTGAATTTTGTTCTACGTTTCTCTCCTGCTCTGTCCATGACCTACTATCGTGGACATGGTCAGAGCAGTCGGTAGTGGTAACTGGGAACCATCTAGTTCTTCTGGTCTCAGGCTAGTGGAGGCCGTGGTTCATGTGGTCCATTAGTCCTTTAGACTAGTTGTTCCCTTGAGTCTTTGGTTTTCTTCACTCTTTTGTGCTCTGGATGCGAAGAGACCAATTGTATCTTAGATGGCCAATCACAAGCTTTTAAGACCCCTGTCACTATTTACCAAAGCAAGATGTAGAGCAATGTCTAACTGGATTATAATATGCCAGTTGACTTAGATGTTCCCTGAGAATATGGTCCCTAGCCCTCAAGCCCAGTGTCTCAGTCCTGGGAGGTATATGGTTATGGCTAAAAAGTTTTCACGACCGTGTTTCTGTGCACGCTATTGCATACATGGGTATATTTACAGCATGTACGCATGTGTACGTGCGTGGGCGTATTTCCATACGCCCTCTCACCGTGTTCGGCTTACATACCTACCTGTGTATTCACTCGTACTGTTTGTGTCTTTTTAAGGAATTGAGAAGTGGGGATTCGCTTTAAGTTATTCATCATTGCTGTTGAATTTGTCGGTTTACTATTTACAGAAGGTTCAGTGTGCTGCCCTAAGAGTGGTTGCTGTGCTGCACAACTGGACTAAACCAAAAGCAAAGAAGTTTCCTGGATAAACCAAATGCTGCAAAAGCCAGAGTAGCAGGGGCGGAGGTTTGGGGACCATGGTCTCAGGGGACATCTAGGTCAGCTGGCATAATAAAATCTATTGAGAAACATTTTGCATCTCACTTTGGTGAGTGGCATCTGGGGTCTTAAACCCTAGCAAGCGGCCATCTAAGATGCATTAACTGGTCTGAACCCACCTGGAGCAGAGGAGAATGAAGAACACCAAAGACACAAGGTAATTATGAGCCCAAGAGACAGAAAGGGCCACATAAATCAGAGACTACATCAGCCTGAGATCAGAAGAACTAGACGGTGCCCGGCTACAACCGATGACTGCCCTGACAGGGAACACAACAGAGAATTCTTGATGGAGCAGGAAAGCAGTGGGATGCAGACCTCAAATTCTTAAAAAAAAGACCGGACTTAATGGCCTGACTGAGACTAGAAGGACCCTAGAGGTTATGGTCCCCAGACCTTCTGTAGCCTAGACCATTCCCAGACAGAGATTGGACTGGACTATATGACAGAAAATGATACTGGTGAGGAGTGAGCTTCTTGGCCCAACTAGATACATGAGACTGTGGGGCCAGCTCCTGTCTGGAGGGGACATGAGAAGGCAGAGGGGGACAGAAGTTGGCTGAATGGACACGGGAATACAGGGTGGAGAGAAGGAGTGTGCTGTCTCAGTAGGGGAAGAGCAACTAGGAGTACGTAGCAAGGTATGTATAAATTTTTGTATGAGAGACTGACTTGTAAACTTTCACTTAAAGCACAGTAAAAATTAAAAACATGAAAAAAAGAATGGTTGCCTGTGCTGACATTTGTGTGTTGCCGTTTTGTTCCAGAACTGAGGGCCGAAGTTGACATTATTGAACAGATGAGCAGCAGTGGGAGCAGCTCCTCAGACTCCGAGAGCTCCTCAGGAAGTGATGACGACAGCTCCAGCAGCGGAGGTGAGGACGATGCCCCGGCCTCCCCGCCACAGCCTTCACACCAGCAGCCCTACAACAGCAGGCCCGCTGTCGCCAACGGGACCACCCGGCCACAAGGCAGCAACCAGCTAATGAACACCCTCAGTAAGTGTGCTCTCCTTCTGTGGCCCGGAGGGGTGGCATGTCAGGCCTGAAGATCAGCTTCTCTTTACCTTGTATTGGAATGTATAAACCTGAAGCTATTTGAGGCATAAGAAAGGGTCTTGGCAAAGATAATTTGAAGCAGAAAGGAGTGAGCTACCAAACAGTAAAAAAAAGGATACACAAAACTAGAGGTCTGTTCTTTCTCTTCTCTACTCCCCACTGTCAAAACTGAGTTTTGTGAATTCTGGAAAATGCTGAAACATGAACAGGTAGGCTCTCTGACTCTGCATTTACCACCAGGCTTTAGGGGCACTACCTGCCCCTACATAGTGCCCCCCTCCCAAGTCCTTCTCACAATTCCAAGAACCTGGTGCCTTCAGACAGCCCACAGACTTGGCAGCCTGTGCCATCAGTGTGTATTTGCGGACCTACTACCCTCTCTTGCACGGGGCGGGCGGTGGGGATACCTGAAGATACTGTGATGTCTGGCTCACTTTTAATATAGCTGAGACTCAAGCAGACAAAAACAAAAATAGCTTTGGAGGCGGGGAGGGTGCCGATTATTTACTCTCTTTGCTCTCTGGAACCCGATGAATGTTCTCCCCTGGGGTAACTTCCTTTGAGGAAGATTTGCCAGCAACAATGGGGAAGCAGACCTAGTTAACCCTGCTCCTACTGTAGACTAAGTTTTCTAACCGTGGACCTATTGGGCTGGGTAATCCTTTCTTGTCCAGTGTATTGTCAAATGCTTAAGAGCATCTCTGGCCTCTACTGCCCTGAAGCCAGTAACACCCTCCTCCCATTTGTGTCAATCAGAAATGTCTTAAAAAAATTTTTTTTTTTTTGCTGTCAAGTTGATTCCAACTCATAATGACCCTGTAGGATGGAGTAGAACTGCCCCATCAGGTTTCCAAGGAACAGCTGATGGATTCAACTGCCAACCTTTTGGTTAGCAGCCAAACACTTAACCGCTCAAGGCATCGCAAGATGTCCTCTGAAGGGCAAGAGCGCCCCTACCTGAGAACTACTGCTCTAGGCTCTGTTCTCCCACCTGAGTGAACGCAGTACTGGCCCCAGATTCCGGGTATACTTCGATGCACTTCTCAGTTGGCTGGGGATAGATAGTAAGCTACACATTGGGAGTTTGCTGTTTATAGTGGAAAAGTACCAGATATCTACTGTGTCTTTAACTCAGTTCTTCATTTTGCTTTAGGATTGGTGGCATCATGAACGTGTTTTGCTTGCCTTCCTAGCCCAGGAGAGCCTTGAGGGAGACAAGGTTGAAAGGGAATAATGTGAGAGGCCTGTGGGCTTGAGTAAAGCAGTCATTGCTCAGTTATTCCCTTAGAAAGAAAGAGGAAAGAGCAGCACAGTGGGGATGACCCACCTACCAGTGTCTTAAGCACTTGCGTTACTTAAACTAGGATTTTCAACTGGAATCAATTTATAAACCCTGAAATCACAATAAATTGCACAAATTTGCCAAACCCTGCTGTGAAAGTAAGAAAAATAATGATGATGTTAGTTGTTTTTCTGAATGGTAACCTGAATCAAAATCTTACCCCAAAAAACAAATGGATCAGTTTGAACCTGGATCAAATCAATTGTAACAAGAAATTTCAAAGGGATTTTTGACTCAGTCACACCAGTGTGTTAACTCACATGTCCCTCAGGTTACTCTGTAAGGGACCATGCCCAGATTAGTTGATTGGGGGTTACAAGCTGTTGCTCTGCCCCCATCACCTTTTCTGAGTCTAGATTCCAACTCATAGTGACTCATTGCGACCCTGTAGCTGTCGAGTCTAGAACAGCAGTTCTCAAATATTTTGGCTTCAGGACTTTGTTGTTTTTAGGTGCCATCAAGTCAATTTCGACTCCTAACGACCCCATGTGACAATAGAATAAAGTGACAAGCATTCTTAAGGCAGTACATCAAACCTTCGTAAATAGTAAATTAGCAAATCCGATAGCAATTATTAAGTCACTTAAAACGAATCCCTGCTTAAGGCAAACGGTTCTATTAAACAATGAATCAGTTATTTAAAAATGATTTCTTACTGTTTATTAACACATGTGAAAGCCGTCTAGCCTCCTCTTCCTTTGCTGTATCCTGGTAAGCAGTACTGTCATGCTTTACAGATATTTAAAATGGAATTGCTTTTAAGATGTTGACTGCATCAGTTTTTTTCAGTAAGCCAAAATTATTTCCCCCCGTAATTAAGTTGGTTAGGAAAGCTTTAGTGTGTAGCCAAGGTAATCAACCAGAGTCATGAGAAAATCATTTTTAAACTCCGTGCTTTTGGTTTGATTCTCTTTTCTTTTGTAGGAAATGACTTGCAGTTGAGTGAATCTGGCAGTGACAGCGATGACTAGAGCCGAATCTTTTGAAATCTACTTTTTTGGTGCACAAATAATGCTGCAAGACCAGGCTACTTTAGTGTGGAGTCCATTGCCGAGAGGAAAACATTGTGGAGCAGTGACTGTAATAGGAGTTTGAGGCTCTGGAGCGCTCAGATATTCAAGTTCTTAACTTAGAGGTGACGGGTGATTTTCTCATGTACTTTTTGAACAATCTCATGTTTCAAAGTGTAAGTAGATCTATAGAAGAACTAACAGGATTATATTCTGATTTGGCTAACATTGTTAATGAAAAACACAAATGTGCACTGGTCTAGGTTACCCAGAGGCTGTCTTCACCAGGGCAGTGATTCGGTTTTCAACCCTAGCAGTCACCAGTTTGGTCAAACGGTCTGTACCAGTGAAATGAAACACAGTCTTTGAGATGTAGGAGAGGAAGAGAAACCTCAAATTGCAGCATAAAAGTATGTGAAAACCACTCTAAATTGTTGCCATAAAGCGGTAAGGAAGTTCTGCCTGACGCAGCCTGACAATCCTGTGTAGAACCGGCCTCCAAGCCTGAGTCCTAGAGCGTCAGCTGGGCAGGACCCTGGCTGCGTGCTAGTTCAGCCCCTCAGATACAAACAGGAGAAGGAAGCGTACAGCTGTTGTATGGCAGGTCTCCCACACCCACTCCAGGCGTTGCCCACTCTTCTCTACCTTGAATCTTATTTGTTGGAATCAGAGATTTTTCTACTTAGACTTTAAATGTACATTGGAGCTTTTACTGGGTTCCAAAAGACAAAAGCATTGGGTACTTCCAACTTGAATTTAGATCTAGACAGCCCCTAAATGTCTGAGGCTGGGTGAACAAATCAGACCAGCAGCCATTGGGCTGACTTGTATAACTCAATTAAATTGGGGCTTTCTTTCCATGTAGAGCCATACGAAGTGTCTTTCCTTCAGTGGATTTTAGGGAGGGGAGGTATAGGGTGTGGGATAGAAGTGAAGAAACCTCTTGAACAAACCAGCAGTAAGTTTCCAAAAACCTGAATCTAGATAGGAGTTTCGCAGTATGAAATGTGCACGTTCTCTGATAAGGTGTTTCTGTTCGTGCTTTTGTCCCAGTGTTTGTGCTTGACTCCCAGACCAATTTGTATTTTTATAGACAACTGGAAGAAAGTCCTAAGATTGCCTTTTGCAGTGTGCAGTTTCTGAATGAATCTGTTGCAGGAGCCTGGTCTCTAGTAAATGTTCCGTGTTGAGCGAATGTGTGATAAATCATCCCGTAATCAGCATGGAGTATCCCGCTTCTGTAGTTTGAATGAATGTGTCCTGAGAAATTTCCATCTGCGTTGGTTCAGTGGGCATCAAGACGTTAAAAATGGTTTTCCTTCCTCGGGTTCCTCCACTTGATGGCCCTCCCTCCCCAGCTGTTGGAAGGAAGCAGTCTGGACTGAGGAAGGAAATCAGCGGTCCATGGCGGGAGCTTTGGTTAGAGTCGCATCTCTGTGTCCGGGGGTTGGACACATGGGCAAGGAGCGGGGGGACCCATTGTCCAGTGGCACACTCACGCCACTCAACCCAAGGGGAGGTCAGAGGTAGCTCTCGTGCCCTGTGGTGGGTTCGCAGCTCATCGTGAGTTGTCAGTCGATTTAATGGTATGTAGGGCCTTACTTATGATGAATTAATGATTTATAACTCTTCGGTAATGATGACAGCTCAGGGAAGGTGAAGGTCATGACTGGGAGACTTGAATTGTTACTGGATGTGGGAATTCTTTCACTGCTCTTAACTTGCTCAGGCTGGAGCAGGTTTTAGGAACTTGAACTAAAAATACCTAAGCCTCTCTTTTCTTATTTTTCCTTTTCTTTCCCAAAGTCTTGATTTATGTAGACAGAGCTGTGGATTTTGGTATGTCGGGTCAGGACGTTTGTATAGGAAGTGCCTGCGTGCAGCTCTGGGCTTGGTGAGTCGGACTCTTCCCACTCAGACCCTCTCCACCCTCCTCCGTCCTACCCAGCACTCCAGCACAGCTCCAGCATGGGTCTCTGCACCAAGCTGCCAGTGGTTCCCTTTGCCCCCAGCCCCAGCTTTACCCACCAGAGTAAGGAATCTTTTCTTTTTGGAAATCAAGAATTTGGCCGGACAGACTGCTTTTGGGCGAGCCAAATTGGACTTCTTGTTCTTCCTGCCCTGTGCCTTCTTTTCAGCTTGCTCCCTCAGCCTGCAGGACCCTCCCCTTTACCCTGCTCTTCCCCCTTGCCCCTGCAGACTCCACTCCTGAGGTTTTGTAGGTGCCATCCTCATGGATTCTTCCTCAGTTTCTTTCAACCCACATGGAGTGCCCTCTGTGCATTTCCTGACTTTCCTCTTCTTTGAACCCTGGTTGGCGTGAACTCCTTAAAAGCAGGGACTGTCATTTTCATCTCTGTACTGGAACTGGGGTGTCCACAGGAATAGACATTCAGCTGCTCATAACCTGGTGGGGGAGGAGGAGAGAAAACTAATGGTGGAGTACAGAAGACAGAGACGAGAGAAAACTTTCCTAGCACTTGGAGACAGCTGAAAACCATCTATGCAGGTTTTCACAATTTGGAAGTCTCTAGTTGAATTATTAAAATTGCCTTTTATTTGCTGTATACAAGGTCTGCCATCTTGTGAGTCGTGTAGGCGAGGTGTGAAGACTTAAGTCTGAATTGTCCAAGGCCCCGTGGCAAGCCATGGTAAAGAAGTAATTTGAGGAAACAAATAAACTAGAGATCTGTAATGACACCACTCATTATCTACTCCTTTATTGCTGTAGCAGAACCATTTTTTCTGTTTGGTATGAATTTCTGTGTGCTTTGATGGTGGGAAAACTTGAAAATTTTAAACTCCTTACTTCCGTATTTGAGAGGCTGGTGCACTAGGAGGTGTGTGTATGTGTGAGAAAGAGAGAAAGAGAAAAAAAAAGATGTATTTATTATGTGATTTCGAAAGAGAAATAGTCTGTTATGTGGACATGTGTTAGGTACAGCCAAATTGGATGTTTCCATTTGGCAAAGAAGGTAGGATTCCTGAAACTCAGGCCTTAACCAGTAGGTTAGAAGACAAGACCAACTGAAGCGTTATGAAATGTGTGTTTTTGTTGCTCCTGTTATTTCTGTCTTGGTTTTATTGTCTTGTTCTTTAATGATTTTTAAAATCTTGTGCCTAAAAGTTTATTTTGCTTAATTATGAAGTAGACATGCATATTTACATTTATGTAAAATATTTGCTGTGTAAAGTGTTTTTTTTTTGTTGTTGTTTATTCTCTTAAAAGATTATTATATTTAAGTAAAAAATGAAGGTCAGCAATACATATAATGTCTTGGTAGCTTTTATTTTCTTATTGTCATGAAAAATCAATGAGAAACGGAGGGTTCTTTTAAGAACTCCTTGTCCATAAGCCAGATTAACTGACTAAATTGATTCCTTTGTGATGTGGTGTTTATGATCATTAAGAAGAACAATTCAGTTTTAAAAGGTGCAAAATTAGAACCTAAAGGATGATTTCAGCAAGCCACACGGCACCTGGGGCCATTTTACTTGGTCTGGAAAGGCAAGATTAACTTTGGGTCTGAGAACCCTGCAGAGGTTAAACTGAATCCCTGGACATATCCTTCCATCATTCTGTTGTTGTTCTTAGCTGTCATCAAATAGATTCCAACTCATAAGGACCCTGTGTGTGCAGAGTAGAACAGCTCCATAGGGTTTTCCAGTCTGTGACCTTTTGGAAGCCGATCTCCAGTCCTGTCTTCCAAGGTGCCTCTGGGTGGGTTCGAACTGCCACCCTCTTCGCCAGTAGTCAAGTGCTTAACTGCCGTCATTTGTTGTTGTTACGTTCCTCAAGTCGGTTCCCACTCAGCGTTCCTGTGTACAACAGAGCAAAACACTTTCCATCCCTGCGCCATCCTCACAATCGTTGGTGTATTTGAGCCCATTGTTGTAGCCCCTGTGTCAGTCCATCTCGTTGAAGGTCTTCCTCTTTTTTGATGACCCTCTATTTTACCAAGCATGATGTTCTTCTCCAGGGACTAGTTCCTCCTGATAACATGTTCAGAGTACTTGAGACGAAGTCCCGCCATTCTCGCTTCCAAGGAGCACTCTGACTGTACTTCTTCCAAGACAGACTTGTTCATTCTTCTGGCAGTCCATGGTATATTCAGTATTCTTTGCCAACACCGTAATTCAAAGGCATTAGTTCTTCCTCGGTCTGCCTTATTCATTTTCCAGCTTTGCAATCACTTAGCTCACCAAATTCCTTCACCTGGAAGGCCACGCAGGACACACACAGACGCGCGCACACACACACACGCACACACACCCTCTGGCCCCTGATTGGCTGGAAGTGATCCTACCCACCTGCTTCCGTCTGCACCGCTGATAGAGCAGTGCTCACATCGCTCACCCCTGCGTGTGGCATTGCCCCCCCCCACAAGACTGTAAACTCGAAAGGGTCATGACCGTATTTTTTTTTTTAATTCTTTGGTGTCTTTCACCTAATGGGTGCTCAATAAATTTGTTTTTAATGAAGTTACATGTTACGAGAACTAGACTAGGAATAAGAGTACTTGCCTGGACTACCCTCTGCTCCTTATTCTGCACCTAGCTTCTATTCTCTCAGGTGGAGATGGGCTTTAGACTTGAACCAGGGGTCTCACCTGGCAAGTAGTGGTGGTGTGTTCATCACCTGGGGAGTTTTATCCACTGTGTTAGTTATTGTCACTGCAGTGGTATGTCACAAACCATCCTAAAATTCAGTGGCTTAGAACAATAAGCATTATTTTACCCACAAGTCTGTGAATTAGCCATCTAGACTGGACTTGGCTGGACAGTTGTGGTTTTGGCTGGCTCATGTAACCAGCAGCTAACTGAGGGTTAGCTGATTAGGGGGCCTTGGCTGGGACAGAGGGGACAATCAGCTGAGCTCCCTGTGTCTCCTCTGCAAGCTATCCTGGGCATGTTCTCATGGCAAAGGCGGAGGTGCCAGAATGAGAGCAGAAACAGCGGAAATGCTTCTGTTCGTGATCCCATTGGCCAAAGCAAGACACGAGGCCTAGTTCAGAATCAAGAGGTGAGGAAATACACTACCAATTGATGGAGGAGTCGCAGAGTTACATTGGAAAGGGGGTGGATCCAGGAGGGAGAGGAATTTAAACTACTAATAGGATCAGTCTAATCCATGCACATACCTCATGTCTCCAGCGCAGCTGAGAAGTATTTCCAGGCTGTGACCACATAAAAAGAAGTCCCGGGAGGAGTCGCTCATGTTTCCTGCAGAGGGCGCCAAAGCCAAGCCAATGGCTCCTCTTGGCTTGGCCACAACCAAGCTAAACCCAGTGCCCTTGAATTGATTACAACTCATAGTGACCCTATAGGACAGCATAGAACCGCCACATAGGCTTTCTAAGGCTGTAATCTTTATGGAAGCAGGCTACCATATCTTTCTGACGCAGAGTGGCTAGTGGGTTTGAACTGCCAAACTTTTAGTTAGCAGCTGAGCACTTAACCACTTTCCCACCAGGGCTCCTGCCTTGGCTTGGCACATGTCCCTTTATTAACTGTGGTTTGATTCCCTCTGACTTGTTCTTACTAAGAGCACTGTTCCATTTACCTATTGCTGAATAACAAACTACACCCAAACTTTAGTGGATTAAAAGAACAACCATTTTATTTTATCTTATAGAGTCTGTTGGTTAGGAAATTGGACAGAGTTTGGCTGGGCAGCTCTGACTGGGTGTACTAAAAGGTTAAAAAAAATTAGCTTAAGTTTTAGCCTTATAGATGTATTTTGTAAGCTGGGCTTATGAAAAATGTTGTTAAAACTACAGGGGTGTTTTTATAAAAAATAATGAATTTCTGCTGAAACACGGCGCAAAAATTTTATAGACTGTCATTTTGGTGTCACCCCCTCTGAGAGTGTCAACCTGGTGTAGTCAGCACCCCACCCCCCACAGTCCGAAGTGACATCACTGGGGGCCTCTCTAGCATGGCAGTCTCAGGGTAGCTGGCCTTCTGGCATGATGTCTGGCTTCCTCTGGAACAAGTGTTTTGAGAAGCTACATGGCATTTTATGACCTAGCCTGGCAAGTCATGTAGCATCACAGCCCCTAGATTCTGTTAAGGCAGTCAATAGCCCACCCAGCTGCAAAAGGAGGGGACATAGGCCCCACCTATTTAATGGAAGCATATCAAAAGCCACCCACCTGTCCTCCCTGTGTCCTTGGACTCTGGTCCCTGTCATGGTTCTCAGATGAGACATTTCCCCAGAGCAGTGGTCTTAAAGTGCCGTCCCAAACCAGCAACGTCAGCATCCCCTGGAAACTTGTTAGAAATGCATATTTTGAAGCCTTACCCCAGACCTGCTGAGTCAAGAACTCTGGGACGGGACCCAGGAATCTTTTTGATAAACCCTTCAGGTGATTCTGAGAACTCTGCCCTGGAGCAAAAAGGTCTCTCTTGGTGAGCCTCAGTGATGACCCCTTACCATGGTGACTCTCTTCAGCTTCCCATCCTAGTTTGATGAAGGGCTGAGGGTAACTGGAACCAGGACATACAATGGAGTGTGGTACTGTTTATGAGTTGGAACATCAAAGACCAAAATGTAAAAAAGCTGGAGGGAGGCGGGGGGGGGGGCGGTTTACTCATTGTCTTTGAAGAAATTAAGGGGCCAAACCAAGTCCATTGCCATCAAGTCGATTCTGACTCAGTGACCCTATAAGACAGGGTAGAATTGCCCCATAGGATTTCCAAGGAGCAGGTAGTAGATTCGAACTGCTGACTTCTTGGTTAGCAGCCAAATGCTTAACTACTGTGCCACCATGGAAAGGGCCAAATAACCCCAAATGAAATTCTCTCGAGATAATACTAGAGTCTCAGCATCAGAATTTCTGTGTTCATATGTGGCCCCTTTTCATTTCCTTAAAGGGAGTAGGTGGTAGGGCGAGGGAACAGCCTGTTGCCCTTGAGTCGAATCCAACTCAGCGACCCTATAGGGCAGAGTAGAACTATAGGGCAGAGTGGAACTGCTCTGTAGGGTTTCTAAGGCTGTCATTTTTACAGAAACATACTGCCACATTTTTTTCCCCTGCGGAGCCACTGATGGGTTTGAACCACTGTCCTTTTGGTTAGCAGCTGAGCGCTTTAACCACTGTGCCACCAGGACTCCTTAATGAACACAGTGGGCAGAGGAAAAGCCAGTTTTGGTTTTTTCCATTCAGTAAGGTCGTATGTCTTACAGAGTTGCCTTACCCCAAAAGTCAACTGTTTGGAGGTGAAAAGAACTCAGGGTGAGGCCCCGAGAGAAAGTCCCTCTGATGAAGCCAGTGTTGGTTCTGTTTCTCAGGTAGGGCTGAATGAGAGGGGGTGGGTAGTCTTTAGCCCACCACTTTTGGGAGACTTACAGCTCCCTCTCAGTCCAAGTGAAGATCTGGGAGAACACATGTTCCTGGAGCCTCTGGGCCCTTGGGTGTAACTGTGGCTTGCTCCAGTGTAAAGATCTAGCTGAGGCACCAGGGTCCTTGATCCATGAGCTCGCTGTTACTATGTAAGTGGAAAGACTAAGTTTCATTTCAAATTTAAATTGGCTCACTCTGCTGTGGGGATGGAGGCGGCAGGACAGCTCGGGAAGGGCAGTCACCGGGCAGAGGTTGACCCATTAATCACAGTGAGGTCTGGAGGTTCTTCAGCAATTTACCCAGTTGTGCCCTCTGTACCTGAATTAGTGATGGGTGCCCTGTGTGTCTGTCCCAAGAGGCACTCAGCAGGTCCTATTAGTTCCTAACCTGTCTTCAAAGGACTTGCTTTGCTTTTAAATGTGTCGCTCAAACAGCTTTGCAGGTAGATAGAGTCCTGGGACCAATACTCATCCCCAAAGCTCCCTGGTTATCATGGAGTGCTTCTGGACTGGCCAGGACATTCCAGCCACAGGCTGTATCCTTGGGTGTCAGTGAGCAGAACTTGGGCCTCTGTTACTGGTGAAAGAGTCACACCCAGGCCAGGCCTGAGAGGGGGAAAGTCAGTGCTGGGCCCTGCCATTCAGTCAGGCTTCCATAGGAGACACAGATAAAGGCCGCTGCGAAGTTACCAGGAAACAGTATTTCTCCCAGTGTCATCACTGCAGCCGTAAAGTGTCATAACCCTTTCTTTGAGTGCCTACTGCTTTCTTACCGACGACATCCCCCACCGTGCATGCTCACTTCTGCCACCTGAGCAGAAATCACTGAGGAAGCCTTATGACTAAAATCATAGGCTGTCAGAACTCTGCGGTTTGGGATCACGTCAGTGAGGACAGAACACTCGCGTCTTGCCTGGACAAGCCGAGCCGTGTGAGTTGCTTTGACATAGAGAAGCAGTGTCAAGTTCAACCTAGCTGCTGAGCATCAGACATGGGTGTTCAGGCACAACGTTCCCTGTTTATCTTAACTTTGTAGTTTCCAAGGAGACAGGACCCTGGGTCCACTTCACAGTCCAGGCCTGAGGCTCGGAGCCCATCACAGTGCTGCTTTGTTCATGCTCTACTCCAACTCCATGTCTCCCTATAGTAACCGTGTCTTCCGTGATGCGACGCCCATTGCTCCTCTTGTATGTGGTCTGCCTGCTGCAAATCAGGAGTCTCTGGGTGGTGCGAATGGTTAATACTTGGCTGCTAACTGAGAGGCACCTTGGAAGAAAGGCCTGGCAATCTAATTCTGAAAAATTAGCCACTGAAAACCGTGTGGAGCACAGTTCTCTGACACACGGGAGGTCGACTTGGTGGCAACTGGTGTACTGTTATTAGTTGCTGTTGCGTTGATTCCGATTCCCAGCGACCCCACGTGTGCTCAGTAGAACTGCTCCACAGGGTTTTCAAGGCTGACCTTTTAGAAGGAGATCGCCAGGCCTGTCTTCCGAGGTGCTGCTGGGTGGTGGGTTTGAGCCGCCAACCTTTCAGCTAGCACTTGAGCACTTAACCATTTGAGCCACCCAGGCGCACCTACTGGTGTACTACAAGTCAGTAAACCTGATTTTACTGGACTACAGGTTCATCCTGGGGCTGTGTATCAGGTGGGCTAGTGTGCACCTGAGTCTGAGAACAATCACTCTTTTTGACTCCTTTGCCATAAGGCTGTGGCCCAAACAGCTGTCAAAGCAAATTCATGCAATCTGCCTCAAAGGGAGAAAAAATATTCCGAGATCCCCAAAGAGGTGAGTGATTAAGCTAGACCGATAAATAATAATGACACAGATAAAATCCAGTACTTCCTAAGCAATTTCTAAGTGTCAGAAACTTTAACCATAAACCCACTGCCATCGAGTCGATTCCGACTCATAGCGACCCCATAGAGTTTTCAAGGCTGTAAATCTCTACAGAAGCAGACTGCCACGTCTTTCTCCCAGGGAGCTGCTGGTGGTTTCGAACCAAAAGCCTTTCAGTTGGCGGTTAATCACTTTAACCACTGCGCCAGCAGGGCTCCTTACTTCAACCATATTATCTCTGTAATTTCCCAAACCCATTGCCATTGAGTTGATTCCGACTCACAGTGATCCTATAGTACAGAGTAGAACCGCCCCATAGGGTTTCCAAGGATGTAATCTTTACAGGAGCAGACGGCTACATCTTTGTCCCATGGACCGGCTGGTCGGTTCAAACCACTGACTTTTCCTTTAGCAGCCAAGCACTTCACCACTGCATCACCAGGGCTCCTTTAGAATTCCCCACAGCCCTGGAGTAAAGTACTGTTACTTTCATTCTGTAGGTGAGAAAACAGAGAATCAGGGAAATGAAGTAAATCAGAATAATTGAACAGCAAGTTAGTGAGAAAGCCAGGCTTCAAATCCATATCGTGAACCCAAATCCTCTGCTTTTTTTTTGCAAGCAACACCGCATCTCTCATGATCAGCGGTGACCTATCAGAGTGACCTCTCCGAATAGACCTACTAGAATCAACCAAGTGCTTCTGGGTATGGGCAGCCTTCCAAAATGTTTGCTCCAAGTGGCCCAGCCCTTAACACTGCCAAAAGGAGAAGCAACACCAGAGAAGTGGCCACTCTAATGGACAGTGTATGTACCAAGCATCCATTTCCCCATTCTTGCTCCCCAGTTTTTGGTCCAGTAGCCATGCCTCTACGCAGCCCAAGTGCTTCTGGGGAATTTCCAGAGGTGGGCTAAGGGTACTATAACCTTTCCCACCATGGGTTCAGGAATCCAGCTCTAATCCAGTCAGCAGATGAAATTGTCCTGATGAAAGAATTGGTTCAGGAGTGGGCTTGTAACTCAAAACAGGCCAAGGAGGCTTGAAGCAAGCTTTGCTGCAGGCTTCTGGAAAAGGGGTTTCCTGAGAGTCACCAGAATAGATGTTCCCTCATCCTCCGAGTATTGCCGGGTGCAGATAGGAGCATAAAGCTGCAGGAGCCAGCTTACAACCAGCTGGAGGAGTAAACTGACAGATATAAATAGCCTAGAGAATAAAGAAAAAATGGAGTGTGAACCTTGATTGAACTATGCCTAATCTCCACTCTGCCACTGGACATTTTTTTTTTTTTTTTAAGTTATATGTGCCAATACGTTCTAGTCTATGGTTTATATCCAAAGTAGATATTATGTTAACTTGCCAACAAAAGCATCAGATTGTCATAGCCTCCTTTGGTGACCAACTGTACCTCTGAAGACCTGCCCTATTCTCCGCCTCCCCTGTGTGATAGCCTGAGAAGCTGCTGACAGAATCCATCAGCATCCGAGGGCATACCTGTCACAGCTGAAGGGCAGAGTCCACACTCACAAGCTATTAGAGTTGGAAGAAAATTGAACCCTAGTTTAAAGTCTCTTTTAGGTGAGGAAAGAAACAGGCTATGAGAAGTTATGAATCCTGGTGCCTGGGATTCCTCCACACTGTGGCACCTCAACTTCCCACTGACCAGCAGATGACCTCAGGAAACATTTACCTGGCACAGGTGAGCTTTTGGCCACCTATTCTGTTTCTGCCTCACCTCCCTACAGGTGCTCCTGGGCAGCCCACCCAGCTCTGTTCATGGGGAAGCTGCCCCCTCCACCACAGTTAGCATTTCAGGGAAGGACCCAGAGACCACCATCTTCCCTGGTCTTTCATCTTTCTGTTTCTACATACCAAACAGGTAGAATTACTCTTATTACATGTATTCTTGAAACACATGATTTTAAATCCTTTCATTTCCTAAGCCTTGCAGGACCCTTCCTGGAAATAGCTGGAGAGAAGCCTACCCCCAGTATTGCGGGATCCAGAGACAAGAGCCCAGATGGAGGCTCACACACCAGACGTCTAAACATTTAAGTTATAATCAAACTGACCAACTATTAATTAAATATATTCTATTTGCTTACCTTGGCAAATACATTTTCATAATACCTGGAAGGCCAGACCTGAATTGGGAATTTTTAGATTCCTGAAAGTTCTGTGGCAGCGTGTGGGGCTGTGGGGAGAGCAGGGCCCTGTCCCAGCCCAACCCCCTTCTCTGTTGAGCCCCAGGCCCACCCCATACAGCGAGGGCCCTCGTACACCCATGTAGAAACCTAGCCTGCACGTCCAGGCTCCATGCACAGCTCTCCAAACAGCTTTTCTCTGGGCCTAGAGGTGTGCACAGGCCACACTCAGGAGGATGGCCATGGGGAAGAGGCCACAGGCCCTGAAAGCAGGCTCAGGGCCATAGGATAAGGGTTTGGGGGCCCTGGGCTTCTGGAGCATGGTCTGGGAAGGCAGAGTGCGAGTTCTAGGTGGGCACGTCATCTTGGCCCCACAGACTCCTTGCCCTGTGGGGAGGGTCATGGTCAGAGGAGAGCAGGGTAGTGCCCTCTAAGGCACCCAGGACAGGGGCCCTCCTGCCCAGGTCCAAAGGCAGTTCTGCAGCTTTATCCAGTCCTAAAAAGCAAAACAAACCAGTTGCCATTGAGTCAACTCCAACTCGTGGCAACCCCACGTGTGTCAGGGTAGGATTTTCCAAGACTAATTTTTTAGTAGATCTCTAGGCCTTTCTTCCAAGGTGCCTGTGGGTGGGCTTGAACCACTAACCTTTCGGTCAGCAGCTGAGTTCTTAACTGTGCCACCTAGGGGCTCCCTCCAGTCCTAGACAAGGTCCTGACACAAGGTTGGGGTTGGAGCTGGGTTAGCAAGACCAGGTTTTGTGATCTTGGGCATATGCTGCCGCTCCTCCCGACTTCAGTTTTCTCCCTTGTCCCTGAGGGAGCTGGACTGCTTCCATGTTCTAGAACTCTCTGCAGAGTCCAGGAAGCAAACTTGAATTCAGCCCCAGACCCCATCCAGCAGTGCTGGGACACTGGCCCCTACCCCTCAAGGAAGAGAGAACCATGGTGGGGAAATGAACTGCCTTTATTTTTTGATTTCCCACTGGGGGCCCCAGTGTGGTGGTGGTGGCTTTGCAGCATAGAAGTAACATCTCCCAGGAGGTGCGCCAGAGCCTCAGGGAACTGGGCTGGCCAGTGTGACCACCTCTGGGGACACCACTCGGGCTGACATCCACCTGGGAAGACATGGTCCACCCAGAGACCAAACCACCAGCATAATGCCCTGCACACTTCTGCTTGCCGAGTCCCCAAGATTCACTCTGTCCTAGGCACACTGGATAGCATTGCACCAAAGCCTGGGGTGTCTGTCCATCTGGTAGCAGAAGGCACATCCCCATCACGGCTGTGGGGCACATTTCACCTTGGAGGCATCTTTCCAAAGCTAAACCAAGCCCCACTTGGGAAAGATGGTAGTGGCAGGCAGCTCACAGATAGGCAGGACTATGATCTTGTAGAAAGTGAAGAGCTTGGGCACACAGACATAAGGACAAGGCTGTGCAAGGCCAAGACACAAAGGGAGGCCACAGTCACTCAGAGGAGTCAGCAGGAAGCGAGAGATGGCACTCAGGACGGAAACAGTCTCTGCCTGCATTGTGTACTCATCAAGGGTCCTAGACTGGGAAACCGGGCGTGGGCTCAGGGGGAGGTCACACTCTGCTAAGAGTCTTCTCAATAGGAAATGGACAGGAGGAGCATTCATAAGGCAGAGGTCAAAGTGAGGTCACAAGGTCAAGATGGTGACAGGTGGTAAAACCATGAGCCACCCCTTTGGGAAACATCCAGAAGAGGAAGGCCACAGCTCTGCAATTGTCTGTATGGCCAGCGGCCCAGCCTGAGCCCCCACCTTCTGCCTGAGGGGGAGCGTGGGTTTTGTGGCTTTCTCAGTATTTTTTCACAGTTGGGTGTCTTCCTAGGGGAGCCACGTGAGACTGTGCTGGGCTGTGGCCAACTGAGGGTCCCTCAGCAGGTTCAGAGCAGTGAGCCACACGGAGGGAGTCTGTCCATTCCCTGCTTTGTTCTTCTCCGGCTTCAGGGGGTCTGAGGGTGAGCTGCCCTGGGAGAAAATGCCAGCGTTTCCAGAGGTCAGAGGGCAGAGAGGCCTCACACCAGACCCCCAACAAGTTAAGAACTAAAATAGCCCTGCAGGGCCATGTGTGTCTAACAGTCCTAAGCCAAGGCCACGGCCAGGGTCAGCGACATTCCAGAAGAGGGAGGGCTTTGTAGCCAGCTCTTTGGCCAGTTGGTAGCAATGGGGAACATGGCTGAGTTGGACATTTAGAAGGTTTTCTGGTACTTTGGATTAAGACAGGATGCAGTGGTCCTGGGTTCTTCCAGCCAGACTGAGTTAAAAGCACATCTTAGCAGCAAGAGTTGTCCTTGTTTTTGTCACACAAAGGTTGGTGGAAACTGGACCAGGACAGTGCGAGGTTGGTTTGACGAGGTGAAGAAGCTGCTGCTGTTCTGTGGGATGCAGCCAGCCTTCTCCTTGTGCCCCTCATGTGAAATAGCGGCAGGGCGTGGAGTCGATGGAGCAGTACGGAGTGCACTGCAGGTCTCCATGTGACCTGAGGGGAGGCAAAAACACCGTCAGGGCATCACAGGGCAGCAGCAGAAAAGTGTCTGCCCAGCTCCAAGGACCAAGGACCAAGCCCACCTCTGGTAACTTGAGATCAAACCATCAGCGGTCACTGCCGCCACCTTCCTGAGGGCCAATGGCTCTATAAAGGCTGTTTCCACTCTCATGTAGGGAAAGGGGATTGAGGGAGTTAAGTCTAGGCCTCTGAGGTCCTTCTCCTTGAGCTCTGGCTCAGGGCTCTGGGTAGAAGAGGAATTAGTAGCCCTGCTAATAACACAGCATCTTCAAGGGAACCACGCCCTTTTCAGCACTGTCCAATAGAACTTTCTGTAAAGACGCAAATGTTCTATTGTTTTTGTTCAATATGGTAGCCACTGTCCACGTATGGCTATTGAGGACTTGAAATATGGCTCATACAACTGGGGATCTGAGTTTTTCATTTTATTTAGTTTGAATTAATTTTAATAGCCACGCATGGCTAGTGGCTATCATCTTGGACAGCGCAAGCCTATACCTCTGTAAACCCAAATAATAATCCCATAAAAAACCAAAACCAACCCAGTGCCGTCGAGTCAATTCAGACTCATAGTGACCCTATAGGACAGAGTAGAACTGCCCCATAGAGTTTCCAAGGAGCGCCTGGCATAATCCTATGGCAGTGTGTTAAACATACACACAATCAAAGGCATCCCTCAAGGCTTCTAGGGATTAGGTGGGTAACCACAGTGAGCCAGTAAGCCAGGCCCTACTCAGCCCTGTACTCCATGTCTGATTGTCCACACTCAGTTGTCTCCATGGAGCCATAAGCCAGCTCAGACCTTCTGCCAACTCTCTGGCAGTTACCTGTCAGAAGCCTTCCCTACTTCAGGGAGAGGGGCAGTGGATACATCTAAGTAGGGCCACCTGGCCAAGCCTAAATGGTCTTGGATAAGCATGGAGGGGTGCGGGGTGGGGGAGTTGAGAAGGTTCCCTTGGAAGAGAGTGCATAGAGGGAGTGGTAGAGAGACAGGTGTCTGTTCTCAGCCCTGGCTCAAGGCCTGGGTCCCGGCCTATGACAGGAAAAGTGCCTGAAGCAAAAGTTGAGGAAATAGGATTCACAAGAGACTTAGGAGATCTGAGGCACCAGCGGGTCCACTCTAGAGCCAAGGGACGGGCCGGACAGAAACTGGGGAGAGGGGTCAGCCTCCATATTTTCCCTAGAACATTATACAACTCTGGTTCTGTGAGAACTGGGGGGAAGGTGGCGCCATTTTGCATTTTGAATAAGCGCAGGAGGCCACATTTGGGGCATGGAATTAGCACCTCACGGGGGCCAGTGGCCCTCAGTTGGCTTGGGAGACGTCAGTGTGGAAAGCAGGACGTTAACATACTTGCCCTGAGCAATGTGAACACACAACTGAGTACCCTTGGAAATGACTAAAGGGGTTCTTAAAGTGAGTACCAAGTTCCTGGCCATGAACCAGCAAAATGAGATATTAATGCTGGTGTGGTCTCACTTGTGGCCACAGGCCTGCTGGACAGGGTGGGGGGTTGTTCTGGGGAATTCAGGTTACACAGGAGTGTAGATTCTTTTGAAATGCCTGCTATGTCTACCCTCCACTGGGCTCTCCGGCCCACAGCCCAAGAGACAATGTAGTCATAGTAACCACTGGGATGGGGGCTGCTCATCCAGGGGCAACAGCTAAGCTAGAGACTGCCCACCCTTCTGTCCCAGGGCGGAGCTGGTGGCTGTGTCTGTCCAGGACAGTGCAGCCACAGGCCTTGGTGGCATGCAGGCTGTTCTGAGTGGGTACACGGCGGTTATGTGTTTATTGTCTGCCTACTCCACCGAAGAGAAAACTCCCAGTGAGCAGGGGCCATGCCTTATTCATCACCATACCTCAGTGTCTAAAAAGCACCAGGAACGGGAGAGACACTCAAGCATTTGTGAAGGGAAAAAGGAGAGGAAGGAGGGAGGGAGAAGTGTCCTTTGGCCCTGGTCATAATAGCAGTGAGGCGGTCCCTACCCAGGGAGATAGGTCTCACAGGTCAGGTAACCAAAGTCAGAGCCGTCACAGTCCTCCACGCCCTTGTGCTGGTGACCATCTCCACAGTAGGCCCGGTGACAGCCTGAGGGGACACATAGAAGTGCTGCCTGAGAAGGGGCAGAAGGGACAGGCCTGCCTCAGCCTGCAAGGACTGTGCACCCAAAAGGCCCACCTACAGCACCACACCGCTGGAAGGACTGCCCCCCACAAAGCTCAGACTCCAGGTACTGCCCTCAGACCCCCAGATCCTGCACCGATGATGGTGGAACGAGAAGAAGGAGACCTAGCTCCAGCCCGCCCTGCCACACATTGCCAAAGGGCCAGGAGCAGGTTACTTGGCCTCTATGCACATAGGGACATGGCTCTGCCTCCCCTCCCAGGACAGCTGTGGGGGTCCCATGAGGTGAGGGCCAGGAGAGCGTCAGGCACAGGGATGGCACTTGGTGACTCCTGTCTATGAAACAGAACGCTTCCAGGGTGGGTGACACAGGTGGACCCAGTCTGTTTTCCTGGGGAGCCAGGTCATCTTCAAGGGGGGCCTCTGGTTTCACACGAGGGGAGGGTCTTGGGATGTGAACACCACCCTTATTGTTACAGGGCACAGAGACCCCATTAGTTCTTTCCTACTGTGTGGCCAAGGGCAGAAGGGACTCCAGGCCACACCAGCATCCTAGCAATTGCCATCCTGGGCATTCCAAGGGCATCCGGGGAAGGTGCAGCCACACGCGAAGAGAATCAGCAGCATGTGCCCATCCCTACTCCTTGGGCACGCCTCCGTCAGGGTGCGTATTCGTCCTTCCCTTGAGCTATTTGAGGGGAAGCTCCCTGTTTGTGCATCTACACGTCCCCAGCCCCAAGCCCAAGCCTGGATCCTCTAGCAAAAACAAAAAAACCAACCCCACTGCCATCGAGTAGTTTCTGACTCATAGTGACCCTAAAGGACAGAGTAGAACTGCCCCATAGGGTTTCCAAGGAGCACTAGTAGATTCGAACTGCCGACTTTTGGTTAGTAGCCCAGCTCTTAACCACTGCATCACCAGTGTTTGCATGCGTTCCAGCTCCTATAGTAGGGGCTTAAAAACTAAGCCTTGAATGAATTTAACACATGGATGCCAAACCCTTACTATGCTCCAGACAACCTACACTAACATTATTAGCTCATGGACTCTCTAAAGATACTGAGCGATCAGAACTGTTGTACCCATTTTACAGTTGAGGCAAGTGAGGCTCGGAGCCATGAGTCACCCTCCAACATCCCACTCATGGAGTAGTGCCTCCTCCCTGAGCCCAAGGGCGGGTTGTTGGCTATCAGAGCCTGCGTTCAAACTCTGTCTGACTCTAAAGCCTGCACTTTCCAGCTCACCTCGTGCCTTTGTCCTATGATTCAAAATAAAGAAAAATGCAAGCCCTCCAGCGCCTTGCCTCTTCCTGTCTGTCCTGTAACATCCCATAAGCCTGAGGGCAGCTCTGGCTGGGCCAGCCGCTGTCAGCAGAAGGGCTTTGCTCCTAGAGCTACAACTAGTAAAAGTGAGTACTGATTCAAATTCTAGGCCCTTCCTTTTGCATACAACATCATCCCTTTCACTCCTCCATACAACAAAGCCACAGTCTTTTGATCCTGGGATGTGGGTTTGCCAAGTAAAGAAGAAGAAGAATTGTGAGAAAAGGGAAGGCCTCGTGGCGCTACTCTTTGGGACAAAGGAGGCCTCTCTGGGGGCAAGATCCTTGACACCTACCCCCATTGATGAGCTTGGGTGGTAGGAGTTAATACTTGGCCTGAACTGCAGGGGTGGGGGACCCCCACAGCAGCCCAGGTACACTCCGTCTGGCTCTAGAACTATCTCAAACCCCCACAGGTGGTGTCTAGGGCTTCCCCCGACCCCCAACTCCATGGCTTCAGGCCCTCTGAGCCCAGGCCCCACTCACTGATGCAGGCGTCACCCATATCGTCGTTACCGTCGTCACACTCCTCCCCAGGCTGCAGGACCCCGTCCCCACAGGTGCCACGGTGGTCTACAGTGTAATCCACAGGGTAGAAAGGGGTCAACTGGCCAAAGAAACACATAACAGTTACCGGGAGATGACATGTCCAGGCAGCCACAAAGCAGGGCAGACCACTGGCCTTGAGGACAGATGCTCTGGGTCCAGGGGGACACTACTGGAGCATCCCTTGGCTTTCTGGGGCTGCCTCAGAACTTCCTCCTCTGGGTTGGGAAAGACACTTCTTTCCTGTTTCCCAGAGCTCTGTAGATGGGAGGAATGCTGGGCCAGATCAAGATGGCGGCCTGGCAGTTTGGGGATGTACAGTTTGAATCCTTAGTTATGGGCCCCCTCAGAGGCTCAAAAAGGAGGCTCTATTGGGATAGTTGCTCAGAAAAAGTGTGAAGGAGGATGCTTAGCTCTTCCATGGAAACAGGCAGCAGAAAACTGCCCTCAGGCCCAGCTGTTTGGCCTTCCCTTTCCTTTAATGGATGTAGCCCTTTCATGTATGGGGAAGTGTGCGGAAGGTCCTGAGGTGTCCTCCTTGGGGTACCTGGATGGGGAGCCAGCCAAGGCTATCCTTGAAGTACAGAGATCTCTGGTCTCTGCGGAAGGCAATGGCGTTTTGGGTGTTCAGCCTCTCAAGCTCCTCCTGGTTGTTGACCACAAAAATCTGCCAAAGAAGACACTTGTGAGGATTCCAGAAAACACTTCTAGAAAGGGTAGGGAGAAGGCTGGAGGAGAAAACAGAAACTCTATCCTTGGGCTGGTTAACCATGGGGACAAGGAGGAGGACTCCTCCTCAAGTGGGGACAAGGAGGAGGACTCTTCCTCAAGTGGGGAGAACCGTCTTTATTCCCACACCTTCTCAATCCAATTCCTCATATCTGAGTTTGATATAAAAAAAGTCTGCAGTGATTTAAAATTTTTTAATATTTTAAATGTTCCCAAGACTTAATAAATAAAAAGGTGATATTATCTAATCAAGTAATTTAACATCTAGAAATGATTCTAACAAAATTCTTACACTCAAAGATGTTCATTACAGTGTTATTTATTTATATTAATGAGAAGTTTGGGAGCA
Organism: Loxodonta africana; assembly: GCF_030014295.1. NCBI lineage: Eukaryota > Metazoa > Chordata > Mammalia > Proboscidea > Elephantidae > Loxodonta > Loxodonta africana. Next base: position 10,012,985 of record NC_087368.1, on the reverse strand, counting down.
CCCTGTAAATATCCAACAGCAGGGCACTGGTTAGATAAATCTTAGCACAACTATGCCACAGATGGGTAACTACGCATCCATTCAAATGGTGTTTATGATTAATTGACATCCAGGATTTACTTCAAAATAATCCAAGGGAAGGTGGACAGTAGTGAATACACATAAAGAGGAAACAAGATTAGCTAGCCATGAGTTGATCATTGCCAGGTGAAGGGGATGCAGAGGCTCATTACACTATTTGCTTAGCTTTTGTATTTATTAGAAATTTTCTTTAATAACAAGTTTGAAATAATATTTATAGAATGTAGAAATATGGGATTTCAACAGAGACAACTAGGCTGCAACATTTTTATACAATATAATCTCAACCATGTAAAAATTATTCTTTAAAAAGTCAAAGAAAATACCCCCACAATGGACCCACAACCAAACGGACAATTTGGTTTTCTTCTTTCGATTTTCTGATTTTCTATAACAAATGTGTTCCCAGCATAATGAGGGAAAATCAATTTTACTAAGAAGTGTTTACAAAGCCACGAGAGGATCGGGTGATAGGCCCTTTTTGATAGCCACCCCAGATTTCGCCCAGAAGAGCCTTACCACAGGAACTCGTGGGGAACTGGGCCCGTACCCAGATTCCCCGTAGGAAGGATTATTCAAATGCACAGGGGGTCCACACAGACATCTTCCTGGAGGCCCGGGAAATCCTCTTTCCCCTTTGGGTCCCATGACAAGTTGTCCTAGGAGGCAACAGACTGCTATGTTACTAGAGCCAAGGAAGAGAAAACCAAACAGTCCAAGGAGACATGAGCAACCTCCCTACAGAAAGATGGTTGAAATCCACGCATTTCAGAGTAAACCTGGAGGAGAGAAGTTCAAAGAGATGCTTTTGATCCAAGATAGGGAGCGAATTTTCTGCCGGTCCCTTAATTACGCTTGGTGGATTGCATAATTATTCCCAGGTCTCATTCTCCCTTGCCTCTATTTTAAAGACTAGATGGATAGAAATTTTACTTTCTAGACTCCCTTGCAGCTAGAGGTAACCATGTATCACAGTTCTGGCAAATGTGAGGTCTGCGGTGGAGGAAGGGTGGCCATCTGGGAACGTTTTCCTGAGAAGGAGAGAAACATAGCTGGTGGAGACATAGCTTCTTACTACTTTGAGCCTTGAAGACAGACAAGAGGTCTGGTGCTGCAGCAACCGTATTGCGACCATGAAGCCACAACTATGAGAAGAGAAGCAAATATGCAGGAAAGACAAGGGGCCTGGGGTCCTGATAGTACACTTTAAAGGCTGAGCCAAAGCACTGCTGTCATCTCTGAACTTCCTTGCTACATGAGAAAAATAATTCTCTATTTGTTTAGACCATTATTAACAGGGGCTTCTTGCAGATGAACACATTACTGACTGATAACTTTTATTGTTTCTTATTCATTTTATTTTGTTCTTCTTATATATAGGATTTTATAGAGGAATTTTTTTTTTAATTATGATTTAGATGAAAGTTTACATAGCAAATTAGTTTCTCATTTAACAGTTAATACACAAATTGTTTTGTGACATTGGTTGCCAACCCTGGGATGTGTCAACACTCTCCCCTTCTCCACCCCAGGTTCCCTGTTTCCATTCCTACAGTTTTCCTGTCCCTTCCTGCCTTCTTGTCTTTGCTAGTACGACCATGAGTCAGTCCAGTATACATGACTGAAGCATGTCCCTCATGTGTGTTATTGTTGGCTCTATAATTTTTTTTTTTTTATAACCAAAAACCAAACCTGTTACCCTTGAGTCAATTCCAGCTCATAGCAACCCTACAGGATAGAGTAGAGCTGCCCCATAGGGTTTCCAAGGAACAGCTGGTAGATTTGAATTACTGACATTTTGGTTAGCAGCCATGCTGTTAACCACTGTGCCACCGGGGCTTTGTTGGCCTTATAGACCTATCTAATCTTCGGCTGAAGGGTGAACCTTACAGAGAAATTTCTGGGTGTGGGTTTCTTCTGAAAGAAAATAGGACGTTTGTAAATGCTCAGCCCACTTACTCTTCTGGTACCGAGAAGAGTCAGGACATGTCCCAGAATGATGTGAACAGGAAATTCACTGCCTACAACATCGGAGACCCTCTAGAGTTGTAGTTCTCACCCCGGCTTTTAAAGCCCAGATGCCCAGGACATGCCTCAAACCAATTCCATTAGGATTTTTGGGAATAGATCCCAGGCATTCATATTTTTTAAAGCTCTCGAGATGACTCCAATGTGCACCAAGGTTGAGTGCCATTGGTCTGGGGAAGCAGTCTTTCCATAGGCCACTCCTCTTCCAGCTGTCCACCCCTTCACCCTCCACCTCCCCTCCCCAGTACCTCCTAACTCCGTTCTGATCCAGCTTCAAACAGGAATTCTGAGGGGAGGAATTTTGGGGTTCTCACACTGCCATGCTCTTCTTGGGAACAATCTCATAGTTCTTTATGCCTTTTCTTCACAGCGCTTATCTGTGACTCTGCATATTGTGAGATTATCTGATCGAGATCTATCTCCCCTGGTAAAATGTAAGTTCCATGAGGGCAGGGTTTGTGCCTGTTTTTATTCACTACTGCTTGACACGTAGTAGGGGCACATATGTGTTTGATGATTGAATGAATGAATGCAGACTAATTAGAGAGATGAGGTCTGTGGAAAAGTCCAATAGTCACCCTCTGGTCAGTAGAAAAACACTAGAGCAAGAACCAACCAACAGGAAGAGAGAAAAAGAGAAGAAAACATAGATACTGTAAAAGGAAGCAAATAAGTACCCCTCCTCCTGGGGAAATGAAGGGACTTGAAGACAGCCAGTCACTGTTTTCAGAAGCAAGGTAGGTCATGTGACAACTGGGGCATGCAGCAACTGGGGACAGGGTATGGAAATCCCTGAAGGGCAGGAAATAACATGACCCCAGGGGAGAGGTCTGGTCAGGACCCAGGGAAGCAGCTGCAGCTGGAGGAGGAGACCCCAGTAGAGAAGCCCTACACCTTGAGGCCTCCCCAGGTGGTTGACAGATGCATCCAAAATCCGAAATCCGAAATGCCACCGGCATGAGGAGGAGGGAGGTTTGCCAACTTCTCATACCAAATTACAGCTGTTTGTTCTTAAAAAAATATGAATACAATTCTATGGGAAGACTTCTAGTCTTATGTTTCTGATGTCTTCAGAAGAGCCTAGGGAGACGGAGATGCCTGGGAATATTCCAGGTAATTAGCACCTGGAGAAATACAACCAAGCGAGAGAGGCATTGGAGTAGCCTTCCAGAAAGTTCTGTGGCCCCAACTCCTCCACCAGAACCATGGCCTCAGAGAGATTCAGGAGTTTGTCTGGTACGATCCAGCTAATCGGCAGTGAGGCTGAGCATTCATGGTTGACTTAACACTCCACCATTGAAAAGGCAAACGTCCAAGAATCCAGATGCCCTCAGGAAGCTGGTAATTCCCAGGTACCACTCTGATTCACTTATACCCAGTCTGGGTGCAGGAAGGACTCAGCTACATCTGTAATTTGATTTTTGCAAATTAAATCCTAGAGGCATTTTGCCTCTATCCCCCCCTGCAGCCCTTCTTTCCCTATAACCTAGGTTATTAAACAGCTCCCTCCCCCAGCTCCCTCAGTACCACCTAGCTCCAGCCCTGGCCACCAGAACCAGGGTGGCCTCTGACAGGACGTGGCAGGGAACCTGCTTCCTGCCACCACTGCCACTTCCCTGCCGCTTCCTCCCAGCTGTCGGAGACATGGTTATCCCTGCCCGTTGCCTGCCAGACTGCACTAAAGGGTATTGCCACCTGAACTTCCCCATCAAGGGCTAGCTGAGCTTGCCCCATGGGCCTGACCCGTTCGCCACCCTGCAGCCAGCGAGCCCAGCTCTGCATCTCTACCCAGGGAGCCTCCGCTTGCCCTTGGCTGCAGGTGGGTGGGGTCAAGACAAAAGTAGTTTTGATTCCTTTTGCATAACTGACGATGAACAAAAAGAAATCCTGCCCAGTGATTAACTAGTCTCCGTTAACCTAGAAATAATGTGTTCACATGAATGATGTATAAAGGCTTTCCTTTGAGCTGACAAGGACACAAACTGAACAAAGGGCTTAAAACCCACCCAGTTGAGTAGAAATGCAGTCCCTAGGGTTTTCAATGGCCAGTTTCCAGAATAGGCTGAAGCGCCAAGTCCAGTGTAACTGTGCCCTCCGCAAGTGGTAGGCTTCGGATTGCTTTTAATTGCTTTTTTGGTGATTTCTTTCTATATTCAATGCAAATAAATAAAACCAAAAACCAAACCAAACCCACTGCCGTGGAGTCAATTCTGACTCATAGCAACCCTACAGGACAGAGTAGAACTGCCCCAAGGAGGGCCTGGAGGATTTGAACTGCTGAACTTTTGGTTAACAGCTGTAGCACTTAACCACTAGGCCACCAGGGTTTCCCAAATAAACAAAGACTTTCATAATACTTGAGGACTGAGAGACTAAAAAAACCCACTGCCTTTGAGTCGATTCCGACTCATAGTGTAAGAGAAAAGTTTGTAATGTCATCTTTAGTTCTAGGTTTAAGAGAATTGCTGGAGCCATGAAACATGTTTTTTTTTTTTTTTTCCTAGGAAAAAATGAATAAGTGTGAGTTGATGAAACATGAGCCTGTTATTTTTCACTTAAACTATAAATGACATCACCAAATGCAATATTTTTTCTTTTCCCTCCTGTATTTGTTCTCCAAAATGCTGAAACAAAGCCAGAATGGTCTTTAATCTCTGCTGTGTAAAAGTTGAATGAGCCAAATTGTGGAGAAATTATTAAGGAATTTAAGTGCCTCTGGTTGTTTCTAACTCTAAACACAAGGCAGAGCTCTATTTGTGCTCTCGCTGGGGAGACTGGCCAGGAGGGTGACACTGTATGTCAAATGAAGCAGAGTCACTCTTACCTGTGGCTGGGGGGCCCAGCGGTCCTGGAGGGCCTGGTGGGCCAGGTTGACCAGAAGGTCCAGGCTTGCCTGGAGGGCCCATAACTCCGCTATCTCCCTTCTGGCCCTGATGGGAAAAAAAGGCAGAGCCTGTTACAAAAGCCAGCTGTGTGATAGCATGATATGGTGAACTCCCTTTGTCTCTGAGTCAGGGAGGGGCTGCTTAGCACTTTGCAGCCCTAAGGTCTTGACAACCAAGCTCCTAAAAAGCTCAGGCAAAATGACATTTGAGAAAGTGATAGTTGACTGCAAGTTTGCAAACCTTACTTCTTGCCCTGTCCCTTCTAGGCACATAACAGCAGAAAGGAGCCAACCTACTCCACCCTCCCATCTGTTTGGCAGATGAGGAAACCAGCTCAGAAAGAAGGGAAGATTATTTACTCAGGTCATGGAGCGTCGAGGTGGCAAAGCAAGGCTTGGAACTGAGGCCTTCTACTTACTCATCAGGATCATTTCTATTCTACTATGAGGGCTGTTCCCACTCACAGGCCTCTCCTTGCTCCCAGTATAAAGACCCAGTTCCAGGGTTCAGCCCACAAAGCCCTGCATGGCTGAGCTTTCTAGTTTCTTCCAGCCTCCCTCGCCCTCCTCTCTGGGCTCCAGCCACATCACCCTTTGGTCTTCAAGAGCACCATGCCTCTTACCCCTTTCTCAAGACTCTTCCCACTGCCTAGTTAACCCATCCTTCAGCTCTCAACTCAGACGTCACTGCTTCCGAGATGCTCTCTCCGATCTCTCCAGACTGAGTTGGTTCTCCCCATCATAGACTTTTGTAACTCCACCCTTTTCCTTCACGGCACTTATCCGAAAATCATAACTTCACAATTATTTGTGTGGTCATTTTACCCTCCTCTCCCCATGAGATATAAGCTCCATGGGGACTGGAATCTGTCTTGCTCACCTCCCTTCCCCAGATCAAACACCGGAGGGCGGAAAAGCTGAAAACACAAAGGGGAGGCAGCTTTGTTGAACCATAAATCAAAGGATCTGATGTTTTGCTTTGGTCATGTGACCCTGAGTAACTGACGTCATCTCTTTGTGCCTCCCATTTCTCATCTATAATATGGGGCTAATAAATATACATTCCACACAGAACTGTTGTGAGGCCAAGAAAGACCCCAGAGGTGGAGAAGTGCTTGGCACAGAAAGAAAGGCTCTGTGGGACAAGCAGATTATCCCAGTAACAGGCTTGGTTCCATCTTTTTCACACTTTTCAAGAAGCCCTGGTTTCTTAAAGAGAGGTGTACCTGCAACTACAGCCATTCCATATGGGCTGTCCTCTCAGCTGTGTCAAGAACCACTATCAGGCTCTTGGCTTCCTTCTTAAAGGCTGCCTTTGGGAGATACCCTAGAAACTAAGGCTGAGTGTACTCTGTAGCTTCTTCCCCTGAATAATTTGCTAGTTGTCTACTCTTGCCCCGTGTCTAGCCAGGATAGTGATTGATGCCGACATCTTTGGCCTGGATCCCCTTTCTACACTTGTGCTGTGGCATGCTTGCCCACCTGGTGAAACACAATCTTCCTTGAGTCTGGGAAGCAGGTGTGCCGGGGACTCCTTTCCAATCCCAACAGTGACATGTGACCTGCCGCCTTGTCAACGTGGCCCTCTTGTCCCTGTCCAAGGAGCTCTTAAACCTTAATATGGCACGCGTGAGGTCAGAGTTTGCTTCCAATTCCACCCTTGTGAAGGGAGTCTGTGAGCCTTAGGCCAAGTTGAAGCATTCCATGAGATAACCAAGATGAGTCCCAGAATGGCAAAGGAAGTCACACGTCTTATTATAGCCACTGCGGTGAAGGCTTGTTTTTCTAACAGCCATGTCAGCTGGCTTTAAGCACAGGAAGTGCCAAAGCTTGAAGAAGCTGGAAATACTCCTTGATTCGGATAGAAGCAGTACTGGGATATTCTGCTTACTGGCCATCTGCTTAGAACCATGTCTCTATCAGCAGAACTCTACTTCCCTGAGCAGCACTTTCCAAGAAAGGCATTCTTTATTCCTTACTTGTCACAAAGTTAGGTGTTCTCCCTCAAGGAAGTTGGTTAGTCTCCTTAAATGAAGATTTTTTATAATAAAGTCAACAGTGGCTTTGCTGGGCCTGCCTGAAGGCAAGTCCTCAAGCATGAAGGTGATGGAGCAGAGATGCTTGGTGTAGAGAAGAGCTGGTCTCAACTATCTAAGCTCTAACCCTGGCTTTGAAGCTGGCTTGGCTGAGGGGTCTGGGACAAGTCACTCCACCTTCCTAGCCCTCAGTTTCCTTGTGAATAAACCAAGGGGATTGGATCAGGTAGTCTCTAAGACCCTTCTGAGTGCAGTAGTAGTTCAGTGGTAGAATTCTCACCTTCTGTGTGGGTGACCTGGGTTCGATTCCCAGCCACCACCTGTCTGTCACTGGAGGCTTGCATGTTGCTATGATGCTGAACAGGTTTCAGCAGAGCTTTCAGACTAAGACAGACTAGGAAGAAAGGCCTGGCAATGTACTTACGAAAATGAGCCAGTGAAAACCTTATGGATCACAACTGTCTGATCTGCAACTGGACAGCGTTTCATTCTGTCGTGCATGGGGTTGCCATGAGTCAGGAGCCAACTCAGTGACAGCTAACAACAACAACAAGATCCTTCTGGCTCTGAAATTCTAATCTCCTATAGTTCCTTCGGCTTTTCTTCTGATTCAAGCTTTGGACTGACTTAGAATAACCTCCAGAAACTCTTAGCACCACTGGCCCACAGGGAGTTCAGAGTGAAAAATTCCCTTCAAGCCTTAACAGTGCCAACAAGAGGGTTACATACAAATTGGGGGATTATGTGGAAGCAATTCAAACCATCCTACTGTTGAAACCCAGAAGACCCTTCAACATCAGGGAAATATCTGGGCGGTTCTCCAAAACCCTATTCATATCTAGGACATTGAGGCAAAAGCGGATTGTCTCAGTAAATGACCAGAACTGGCTTCCATTCCCAGTTGCTTTGCTTAATTAGACCTGTTCTACAAGCCAAAGACCCACTCTTGCTTCTGGCTTTGGACATGGTTTGAGCCAAGCATCCTGTCTCATCTACCTGAAGCTATGGCTGGTCTAGAGAAGCTTGCAGCTCCTGGAAGTGGTGCTGCCCCTGCCTACCAGCCCAGAGGTCCCTGGAGTCTGGGTCTACGGAATGTCTCAGATTAACCCCACTTGCCTGCCCCTCTACATCCCCAGATCAAGACAGTCTGACCTCATGGAGGATGTAAGCTCTGGGGTCCTTACCTGCTTGCCTCTTTTTCCTGGTCTTCCTGTGGGACCCCGGTGTCCTGCTATCCCAGGCTCACCCTTTGGACCCATTTCACCCTGGAAAGAAGAGAGGAATTAGGACATGTGGGGGTGGGGAGGGGCCCACATCTATTCAGGTCTAACCAATCATTAAGAAAGAGGGTGGTCTACTTTGCCATTCTAAATCTTTTCCAAAAGGGTTGCTCTGGGAGGTGGGGAGAGTGATGAGGTCACGTGAAGGGTAAAGAGTTTTTCAAGGAAGAGCAGGATAGAAGAAGGTAACTCTGAGTTGGTTAGTTGTTACACGAGAGAAGTAGCTGCCGCGCAGCACATATTTTGGTGGCAAAAATTGGAAGAACCATCCAGAAGACTCAAAGTGGGAGGCTCATGCATTCAGCCTTATGTGTGGCTGTGACAATACAAGCCGTCTGGGGGAAATGCTTTCTCTTTTAGTTGATAATGTCATGTTTTTTGTTTGTTTGTTTGTTCGTTTGTTTTTTAAGCACAAATCCAAAGCTATGGGTTTTTGAATGATTTGTCACAATTTTGACAAAGATCATCTTGGCAAGTTTCTGCTGATTTAATGACTTTTATTTAGGATTTTTTTTTTTTTTTTAGGATTATATGTTTCTCCATTCTTCAGTAAAAATCGGTTGGAGTGCTAGTTTACTTCTATTTGAATGAGATAAAAACTCTTCTTTGTGGGGGGAGATGTCCCAATCAGATGTTCAAATACCCAATATAATTATTGTAAAAGGCACAGAAAGCAATGTAAACACGATTCCTAGCTGCAAAGCCCGATTTTGAACTATCAGAACCAAGTGCACTAATTGAGAATTCCATAAGCCAACCCTTCGCAAAACCTATTTATTTTAGGTTCTCTCCTTCTTCCCCATGTTCTCTTAGTATTCCAGGTCCGCTTACTATTTCTTTGCGTCGCAAACCCACAGGGCTCATCATTCCTACACCAGTAATTCCCGTACAGCCCAGAATGCAGTGCCGGCAAGATCAGGTTAGCAACAGAAACCGTCAGGGTGTCTGCTAGCAGCAGCAGCGCACACCAAAGAGCTGCCTGAGCCAGAAAGAGAACAATAAACACCCAGCCGGCTTTTCATATGGAGGTCAGAGGGGGCAGAACACGGTGGAAAATTCCAGGGAACACCAGTCTACAACAAGAACCAAGCATAAAACTCTGAAATCATCTGTTGGCTCAGCCAATGGATTTGTCCCTACCCAAGCCATCAGTGTCCTGCCTCCTAGAATTGTCCTTAAACCTGCCATTCCTTTCCAACCTGTCACGTCCTTCAGCATTACAGGCAGTGAGTGCGAGGAGATAGGGTGGATTCTGCGTGGCCTTGGGGATGTTTGTAGCATTTTCCCCTGGCTGTTCGGAGCGACAGTAATGGGGGTGGGGTGGGGGAGAGAGTCTTGTTTGGCTGGGAGAAAACAGCATAAACAGCACACTTTTTTTTTTTTTTTTTTAGGATTGTCGGGAGGAAGTGTGGCCCTTCACCAACTGGAAGCAGCCAGTAATTTCTTGATCTAATTTCTCTCCTAAGACCTAATTATGGTTATCACATCAGCTCTGCCTTAAAACAGCCTCCCCCAGAAGAGAAAGAAAACTCTTGGGAAAGCAAGTCTAGTAAACGGTGCAGAGACCGGAGAAGCTGTCATATTTAACTTCACAGTCATTTATTAGCCTTTGGTGCTCACTGTCACCCCAAATGAAAGCCCAGTCTAAACATTTTAAAATAAAATCTTTTTTTTTTTTTCTCTTTGAACGTTTTCTTTAATTTGCCTTACATAATTAATCTTTTTTTTTTTTTTTTTCACCCCATGCCCCATCTGGGGTAGGAGGAACAGAGTTTTCGACAGATTATGGTAGTGAGAAATCATGGTAAATTAGTGCCAGATGATTGGAATTATTTGAATATTTTCTACTGCCAGGACAAGGTCCAATAAAAATAACTTATTCAAGTTTGGAAAATAGAACTTTAAGGTAAACTTAGAAAAATATTTAAATGCCAAGAGAGCATCCCACTTGCATGTTTGAAGAATATTATATTCAGAGGCCTAGGTTAAAATAATATTTACCAACGTCAGTGCTTTATAGCATAAGGAACCAACACTATGGTGTTGAATTCATTGTTCCAAATACTCACTTATGTATTTCTCTCTCTTTATCCCCTGACGTTTCCCTCGCCACCCTTCATTCTTCCTCCTCAAACCCTAACTGTAAGTAAAAGTTTCCAGATATCTGTCAGTCAGTTACCACCTTCACAATTTCTGTCTTACCTGTGCACGAGTCAATTGTTTTTTACTGAATCTTTTGTTTTTTGTTTTTAAATTAACTGAAATTGATTCCTTTTTTATTTAGCCTTTTCTCAAGCAAGATATCCATGCAATCACATCAAATATTTAACTATTTTAAAAAAATTAGCTATCAAAATAAAAAACGTTTGCTGTCAACCAGCTAAAACGATTTTGGGTATAACCCTTGGGGAGGCACTGAGTCAAGGCTTTAAGCAGCAGCGAATGAAGACAAAGATGCCTGTACCTTGTGCTGGCCCATAGGCTGAGAGGGGCCTCGGCTGTTATAGCTCAGGCTTGAGGCCCCTGTCATGACCCTTTCTGCTTTTGAATTCTAAAACCAGTTGCATGGAGTCGATTTCAATTCATGGTGACCCTATGTGGGCAGAATACAACTGTGTTTGTTCCTTAGGATTTTCAAAGCTGTAACCTTTTGGAAACAGATCTCCAGGCCTTTTTCCAAGATGCCTGGGTGGGCTTGAATCATCGACATTCTGGTTTCTAGTCAAGGACTTAACAGTTTATACCATCCAGGGCCTCCAAGAGATGGGAAAAGCAAAGAAGGGGCTCTCTCCACTCAGATGGGGCAACCCTTTCCTCCCATTAAACTGGAGGGTATATGTGTGTGGCAGGAAGTTCTCAGAACCTCCTGCTACCCTTTCACCAATGTGTAAGGGAACTTGCTCCCACCCCAAACCAGAACCTTCCACAGTAAACCCACTTTCCCTGCTTGATGGACAAAAAGGCAGAATTCTTTTTGTTGTGCTTAGAGGCAGATAATACACCAAGCCTTGTTTTTACTACTTCTAGGTACTTACTCGGAAACCCTGGTGGTGTAGTAGTTAAGTGCTACGGCTGCTAACCAAGAGGTCGGCAGTTCACATCCACCAGGTGCTCCTTGGAAACTCTATGGGGCAGTTCTACTCTGTCCTATAGGGTTGCTATTAGTTGGAATCAACTCAATGGCAGTGGGTTTGTTTTTTTGGTTTTTAGGTACTTACTTTCTGTCCCAACATTCCAGGAAATCCCGGGAAACCCTGTGAAGAGAGTAACAAATATAGTGCTGTGAGGAGAATAATAAATACAGTGACCACATCTATAATAATGTTTGAAAGGGTTGTGGGAGAGCTTGGTCAGCCATTTTCAAGATGGAGCCCTGCTGGTCAGTCAGTCATTCAGTCCACTAGATGGTTCAATTGTAGTTCATCATTTCTGTGAATGGCCATTACCTTTTCTCCTTTGGGACCCAAGTCACCCCTTTCACCTCTGGATCCCTAGGAGGAAACCATAAGAGAGAGTGAATGGGGGAAGGGCGACTGGAGCATTTTCAGACTGAAAAGCTCACCAAGTCAACACCTTAATTCTACAGGCAACAGAACAGGCTCAGAGATATCAGGCGACTTGCCCAGAGAAGCAATGTTTTGTGATTTACCTTCTATTTGAAACTTAAAGACCTGTTGCATTAAAAAAAGACAACTCATAGAAAATTCTGGATCCTAGGTCCTCTCTTACCCTGTAGGAAACTTGTCCCCCAGTTCTAGCTGCTGTTTTGTTTGGTTTGGTTTCTTTGTTTTGAAAGATGAGAGGGTGGTATGGTGGAAGCTTGGTTTAAAGACACACATCCACCATCTTCCTCCAGAACCCCTATGCAAACTCTGTTCATTCTTTCCCTTGCAAAACATTCATTTGCTCATCTGCTCTGTAAGGGGTCTCTATCTTCACTTGAAAAATCACCTCCCCTCTCTAACCTGCCCTCCCTTCCCACTTCAGGAGGCCCCTCACTTCTCTCTCTGTGCGCTGACAAATGACGGGAGGATATCTAGGAATGGATGCTGCAGTCACTGGCCAAATAGAAACCTGGGCCCATCCTTTGCTCGTCACTGACCCCAGAACCCATAGCCCAGACCAGGCTCTGGGAAGCCATCAGGGACAAGCACTAACCTTTTCCCCTCTGGATCCAGGGTAGCCCTAAAAGAAAGCAGAAGGCACATTTACAGTCAGCCCTGTAGGACCTTTGGACCTGGTGTAAGAGTGGAAAGAATTCCTGAATGTGGTGGAAAGGTGTGTCTCCAATACAAAGATATCCCTGAAGGTTGTGTTGACAACAGGGCTAAAGAGAATGTTTTATCTCAGCCTCTAAAGACCTGAACAAAGGTTCCTCCCTGCTTTGTTGTGCAGAGGCTTGACCCTCACTGTAGGAATGGCATCCCTTATGCCACTGCATCCCACGGCACAGTGTTCCCCAAAGGCAGGCACAGTGGCACCAGGTCCTAACCTCTGTACCATTCCCCAGCACAGGACAGCAGCCCCACCCAGTCCTCATCTTTGTAGGCAGCAGCCATTCCTGAGCCTTTGTAAGAAGATTTGGGAATGTCTGGGTCAACAAACTGACCTTGGAGCCCATTGGTCCTCTTGACCCTGGCAAGCCCATCATACCCAGGTCACCTTTTTCACCCTGTGGGATTGGGGGGAAAAAAGACCAACAGTGACATTTCTTGGAGAAATCAAACCAAGAGAGGCATGGGCAAGATCTGGATAGAGCTAGAGACATCAGGGCTAACTTATAAATCTGGGGCTCCTCAAATATCCCCTTGCTCATACTCCTAGGGTCCAAGACTCCATACTATACATTTTATTTTGGTATTTAAGGTTAAATATAAAATTAAATTACCCAAGGCAGAACAGCTCTAAAAACTAAATGCTCACTGTTATTGTTGTGTGCCATTGAATTAATTCCTACTCATTGCGACCCTATAGGACAGAGTAGAACAGCCCTGTGGAGTTCCTTAGACTGTAATCTCCACAGGAGCAGATCACCAGGTCTCTCTCCTGTGGAGCCGCCACTGAATGGGCTCAAAACATGACCTTTCGGTTAGCAGCCAAGCACTTAACCACAGCACCATCAGGGCTCCTGAAATGCTCACTAAGATGTCCTAAATGGACTGATACTTAATCTTTTTCCAAGAGACGGTTGAGAGAGAGTTGGGGAGAGCATGAGGGCACTGGGTCCTCAGAGGAGAAGGTTGTCAGCACAAAAACCAAACTCCAACTGCTTTGCTCTTCACATAGGGAGGACTTTTCAGACGTCTCCATATACTTTTCGCCCTAGGTTTGCTGGGTGCAAACCTCAGCCTTTGAGTGTGCACTGCAGAGGCAGGGGGCTAAGACTCATGGGAGGACTCTTCTGATCCTCAGAACAGCTTGTAGTTGCAGCTTTCAGTGTCTTCTGTACTGAAAAACTTCATCCGCTAGGAATATAAGGTGAGCCACATACTTAATTCTAAAAATTTTTTTAGAAGCCACATTAAAAAGTAAAAAGAAACAGGTGAAATTAATTTCAGCAATATATTTTCTTTAACCTAACATTAAAAAAATTACTTCAACATCTAATTAGTATAAAAATTATTATTGAGATGTTTTACGTTCTTTTTTTCGTACTAAATTCGCAAAATCTAGTATGTAATTTACATTTGACTAGTGGTGGACAGCAACATGGCAAGCCACCACAGTACTACAAACCAACAAGTTTGTCATACTGTGGTGGCTTGTGTGCTGCTGTGATGCTGAAAGCTATGCCACTGGTATTACAAATACCAGGAGGGTCAGCCATGGTGGACAGGTTTCAGCAGACTGGGAGGAAGTACCTGGTGATCTACTTGGAAAAAATTGGCCAGTGAAAACCTTATGGATGGTAGTGGAACATTGTCTGATATAGTGCTGAAAGATAAGCTCCTCAGGTTGGAAGGCACTCAAAATATGACTGGGGAAGAGATGCCTCCTCATAGTAGAGTCAACTTTAATGATGTAGTTGGAGTAAAGTTTTCAGGACCTTCATTTGCTAATGTGGCATGACTCAAAATGGGAAGAAACAATTGCAAACGTCCAGTAATAATCGGACCATGGAATGTATGAAGTATGAATCGAGGGAAATTAGAAGTTGTCAAAAATGAAATAGAATGCTTGAAGATTGATATCCTAGGCATTATTGAGCTGAAATGGACCAGTATTGGCCATTTCAGATCAGACAATCATATTGGCTACTATGCCAGGAATGACAAATTGAAGAGGAATGACATCACATTCATTTAAAAAAAAAAAAAAGTTCAAAATCTATCCTGAAATACAATTCTGTTAGTGATAGGATAATATCCACACACCTAAAAGGAAGATCAGTTAATACGACAACTCTTCAGATTTATGCACCAACCACTAAGGCCAAATATGAGGAAATTGTAGATTTTTATCAATTTCGCACAATCTGAAACTGATCAAACATGCAATCAAGATGCACTGATAATTACCAGTGATTGGAGTGCATAAGTTGCAAACAAAGAAGAAGGATCAGTAGTTAGAAAATATGGCCTTGGTGATAGAAACGTCGTGGGAGACCGCATGACAGAATTTTGCAAGACCAGTGACTTATTCATTGCAAATACCTTTTCTCAACAATGTAAATGGCTACTATATATGTGGACCTCACCGGATGGAATACACAGGAATCAAATCGACTGCATCTATGGAAAGAGATGTTGGAGAAGCTCAATATCAACAATTAGAATGAGGCCAGAGGCCAACTGCAGAACAAACCATCAATTGCTCGTATGCAAGTTTAAGTGGAAGCTGAAGAAAATTAGAGCAAGTCCAGGAGAGACAATGTACAACCTTGTGTATATCCTACCTGAGTTTAGAGCCCATCTGAAGAATAAGTTTGATGCATTGAACACTAATGACCAAAGACCATACTAGTTGTGGGATGACATCAAGGGTATCATACTTGAAGAAAGCAAAAAGGTCACTAAGAAGACGGAAAAGACTGATGAGGAGTGAACTACTTGCACCCTGTGGACACTTGACATTGTGTTGGCGTCTCCTGTCTGGAGGGGAAAGGGGAGGGTAGGGGGGTTAGAAACTGGCAAAATGGGCACAAAAGGAGAGACTGGTAGGAGGGAGCGGGCTGACTCATTAGGGGGAGAGTAAATGGGAGTATGTAGTAAGGTGTATATAAGTTTATATGTGAGAGACTGACTTGATTTGTAAACTTTCACTTAAAGCACAACAAAAATTATTTTAAAAAAAAGAAGAAAATCAATGTCAGAAGAGACTTTGAAACCTGCTCTTGAACATAGAGCAGCTTAAGCAGAAGGAAGAAATGATGAAGTGAAAGAGCTGAACAGAAGATTTCAAAGGGTGTCTTGAGAAGACAAAATATTACAATGAAATGTGCAAAGACCTGGAGTTAGAAAACAAAAAGGGAAGTACACCCTCAGCATTTCTTGAGCTGAAAGAACTGAAGAAAAAATTCAAGCCTCGAATTACAATAGTGATGGTTTCTATGGGCAAAAAATTGATTGACACAGGAAGCATCAAAAGAAGATGGAAGGAATACACAGAGTCACTGTACCAAAAAGAACTGGTCAACGTTCAACCATTCCAGTAGGCAGCATATGATCACGAACTGATGGTACAGAAGAAAAAAGTCCAAGCTGCACTGAAGGCATTGACAAAAACCAAGGCTCCAGGAATTGATGGAATACCAGTTGAGATGTTTAACAAATGGATGCAACACTAGATGTGTTTACTTGTCTATGCCAAGAAACTTGGAAGACAGCTACCTGGCCAACTGTCTGGAAGAGATCCATATACGTGCCTATTCCAAAGAAAGATGATCCAACACAGTGCTGAAATTATCAAACAATATCAGTAATATCACATGCAAGTAAAATTATGCTGAAGATAATTCAAAAACGATTCCAGTAGTACATTGACAGGGATCTGCCAGAAATTTAAGCCAGGTTCAGAAGAGGAGGTAGAAGAAGGATATCATTGCCGATGTCAGATGGATCTTGGCTGAAAGCAAATAATAGAAAGATGCTTACCTGTGTTTCATTGACTATACAAAGGCATTCAACTGTGTGGATCATAACAAATTGCAGATAACATTATGAAGAATAAGAATTCCAGAACACTTAATTGTGCCCACACAGAACCTGTACATAGACAAAGAGGCAGTCGTTCAAACAGAACAAGGGAATTTTGCATTGTTTAAAATCAGGAAAGGTATGCGTCAGAGTTGTATCCTTTCACCATAGTTGTCCAATCTGTAGGCTGAGCAAATATCTGAGAAGCTGGACTATACGAAGAAGAACACAGCATCAGGACTGGAGGAAGACTCATTAACAAACTGCAATATGCAGATGACACAACCTTGCTTGCTGAAAACGAAGAGGACTTAAAGCACTTACTGATGAAGATCAAAGACTACAGCCTTCAGTATGGATTACACCTCAACATAAAAAAAAAAAAAAAATCCTTACAGCTGGACCAACAAGCAACATCATGCATGATAAACAGAGATAATACTGACATTACCAAGAATTTCATTTCACTTGGATCCACAATCAACACCCACAGAAACAGCAGTCAAGAAATCCAATGACACATTGCACTGGGCAAATCTGCTATGAAAGACCTTTTTAAAGTCTTAGAAAAGCAAAGATGTCACCTTGAGGACTAAGGTGTGCCTGACCCAAGCCATGATATTTTCAATCACCTCGTAGGCATGCAAAAGCTGGACAATGAATAAGGAAGACTGAAGAAGAATTGACGCATTTGAATTACGGTGTTGGTGAAGAATATTGACTATATCATGGGCTGCCAGAAGAACCAACAAGCCTGTCTCGGAAGAAGTACAAACAGAATGTTCCTTAGAAGCTAGGATGGTGAGACCTCATCTCATATACTTTGGACATGTTATCAGGAGGGACCAGTTCCTAGAAAAGAACATCATGCATGCTAGAGGGTCAGAGAAAAAGAGGAAGACCCTGAACAAGATGGACTGACACAGTGGTTGCAACAATGGGCTGAAACATAGCAACAATCGTGAGGATGGTGCAGGGCTGGGCAGTGTTTTGTTCTGTTGTACATAGGGTTGCTATAAGTTGGAACTGACTCATTGGCAGCTAACAATAACAACAATTTTACATGTGAAGCACATTTTAATTCAGGTGGTAAATTTTCTTTGGAAACACATGATCTGTTATTTAGACTTCATAAAATTAATAGTTGAAAAAGCAGATTCACACACCCAAGTTATTCCAAACATACTTAAAATTTTTCCAGTAACTGAATCGACTATCAGTTTTTTTTTAATTAAAACTTAAGTTAATTAAAATAAAAATTGGGTTCCATAGTTGCACCAGTCACATTTCAAGAGCTCAATATCCACATGTGGCTAGGGCCTGCCATGTCAGATAGCTCAGGTTTCTAGAGTAGATTTTAAAAGAAATATCCTTGGAACTTTTCCCAAGGGGACTGGAAACACAACATAATACAGCCAGTAGGTGAATCAGAGCAGATGACTTTAACCTACCCACCCCCTCACTTCTGAATCCTGGCCTCTGCATCCTCTACTCCGTGACCAACAGAGAGAAGAACGTAAACAATGGATGCATTTGTTTCCCATAACCTGTCTGAGAAAGAGGGTTTCATCGGCATTTGTTGCTCACTCTTTGAAGGTAAGATTACCTTCCAGCCAGCCAACACCCACCCCCTTAACCCTCTACCCCCTGCCAGATTAGCAGGACAGGCCAAGAGCTTTCCAGACACAAGCCCTTCTTCAGTCATCTCGGGCGAAACCAAAGATGACTCAGAATCTCAGGCAAATGAGAACCAGGACACTTGTGAAAGGGGGAGCAGCCCCCCATTTCTCTTCCCATAGGAACAGATCTGTTGACTGGCCAAGAGCTTGCAGTCAAAGTGAAATAGGAATGTTTAGGGACCTGGGACTAGAGTGTCCACCTGGAAGAGAAGGCACCAACACTGTGGGCAATTCTTCTGCTTTCTTCCTCACCCTCTAGAGGAAATGAGTTTCATTGACTGTGTGTCAGGGACCAGGGGAGCTGCCATCTTCTCCCCTCATATTTGGATACCCCATGAACTCCAAGTGTGACACACTTACCCTGGGTCCTTCAGGGCCTGGCCAGCCGACGGGCCCAGGCATGCCTGGAACACCTGGGAGGCCAGGTCTACCCTTCAAAGACCAAAAACAAGAGTCAGGACAACTGGGTTTGTCTCCTTCCTTCCAGGGAATAAGATTTGTCTCTGGGACCCTGAGGGGAGTGCGGAGACTCTAAGCAGGGCCCCTAAGTCCTCCATCCCCACCCTCCAGAGACTGACAGCTTAGAAAGGACCAGTTGGGTCAGTTGGATATAAACTAAAGCCGTTGGTGTCACATTGAGTCAGCAAGCAAGATTTTATTCTACTTATGAAATAGAAGTGGTGGGGGAGGAATTCTAAACTTCTTGGGTTTTCTGTCTTTATCAGCCCTGCCAAAGGCCTCCTGCATTCCAATGGATTTCCCCAAGGTGTGCTGTAGAATGGGATAGGATTATGTTTTGCAGGCAGTAACAGATGCTGTTGGTATTCCTTCAAGATCTTTGTTACCTGCTCAGTGGCTGCCTTAGTTACTACTAACAACTCATTCTGCAACATGCAACTGTGGAGTTTGCTCTTGGGCAACTGGAGTAGCCTGACAATTGATGCACCGCCCCTGCCTGCAGCCACAGCCCAGCTCCCTGGCCTCAAGGCAGAGCAAACTCTGTGGTACAGTTTACACTCCAGAGCTCCTCCAGGGATCAGGCTGAGTCTGGCCTTCATCTGATGCCACATCCTTACCTGGCTTCTTCCCCTGCCCCATCTGGGTTCTTCTGCTCCCTTATGGGCTCCTGCTGAGAGCACTTCCTTAACAATTAATTCACTTGCACACAGTACAGGCCATTTCTGTCTCTGGTCCTAGGAAACCCAACCTAAACCAGGGGCTATGGAAGAGCAAGCCTACCAGAGAGAGTGGAAACAAGCACTTGGGGTCTATGTTGAGCTCTGGCCTCATTAGTTAACTTTACATTGAGTTTAGCTAGATGTGGAGACTCTGTTTCCTAAGCCAGAGATGGCAAATCTTGGCTTGTGTACTGGTTTCTACTCTTGCCTCCCTCATCCATGACAGACATCACTAATCAATCATGGCCCCTGTTAGCTCTGAGCGTGGAGCCCAGCCCAGAATCTCTTTCAGCCCAGCATCTGAGATGGCTATAATCATCTGCGCTTCAAAGAGTTGTACCTTTGCCTTGGAAAGGTCTACTTGGGGCTCTTGTTGACAGTGAACCCACTTGAGGAAAACATTTAGCCAGAAAAAACCGTAATTTATATTTAGAGACACGAGCATCTCTCTTGGCCAAGATTTTGCACTTCCCTGTATCACAGAGACCTAGACTGTCAGTGCCAGAATCCACTGACCACAAAGAAGAAGAAGAGGCTGCTGATTTACTCCCTCCTGGCACTAATGAGTCTTGATCACATTTGTTTGGTTCACTCAGAGTCGCTGTGACCTTAAGTAACTCCCATCAATTTCAGGAGAGCCAAAAAGCAAAAGCCATTTGTTTCTGTCTGTCCTGGTGCTTTATTCTAGTTTAATCAAATAGACAATATGAACCATTTTATGTCACCGGTTGCAGCCTTGGGGGTTTCTCTAATGGGTAGCAAGAAGAGATGGTCTAACGCTGGAGGAAATTTGGCAGGGCTGGGTAGCCTTCAGAAGAAGTTCAAATGGCTGGCAAGAGCAGGCTCCAGCTCTTGGCAGAAGGCACCGGCAGAAGGGGCAAGGTTGCTGCTATTATCATCAGGGTGGCAGTATTGCCTTTGTTTGCCTGGGTATTGGGGACCATTAAGTGCATCGCTGTTTCCTTCCCCCTTAGGAGTGCACACACACCCACAAACCCGTGGAGCATATTGCCCAAGCTCTACTGAGAGAGCAGCATGTACCATACCTTCCTTCCTGGTCGGCCAAGCTCCCCCTGTGGATGGAGAAGGCAGGTAAGCAGAGGTTGCTTTGGAAGAGAAGTTCTGGAAGCAGAGGGCTTAGTGGGGCTGATGATTGGGCATGACTGTGTGGCTGGGTCTGCCTGGTTGCTCATAGCAGCCTTGCCATATCAGTGGGTGAAGTCAAAGCGCACAGGTGGAATCCCACCTACAGCAGCATCCCAGTCATCATGGAGCCCATTCTCACACCCTGAGGCAAAATTAGCACGTTTTGAAATCTCAACTGAAAACCTTTAGACCAGAAAATTCTCAGTGACACCCCCAGAAACCAGGCTGGAATGACCAAAGAGAGGTGGGATGAAGAAAGTAGTGGATCATACCTTTTCTCCCTTTGGTCCTGTCTTGCCAGGAAGCCCCGGTGGACCCTAAACAGTCAAGAAGTAAAGAAAGTACAGATCAAACGAGTGCAGGTGATGAGGGAGGTGGGAACGGGAGGAAGGCTTTTGGTGCACTGGCCTTTCATTCTATGCAAGATGAAGACGCAAGGCTCCAGGGCCCCCAGGAAGGACCCTCTCAGGCCCTCTCTCCCGGTCTCCTCCCCTCTGCACCTCCTCCTCTCCTAGTTTCCTCTGAGCTATCGTTCTAGTGGTACCATGGTTGCAGTGCCCCTCCACCTACTCTCTGTGACTGTAACTTTATCATCGGAGCCTTTTGGTTGCCTAAAACATCCCAAGTACTTGGAAAGCAGCAAAAGAGGCTTGAAGAAATTCCATTTGCTGAAAACGAGATACTTGGCCAATTCTCACATCTTTCAAGCTGTGCTTACTGAGCTTTCCTAGGGCCCTGACAAAAGGGAATCTAAGTTTCATAACTTAGAAATTCCCATGGTTGATCTATGCGTAAAAAACAGGTGCTGTTGAGTTGATTCTGACTTAAGACGACCCCATGTGTATCAGAGTAGAACTGTGCTCCATAAGGTTTTCAAAGGCTGATTTCATGGAAGCAGATTGCCAGGCCTTTCTTCCAAAGCACTTCTGGGTGGACTCAAACCTCCAACCTTTGGGGTAGCAGCCAAGCACGGTAATCATTTAAACCACCCAGGGATTCTGATCTTTAGGTGGTTGTTGTGGTTAATTGCCTTCGAGTAGGCTCTGACCGTATGTATAACCAGGTGCCAAATAATTCTTTTCTTTCCTCATTCAGCAGCAAAGGTGTTCTTTTTTTAAGATGTTAAGAATGTGGGCAAGTAGTGCATTTTCATTCCTTGCTCAGTCACAGGAGTGGGGCTAACCTCAATTTAGAGACTTTAGAACCCAGTGATCAGAATTTTCACAACCAGAGCCAGAAAGCAGCTGCATTCTTCTCACGCATCTGTGAAATGCTCAGATGACTGTTTTCCAAATTCCCCAGAATAGCGGGAAGGAAACAATCAAAATCCCCCAGACTTTCCTTCATTCCCAAAACCTGCAGGTGAACACGCTTCACGAAAAGCCTGTTGACAATTCCTACGAAATTTACCCAGATGACCAGCAGCCCCTCAGCCAGTGGTTTCCAAACCCATCTGCACATCAGAAGGCCTGGCGATCTTTAACGACTTTGAAGTCCAGGCCACACCCAGACTAAGGCATTACTGCTGGGCGAGGGGCACAGGCATCAGTCATTTTTGACATTCTTCCAGGTGATTCCAACGTGCAGGTGAGTTTGAGAACCACTGTCTTTGGTTTAATCTCTGTCTTACGGAGGACAGGAAGGTTTTAGTTTCCTGCTCTTCGTTTTTCCAAGCCTCAGGTTTTCCACTTGGTGAAATGCGGCAGATCTCAAACTCTACTCTGGATCTTGTTAAAATGCAGGTTCTGGTTGAAGGGGGCAGCTGAGATTCTGCATTTCTAACAAGCTCCTAGAAGATGCCAAGATTATTGGTTCTCGGGTCTCACTCTGAGTAGGGACAGCACTGGCACTGTGTTTTAAGAAAATGGAGTCCCCTGGGGTTGGTCCACGCGGCCACTGTGTGGCTCAAATGGGATTGCACGAGGTTCGAGATGAGCAAGTGTGATGGGAGAGCTGCTGGTTTTAGGTTAGTAGGGAAGCCCCCCTTCTTTCCCACGTTCTGTGGGTTCTCACATGCCTGAGACCTGTCAGAATGGACTGCTGATGGGGGAAGATAGAAATCCACCTTAAAGGGGTGCTTCAAGAGCTCATCCTAGGGTCCTTCTACAGAGCTCTACCAGCCCCTCTGTGGCAGCTTCTGACCAACTCTGGGCTCAACAGTCCTGTTTTCTTAATTGCATTCAACAAATATTTATGGCAGGCCTACTACAACACCATGGACTGTTCTAGACTGGGAATGCAATAGTGAGCAAGATGGACAACATTTCTGCTCCAATAGGGCCAGGGGTCACTGTTGTGGATTGTGTCCCCCCTTCCTCCCCAAACATGTGTTGGAATCCTAATCTCTATACCTGTGGATATAATCTAATGTAATATAATCACGTAATGTGATCAATCAGTGGAAGTCATACCAGGGTGAGTCCTAAACCTAATCACTCCTGAGTTAAATAAAGAGCAGCATAGACATACAGAGATATTACCACATACTGGCGAAGACAGATGACATGTGAGGATTGCCAAGAACCAAGGAATGCTTGGGTTACTGACAAGGAAGGAAAGGACACCATCAAGGCCCTGATTTTGACTTTTAGCCTCCAGAACTGTGAGAAAATAAATTTCTGTTCAGCATTAGAAAACTAAGACACTCCGTAAACTTTTTCTGAAAAGAGCCAAATAGTAAATATATTAGCATTTGCTGGCCACGTGGTTTCTGTCACAACTACTCAATTCTGCCATTGTAGCACACAAGCAACCATAGACAATAAAACTGTGATTACACAAACAGGCAGCCAGCCAGATTTGGCCCACAAGCTAGTTTGCCAACCCCTGCCATAGAGGCTACATTTTACTGAGAGGAGACCAAAGCGACCAGAAAGAAGCAAATGAGTGTATAACAGGATGAGAAAATTATGCAGAGAATTAAGATAGGTGATTGTGATGGAGAGTGATTGGGGGCATGGAGGGCTCTTTAGCCTGGGTAGCTCAAAACTCATTTCTAAGGAGGTGAGTTTTGAGTGATCGAAAAGAGCTAGCTGTGGTAAAGCAAGAACATACCAAAGAGCAGGAACCACAGTGCAAATGCCCTAGGCCTGGAACGAGCCTGAGTGTTTGAGAGCCTGAGGGAAGGTCACTGAGGCTGGAGTCTAGTGGGTGATGGAGATGCAGGCCAGGGTCCCCTCATGTGCAGCTTTGTAACCCAGGGTACAAAGTTTGGATCTTAGTCTTCAGTGATGGGACGCCACAGGAGGGTTTTACTCAGGGGAGTGGCATCATTTCTATGCCCTTGCATGGGGAACCCACTTGGGGAACTGGCACCCTTTCCTTGCACCCTCTTTCATGGGAAGCCCAAGCCAGGGGCCATTCCTCATTGGTGGAGCCTTCTCTGAGGCCAGAGGAGCCAGAGTCTGTGAGATGCTGTCTCTGGAGGGATTCTTTTGTTCACCTAGAAAGTACTTTCAATAGCATTGTACTGTTGTACTCCTCCCCCTTCCTTTGGCTTTGATCAGGAGGGGCGGGCTCCTTGATAACAGTATCTGGGGGCCAAATGTAACTCAGAGTCACAACCTCCTCTCTGCCTCCACTTTCCTGCACTGAATGTAGCCACCTCCAGGTCTACCAGAAACAAAAAAACCAAACCCATTGCTGTTTAATTGATTCCAACTTATAGCGACCCTATAGGACGGAGTAGAAATGCCCCATAGAGTTTCCGAGGAGCACGTGTTGGATTCGAACTGCCGACCTTTTGGTTAGCAGCCATAGCACTTAACCACTATGTCACCAGTGTTTCCTCCAGGTCTACAGGTGGGGTCAAAGGTTGAATAAGGGTGAACCAGATTGTCATCAAGTGTTTGATGACAACTATAATCATAATCACATCCATATGGGTAGCATCTCATTTATTTCCCCCAAATCCAGTACAGCAGAGCCAATTACTATTCCCATTGCATGGATGAGGAAATAAAGGCTGGAAGTTCAGAATTCACCCAGAAAAGAACCAGTGTTGTTCTATCCACATGTCCCTGGAACTGGAGGTGAGCTAGAGAAAGAAAAACAGCACCACCACATCATGTTAAAAGGGTTGAACAGCAGGAGACTCTGCCCAGTGCTCTTCACTGCTTTGAACAGAAGACGTCAAGAGAGGGTCTAGTACAGTCCACCAACCTGGGGGCCAGGAGGCCCAGGGGAGCCGAGGGATCCTTGCACACATGGGGATTTCGTGGTCTCCAGTTCGAGGATGAGGTTCTTCACGTCTGGGGAAAGAAGCTTCAATACAAAGCAACACAGGTGTTATAGGTCAGACTTGGGGGACGGAAGAAAGTCACCACCCTAGACATAGATCTGCTCCAGGGTCCAGTCCCAAAGGCTGGTGCTTTCTTGATACCCCAATGGATGTCCCAAGAAGATGACATTCTGACCCACCAGTTTCTGGTCTCTCATCTGCTCTTGAGACATTCCTGGCTTGAATGGATTACAGAGATATAATAGTCACTTTGGATGGAGTTAGGAGGCTCATCTCAGAACCTTTGTCCAATGTCTAGGTCACCACTGTCCAATAGTAATATCATGTGAACCACTTATGTAGTCTTAAAATTTCTAGTAGCCACATTAAAAAGGTAAAAAAATTAATTTTTACAATATTATTTAACCCTGCATACCCAAAATATTTTCATTTCAATGTATAGTAAATATAAAAAAATAGTTAATGAGGTATTTTACATTCTTTTTTTCCATACTTAATCTTCAAAATCTAGCGTGTATTTTACACCTACAGCAGTTTTAAGCTCAAACTAGCTACATTTAAAGCGTTCAATCGTCACATATGGTTAGTGGCTACTGCATTGGACAGTACAGGTCTAAGAGTTTCCGGAAAGGTGCTGAGAAGCCCACGTCTCTGGGAAGTCATGGCCTGTTGTCTTCTAGGTCAGCTTCCTGAACCCACTCTTTCCCTCTCTTCCCAAATCCCATTCCCTCTCACACCTCAGTACGTCTATGGAAGGACTGTTTCCGGTGTCCTTTCACTGAAATGGTCTCCATTAGACACAGACTGTGGAAGGGAATTTCATAAATATTTGGGAAGAAGAAAAACAAAAGGGGGAATTCCACATCTGAGCAGCTGGAAAGTTATAAATCAGAAAGTTATAAATCCACCTGATTGTTTTTGGAAAGATGGGCCATGGTGCCAAATCCAATCCCCCACTGAAAGGAATCCCCCCTCCATAACGTATTTAAAACTGGGAGGATGGACATCCACCAGAAACTACCCAAGTTCTATTCCAGGGTTCAGCTGCTGAGATTACAGGGCTGGAGACAGTTAATATTGAATGGTGGGGCAAGGAGGGGGCTGTGGGGTGAGCCCTGGGGACCCTGAATTTCTATTCTCTGACAGGTCCGAAACTACTCACGGGACTTCGGCCGCCTCTGAAGAAAGGAGGCGGGAAGAGCGGGGGTGGAGGTGGTGTCAGCAGGCAGCATGCTCTGTGGTTGCCACGCTTCTTCTGATCCAGGCCAGGAAGGGCTGTGCAGAGAAAACTGCTGCTGTGGGTCGGTGCCCACAGGGCCCAAAGGAGACCAGCCCTGCCACCCCATACTTCCAAATCTGATTTAACCTTTGAGATGTGAGAGACCTACCATTTGATACTTGACATAGCCTCCCTACCCCATCCCCAACCTTGCCTTCGCTGAATTAGGATGGTTAGGTGGCCCAAATGGTTTGAATTCAACTGCCAACCTAAAGGTTGGCAGTTGGAACCCAGCCGGTGGTACCACGGAAGAAAAATGTGGCAACCTGCTTGCTAGAGATCTGCTTCCATTAAGATTATAGCCAAGAAATTCCTCTGAAGCAGTTCTACTCTGTAACTTACTCTGTAAATTCTACTCTGGGTCGCCATGAATCGGAATCCACCAGACATAAACTAACAACAACACAGCAACAATCACTGAGCAGATGGTACTGACACAGAGACCACTGCAGGGCCCATTTCTGTTCGAGATACTGGCTTGTCCTTTGTAGGTGTGATGAGGAATGCAAAGTTCAAACAGACCCATAACGTGCCCCAAAGGTTGGGCAGAAGGAAGCATGCATTAATAACTTTGATACTGTACCCAGAAGGAAATCTTTCTGAGACAAAAGCAGTCAGGGCTGCAGGGGGCATTGATCACAAGTGACCCACAGCCATGATTTAAAACACATGTATTGACTCCAGACTCCGCATACGCATTCAAGTGTCACCCACACTCAGCCGAGAGTTACTATTTAAAGTCTCAATGCATAGGTGGCCCAATTCTAAGTATGAGGAGATGAAGGAAGGGAACTGGGTCCTTACAGCTTCATCTTTACATGGAGCCTCCCCATGTCCAATGATAGTATATGTTCAATGTTGCAGTATGCCTTTAAAAAGTACGCAGATCATACATACACAGCCCAATAAACTGCTAAAACGTGAATATATCTGAGAAATCTCCTCTCCAATCTCTACACTCCACGATCCAGACTTCTAACACCATGAACTTGATTTTGAACTTTATATTAGTGGAATCACACAATATGAGCTCTTTTGTGTTTGGCTGCTTTCATTCAGCATCGTGCTTGTGGGAGTCATCCAGGTGGATGATTGTAGCTGTAGTACATTCATTATTCTTGCTGAATAGTGTTTCATTTTGTGAATATAGCACAATCTGTTATCCACTCTGCTGCTCACGGACATTTGGGTTGATATCAATGGACACCCACCAGCATGATTAAAATGAAAAAGATGGAAAATGACAAATACTGGCAAGGATGTGGAACAAACGGAACTATCATGCATTGACTGGTGGGAATATACATTGATGCAACTGCTTCGGAAAATTGTTTGGATTTTTTTTTCCCCCCACTAAAGCCGAATATAGGCATAGCCCAGTCATTTCACTCCTAGGCATTTACCAACAGGAAGGTGGGTGTATGGTCACCAAAACATATGTACTAGAATGTTCATAGCAGCAATAGCCACAGTCACCAAAAGCTGTGTTTTTTCAATTCCCATTTTGGCCTTATATGGGCACCCTGACCTCCACCCTTTCACTGAACCTCTGACCTCACAGAACATGTGTAGGTTGCCCACCATGTGCATCCAAGCCCTGAAACCAGTTTTCATTCTTATCACCAGGGGCCAGTGCCCACCTATAATTTTCCACCCTGTCTTCCAGGACATGCCTTCAGACATTCGGCAAGTGGTGGGTCTCCCCAGAAACTGCCAGGTTGTGCGGGCTGCTTGAGTCGACTACAAACCAAAAAACCAAACCCACTGCCGTCGTTCCACTATAACGACCCCATAGGCTTTCCGAAGCTATAAATCTCTATTGAAGCAGACTGCCACATCTTTCTCCTTCGAGCCACTGGTGGTTTCGAACTGCTGCCCTTTTGGTTATCAGTTGAGCACTTTAACCACAGCTCCACAGCTGCAGTGTTCTCTCCGGTGTACACTCACCCTCGCTGCCTAATGGAGAAGCGTCCATTGACCTGTGCCCATAGTCAGCCCTTTCAGACTCATTTCATAAGAAATGTTTTCTAAAGACAGCTTTATTATCCTAAAATGAAATTCATAAATGATCCAACTTACCTACACACAACTTTAAAAACTAATATAGTGCTCTAACTGTAATATAAAATAAAACCAAAGAAAAGCGATTTATGGTGTAATAACGCATATTGTGGTGACAATCAGGCACAACCACGTCAGAAAACACAACAGCATAGTTAGATGCTTGCACCTATGTGTGCAACCACAGTAAACGCAATAGCCAGGAATACAGGTTATGGTATCAACAACTCAGATACTACAAGCGACGTCGCCACAAGTGATGTGACTTCCTGAAATAATAAATAACATTTGGTAAAACTCCCAACCAAACAAAGCACAACTATTACTCAATAGCTGCAGTCTCAGAAAACTCGGTTTATATTGCTGCTGTTAGGTGCCGTCGAGTCGGTTCCAGCTCGTGGCGACCCTACGTACACGTCGAGTCGGTTCCAGCTCGTGGCGACCCTACGTACACGTCGAGTCGGTTCCAGCTCGTGGCGACCCTACGTACACGTCGAGTCGGTTCCAGCTCGTGGCGACCCTATGTACACAGAACGAAGCGTCGCCCAGTCCCGCGCCATCCTCACGACCACTGCTATCTATGAGCCTGTTGTTGCAGCCACTGCCTCAGTCCATCAGGTTGAGGGTTCTCCTCTGACCGTCTACTTTATGAAGGATGATGTCCTTCTCCAGGGACTGGTCCCTCCTGATAACACGTCCAAAGTACGTGAGATGAAGTGTCACCATCCTCGCTTTTAAGGAGCATTCTGGCTGCACTTCTCCCAAGATAGAGTTGTTCGTTCTTTTGGCAGTCCGTGGTATATTCAATATTCTTCGCCAACACCGCAATTCAAAGGCGTCAACTCTTCTTCAGTCTTCCTTATTCATTGTCCAGCTTTCACATGCATATGATGTGACTGAAAATACCATGGCCTGGGTCAGGCGCACCTTAGTCTTCAAGGCGATATCTTTGCTTTTTAAGACTTTAAGGAGGTCTTTTGCAGCAGATTTGCCAAATGCAATAAATCGTTTGATTTCTTGACTACTGCTTCCATGGGTGGAAACCCTGGTGGTGTAGTGGTTAAGTGCTATGGCTGCTACACAAGAGGTCGGCAGTTCGAATCTGCCAGGCGCTCCTTGGAAACTCTATGAGGCAGTTCTACTCTGTCCTGTAGGTCGCTATGAGTCAGAATTGACTTGACGGCAGTGGGTTTGGTTTTTGGTTTTGGCTTCCATGGGTGTTGATTATGGATCCAAGTAAAATGAAATCCTTGGCAACTTTGATCTTTTCTTCATTTATCGTGATGTTGCTTATGGGTCCAGTTGTGAAGATTTCCGTTTCCTTTATGTTAAGATGTAATCCATCCTGAAGGCTGTGGTCTTTGATCTTCATTAGTAAGTGCTTCAAGTCCTCTTCACTTTCAGCAAGCAAGGTTGTGTCATCTGCATATTGCAGGTTGTTAATAAGTCTTCCTCCAGTCCTGATGCTGTGTTCTTCCTCATATAGTCCAGCTTCTTGGGTTATTTTCTCAGCATACAGATTGAATAAGTATGGCAGAAAGGATACAACCCTGATGCACACCTTTCCTGATTTTAAACCACACAGTATCACCTTGTTCTGTTCAAACAGTTGCCTCTTGGTCTATGTACTGGCTCTGCATGAGCACAATCAAATGTTCTGGAATTCCCATTCTTTGCAATGTTATTCATAATTTGTTATGATCCACACAGTCAAATGCCTTTGCAAGGTCAGTAAAACACAGGTGAACATCTTTTGTTATTCTTTGCTTTCAGCCAAGATCTATCTGACATCAGCTATGATTTCCCTTGTTCCATGTCCTCTTCCAAATCCCATCAGCATTTCTGGCATTTCCCTGTCCATGTACTGCTGCAACCATTTTTTAATTATCTTCAGCATAAGTTTACTTGCATGTGATATTAATGATATTGTTCGATAATTTCCACACTCTGTTGGATCACCTTTCTTTGGAATAAGCACATACATGGATCTCTTTCAGCTGATGGCCAGATAGCTATTTTCCAAACTTCTTGGTATAAACAAGTGAGTGTTTCCAGCATCGCATGCATTTGTTGAAACATCTCAATTGGTATTCTATCAATTCCTGGAGCCTTGTTTTTCGCCAATGCCTTCAGTGCAGCTTGGACTTCTTCCTTCAGTACCATTGGTTCTTGATGATATGCTACTTCCTGAGATGGTTGAATGTTGACCAATTCTTCTTGGTACAGTGACTCTGTGTATTCCTTCCATCTTCTTTTGATGCTTCCTGAGTCGTTCAATTTTTTGCCCATAGAATCCTTTAATATTGTAACTTTTTATTTTAAAACAACGCAAAAAATAACTGTAAAACAGAAGTAGGTTCTAAGATGAGCTCATTACATACAGGTATGAACATTCCATAAGACATTTCAAAATCATGTAGGACATGGAACAATTGTTGATGTGACTCTGTCCCACTCTTTGGAGGATATCTCTCACCCCTAGTCCCACCTCAACAAAGACAGCAGTGCTACCCTGGTCATTGTGACAACCAAAAACACCTTGAAAATTTCTAAAAACAACCCCACTGAATACTGTTGGCCTATCCTATACATGGTGAAGGCTTGGCTACAAACAGTTCCAAGAAAGCTGGCACCCTGGCACCAAAGCAGGAACCCCAGATCATATAAGTGTGCTAACAAGGGACTGAAGGAATTCAGAGGAGCGAGAGCAAGAGGTGACCACCAGCTGGGATGAACAGAGGGCTTTCTGGAGAAGGTGGCATTCATGCTGGTCCTGGAAGATCAGGGAAGGTTCAGACAGGAAGTCTCCCAGACCAAGGGAATATCTGGGGAAGTCATGGGTATATGGGATACACCTTGAAGGACTGGGTACGGGTGGGGTGGTGATGCAAGGGCGGAAGTTTTCCTGGTGAGAGGGAGAGATGGCAGGGAGAGAGGTAGCGTTCTGTTCGGGGATACTGTGATTGCAAGAGGCAGAAGTCCCTTCATACTGGCTCAGGGGAAAGTCAATAAATAGACTTGACACTCTCTTTGTGTGTGTGTCTCTCCCTCTCCCTCCCACTCTCCTTCCTCTTTATGCTTCTCTTATGCACACACCATTCTTCACTCCTCAAGCCATGACAGCTGCCCCAGTCTTTTCTCAACTCTACAGTTTATCTCAAGCATCCATTTTGTCTAGAACACCCCTTAGTGGCTCTTACTTCAAATACCCATGATGGGGAAACGATTGCCCTGCACATCTTTTCCAGCCAGGCTGCAGGTCCCTGGGACCCCATGTAGAACCTGCCCCGGCCCCAGGCCAGGCCCACACAGCAGAGCCATGGAAGGAGAGTTCCCTGGAAGTGAACAGGGTAGCCAGGCACCCCAAAGTACATCAAATACTGCGCGGAAGCCAGAAGGCACAAGGTGTTAGTCTAACCGGAGAGAAGGCATATGAAAGAGCAGTGGGGGAGGGGATGAGGCTGGGAAGAGCTTGGGGCTCAACTGTGCTGAGTGTGGATGCCCACCAAGGGGCTTGGGCTTTGTTCGAGAAGCAATAGGGAGCTACAGAAGGTTCTGAGGAAAGGAGGGACAGAGTCCAGGTGGGGCTGAGCAGAGACTGTGCCGGAAATATGGGGCAAGGGAGACTTGAGGGAATGAGGAGCCCGCTGCAGGCCAGCGAGGCATCTGTATGCCAGCCCTGACTCACAAGGAGGCATGGAGGACAGAAAGGAAGGGACCAGTGCAAAGTACGGAGAATGAAACTTGGGGCTGACCTGTTGTAGCAGTGATTTTCAAGTTGCAGAGGACTCGGATGATAGTGATCAGAGTATGAGATAGAAAAGTCAGAGGAGCTTGTGGGGAAAGCTGCGAAATTCGTTATTAGACATTTATTCATTTGAGCACATGGTTTGTGCCAGGCACTTGGCCAAGCTTTGCGTGAGCAGGAAGATGCCTAAACAGTGGGCTCTGACTTACAGATGGTGAGACCTGCTGAGCTCAAGTGGCCACCAAGCCCCTTCTCTCATGCCCTGCTCCCTCCCCTCCCCCAGTCAGCCCTGGCCCTGGATAATTTTACTCATTCATCAGAACCAGTTCAGGTGCTGCTTCCACCAGGAAGCTTTCCTTGACTTCCCCAGCCAGGGTTAAGTGACCCTGCTATGTTTATCTCTGGGCTTACCCCTATGTTAACTCTTAACCATGGGGTGAAACTGCTTCCTTATATCTCCTTAACTAAACTGTGCTCTCTGGGAGTGTGGGGGTAGTTTTTATCCCCAGGGTCTAGCACAGCACCTGGTAGACAATGGTAACTCCACTAATGTTTGCTGAATTAATAATATTAACATAAAACACACTACACACCAAACATAAAACCAAACCCAGTGCCGTCGAGTCGATTCTGACTCATAGCGACCCTATAGGACAGAGTAGAACTGCCCCATAGAGCTTCCAAGGAGCACCTGGCGGATTTGAACTGCCGACCGTTTGGTTAGCAGCCACAGGACTTAGCCACTACCCCACCAGGGTTTCCTACTACACACCAGGTAGCAGTTAAGCACTTCACATACATAAATTCACCTAATCTTCACAACAAGATTCCATTTTACAGATCAGTTAACTGAGGCAAAGAAAGGTTAAGCAACTTGTCCAAGGTCACAATACTAGTAGTATCAGAGCCAAGATCTGAACTCAGGCAGTCTAGTTCCAGAGTCCTTCTTATCCTCTACACTCTGATGGCATGTAGGCAGATATGAAGAGTTAAAGCTAAGGAGAAAGGCAAGAGACTCCCATAGCAATTGCTTGAGGCACACAGCATCGATGCCTTCTGAGCAAAGATCACCTGCAGTTGAACACAGTTAGCTTTATTGACTCATTGCAATAGTGGAGAACATACACCAAGGAGAACTGTGAGGCATCTCAGTAAGAGGGTGTTAGAAAGGGTTTATCATAGCATTGGGGTTTTTGATAGATAATTTTGGGGAGACTAGTCTGGCCTCATTCTGTGCTGGATGCTGTCAGAAAGCAGGGGCTACTCTTCTACTGGGAGTCTTAATAATTCTAATCTAGAAGGTGAGGAGAACGGAGAGAAGCCAAAGCTGTGATTGGTAGAGAAGCAGTGGTCACTCATATTAACAGGGGTTGTGGGGTCATTTTTGTGGTTGGGATAAGGTTCATGTTTTTGTCTGTGTTCAGAGATGGTTACGCAGTGGTCTTGTTCTTGTCTTCATCCAGCTCAGTCAGAGTGGCCTTGTCTGATGTTGTTCTGAGAAACCATTTAAGTTCAACAGGAGAACACTGCAGACCAACTGCGGGTACCAGGGCAGCCCAGGGGTCACGGGCTGCTTTTCTCTTTCTCGGCAGTAAAACAAAATAGCTATATGGTTACAGAAGGAGTCCCTGGGTGGCACAAACAGTTAAGCGCTCGGTTTCCAACTGAAAGGTTAGTGATTCAAATCCACCCAGAGGCACCTCAAAAGAAAAGCCGATGATCTACTCCCAAAAGGGCTCTACTCTGCACACATGGGGTTGCCACGAGTTGGAATTGGCTCGACAGGAACTGGTACTGATACAGTTATAGAACTTGACGTTAGTGTCAATGATGTTAAAGTTTCTCCAAGTGCCTTCCCCAGAATGTTAAGTAAGACAAGAGTGAGCAGCGTAGGGCTGGCAGACACCACAGAGCCCTTTCAAGGCCCCCCAACTGCAGTCTTCCCTTTGTCTCTCTCTTGCCTCAGCAGACTGCTGATGGCTAAGGCTGCCCTTTCCCCCAAAGCTTCCACAGCTTGGAGCACCTGGGAGGCTGGTGGGTCCACATGGCTAATTCACAGTCATTGCCGTTTATTTTTCCAGACCATATATGGCCTCCAATGCCTCCCTGTACCCGACACCCTATGAAAGACCACCCCCCGCCCCCCCATCATTTAAAGCAATCACTTCTCTTATTTCTTCCAGGAAACAGTGGACATAAATTATCAATCGCTTTTTCTGTTGAGGTATCCGCATTTACGTCCCCGCCCACCAAGTCTTCCTTACCCTTTCCCCCTTGACCTACTTTATTTCAGCAGGTGAAGGCCATCTATTTCTTCCCCCTGCCCCAGCTCCCTGGAGCTGTTTGTTTTTAGCACAGTCTAGTTTATTTACAGCTCATTCCAGCTCAGAATATTTCCATCAGGTGGACGTGGTTGGGAACAGCTTCCCACCCGGTCAGCTAAGCCAGGAGTTCACATGTCTGTTTTGGTGTCATCCGAGTGGCCTGTGGGTCTCTCTCAGGACCATGCTGCCTCCATGGAATTGTGTCTGAGCTCAGGGTCCTGCCTGAAAAAGCCCCAAAGACTGTGTTGTAATGGAAACAACCATGTATGTACATGGAGCCTGCAGAGACCTGGGCGTGCCATGTGGCTCAGGCCCCGGCAGCTGCCTGGGAAATGCCAACTATCACGGAACTTCAGGATCACTTGCCCTGACTTAAAGACACCAAAGTCAGTGTGTGTGGCCACTGCATTGCCAAATGGCAGCTAGAAATGATGCTGAGTCTTAAGTAGTCCGTTAGCAAATGTTTGGGAGTTTTTGCTATTGTGAATGGTGGTTTTGTCATTTGGACTCAATACCCACTCTTCAAAAGCTGCCTTTCTGTAATATTTTACTTCAAGAAGCTGAGACACATCCTTAGAAAGTGTTTCACTCCCACTCACTGTTGGAAATATAGGGACTTGGATCCAAGAGGGTGAGTCCAGGTACGGCTGGCCACGTGACCCAGCACAACACACTTCCTCAGTCCAAGACTCAGCTTCCTTGTGTTTCTAAATAAGGGGTTTGGCCCAAACCATCTCCAAAGTCCTTTTGTACAAATGTGACCCCAGGGTCACCACCATGCCTGCATGCATCTCCCACTCACGAGACCAGCCCATCAGTAGTTCACTAGAGGCGATGTTTTCCATCTCTCCCTGCTGTGTCTGCATCGAGCAGCCCCCTCACCCAAGCAAAGGTGCTATAGGAGTCACCAAAGGAAAGAAGTGACATAGTCTTCCTGCTCAACAGCTTGGGGAAATGACAAGCGCAGCTGTAAGCTAACTATGTTGCTTTTGCTCATCCCGTTGGTGGGCTGTTCAGAACGTTGATTCCTCCTCCTGGTGCTTTTTTGGGCCTTTCCCTGAACTTCCTCTGGAGCTGCCACTAGAAGGAGATGCAGAAGAGGGAGGAAGGTGAACGGCACACTCTTGGTGGCGTCACTAAGTGCTCTGCCAGGGAGTCGGTCGTCTCAGCCACAGTGAAGTTCTGAGATTAACTGGCCGCAATTTGTCCCAAGTTTTCCCTGATTCAGATATCCCGGAAAAGGCTGTACCATGTGACTCTCCTTCAACACTCACACACACACCACACACACCTCGAGAAAAATTCTGATTCTAAGAGTCGAAGGTAATTTGAACTTGTCTGAAAGGCCCTGGTGGAAGTATGCCACCTTGCCACCTGCCTCTGAGTGGACACGAGGGGCAGATGAGGACACAATCTACAAAGAAACAATCTGACCTTTCGGCAGTTTGGTGCTTTGGACGCTGCTGTCTCTGGGACGGTGAGCTGCATGATCCCAGCCTGGAGACTGAGAAGGTCTCAGCACCAGTGCCAAAGGGTGGCCTTAGACCACAGAACACAATTTTACTTCAAAGCCAGTTCAAAGAGCCTTCACCAAGTGAGCAGCAGCTGCCAGCCTGCCACGCCAAAGTCAAGGGCACAGAGGGGCGCACATACGTGCACATACACATGAGGGTATACGCTGAGCTCCCCACCAGCTCTGCCATCAAACCCCCCTTACATTGCAATCCCAACACTGGCTGAGAAGTTAAAAATATAAAGCCTGCGGAAAGCTTCCAGAACAAATCTGTTTTCCAAGAGTCCTTTTTCCAAAACAATGTACACACACGCACACATACACGCACACACAACTCACCCAAGCAGCGTGTTGAGTAACACAGCAGTCCTGAAATGGTGAGGAGATGAGCGACGCCGAGTGATGGGCAGGTCATAGCGGGGCAAGGCCCAGGCAGACTGGCCAGGGAACGCAAGCTGGAGACAGGCTGAGATTCGTCACCCACCCCCTCCCGGAGTGCTCCCGGCGCCTGGTCTGCCTGGCATTTGGAGAGCGATCCGACCAATCCCTGCTTTGATGTTGCTTCTGCCCGGGATACCAGGGGTCCAGAGGCCAGGCCTGATGCCCCAGGAGCAGGAATGGGTGGTCACTCTGCTCTGGCCTCCCAGGAGAGCTACTCTAGAGGAGTCTTGGGGAGCAAAGAGTGCCCCCAGCCCTGGGGTGGAGGTGAGTCTAGGAGCCCAGGGCTACTGATCACTCCTGCCAGCAGAGAAGAAATGCAGTGGAATCTGTCAAACAAGCTGCTTTTCATTTGGCTCAAACACTGCCACGTCAATACTGCTCTGGCAAGCCTCAAAGTCCACCCCCCACCACGGCTGTCCAGGGGGAGGCTGCCCTTCTGCTTCAGGGAAGACCTTGGCTGCCAACGGGTCTGGACTCTTTCCATATCTGTGCCATAGTGCTGCCAACAAAGCTAAACTTGATAGAAATATGTGTCCAAAGGGCACATGGGACAAACCAGAGACTGTGTAACTTTTAGATGAAGTCTATCTATAAAATAATAAAGTGGCATCCACCACATACGTGTGGAAGTCCGTCTTTACGGCTGTACCCAATGAGCTTGTATGTTCACATGCACACACACACAATATAACAGATCAGAGAGGACAAGATTATTAGTAGTTAGCAGTAAGAACCATTGTTTAAAGCAGCCTAGCAAAGACCATGAGGCATTGGCTGATCAGTGGTAAAATTCCCACATTCCACCCCGGAGACATGGGTTTGATTCCCAGCCACTGCACCTCATGTGCAGCCACCACCTGTCTGTCAGTAGAGGTTTGTGTGTGGCTTTGATGCTGAACGGGTTTCAGCGGAGCTTCCAGACTAAGACAGACTAGGAAGAAAGGCCTGGCAATCTACTTCCGAAACTCACCCAGTGAAAACCCTATGGATCACAACAGTCTGACCCGCAATCGCTTATGGAGATGGTGCAGGACCAGACAGCATTTCATGCCATTGCGCATGGGGTCATCATAAATTGGGGGCCAACTTGACTGCAACTAGCAGCAACAACAGTAAAGATTATCAGGGGTAATAGGAGTCACCAAACATTTTATGTAGAGGGCCAAACGGTAAATCTTTTAAGCTTTGTGGGCCATATGGTTTCTGTCTCAACTACTCAACAATGCCTTTGTAGCATGAAAGCAGCCACAGACAACACATAAAGCAATGAGTGTGGCTATGTTCCAATAAAACTTTATTTACAAAAATAGGAGGCTGGCTGGATTTGGCCGACCCCTGAGCTGTAGCTTTCAAAACAAAGACCACTTCTTGTATTCATTCATTCATTTACTATCTCATTCATTCAGAAACACACATTGAGTGCCAAATGTGTGCAAGGTACAATGGCTAGCCATAGTTTCTGCTCCCAGAGTTTGTCCTTCAGTCTTGTGGAAAGGGTAAAAGCCACGGAGTTAGACAAGCTTGGGCTTGAGTCCTGGCTTTGCTACTTACTAGGTGTGTGACCTTGAGGAAGTTATTCACTCTCTGTGAGTCTCAGCTTTCTTATCTGTAAAGTGAGAATGGTGAAACCCATCTTCCTAGCTGATTATGAGGGCTAGTGCTAAGGCATTTGAAGTTCCTGGCACAGGGAACCAAAAACCAAACCCATTGCCATCGAGCTGATTCCAACTCATAGTGACCCTATAGGACAGAGTAGAACTGCCCCATAGGGTTTCCAAGGAATGGCTGGTGGATTCAACCTGCCGAGTTTTTGGTTAGTAGCTGAGCTCTTAACGCTGTGCCACCAGGGCTCCTGGCACAGAGTAGGAGCACCTTTATTGACATGTTCATAGGTAACTACCATACAAGGTGGAAAAAGAAGAGTGGCTAACATGGTGCTGGGGATGTGAAGAGGGGTTCACAAGAATAAGAGATAGATATCAGTTGGGTGAGAGGGGTGGGAGTAAGAAATCAGGGAAGGCTTCCTGGAAGAGGTGGCATTTGAGCTGAACCTTGAAAGCAGAGAAAATTTGCTGGTGCTAAGGTGAGAATAGTGAGGGAGGAAAGGCGTAGACTCTGCTCCTTCTCAGGGTCATTTCACATCATTTTTCTCAAAAACACAGTGTAAGACACATGAGGAAACAGCAACGAGGAGATACAGTGCTCAGCCCGGAGTCACAAACATTTGCAGAAATATCTGCATCACGTTTTCCTAAATTCCCCTGTGCTGGGTCATATGCCTGTAGCACTTCATTTTTCAAACCTCATTCCCTTGGAAATGAAAATTTTGCCACTTTTAGCACCAAATGCATTTGTATTTTTACCATTAGGGATCAGGCTTTTTCGAAAACACATGTAAAACACCCAGCCTTACCTTTGTTTTGTTGGTGTAAGAATTCAGGCAACTGGACTAGATGATCGCTGTGGTTCCATCTACTTCCGAAGGTGTTCGAATCTCTATTGTGAACCTAGTGACTCAGGCTCATGAAGATCATAATGACAGCAAACAACTGCACAGACATTTCCCCGCTTACAGAGCTCTGTCTCTCTCCTATTAGTCCCTGGTTTCTCATAGTAGCCACGTTATGGAGGGGTTTTTAATCCCAGTTTTCCTGAGTGACTTGGAGGCT